>NC_045621.1:7500000-8750000 GCF_009829155.1 Mustela erminea
AAACTGTCTTTCCAAAGCCCCTAAAACCCCAGCACACAGCAGGCACTTATGGCTCCCGCTTCACTTGACTTTCTCTGGCTACCCGGCTAGGTGGTTATGACTGGAGTAGATCATGATAATGCATTATAGGATACACATAGGGTTTGGAAACTATTAAATACTGTACAAACAAAGCGGCATTACTGTCTATTGCTTGACCACTATTCATTTAAATGGACCATCATTAATTAAAATGTCTCTGGAAAAAAAATAATAAAACATCTCTGTTACCATTTTACAGAACTATATCTTTGCCACTTTCCTATTCAGTGTTTTTATCAACCGCCTGGCCGAAGGCATGGAAAGGATGGTTATCAAATTTGCAAGTAACACCAAGTTGATAGGCAGCGCTAATGTGCTGGATGACAGAATTGAGATTCAAAATGGTCTTGACAAGGCAGAACACTGAGATGGAACCCATAAAACAAAATTAACAGACGTGCTATGAATTTAAAAAAAAAAAAAAAAACTAATGAACAAACACTCTGCACGCACACAAGATGGGCGAGATCAAGCTTGGTAGCATTTTTATTAAGACGGAAAGAAACAGCTGGAAGCCTTAGTTGATCTCTAGTTGACTGTTACTCAACATTTTGATACAGCAGCAAAAAAAAAAGAAAAGAAGACTTAGGCTATGTAATAGAGTAATAACTAAATCGGGATAAGCAATATCTATCTAGAGAACTATCTATACCTGTGTGTCACACTTCATAGCAATATTAAAAATTTTCTAGACATTCATGGAAGGGCAGCAGGAAATGCACTCAGAACATAATGAACAGCTGAGGAATTGTTTGCTGTGGGAGAGCGTTTACAGAAAGCTACTTATATATTTTTAAGTATCTTAAAGGGCTATTACTGATAAGAATATGTCACCATTTTTAAACATATTCATTGTATGACCTCAGAAAAGGTCTTTGGCCTTCTATGACTTAATTGTTTTTAATCACTAAAAGAGTGAAAAGTATCTCTTCCGTGGGCTCTAAGGGTTACCAATGATACATGCAAGGTGTGCTGTGAATTACCTAGAACGCTGTCTGTATGCCCTAGGGGGTGCAGATTTTTGTCTCTGCTGCTCTAAAAAGTATTCTAAGGTGAATGGATGAAGGCAGCAGAACCACGCCGCAAAAGAAAAACTCTTAACTAAAAGAAGTGGTTCCTGTCCATGAATTTTCGATACTGTCGTTGAAGGAGTATCAGAGAATTGCGAAGATTCCTGCATTGGGTAACAGCTGGATTAGACAGCTTCTGAAGCAGAGTGCTTACACACTTTGACAAAGTTCACACAGCTCGTCTGTGGCAATGATATGAGCCTAAATGATCTGAATTCAGTCAATTAAGCTAATTTGACTCATTAGCCAGACTTACTTTCTATAGCCTTTACATCATGTGGACCTCAGTAGGTTTTGTGATACCCTAGGATTTCCTCAGCTATCTTCAAACTGGTGTATAAACACATTCAATTATAAAAATAAAGTGAATTAGAAACCACCAGGTACTGCTGGTGGATCCACTGAAATTTTGTTGTGTATCATTTGGAACGACATACTCCACAAAAATGTATTTTGGAAGCTGAGGAAGGCAATTTCTTAAGGGCTCAAACTTCTATTCCATCTATTTTGGAATGAACTGCCCACTTGCTGTTCTGATTTATTCTAATTTACAAAACACAAGTTAGCTTGCACTTAGGACTCAAGACCATCGCATCATGAATATTAGCTATTGTCTTATGGCATTATTAATGTTCCAGGATATATTAATAAATAGATAGATCCAAGTAAGCAGACTTTGGTGAGGGCCTAAGGCCCCCCTCCAAAGAGTCATCTCTAGGGATGGGTTGTGAGTCTGGTCTTTGTGACAGTATTCCTGGCGGTTCAGAAACACCACTTGTTTTCTTCCTTGTTCTAGGTTGTTTCAAATGGGCGTAGCTGCAAGATGAAAGACTTCTAATTATGTAAAATGAAGCTGCTTTCTCAAAGCAAATTTCCGTGCCTATCAGATAATAAAAAGACAAAGTGTGGGAATTGGTGCATGGTGAGTGAGCAGGAAAAATTACCTGAACAATGTGGTTTCTGAAGCCACAGGATATTTTGTCTACTGAAGGGGTGGATTGCTGAGAGGAAGTATAGAGAATTTATAGGAATAAGTGAAAAAGTTTACAAGTAAATTAAGTTCAAGGAAGTAAAATTCTATAACACCTTTAAACTTAAATCATGCTTTCTGTTTATTTGGGTAAATTTTGTTTCCTGATTATTGTAATTGGTTGAAGTTTCTAGTTCCTATGGCTGTGTGTGTTTAAGTTTTCGATGCAGGTGTGCTGAAGCTTTCAAATGTTTATAGCATTTCCTCGCACTTTCTTTCCTGAAATTTAAATAGCTTCATATTCAGTTTTGTAAATATGCATTTTTTTTTCTTGTTTCCAAGGAAAGCTGTAACTTAGGACTTACTTCAGAATTTACTTTTGAAACTTAGGATAATGATCTACAAATATTTCCCTGGGAAAGAGCTTTCACCTAAATAAATAGATTTTATGTGCTGAAGCTAGAATTTGATTGAAATTTAGTGGGTATTTGTCCTGTGGGTTAACCTTTCTGCTTACCTTACCAAATATTTAGATAGAAGCCTAACTACTGAACTGTACCTAAAGGACAGAAATAATAAAGTTCATAGACTAATAGGGTATATTTTAAACCTGTTTAATTGATCAATGTACAAGAGCCCCCCCAAATACTTACTAATTCAATAAGCATTTATTGACATCTATGGCAACGAAGCCCTCTGCTCTGTGCTGAGCATCCAAAGGAGTTTAGTGGAGGGAGAGGTTCTATTACATAATGTAGTAAGTGTCCGGTGTCCAGGTGATAGGAACCCAAAGTAGAAAGAGTTAGTCAGACTAAGAAAGTAAGGGAAGCTTAATGATAGGAATCAACCATAAAAATGGTGTAGAATTAGGAAAGAAGAAGTCAGTGAAGAAAGACAATGAGCTAAGATGGGGAGGTAAGAAACTGGACAATATATGGAAGAACTCAAATGTGGTCTATATGCACTCTCTTCAGTTGTTTTTCTCCCTTTCCCTTTCAAATCTCTTCGAAACATGCTTCCATTTCCCATTTCCCTGAAACAACTGTTGGCAATATCACTGGCGACTTCCATACTGCTAAATCTAATGGTAATAGTTTTCTATTGCTATCGTAATAAATTACCACAAACTTTGTGGTTTCAAACAACACAATTGTATTATCTTATAGCCCTATGCGTTAGAAGTCTGACATGGGTCTCACTGGGCTAAAATCATGATGTTGTTAGGTTCTTGAGAATTTCGTACCAGCAGAAATGCTGAAGTTAGGACTAAGAAAGAGAAAACAAAAGACAAGAAGACTGTCAGATCCCCCAAATTCTGCAGGCTGCAAATATGTGGTACCTTTTATGAAAAAGGAAGGATGGCTCCAAGATGGAGTGTCAAACCCAGAGGGCAGCATGGAGAGCTTCAAGGGATCGTGAAATTGCTGGGGACCTGTGTGCTTCCTGTTCTTTTATAAGATGGTCAGTCAGGTGTGGCAACGAGAGACAGGGGAAAGGCTGAGGAAAAAAGTTTATTTTATTTAGGTACCAGACAGAGTCACTGCACTCTCAGAGAGGGCCAACACGGGAAGGAACATCTAGGAACCAAGGCCATCAAAGCAGGTGGGAAGCCAAGAGAGAGCAAGGCCCTGGGGCTCATGAGGCGATTTCACTGGTACATTTGAATGTCACTAGGTCATGGTCAGGGGAGGACAAGAAGGGGAACCTGTGGCAGGGGCATCCTCACCACACTGTTACACCTGATCACCTGGGAAGGGTGCTCACAACCTGTTTGTGGACATATTAAGGCAGAGGGAAAAACAAATTTTTAAAGGTTATAATACACTATGACTTCTTTTTTTCTCCTATTTTGTCTTCTTTTGAACCATACATCTATAACTGATATCCCCATGCCTGTCCTACCATTGTGCTTTGGGAGTAAGTAATTTGTTTCTAAATTTCGCATTCACAGATTGAAAGAAACTGTACCCATGATGGATTACACACAGAGCATTACTCATGCCTGACTGAGATGATCGAGGTGATGAGATTTGGGATTTTTGAGCTGATGACATGGAAATGAGATTTTGGACTTGATGCTTGAGATCCTTGGGACGGGGTGCAAATATTTTGTATGTGAAACAGACATGAGTCTTTGGAAGCAGGAGGGTAGGCTATAGTAGGCAGAATAATGGCCCACCAAATATATCCACATCCTAATCTCCAGAACCTAAAAATATGTTAATATGACCAAGTAATGGGCAATTAAGTTTGTAGATGGAATTAAGGTTGCCAGTCAGCTGACTAAAATAAGGGGATTATCCGAGATTATCATGTATCATGGTGGTCCCATATGTAATCACATGGATCTTTAAGTGGAAAATAAAGAAGTAGAAGGGTCAGAACCAGAAAGAGGCACTGTGAGAACTGACTGGACCTTGCTGGCTTTGGAGATAAAAGAGGGCTGCATGTAGTCAATAATACTGTAATACTTAGGTGACAAGTGGTAACTACATTTAATTGTAGTAAGCATTTCATGATGTATGTAATTGTCAAATCACTGTCATACAACTGAAACTAATATTATATGCCAACTATACAACAATTAAAATTTTTTCAAAATTTTAAGTAAAAGAAAGGGCACAAACCAAGCAATGTGAGCAGCCTCTGGAAGCTGGAAAGGGCACAAAAATGGACTCTCCCCTAGAACCTCCAGAAAGCAACGTGGCCATATAGACAGCCTGACTTTAACCCAATAAACCCAACTTTCTGACTTCTAACCTCCAGAACCATAAGCTAATAAGTACGGTTACCTTGTTCTAAGCGACTAAGTTTGTGGTTATTTATTATGGCTGCCATAGGAAACAAATATATAAAAAAGACTAAGAAACTATCAGAGAACCAAAGGAGATTAAATGCAGGCTGATGTATTGGATTGAATCCTGGAAATGAAAAAAGACATTATTAGAAAATCTGTTGAAATTCAAATAAAGTCAGTCTAGCTAACAGCATCATGATGTTAATCTCCTGTTTTTGACAAAGGTACCACGGTTATATAAGATTTAAACATTGGGGGAAGCTGAAAGAAGGGTATTTGGAACTCTCAATACTGTCTTGACAACTTTTTTCTAAATCTAAATTTATTCTAAATAGTTTGTTAGAAAAAATAAACAGCTGAGAATGAAACGAGAGATTTAGGGCCATCAACTGAGGCAGGTACTAGACGGAAATATCATGTATCATTCCATGCTCATTTCAAAATGCTTAATTTCTAAAAAAAATGTTCCCAAGAAACTTATTTGACATTCTTCTTGAAAACTTTTTTAAGAAATCATAGATATCAAGCAGAATGTTTCTTCTGCGCATGGCTGACATTAAAATTACGAGCTAGGAAGTTTGGATGACAGTCTTGCTTCTCTCATTTCTACCTTCTTTTCCCATTTTCTCCTTACCTGTATTGGATTCATTTCTTTCTCCAAGTGGTTTCATAGAGTGCTTTCCAGTTGAAGAAAGAAATAGGACTGATAAAAATAATTTGCACCAAAGTGCTAGTTCAAAAGAAGCAGGTGCTAAGGAAAATGGAAACTCCTGACAGCATAATTCTCTAAATATATGGATAAATTTTTTCCTAGAATTTTCCTCTGCTATCACTGTTTTCATATATAATAGCTAAGTTCTAAACTGTATTTTATCCTTCACTGTAATTTGGATAGAATGGATAGTATGGGAGAAAAAGTTTTAATACATAAATCTTTAGTTATTCCTTTGAATCACTAAGCCATCAACTACTGACCACCCCCAGTCTCAGACCAGTTACTTTCTGGTAAAATCTAAGTGGTTAGAAGGCATTGAGAATCACAGTAGCTTTCTACTGCAAGAACCTTTACCACCAAAGTAATTTCATTTTCACAGCAGCAGTGTGTATTGAGTACAATCATTATCCCATTTTATAGGTAAAGAAACAGAGGCTTAGAGAACTTAAACAGCTTCCTCAGGGTCAAGCAAATAGTTTAGAACAGAGAATGTATTTGAAGCGGTTCGACTCTGCAGCACAATGCAGGCTTTGCTCTCTGGCTGTCACTCCCGCCCTTCCCCTGCCCCTCACGCTCCCTACACAGGTGACCTCTGGGTAACTCAACAGAATTCTCTCCTTTTCCTCTGCATCCATTATATCAATACCAACACACTAACACATAAAAATACGAATTGCACATGGTACATAGTAGTTATACTGAAACAGACTTTTTTAATAAAAAAAAATGGCATCTCTACTTTTTAAAAATAGCCTACGAGAAATGGATTTTTTTGAATATGTATGCATAATGCTCTTTCATTCTGTTCACGGACGACATGATGATACGGCTCACTCACGTCCAGTAAAGTATACACCAGACAGTTAAGGAAACACTTAGTACAGATAAAAGTAAAGTTCTGTTTTCCCTTTAACTTTGGGTTCCAAAGAGAGAGCAGCTTTTCCAGAACAGGAATTTCCCATCTTATTTCAGTGATGCCTTTTCATAAGGAAGGCACATATACACACGTATCACTTGTCTCCTAAGGATAAAAAGCATTGTGCACAGGTACACTTGTAGAATCTCATTTTACCCTCCTAAAATCTAACTTTAAATATATAACTATGGAATTAGGATAGAATATCTTGAGTAATCCTGTTTGACACGTGTCAAAAATCTTAATTACTTGATAAGCAAAATGTGTGAAAGACAAGTTTCAAGGAAATGACCATGGAGAATAAAGTCTGTAAGACGTACAAAGGAGGGGCAGGGCCTCTGCTTCATGAAAAAAGCAGCAGACTCGTGACTCAGGATCCTGGTTCTTCCCGAGATCCTCAGGCAAATGTCAAATAGAGAAATAAAGATTTCTCTAAACTGAAACTATATTCACACATTGCCTTAGAGTAGACTGATGGGAAATCAATAATTACTATAGTTTAGGGGTTTCTTGAAAACTGAAGGCCACGATTAAGAGCTTATTCTTACAGGAATTTGAAAAAGAAACATTAAAAATGTAACCCCTCAAGCCAACCCAAGCTCCAGGTTTCCTCCCAAACAGCCAGAAAGAAGACAGATTAAATGAGCCGGGGGCGGGGCGGGGGGAGGGAGCTAACCTTTAACTTGAACCAATTTGGAGCACCTACTGTAGTAGGCACTGAATGCTATTTTACTTAATCCTCATAACAATATCATATGGTGCAGGTTTTAGAAGCCATAAATTATAGATGAAAAAATGGAGACTCTAAAAGCATAATTCAGCTAAGACCACACAGCAAAATTTGAGCCAGGTCTTTTTTTTTTTTTTTTTCCTTTTAAGGTTTTATTTATTTGTCAGAGAGAGCACACACAGCAGGGCGATTAGTAGACAGAGGGAGAAGCTGGCTCCCTGCTTAGCAAGGAGCCTGAGAGTATTCCATCTCAGGACCCTGGGATCCTGACCTGAGCCAAAGGCAGACGCTTACCCGACTGAGCCACCCAGGCACCCCGGGGCCGGTCTTCTTCTACTGCTCTCTCCCAGTCCAACAGACAGCCGTTCACAGGGTATGATCTGGGGGACACAAGGAAACCACACCCAAAACCATCACCTACAAAAAGTGGCAGGGGTGCCTGGGTCGTTCGGGTAGTTAAGGGTGTGACTTTTTTTTTTTTCTTTTTTAAGATTCCTTTTATTTGAGAGAGCAGGAAAGGGCACATGAGAAAAAGCACAAGCAGGGGGAACCGCAGAGGGAGAGAAGCAGGCTCCCCCACTGAGCAGGGAGCCTGATGTGGGGCTCAATCCCAGGACCCTGGAATCATGACATGAGTCAAAAACAGTCACTTAACTGAGCCACCCTGGAGCCCCATAGTGTGGGTCTCTTGCTTTCAGCTCAGGTCATGATCTCAGGATTCTGAGATAGAGCCCAGCATCGGGCTTCTCACTGGGCAGAGCCTGCTTAGGATTCTCTCTTTCCCTTTCTCTCTGCCTTTCCCCCTCTCTTAAAAAAAAAAAAGTGATGTGATTTCTAAAAATCATATCACTCCTTAAGTCTTTTTAATTAGCTTTTCCTAAGTTTATACGCTAAGTGAAAATAGTTGAGGATTATGCCCACCATACACTTTTAAGTGAAAAAAAATTAACTTGCCAAGAAATATAAACACAAAATACACAAAATAGACCTAAAGAAATTATACTTAAAAAAAGGGGAAAAATCTAAATGCGCCCAAATGAGTTTAATTACATAAATTGTAGAGAGATCCAGTCAGTCATTAGAATAAAGACTTCTAGTAACAAAAGACTACGTTAAGCTATAATGTGGAGTAAAAAGAGCAAAATACGAAGCACTGTGGAGTTTGATTACAATTATGTCAAAAAGCAAAGGCAATAAAACTATCCAAAAAGCATAAAAGTGATGTGTTAAAATTGATAGACTTTTGAGTATTCTTGTTTTTGCTATTGTTCGTATTTTCTCTAGCATACTTCGATTCATTTTTATAATTTCTTAATGAGAAATCAGTGAGCTTTTAGAAGCAACAGACTTAGTCATTTTATGTTTTTTTCAAATGTAGGCATTTTAAACTCAAGCCATATAATAGCCTTCCCTTTGATGGACAGAATTTTGTTTTCAATTTACTTCCTACAGTCCATACTTTCTTTTTTTTTTTTTTTTTTTTTTATTTCCAGCATAACAGTATGCATTATTTTTGCACCACACCCCGTGCTCCATGCAATCCGTGCCCTCTATAATACCCACCACCTGGTACCCCAACCTCCCACCCCCCGTCCCTTCAAAACCCTCAGATTGTTTTTCAGAGTCCATAGTCTCTCATGGTTCACCTCCCCTTCCTTTCTTATACCAACTAGATACCCGGTATTTATTTTTACTGAGTACAGTTTTAAAAACAGTAGACCAAAGCCAAGAAGATCCCCGTCTGCTTAGAAAATATTTCCTACATAGGTTTTCTAATTAGAAATTTATTTGTGCAAATGAGTTCCTTTTAAGATGCAAATGCATCAAAGAGCTGAATGAACAAAAAATGTGAACAGAGAACACACAAGAGAAGACACATGTGGCTAATAAACATTAACTGAAAAGTTCAACCTCATTAATAATCAAAATAAAAATTAAAATATCAGTTTTTCCTCATGAAAGTTGCAAAAATTTTCATGGTAATTCTCAATACCAATCAGGGTACAAACAAGAAGATAAATATATGCCTCTCATAAACTGCTGGTAGGACTGAAAGACTGGTACTTTCTTAAAAGCAATTAAGCAAAACACCCCCTAATTATTCTAATACTCCGAATTTTTTTTTTAAATGTGTGTGTGTGTGTGTGTGAGAGAGAGAGAGAGAGAGAGACCCTCAAGATCTACTTTTTTTGAATATTTATTTATTTGAGAGAGACAGAGATAGTGACAGAAGCACAAGTGGGGAAGAAAGGAGAAGCAGGCTCCCCGCTGAGCTGGGAGCCTCATATGGGGCTCAATCCCAGGACCCTGGGATCATGACCTGAGCTGAAGGCAGACGTCTAACCGACTGAGCCACCCAGGTGCCCCGATACTCCGAATTTTTAATGTAGGAGTTACATTTCCAGGAATTTAGTTTCTAAAAAATTATAGACACATGTGATAAGGTTTTATTCATGAATGTTCAATGCAGTATTATAATTCCAAAACAACTGAAACAGTCTTAGCATCCATGATAAAGAAAAAGAAAACTAAATTTTTGTAAATCAATTTGCTAAAATACCATTTCATCTTTATAATCAAATTCCCAAAAATATTTAAATATGGAAGAATTCTCACGATACAATATTAGTTAGGATAAATAGTTCACAGATCTCATCATACATCATGACCTCTCTTTTAAAAATATTTAAGCATAGGCAAAATATTGGGAAAAAATAGTAGTAACGTTTTTCTCTGGCTGATGGTATTTAACATGATTTTTGTTGCCTCAATTTTGTTTCGCAGCCAAATTTTCTAAGAGGATATTTGTTCCATATAATCAACATTTTAAAAATGTATTCCATGTATTCTGGTTTTATTTCTAGAAATACATCCTGAGAAAATAACCCCAAATAAAGAAAAAGTTTCTACACGAAGATGTTCGTGCACAGCTTTACCTAAAACAGTAAAATTGGGGGAATAGAGAATGAAAGAGAATATGGTCTCTAAACTAGACCACACTGTATGGTATTAGTATGTTTAATTCCCTTTATGCTATGCAAAAATTCTTAGTGTGCTAACATGAAAGGTACTAGGACAAGGAGGAGAGGTGTCTGTCTGTCTCTCTCTCTCCTTCTTTCTCCCTCCCACCTTCTTCCTAAAAAGCTAAATTTAGGATTGGAACAGGGATCGTTTCCTGTTGAGTACTAGCAGCAAGATAAGCAAGATTACCCTTCTCCTCTGGAAGTTTAGGTTTTATTTCCTAACCACCACAAAACATAAACACACATATAAATAATAGAAAGACAGAGAGAGATGTTTTAGTAATATAGGAAAATATTTTTGACACCACAGTTCAATTTTGAAAGGCAAAGCCAACCATGAAATCAACAGTGTAACCTCAGCTTCCCATCTGCACATAAAACTGGCCTCCTGAGCTGCCCTTGAACTCAGCGGGGTACAAAGATGGTGTGGTTTTACTTTTCTCTATTCACCGTCTTCAAACATGTTCTGTTGAATTTCCGTTCCCCATCCTTTAATAACATCTTGAACAGATCTTACAGTTTCCCAGTTGCTTTCAAATATTAAGTATTTCAGTCCAGTCTAATTGATTTTAAACTCTCCATCTTGCATTCAGTTCCATGCTCATCCTGGCCTTTCCCCCAGCAGGAGGGAGCTGGGAATAGAGACCAATCAGCTGTCCTTCCCTCCTGCCCTCTCCTTTTCTTTTAGCACTTCCAGAAACGGATGGGAAGAGAGACGACCGAAATAGACCAAAGGCATCCTATTTACTGCGCTGCTGCAGCCCCTCAGTTATGAGTGCTCCCAAGGGGTCTGCTACAAGTTCTAAGCAGGTCCCCTCACCGAACAGCCTGCCGACATGGGCGATTCGCTCCAGTTTCCCTGCTTGTCATTCCACTCCCTTCCACTTCCAGCTCTAGCATTCACGGGCAACCCTTCCAATGGTGTTCCCTTTCCAAGGTCCAGTTCTCCAGGTGGGACAGGGACCAGACTGCTGAAGCTCACATGCTTTCCTTGATGCTCCCTGACCCACTAAAATAGAGCACATCTTCAGTCCAATAAAAAAAAAAAAAATAAAGAAAGAAATGAAAAAGAAAAAAGAAAAAAAAACTGAGCGTGAAAGACAGCTTTACTTCTCTATCTCTCTCTCGCAACTATCCTTGAATTATCTTCATTACCTCAACTCCAAAAAGGCACACAGCAGGCCATCAGTCCATGCATAAGCACCCAACTGGGGAATAAGACACCTATCTCCATTTTCCTGGTCACACTGACTCTACAACTTTTACAAGGTGGTCTACTGGAACATGGCTACATATGGTACTTTTCTTCTGAGGCCAATAGTTGCAGGTAACACCCAGTGTCTACATCAAGTCCTCCTTAGTGACCATCACCCAATTATGCCATCCTCCACTCACCTATCCTAAAGCAACCCTCAATTTGTTTCCTAGAGTTAAGAGTCTCTTACGGTTTGCCTCCAACTCTGCTTTCATCTTCTTTTATTTTTCCTTCCCTTCCCCTATGTTCATCTGTTTTGTTTCTTAAATCCCACATAGAAGTAAAATGAAATGTTATTTGTCTTTCTCTGACTGACTTATTCCACTTAATATAATACCCTCTAGTTCTACCCATATCATTCCAAATGGCAAGATTTTATTCTTTTTGATGGCTGAGTAATATCTCTGTGTGTGTGTGTGTACACACCACATCTTCTTTGTCCATTCATCTGTCAATGGACATATGGGCTCCTTCTACAGTTTGGCTGTTGTGGACATTGCTGTTATAAATATTGGGGAGCATGTGCCCCTTCGAATCACTATACTTGTATCCTTTGGACAAATACCTAGTAGTGCAATTATTGGGTCATAGGATAGTCCTATTTTTAACTTTTTGAGGAAATTACATACTCTTTTCCACAGTCGCTATAGCGTATTCCCACCAATAGAAAAAGAGGGGTTCCCTTTATCTGCATCCTTGTCAATATCCGTTGTATCCTGAATTGTTCATTTTAACCATTCTGACCAGTGTGAGGTGGTATCTTGTGGTTTTGATTTGTATTTCCCTGATGCTGAATGATGTTGAGCATCTTTTCATGTGTCTGTTGGCCATTTCTACATCTTCTCTGGAGAAATGACTTCTGCCCCTTTCTTAAGTGGATTATTGTTTTTTCGGCGTTGAGTTTGGTAAGTTCTTATAGATTTTGAATACTAGCTTTCTGGTAAGTCATCTGTAAATATCTTCTTCCCTTCTGTAGGTTGCCTTTTCATTCTGTTGACTGCTACCTTTGCTGCGCAAAATCGTTTTATCCTGATGAAGTCCCAATAGTTCATTTTTGCTTTTGTTTCCCTTGTCTTTAGAGACATGTCTAGCAAGAAGCTGCTGCAGCCAAGATCACAGAGGTTGCTGCCTGTGTTCTCCTCTAGGATTTTGCACATCACATTTTCTTTATCCATTCATCTGTGGACAGACACTTAGCTTTTTCCATACCTGGGCTATTGTGAATAATGTGCAATAAACATCAGAGTGTAGATATCTCTTTGAGATATAAATTTCAATTATTTTAGATAAATGCCCAGAAGTGGAATTCCTGGGCCGTAGGGTAGTTCTATTTTTAATTTTTTGAGAAACCTTCCTACTGTTTTGCAGAGTGGCTGTACTAATTTACATTCCGAGTAATAGCACACAAAGTTTCCCTTCTCCCCACATACTCACCAATAATCATTATCTGTTGTCTTTCTGATAATTATCCTAAAAGATGTGAAGTAATATCTCTTAGTGCTTTCAGTTTGCACTTACCCATGATTTGTGCTGTTAAGCACCTTTTCATGAACCTGTTGGTCATTTGCAAGTCTTTTTTGGAAAAATGTCTATTCAGGTCCTTTACCCATTTTAAAATCAGATTATTAGGGTTTTTTTGCTATTGAGTTATATAAGTTCCTTATCATATGAAAGTGATCGAACAGACATACCCATCTTCTGTTATAAAATAGATTATTTAATTATAGATATACAGAAAGTGTCCAAGCAGTGACAGATTATTCACTGTACAGACAGATCAAGAAATCACTCTTTTTTGAGAAAACGTTTTAACCTACATAACTACACATACACGCTGGCTCACACAGAGTTATTAAATTTTCATAGTGTCAAAGGAAAAGACACTTAAGTAAGCCACCTTAAAACCAGAACAAAATTTTATATAGGGAATATAAAATATATATGAGTAAGACTTTATATTGAAATATGAAATTTTTACAAATTTTTAAAAAAATTTTATCTCTATTTAATGAAATAGAGGATATGGTTACAACCATACACCAATTCCCAAAATTGACCAAGAAATTAATGCATCATAACTAGGTTTTAATTTTTTTTTTAAAGATTTATATTTATTTATTTGATAGAGATCACAAGTAGGCAGAAAGGCAGAGAGAGAGGAGGAAGCAGGCTCCCCGCTGAGCAGAGAGCCCGATGCGGGACTCGATCCCAGGACCCTGAGATCATGACCCGAGCCGAAGGCAGCGGCTTAACCCACTGAGCCACCCAGGTGCCCCCCATAACTGGGTTTTTAAAAAATGTTTCATTATTCACACAAAATTGCCTATGTTTTCGTCAGTGGGGTCATACAAGAGGGGTTTTTTTTGCAGTATTATTCAAAGATCCATCCATTATCCATTTTCCAAAAAGATTTTTCTTAATCCTTTGAAATTTAAATCATTCTATTTTGAAGAACTTATTCAGTCATTGTGTTTATTATTTTTTATTTCAATTTTTAACATAACTCCACCACACCCTCAATATCAGTGGCTTTGCATGTGATTATAGCAGTTCTCCAGCATCACTTTCCACAGAGTGAAGCTGCTTACAAAATTTACAATTATACCTTAAAATTCATTACAATTTTATTTATAAAAATTAGATGTCTATACTTTCTATAATCATCTATATACACAATAACAAAACTCAGTACATTTGGTAGAAAAGGGTAAATATGTTCATGCTATGAACAGTTATATTTCTCTGATAACATCAGTAAAAGAGATTGGACAGTGAAGACCAGGACAGTGAACAGCCCCATACATGTGTATGTGAGTATGCACAAACTCAACACACACAAAACAGACAATCATATAAAAAAATGGGCAGAAGATATGAACAGACACTTCTCCAATGAAGACATACAAATGGCTATCAGACACATGAAAAAATGTTCATCATCACTAGCCATCGGGGAGATTCAAATTAAAACCACACTGAGATACTACCTTACACCAGTTAGAATGGCCAAAATTAGCAAGACAGGAAACAACATGTGTTGGAGAGGATGTGGAGAAAGGGGAACCCTCTGACACTGTTGGTGGGAATGCGAGTGGGTGCAGCCACTTTGGAAAACAATGTGGAGATTCCTCAAGAAATTAAAAATAGAGCTTCCCTATGAACCTGCAATTGCACTACTGGGAATTTACCCCAAAGATACAGATGTATGAAAAGAAGGGCCATCTGTACCCCGATGTTTATAGCAACAATGGCCACGGTCGCCAAACTGTGGAAAGAACCAAGATGCCCTTCAATGGACGAATGGATAAGGAAGATGTGGTCCATATACACTATGGAGTATTATGCCTGCATCAGAAAAAATGAATACCCAACTTTTGTAGCAACATGGACGGGACTGGAAGAGATTATGCTGAGTGAAATAAGTCAAGCAGAGAGAGTCAATTATCATATGGTTTCACTTATTTGTGGAGCATAACAAATAGCATGGAGGACAAGGGGAGATGGAGAGGAGAAGGGAGTTGGGGGAAATTGGAAGGGGAGGTGAACCATGAGAGACTATGGACTCTGAAAAACTCTCTGAAGGTTTTGAAGGGGCGGAGGGTGGGAGGTTGGGGGAACCAGGTGGTGGGTATTAGAGAGGGCACGGATTGCATGGAGCACTGGGTGTGGTGCAAAAACAATGAATACTGTTACACTGAAAAGAAATTAAAAAAAAAAAAAATCCCTGAGCCCTGAGAGCCTTACCTATTTCTGAGAAAACTTTTGGTTCCAAATCTGAGTAAAACTAGGTAAGCATCTTCCCCCATTTTCAGTCCCAAAATATGCAAACAGACTGGGAGACTTAAACCAGTTCTTATTATATATAATAGTCATAACATTTTCTAGCCCTGGAATTCAGCTATACTGATGAGTATTTTAACTAGAGTAGAAAAAGGGAACAGAAATTTAAGCTAGAAATATGAGACATTTTAAAAGGGGAAAAAAAAAAACACAAACTTTTAGAGATCCTTAAGTATGTGTGTGTGGAGGATTTATGTTTTGAACAGCTAAAAGTCATCATAAATATTCTGATTAGAGAAAGGGAGAAAGAAATAGTAAGAGATGTCCAAAGCACAGAAAATAAAATTTGATCACCTTAAAGACAAAATAGACCTAACAGACATGTATAGAACATTCCACCCAACAGCAAGAGAATTTATACTTTTCTAAAGTGAACACAGAAATTTCTTCAGTATAGGTCACACATTAGGTCACAAAACAAGTCTTAACAAATTTTAAAAGACTGAAATCATGAAATATCTTTTCTAAGCACAACTGAAAGAAGCTAGAAATTAACATCAGAAGGAAAACTTGAAATTTCACAATACACAGAAATGAAAAAGCACACTCTGAACAACATGTCAAAGAAGAAATCAAACGAGGGCTCCTGGGTGGCTCAGTGGGTTAAGCCGCTGCCTTCGGCTCAGGTCATGATCTCAGGGTCCTGGGATCGAGTCCCGCATCGGGTTCTCTGCTCAGCAGGGAGCCTGCTTCCCTCTCTCTCTCTCTCTCTCTCTCTCTCTCTGCCTGCCTCTCTGTCTCCTTGTGACCTCTGCCTGTCAAATAAATAATTAAATAAAATCTTTAAAAAAAAAAAAAGAAGAAATCAAACGAAAAAGTAGAAAATACCTTCAGACAAACAAAAATGTAAACACAGCATATCCAAACCTATGAGATACAGGAAAAGCAGTACCAAAAAGGAAGCTGATGACAATAAATACCTACGTTAAGAAGAAATACCTCAATAAGCAATCCAACCTTACAACTAGAAAAAAAGAATGAAGCCCAAAATCAGCAGAAGGAAGGAAATAACAAAGATTAGAGTGGGAATGTTAACAAAAAGACAGTAGAGACTACTATGAAAATCTATATATCACCAAATTGGATAACCTAGAATAAGTGAGTAAATTCCTAATCATACAACCAAACGAGATTAAAACATGAAGAAAGAGAAAGTCTGAACAAATCTATAACTAGTAAAGAGATTAATCAGTAATGAAAACAACCTCCCAAAAAAGAAAAGCCCAGAATCAGAGGGCTGTATGGATGAGTTCTACTAAACATAAAGAAGAATTAATGCCAATCTTTCTCAAACTCTTCCAAAAAATTGAAAAGGAGAAAACCTTTCAAACTCACTTTTGGAGGTTAGTATTATTATCATGCCAAAGTCAGATAAGGACACTACAAGAAAAGAAAATTATAGACCAATATCCATGATGAGCATGTATGTAAAAATCGTAACAAAATACTAGCAAACCAAATTCAACAATACATTCAAATAAACAATACATTCATATAACATGACAAAGTGGGATTTATCCTTGGGATACAAGGATGGTTCAGCACAGAAAAAATCAACTAATGTGATACACCACATTGACAGAATGAAGGATAAAAATAATAAGAATTGCTCAACAGATGCAGAAAACAAATTTGACAAAATATAATACCCTTTCATGATAAAAACTCAATATACTAGGAAAGAAGAAAATAACTTCAAAATAATAAGTTGAAAACAACATATTAAATATGAAAAGCTTACAGCTAGAATTATACTTAACGATAAAACACTGAAAGCTTCGGGGTGCCTGGGTGGGTCAGTGGGTTAAGCCTCTGCCTTCGGCTCGGGTCATGATCCCAGGGTCCTAGGATCGAGCGCCACATGGGGCTCTCTGCCCAGCAGGGAGCCTGCTTCCCCCCTCTCTCTCTGCCTGCCTCTCTGCCTACTTGTGATCTCTCTCTTTCTCTCTATCAAATAAATAAATAAAATATAAAAAAAATTTTTAAAGAAAAAAGAAAAACTGAAAGCTTCTAAGATAAGGAACAAGACAAGGGTACCCACTCTAACCACTCCTATATAACACAGTACTGGAAGTCCCAGCCAGAGCAGTTAGGCAAGAAATAAAAGGCATATAAGTCAGAAGCAAGGAAGTAAAATTATCTCTGTTTGCAGACAACATAATCTTACATGAAGAAAATCCTAAAGAGTTCACATACACAGAACTATTCAATAAATTCAGTAAAGATGCAAAGTATAAAATTGAATACAAAAATTAGTTGCATTTCTACACACGAACAGCAGATTATCTAAAAAGGAAATAAAGAAAACAATACCATTTATGTCTGCACCAAAAAGGATAAAATACTTAAGAATAAATTTACTGAATAAGGCTAAAGAGTTGTACATTGAAAACTGAAACAAAGAAGACTAACAGACAAATCATGTTCATGACTGAAAGACTTAATACTGTTAGAATGTCCATACAACCCAAAGTGATCTACAGATTCACTGCAGTCTCTATCAAAATTCCAATGGCATTTTTTACACAAATAGGAAAGGGAATCCTAAATTCAGAACCATAAAGAGCTCTACGTAGTCAAAATTACCTTGAAAAAGAAGAACAAAACTGAAGGGCTCACACTTCTTGATCTTAAAACTTAACTATAAAACTATAGTAATCAAAACGGTATGGTACTGGGATAATGACAGACATAGAAACCAACAGAACAGAATAGAAAGCCCACAAGTAAACTCATACATACAGTCATCTGATCCTTGGTAAGAGTCCCAAAACACCCAATGGGAAAAGGATATGTATTCAACAAATCATGTTGGGAAAACTGGATATCCACATGCAAAAGAAGCCATTATTGGAGACTGACCTTACATCATACACAAAAATCAATTCAAATGGATTAAAGATTTAAATGTAAGACCTAAAACTGTAGAACTCCTAGGGAAAAAAACAAACATAGCAGAAATGCTTAATGACACTGCTCTTGGCAATGACTTTTTGGATATAACACCAAAAGCACAGGCAACAAAAGCAAAAGGAAACAAATGCGACTACACAAAACTAAAAAGCTTCTGCACAGCAAACAGCTAACAGAGTAAAACTTAAAGAATGGGTGAAAACATTTGTCCATCATGTATCTGATAAGGGGGTTATATCCAAAATGTACAAGGAACTCTTACAACTGAATTATAAAGAATAATGATGACAATAACCTGATTTAAAAAGACTTAAATGACTTAAAAGACATTTTTCCAAAGAAGACATACAAATAGCCAACAGGTACATAAAAAGATGGTAATCACCAGGGTGAGATATTCACTCTCACCTGTTAGGATGACCATTTTCAGAAAACAAAAGATAACAAGTGCTATCAAGGATGCTGAAATACTGAAACCCTTGTACACTGTTGGTGGGAATGTAAAACGGTGCAGCTGCTATGGAAAATAATACGGAGGTTCCTCAAAAAATTAAAATTAGAATTACCATAGGACCCAGAAACCCCACTTCTAGGTATTTATTCAAAATAAATTAAAATCAGAATCTCAGAGATACATGCACTCTCATGTTCACGGCTCCATTATTCACAATAGTCAAGATGCAGGAACAATCTAGAGGTCATTAATGGATGAATATTTGGGGTTTTTTTAAAGATTTTATTTATTTATTTGACAGACAGAGATCACAAGTAGATGGAGAGGCAGGCAGAGAGAGAGAGAGAGAGAGAGAAGCAGGCTCCCTGCTGAGCAGAGAGGCAGATGCGGGACTCGATCCCAGGACCCTGAGATCATGACCTGAGCCGAAGGCAGCGGCTTAACCCACTGAGCCACCCAGGTGCCCCATGTTCTCATAACTTTTTAATTCACAGTTTTTAAATTGTTGCCTATAGCCTTCAGTTACATGCACATATCCCCTCCCTTTATTTTCATATAGTGCCTAATTCTAATATTAATGCATGTAATAATTAATTGCATAATTGATGCAATAATTAATTGATTAAATGCTACTTTGTGCTAGATTGCTGCAGACAAGGAAATACAACCTAACAAGGCAGATTAAATTTAAATTCTTCCTATATAGAAATGGAGTTTCCCTATTTCTAGCATTATTTTATATCTCAATAAATCTAATCTCTTCTAAACATTTTCAGACTCCTTATTAAGTTACTTCTGACTTATATAATTTACTAGAAAATTCATTAAAGCATTCATTAGTTTTTCACCAATCTATAAACCTTATCACTGCAATTTTTATTAGCTAAGATATAATTAACTAAGTTTGACTTTTTAATTTTAGGAACAAGTCATTTACTTACACTATCAACAGTTTTATAATAATTGCTTTTTTACTCTATCAGATTTCTTTCCCCATCAGGTCCAGTAATTAGAATTCCACACTTAATATCTCATCATCATAGTGACATACATATCTGTCTTTTTTACTACCAACCTTTAAATACTGAATAGTTTGTGATCTTACCTCTCTATTTGAAAGAAATCAATAGCAATATTGTGCATAAAACTGCAGTATTAAATATATTACAGATATATCCATTAATGGAAAATTTTGATTCTTCTTTCTGGACATTTATACCATATATACTTCTGACTACCAACTTTTTCATGTAGTGAGTTATAAATTAAAAGTTAGTGATTCTGGACAGGTAGAAACAATGACTAAACAATGTCATCTCTCTTGAAATACGTATGAATTCACTAAATAGCGTGAATGTTAAACCTGCCGGCAGGTTCTTCCCAAGATTCTGTTCCTTTTAAAAGTTAGAGACCAAAATTTAATGACAATAACCAATACGGTCTTAAATAAAATTCTGGAATTGTTTTAAACAATCCATGAACATTCTCCCACAAAAATACAACACAAATTCTTAAAAGAAGTAAAGAAAATGAAGTCAGGGGAGGTTTGCTCCAGCTAACAATTCAGTCAGCTGAGTAATTCCATCAATTTATGTTTGACCTAAAATATTACCCAAAATATTTCCCTTTCTGAGATTTAAAAATTCTGAAATTAAGAATTTAAATGGCCATTATTCACATTGTTTTTATTTTTTTTTCTTTTGCTTACAACATTATACTCAGTATTCGCAGACACTGCCTTTATATGAAACACCCAGTGTGACTTTAACGATTAGTTTTTTCAAAATAAAATCTTTATATGAAATATACTTAATTAAATAAAGAAAAACTCATGTGACGTTAAGATAAACTGCTTCCCGACAAGCTAGATGCTACATGAATATTAAAATGTGTGTTTACTGGAAAAGAAAGAGGCAGCATTTACAAAATAGTTCTGAAGAGTCTTCTTTTCACAATGACAGAAAGCATGAATTAATGTGCTATGTGTCTTAGTGCCAACAGAAAAACTCTGTGATGTATTTCATTCAATACTTTTCAGTCTTCCAATTTAGAATACACATATAGTATTACTGTATTCAAAGATTAGAAGCCATACTGGAAAATCAAAGATAAGCATGTGATCTAGCATATAACAACAAAAATATTATACAGAGAAGTATTTTTCAGCCAAAGTCACTGAAACTCAAAATTATAAGGAAAAAATGAGAAAGTTAAGAGAACTGATGTAAGAAATTCTTTATCTCATATAATGGATGTGAATAAAAATAGATCTTTGAAAAAGAAAATTCTTGACATTTCCAAACCTTCAAGTTGAGAGAAGGCAGAGATTTTTCAAGCTTGTTGTTTTTTTCTTTTTTTCCTAAAGAATCATCTAGAATTTTAAAGCAGCCTTGGAAGCGGGGATTTTTTAAAACTAAATATTGTATACTAGAAAGTGAGTGAAAATTAGCATGTGAATGGCTCATATCTAAATATATTTTGTCAATCAGAAAACATGAATTCAGTACCAACAAAAGGCAAAGTATAAAAATGTGTAAGACACATTTACAAGAGCTTACAATGCATTGACAAAATACATAGATATACACACACATATTTATATACTAACTATAAAAATAAGGCAAAATGAATGTGTTATAGAGTGAATATTTGTGCCTCCCCAAAATTCCTATGTTAAGGCCCTAACCCCCTGGGTGCCTATATTTGGAGACGGAACCTTTAAGAAAGTAATTAAGTTTAAATGAGGTCCCAAGGGTGGGGCCTGGATTAGACAGCACTAGTGTTTTTATGAGACAGCAGAGAACTCTCTGTCGCTCCGTGTGTGCACAGAGGAAAGCCAGCATGAGGACGCAGAGAGAGAAGGCAGACATCTGCAAGACAGGAAGAGGGTTCTCACTGGGAACCAAATCCCGCCAAACCTTCATCTGGGATTTCAAGACTCCAGAACCGTGAGAAAATAAATTTCTGTTTTTTAAGCCATGCAGTCTGTGGTATTTTTTATGGCAGACCAAGTAGAATAATACAAAACGAATGCCAAAAGGGTAGCAAAGACAATTTGTGCTGAGCAAGGATATGCAGAATGAGCAAGACCAGGGTCAGCATGAGGAAGAAAGAAAGATCTAAGGAAGAGGGAACCTGTCTGTGCAGTGACTTGAGTATGGAAGACCACATTAGTGGCAGAGTGAGTGCAGATTATGAAGGTGAAAACTGTATGTTCAGGAGACCGTAAGTACCCACCAGTCCCCAGTAGAGGTTGAAAGTTCAAGTGTAGAAAGAGAAATAAGCAGGCAGTTCCTTTTCTATCTCATCAGATTCTCCACCAGAAAACTTCAATCAGCTCAGGAGACATTCGTGGGAAAACAAGAAGAGTATCTCTTTAATACGTGTGTGTACACAGGATGTCACTGCATCTTAAGCACTGGAAAGTGCCTAGAGTTTCTTACCCCAATCGAGGGGCCTTACTGTCCCTAGAGGAAAAGGGCAAGGCAGACCCTGCAAAGAGAGAAAAGATCTTTCCTCACAATGGGATAGGTTACATTGCCCAAAAACAAACAAACGAGTAAATACTTAGGTTTCTCTTGAAGAGAAGTATTGATTTAGCTGGATCAAGCCAAGGACACGAGTAGTGCCACAGGAAGAGTGGGCAGAAGTGGAGAATTCATTTCCCCCCTTCCTCATAAAACAGAGTACACTACTTGCCAGGAGCCTGTGAGACAGCATAGAAATGAATATCAACTTTCCTCTGGTTTAAGGCTAGGGTCTTACTTAAAATTGAGCTTGGAAAGAAATCCAGAATCACATCTACTCTTGTGGAAAGGCAGGAGGGGTCCCAAGAGAAAGATCCGTGCAGAGTCACTTGAAGAACTAGTGTGAAAGTAATGTATCCAAGTGAGGTAGAACTCTATCGTCATTTCCTTGTGAGAATTTCCTAACTCTGCATATAAAAGCTTCGCCTACAATATTAATCTGCAGAAGAAGCTGGATGGTCAAGGTAAGGTGGGAGATGGTCATTCCACTGCCTTTATTTGGGGCTCCAGCAGAGAAGAGGCTCTTTGGCATGTCTGGTCATTACTGGCTCGAACCACAGAGTCAGTGAAATGGCAATTTGCAAGGAGGAGGCAGGAAGAGCAAACTTTTAATTGCTACCAAGGTTTGAGGTTAGGGAACCGGGGCAGAGGAGCAAAAGCATCTCTGTTACAGGAAGTCAGACAGGCAGTTTCAAAACCAACATTACAGCTTTTTAGCAAAAATAAATAAGCACTGCACCGAACTGAAATGCTCCGTTAATAGACGCTCACAGTTCTACAAAGGCATGATTAATCTTTGCACATTTCTCCAATCGAAGCAACACGTCTTTTTCTTACATTCCCCCTTTGTTCTTCTTCCGGATACAGTAGCTAACTAGAAGAGTGTCAGCTCTAATTGGATGATGGTTTGAAGGCTTCACATCACCCGGAGGTTAAGTAATGTAGCACAGAGCCTGTGTTATTCAAAGGGAATGTTTTAATACACTGGGAGAAATGTGGAGACACAGCAGCTGTGTGAACTCTGGCAGACACGCTGCCCTGAAGAAGCCCTGTATTGTCTCTAATACCTTAAGTTCAGCAGTTTTAATTCCCACCGCTGTGTGATGTTTGACAGTTCATTCATTTAGAGAGCTTCAGGGATGCACAGGTGACTCAAGTTCAGATAGCTATTTTAAGGATATGTCGCTTCTGTTTATTTTTTAATGCTAAGGAGAACACACTGAGTGAGTCAGAGGAAGACCTTTTGCACACAAAAGAAACGGTCTTTCAAAAAGGAGAATGTTTTGACATTTAGAGACTAAGCACTTCTTTGGGGGATAGACTTCCTTAACTCTGAGACACTGATTGGTAGCAAAGTTAAGCAGAGCCCAACCACACAGCACCCTCTCTGAATGTTGGCTTTTAAAATACCCCTGGCTGTAGAACAGGGATCTAGGCTAACTATGCAAAGCTTTCTATATTAGTAATTGCAGAGCCATCGATCATGCCTCCTCATCCAGTCTGCAAAGGGTATATATGAACGTCATCTTGATCTGAATTAGACACATTGCCAAAAATTGCAGTTAATGGAGCAATGGATGAGACTATGCTCTTCACACGAGACAAAAATATACAGGGAACAGGTCTTTGCAACACTACCTACAGTATTTTCCCGTAGTAACCACAGTGGGGGTACAGGTCAGCTGTCAGGGATTCTGGGGTACATAAGGACTCATTAAGGAGGTGAACAGAAGACGAAGGGATGAGCCAGACCACAGGTAGGTGGGGAGGACATAAACCTAGAAAAACTGAGAAGGTCAAAGCAGCAAGGGCAACAAACAAGGTCTGACAGCAAATCATAATGTATGCCACAGCTACATTCTTAAGAAACATATGTCTATCAAAAGTAGTTCATGGTATTTTTTTGGAAGTTAATACAGCATTTCTATTTAAAAAAAAAAATGATGCACTTACTAATGTAAAAAGAACATTACCAAGAATAAATTAGCAACCCTTAAAATATTATTTCTTATGCTCTAAACCAACATGTTCATACTTCAATGGAAAATGACTCATTTTGTCACATTAAATAGCATAAGTCAAAGTAAAAAATCTGTATGGAAATTATATTGAGCTTCCCAGTATATGAAGATGAACCAGGTTACATTGAAATATAAAAATATCAACTTCCCCACAAAACCAATTCTTGAAGGCTAAACAATTCATTGCTCAGATATAAAAGGTTTTTTTTTTAAATAAGTAGCCCAATATAATTTTTCTTCCTCTCTCATTCCTATATCCCACTTTCTCTGTATTTCAATCTCCCTCAGTGTAGTTACTATATCCAAATAAAAATTCCACCCTGCCAAGTCTTTTTTTGTAATCCGTATTTCTTTGTTCTGTCCTTCAATTTCTCTTCCTACAACCTGGCCCAAACCTTTTCAAGTTGCCAGCATTTCCCACTACTCTACCGTTTTAGTGGAGGTTGGGAAGTTAAGGGAGGATAGGAGAGAAATGTTTCTGATTCTCCAGGAAACACGTTTGTCCATGTCCTGCCCTGCATTCCCTCCAACCTCACTTTCTTGAGAACCACAGCTCTGTTTTACACATACAACACTATTCATCATCTTTCTCAAGTGCCATGTTGATTATATTGTGCCTCTTTTTGGAAGCTTGCAGTCATTTTCAGTTGTCATGTTAGTCAAATTGAAATGGGTAATCTTTTAGATTTTTAAAGAATAATTGCTCAAATGTACAATACCTAGTTATTTCAGGAAGATTTTAGACAGGCCTTATTAGCACTTCTTTCATCTGAGGATATTTTTATTTTCCCTGGCATATTATATGCAACATCACTGAAGGCTTAGGCATTTAACTCAATTAAAACATAAACGTTAGATGCTTCCTTTTTTTTTTTTTAACCCAAGATGCTGTAATGGAAATGTTCACTGTTCTTAATATCGAAGACATTCATAGGAACCTGGAGATATGAATAATTAAGTTTTTTAAATATTCAAATTAGTGCTGCATTCAATTATAAGCTGTCATTTCCAATAGTAATTTGTTCTGACATCTCTACATTAGCAAACTGTATTTCTGGGGGGAAAAAAAAAACTAGTGTCTAGGGACATCATTTTGTCACTATCCATGTAAAATATTAAGAAAAAATTCTGCCCAAGATTGTGTTTGTATTATCATCAACCCAATTTGTTCAATGATTTTCAGAGAGCAAAAACAGTATTTTTTAACATGCAGTACTCATTTTTAGAAATAAATTTTACATTGTAAGCATAATTTGTTGCTATATTTTTTCTAAATTTAAAATAACCATTAATCAAGTATGAAAAATTATTATATTCATATAATAATATGAATATATTATTATATACTAATATATTATTATATTATATAGCATATATTTTATATATATATATATATATAATACATATATGCTCCCTTGGTAAGAGCATAGGAAAAAATGAAACCAAGTTCATGAGAATAGCCTTGAATTGTCCTCATCAAAGTGGTATTTCTACAACACGATCTACAATTGTTTCTATTTGTAACTTGTTCCAGTTATTTATTGCTAAATAACAAACCACTCTAAATTTAGGATTTAAAAAAATAAACATCATTTGTTTTGCTCGTAAGTATGAAATGTGAGCAGAGTCACTGACAACGTCTTATCCCTGCCTCACGGGCCATCGGCTGGGGAAGGACAGGACGCCGAGGGCGCGCGGGCTGGGCATGGGAGCGCTCGCCGGGTCACCCGTCCAGCCGGGAGGACAGCTGCGCGAAGGACGGGGTTGCAGCCGTGGCCGAGCGCCGGACACCCGCGCCCAGTCCTTCACGCGGTCCTTGGGCCTCCTCACAGCATAAGGGCTGACATCTGAGAGGGAATGTCTTTTTTTTTAAGATTGTATGTATTTATTTGACGGAGACAGAGAGAGAGGGAGCACAAGCAGGAGGAGTGGGAGAGAAGAAGCAGGCTTCCCGCCGAGCAGGGAGCCGGACGCGGGGCTGGATCCCAGGACCCCGGGATCATGACCTGAACTGAAGGCAGGTGCTTAATGACTGAGCCACCCAGGCGCCCCTGAGAGTGAATGTCTTAAGAGGACAATGTGAACACATGTGACATTTTTATGACACCCCCTCCCCCGAAGTCACGCAGCGTCACTCAATTGCACTGTATCGGTTAAGGCAGTTACAAAGGTCTTCCCAGTTCGAAGGGAGGAAATACGAATCCTACCAACCGCCGGAAGACTCCTCAGCCTCACCGTGTAGAAACTGCATGTGAGAGGGGATACACTGCGAAGACCATCTCTGGAAAGTACTATCTACTGTAAGACTGTTCAAATATGGGTAATTTCAGAAGATGTGGCTCTCCTACAATAAATGTTTCATAAAATACTCCTGCAAAAGCTTCCCTTGCCAAATACTTTTTCTGCAGCAGGGGGGCTTTTTATGAATTTGATTTTGGGTACAGTATGAGAAGCTTCCAGGCTGAATATTACCCCTCCCCCCCCCAAAAAAAAACCTCCTTCTGATGAGAAGCACACTCATCAAACTATCTTGCTTCACTCCTTCAAGAGGTTATTAGGGTTGGGGTTAGGCCACCTTATTATCACTCTTTGTGGAATACATAATTAACTACTTTGATTCATCCAGAGAAATTCCTTATGTACCTACAATAAGAAGCAAATATCCCTGGCTGGCCTAACCCTTTACCTTCAAGCCAGTCAGTCAGCTCCTTTGTTTCAACATGTAATAATTCTGAACCTTGACATCTTTGCTCTGTTCCCAGTCTTAATCACCAGTGTTGACCCATTTCACATCCTGTTTCATGACCTTATCCTCAGCCCAGACTTCCTGCTTCAGCTTCTTGACTAGAGACTCACACTTAATGCCTTTAAATCTGATGACGCATAGGACAGGTTTATGGGTCATTTCCTTGCATATGATTCCCATTTTTCCTCAGGCTGTATCTCCTTCCACTTCTCCAGACAACAGTCTGCTGTCACTGCTGGTACCATACAGCCCAAACTCTGCAGCCCTACCTGAGCACGAGCCTGTGGAGCCACCATTTCTGGCGACGGAGAAAGCTGGCAGAATGGTGCCCCAACCATGCAGAACACAGTGGGAATTACTCAGATGTTCACTTCCGATTCAGTTAGCATCTAGCTGAGGAAACATATGTGTAAGCAAGTAAATCTAATACAAAACAGAACACAATAAAATGAATGCTATAAGAAAAATACAAACTCTTTAACAATATTATTTGGGAATTCAGATAAATAAACAACTGCTTTATTTTCCTAGGAAATCATTTGATGCTGACAAATAATTACATATAATAACACAGTTACTAGTTTACTTTGGTTAGTCGGCTATCCCTAAAGAAGACAGAAGCACCTGTTGGTGGGCACCATAGAAGAACAGTGTCCCTGGACTGGACCTGTCTTAACAATGAACGACAGCCCCCACAATCCCCATGCTAGATCTCTCTGCTGGCGGCGGTATGGTGCCAAAAAGATCCCAATATGTTACCACAAAAGTTCATCACTGACAGCGCTATTGGAGCAGAAGAAACAAGTGGTGTTGGTGCTTGGAAATACACCACATACCCATGAGAATCCTTCTGATCTCATTTATACTTAAATACTTGATGACACACAGTTCTGGCAGTGTTTGGCAGTTACTGCGTATGCTGTCGTGTCCTATATAAAAATTCCCACTTGTTTATTTTGGATATTATTTAAATTTCCTCTATGTGTTTCTTACCCACATTCTAAATGTTATCTTTGATCTTTTCTCTTTATTCGACTAGTCTGACTCACTGAAATTCCAAGATATATTTTGGCACAAGACAAAAGGAACTGAATAGATTAAATATTTTTCTGATTCTCTTTTAAACTTTGGAGTAAACACAAGTTAAAAGTTATTGTCAATGCCATGTGACTTAATGAATGGTGCCGTATGTGTTTTTATGCATACTTTAGAAGACTATTTGCTGCTAATATCCTTTGGATATATACTTGAACCTTAGCACAACTTTAGGCCAAGATCTTTTTTTATATATTTTTATTTATTTATTGGACAGACAGAGATCACAAGTAGGCAGAGAGGCAGGCAGAGAGAGGAGGAAGCAGACTCCCTGCGGAGCAGAGAGCCTGATATGGGGCTCGATCCCAGGACCCTGAGATCATGACCTGAGCCAAAGGCAGAGGCTTTAACCTACTTAGCCACCCAGGCGTCCCAGGCCAAGATCATTTTTATGCTTTGTTTTTAATTGCTGGAGAAAACCTTGAGCATTCTAAGAAAGGAAGGAAGGAAGGAAAAGAAAGAAAGAAAGGCAAGCAACATGAACTGCTCTTTACAGAAGCTAACCCTCTGAATGTGGATGACTAATGCTTGAGAAATGAGTAAGCACTACATAAAATTGTGAGTGTTCAGTGGGAGTTTAGTGGGGTGTGTAATTTCTTCATAGCATGTGGACTATTTTGTAATCAAAGTATAATTTTATTTCGTTGTCTTATATAACACAACATAAGTTATTGGGATATTGAAAATGTAGATAAATTTTAATAAATCAAAATTACCACAGGAAAGAATTCTGAATAATGAAGTCATTCCTGGGCCCCTAAATGGCGGCCTAACACAAACAGCATTCCGTTGATCTGACTGCTGCCCATCAGCACTGATCTACTCTGGCCCCTGCGGCCGTCATACTAAATCGCTCATGAAGAAGTATCTGAGTGTGAACTCTGCCCTCGGGCCTGAGAATGTGAAGTCAAGCACCTTTTCTTGTCATTCTTCTCCTGGCTGTCTCAGGAGGCAGACTGGAGGCCTTCTATCAGCAAACTGGGCTCCAGCCTGAGCTGGTCCACAGTTCTGGAGGCCTGCGCCCACTTCACAGTGGGAACAATCAGTTGAGCCTCTCTAGAGCCAGTCTTGATATGAAAGTTACTAATAATCCCCCTGTAGCATTCCAGTCGCCTTTTGGGACTTCAACAATCACTTAAATTTTTTCTTGATAAGAGGGTCCTTGGAATACCCACCTTCTGGGACTCTAAGAACCACCAAACCAAATCATCTCTTAAACTAGGAAATTCTTCAGTCACAGGCTCTCTCATCGAGTGGCTGCTAGCTCTAGATGTATCTTGTATCTACAGAGATGTAAAAGAGGCTGCTGCAACTTGATTATGTACAGCAGGATACATTCAGATGTCAATGCTGTATTTGAAATCCAAGTGTATGCTTAGTTTTAAACCTGATATTTAAAAAAAAGAAAATTGATGGTTTCCTTTGACTAAAGCATCCTGGACTCTAAAGCAATTTGAAGGTTAAGATACAGACCACATCCTTCACTGTGGTCACCCAGAGAGCCTGGCACCTAAATGCCCAGTCACTCCTAACGAGTCAACATTACATCCAGCCACATCTCCGAAAAAACACATACTCACCTGGTTATTTTCCCCCTAACCAAACAAGTTCAGACCAGTATTTCTGAGGATCCACATAGGTTCTCAGAACATTCTCATTTGGCCAGTCCTTCTTCAGCATGTACCAAACATTGACTGGAGTGTCAGCTGTAACCATCATCATTTTTGACCTGGGCTTATCCCCCTTCTTCTATTTTATTTTCATACTGTAAGTGTACATCTGAAGGTAAAGAAGCCACCCGTGGAGGGAAATGAACCTGCAAATCTAGAACCAGAGCACATCCCTATTCTGAGTAACACTAGCATGCACCATCTGCCTAGCGTGGGTAAAACAGAAAGCAATACACACATGGTTTCTGCCCTCATACAGCTGACCATCTAACATGGAAGACAGACAGGGTAACTACAAAGGAAGGAAGTTAAGACAAGTAAACAGTGTAAAAATGCTAAGAAGCAACAGGGCTTGAGGTGCTCTCAATGAGTCATGTGGGCTGTGACCGTGTCTGAAATATAAGTGCTGCATAAAGCTCTCAGTCCCATTGAGCTCACCTCCCCCTAGCCACGGTGCCAGGAATTCCCAAATTAATCCTTTTGCTCAACCAATCAAATTATCCAGCACGTTGCAGAAATTCAGTAAATACTTACTGAATGACAGTTATAACAAGAACTCTTTAGCTCCAGCTGTTCACCAGACTGGGTCCCAAGGACATAACCTGAGGGATTTGGGAATTTGTTCCAGAACACTAGCCAAGCACCAGGCTCCAGGAGGAGAGGGATAGATGCATGCTCACAATTTGCTCACTGCCACCTCAGCTGAAGACACTAATTTATTCTGATTTCCTAAGATGGACTGTGAAAATTCAATGTGAATGACTAACCAACCTCTAACATGTCTATTTTCATAGAAGAAAAACTAACAGCTACAGGATAAAAACCTATAATATCAAACTCTGGCAACCACATTCAGTACTGACCTACTTACACAATTGGCCCTCTTAAAAGAGAAAAATTAAAACAGATGTGCCTTGATAATCTATTTCTTTTCAATGAAATAGATTTAGCAACTGCATTTCAACTGCACTGCTAAGGGAGACTCATTACAGTGATTTTCCAATCTAGTTTAAACTCTTCTGTGGTAATTTTGGGTACAGTTAGAGATTAATTTTATGGAGAAGGGTCTTAGCAAGCTAAGGTTCAAAGTTCTGAGCCATTTACGAGCCAGTTAGCAGAACTTTGTGAACTGCATTCATAGTTCTTATTAGTTCTTGGTTCTAAAGGGAACCATTCAGTCACTCATTGAATGAATATCTGAGGGTCTGAACGTGTTAATGAAAATAGATGGCTGGACAAAAAACCCAAACAAACAAACTAATGAAACAAAACTATCACTCCTTGAAAATCTTAAATCAATGGGCCTTGATTTCATAAAACATAAATTACGTACCTATTGTTCATCGGGTCCTATGCTATTACATAGACTGGCAAAGAGTCAACTGCAAGACAATGTGATAAACCTTTTCATAGGGATATGCACTTCACGCTACCGGAAAATGAAGGGAGAAGCAGACAAGTGTGTCATGATGACAACAGTAGAGTGACTATTGTTGTGATGTAGTTTATTTCAGGGGGGCAGCGTATGTATTTAGTCTTGTGGCGAGTTCTTACTGCACTTTTGGCACCATACTAAATATATTTCAAGATTTTCATTTGATGCTCATAAGCCTAGGAGGTGAGCAACCGTTTTTCCCAATTCGACCTTGTATGAGGGAAGGAAGAAGAGGGCAGAGGAGGCAGGGCGGGCTATTAAATCTGGCTGGGTGGGAAGCGCAGGGCGACACACAGACCTAGAGCACATGAAGGCAACAAGGAATTACTGAAGAGTTTGTATGCACAGTAGTAACAGGATCTAAAGACCCTTTTACCTTTACATTATGGAGGTAATGTGTCCTCGGGAGCTTTCTGCAGAGCAGCTTTGCTGGGTCACAGACATGAGGCTCAGGTAGCATCATCCACAACTGTTATGGAATAAGTCATCTGAGGAAACAGAGGGAGCTCTGATCAGGATAACTTTACCAAGGCAAGTTAGCATAGCAAGCCATCAGGCCAAGAGCTCTAGCAGTGCAGCTTCAAGTCCTGGCTTATTCATTCAATAGCCTTCTTTTTCTGCTGATGGTATGTGGTAGAGATGTGAGAAGCAATCACAGGGTAATTACCCATCCCAGCTGCAGATTAGAATTTGAGCAACTTTTAAAAAATACCCACTTTGAGTCCTCATCTTAGAAAAATTCACTTAGAATAGGTCTGGATAAGGCCCAGGTATTGCTTATTTTTAAAAAGGTCTCCAAGTAATTCCAATACATAGCTGGGCCTACAAGCCAGAAGTCTGAGGAAATGCATAAACTGCGGATTGCTATGTGATGAATTTCAAATCTTGCCAGGGTAAAGGTCCTCTTTAGGCCTTCAGGGTTTTGAATACAACCCATCGCTCTGTATCCTAAACAAATGACCTGTCTGCTTGTCTCAGCATACCTGTCAGGACAGCGACAAAGGTGAAGAATAAGCAACTGGAAACTGTCCAGACATGCACTGAGTCCCGGGTACTCTCGCTGGCCCACTTTTTCCATTTTAAAGAACTGAGTTTTAAATGCAGTCCTTAAAGAATTGCGTATTTGCTCAAATATTTTACCTGCGGTTAACATATGTTATCTCCAAAAAAGCAACGATGACTGAATTATTTATAACATGGCCCACTTCTCCAGGAAACTGAGAACATAGAGTCTTTTCCCTATACCATGATTCTTTCATCATTCAAAGCAGATACTGGGTTAATACAGCTCAATATAATAATAACACTGACAGTCCAAAAGGCAAGTTATCAGAGAAAACAAATACAGAGATGATCTCACGTCTTTCTTATTGATCTGAGCTATTCTGGTCAACACCCACTACAACTCTATTTTTATTACAGGATTTGAGTGTTATGTTTTTGCTGTTTCAGCTCATCCTGAATCTGTTAAGGTGGAGTTAAATCTCTCTAAGGAAAAGTCGTGGCTGTAAAGCTTCAGGACAACATGTTTCTACAGTCTTGAGCTTATCTGCATCTGACAAATAAGAATCTTCTCTCGAACCGCTTTCTAGAAATGAGAGTGAGCTCTTCCATCCGCTATCAGGTGAATAAAGAATAATTAGTGGAAATGAAAGCAAATTTAGAATATAGAGATAAACAGAAATACATTACCCATCACCTCATCCCCTGATCACAGTTATTATTAAAGTTTTGGTGTTTTGCCTCTTAGCTTTCTTGTCTATACACCACATTCCCACCAACATAGATGGGATGAGACTATATATACAATTTTATATTCTGATCCTTTTACTCAATCGTATGTTGTAAATTATCTATTCATATTATGATGTAATACACTTATTTTAGAAGAGACCTGAGGTCGTTTAAAAAATAATTTCAAGATAAAACATTTAAAGATACAAAGGAAGAGCCCATCTAGTAGAAGCAGATTCTCTCTGGCACCTGCCTGATAGCACTTGCACTATGAATTTAACATTTCTCCTGAGGTAAAATGGGAAATTTGTGGGTATTGTTTGCTCATTTTACAGCAAAAGAAAGCATTCTTGCTCATACAGAAAACAAGGGGCAGGCATTAATATACATAATATTTTCTACCTAAATTCAATTCAGAAATTTATTACATCTAGTGATATAACTGGGTAACCATGTCCTTTATCTTCTAAACTGAGGACTTTTGAGAATATATGGATGATTATTTGTTAAAAATTACTGGGACAACAGGACAGCAGAAGTAAAATGGGACTATCCTAATTATTAATAGGAAAATTAAATATCACAAATAATTTTAATTATTCTTACCTATTAGCAATAATCATAATAAACCTCAGTGCAACATGATCATCTTGCTTAACTTGGTTATTTTTCTGTTAAGGGAAGCATGTGTATAGCATAGCCATTATTGAAAGTACAAAGACTAAATTTTAGATTAAAATTCATCATAGTCACTACGTGTGAGGGTCAATATTAAACCATTTGTTGAACACTTAAAGTCACTGAGCTATGGACTTTACATGTTTAACAAATGGTTTCATTCGTAGAAACTTACAATTTTAAAAGATGAACAGAAAGAATATCACTTTGTGGGGGCAAGAGTACAAGTTGTACAGTCTAAAGTTAATAGCACATTGTTTAAGACTTTATTTATTTGTTTGACACAGAGAGAACAGAAGAGCACAAACAGGGAGCACTGAGGGAGAGGGAAAGCAGGCTCCCCGCTGAGCAGGGGGCCTGATGTGGGGCTGGATCCCAGGACCCCAGGATCATGACCTGTGCCAAAGGCAGAGGCTTAACTAACTGAGCCAGCCAGGTGCCCCTTAATACAGCACATTTTAATGATTAAGATGAGAGTAAACATTTTTAAACAAAGTTCAGAAGTACTTCCTGAGTATTTAAACATGAAGATCTTAAGGGGAAAAAAATGAAATAAGCTCCACAAATAAAGTATTAAAATGAAGCCTACTTAACACTAAGCAAAGTGGAAAGATAAGCCAAATGTTGGGAAAAAAATACTTATGAGAAAAAGAAACCACAAAGGAATAGCATGAGAATATGTATAAATCTACAAATAAGTTAAAAATAGACAAAAAATTCAATAAGGAGAAAGCAGAAATAAACAGATAATACGAAAAAACAACCCACAAATGAGGAAACAAAAATATCTAACATGGAAAACAGAGCTACCCTACAACCCAGCAACAGCACTACTGGTAATTACCCTAAAGATACAAATGTAGTGATCCAAAGGGGCACGTGCATGCAAATGTTTATAGCAGCAATGTCCACAATAGCCAAACTATGGAAAGAACCTAGAGGTCCATCAACAGATGAATGGATAAAGAAGATGTGGTATATATATAAAAACTGGAACACTACTCAGCCATCAAAAGAAATGAAATCTTGCCATTTTCAACGGCGTGGACGGAACTAAAGAGTATTATGCTGAGCAAAATAAGCCAATCAGAGAAAGATAATTATCGTATGATCTCTCTGATATGATGAATCTGAAAAGCAGGGTGGGGGGTTATGAGGGGTGGGGAAGGAAAAAATGAAGCAAGATAGGATCAGGAAGGAGACAAACCATAAGAGACTCTTAATCTCACAAAACAAACTGAGGGTTGCTGGGGGGACAGGGGTCGGGAGAAGGTGGTGGGGTTATGCAGGGTATGTGCTATGGTGAGTGCTGTGAAGTCTATAAGCCTGATGATTCACAGACCTGTACCCCTGGGGCAAATAATACATTATATGTTAATAAAAATAATTTTAAAAAAATATCTAACATGTATTTATAAAAGATGGCCAAATACGTATAATCTGGGATAGGGACATTAAAAAACAGTGAGATACCACTTTATACTAACTAATTTACTAAAAGATTTATATTTAACAATTTAATACTGAGTCTTTTTTTTTAAGATTTTATTTATTTATTTGACAAAGATCACAAGTAAGCAGAGAGGCAGGCAGAGAGAGAGAGAGGGAAGCGGGCTCCCTGCTCAGCAGGGAGCCCGATGCAGGACATACTGAGTCTTTTTTAATGCACTCTTTTATTACCATGTGTTGGTGAGGACATGAAGCAACAGGTACAACTAGTGGCGGTGCTAACTGGTACTACTATTTGGAGAATAATTTTGGCACTGTGTACTACAATTGAGATACAAACACGACAACCAGAAATATGGCCCTCAAAACAACTAGAAATAGCAAGGCAATAGCAAATAGACTTTGAGAAGCATAGATACAGCCACAAGACAGTAAGGTAAATCTCTAGAGGCCAAAAGACAAGGGAACTGAAAACTAGAATCATGTTTGTGAGTCATCAGTGTGGCATCTGGGGAGTTCTTTCAATGCCTACAAATGCAGGCACGTAGATCTTCAAGACCACAAGGGAACAGAACAAGAGGTCTTCGGCTTGAGGGAAGCTGGAGTCAGAACTGAGATGCTCCAAACCCTCACCCAGTTAGACACCACAAACACCCACAAGCACACACATACACTTAGGCACATACACAGAATACATATACACACACATATATTTCCGCACACAGACACATACGGTGCTTGTACTCTAGAAGCTTACACCTTTAGTGAAAGGGTTGAAAAAAATAGGTCTATCTACTGACACTGGGAAATATGCATAGTTTGTTTTATATGGGCTCCGGGTAGAAAATTATCTCCCCTGAGAATTTGTGACACCAGATCTGTGCTGTATAGATTAGAATTCAAACATACCCTAAGTAAACCAAGAATCCTTGTTTTAAGAAAATAACACTGGGGGCACCTGGTTGGCTCAGCGGGTTAAAGCCTCTGCCTTCGGCTCAGGTCATGATCTCAGGGTCCTGGGATCAAGCCCCGCATCGGGCTCTCTGCTCGGCAGGGAGCCTGCTTCGTTCTCCCTCTCTCTCTGCCTGCCTCTCTGCCTACTTGTGATCTCTGTCAAATAAATAAATAAAACCTTTAAAAAAAAAAAAAGAAAGAAAGAAAAAAGAAAGAGAGAAAGAAAGAAAGGAAGGAAGGAAGGAAGGAAGGAAGAAAGAAAATAACACTGAAGGGTGCCTGGGTGGCTCAGACAGTTAAGTGTCTGACTTTGGCTCAGGTCACCATCTCAGGGTCCAAGGAGTCCCACAGCCTCCCCACTCAGCAGGGAGTCTGTTTATCCCTCTCCCTCTGCCCTTCCCCCAGCTCATGCTCTCTTTCTCTCTCGCTCTCTCAAATGAAATCTTTTAAAAATAGGGAGAGAGAGAGATTAACACGGAAATGGTATAAGCCGGATGCCTGGCACGAACAAAATCAAGCCTTCTGGAATGAATACCTTGGATCTGTCGCTATCCTTGGTGCAAAGGGACTATTTAGAGAGTTATGGATGTAATAACCGCGTGAACCTAAAGGGATAAAGAGTTGCCTGAGGCTAGTAACAATGGAGCTATTATAACGCCTATCAAGAGAGGGTGAGGGAAGAGAGGAAATGCAGGGATCTAGGAGAGAATTACATAAAGTCATCTTGAGTGCAACAATGACCTCCGCTTGAGAACAGATGAAGAAATATACATAACAGAGACATGTACAAGAATGTTCTTTGTATCATTGCTCTTAAATGCAAAAAAGGATACATTTTAAATTCATCAACAGGACAATAAATTAATCAATTGTGCTAGCTATCTATTCATTGGAATATTGTATAGCAGTTATAATAAATGAAAAAGCACTACATTTATCAATATGGATATATTTCTTTCTTTTTTTTTTCTTTTAAAGATTTTATTTATTTATTTGACAGAGAGAAATCACAAGTAGGCAGAGAGGCAGGCAGAGAGAGAGGAGGAAGCAGGCTCCCTGCTGAGCGGAGAGCCCGATGCGGGACTCGATCCCAGGACCCTGAGATCATGACCTGAGCCGAAGGCAGCGGCTTAACCCACTGAGCCACCCAGGCGCCCCAATATGGATATATTTCTTAAAAAGAGCAGCTTGCAAAAGATTCCTATAACATTTATATAAATTTTTAGTTTGTAAGACAATATTTGTGCTGTTTATATCTACATGCATATATAATAAAAGTGCGAAAACATGCACAGAAATAATAAATATAACTTTGAGATAGTACATAACTTTGAGAACTCAAAAGAAGGGGAATGAAGTCGAGGAGGAACACAAATATTCATGTGTATCTGCAGTGTTTTTTTCTTTGTAATTCCATTGTAAATACGGTGGTTAATGTTTCACAGGCTGAGTAATAGATAAGTGGCTAATCCTCATTATTTTCCCTGCTATTCTTTATTCTCGAAGCATTTTATAACTAAAATCCAAGTTTTCTAGTTACTAATTTAGATGATCAGTCTTCAAAAATGATGCCTAAGGTCATGTGAAATTACAGTGACTTCAACTCTGACAAAATATTTCTATATGTATTATTTAGGTAAAGGTTTCTAATAAATATTTTAAAGTACAGGGTCTAATTTACAGCCAAAATTATACATGTTCCCCTTTAAAGAGATCTCACTATTTATAGCATTAGAGCATTGTGGGAGCATACATGGTGAAGTGTCCACGTGGGGAAAAAAGAGGCTTTAAAGAAAAACGATACAATTACAGGCAAAATTATAGCCAGTCTTTGCATTGGATAGATTTACTTTCATCAGAATGAGGACATCTCTTCCCTACTTAAAATTATTGAGCTTTTAATTTTGCTTTCTTACTGATTCATAACCCGACCTCATTCCAAATCTCTCGAGGAAATTAACTGACTATATCCTCACACGTATGTATATGGATCTCACACACATGCATATTAAACACACAGTTATATACATATACGAGGAGTATGATGCTGTTTTTCTTGACAGAAGAAAGTGGTGCGCTAAACTGAAACTGAAAAAGATCCATTTTGAAATTTTAAGAGTAAACGCATTAATATGTGGCAGGTGTAAAATATTAAAATAACTCGTCACGTGCCTGCCTTTGCCCTTCTTGCCTTCTGAGCAGGAAGAATTATTTGCTGTTTGAGCAGATCCCCGGGCCGGGGCCTTTGCCATGCTGGTGAGCAGGACTTCAGAACTGCTGATTTATGTGGTTACAAGGCACCATGTGAGTTCACTAAATTTCAGGAAGTCAAAGAAATCTCCACGTGAAATGCCAGGCTGGGAAGTCAGTCTGCACAGACATCCAATTTCTTATTTAATCCTTCCTGAGAGAAAAGAGGAAGGTAGTGACAGAGAAGAATGGAATTGCTCAGAGCCCTTGCTCTGTTTCTCTGGCAAAGAATGGGTCCCTGGAAGCTAAGCTGCGGCCAGAGAATATGTGTAACTCTGGGGAAAACCTGCTTGCTTCCAGGCACCACTATGTCAGGGTTTGAGACACGGGTCTGACATACATCCCACTCTTGGGCGCTGGAAGTATCTTTACTTTTCTCTCTCATCTGAGTGGAGGAAGCTTAGTAAATAAATATGTACTTAGCAAGTCAATGTGGATGAACAATTGACCCGTGCCACCAAAACACTACAAAGATGACAGACTCTTATCACTGAAAAATTCCGAGTCTAACTGCAAGTCTTAAAATCTAAAATTAGGAGATATATGTGGACCCACAGACATAAGTTTTTGCAAAACTGTCTAGCTGCCTTGAAAGAGCATATGCTAAGGTGGAGAATTATTAGAATTCATATGTAGGAGGGATAAAAATGTACATGTAACTTAAACATGCAAAGAAAATATAACTCTGTGGCTTCCCAGAACTGATTTCACATTTTTGACAAGCTCCCACTGAGTACTGGAGAAGCTGGCGGGGTGCGGGTTGGGGAGAACATCATGTCAATATACAAGATTTCATGATCATGTATTTTAAATTCTTTGGGATAATTTACCTTTTAGGTAAATACTTTCAGAGAGTCTCTCGTTTTCCCTGCTTCTGCCAACACGGCATTTAGCTCTGTGGTATAGCTAGCTCGACTTCATGGCGGCGCAGGAGAGATCTTCGCTATGCTCTAAGCAGGTCTACTCCATTCTCTGGTCCGCCATCAACTTCTACTGCAGAGTTTCTGGCCAAGGTCTGCTCTATTCTGAGGTGTGGCTGGCCTGTCTGTTCCAGACTGAGATTCATGGACCCAGCCATCTCCCTCTCCTAAAATGGGGCCTCGCTTCACCTCCCCAGCCCCACGGCCTTTTTCCGCACATTCACATTGCTCTCCCTCCTTCATCTCCCACCAGAATCCAGAGATGCCGGACCCCAGCCCACCACCATGGGCCATGGGAGACAGGAGCCCTGACTTAGGTTCCGCTACCTACTTAGCTCCATCCACTAATGCTACGCTAGTTCTCCCACACCGTTGCACATACCTCCAAGTGCACAGGGAGCTGCTTCTACCTGCTTGATAGCTACACTCCACCACCTCACAAGTCTAACTTAGTCTCACTCATCTTCCCATTTTTCATTCTATCAAGTTTATGAGGAGACTATCCTCCCTTCCTGCAAAACAGAAAATTGCCTTTATTCCTGGCTTACAGAAACCCTGATGTTCAAACCCACCTGACCTACCTCTTAACATATTAATAGATGCTTAAAGAACTTAGAGAACTCATTCTCTTTCTACAAAGCATAACTCTGCGGAACTACGGTTTAAATGTGAATTTAAAAATCCAATTAGAGATGATAAAAATGAATGTTCTTTTGCTTATATGTTGTATCAATCCTAATCTCAGAGACAAACAAATGGGGCTACTTCGTAGTAAGGAGATCAGAGAATGAAGCAACAAGCACAGTTGTGGGGAAGCACAGCTTGGAGAACCAGAAGCAGCTGAATTAACCAAAGGAATATACAGGCAAGTTTTGCCATAGACCTGAAAGAGGAGAAAGACACACAACCCCATGGCAGCCTTCAGGAAGCCCAATCAAATTGTGATATCATAAAAGGTGCCAGGGTGAACTGAGGGAACCAAAGTAATGCAGCTGTGATTCAGTCTCTTGAGAGTAGATTCTCAACAATCAAAATTCTGATGACAGGAAAGAAGTGCCTCCTTTGGAAGCATTTATGGGACCCTCTTAAAGCCAGCCCAGGACTTAGGTCCTAGTAGAACCTGAGTGTTTCTCTTAATCTGCTTCTAGTGTGGCAAAATGTACTTTAGGGTTAACCTACCAGCTAGGCAGTAATTTCCCAACTTCTTTGGGATGTTTCACACTGGGGAATACAGCACAGGATGGTCCAGAATTTTGGAAGGGTAGAAGTAAGTGCATTCGTTTTGACTGTGGCAAGGAGACCCAACTCATGTCCCACTGCCACCAGTATTCAATGAACACTCACAGATTCTTTTTCTGTAATAAACACCCCTCCTGGATGAGGAGGGAATGAAATTCTTGTTGACTTCTGGGATCCTCTATAAACAGTTCCAATTACCTAGAACACAGATTTAATACAAAAATATTTGACAGGTAAAGCCCTACTGAGCTAATTACAGAAGAAAGATGATGGTTGAAGAAGAATTCTAAAGAGCACATGGGTGTTTGGGGTAAAGACCTAGAAAAGAAAATGGGAATAGTTAGTTTCCATTAGTGGAAACATCTATTTTATGATATAGAAGAAATTATTCATTGACCTAAAAAATTTAAGAAATGATTATTTTCAGAACATTTATATGTATACTGAGGAAGACAATTATACCATTAGCCTTCTCTCAGTCTTCAAGAGTTCTGGAGTTGGCATCTTACACCAGTCAGAATGGTTAAAATCAAAAAGACAAGAAATAAAGTGTTGGCGAGGATGTGAAGAAAAAGCAAACTTTGTGTACTCTTGGTGGGAATGCAAATCTGTGCAGCAACTGTGGAAAATAGTATGGAGGTTCCTGAAAAAATAAGAAATAAAAATAGAGTGGCAAAATTGGTAGAGCATGTGACTCTTAATCTCAGGGTCCTGAGTTCAGGCCCCGTGTTGGGATACAGTTTACTTAAAAAAATTAAAAATAGGGGGCGCCTGGGTGGCTCAGTGGGTTAAAGCCTCTGCTTTCAGCTCAGGTCATAATCCCAGGGTCCTAGGATCGAGCCCCGCATCGGGCTCTCTGCTCAGCAGGGAGCCTGCTTCCTCTGTCCCTCTCTGCCTGCCTCTCTGCCTATTTGTGATCTCTGTCTGTCAAATAAATAAATAAAATCTTTAAAAAAAGAAAAAAAATTAAAAGTAGTACCTGGATGGGTACCTGGGTGGCTTAGTCGGTTAAGCGACAACTCTTCATTTTGGCTCAGGTCATGATCTTAGGGTCATGAGATCAAGACCCACACTGGTCTCCACACTCAGCGTGGAGTCTGCTGGAGATTCTCTCCTCTCTCTCCCTCCCCCTGTGCTCTTCCCCACACTGACACACATACTTCCTTTCTCAAATAAATAAATAAAATCTTTAAAAATAAAATAAAGAATAGTTTTTAAAAAAACAGAAATACTATGTGATCAAAGAATTCCATTGTTGGGTATTTACCCAAAGAAAATAAAAACACTGATTCAAAATGATGAATGCACCTCTATGTTTATTACATTAGCCAAGATATGGAAGCAACCTAAATGTCCATAAATAGATGAATGAATAAGGAAAAGGTAGTTTGCATGTACACACACACACAAACACACACACACACACGCTGGAATATTACATTGTCATAAAAAAGAGTGAGATCATGCCATTTGAGACAGCATGGATGGACCTAAAGGGTATTGTGCTAAGTGAAATAAATCAGTCTAAAAAAGACAAATACCGTATGATTCCACTCATAAGTGAAATCTAAAAAAATGAATAAATGAACAAAATAAGCAGACCCATAAATACAGACAAATTATGGTTGCCTAGGAGGTGGGTAAAATGGGCAAAAGGAAATAGGAGATACAGGCTTCCACTATGGAGTGAATAAGTCATAGGAACAAAAGGCACAGCACTAAAATACAGTCAATGACCTTGAATTGTGATGTAGCAGGACAAATGGTAGCTACACTTGCAGTAACAAAGCATAATGTACAAACTTGTCAAATCACTAAGTTGTACACCTGAAACTAAAGTAATTTTATGTGTCAATTACATTCAAAAGAAAGAGTTTTGGACTTGGGAGTTCTCTCTCATGTGAGAGCAATTGAGTTCTCTCATGTGCTTGTGTGTGTATGTGAGTGGGTGTGTATATTTGTGAGTGTATGTATGTGTGTGCTTAAACATAAGTCTGTGCTGCTGCCAACACCATGGTGGCTCAGCTTATTCAGGTTACATATACTAGAGGTTTATGTTTAATAACATTTACTAGTTTACATCTTTTCTACTTTTTATCTTATTCATTTAATAGTGCTCATTATTTCTGTTATTTTATAAAATTACAGAAATTTAGAGCTAGGAAATATTATAAAATTTAACGACCTTCATACCATCACTTACTGATAAGTAAATCAAAGGCTAATGAAAAACTCCCCAAAACACAGCTAGTCAATGAGGCAGTAAGAGCCAGAAACAGGTCAAGAAATCAAGTTCCTTGGGGTGCCTGGGTGGCTCCATCTGTTAAGTGTCAGCCTTTGGCTCAGACCATGATCCCAGGGCCCTGGGATAGAGCCCTATCTGGTTCCTTGCTTGGCAGAGAGCCTGCTTCTCCTTCTCCCTCTGCCTGCTGCTCTCCCTCTTGTGCTACCCACCTCTCTCCCTATCAAATAAATAAATAAAATCTTTTTAAAAAACTCAAGTTTCTTGATTCCTGATATCTCCAATAAGATATGAAAGCCAAAGTTTTCTTCCTTTGGGGAAGAAATTAACACTTCTGGCACAGTACTTAAGCAAATTTCGGGTAAGTTTTAATTTAAAATCTTATTAGGGAACACTGTTTCCTTACCACTTAGCTGTCAGTCAAAAGTGACCTTTAAGCAGATTTTTTTTTTTTTGCCTTTTTTATCTAATCCAGTTGTTCTCAAGTTGTGTCACACCTCAGTATCACCTGAGGTAGATTTTAAATTCCCAATGTCCAGATCAAACACCTTACCAATTAAGTCAAAATGACTAGGAGTGGAATCCAAGTATCAATATCCAGTATCACGTAAAGATCCTTCGCTAGGTGAGCCCAACATCAGCAAGCCACTGACATATCCTTCCCTAGGTGAGCCCAATGTCAGCAAACCACTGATGTAGCCAAACAATGATTAGTGCTCTCTCTCTCCCTCTATGCCCCCTTCTCTCCCCTTCCTCCTTCTCCCTCTCCCTTCCTTCATACTCTCCCCACACACATATCCATACACAAATTTCCATCTCTGTCTCTCTCTTTTTCTCTCAAATGGCCCTTTGAATCGTGACTCCTGAAGCTGGTCTACTAGGCGCTTTTTCTTTTGCATGGACTACCTATTTTTCTAAAGTTTACCCCTCTTTTCATTACCTTTCAAAGTTAAGTGATATGCTTGGATATGTAAAAAAATAATAATTTTCAAAGACAAATAATACGTTCCCTAATGTCTTTACATTTATATTAGGAATACCTAAGAGAATCCAGATCTTCTGGATAAATAAAATCACAACTAAAAGTTGGCCATCAGAAAAAGAGTGTTTGATTAATACACAAATAACTAACTTAAGCCCCTCACATTTCTTCCATGATTGTGGAAGCACTTACTTGCTCTTCATTATACAATTATTGGACTACTAATGCATTCACAAACTCTAATCTCTTTTTTTGGCCTCTTCCCATCCACGGCTATAGCTCTAATTGAGTTTACTAAGGAAGTAAATTATGCAATTGTCCATTATAAGATTGACCATCTAATTTTCCTACTTCCTAAACAGCTAGTCACAGACCACAATATCTAGCAGAGAATATAAGAAATGAGAAAATTTTCCAATATTGAAAATCTTATTTTTCTGTCAGATTAATTATTTTTCTAAAATTTGATCCCTATGCATTCATTAACTTGCAATAACAAATTATACAATTAAAGTACATTAAAGCAGTCAAAACTAATATTGCTAGAGCAGAAAGAGTTATCTATTGAACTTCCAATATGTAGCAGGCTCTAACTAAGCACTTTATACCCATTACCTTATTTAATTTTCAAAAAGATTCTAAGATACATCCTTATTTCATAGTAAGGTAAATTGAGATTCCCTATAAGGTCAATTAACATCGCTAGAGCATCCTGGTTGCAAGAGATCAGATAGGATTTATACAATCAAAAAAAAATTTTTTTTTAAGATTTTATTTATTTATCTGACAGACAGAGATCACAAGTAGGCAGAGAGGCAGGGAGAGAGAGAGGAAGAAGCAGACTCCCTGCTGAGCAGAGAGCCCGATGCAGGGCTCAATTCCAGGACCCTGGGATCATAACCTGAGCCAAAGGCAAGGCTTTAACCCATTGAGCCACCCAGGTGCTGCTACAATCAAAAAATTTTTAAAGACCACTAGATTTTTATTATTATTAAATCTAAATTTACTGGCAAAGATGGCAGAGAAGTAACAGACTGAGATGACATCAGGTCACAGGAGTTCAGCTAGATAGTTATCAAACCATTCTGAACACCTACAAACCCAACAGGAGATCGAAGAGAAGAAGAGCAGCAATTCTAGAAACAGAAAATCAACCACTTTCTGAAAGGTAGGAAGTGTGGAGAAGTGAATCGAAAGTGACGGGAAGACAGACCACGGTGGGGGGGAGGGGCCAGCTCCTGGCAAGCGGAAGAGCAATGGATCACAAAATTCAAACTTTTAAAAAAGTCTGCTCCACTGAGGGACATCGCTCCAGAGGCCAAGCAGTGCTGGAGCCCTCATAGGGACCATGTGGTCTCAGGTCCCATGGGGTCAAAGAAGGATCAGGACTGTCTGAGTGTAGCAGAGCTCAAGAATGGCAGAGCGGGGAAGCTGGCTGCAGAGACAGAGCCGAGGAGTGAGCTCTCTGCTCAGGGTTACCTTAAGCTGTGATCCGTGGCACAGTAAAGCCACAGCTCTTTGATCAGGGACCCCACAAGTGGCAGATCCAAGGAAACCGACCTTCCTTCTCTGGAGGCAGGAATCTGCTGGGTTTGGAGACTCCCAACTGGGGATGTGTGCCAAAGACAGAAATGGTCACAGGCCAGGTGAGCTCAAGTGCAGTCAAAGACCAGGGAGATGAGAGTGATTGAGCACTTTTTTCTGAGGGTGCACTGAGGAGTGGGGCCCTGAGCTCTCAGATCCTCTAGGCCAGAGATTGGGAGGCTGCCATTTGCATTCCGGTCCTCTAAAGCTCTAAGGAAAGCATTCAGGGAACAAAGCCTCCCAAGAGCAAACATGACCAGATTACTTAGACCGTCCCCTGTCAAGGGAGGAACAATTCCAACTCAGGCAAAGACATTTGAGAATCACTACAACAGGTCCCTCCTGCAGAAGGTCAGCAAGAACCTCCAGCTAAGACTAAGCTCACTGATCAAGGAGAACAGGAGAACTCCAGAGGAGGGGAAAGCAATGCATTAATTCATAGCATTTTCCCCATGATTCTTTAGTCTTGCAAAGTTAATTTTTTTTATTTTTTTCTTACTCTAATTATTTTAACTTTTCCTCTCTCCCCTTTTAATTTTTTTAACTAGATTATCTTAAAATAATACCTTTCTAAAAAATCTTTTTAAACTTTAATAATTATAGTCATAGTTTATCCTTCACTGTATTTAACTTTCTTTTTTGTATACATATAGGGTTTTTCTTCTCAAAAATTTTTGGGATACAATTTCATCTAAAAGATCAAAATATGCACTAAATCTAGCACAGGGCTTTGTACTAGTACCCAGGCTGAGCAAATTATCTCCACTTTCTTTTTCATTCTATTTCTAACCAACTTATCAATTCCATTTTTAGAAATTTTTTAAATTATCAACTTAAGATCATATTCCATCTCTTCATCGTGTTGACCCATATTTTTGTGTATATAAATGAGTATTTCTTTCTTTAAAATTTTGGAAGATAGCTTTTCTAAGAGACCAAAATACACCCCAAATCAAAAGGGTGGCTCTGTTCTATTCACCAGTCTAATATATATATATACTTTTTTAAATATTTTTTAAATTTTTTAAACTTCTTTTTACCCCCTTTCTTCTCCCCAAGATTTGGGGACTCTTCTGACTTCATTAGCGTACATTTTTCTGGGGTCTTTGCCACCCTTTTAGTATTTTATTCTCTCGTTCATATATTCTTATCTGGATAAAATGACAAGGCAGAAAAACTCACTGGAAAAAAAAAAGAACAAGAGGCAATACTGGAGGCTAGGGAAATAATCAATATGGACATTGGTAATATGTCAGATCTAGAGTTCATGATGACGATTCTCAAGGTGCTAGCTGGGCTCAAAAAAGGCATGAAAGATATTAGAGAAATCCTGTCTGGGGAAATAAAAGCCCTTTCTGGAGAAATAGAAGAACTAAAATCTAATCAAGCTTAAATCAAAATAGCTATTAATGAGGTGCAATCAAAAATGGAGGCTCTAACTGCTAGGATAAATGAGGCAGAAGAAAGAATTAGTGACAAAGAAGACCAAGTGATGGAGAATAAAGAAGCTGAGCAAAAGAGAGACAAACAACTACTGGACCATAAGGGGAGAATTCAAGAGATAAAGGATACCATAAGATGAAACATTGTTAGAATAATTGGGATGCCAGAAGAAGAAGAAAGAGAGAGGGGGCAGAAAGTATATTGGAGGGGATTATTATAGAGAATTTCCCTAATATGGCAAAGGGAACAAGCATCAAAATCCAGGAGACCCAGAGAATCCCCCCTCAAAATCAATAAAAACAGGCCCACATCCCATCATCTAATAGTAAAACTTACAACTCTTAGTGACAAAGAGAAAATCCTGAAAGCAGCCCAGGACAAGAAGTCTGTAACATACAATGGTAAATATATTAGATTGGCAGCAGACTTATCCACAGAGACCTGACAGGCCAGAAAGGACTGGTGTGATATATTCAGAGCACTAAACAAGAAAAACATGCAGCCAAGAATACTATATCCAGCTAGTATATGATTGAAAATAGAGATAAAAACTTCCAGGACAAACAAAAACTAAAAGAATCTGTAAACACCAAACCAGTCCTACAGGAAATATTGAAAGGGTCCTCCAAGCAAAGAGAGATCCTAAAAGTAACAGACCAGAAAGGAACAGAGGCAATATACAGTAACAGTCACCTTATAGGCAATACAATGGCACTAAATTCATATCTCTCAATAGTGGCTAAACACGCCAATCAAGACACAGGGTATCAGAATGGATAGAAAACCAAAACCCATCACATATGCTGTCTACAAGAAACTCATTTGAGACCCAAAGACACCTAGAGATTGAAAGTGAGGGGGTGGAAAACCGTTTACAATGCTAATGGATATCAAAAGAAAGCTGGGGTGACGATCCTTATAACAGATAAATTATATATTCAGCCAAAGACTATAATAAGAGATGAGGAAAGACACTAAACCATACTTAAAGGGTCTATCCAACAAGATCTAACAATTTTAAATATCTGCCCCTAACATGGGAACAGCCAACTATATAAAACAATTAATAACAAAATCAAAGAAACACATGGACAATAATACAATAATAATAGGGGACTTTAACACCCGCCTAACTGAAATGGACAGATCATCCAAGCAAAGGATCAAAATGGAAATAAAGGCCTTAAATGACAGGAGGAGTCAAGATGGCGGAGAAGTAGCCAGCTGAGACTATTTCAGCTGGCAGGAGATCAGCTAAATAGCTTATCTAGAGACTGCAAACACCTGCAAATCCATCGGCAGATGGAAGAGAAGAAGAACAGCAATTCTAGAAACAGAAAATCAACCACTTTCTGAAAGGTAGGACTGGCGGAGAAGTGAATCCAAAGTGACGGGAAGATAGAGCCCGGGGGGAGGGGCCGGCTCCCGGCAAGCGGCGGAGCAACGGAGCACAAAATCAGGACTTTTAAAAGTCTGTTCCGCTGAAGGACATCGCTCCAGAGGCTAAACCCAGGATGAAGCCCACGCGGGCTCAGCGTGGCCTCAAGCCCCGCAGGGTCACAGAAGGATCGAGGGTGTCTGAGTGTCGCAGAGCTTGCGGGAATTGGAACGGGAAAGCCGGCTACAGAGACAGAGCCGACAGTAAGCTCACAGCTCGGTGTTACCTTGAACCGGTCGCAGGCTCGGTGAGCTCGGAGCGCGGCCGGAGGTCAGGCAGACGGGAGTAACTGGGCGCTGTTCTCTGAGGGCGCACTGAGGAGTGGGGCCCCGGGCTCTCGGCTCATCCGGGCCGGAGACCAGGAGGCCGCCATTTGTATTCCCATCCTCCGGAACTCTACGGAAAGCGCTCAGGGAACAAAAGCTCCTGAAAGCAAACCCGAGCGGATTACGCACCCCGGCCCCTGCTAAGGGCGGTGCAATTCCGCCTGGGGCAAAGACACTTGAGAATCAATACACCAGGCCCCTCCCCCAGAAGATCAACAAGAAATCCAGCCGAGACCAAGTTCACCTACCAAGGAGTGCGGTTTCAATACCAAAGAGAGCAGCAGAATTCCAGAGGAGGAGAAAGCAAAGCACGGAACTCATGGCTTTCTCCCTGTGATTTTTTAGTCTTGCAGTTAATTTAATTTTTTTCTTTTTCATTTTTTTTTCCTCTTCTTCTGCTAAATTTTTTTTTAACTTTTACCCTTTTCTTTTTTAATGTTTTTTAACTAGTTTATCTAATATATATATATTTTTTCTTTTTTATACTTTTCTTTATTCGTTTTCTTTTTTTTAATTCTTTTCTTTCTTTCTTTTTTTTCTTTCTTTCTTTTTGAACCTCTCTTTATCCCCTTTCTCCCCCCTCACGATTTGGAATCTCTTCTGATTTGGTTAAAGCATATTTTCCTGGGGTTATTGCCACCCTTTTAGTATTTTACTTGCTCCTTCATATACTCTTATCTGGACAAAATGACAAGACAGAAAAACTCACCACAAAAAAAAGAACAAGAGGCAGTACCAAAGGCTAGGGACCTAATCAATACAGACATTGGTAATATGTCAGATCTAGAGTTCAGAATGATGAGTCTTAAGGTTCTAGCCGGGCTCTAAAAAGGCATGCAAGATATTAAAGAAACCCTCTCAGGAGATATAAAAGCCCTTTCTGGAGAAATAAAAGAACTAAAATCTAACCAAGTTGAAATCAAAAAAGCTATTAATGACGTGCAATCAAAAATAGAGGCTTTCACTGCTAGGATAAGTGAGGCAGAATAAAGAATTAGTGATATAGAAGAGCAAATGACAGAGAATAAAGAAGCTGAGCAAAAGAGGGACAAACAGCTACTGGACCACGAGGGGAGAATTCGAGAGATAAGTGACACCATAAGACAAAACAACATTAGAATAATTGGGAGTCCAGAAGAAGAAGAAAGAGAGAGGGGAGCAGAAGGTATACTGGAGAGAATTATTGGAGAGAATTTCCCCAATATGGCAAAGGGAACAAGCATTAAAATCCAGGAGGTACAGAGAAGCCCCCTCAAAATCAGTAAGAATAGGTCCACCTAATAGTAAAATTTACAAGTCTTAGTGAGAAAGAGAAAATCCTGAAAGCAGCCCAGGAAAGAAGTCTGTAACACACAATGGTAAAAATATTAGATTGGCAGCAGACTTATCCACAGAGACCTGCCAGGCCAGAAAGAGCTGGCATGATATATTCAGAGCACTAAACAAGAAAAACATGCAGCCAAGAATACTATATCCAGCTAGGCTATCATTGAAAATAGAAGGAGAGATTAAAAGCGTCCAGGACAAACAAAAACTGAAAGAATTTGCAAACACCAAACCAACTCTACAGGAAATATTGAAGGGGTCCTCTAAGCAAAGAGAGAGCCTACAAGTGGTAGATCAGAAAGGAACAGAGACAATATACAGTAATAGTCACCTTACATGCAATACAATGGCACTAAATTCATATCTCTCAATAGTTACCTTGAATGATAATGGGCTAAATGCCCCAATCAAAAGACACAGGGTATCAGAATGGATAAAAAAACAAAACCCATCTATATGTTGCCTACAAGAAACTCATTTTAAACCTGAAGACACCTCCAGTTTTAAAGTGAGGGGGTGGAAAAGAATTTACCATGCTAATGGACATCAGAAGAAAGCAGGAGTGGCAACCCTTATATCAGATTAATTAGATTTTAAGCCAAAGACTATAATAAGAGATGAGGAAGGAAACTATATCATACTCAAAGGGTCTGTCCAACAAGAAGATCTAACAATTTTAAATATCTATGCCCCCAAAGTGGGAGCAGCCAACTATATAAACCAATTAATAACAAAATCAAAGAAACACATCAACAATAATACAATAATAGTAGGGGACTATAACACTCCTCTCACCGAAATGGACAGATCATCCAGGCAAAAGATCAACAAGGAAATAAAGGCCTTAAATGACACACTGGACCAGATGGACATCACAGATATATTCAGAACATTTCATCCCAAAGCAACAGAATATACATTCTTCTCTAGTGCACATGGAACATTCTCCAGAATAGATCACATCCTTGGTCCTAAATCAGGTCTCAACCGGTATCAAAAGATTGGGATCATTCCCTGCATATTTTCAGACCACAATGCTCTGAAGCTAGAACTCAACCACAAGAGGAAATTTGGAAAGAACCCAAGTACATGGAGACTAAACAGTATCCTTCTAAAGAATGAATGGGTCAACCAGGAAATTAAAGAAGAATTTTAAAAATTCATGGAAACAAATGATAATGAAAACACAACGGTTCAAAATCTGTGGGACACAACAAAGGCAGTACTGAAAGGAAAATAGATAGTGGTACAAGCCTTTCTCAAGAAACAAGAAAGGTCTCAAGTACACAACCTAACCCTACACCTAAAGGAGCTGGAGAAAGAACAAGAAAGAAACCCTAAACCCAGCAGGAGAAGAGGAATCATAAAGATCAGAGCAGAAATCAGTGAAATAGAAACGAAAAAAACAATAGAACAAATCAACAAACCTAGGAGCTGATTCTTTGAAAGAATTAATAAGATTGATAAACCCCTGGCCAGACTTATCAAAAAGAAAAGAGAAAGGACCCAAATAAATAAAATCATGAATGAAAGAGGAGAGATCACAACTAACACCAAAGAAATACAAACATGTATAAGAACATACTATGAGCAACTCTACGCCAACAAATTTGACAATCTGGAAGAAATGGATGCATTCCTAGAGACATATAAACTACCACAACTGAACCAGGAAGAAATAGAAAGCCTGAACAGAACCATAACCAGTAAGGAGATTGAAACAGTCATCAAAAATCTCCAAACAAACAAAAGCCCAGGGCCAGATGGCTTCCTGGGGAAATTCTACCAAACATTTTTTTTTTTTAAGATTTTATTTATTTATTTGACAGACAGAGATCACAGTAGGCAGAGAGAGAGAAGGAAGCAGGCTCCCCGCTGAGCAGAGAGCCCGATGTGGGGCTCAATCCCAGGACCCTGAGATCATGACCGAAGCTGAAGGCAGAGGCTTTAACTCACTGAGCCACCCAGGTTCCCCCTACCAAACATTTAAAGAAGAACTAATTCCTATTCTCCTGAAACTGTTCCAAAAAATAGAAATGGAAGGAAAACCTCCAAACTCATTTTATGAGGCCAGCATCACCTTGATCCCAAAACCAGACAAGGATCCCATCAAAAAAGAGAGCTATAGACCAATATCCTTGATGAACACAGAAGCAAAAATTCTCACCAAAATACTAGCCAATAGGATTCAACAATACATTAAAAGGATTATTCACCATGACCAAGTGGGATTTATTCCAGGGCTGCAAGGTGGTTCAACATCCGCAAATCAATCAATGTGATACAATACATCAATAAAAGAAAGAGCAAGAACCATATAATACTCTCAATAGATGCTGAAAAAGCATTTGACAAAGTACAGCATCCCTTCCTGATCAAAACTCTTCAAAGTGTAGGGATAGAGGACACATACCTCAATATTATCAAAGCCATTATGAAAAACCCACCACAAATATCATTCTCAATGGAGAAAAACTGAAAGCTTTTCTGCTAAGGTCAGGAACATGGCAGGGATGTCCATTATCACCACTGCTATTCAACATAGTACTAGAAGTCCTAGCCTCAGCAATCAGACAACAAAAGGAAATTAAAGGCATCCAAATTGGCAAAGAAGAAGTCAAACTATCACTCTTTGCAGATGATATGATACTATATGTGGAAAACCCAAAGGACTCCACTCCAAAACGGCTAGAACTTGTACAGGAATTCAGTAAAGTGTCAGGATATAAAATCAATGCACAGAAATCAGTTGCATTTCTCTACACCAACAACAAGACAGAAGAAAGAGAAATTAAGGAGTCAATCACATGTACAATTGCACCCAAAACCATAGGATACCTAGGAATAAACCTAACCAAAGAGGCAAAGAATCTATACTCAAAAAATTATAAAGTACTCATGAAAGAAATTGAGGATGACACAAAGAAATGGAAAAATGTTCCATGCTCATGGATTAGAAGAATAAATATTGTGAAAATGTCTATGCTACCTAAAGCAATCTACACATTTAATGCAATTCCTATCAAAGTACCATCCATCTTTTCAAAGAAATGGAACAAATAATCCTCAAATTTATATGAAACCAAAAAAGACCTTGAATAGCCAAAGGAATATTGAAAAAGAAAGCCAAAGTTGGTGGCATCACAATTCCGGACTTCAAGCTCTATTACAAAGCTGTCATAATCAAGACAGCATGGTACTGGCACAAAAACAGACACATAGATCAATGGAACAGAATAGAGAGCCCAGAAATAGACCCTCAACTCTATGGTTAAATAATCTTTGACAAAGCAGGAAAGAATGTCCAATGGAAAAAAGACAGCCTCTTCAACAAATGGTGTTGGTAAAATTGGACAGCCACATGCAGAAAAATGAAACTGGACCACTTCCTTTCAACATACACAAAAATTGACTCCAAATAGATGAAGGACCTCCATCCAAATCCTTGAGAAGAACACAGACAGAGGCTTCTTCGACCTCAGCCACAGCAACTTCTTTCTACAAACATCACCAAAGGCAAGGGAAGCAAGGGCAAAAATGAACTACTGGGACTTCATCAAGATCAAATCTTTTTCTCAGCAAAGGAAACAGTCAACAAAACCAAAAGACAACTGACAGAATGGGAGAAGATATTAGCAAATGACACATCAGATAAAGGGCTAGTATCCAAAATTTATAAAGAACTTATCAAACTCAACACCCAAAGAACAAATAATCCAATCAAGAAATGGGCAGAGGACATGAGCACACATTTCTGCAAAGAAGACATCAGATGGCCAACAGACACATGAAAAAGCGTTCCACATCACTCGGCATCAGGGAAATAACAATCAAAACCACAGTGAGATACCACCTCAGACCAGTCAGAATGGCTAAAATTAGTAAGTCAGGAAAAAATAGATGTTGGTGAGGATGCATAGAAAGGGGAACCCTCCTACACTTTTGGTGGGAAGGGAAGCTGGTGCAGCCACTCTGGAAAACAGTATAGAGGTTCCTCAAAAAGTTGTAAATAGAGCTACCCTATGACCCAGCAATCGCACTACTGGGCATATACCCTAAAGATACAAACATGGTGCTCCGAATGGGCACGTGCACCTGAATATTCATAGCAGCAATGTCCACAATAGCCAAACCACAGAAAGAACCTAGATGTCCATCAACAGATGAATGGATGAAGAAGATGTGGTATATATATACAATGGAATACTATGCAGCCATCAAAAGAAATGTGATCTTGCCATTTGCGATGACATGGATGGAACTAGAGGGTATTCTGCTTAGCAAAATAAGTCAATGGGAGAAAGACAACTCTCATATAATCTCCCTGATATAAGGACGTGGAGATGCAACGTGGGGGGTTTGAGGGGTAGGAAAGGAATAAGTGAAACAAGATGGGATCGGGAAGGAGACAAACCATAAAAGACTCAATCTCACAAAACAGGCTAAGGGTTGCTGGGGGGAGGGGGGGTCGTGAGAGGGGGTGAGGTTATGGACATTGGTGAGGGTATGTGCTATGGTGAGTACTGTGAAATGTATAAACCTGGCGATTCACAGACCTGTACCCCTGGGGATAAAAATACATTATATGTTTATTAAAAAATTTAAAAATTAATTTTAAAAAAGACGTTTCTTTTTGGAAAAGCCCAAAACAAGTGCAATATCTAATGAATTGGTTTTCCCCTTCTTGGACATCCATCTGGACATCACTAAATTTTACATAAGGATCCAAATGCAATAAAGAGTTATTAGCACAAAAATGTTGATTTATTTAGTGAGTAAAATACCTAAAATTATTTTATTGGCTAGCACTTTTAGACAAACAAGTTTAAAACTTATTTGTTCAGTTGGTATAGCACATAAGTACATTATGCTATTCGGTAAAACTGTAATTGTAAGGATAGTTTCAAATGTAGCATTTAAAGACCTCAAGCCAAAGGAAAAACCTGTGCTCAAAGCAATGAAAATCAGGGGCATCTGGCTGGCTCCGTTACTCAAGTGTCCAATCTTGATTTTGGTTCAGGTCATGATCTCAGGGTCCTGGGATGGAGCCCCACATCAGCCCCTGCTCAGCAGGGAATCTGCTTGTCTCCCTCCCCTTCTGACCCTCTGTCTCTCTCTCTCTCAAATATATAAATCTTAAAAAAAGAAAAGCAATGAAAACAATTAATTTCAACCTGTCCTGGCCGATTTGATGTCAACAGACAGCTAGGAAGAGAGAAGAATAATTTACCATAGACACTCCTGGTAAAAAAAAAAAAAAAAAAAAAAAAAAAATACCACAACCCAGGGTCCCTGGGTAGCTCAGTGGGTTAAGCCTCTGCCTTCGGCTCAGGTCATGATCCCAGGGTCCTGGGGATCAAGCCCCGCATTGGGCTCTCTGCTCAGCGGGGAGCCTGCTTCCCTCTCTCTCTCTCTGCCTGCCTTTCTGCCTACTTGTGTGCTCGCTCTCTCTCCTGCTCTCTCTCTGTCAAATAAATAAATAAAATCTTAAAAAAAAAAAAATACCAGAGCCCAAATTGGCATATAACTGCTTCCCTGAGGGCAAAGCCCACACGGTCAGTTGATACTGCCATAGTATCAGAACCCGAAGTCATATTGACAGAACCTGAAATTTCAGTAAGTTATGTCAGCATAATTATTAGCTATCTTTGGTTAGAACTTTATAACCTAGAGTATGCTAAGGGTATTAACCCAAGTATAACTTGAATATGAAAGTATATAAAAGTACACATAACCCAAGCAGTGCAAAAATGTTTTCCTTAATCAATGTGTTGAGTGAAAAACTGTTATAAGTTATTTCCGGTGATGTGGTGCTGTCAGCAATACTTCACATTATATGGAATATAGAAAATCTGTTCTCCTTTTACGAGCTATTCATGTCCTAATCGTAAGGATTTAAAAAAACACTAAGAACATACCTTAATTTTTTTTAACTATTATAAACAATTTTGCTTTTTTTACAAAACTAGTGGCTGAATATTATCAACCTGGAAGGCATATTTTTTTACTGATAAGGTTATTAATTGTGGGATAATCATAAGTTAATTTCCATGGGTGAATCTTATCATAATTGCAGCTAGCAACATTTTTAGTAGAATACTCTAATATAAACCTCCCTTGTATTCCAGGAGGATGACAAACTCAAGTTAATTAAATTTCCTGACACAATTACAGCTTTGCTGAATCTAACAAATAGTTGCCTATATAAAGAGTTTGTCCTAGAATTAGGATGGTCAAAAAAATAAGAGAAGTTTCATGATGAAAAACAGTTAATATTATTATTAAGTAATAGTCCTAGTAGGTATTGATCTGAATATTATGTTATCTGTTTTAGATAAAATAATAACATAAAATATAAGTGAATTAAACTCTGCCGGTTAGTGAGGAGTCTTTGAAATACTGAATACATTCTCTTGGAGGGAAAAATAAAACAAATTTAAAAACTGATAATGATGTAAAAGTAAAATATAGACTTGTGGAGTCACTATGTTGTACACCTGAAACTAATGTAACATTTTGTGTCAACTATACTTAAATAAAATAAAATATACTTACATACAAAGATAATAAATGGGAGTGATAATGATAAAAATAAAAGATTGGTGATCAATAACACTGCCCAACACAGAACTTAACAGAAGCAGAAAGAATTCTTTTCTTTTTTTTTTTTTAAGATGTATTTATTTATTTTATAGGTGCCTGGGTGGCTCAATCCATTAGGTGTCTACCTTCAGCTCAGGTCACAATCCCAGGGTCCTGATACCCAGTCCCACATTGGGCTCCCTGCTATCAGGGAGTCTGCTTCTCCCTCTCCCTCTGACCCTCCCCCCGACTCAAGTTCTCTTGCACATTTTCTCTCCCAAATTTAAAAAGAAAAAAAAATCTTTAAAGATTTGTTTACTTTAGAGAGAAAGAGAGCACATGCAAGTGGGGGAAGGAGCAGAAGGAGAGAAAAAATCTCAAGCAGACTCCCTACTGAGTGGGAAGCTGGATTTGGGGCTGCACCTCATGATCCTGAGATCACAACCTAGGCGGAAATCAAGAGTCAGATGCTAACTGACTGAGCCACCCAATCACCCCAGTAGAAAGAATTCTAATACACCACGCCAAGCCAATGGGACTTCCAAGAGAGAAACTGTCGAGAACATTTTCTAAGATCAAACAAAGAAATCATATAACTATTCCTACCTAGCCATTGAGTCAAGAGAGACAGCAGAAATCAGAACTACTAAGACTCAAAAGTTAAGGATGGAGGTAGGAAAGGAAAGAATGGGAAGCAAGCAACATGCACCAAGTTGGGCATGGAACCGGTAGAAGTCACTTGGATGCTGGGTGCTCATTGTTCAGAGTGATTTTCAAGATGTAGTTCTTTTGAGGCACCTGGGTGGCTCAGTTGGTTGGACGGCTACCTTCTGCTCAGGTCATGATCCCAGAGTCCTGGGATCGAGCCCCACATCAGGCTCCCTGCTCAGTGGGGAACCTGCTTCTCCATCTCCCACCCTCCTGCTTGTGTTCCCTCTCTCGTTGTCTCTCTTCAAATAAATAAATAAAATCTTTAAAAACAAAAAAAAAAAAGATGTAGTTCTTCTGCTGTCATATCCCTATACAGAGTGGCCACAGAACGAATTATCCCTGCTGGAACTCCTTTCAGAGAAATGGGACACTAAAAATAAATAAAATTGCATGATTTTTTTTAAATGTTATTGACTAATAAATTATTTGCAGTGTATTACTAGACTATTTAACACATTTTTATTACATTCAGTTATCCAATATATAGTAAATAGTCCAAATACTGTTTTTGAAAATAAAAATAACACATCCATATATATTAAACAAAATTTTAGAAATTCATATTGAGTATCTGAATATTAACAAATAACAAAACTTTCAGGCTTAAATTATTCTCATTTTAATCAGTATTTTATTTTATTTTTTTTTAAAGATTTTATTTATTTATTTGACAGAGAGAGATCACAAGTAGATGGAGAGAGAGGCAGGCAGAGAGAGAGAGAGAGGGAAGCAGGCTCCCTGCTGAGCAGAGAGCCCAATATGGGACTCAATCCCAGGACCCTGAGATCATGACCTGAGCCGAAGGCAGCGGCTTAACCCACTGAGCCACCCAGGCGCCCTTAATCAGTATTTTAAATAACATTTTTCTCTAATACTATGTCCTGCTATTTTTCTGAAACATATATTTTCCTATATAGTCTTATTCTTTTTTCATTTTTTTTAATAAAACTGCCTAGACTTTTCTTCAACACTTTTGAATTATTGATATCCTCAACTGATACTTCTTGGAGACTATAATATTTTAAAATAAAAGCTCTATATAAGCGCTGGAATGCTTGAAAAACTCAGAGTAATTCCTGCTAAATAGGAGATATTATTAATAATTTTACACTAAAATATATCAACATTTCAACCCCAATACTTTCATGGGTAATGCTTTTTTTTGCCTCCATTCAAATTGCTTTTCTTTAACAAATATTTTTGCCAAATAAATCTCACTGAATAAGTCATCTTTTTATATTTTTTAATGCTCTGCTAGAATTGGATGCTACAATATCATAGTTCTGTTTCATTCCGTTCTTGCATAAAATATAAGTTTATCTAATTAAAAATAGAAGCTCTACCAAAAGATTCTCTTCATAAGTCAAGATATTTCAATATGCAATTATAAAATTTCAAATTTAAATCTTATACTCCATCTGAGATCATAAGTTAATTTGTTCAGTTCTGTCACTGGAAAAAGTTCTATGTCTTAAGGTTTTGCAGTAATTGTAATCTCCTAAAAGTTTCAAATGCTAACATTTTGGGAACTATGTTCATTAACCACATTGATTAAAATTTTCAATTTATTTTGACAAAAATGCAGTCAAAATTTAGAACTTGCTTAGATTAAATTTCTATATCATTACAGTTTAACTTAAGTTGATTTACAAAGAAATTCTCCAAAGGTTTAAATATTCTTAAACTCCATTTGATATGGACAAGAAAAAAATATAGGTACCATCATGTTACAGTACACTTTTAAAATTCAAATTTAGCAATGTCACAAGTGTATAGTTCCTTGTTCATATATTAAAATATTTGAAAATTTGTATAGTTACAAATCAGACCAATTTGTAGAATTGCAGCTTCTATTGCACATAATATTGCACCAGAAGCAAACTTAGAGTTAAGTTTTAATTTAATGAGAACATTATTTATACCATGACCTTGTGTTCCACCAAAGTACATATGCATATACTATGAAAACAAGCAATTTTACAAATTTTTAATTTTAACAAACTTAATTTTTTTTACTGAATATATGATAGTATTCACAATAATGTCATTTGTTTCAGTTTTGATGGAAGTTAGTGACTTCTATGAATTAGATGAAAATAGCAAACCATTAGAGGAATAAATAATTTTTTTCAAGTATCTGATGGCAGGATATAAAACTGGTATTATTTAACTGATTAAAAGTTCTGCTAGAGAAGCTGACACATTAAACAGTATTGTTTCATGGGAATACAATAAAACTGAATCGAAAAGGAGCAAAATTAATTTAAAAGACTAGTCATTTGACACAAATAAAATGTCATACTTCCCAGCGTGATATAAAAGGCATATTCTGGAGGTGCCTGGATGGCTCAGTGGATGAAGCATCGGCCTCTTGATTTGGGTTCAGGTCATGATCTCAGGGGTGTGAGATCAAGTCCCATGTCAGGCTTCATGCTTCAAGTGAAGCCTGCTTAAAATTCTCTCTCACCTCTCCCTCAATTCCTGCCCTACTTAAATGAAAGGCACATTCTGGGGTGCCTGGGTGACTCAGTCTTTAAGCATCTGCCTTTGGCTCAGGTCACGATCCCAGGGTCTTGGGATATTCTGCATGTGGGTTCCCCACCCCCACCCTCACACCTTTTTAGTTGGTAAAAGTTCATGAACATTCTATGTGAGTTATCTTTGAGAATCAGAAATTTACTATGTAGTTGTCATTTTAATGCATTTTTTGAGAGCTATTAAAAATGTTAGTTACCAAATTCCAAAATGGATAAACAGATTTCACTTCATAACTTACCATAAATGGCAACACCACTGGAAGGAGGGCAGTCAGATCTCTCCAGATGCCCTCAAGAGCAAGGCACTTCGGCCTCTAGCTTCCATGCATTTTTTTCATAGCCACCTAACCTAAAATCCCCATTTCCCTCTGGCCCTAGCGACTGGTGATGACTTCATGAATTTCACAGTCCACGGCATGGACCACAGCACAGTTGGCTGGAACCTCCAGAGGCTGCCTCCTTGCTGAAACCAGAAGAATGAGCTGTCCCCACTTCATGTTCTGGTGTCATCTGTCTTATCAACAAGGATCCTGCCTGTTATCCTCGATATTACTTCTAAGTTTATAACCTACAAGAGGTTTCCGAAAATGAGAAAGTATACTCTGGCTTGAACAATTACCATCTATCAAGTTAAAACAAACAATAATGTTTATGCTTTAAAACAAAGACATCTGTCACAAAGCCACCAACGCTAATGTATAATGTTAATCTTGTAAAACTGCAGTTCTCACCAATGACACCAATGACAAAATCCTTAACTCCTAATTTTATAAAAGCCTATGGTAAGTTTTTAACTCACATGACTCATATAGATAAAGATTCCATCAAGGTAACTGACTACATCACAGAAAAACTTCGGAAACACTACACAAAGTGAAACACACACCAAGTGAAAGAAGTCAAATGTAAAAGGACATAGATGGTATTATTACGTTGATATGAAATTCCCAGAAAGGGTGAATTTATAAAAACAGGAAGCAGATCAGTGATTACTTGAGACAGGTGTTGGGGCAAGGGGACATGGACACGGCCATGAAGGTTCTTACGGGGGAGATAAAATTCTAAAATTCATTTATGGGGGCGCCGGAGTGCCTTGGCCAGGTAAGCATCTGCCTTTGTCTCAGGTCATGATCCCAGATCCCAGGATTGAGCCGCACGTAGGGAATCCCCACTCAGCAGGGAGTCTGCTTCTCCCTCTGCCCCTCCCTGCTTGTGTTCTCTCTCTCACTCTCTCACTCTCAAATCAATAAAATTTTAAAAATAAGTAAAAAATAGAAGTCCATTATGGTGATAGTTGGACCACGCAGTAAAATTACTCAATATCACTGAATTACACACTTCTTGAAGTGGGTAAATTCTATGACATGGAAAACAGACATCGGTCAAGTTGAGGCCTGGGATATCTATATTTAAATGACAAGCAGGCAGGTGAGATCTCAGCTGATAACATGCAATAATGTATTTTCCAATGTGCTCCATGATATATTGCAGAAATGCAGACAATCTCCTTAGAACTGAGTAAAGCATCTGGCCATGACCTGATCACTATTATAACTACACAAGAGATGCAATATGTGATTTCTACTCCATTAAAGTAATAGTAACAATGGAAGCACTGAGTAACACATAGAAGACTGAATTTACTCTGCAGCTCACCCAGAAACATTCAAGGCTGTGCAGTAAGAGAGAAGGAGACTCGACAATGAATGTTACACAAGACTGACTTGAGAACAAAAGCATCCCCAGGTGTTTTCAAAGTGCCCGTGACCTTTCCAGGCTCAGTCTCTGCGACAGATTGAATGCAGGCCTGGCATTCAACAGCATCTTTGCTTGAAACACACAGGTTCCAAAATATTATGACTCCTTAAAAAGCTATGAGAGTATGCTGGACTGATCTCAAATTTAAGAATAATTCAAGAAAGTCAGAAGATATTTCTGCCTAGAAAGTGGATCCACAGTAAGACATTTTCGTTTTTCTAAGTGTATATAATAGAAGATTTCTTGACATTTTCACACACATACACACACACAAGAAACAAAACAAAACAAAAAACAATCCAGTCCCTCTCAAAAACACACTGGCCCACCCACGATGTGCTGAGTGCTCCAGTCCACAGTTCTCTCTCTCGCTCTCTCAAGTCCATAAACCTGGGCACATCAAATCCCATCAACTGTATCCCAGATTTACCCAAATACTTCTTCTTGCGCCCAAATAATTACTGTAATCATGTTATTTAATTAAATGTTATGAGTGATGTCAATGAAACTAGCGGAACGAGAACATTTAAGACCCTCTTCTCTGTCAAGGCAATAAGAACACTGAAAAAATTTGTCAAAATCAACTTTTTCAGAACTCTGAAAATTAACTGTTAACAGGAATCCAAGCTTTTGGGGGTTTTTTTCCTGATAAGGACAAGTTTTGTGGCACGTTTTTAAGATGCCATATTCTCCTCTCCCCATGGCCAGCTCTGCAATAGACTTAAAAACGAACAATACGAGGAGAGGGGCAAGATGGCAGAGAAGTAGGAGACCCTGTTTCAACTGGTCCCCTAAAGTGAGCCAATTATCTACCAGAACACTCTGAACACCCATGAAACCCCCCCTGAGATGTAGGATTATACACTTACGGATCTCTATGGGACAGAAGACACCAGTGGAGAGGTAAAGCTACTGGGAACAATTGGACTGATATCGGAGGATAAACACAAGGGGGAGGGAGCCACCAGAAGCAACCCATTGGAAGGTAATACCCCAATACAAAAGTGCCCTGTGATTGGGGACCAGTATTGACTTGGAGTCTAGCTAATAGCACTCAAAAATATCTTAAAGGGCAACTGGCAGAATTGGGCGGTCATGGGCACAGCCCTAACCCCGGGGACCCAGGTCAGCCATGGTCAGCGAACACCCCTGCCAGAGAGAGTGCAGTGGCAGAACCTGCAGTTTCTGGTCCCGGATCCCCCACGGGTGTGGTTTGCACCATCGCTAGGGCTCAGCCAGGGCGCACTCGCACCCCCGCATAAGGGAGTCTGGTGGGCGCTAGTATTCTGCGCTCACTACGAGGGCAGGTGTCTGAACCGCGCACCCCACCAGCACCTGAGAGCTCTGTGCAGCCACTAGCCAGTGGTCTCTAGGACCCACCAAGAGTCTGGACACTCCCAGCCCTGGCTTGAAGGAACTACCCCAGACAGCAGTCCCTGCAAAGGCAGCCATCAGAAGCAGGCTTCCTGGACCAGTACCACTCAAGGTTTTAGTGGCACGGGGGTGCAGAGACAAGCAAGCACCTTGTGCGACCCCTGAGACAGCGGCTGGAGACATGCACAGCCTGTGGGAGGTTGAGAGTTTGCAAAGGGGGGGTCTGTGTGTCCTGGACCACGCAGAGGGGAGCAGACTGAGGCTTCTCTCTGAGACAAAGGTCTGGGTACAGTTTGTTTTCCAGTAAACCTCCAAAAAGCCGAAAAAGCCACCAAAGAACAAAACCTCCAGAAAACAAAAGCCTGAAAAACCAGTTTCCACAGAGTCCAGCCCCTTGATAGGGAGCAAGAGGACTCACCCCAAGCAAGACTGACTGAAAAACAATGTGGCAGCCCCTCCCCCAGAAAGCCAGCCAAAAGGAGGAGAGGACAACCACCACAGGGTCCCTATAAAACTGTCAAACCCCAATATCAGGGGAAAACAACATATTAAGCGCCTGGTATTGCCCTAAAACCTGTACATTTCATAGATACATTTAGTTTCAATTCATTCTCACTATTCTTGAGCTTTTTAATTTTTTTAACCTATTTACCATTACAACTAGAGGTTTAATACAACATATTTCATAACAACCTTTTAACTTGAACATTTTTCATACATATACCTATATTTTTCTTTTCCTTTTCTATTTTTTTAATATACATACAGATATAAGCTTCAAGGTAATCCTCTTTCCCTAATCAATACTACCCCTCTCATAAACCATTTTTAATCTCCATTTATCTCTGGAAAGTTGAGTCCTTTAACAAAGATATCAAGACACACTCAGGAAGAATCACAACAACCTTTCTCGCCCACATCGAGGATTTATAACCAAGTTCCCATCTTTTTCTTCTGTCAGTGTTTCTGTGTATTTGTTTTTGTTCTGGAATTATATGAATCTCATCCTTAGGGTTCATTTTGGCTGGGTACTTTTTTTTTTTTTTCATGTCATTTACTTTTGACGGTCTTTTTGTTTGTCCATATTTGTTTGTATACCTTATAAATCTTACCTTTGGGGCCCATTCCAGCCAGGTCTTCTGGTTTTTTCTGTTTCTCTCTTTATCCCTTTTTTTCTTTTTTCTTTCTTTTTGGTGGTGACTTCTGGTTGCTCAGAAGTGTTCCAGGGTGCACCTTGCCTGGATCACAGTTGATGTATTCAGCTACACATCCCCTCAACCATCTCTCACCAAAATGACTAGGAGGAGGAACACCCAACAGAGGAAAAATTCAGAGACTGTGCCTTCTCCATCAGAGCTATTGGATATGGACATAAACAGTATGTCAGAAAGGGAATTCACGGTAACAATTAAATAGGTAATGGCTAGGTTGGAGAAAACCATTAGTGACAACATGGAATCTCTAAAGGCAGGAGCAAAAGCTGCCAGGGAAAGAAAAAATGCTACCAATGAGATCCAATCTAATCTAAATACTCTAACAGCTAGGGTAAGGAAGGCAGAAGATAGAATTAGGGATCTAAAGGACAAACTGATAGAGAAAAAGGATCAGGAGGAGGCCTGGAACAAACAGCTTAGAAGCCATGAAAACAGAATTAGGGAAATAAATGACACCATGAAACGTTCCAATGTCAGAATTATTGGGATCCCTGAGGGGGAGGAGAAAGAAAGAAAACTAGAAGATACAGTTGAACAAATTCTCCATGAAAACTTTCCCAATCTGGGGAGTAGAACCAGCGTTCGTGTCCTAGAGGTAGAAAGATCACCCCCCAAGATGAATGAATCTAGAAAGACCTTAAGGCACTTGACTGCAAGACTGATGAATCAAAATTTCAGACAAGAGCTTTTGAGAGCAGCTAGAAAGAAGAGATTCCTTAAGTACAGAGGAAAATCCATCAGAATAATGTCAGACCTGTCCACAGAAACCTGGAAAGCCAGAAAAGGCTGGCAAGGCATATTCAGGGCACTAACTGAGAAGAACATACAGCCAAAAATACTTTATCCAGCAAGGTTGACATTCAAAATGGATGGAGAGATAAAGAGCTTCCAAGACCAGCAAGGTTTAAAAGAGTATGTGACCACCAACACAGCACTACAAGAAATATTAAGGGGGATTCTATAAAAGAAGAAAGAACCCAAGAGTGTCATAGAAAAGAAATTTACAGAGACAATCTATAGAAACAAAGACTTCACAGGCAACATGATGTCAATAAAAACACATCTTTCAATAATCACTCTAAACATGGACGACCTAAATGCTCACATAAAATGGCACAGGGTTGCAGACTGGATAAAATGACAGGACCCATCCATGACCCATCTCATCTACAAGAGACCCATTTGGAACCTAAGGATACATCCAAACTGAAAATGAAGGGATGGAGAAAAGTCTTTCTTGTCAATGAGCCTCAAAGGAAAGCTGGGGTAGCGATTCTCATATCAGATAAATTAGATTTTAAACTAAAGACTGTAGTCAGAGATAAAGAAGGACACTACATCATTCTTAAAGGGTCTATCCACCAAGAAGATCTAACAATTGTAAATATTTATGCTCCCAATATAGGAGCAGCCAACTACATAAGACAACTGTTAATCAAAATAAAGAGTCATATTGATATAAATACATTAATAGTAGGGGATCTTACCATGCCACTCTCAGTAATAGATCATGCAAGCAGAAAATCAATAGAGAAACAAGAGTACTCAAAGACACATTGGACCAGATGGACCTCATAGATATATACAGAACATTCTACCCTAAAACAACAGGATACTCATTCTTCTCAAGCACACATGGTACTTTCACCAGAACAGACCACACACTGGGTCACAAATCAGGGCTCCACCAATACCAAAAGATTGAAATTATTCCCTGCATATTCTCAGACCACAATGCTTTGAAACTGGAACTCAACCACAAGAAAAAGTTTGGAAGGAATTCAAACACTTAGACGCTAAAGACCACCCTGCTTAAGAACAATCTGAGGGTTTTGAAGGGACGGGGGGTGGGAGGTTGGGGTACCAGGTGGTGGGTATTATAGAGGGCACGGATTGCATGGAGCACGGGGTGTGGTGCAAAAATAATGAATACTGTTATGCTGGAAATAAAAAAAAAAAAGAATGTTTGGATTAACCATGAAATCAAAGAAGAACTTAAATAATTCATGGAAACCAATGAGAATGAAGACACTTCAGTCCAAACCTATAGAATACAGCAAAGGTCTTAAGGGGGAAATATATAGCCACCAAAGCCTCCCTCAAAAAAATAAATAAATAAATTTAAAAATCCAAAATACTCTCTTTACACTTTAAAGAACTGGAGAATCAGCATAAATTAAGCCAACCCCACACACAAGAAGGGAAATAATCAAGATGAGAGCAGAGATCAAGGAGATAGAAACTAGGGATACAGTAGAACACATCAACAAAACTAGAAGCTGTATTTCTTTTTTAAAGAATCAATAAGATCAATAAACCACTGGCCAAACTAATCGAAAGGAAAAGAGAGAGGACTAGGGGTTAAGGGTGCCTGGGTGTCTCCGTGGGTCAAATCCTCTGCCTTTGGCTCAGTTCATGATCCCAGGGTTCTAGGATCAAGCCCCACATCAGGCTCTCTGTTTGGCAGGGAGACTGCTTCCCTTCCTCTCTCTCTGCCTGCCTTTCTGCCTACTTGTGATCTCTGTCAAATAAATAAAATAAAAATATTTTAAAAAATAAAAAAAGAAAGAAAGAAAAGAGAGAGGACCCAAATTAATAAAATTATGAGTGAAAAGGTAGAGATCACAACTAACACCAAGAAAATAAAAACAATCATCAGAAATTACTATCAACAGTTATATGCCAATAAGTTAGGCAATCTAGAAGAAATGGATGCATTCCTGGAAACCTGGAAACTTACAAAACTGAATCAAGAAGAAATTGACAACCTGAATAGACCAATATCTACTAACGAGACTGAAGCAGTGATCAAAAACCTCCCAAAAAACAAGAACCCAGGACCTGATGGAATCCTTGGAGAATTCTACCAAACATTCAAAGAAGAAATAATACCTATTCTCCTGAAGCTGTTTCAAAAGATAGAAACGGAAGGAAAACTTCCAGACTCTTTTTATGTAGCCAGCATTACCCTGATCCCCAAACAAGGAAAAGACCCCACCAAAAAGGAGAATTTCAGACCAATATCCCTGATGAATATGGATGCCAAGATTCTCAACAAGATCCTAGCTAATAGGATCCAACAGTACATTAAAAAAAAATTATCTACCATGATAAGATGTGATTTATCCATGGGATGCAAGGGTGGTTCAAATTTCACAAATCAATCAATACGATAGAACAAATCAATAAGAAGAAGAACCACATGGTTCTCTCAATTGATGCAGAAAAAGCATTTGACAAGATACAGCATCCGTTCCTGATTAAAATGCTTCAAAGTATAGGGATAGAGGGAACATTCCTCAACTTCATAAAAATCTATTTATGAAAAACCCACAGTAAATATCATACTCAATGGAGAAGACTGAGAGCCTTCCCTTTGAGACCAGGAATGAGACAAGAATGTCCACTCTTGCCACTGTTGTTCAACATAGTATTAGAAGTCCTAACAACAGCAATCAGACAACAAAAAGAAATAAAAGGTATTCAAATTAGCAAAATAGAAGTCAAACTCTCTCTCTTTGCAGAAGACATGATACTTTATATGGAAAATGCAAAAGACTCCACCCCCAAACTATTAGAACTCATAGAGCAATTTAGTAATGTGGCAGGATACAAAATCAATGGAAATCAGTTGCTTTCTTATACACTAACAATGAAAATATAGAATGGGAAATTAGAGAATCAATTCCACTTACTATAGCACCAAGAACCATAGATATCTTGGAATAAACCTAACCAAAGAGGTAAAGGATCTGTACTCAAAGAACTACAGAACTCATGAAAGAAATTGAAGAATACACAAAAAGATGGAAGAGCATTCCATGCTCATGGATTGGAAGAATAAACATTGTTAAAATGTCTATACTGCCTATAGCAATCTATACTTTCAACATCATCCCAGTCAAAATTCCACCAGCATTTTTCAAATAGCTGGAACAAATAGTCCTAAAATTTTTGTGGAATGAGAAGAGACCCTGAATTGCTAAGGAAATGTTGAAAAAGAAAAACAAAACTGGAGGCATCATGTTGCCTGATTTCAAGCTTTACTATAAAGTGTGGTCACCAAGACAGTGTGGTAGTGGCACAAAAACAGACACATAGACCAGTGGAACAGAGTAGAGAGCCCAGATAGGGACCCTCAACTCTATGGTCAACTAATCTTTGACAAACCAGGAAAAAATATCCAGTGGAAAAAAAGACAGTCTCTTCAATAAATGGTGCTGGGAAAATTGGACAGCTATGTGCAAAAGAATGAAACCCGACCACTCTCTTAAACTATACACAAAGATAAACTCGAAATGGATGAAAGACCTCAACGTGAGGTCAACGTGGAATCTATCAAAATTCCAAAGGAGAACATAGGCAGTAACCTCTACAACATCAGCCACAGCAAAGTCTTTCAAGATATGTCTCAAAAGGCAAAGGAAATAAAAGCGAAAATGAACTTTTGGGACTGCATCAAGATCAAAAGCTTCTGCACAGCAAAGGAAATAGTCAACAAAACAAAGAGGCAACCCATGGAATGGGAGAATATATTCGCAAATGACACTACAGACAAAGGGCTGATATCCAAGATCTATAAAGAACTCCTCAAACTCAACACATACAAAACAAGTAATCACATCAAAAAATGGACAGAAGACATGAACAGACACTTCTCCAAAGAAGACATACAAATGGCTAACAGACACATGAAAAAATGTTCATCATCATTAGCCATCAGGGAGATTCAAATCAAAACCATGTTGAGATGCCACCTTACACCAGTTAGAATGGCCAAAATCAACAAGACATTAAACAACAAGTGTTGGAGAGGAGGTAGAGAAAGAGGAAACCTCTTACACTGTTGGTAGGAAGGCAAGCTGATGCAGCCACTTTGGAAAACAGTGTGGAGATTCCTTAAGAAGTTAAAAATAGAGCTACCCTATGACCCTGCGATTGCACTACTGGGAATTAACCCCCAAAATACAGATGTAGTGAAAAGAACAGCCAACTGTACCTCAATGTTCATAGCAGCAATGGCCACAGTCGCCAAACTGTGGAGAAAACCAAGATGCCCTTCAACGGTAGAATGGATAAAGAAGATGTGGTCCATATATACAATGGAGTATTATGCCTCCATCAGAAAGGATGAATACCCTACTTTTGTATCAATATGGATGGGACTGGAAGAGATTATGCTGAGTAAAATAAGTCAAGCAGAGAGAGTCAATCACCATATGGTTTCACTTACTTGTGGAGCATAAAGAGTAACACAGTAGACATTGGGAGATGGAGAAGAGAAGTGAGATGGGGGAAATCAGAGGGGGAGACAAACCATGAAAGACCGTGGACTCTGAGAAACAAACTAGGGTTTTGGGGTGGTGCGCCTGGTGGTAGGTATTATGGAGGGCATGTATTGCATAGAGTACTGGGTGTGGTACATAAGCAATGAATTTTGGAACACTGAAAAAAAAATTTAAAAAAAAAAAAAAAAAACAGCATCATATGGGTGGCTCAGTCAGTTAAGTGTCTGCCTTTAGCTCAGGTCATGAGCCCAGGGTCCTCGGATTGAGTCCTGCATTGGGTTCCCTGCTCAGCTGGGAGCCTGCCTCTCCCTCTGGTGCTCCCCCTGATTGTGCCCTCTTACTCTCTCTCTGTCAAATAAACAAACACATCTTTAAAAAAAAAAAAAAAAAAAAAGCACACAATCACAGTTTAAAAAAAAAAAAAATCACAGTAGCCTAGAAACCAATGGATGGGGCAGAATGTGCTGGAGCTCTTCAAAGCCCCATTCCCAGAGAATGGACATTATTTGATGCACCCAGTGGTTCCCCAGAACACCTCACTCACTGGCTTCACTGAACTGACTCAGAGCTTGCCCTGTACAAACAACATTTTCCCCAAAGATAATTAGTCAAAAATAATCAGAGGAAATTGGTTAATACCACAGTTGCCAGAGGTGGTGGATGAGAGTTCGGGTGAATGAAAGATTAACCAAAAACTTGAAAGGCAGGGTAAGGAGGGCCTTTGAAAACTCCGACATACTCCTAGAGATCTAGGAGGCCAAGTACAGGTGTAGGCTATACCTATTTTTGAACTTCTGCTGTAATTATTGTCAGAACCACATCATTTAACAATAACAGGATAGCATATATGACTTTTAATTATAGGTTAATTTTGTCTCCCCAACATTATATTAACAGCTAACTTTTATATAGCACCATGAGACAGGCATTGTTTTAAGTGCTTTAGAAGTGTTGGGTTATTTAATCCTCATAACAAGCTAAATACTGATATTACCCCCATTTTACACAGAAGAAAACGGAGGCTTAAATCCCAAGGTCAAATACTACCACAAGCTGAAACTAGGGTTCAAAGGCCAACCTTTCAGCTCAAGAGATCACACTCCAAAACACCAAAAATATCACTTCTAATTTGGCCTTTGGCTTATAGAATGGGCAAAGGCTTTAGAGTCAAGGACTTGTGGACATGCCACTTTCTAATTTATGGAAATCATTTCATCTCTGTGAGTCTCAGTTTTTTTCCCTCTTTAAAATCAGTGTGATAGGGCACCTACATGGCTCAGTTGGTTAGGCCTCTGTCTTTGGCTCAGGTCATAACCCTAAAGTTCTGGGATTAAGCCCCTTATAGGGCTCCCTGCTCAAGGGGGATCCTGTTTCTTCCTCTCCTCTGCCCCTCCACACTGTTTCTCTCTCTCTCAAAATCCTTTTTTTAATTTTTAAAAAATTAAAAATGTTTTAAAAATCATTCAGGTAATACCACTATATCATTGGGATTATTATGAATAGTATATAGTGTGTATGGAAATACACTTTGTATACTGAAAAGTGCTAATGAACTCATTCACTCATTAGATACTTGGTACTTGGGTAAGAGAGAGGACAAGGAGAACAGGGTGGTAGAGCAGAGTCAACAAGACCTGGGTTGGGGGTACCTGGGTGCTCAGTTTGTTAAGCGACTGCCTTCAGCTCAGGTCATGATCTCAGGGTCCTACGATCGAGCCCTGCATCAGGCTCTCTGCTCAGCGGGGAGCCTGCTTCCCCCCTCTCTCTGTCTGCCTCTCTGCTTACTTGTGCTCTCTCCCTCTCTGTCAAATAAATAAATAAAATCTTAAAAAAAAAAAAAAAAAGACCTGGGTTTGACTCTGACTTGAACATTTGCTTCTTAGACCTTGGGTAAATCATTTACTCTTCACAGGTCTTAGAATTGACAACTACAAAATAAAAATAATGCATGCTAATTCCCTGTGTTCTGAGGATTAACAAGAAAAAATAAACAAAACACTTGATAAAGTGTACTCAACAAAAATCATTTCCCTTCTGTCTCCCCATCATCATCATAGAGCAATGCCCCACTTCTATTCACTTTACTTTGCTTTATTTTGCTTCATAACACTTGTCAGCCTCTGACATTTATTGATTTGTTTCTTTATTTTTCATCATTCCCATCCAGAATGTAAACCCTTTCAGGTCAAGGACTTGTCATTTTCTTCACTGCTGTATCCCCATCATCTACCACAGTGCCTAGAAAAGAGTCGGTGCTGAATAAATATTTGTTGAAGGACTCATTACTATCATCTACCATCATCATTGTTAAATTGAAATCGCACTCTGTTAACACTGTAATTCATATAAAATGAGGTAAACATTCACTAAGTAACTTTAAAGTATACAATATGCTCTCAATCTAATTTTCTCAAAGATTAAGAACCAGATAACCTGTATCAGAATCATCTTGGGTATTCATCACACAAGAATTACTGAATCAAAAGGGTGATGTCCCAGGAATTTATCTTTTAACTGAAATCTATCTTTTCCTACCTTTTTTTTGTTTTAATTCAGACTCCTATTTGCTATGCATTTAAAAATGAATATTTAATATAAAATTTTCTTACAATTTGGGTAAAGGAAATATAAGGTTTTTAAATTTTTAATTCCAAAGCTCTGAAACTAATTTTATTTTCCAGTGTGCTCATGGATTGAAGCAAAAAAAAAAAAGATTTATTTTCTAGTTACCATGTATTTAAAGTCCAAATATTTTCTCTGACCAAAACATTTATCACAATTTTTATGAAATAATTTTTCTAATTTTTTTACTTTCTTTGGTGTTTAGAATATATCTTTAGATAATTTTTAACTCTCTAGAGTTTAAAATTTGGGGTCCTAAGAGGGAATCATTCAAAAGATACCAAGGAAACCATCCATATGTTAAAAACACAAATTTTCACAGTGAGGGAAAACAAAAACTATATCATTAAAGTGACTGCCTCACTGTCCTTCCAAACTGTTTCACTGTGCTGTGGGCCAACACTAGGTTAAATATGGTAATAATTCCAAAGCTACATCAGCAATCAAGACCACTGAACCACTCAGGAGTTCACGGGCACACACTGAAACCTCTGCCACAGCTTGAAAGGTATGCAAAGATGCTTGCATGAATACTAGGTCTTTGGCACTAAGCACAGCAGTAGTTTTACCCCCAGTCCTTGTACGTTCATTCTGAAGTTCAAAATTTGGAAATACTAATCTCTATGCAGATTATATATTTAATTATTCAACTAAATCCTAAGTATAAACAGTTTCATATTCTGGTCTACTTTTTCTACCTGTTATTATAAGCTGGACAGAGAAATAAATGAAGCTCCTCCAAGTTGCTCCTGTTAACATCTGGCAGAGGAACACAATGAGAGCAGGGTCAAGAGAAGCCCAGCCTTACTGCTAAGCCAGTTCTTCTCCCCGTTGACTCATTAACCATAATCTCCAGAGAGCACAGAGATGGATTCCATAAAGGATGTTATGACATTGTGAAGTGACTCCTCTAGAATTAATAGATTTGGTACATCAATGGGAATTAGTAAACACTGATCTTAAGCTCAGCACTACTGCAGGCATTTAGTGAAAGACAGGAGATACAGACTTACATCTTCGTTGGGGAGACTGTCATAAATGGCACTAATTAATCTTAAAAAAGGACTAGCATATAGTACATAGTGAAGAAATTTTTTTAAACAGATGCTAGACTAGAACAGAGTGGTTGAAAAGAGCAGATTTCAGAAACAGACTAGCATTTGAGTTCTGGCTCCACCATTTATTTACTAGCTATGTCTCTGCATCTGTGTTTCAGTGTTGCTAAACTAGAATTTCCATTTCTATTTAATTATTATAAACCTACTTCCAAAAGAGTTCTTATATGGATTAAAAGCCAGTTGCTGTACATACTCAATAATAAGAAGAATATTAAAATCAGCAATTATTGAGTGTTTGTTATCTGCTAGGCATTTTTCTAAGTATTAACTCATTTAATTTCTTAGGAATTTTTTGATGGTTTACAGGGTAGAACGCTGAGACACGGAGAAGTTAGACAGTAGGCTCAAGGTCAACCCTAGTCAGTGGTGGAGCTGAGAGCTGACCCCATGACCCTTAGTAACAGTAACTTTTTGCCTTTCACAAATGGTAGCCAAAATGGACAGACAATGGAGCAGATGTTTAGTCACACCTCTAGGACACGTGGCTGCAATACAGAGAAAAAACTAGTAGATAGTAACCTTTTTATTAGAATACATACACAAGAAGCCAGAATCTCTTTAAGGAAATGGGATATACCACAGAAACTTGGCAGGCCAGAGGGAGTGGCATGATATACAAAATGTGCTGAATGAGAAAAAAATATGCATCCAAGAATACTTTATCCAGTAAGGCTATCATTCAGAATAAGAGAGATGAGTTTCCCAAAAAAACTAAGGAATTCCATGCCCACTAAACCAGCCCTGCAAGAAATATTGAAGGGAACACTTTGAGTGGAAAAGAAAGACCAAACGCAACAAAGACTAGAAAGGAACAGAGAAAATCTCCAGAAACAATGACTTTATAGGTGATAAAATGGCATTAAACTGATATCTCTCAATAATCATTCTAAATATAAATGATTAAATACTTCAATCAAAATACACAGGGTGTCAGAATGGATAAATAAGCAAGACCCATCTATATGCTGCCTACAAGAGACTCACTGTAGACCTAAAGACACCTATAGACTGAAAGTGAGGAAATGGAGAACATTTACCATGCTAATGGAAGTCAAAAGAAAGCTAGAGTAGCCATACTTATGTCAAATAAACTAGATTTTTAAGTAAAGACTGTAATAAAAGATGATGAAGGGCACTATATTATAATAAAGGAGTATATCCAACAAGAAGATTGAAAAAATGTAAATATTTATGCCCCCAAATTGGGAGAAGTTGAATATACAAATAAATTAATAACAAGCATAAGGAAATTCATTGATAATAATACAGTAATAGTTGGGGGCTTTATCACCCCACCCACAGCAATGAACAGATCATCTAAGCAGAAGATCAGCAAGGAAACAATGGCTTTAAATGACACACTGGACCAGATGGACTTCACAGATAAAGTCAGAACATTTCATCCTAAGCAGCAGAATACACATTCTTTTTGAGTGAACATGGAACATTCTCCAGAATAAATCACATACTGGGTCACAAATCAGGCCTTAACAAGTACAGAAAGACTGAGATCATACATGTATATTTTCTGACCACTAAACTATGAAACTTAAAGTCAAGCACAAGAAAAAATTTGGAAAGACAACAAATACATGGAGGTTAAATAACATCCTACTAAAGAATGAATGGGTTAACCAGTAAATTAAAGAAGAAATTTTAAAAATACATGGAGACAAACAGAAATGAAGACATAACAGCCCAAAACCTTCGGGATGCAGCAACAGTGGTCCTATGAGGCAGTGTATAGCAATATAGGCCTACTTCAAGAAATAAGAAAAGTCTCAAATACATAACAGAATCTTAAATCTAAAGAAGCTAGAAAAAGAACAACAAATAAAGCCTAGACCCAGCAAAGGAAGGGAAATAACAAAGACTAGAGCAGAAATAAATGATGCAGAAATAAATTATACAGAAACAAACAAAAAAAGTAGAACAGATCAATGAAACTAGGAGATGGTTCTTTGAAAGAATTAATAAAATTGATAAACCCCTAACCAGACTTATCAAAAAGAGAAATGACCCAAATAAATAAATTCACAAATGAAAGAGGAGTGATCACATCCAACACAAAAATACAAACAACTATAGGAGACTATAGAAATTATATACCAACAAACTAAGCAATCTGGAAGAAATTGATAAATTCATAGAAACATATAAACTATTTAAACTGAAACAGGAGAAACAGAAAATTTCAACAAACCCATAAACAACAAAGAAATCTAATTAGTACTCAAAAACCTCTCAACAAACAATAGTCCAGGGCCAGATGGCTTCCCAGGGGAATTTTTCCAAACACCTAAAGAAGTTAATACCTATGCTTCTCAAACTGTGCCAAAAAAAAAAAAAAAGAAAAGAAAAGAAAAGAAAAAGAAAGAAAGAAAAACTTCTAAACTCATTTTATGAGGCCAACATTACCTTAATTCCAAAAACAAAGACCCCACTTAAAAAGGAGAATTAGAAGCCAACATTCCTGATGAAAATTCTCAATAAGATACCAGCAAATCAAATCCAACAATACATTAAAAGAACCTTCACCACCAGCAAGTGGGATTTACTCATGGATTGAAAGGGTGGTTCAATATCCACAAATCAACCAGCATGATATGCCACATTAATAAAAGAAAGAATAAAAACCATAGGATCCTCTCAACAGATTCAGAAAAAGCATCTGACATCGTATATTCTTGATAAAAATCCCTCAAAAAAGCCAGGATAAAGGGAACATATCTCAACATCATAAAAACCACATACAAAAAACCTGCAGTTAGTATCATCCTCAATGTGGAGAAACTGAGAGCTTTTCCTCTACAGTTAGGAAAAAGATAAGAATATGGACTCTTACCACTGTTATTTAACATACTACTAGAAGTCCTAGCCTCAGCAATCAGACAACAAAAAGAAATAAAAAGCATCCAGATTGGCAAGGAAAAAGCCAAACTTTCACTACTTGTAGATGACTTGATATTCTATAAAGAAACCCAAAAGACTCCACCAAAAAATTGCTAGAACTGATATACAAATTCAGCAAAGTCACAGGATACAAAATCAATGTATAGAAATCAATGTACAGAATCAATGGTGCATTTCTATATACAAATAGGGAAACAGAAAGAATAAATAAGGAATTGATCCCACTTACAGTTGCACCAAAAATCTTGAGATATCTAGGGATAAACCTAACCAAAGAGGTAAAAGATCTGTACAATGAGAACTATGGAACACTTGGGAAAGAAATTGAAGAAGACACAGAGAAATGGAAAAACATCATGTTCATGGATTGGAAGAATAAATATTGTTAAAATGTTTATATTACCCAAAGCAATCTACACATTCAAAGCAATGCCTATCAAAATCTTTCACCAGCATATTTCAGAGCTGTAACAAAAAATCTCAAGATTTGTATGGAACCACAAAAGACCCCAAATAACCAAAGCAATCTTGAAAAAGAGAAGCAAAGCTGGAGGCGCCCCAGCTGCAGACTTCAAACTATATTGCAAAGCCATAGTCATCAAGTCAGTATGGTACTGGCACAATCACACACACACAGATCAATGGAAGAGAATAGAGAATCCAGAAACAGACCCACAACTCTATGGTGAACTGATCTCTACAAAGCAGGAAAGAATATCCAATGGAAAAGGGATAGCTCTTCATCAAATGGTGTGGGAAAACTGGACAGTGACATGCAAAAGAATGAAACTGGATCACTTTCTTTTACCATAGGGAAAAATAAATTCAAAATGGATGAAAGTCCTAAATGTGAGACAAGAAACCATCAAAATCCTAAAGAAAACAGGCAGCAACCTCTTTGACATCGACTATAGCAACTTCTTTTTTTTTTTTTTAAGATTTTATTTATTTATTTGACAGACAGAGGTCACAAGTAGGCAGTGAGGCAGGCAGAGAGAGAGAGAGAGGAGGAAGCAGGCTCCCTGCTGAGCAGAGAGCCCGATGCGGGGCTCAATCCCAGGACCCTGAGACCATGACCCGAGCCGAAGGCAGAGGCTTAGCCCACTGAGCCACCCAGGTGCCCCGACTATAGCGACTTCTTACTAGATACATCACCAGAGGCAAGAGAAACAAAAGCAAAAATGAACTATTGGTATTTCATCAAGATAAAAAGCTTCTGCACAGCAAAGGAAATAATCAACAAAATAAAAGGCAACTAACAGAATGGAAGAAGATATTTGCAAATGACATATCTGATAAAGGGTTAGGATCCAAAATCCACAAAGAACTTATCGAACTCAACACCCAAAGAACAATAATCCAGTTAAGAAATGGGCAGAAGACATGAATAGACATTTTTCCAAAGAAGACATCCAGACGGCTAAAAGACACATGAGAAGATGCTCAACATCATTCATCATCAGGGAAATGCAAATCAGAACCACAATGAGATACCATCCCACACCTGTCAGAATGACTAAAATTGACAACTCAGGAAACAACAGATATTGGTGGGGATGCAGAGACAGAAGAACCCTCCTACTCTGTTGGTGGGAATGCAAACTGGTGCCGCCACTATGGAAAACCATATGGAGGTTCCTCAGAAAGTTAAAAATAGAATTACCCTATGACCCAGCAATTGCACTTCTAGGTATTTACTCAAAGGATACAAAAATACGGACGTGATGGTGCTCATGCACTCCAGTGTCTACAGCAGCATTATCAATAATAGCCAAGTTATGGGAAGAGCCCAAATGTCCATCAACTGATGAACGGATGAAGAAGTGGTAAATGCATGTAATGGAATATTAGTCAGTCATCAAAAAGAATAACATCTTGCCATTTCTAACAACACTGATGGAGCTGCAGTCTATCCTGCTAATCAAAGTTAGTCAGAGAAAGACAAATATCACATGATTTCACCCATATGTAGAATTTAGGGGGAAAAAACCACATAGACACAGGGGATGGGGAAAAAAAAAGAGGGAGGCAAAGATAACAGACTATTTAACTATAGAGAACAAACTGAGGGTTGCTGGAGGGGAGGTAGGGGAGGAATGGGCTAAGTGGGCGATGGTATTAGGGAGGACATTCGTAATGAGCACTTGGTTTTATATGTAAGTGATGAATCGGCAAATCGCATTCCTGAATATCACAGGATTACACTATATGTTAACTAACTAGAATGTAAATAAAAAACGAATATAAAAAAAAGAAAATGGGATATAAAGCAATTACTATTCTATTCAGCTACCAATGGGGGGGGACCTCTTTATTCCTTTGGAAGAACTATTAACTGTAACAGAACAACAATGTTGTGATAAATATCAAGATTTTATACCCACAATAATCCATACACATTTATGATATTCCCTGCAGCCTAAATAGTCTTTGTTTCAGTTGCTGTTACTTAAATCAAGCAGTCGTATCCTACTCTCGCTTGGAAGCCACTTAGAGCCGCAGCACCATTATCTTCAGCAGCTTGCCTCACTGCTCTTGGAGGCAGCTGGTACCTAAAGTAGGAGGAAACCTCAGCAAGTGTTAGAGCAGCCTTTAATCTCTATAATGACAGCACTTAGACCCTAATTATCCAGGCAAATAATTCATGCTACAACAGTGGGAGCAAAGGCCCATTTTGGTCTCTTTCCTCCCAGTGTTTTCATCAGACTAAACTCAGAGAAGATCGTGGCAGTTATCCAAGGTGGACGTGCCATGAATCAGAGGACTGGCTCTCTGGAGAGGTCAAGACTACCTTAAGGATACTTCATCACAGAAATGAACAGTTCCCTAAGTCCTGCGATTTAATCAAGCCTCACTAAATACTAAATGACAGTTATCTGGTTGCTGCGAACTCCAAATGTTAAAATCTGGTCTTCTAAAAATGCAGAACATTTTTATCTTAATATGTTCCTTAAAAATATAAAACCATAGTTTTCATATGAAATGGGGCCAGCATAAAGACAAGAAAAAATATATATCATACCACTACATGCATAGACTAAGAAGAAAAATCAGAAAGGAAGATATCCCCCTGGGCTAGGGTACGTGTGGAAGATTTTATAGTAACAATATTCTTATCCCCATTTCATAGATGAATAAAATGAAATTAGACAACCTGTGCAAGGTCAAGGTGTAACCTATAGGTAAGAATTCAGACCCAAGTGTTCTGACATCAGAATCTAGACTTGCTCCACTCTGCTGGACTATGTCTCCTAAAATGGTATTATTTGAACTGGGCCTTGAACAAGTACAGAATTTATCAAAATTAAAAGAATGTAGGACATTCCAAGAGCGGAAGAAAATAAATAGCAAAGGCATAGAAGTAGACTGGAAAGTCTTAAAAGGATATAATAAAGAAGATGTCACACCATATTGGAGAATTTAGCAAGAGATCAGATTAAAAATATGGGGGGAAAGTCCTCAAGAGAGAAAAATGAAGAAAGTGGTAGTCCAGAGAAACCAATGAGAGAGCTATGTGTTTGAAAATAATGTCGTTTATTGAATACCTTCTATGTTCCAGGCAAACATTATCTCACTCAACCTTCACAACTTTGTAAATCTAAGTATTAGTATTTATTATTTCTCCAGCTCTAACAGCAAAGTGTCTTTAAATATGGAAATCCCATAGTACTTCCCTAAATTTAACTATAACACAATAAAGTAAACAATATGCAGATAATGTGAACTAATAGACTTTCTTTTATGTTTATATTTTTCAATCTGACACTGATCTTCAGAAAAAAAGGACAAAATTATTACACTTTCAAGATCTAGAACTTAAAATATCAAATTATACACCATTTTAAAGAACTATCATTTATAAATGTAGATGCATTTAGCATGTAATCACAGAACTATGTATGAACAAATCAATTTTATAAATAGAAAATGATTAAATAGTATAATTAAGTTTGAATGGATGAGTACTTAATGAAGTGTTTTATTCTAAGCACACTCTTTAAGGAGAAAAAAAAAAATTATTGTGGTAAGAGCTTAACCAAATTTTGTTATTAGGTTTCAGAGCAATTCAATTCAGTAATTATTTGTAGGAGATCGACTGTGCTAAGCATTTCCAGTCTTTGGCACAATGAGAGCTTGCAACAGGCCCTTTAACACTAACGGGCCTGCTTTATATCTTATGGGCTCCCAACGCTTCCTCTCCTTGCACAGCTTAGACAAGGGGCCACACTGGACTCAAAGGTACTCAGTTCTGGGGTGCCTGGGTGGCTCAGTGGGTTAAGCCTCTGCCTTCGGCTCAGGTCATGATCTCAGGGTCCTGGGATAAGTACCGCATCGGGCTCTCTGCTCCACAGGAAGCCTGCTTCCCACCACCCCACCACCACCCACCTGTCTCTCTGCCTACTTGTGATCTCTCTCTGTCAAATAAATAAATAAATAATCTTTTTAAAAAAAAGTACCCAGTTCTTAGTCTGCCCAGCAACCCACAATAAATTATAGCTGGGCTTTAAAGTAGGAATTATAAGCACTCCCTGCTGGAAATCTGAACTAAGAGAATATAGAAAAAATTGCCAGATAGTGATAAAAGCTGAGAGATTCAAGTTGTGTATGGTCCAGGAGAGAACAGTGGAGGCATTGTGCCATTAGATTTAGAGGAAGCTGGTTTGACAGAGAAAACATGAGGTGGAAATGAGACAGGCCATGCATCCCCTGAGGGAGAGAGAGAAAGAGATAAAAAACAAAATCCTTAGTTTCTCATGTTTTCCCAGGTTCAGTTCCCAAGGGTCTTGTATATACTCTGGCGCCTGTATTTATATTCCCGTGCGATTTTACAAGTTGTCCTTATAATAACCTTCTTGTTGAGCACTTCTCAGTGCTTTTCTGTTCTCTAACAAGATACCCCTGCCTACAACACCTACTGTGATTCCAGTTCAGAATTATCATCCCAAGGGCTCATAGATGACTTATGGAAAGTCTCTGATCCTAAAAATCTTGCAACCAAGTGGAAAACAAATACAGGCACATATCAAATATAATACAAGACAGACCATGTAGAAGAGTACAAAGTATGATCAAAGTCCATGGGAAGGGTGTCTGGTTCAAATTTGTTGTATGTAAGTTGACTTCTTAGAGAAGGTGAGATTTTTTTTTTCCAAAGCTTTTTTTTTTTATTTATTTATTTTAGAGAGAGATAGGAAGCATGAGCAGGGGGAAAGGTAAAGGGAGAGGGGGAGAGAGAATCATAAACAGACTCCATACCAAATGTGGAGCCCGACATGGGGCTCGATCCCAGCACCCTGAGATCATGACCTGAGCCTAAATCAAGAGTCAGTAACTTAACCGACTGGGCTACCCAGGTGCCCCGAGAAGGTGAGATTTTTATTGGATCTTAAACAATGTCAGGGTTTAAAAAGTAAGGAAAAGTAGAGAATTATACTCTAGTGCAGGGAAACAGTGTCAGCAAACACAGTGGCAGAAAAGGGCAGCTTCATTGAAAAGCAATTGTTTTGAAATGATTTTGCTAGGTAGTGCATATAGCATAGGAGAGTTTAAAAAGAGAGAAAGCAAGTACAGAACATACCACAGAATGTGGAAACTGTAGAGCCCATAGAGCTTCTCCATTTGAGAAATTAGCTTATTAATGTAAGCCTGTAAAAAACTTAAAATTCTGTATTTAGTATTCACTGGGAACAGAGGTAATCAAGGTAGGTATCAGTTATTAGGGTAACTGATTCTTTTTTTTTTTAATTTATTTATTTTCAGAAAAACAGTATTCATTATTTTTTCACCACACCCAGCGCTCCATGCAATCTGTATCCTCTATAATACCCACCACCTGGTACCCCGACCTCCCACCTGCCCCGCTAGGGTAACTGATTCTTGTAGGCCAGATCTTAGAAGGATCCAGAAGGCCCAGAAGTGATTATCTGAGTTAAATGTATAAGCAAGATCAATGAATGCATTTACCAAGAAAGGAGTTGCTCAGGTCCCTATAGAAAGAGTTGGGGAAGAAATCAGCCACAAAAGGACAGACCAAAAGGAATGGAAGGACAAGGTACTGCGAAGTATATGAGAACATAGATACTTGGGTGTGGCAACCAAGAAAGACAGAGCTGAGGAACATGTAAGATTAATTAGCTGCAAGGTTCAAAAACAAAGCAAAACAAAACAAAACAAAACACCTCAGGGGTGAAGTAATTGTAGTGGTTTTCATTTAGAGTACAGAAATGATTTTTCAAACCACAAAATTTATCAGCGTAACATGGTAACTCAGAGGTTCATGAGTAATCACACCATCATAACCAGCACATTGAACTGGTTATTTAGAACTCACTTTAGTTACATTTCTAGATCCTAGGAAAATTCCTTTAGAACCTAACTCCCGTGAAAGGTATTAAAACTAAATTAAAATCCATATATATCAGACACTTATATTTCTGAAAAGGCACTAATCCCTTCAAAGTGGAAGTGTTATTCTTTTTCCCATTAAAAGACCATTATAAATTTTATAAATGAATTTCATACATTCAAGCAGTCTAAAATTTAAAATATCAATCTAGGTACATACTATTTATGAAGCAGTCATTGGAAATCACTTGGCCTCTTTCTGCCTTTTCCAAATGACTTAAAGAAACATTTGGTGTATGGTGGTGCTTACTTGACTTGGGAATTATTCAGTGAAGTGTATTAATATGCTCCAGACTATGGGGGAGTTCCTACCGATAAGGGAGATAATCATTAAAACACTATCTCCTTAACTGCTGCCTAGTTCATTATTTTGTTCTCATTAGACAAAATGGCAGTCATCCCCTACAAAATAACCCTAAGTATAAACTGAAGCACTGTGTTCCTTCTGGGATGAAGAATGAGAAAAATATGTTCAATGTGTACGCTTCACATTTTATATTATTGGGAAAACTATGCTCAGGATTCTAAAAAATTAAACTAATACACAATATAAATTACTAAGAACTTGATGACCCAGGAGAATGATGAACAAGTACTTGAATACGTATGTGTGTTTAAAAATCAAAATAAAGAAACCCCCTCCAGAACGAAACTGGAGAATGATGAAAACTCATACCCATGTCTATGAAAAATATGTGCCAACCAACTCTAATATCTGAGTACAGATTTCACAAAATAACTTACATGTGAGGTCTCTGAAGGATCCATCTAACAGTATTTCATTTAGAAAACTTTAATGAGGAAGGCGGATTTCTGTTCTTGTGAGCTGTCTAAGCTTCATCTCTCAGGTCCCCACTTTGACCCATGCGAAGGAGAAAGGGTATTGGTATCCTTCTCACAGGATTAGCATAAAGATTATATGAGACAGATGATGTTAAAAATTCCCTGGCACTTAGTACTCAAAAAATATTGGTTCCCTTCTATCATCTACAGCATCATCATTTGGTCTTCTAGAATTTGGCCTACAACAATCATACTTTGGAGCTAAGCAATTTTAGCTTTTGGCAGTCAGCTCTACGAGCTCTCCTTGAAATCTCTGATGTGTAAATACACCTTTAAATAGAAACATAAGGTACAGTATGAAGATAGTATCCTTTGGGGATAATTTAGACAATCAATAACAACCTGACATTTGTAGTAGCTGAAAACTAAAAGAAAAATGATAAAGAATTGCTTTTTATACCTTTTAATTATTTAAAATCCAAGAAGTGGCCATAATTTAGAGATGAGCAAAACGGAATTGCTTTTCTATATTCTGTAAAAGATAAGAAATTTGTAGATTATACCCCAACTGCTTGAGCAATTCTATTTATGCTTACTCAAAATGAAAGAAAAGGTCAGAAAATGATACATATGCCCTTTGACATTTCACTGAAAATAAACATTATTTAAAAGAGTGATACCTTGGGCGCCTGGGTGGCTCAGTGGGTTAAGCCGCTGCCTTCGGCTCAGGTCATGATCTCAGGGTCCTGGGATCGAGCCCCGCATCGGGCTCTCTGCTCATCAGGGAGCCTGCTTCCCTCTCTCTCTCTGCCTGCCTCTCCATCTACTTGTGATTTCTCTCTGTCAAATAAATAAATAAAATCTTTAAAAAAAAAAAAAAAAGAGTGATACCTCAACCAACAAAGTAAAATGGGCTGTAAGAGAGGCACACATCTAAAACCACCTCCAGGTCACACTTCACTCATCATCTCATTTCAATGTGGTTAATTTTAAAGATATACAAGTTTCACGATATGCTCAAAAAGCAAAAGTACTTGAAAGCCATTTCTTATCCATGAAACACCTGTAAGGCAATTATAAGTTATATAATTGGTCACTCATTTTGTTAAGAACTAAAACGTCCTAAACTGCAAGTCTACCAAGTATCTCTAAAGCAGACACACAACAGGTTTGGAATTAGAAATAAAATGGTCTTGCTTCTAAATTCCATCTTAATTCACCAATTATAAGGCTTCATTTCCCCCCAAATTTGATGCATTTTATGTCACTCAAACTGATTATATTTTTTTCAATAAATTGGAGTCACCAATCCTCCCAACAACCTGTACATTTCTAAAGACTATGATTTGGGAAGAACAGAGAAGTTTTGCAACAAAATTGTCCCTTTCTTAATATAATCTCCAGTAGGTTTTAGAGTTTAGAGTTTGTTTTTATTCATCCTTTGAGTTCTTTTTTTTTTTTTTTTAAAGATTTTATTTATTTATCAGAGAGAGAGAGGGAGAGAGCGAGCACAGGCAGATAGAGAGGCAGGCAGAGGCAGAGGGAGAAGCAGGCTCCCCGCTGAGCAAGGAGCCCGATGTGGGACTTGATCCCAGGACGCTGGGATCATGACCTGAGCCGAAGGCAGCTGCTTAACCCACTAAGCCACCCAGGCGTCCCCATCCTTTGAGTTCTTAAACTCTGTTACGTCACATCATTTGGGGACTTGAAATGATTAATTCATGAGTGCCTATGGACATTTGGTTTAGATTAGACTAAGGCTCAACCATAATAAGTCCAAAATGGTCTCTTTGAGTCCTATGATTTCCAGTTCATTTTATTTTTCCCCCATGGCAATAAGCTGTATTATAGATCTCAACTGCATTTTATATAGGTGGGGGGAAAACCTGCCCAGATGAGATGGCAGTTCAAGTCACTCCTGGAAAAAAGTTATCTCAAATATATGGTAGTTAATAGAGAAGTAATTTGACTCCAATTATAAACAAGATAGCACTAGAGATGGCATTATAAATTCTTAATATCTAGACCCTCATCCATCTTTACAATTCTAGTCCTGATCTATAGTCACACATCACATGTCCTATCATGTGATGATGAATGTTGAAGGTGCCTGGGAGCAGAGAAAAGCGATAAGCCAGGAAAGGCAAAAATACACTACTAGTGCTACCACCATCCCACACCCAGAGTAAACATCATTCATCATACCATTCCTTTTTACTGAATTTGTCTGGAAACCTTATATACAACTCCATTAAATGATAAAAGCAAAGGTTAATTCTAAAAAATGCTCAATGTGACTCATTTCCTTCTCACTGATATTAATAAAATAACCGTATGATAATAATTCCTTAAAATATTTTAGTTCCTTAATTTAAAAAAATGTTTTGCTATACGTAATGATCAAAAGACAATAAAAGATGTTATATTGCGAATGACCTGTCATTTTTTTGTCTAAATGAGATTACTAATTTCTTTGAATAATATGCAAATTGATCATCCTGAGTTTATGTATTTTAACTTTTTGTTATGGAAAACTTAAAATATTTTTTTAAAAGTACAGATCACTGTCTAATGGATGTGCATATCAGGCAACCATCTCCAACAGTTATTAACTTTCTGCTGTTCCAATTTTATCTATCCCTTTACCTTTTCTTCTAAGGTATGTTAAAAGTAACTTCTAGAAAGCATGTCGTTTTACCCATAAATACTCATAAACATATATCTCTATCATAAAAGGACTTTCTAAAACATACCACAATATCATTACCACACTCAACAAAATTTGCAATTATTTCTTAATATGAACTAATAACCAGCCCATATTAAATTGTCCCCAATTGTCTGAAAATGCCCTTTGAGTTTTTTGGTAGAAATCAGGAATTGAGATCCAACTGGTTGATAAACCTCATAAAGTATTTTTCAGTCTATCACATTCTTCTCTCCTCTTTTTTTAATTTATTTTTTAGGGACAGAGAACATGGGGGAGTGAGGGGCAGAAGGAGAGAGAAAGAATCAAGCAGGCTCCATGCTCAGCAAGTGCAGAGCACAATGCCAGGCTCAATCTCACACCCCTGCGAGCATGACCTGATCCAAAATTAAGAGTCAAACCCTTAACTGACTGAGCCACCCAAGCGCCCCCTCCTCTCATTTTTTTTAAATGCTCTTTGTTAAAGAAACTGTGTTATTGTATATAGAATTTTTCCATTTTGTATTTAGCTAATTGGATCCTTATAATGATGTTCAATATGCTTCTCTATCTTCTATATTTCCTAAAACCTAGAATTAAAGGACTTATTAATTCAAGTTTATTAATTGGGTTTTTTTTTTCTTTTATCAAGAATACTTCATGCATGGAGATGTTCATTATTGTTTTACTTTAGGAAGCACATGCCTCCATTTGCCCACTTATTAAGAAGGTCCATCCACTGTCAAGTTCCCCATCACCCTTTCACTTAATGATTCTAGTAGCCATTTGTGATTATTGCCTCAACCTGTTATTCCATTAGGGCTTATAAAATGGTAATATTTAGCATTCCTTCTGAATTTAATAGCAACAGTTTCTTCTAGAAATAAGTAAACTATTAGGTATTCTGAAATACAGCCCATAAGAAAAACTGCTTGAGAAATAGCTGAATCCACCCTTTGATCAATTTTCAAGAAAAGGATTTGATGCCCTAGCTACCTCCAAAGCTGTTAAAAGCGTTTTGTGTTTCTGCTTTTATGCTTGTTTGCTGTTGTTTGTGTGTATCATTAAGTGTTTTACTGCACTGTGATTCATTATTCTTTCGCCTCATCTCTGGCCAGGGGGGGCCCTTCAGGTTGGCTCCTGTGTGATTTTGACCTGATTGTAATAGGCTCGAGTAGCTTTCTCTTATCTGTTCTGACAAGATGTCCCAGACTCCTTTTGTATGATTCCTAACCCGACCTACAATCTGTAATTTCTCTAAAGAGACTTCTTTGTTTGGTTTGGCGTGTTTTTTTAGTGGAAAAATGGTACTTAGATGCCTATGAGTTCTAGAATAGTCATTGTGACTGTGTGGTCATTGCTTCTAGGGCTTTTCAGTGTACAAACCTAAAAACAGGTATTTTCAGATTGAGAAAAATAAATAAGCACATATATCTCACAAGTTAACAGTTACAGGAATTTTACTCAGCGTCTTTGATTTTATAGTTTATCTTTTCTTTTTCTTACTGTGAATATCCTGGTCCCTAACATTAACATAATTACTTACTTGCTTTATCCTATCTATTTATCTATGCATCTGTTAATAATAAAGCAACAATGCCAACATTATCAGTTGCAATACCATTGAAAGCAGTTTAAAATTTTCACGTGGTTTTGTCTTTATATCTCACTAGTGCTGTAAAGTTAAAACATTGTGTTTTAAAATCACTGGAAATTTATTCTTTACAGACACAGAATTATGTTTATTAGTTTATTAGTTCATTAGTTTGGTCTCTATTTTCTAGATAGATTTGTTTTCTTTTTAAATAAATTTTGTTTTTGTTTTAAGATGTTTATTCATTTATTTTTTTGTCAGAGAGAGAGAGAGAGAGCGCACAAGCAGAGAGACAGGCAGGCAGAGGGAGAAGCAGGGTCCCTGCTGAGCAAGGAGCCCAATGTGGTACTTGATCCCAGGACCTGGGAGCATGACCTGAGCCAAAAGCAGACACTTAACCAACTGAGCCACCCAGGCAGGCATCCCTAATTTTGTTTATAATGACATAAATTGCTTACATGGTCCCCAAGCCAACTCTAAAACAAAGCACTCTGATGAAGGTCTAGCCTTCATTGCTCTCTCTTCCCTACTGTTTTCTTCAAATTCCTGTAAATAATCATTTTTATTGGTTTTTGGCTTATGCTTGCATTGTTTCTTTTTGAAAATATCAGCATGGCACATACAGGGACGTGTATATACTTATGCACACAAGCCAATATTCTTACCCAAGAAGAAACTTACCCTACACATTCTTCTGCACATATATTTAAAGATGTGTTTGTTTATTTATTTATTTACTTATTTATTTGAAAAAGAGAGAGAATGTGCACACATGAACATGGGGGGGGGTGCAGTGCAGAGAGGGAGGGAAAGAATCTTAAGCAGACTCCGTGCTCAAGCAGGGCTCAATCCTAGGACCCTGAGATCACAACCTGAGCCAAAACCAAGAGTCAGATGCTTAACCGACGGCACCACCCAGGCAACCCATGCATCTGGTATGTTTAATAAATAGCACATTTTATAGATTACTCCAGACATTTTTAGAAACCTACTCCATTTTATGGATGTACCATTATTCTCTATCAGATGGTTGAGGGTTTTTTAATAATTTGAAAAATTATTTTCTAATAATTTGCAAGTGATATATTATTCCTAATGAGATTTTTAAATTTTTAGTCTATGACAACTTATTTCCCATTGAAATAAAACAATTAACTCTGTGCTTTTCTGGAAAATTACCATATCCCCTCTCAAGGGCAGGATAGCGGACTCTTAATGTGAAAATGCTTATGTTCACAGTGGAAAAAAAAAAATGAAACACATTTCTTTAAACCAAAGCAGAAATTTGTGGTTAATACTTCTCTTTTGACATAAACTGAAATATATCATTTACCCAATGGCTTACAGAACACAAAAAAATAAGCAGAAAATTACTGGTTTGAAGTCATAAGCACTAGACATTTCTTAGAAGTTTTGATGATGCTAAGAGCTGGTTAAAAAGTATCACAAGTTTGAAAAAAAAAGGTTGTGAGTCAAACAAGTTCATGGTTTGCAGAACACATCTCCATTACCTCTGCCAATATATAGATGGCATCATTTTGAATTCATATATGCAAAATTACTGAATATATATACCCATCACACGAATATATCAAATGAACTTGTCAACTGAAGCAGAGGTCATCAAGGATAGTCCATCAAACACTCCGACAAATGTACATCTGAGCACCTACTGTGGGGCAAGCACTTTGCTAGCTGCTGGAATACAATGCCGAACCGGCTCCCTGAATTTAACTTTTCCTCTGACCTGTAAAATTTTGAAGGATTGACAAAAGAAAGGCATAATTTACAAACTCTGAAAATGTGCTAAGGACAATGATAATTTTTTTACAAACTACAGTGGAGACAGAACAGAGGAGAAATTCAACTGATTAATTGTGGGAAAGCTTCCCCGTCAAGTGGCGGCTGGGCTGGGCTTGAAGGATAAGTAACTGAGAGTAAGACAGGCAAAGGAGTTCTTGGCAAAGGGAAAAGGAGAGAACATTATCCATTAGAAAACAGGAAGGAAGGAAGGAAGGAAGGAAAAAAGAGAGAAAAGAAAGAAGGGGGAGGGAAGGAGAAAAGAAAGGCAAAGAAAAGCAAGGCAAAGAAAAGAAGGCCGGCAGGCAAGCTAGCTCTACAAATGATCTTTCCCAGGACTCAGTACCTCCAGGGTCTCTGAGTGCATTTCCACCTCTACAAAGGGACACTCAGACTAATTACCCTGGAATGAGCCTGCACATAGGAATTTTTAAAAACTCTCCCAAGTAATTCAGTGTGAAACCAAGGCTGATAATCATTCCAACAGTAGATGTCTGGAACTATACAAAAAGATGTGAATCCTGCAATGAATTTCAGCTCCAAGATAGAGCAATGACCTCTTTGCTTATGGGGAATCGTGTAATTGCTGTCTGATACTAAATCCTGGGCGTAAGGTTCTCAGTATTTCCCTTTCACTTTCAAATAAATAAATGTCACCTTTTTTAATGCTTATTAAAGTCAGCATTCTAAAACCATCTGCTGTTTTGTTTTTATAAACATATAGGACCCATGATATTCTTAGGACTAGTGACAAATTAGGCTTCAACTTAAGCCAAAATCCACTGCATATAAAAGAAGACTGTCCATCATTTTGGCCATTGATGCTTAATTATGCATTTTGTTAAGTAAAGGTTTTACTTTAAAAGGTTCATTACTAACAATTAGTCTTCTCTCTTTTCTAATTTATATGCACCTGTTTCTAATTACAGTGGCACTGTGTCAGCCTTAGAAAATATATCTTAAACTCTTTAGAACAACTTGGATATTTCTGCCTACCCAAGGATATTTATCTTCCTGTTAAAGAATTAATTCAACCTTACTTTGTCTCCAAAACATTTCCTGTACTTTTCTGGAATAATGATTTTAGTACTCCTCCAATATTTACAAGGTAAATATAAGCATTTATATTTTGTTTTTATTCAGAAGGCTTATATCTCACTGAAGGTGGTAAGAATTTCTGAACAAAAATGTAAGACAGGAAACCCTAAAAAATAATTTGTAATCATTAGATTTTGTCTAATTCTGTAACTGTGCTTATCATTGAATGTTTGTGTCCCCTTACCAAAAAAACAAAAAACAAAAAAAGCCTATGTTGAAGCCCTAATCTCCAATGTGATGGTATTTGGAGGTGGGGCCTTTGGGATGTAGTTAGATTTCGATGAGGTAATGAGGGTAGTGCCCCTCTCATGGGATTAGTGCCTTTATTAGAAGAGAAAGAGGCCAGAGGCCTCTCATATTCCGCCACATGTGAGGATACAGAAAGAAGACAGCCATCTGCAACCAGGAAGAAGATGGCCTCTCACAAGAAACTAAATCTGTTAGAACCTTAATCTTGGCTTCTAGAAATGTGAGAAATAAATGTTGTTTAAGCTACCCAGTCTATGATATAATTTAGAGCAGCCTAAAATGATTGAGACAGACCCTCAGAACCTAAACCAAAGCCACATTAACTAGTGTCGGAAAAGTCTTCTGCCAGAAAATGTAAAACGTGACTACTATCTCGGCAAAGAAAGAACCATAAACAAATTCTCTACTCTTAACAGCACCTTAAGCTGAAAGCACAGAATTCTGTGTTACCTGTAGGGGCAAGTAGAGGGAAAGGTTTACTCATAAGAATCTATTTTTGTAGTAGCAGTAGTATGGGATTTTAAGTATATATTATAACTTACTGCTGACTAAATAAAGTCCTATTTTAGAAACTTTCAGAATTTCAACGTAAGTTAATCCTAACAAGGACAAAAAGAAATTAATTACTTTTAAACATGATCATTTAATTGTTCTTAGTTTACAATATATAACATGTGGTATTATAAGTTGAAGACACGAATGCTACTTTTAAAAAAAACCTTACTGAGCCCTCCCTGACTGTCAAATTCCCCATGCTGTCTATGACATTCCATTCCAAGTCTATTTGGTCCCAGTGGGCTCCTGGGCTTCCTCTCCGCCATCAAAACTTAGCTCTCCTTTTTACCACCTCCTCTGATCTCAATTTCCTGGCAAGGACTTGATGAACAAATTCTTATACATACATTCATGGATGATAGTGAGTTCATTCCAAGTACATTTACGAATTTTCATAATTATCATCCAGAGCTTCTATTTTAAAATAAGTTATCCTAATGCTGAGAATTGAAGTGATATTGTTTTAAAAAAGAAAAAAATTTTCCAAAAGACCTAGTTTCAAAACTCTGTGTAACTCACTTAACCTTTTTGATCCTCAATTTTAGCAACTGCAAAATTTATATAATATCCATCCCCTTTATTTTGAGGATTAATGGAAGGAGATAATTAAAGTACTTTGAAGCTTTTAACATATATATATATAGAAATATTACATTTGTATGTGAATATGACTACATATGCACACATATACATGTATATAAGATGGTATTATTTACTCAATATTGTGAGTACTTAGACCTTTTAGTCCTACCTTCTGCAACCATTGAACAAATGAGTGACCAGTTAAAATATTAGATTTAAAAGAAGAGAGAAATGACCTTTTGACAGGAAAAGATCGCTATATACTTTAGAGGCTACCGCTGAGATGCCCAGAGAAATGACTTTTAGAAAAATGGTCACCATTTCATAGCTTTAGCCTTCCAAGTCCAATATAGCTGAATTTGACACAGTGGGAGAATACAGAATAAAAATGGCCCTGCAGGTAATTTCATCCTATTATGTTTATTTGAAAGGAAGACTGAACTCTATGCATTTTTTTTCAATGTTCTTTCTTACAGTTTTGGTGCACTGATCAGAAACAACCTAAAGCTATGTGCTGAGGGCTGTAATTTCATAGGAAGTATCGCAGTAAAAAATTTGATGGATGTGTATCCAAAAGGAGATAACCTAGGGAAGGCATCAGAAGCAAAATAAGATTGTCTCTAAGTAAACCCATTTAGGACTAGCCTATCACACCGACTCCACCACTATAAAATTATGGATTGGTCGGGAGCAGCCGAGAAGCTTGTAAGATATGCTGAGGAAACAAGTTCAGGCTAGTGTGTAATCTTAAAGCTGCTGAGACAGGAAAATCACTAATTGCATTTTCTGAGTGACACTTTTGATCATCCTACCTTCTCATGAAAGAGGATTTTCTGAAAATTGAAAGGGTGTTAGGATGTTGAGAATCAGCCAAGTGGTGATATGCTTGCCCAGAATATCATTTTCTGTTTCTGCGGGGTTTGGAAGGAAGAGTTGGTTTTGATACTGTTGTTTTCCCCAGAACTCATACTATGTCTGAGCACTTATTTAGGATGGGCCTCATACACAATATTTTTTTACATGACTACTGAAGTGGATAGAAGTTCATGCCAATAAGACATAAGTGTCAGTGGTTCCCTTTCCTTGTAATTTTTCCGAAGAGTCTTATATAAATGTACTGATGGGAACAAGCAGTAATAGGATTCCTCAGCAAGGAAAAGAACAATATAATGAATGGTGAGCTTCAGGGCAAGAACAACATTAGCAGGAGATAAAGAGCAGTTGAGAAGTGTTCAGACTGAAAAATTATTAGACGCCCAATCTCTAATCTCTGCTAATGCGCTCGTCGCTGAATATGGATGTATGAATACAGCGGCTGTATCATTCATGTTGTGATAACTACTCTTTTCTGTATGATGAAAGAATCTAACTACACAAGCTCTACTGCTGGGGAATAAATGGAATCATAGCACTTTAATAGAATCATTTAAAGAAAGGCACTGGGCATTTTGGAAAGAGAGCTATTCTCATATCCCAAAAGCCAGGAGCTCACCTGGGAAGGCTGATGAACTAACCTCCAGTCAAGTTACTGGACAGAACAAGGGAGAAGACAAAACTGCAAGGCTAACCTACTGATAAAAGAAAACTTTATCTCCCTCCTACCCCACTGAAGGTCATCTTTTCTACTCTTTGCCCCAGAAACACTTAATTTGAATGTTTAAAAATCTTGTGGTTTTACATTATTTACAGTTTCTTAATATGTATCTCAATAGCCTACTACTTAAGATTAGATAAATGTTAGATTCATTTCAAACATTTATTTGATTCAGTGCTAAATTTTATTTACATGGGTTCAGTCTTCATAGTTTGTTGACTACATGACAAGTTCTTAGGCCACAACATTTAAACATGAGATGGGAATGTGACACCTAACTATTTAAAAATCTAAGTCACACTGACTTCCATAAAGTGCAGATTTCCCACTTTTCTCCCCATATTCATATTCCCTACCAGTTAGTCAATCTGGTTAAGATAAAAAGTTGAAAGGATTTGGTGTTGCAGAGAAAAGAAAGATGTAGATTTTCTAATACTATTAAGTAACATACTTTGTTTCTAGACAATTTATTTTTTTAAAAAAATTCAGCATCCACTACATGCCCACCTGTTCCCCAAACTTAGGAGATACAAAGAACAATAACACAATCCACACTTGGCTGAAGAAATATCTATGTATTTGTTTATACCTTTAGGAGAGAATGATTATACACAAACTGTAAAAATTGTATTAAAAATATTACCGGGTACCTGAGTGGCTCCGTGGGTTAACCCTCTGCCTTTGGCTCAGGTCATGATCTCAGGGTCCTGAGATCGAGCCCTAAATTGGGCTCTCTGCTCAGCAGAGAGCCTGCTTCCCCCTCTCTCTCTGCCTGATTCTCTGCCTACTTGTACTCTCTGTCAAATAAATAAATAAAAATCTTCTTAAATAAATAAATAAATAAAATATTAAAGAATGGGTTTACTGGTGGCTCAGTCGGTTGGCTCAGTTGGATGCTTGGTTGCCTTGGGTCATCATCTCAGGGTCCTTTGGAGCCCTGCTTCAGGCTCTGCACCAAGCAGGGGGTCTGCTGAAGATTCTCTCTCACCCTCCCCCTCTGCCCCACCCCACTCTTGCACACACTCTCTATAATAAATAAATCTTTAAAAATATATATTAATTAATAAGTAAAGTTTCCAAAAATGATTAGGCAAACATAAGATGAATACCTACTGTATGCAGCAGGAATTAGAATGAATAACTGTGACATTTTGTCAACAATTGCTTTACTTTTCACATTGTTCCATTTTGCATTGTTAAAGTCACAAAGTAAATGGGGACGGTTGGTTGGGGGGCTGGTGAGTAGTTTAAAAAAAAAAAAAAATGGTTTTATTTTAAAGTTAAACAATGAATCCTACAAGCGTTATTCTGACTCAGAACGGAGGTGCAGTGTGGCATTCTCCAAAGGCTGCCAAACGTCTGTCTGTCCTCAGTCCATCAAAGATCAGCACAGCGAAGTCCAAGGTCAAAGTAGAGGAGTCATCGGGATGCATCTTGCAAAGATGCCTTTTCCCTATCAAACAACTGCGAACCCCCAGATGGAACAGTGCCAGCCTCAGACTGACCTGTTCGTGGCCTGGAACCGACCTGGAAGACCGACTTACAGGGCTCTGTGGGGGCAGGCCTGGGCCTGGTGCAGGGGGAGGCCACGGGGGACGGATCTGAGTGGAGGGCGGAGGAGACGCACGTGGCACAGCCGGCGCAGGAAGCGGCGCCCAGATCGCCCCGCGGCCGCACATCAAACCGCTCGGCCTCGGCACCACTGTGGACGCGGCTCCTCCCCAGTTTACATTTCTTTGTGTCGCTGTTTGTCTTCCGGCCACGCTTCCCCAACTGTTGTATAAAACTCTGAATCTTCCAAAACCCAGCGCATCCTTGTTGTGTGACACGAGGCGGCTTCTCTTCTGCTAACTCGCTCGCGTAGGAACTTCTCTCTGAAGCCACAGCCGGGGGAGAGCTGGGATTTGCACAGCAGAAACACAGCCTGTGTACATTCTGCTTCTGAGCCCAAAATAAAGATGTGAATCCAAAGTTTCCCTTAGCCTCAGTTGATGAAGAGACTCCAGGGTTTTCCACCCTCCGGAACTAGACTTTTATGGAAACGGAGGCGAGCGCGGCGACCCCGCCTGCGGGCGACGGGCGGTGGTCAAGATGGCGGCGTAGGATGACGCCGGGCTCGCCGCCTCCCACACGCGCCAACTCTGCAGCTGCACAAGGAACAGGAGGCGCAACAACGGCTGCAGAGCGGGCGGACAGCGAAGGCCGCCTCGCTGCAGGCGGGGGACACTGGGACACGAAGTCACCGCGGGGCAACCCCATCGGGAGGGCGCTCACACCCGAGCTTCTCCCCAAAGAGCTGCTCCCTGAGAAGCAAAGGGTTTGCCCCCCACATAGGACGCCTCAAGTTTGAGAGAGAGAGACAAGCCCCGAAGACGTCCGGCTTCGACGGCCCGCCCGAGTCCGACAACCTGAGAAACGGACGGCTCTTAGGGCTCGCGCGCAGGAACTCACCGCCGGGGCCGAGCAGAGGCCGCCGCTGGGCCACCAGGGCCGGGGCTGAGTGAATGGGGCTCGTGTGCTCGTCCGCAAGTCGGCCTGAGGGGCGAGCGCCCCCCCCCCCCCACCTCCAGAGGCCTGCTGGCGGGCGCGCGCCTCCCTCACACGCTTCCTCCGCGGGCGCCATCTTTGTTTGGGGTTTGTTTTTTTTTTTCCCCCTTTAATGCTTGGCCTTTGCGCCCCTCGTACCCGCTGAGCAGGCGCCTTCTCCACACTCTCCCTTGTGCAGGGCACTAGTATCTCTCCGAAGGGAGCTTCTGCGCACGTCTGACGCTCCGGGTTGGCTGCTGTGCACCAGCAGATGCCCACTGGTGGCGCGGTCCGAGGCCCGAGGGCCATGGGATCCGGGGTCGCCCGGCACTGTCACGACTGGGGAGACCATGCTTGGCCGCCCGGGCACTGCCGGGACGGCGGACCGAAACACCCCGACTCTTGTGACCGCGGCCTCTCTGCTTGTCCCGAGCTCCCGCCGGAGGAGCAGCGTTCACGTCAGGCCCACGTGGCGGGAGCAGAGGCTGGCGCGCGTGGTCTTCGCACTCTCTCCGCCCTAGTCCGGCTCGCGGGTGTCTCCCTGAGGGCGCACGCGCACCCTGGCTCGGTGCCCGGATGTGTGCGGCTGCACCACGTGACGTGTCTGCGTCACCCAGCGCCGCTGGCCCGTGGTGCTTCCGAAAGAGTGAGAACAAGAGGCGTTCGGAGAGGATAAGGTGATGTGAGGTGATCTGGGTCCCGGGGAAAGATCTAGTCCCTCTAGCCCCCGGGGTCGCCACCAGTGGGAGTAAGTGTACAAGAGGATAAAAAGCCCAAAGTAACCCCAATTAGGTTTCAGTCAGAATAGGACAGCGTCTCGCCGGTGTTCTCGTCGCCCACCGTGTCCAGCCTGGAGGCAGAGGTAGGACAGCACCGACTAATGAAGTGTCTGTTCTAGAGCAATGTGGTGACGAATGTTCTGGGACAACTTGGATGGGTTGTGGTGCCCAGTTCTGAGGGCAGTCGCCAGGGAGGCGCTGCTATAGGGGTTTCCTCAGACGTGGTCCCCATGGAGACGAGCACACGTTAAGTGAAGCCGGGACCTTCCGGAATGCGGGTACACGTCCTCCGAGCCTCCGCAAGGCTCAGGAGAAAAACTGAGGTCCGGGTGCCCTGATGAGAAACTGTTCTGCCTCCAGATGGTCTTCAGACTCAAGACCATCCGCTCTTCCGTGGGTCTGCAGACTGCCTGCCCGCCTTGCAGATTTGGGACTGGCCAGCCCCCACAAGCACGTGAGTATATAAATAGGCAGTGTGCATCCTATTGGGTCTATTTCTGTGGAAAACCCTGAGTGATACAGTGGGTAAGTCTAAAGGGGCACCCTGAGCCCGCATTGCCGGCACGTCCTGCGCAGCAGTTCCTGGATAGAGACCTGCAGCACCTCCGAAACAGGGAGTCCGGCGGACGGGGCTGCGGAAGACAGGCGCTTTGCGACCAGAGTAAGTGGCAGCAGCCGTGGATTTCATCAGCAGCTATCCAAGTGACCAAAAATAGCAAGTGACACCTCAGAAGGTGCCAGCTCCCACACCCCACAGGCCAGCACAGACTAACCATACCACAAAAAAATTTAGGGACGATACTGAGAAGAGCATAAGCCGGTTGACAGCCCAGCCCTCCATGGGATCACACCGGTGTCCCGCTGAGCCATCTTCATGAGAAGTGGCAACGTTAGAGAGTAGAGTAACAGCCCTGGTGTAAAATTTGTACTTTGAATTCACTGGGTGCATGATGAAATACACTGAGCTGAACATATTAAACCCAAACCTACTTTTCTGGTCAAGATTCCTTTCAGGAGAGGTGATGTCAGCAACATGGCAGAATAGAAGGGTCCCACTCATATTCTGCCTTAGCGACAATAATTTGGTAGCCACCTACAGTCAAAAGTACCTTTGTACTTTGGAGATTTGCTCTTGTGGGAGTTTTGGAATCCACATAAGAGATGGCAAAACCCCAATAGAGTCCAAGACCAAGGAGAGTCATTTTGAGAAAGCAGGCAGGTGCCCAGGCAGCAGGCTATCCAACAAAGGTCCCAGTACAGTCACAGAAGCAGCACTGTCCCTCTGTGGACTTGGCTGCTCCCCCATTTGACCTTGGTCCTACCACCAGCACCATCTGTTAAGAGACCCTGGAAGACGAATGACGAATCACACCTGCCCTTGCCTCCAATAATAGGCCCTTCAGTACTCAGTCTGGCCATGAATGCTGAAGTGTCCCAAAACCCAGCTCTTTCTTCTCTGGTCCAGGAGTCCATGTCACCAGGGGATGGGCTGGCAGACACACCTGTCAGTTCCCCTTGAAAGCAAATCAACTGCCTTTGGTCCCACCATGAATCCTGAAATGGTACCGTGACTTGGCTCCAGACCCTTTCAGGGAGTGGTCCTGACCACACAGGGACCCAGCAGATGACGTGCTTTTCTGTGCCCCCAAAGTTAGGCCCACTGATATCTATCCAACTGTGAATCCTGAATCAGCCCTGTGACCCAACTCCAAATTTACTAGTCAGTCTGAGGGCATTCCTGTATACCAACAAGCCCAGCAAGGTGCACACCAATCCATTCTCTTGGAGGGAGTCCTATAGACCTCAGTCCCAACCGTGGACCCTGAAGCAGGCTTCTGACTGGTGCAGCCCCTCTCAGATGCAATCCAGGGCAAATCCTAACCACCTAGTGGCCTACCCAGTGACTCAGCAGAAGCCTTACCATACTCAATGGGAGGAACCCCATCTGTGTACCTAACAGGTCTGCCATCTGAGGACCTACTTGAAGACCTTGAAGTGGAGATTTATTTTAGTACCACCTTGCTAACCAAGGTCATGGAGGCAGTCCTGTCCACCCAGAGAGCAGGGTAGAAACCTGCCAAAGACCCTGGTAACAGGAGCACAGTTGCTGGATTATATAGTAAAAGTTTATTTAGTTTAGTAAGAAACTGCCACACTGTCTTTCAAAGTGGCTTTCTAGCTGCCTTCATTCAAAGCAATGAATGAGATTCCTATTGTTCCACATCTTCACCAACTTTTGGTATTGCCAGCGTTCTGAATTTTGGCTGTTCTAATAGGTGTATAATGGTATCTCATTTTTTTTTTTAATTTTTATTTTTTAAATTTCTTTTCAGTGTTCCAGAATTCATTGTTTATGCACTACACCTAGTACTCCATGCAATACGTGCCCTCCATAATACCCACCACCAGCCTCACCCAACCTCCCACCCCTCTCCCCTCCAAAACCCTCAGATTGTTTCTCAGAGTCCACAGTCTCTCGTGATTCATCTCCACCTCGAATTTCCCCCAACTCACTTCTCCTCTCTGTCTCCCCATGTCCTCCGTGTTATTCCTTATGCTCCACAAATGAGTGAAACCATGTGATAATTGACTCTCTCTGCTTGACTTATTTCACTCAGCATAATCTTCTCCAGTCCCATCCATGTTGATACAAAAGTTGGGTATTCGTCCTTTCTGATGGAGGCATAATACTCCATTGTATGTATGGACCACATCTTCCTTATCCATTCGTCCACTGAAGGGCGTCTTGGTTCTTCCACAGTTTGGTGACTGTGGCCATTGCTGCTATGAATATTGGGGTACAGGTGGTCCTTCTTTTCACTACATCTGTATCTCATTGTTATTTTAATTTGCAATTCCCTAACAGCTTATGATATTGAACATCTTTTCATAGGTTTATTTGCCATCTGTGTATCTTGTTTGGTGAGGTGTCTGCTCAGCATTTGTGTTTTTCGATTGTGATATTCTGCTCATTTTTTCAAACTTTAAATATGAAGGGAAAAATTCACTTACTTTTATAATAACCTCAAAATAGATTTCCTTCTTGGATTTCTACTCTTTCCATCCTGAGATGGGAGTGAAGAATCAGAGTTATTTAATTGGGGAAAAAAACCCAGATGCCTCACTCATAATCTTCTCTGAAAAAAACAAACAAACAAACAAAAACAAAGAAAAAATAGAACTGATATTTTCTCGGGGAGGAACATAGACAACATTGTACCTGAAAATAATAATAATTCACATTGTCCAGGTGGCCTGGAACATTTGCCACTTGACTTCCATTGTCCTGATTTCACCTCTAAAACACTGACAGGACACAGCAGTTATCAGCATCCCACTCCGGGTGATTAATCAGAAAGTCTAGGCTATTTTTGAATTGTCAACTTGAGTTTTATGAGCTATGCCCTCACTTGTTTTGAATGCCCTTGTATTTAATTCTTATCAATTTTATGACCAAGTAAAACAGGGGTCAAATTTACTATACAAGTTCTGATTAATGAAATTATTTAAACAACTTTTACCAGTGGAATGGAAATACTGTTACTTCCTAATAACTAATACATTTTCAAATAGGTAGCAAGTCAGGATATTTATTTTCTGAAAATGTGTTATATCAAAATATAACAAATTGCCATTGGGAAAAATCAAAAGCACCTTATTAAACCGTGTTTTGGCATGAGTATGGTTTAGAATATGAAAGTGGGCTGTTAACGGGTCTCAAGCAGTTTATAATAGCTTTACAGGCATGGCTATTAAGGACACTAAAAGTATCATAACATAAAAAAAGAAAATAAAGAGACATAAATATAGGTCATGGTCAAAATATCCTTAGACATCAATAATTTAGATAAAAATTAGACTTTGCTTTCTAATACATTTTCATTTATTGGACCATATATTATATGTAATGATTCAGATTAAAATTCTATATTCTTTTAACCTTTTAATTTAAGCATTTACAATTAATATATATGTACTTTATGCTCTAATAGAATCTCTGAATATGTTTTAAAACTCTTGTTTGAAAGTGAATATTCACGTAGTGATGGTTATATCAAATTATATCATCAAAGATAAAATGAATAAATTTAAGGGCAGATAAAATTCTGAAACAACAACAAAACCACCAATCAATAGAAAATAATTAAAAAGCAGAACTATCTAATCATCATGAATCACTAAATAAGTGGAAGTTCTAGAATATTTTTGGAACTGCAAGCAACTCAGAAGGTCATTTGGTCCATCTACCATATCTGGGTAAATCTACAGTTGAGAATTATCCTGGGCAAAGAGTTGTCAGTTGTCCTTCTGAAGATTCATGGAACATTCGCTGATCATCCATTACAGTACCAACATTTATTAATTACATTCTAGAATGTCTTCGTTCTCTTCGTCTGAATTCTTTCCTGCTGCTATTTCCTCTGCTTTACCTTCTGAAGGAATTACAAATAATTTCTCCAAAACCAGAGCAGTGTTGATCAAGCGTCAATCCAACCAACGTTTTTACCTAAATTAAATAGAAAATGCCAGTGTGTTGAGTAAACAGAAATAACTGTTTCTTGAAACTTGCTTCAGTTATCCATATATATTGTGTGGATATTCATTTATATACAAGTATGTGTCTGTCAAGATTAAAATATAATTGTTACTAAGTCTAATGGCTATAAATTAAAAAAAGAAAACATAAATTTCTATTAGAACATCAAAAATTATTCTTTAGGGGACCTGGGTAGCTCAGTTGGTTAAGTGTCTGCCTTCAGCTCAAGTCGTGATCCCAGGATTCTGGGATAGAGCCCCGCATTGGGCTCCCTGATCTGCAAGGATCCTGCTTCTCCCTCCCCTTCTGCCTGCCACTCCCTTTGATTGTTCTCTCTCTCTCTCTCTCTCTCTCTCATTCTGTCAACTAAATAAATAAAATCTTCAAAAAACAAAAGAATTATTCCTTAGTCATTTTTTATTCTTATTATAGTTGAAGAGTATTTTCTGACAATATATATTCCATTTTGACTAATAAAATTGTTGTTGTTCACACAATTATTCTCCTTGTAGATCGTGCAATTTTGCTTTGGGAAAATTCAAGAAATATTTTCTTAAACGCTATGTTTTTCACTAAATTATATAAAACTTAGAATTGTGACTCTTGGAAAGTAAGACTAATTTAAAACCTTTGATGTATGATTTGTGACATGACTTCTATTTAACCTTCATGACAGAACATCTCACAATGTATGTATATATGAGCAAATGTAAATTGTTATTAGAACTGATATAGCTAGGAAGTATTTTCTTTTGTGTAGTACAATTGAAGCATCAATTACGTTACAATAAATATCATTCCTTTGACATGTAATACAAAAAAGCACTTGAGAAAGAATTTTCCACACTAATTTGGCACAATTTCTCATTACTAGTGGCAGAAATAACAAAACTTTGGATTAATTTCAAACTTTGTTAATATGAATCTTTCCTAAAATAAAAACTAAAATTTTCTTTTTAAATCAACTTTATTCAGGTATAATAGACACAAAATGCTATACATTTTAAAGTATACAGTTCAGTTTATATAAGAGGCCTTTGGAATGGCTACAGATGTTTCCTTGCTGTGCAAGTACACTCCTTATAGTGGTAAATTCCAAAACACCCTTTGGACACCCACCTTGTGGCTTAGCACTCTAAACTCACAAGTCCACTCTCTTCAGTTTTTTGCCTAATAGGCACCTTCTTCATCCCAAGCAAAGGGAACAACTTCCATGTAGCCCACTCCATTTGGAGGAGCTAAGAGGAGAGTGGAAAAATTATCCTGAAAACATACTCAGAAAATCCTGAAAAGTTGGTTTGCTTGAAACTCTACTGCAGGATGCTATTTAGAAGAAATGTCCCCACTTCCCCCCTTCCATTACCCCAGTGTTTTTTTGGATGATAAAAGTAGGATCTGGACTGATATCTTTTAGAGAGATGACCTCTGGCCTTTGTACATTTGCCATCAACCATGAAAATGTCCTCTGAATTAATTCTGGTTTCTTTTGGGGGTAAGAACTTCTTAACATTTTATTGGTTTATTAGACACTAAAGTTATAACCCAATATATTTTCTTTTGCTCAGGACAAAGTCTTCATAACTATTTCCTTCGGGGTGGGTATGGGGAAATGAAGGGACAGTTTTGTTGTAAAGAAGGTGTGAGTCGTACTCTTAAGTTCCAGTTTTCCATGCTGGGACTGTATTTGCCATTCCTTGGGCATGGGTTCAAAGACAGGTTTTCCAATCTGGGAATTTTATGTTTTTAATATTAAATGAAAATGGCAAATTTCAAGTATCTGTCATGATTTTCGTCATATTTGAAAGCATGTGCCACTCTCTGGTGTATAAACATTTCAGAAGTTTCATTCTTTCAGACCCTTACACTTGTAAATCTAAGTATCTAATTTTGTTAATGGGGTTTTCTGTACCCCGAGATTGAGATTTTGCTATAAATGGGCATCTATGTGCCAAGAACTATTCAAAGAGTTCAGTGATTTTCATTGTTAACTCATTTAATCTTTATAACAACCACAGAGGTTGGTTGCCATTATCATCCTTATTTGATTCCTGTCTGTGGCATAGGCAGGAATAAGGAATTTACACAAGTTTGCACAGATAATAAGTGCAAGAGACAGAAATAAGACACAGCTTTGATTTGGCTCTAGAATCCATGTTCTTTTTTTTTTAGTTTTCTGAATTGTTTAGTAATTTTTATTTTTTTGTATTTATTGTTTTTAAATTTTATTTTTTTCAGTATTCCAAGATTCATTGTTTATGCATCACACCCAGAGCTCCATGCAATACGTGTCCTCAATACCCACCACCAGGCTCACCCAACGCTCCTCCCTCTACCCCTCCGAAACCCTCAGTTTGTTTCTCAGAGTCCACAGTCTCTCATGGTTCTTAAACACTGTGCTATGCTGCCTTTCCATAGAGTGGTCCATTTTCTCTTCTTGAAGTGAATTAATTTCTGAAGTTAAAAATGAGGTTAATATAATATATTACACTTAGTTAAGTACATATCATATAGAATTTGGGAAGGGCACTACTTTGATATCTTCATATATTTCTTATTGTAGCATTATAAGGAAATCTTGTTTTCCCAAAGTAAAGTAGATATACTACCGTTTAGATGTTACAACTTGTAAATATATTAATCAATGATCTTTTTTGAAAGTCTAGAAATGGCATCAAGCAAACATTAACATTTAAAAGTGTAATGCCAAAAATGATCTAATTTCAGTGATTTTCAGAATTTTTTTTCCTGTTCAAAATTTATCATAGGGGGCACCTGTGTGGCTCAGTTGGTTAGGCTCTAACTATTGATTTCAGCTCAGGTTATGATCTCAGGGTCGTGAGATCAAGCCCCATGTCAGGCTCTGGGCCGGGCATGCAGTCTGTTTGGGATTCTCTCTCTCCCTCTCTCTCTCTGTCCCTTGATGTCACGCTCTCTTTCTCTCTCTTTATCTCTCTCTCAAAGTCTTTAAAAATAAAAAAATAAAATAAAATTTAGCATAGAATTTTGTATCCCCAAAATTACCAATTCTCACATGATTAGACAGGAAACCATCTTATACCTAGCTAGTAGCTGTCATCAGTTTTGTGTCTTCTTCTGACTTTAGTTTAAAAAAAAATCTGGTTACCCATCTTTATATATTATAAATTATATACCTAAAGTTGGTAAAGCTTCCCCTGAAACTTAGTCACTATGATTCTTGAAGCCTTCTTTATAAATCCCCAAGCCTTAAATTAGTTAATTCATTATGGATCTTTGCAAAGTTCACTTCATTTTTTCATGTCTCTTAATTTGTTGAGATACAAACTGAACACTATAATTTATTATGAAAATATATCTGTCATCATAATGTTCCATCTTTGGAGCACTGGTCTGGGAGTCAGATGATTTAGTATCTACTTCCCCCTTTCCACTTTATTAGCTATTTTGAGTTACATAGGTCATCTGACTCATCTGCACCCCAGTGTGCTTACATGTACATAGTAGCAACTTGACTAGAAGATCTTTACTGTCTCAAGATGGTATGCTTCCATGATTTTCTCCAGTGAAACAATAATTTTTAATGGATATCTCTGTATATCTAAATTTCTTGCATTTTTCTTTTGCCGTATTTTTTCTTTACAAATCAAACTATCTTTTCTCCCAAAGGAGCTTCATTATATTTATTTTTCAGCTGGTCAAAGTTGTTCAGAATTCTAATTTCTATAAGGTAAGGGATTCATGCACTTAAAATATCAGTTCTTCAATGCCAATAATCAGTACCTAGGGAAAAAATCAGAATATTCTTGCGTGTATTAGATCAGCTTGGGGAATTTATGTAAGATAAACTAGCATGTTTACACCTAGTCTCATTAAAGAAAAACTTAACAGGATAAAAATAGGTCAAAATGTGAGATTAACCAATCATTACTGTTCCTCCATTTTTTTCCTCCTCTAATCGTATTTATTTAACACCCCCATTTACTGTGCTAGGTGCTATGCCAAGAAAGCACAACAGATGTATTTCTTGTCTTTGAAGAACTCACATCTTAAAATAGGTATTACTGAAGTGCGAAAAAAGGGTAAGAAATAGATTTAAAATATGCAGAGAATAAGTGACTCTTTCAAAGTATGTGTACTTTTACCAATATGTTCTAGTTGAAATCTTGTCGTGAAAGGTTCGTTGTCATCAACTCTGACCCCACAACTTGGGCAACAGCTTCTACATTGCTCATCTTCATATGACTTTTAGGAAGGATCTTACAGAAAAGGAACAATCAGGGGCATCTGCGTGGCGCAGTGGTTAAAAGTCTTCCTTCAGCTCAGGTCATAATGCCGGGATCCTGGGATCCTGGGATCCTGCTATCGAGCCCTATGTCAGGCTCCCTCTCATTGGGAAGCCTGCTTCTCTCTCTCCCACTCCTCCTGCTTGTGTTCCCTCTCTCACTAGCTCTGTCGGTCAAACAAATAATAGAATCTTTAAAAAAAGAACAAATATTGTCTTTTTTTCTCTTTCCACTAGTGTTTTTACACACGTCTCTTCCTCCTTCCTACCCCTCCCTCTCTCACCCCTCCCTAGTCCGCCTCACCTCACTCCCTACACAGTTTCTTCCTCCAGTTTAGGTACTTAATGTAAAATTAGCCCCATACTTTCTGTGGAACCTGGGTCCCCAAAATTAGTCTCAACTTTTTCTTGAAATTATTCTTAAATTTTTTTCCTGAGATATACCTTAAAGGGTTCCTGAGAAATGAATAATGATGATGATAAATCCAGTGTATCTTCTTTTTGTAAAGAGACTTAGAACCTCCGGTAGAGGGAGTGTAAGTAATCCTCGCTGCAGTGAGGTTTGTACATGCTTAACATGTGGCCCCATGGTTGGAGAAGGTCAAGAGAACTATAAAGGAGGAGTTGCAAAATTTCTGATAGGACTGAAATAGGGAGTGATAAGAGTTAGAAATATTTCAGCAATATTTGAGAATATGCAGAATGTTCTAAGGAGTAGATGTGGAGGAAAGGAATAGTACAATAAGCAGTCTGGGTTTATCCTTATATTCTCATTTGTAACCATGGATAAGGAATGGGACAGTGAAGAAGAGGGACAGCAAGAGAAGAATTTTAATGAGAGTGGTTTGATGGCTACAATGATGAATTACTAGCACACTCCTGATAAAACACATAAACACCCACAGCCTTCATTCCTTTGTAAAATGTGGCTAATGGCGTTCTCCTACTGAGACAATGTCAAAAATAACAATAAAAATTATTTAAAAGTTACCAATAGAAAAAAATCCCTTAAATAATAAATTTTCTTTCCTGAATTTGTTCAAAGCTTCATTCAACTATCCTACAGATTTATTTTAACATGCCATTTTTTATTCTAACAGAATACGGTTATCCTGTTTGAAAAATCTAAGAGAATTTTTCCCTTTGTCAATTGAAACATGCCACTCATGTCTATAAAATGATCATATAATGTAGTGGTCATATAATGTAGAATAAGATCTGTGTTTCCTTAAAAATAATATACAAGAGAAAGATTGGTAATGAAAGTGACAGTGAATAGAAACATGATAATGGGGAGATGCTGAATCAGGTGAGCCAGAATATTTAATATAAACCAAATCATTTAAAATTTATTTTACAGAAACAGATGCATTTAAATTACTATTTAGGTGCTCTTATACATTACTGTTTATAGGGTATGGTTTAAATTCACTGCACAATTAGTTACGGCTCAGTTGGTAAACGTGTTAATGAACCAACCAGAGTCTGAACCACTTATTTAGGACATGCAAATACTTTCAAGCAAGGAGAAACGTTCTTTCCTCTGCAGGGACTCCTATGTAGAAAAATTACTGATTTTATGTTGACTCTCATGACAGTGTTAGAGTCTATAAAAGTTTAAAACTAAATGCTTGATGGGATTTGTATATTCAGTAGAAATAAAATTCAGTGCAATTGTATTCACAGTCTTTTTATATTTTGCTTGGGAGTTTTAAAAATGCTTCTAGAAGAGGTGAATGTTTTATTGATTAGCTAACACTACAATTTTTTACTATGTATAAATAATTGCTAGGTGTTTCAGCAGATTCGAGTTGTAAAAGTGACTGGAGTCAACAATATTTGGTAAATTACAGTAATTCCTTACTAAACATTTTTCACATTTCAATTAACTTTTTTTCCTCCCCTAAGTACTAAACAATAAAGTAACTGTGCTGCTAGAAATCATTTTGTCGTGCCTGAACATTACCATTTCACAAAGAGCAATCATTTTTGGATACATAAGCTGTCAGTAAAATAATTTTATTTACCTTTTAATTGATGCTTTAAGCCTCTTTAAGACCATCATTAACAAACCTTCTTTAATGATTAGCCAGGAAATGTCTTCAAATAATTAGCAAATTTCTGTCACCAAGCAGAACAGCTTTGTCCCGCAGGACTGGAGGGTGGAGGAAAGTTTGAGGAGGCCCACCAAAAGAAAATTCTAGGCCAGACATTCCCAGTGCTCACAAGGATGGGTATCTAGAGCCATTTAATAAGACTTCCATGGGGAACAGAAGAGTGCTCTTTAGTACCGTCATCATTTTTTAATCAGCAGAGGTGGGCTTGAAAATTCTTTCCTGTGAGTAAATATGGAACATCTGTGGGAGCAAATGCCTGTACAGACTCTGCGAACAAAAATAGAAAGATTCCTATTTTGAAATCTCTTTCCTGGGATGGTCATGGATGAGAAATAAAAGATCAGATCCTATCAAGACATTTTAAGATAGTATTTACAGTTGCTACAGAAGATAAGCAGTTTGCCTATTGTTTCAAGACAATGATCTTAATTGATAATTTTCTTAATGTCCCCAAGCATAAGATTCTCCTATACAGATAGAGGCATGTTGATGTAACACTTCTAGCAAAAAGATAATGTTACTGTCTGCACAGTTCAAGGTCTCCATGATGACTATATATCAGAAAATAATTTGAAAAAGACAAATTCTACTCCTCTGCAAAAGTACTTAAGATTGTTATTTCAGATTATTTTTAAAAACTCACATGCTGACTTTATACAAGTAATAATAAGAATATTTCATTCAGATCTGGCTCATAAAAAATCCTTTTATTTTTTTTTTGTTATCACAGTCTTAGACTTACTCTCCTAATCATGCCAAGTTAATTTAGACCAAAAGATGTGAAACAATGGAGAAAAGTAATAACTATAGTATTTAAAATAATTTGGGTGGGGTTTTTTTCCCCTTTCTGGTGTTTATCATAATACTTTTCAACAGACCAATGAACACACCACACTTTGAGGTTAGAAATTTTATGCAGTATATAATATGTCCACAAAAGAATCCCAAATCAGCAAATGGCCTTTGATTTTTCTGGTTGAGGACACAACATATTTTTTAATTACAAGTTCCAATTTTAACTACCATAAATAAGTCCACCCTGATTCCATTCATATAGTACAAGACAAATTCCCTAATTTTGGGCATATAACAGATAATTATGGAAGACACATTTTACCCCTGTCAGAGAAGTGATTTCCAAAACATTTTAGGAGCAACATGCCATATATTAAAAATTGCATGCTGTGAACCTTATTTAGTATGCTCTATTGGGAGAATATCTAGCCAACTGTATATTTTTAAACTTGCATGTCTTTAGGAATGGGGCTATACTGTGTTTGAATTTAATTCAAATGTTCCTTATTATAAAGCAGTAGTATTTTAATACATTGAAGGAAACCTTATGCTTATTGGCAAGAAACTAGAACTGATTTATAAAAAGTAGAGTAGAAATGTTTGAGATTAATTACCAATGTCTTCAGCTGTGATGAAAGAATGACACACCACTATCGATACAGTAGAGTGGTAAGGTGATACTAACATATGAAATTAAAGGCTTTAGATCATTTTGAAAATTTTATTGAGTCTGTTATATTGGAAAGCTGCTGGTAATAGATTATATTAATTATTCTAGAACTTTCCAGCAAATGAGCTTATCACTGTTCTCACCCCAAACTGTCCTGTCAATTCTACATTTTTTTATAAAGATTTTTATTTATTTATTTGACAGAGATCACAAGTAGGCAGAGAGGCAGGTAGAGAGAGAGGAAGGGAAGCAGGCTCCCTGCTGAGCAGAGAGCCCAATGCGGGGCTCGATCTGAGGACCCCAGGACCATGACCTGAGCCAAAGGCAGAGGCTCAACCCACTGAGCCACCTAGGCGCCCCCAATTCTACATTTCTAAAAACTATTTTCTATATAATATACAGACATACCTCAGAGACACTGCTGGTTCGGCTCCAGATCATGGCATTAAAGCAAATATTACAATAAAGCAAATCAAATGAATTTTTTTCATTTCCTGGTGCATATAAAAGTTATGTTAACTCTATTAACTATACAATACCAGTATGTCTAAAAAACATCTACATACCTTAATTTAAAAATACTTTATTGCTTAAAAGTGCAAATCACCATCTGAGTTTCCAGCGAGTTGCCATCTTTTTGCTGGTGGGAAATCTTGCCTTGTTGTTGATGGCTGCATACAATGCTGTTTAATACCATTTTGCCTACAGAACTTCTTTCAAAATTGGAGTCAGTCTTCTCAAACCTTGCCACTGCTTCATCAAGTAAGTTTATGTAATATTCTAAATCCTTTGTTGTCATATCAACATCTTCACCAGGAGTAGATTCCATCTCAAGAAACAACTTTCTTTGCTCATTCATAAAGAGAAACTCCCCATCCATTCAAGTTTTATAGTGAGATTACAGCATTTCAGTCCCATATTCAAGCTCTACTTCTAATTCTAGTTCTCTTACTACTTCCAGCACATTGGCAGTTACTTCCTCCATTGAGGTCTCAAACCCCTCAAAGTCAACCATGAGGATTGGATGGAGTGAATGTCTTTCAAACACTTATTAATGTTGTTACTGTGACCTCTTCCCTCTTCTTGAAAATTATGAATGTTCTTAATGACATATAGAATGGGGAATCCTTTCCAGATGGTTCTCAATTTGCTTTGCCCAGATTCATTTGAGGAATCACTATTAATGGCAGCTATAGGTATATATATATATATATATATATATATATATATATATATATATTTCTTAAATAATAAGACTTTAAATTTGAAATTACTGCTTGATCTACGGGCTACAGAATGAATGTTGTGTTAGCAGGCATGTGTTAACATTAATCCTCATTGTATATCTCCATCAGAGCTCTTGGGTGAACAGATACATTGTCAATGAGCAGTAATATTTTGAGAGGAATCTTTATCTTTCTTTCTGAGCAGTAGGTCTCAATAGTGTGCTTGAAATATTCAGTAAACCATGTTATAAACAGAAGTGTTGACATTCAGATGTTGCTGTTCCATTTATGGAGCACAGGCAGAGTAGATTTAGCATAATTCCTACAGGTCCTAGGATTTTTGGAAAGGCCAGTGAGCATTGGCTTCAGCTCAAAGTCACAAGTTGCCTTAGCCCCTAACAAGAGAGTCAGCCTGTCCTTCGAAGTTTTGAAGTCAGGCATTAGCTTTTCCTCTCTAGTTTTGAGAATTCTAGATGGCACCTCTTCCAATAGAAGGCTGTTTCGTCTACATTGAACATCTGTTTAGTGTGCCGCCTTCACTGATGACCTTAACTAGATCTGGAGAACTTGCTGTAGCTTCTGCACCAGCACTTGCTGCTTTGCCTTGTACTTTTATGTTACAGAGACGGCTTCTTTCCTTAAACCTCAGGAACCAACCTCTGCTAGCTTCCAACTTCTCTTCTGCAGCTTCCTGACCTCTCTCAGCCCTCAGAGAATTGAGAGTGAGGGTCTTTCTCTGGGTTAGGCTTTGGTTTAGGAGCATATTTTGGCTGGTTTGATCTTCCAACCAGACCTCTAAAACTTTCTCCGTATCAACAATAAAGCTGTTTCACTTTCTTATCTTTCATATGTTCACCAAAGGAGCACTTTCAGTTTTCTTCAAGAACCTTTTCTTTCCATTCACAACTTTGCCAGCTGGTTCAAGAGGCCTAGCTTTCAGCCTGTCTTAGCTTTTGACATGACTTTATCACTAAGCTTAGTCATTTCTAGTTTTTTACTTACAGTGAGATATTTATGACTATTCCTTTCACTTGAACACTTTGAGGCCCTTGTAGGTTCTTAATTGACCTGATTTCAATATTGTTGTGTCTCAGGGAATTGGGAGGCCTGAGGAGAGGGAGAGAAGTGGGGGAAGAGCCAGAACACACATTTATCCATTAAGTTCACTGTCTTATGTGAATGCAGTTCATGCTGCCCCAAAACAATTATAATGGTCACATCAAAGATCACTGAATACAAGTCACCATAACAAATACGATAATAATGAAAATTTTTAAATACTGTGAGAATTATCAAAATGTGACACAGATTGGGCGCCTGGCTGGCTCCGTGGGTTAAAGCTTCTGCTCTCAGCTCGGGTCATGATCCCCAGGGTCCTGGGATCAAGCCCCGCATTGGGCTCTGCTCCGCAGGAAGCCTGCTCCCTCTCTCTCTCTGCCTGCCTCTCTGCCTACTTGTGACCTCTGTCTGTCAAATAAATGAATAAATAATCTTTTTTTAAAAATGTGACAGAGACATGAAGTGAGCAAATGCTGTTGGAAAAATGGCACTGATACAGGGTTGCTACAGACCTTCAATTTGTAAAGAATGCAGTATCTGTGATGCACAATAAAGCAGAGCATGATAAAATGAGGCATGCCTGCATATAAAATTCAAAATGGTATTCACTATGTTTATCGAAATGCGCTGAATGTTTTTCTAAATCCAAAAAGATTATAAAAACCTGGATGATTTTTTTTCTGCATGTTCTTATTGTCCTTAAATTTATAACATTTTCCTTCATCTCTGCACTCTGTAATTTGAGGATGGGGGGGAAATTGGTGCTGTAATGTTTAATACTTTTCATTTGGGTTTATGAGACAGAATCTAACTCATCAAAAGTATATTCGGTAGGTCTGATTAGTTCCTTTGCAAATGTCTTTTGGAATGCATATCACATACTTTACATGCAATTAGATGTTAAAATATAGAAGAATATAGGGAAAACTGAGATAGTATCCTTGAATGTGCTTACAGAATTCCAGAACTGAAATAGAAACATGTTTTCATAATTACCATTTATTTTAGCTTCATGTCAATCTCTAACTGGATTACTCCTTTATAAATAATCTTACAGATAAAACCTGCAACAATAAAATTAGATGCAGAGGGAGATATGAAACAAAATAAGCTATAAATTCTGTTCTTGAGAAGCTAATAGTTTAATATAGGAGATAAGATATGTAAATAACTATAAAACAGAGAGATGATTGGTAATCTGAGGGGAATCACTAGGTTAATTCAATGAAGAGGAAAATGACTTCAGAGGACCTGGTGAGGAATATGGCAGATGAGTTTTGGGAATGAGTCTGGTAGAAATAATCAGAAGATGAGAAAAGCAGGGAACTTCATAGTGTGTAAAATTACTAATAATGAGGGACTTTTTTATCCTTTTTTATTCCATCTTTAATGAACGAATAACACATAAGGGAGGTTCATTTCTCACAATGTTCATTTCACACTTGGAACCAAACTCCAAGGCCACATCTGAGAATGTGTCCTGGGTGTAGAGCAATGGAGGGCTGTGCAAGCAATGAGGACAGGGGAAGTGGTTTTTGAGATGAGGCACCCCGGAGCCAAACCGGCTCGAGGAGACCTTCAGGTCATTAGGGATTCCTAGGCCATTTGCTCCTGAAGGATTATTGTCGGGCTCACATGCTCTGTAAATGCCAACAAAGACAATTGCTTATGGAAAAATTAACTTGGATAAATTTAAAACTGCTCTTTGCCCTTATATTAAAGATTCTGGGGACTCTCATTTTTCCATATTGTTTTGGTTGTTTGTTTCTTGGCAGCCTGATTACAGCTAGAGGCTGTGTTTTTTATATTATTCATTGCTGAATATTAGGTAAGCAGAAAAGATCGAAACGGTTGGGTTGGGTAGGCTGCTTCAAACGTGTAGGTGATGGGGTGAACTGCATTCCTGAGCCTTTTAAGGCAGTTATTAGCAAGCACACTTTGGCCACCACAGGTGAAATTTATCTCATTAATTTTAATTGGGGAAAGTCATCTTTACTTCCTTTACCTAAAGCCCACACTTCATTCCATGGTTTAATTATGTTATTAATGCACCTCACCAAAAACACAGTTCATCTCTTCCGGATCTCCTAATAAGCGTCTTACAACAGTTCTTCCAAAACTTCCCCACCATTTCCAAGCCCTCATTTCTCCACACTAATTCCCAACAAATGAGCTCACCAGTTCTTTATGAAGGAGCTTAAAGTCATTTAGTATAAACTCCCTCATCTCTTGTCATCTCAGGTTTGATTTCTCTACTAGCATGTCTCTTTCCTTGATGGCATCCCAGAGAAAGAGGTGTCTTTCCTTTCAAGGCTTAGCACTGGGTCTGGACTTTATGCTTCTCTTAAGTGTGGTCTGAGGAGATAAAGCACCAGCATCACCTCAGAGCTCACTCAAAATGCAGAATTTCAGGGCTCATGCTGGAACTAAGAATCAAGATCTAGCTACCAGAAAGATCCCAGTTATTAGCAGGCACATTTACACATTGGTGTACACATTTACATTTTGTTTCAGATCCCAGTAGGTGCTACATCCCCCCAGACTATTTTCATTTAATTTTGTACCTCCACTGTAATTCATCACTGTAATACATCTTCCTCCCTCTAGTCTTTTTAAATGTTGATGGGGTTTTTTTTTTTCTCTATCTTGTCAAGCAAGTCCATCTCTTCCCACCACTTCTCACTTAAATTATGCTTTCCAAAGCTTCTTAGCATATTCTTACCCCATCGACCTTGTTCTTACATCCTTTCATGATGACTCCTGACACTTTACTTCTATACGTACCCTTGAAAGTGACCAATGACCTTCAGTTCCATAATCCAACAATCAAGACTTAGTCTGCACGTCTTTACATTTTTGCCGAATGTGGCCTTGCTCAGCAATTTGTTGAAACTTCCTCCTCCAGCTCCCATGACACTATGCTCTAATGCATGGCGCTGGCTTATTTTCCTTTCCTGTGCTCCACTGTGGTTGAAGAACTGGCATGGGAGAATCCTTAGCTATAAGCATGGGACACCTTAATCATAAGAAATCCCCCTTTCTTTAGAATTGGGGTGGCATTTTTGTAGCATTCAAGGGAAAATCAAAGTGAAATCCAGAACTTGAAAATGCATTTGTTCAAAAGAAAAGGAAAGAAGAAGACTTATGGAAACGTCCTGGGGACTAAAAGGGCTACAGTTCCTCAGTAGATTTTTTTCAGATGCCATCTTCTAAGAGGCAATAAGTGAGCTGCACAGCTTTTAGACGTTTTTCTCCTGATATGGGAATTTGGATATTATAATTATTCCCTTGATGCAAACTCTCTTGGCTCAGTTCTCACTCTTCCTCCAACTTGGTAGAAACAACTTTAGAAATCAGGGAAAAAATTCATCACTCAGGATGTTAGGGAAAAAATAGGCCCAGAATTCTATTCTGCCCTCTCAGAGAAAACCACTGTTAACACTTCAGGTTTACCTTTTTAAATTTTCCTTCATACATAGATAAATAGATGAATGGATGTGGGGTGTGTGTGTGTGTGGGTGTGTATAAACCTAAACATTTTTTTTTAACTATTTGTCTACAAATAACGAAAGCTCCTTTTTTCCAGTTACTTCTATACCATGCCTCAAGTTTCTAAGTAAAAGTATATATACCCACATCATTTTCAATTGTCAGTAGTATGACAAAGTGAGGAGATATGGCATAACTTATCTGGATAATTATCACTTTTCTATGTTTTGCTCCTTTAAACAATGTTTAAGTGAGCATTTATGTACAGATACCTTTATTTGTTTATCATATTGCTTCATTATAAAAAATCCCCCAAAGTAGAATTTTTATGTTAAGGGCTATGCATATTTCAATTGTGAACATATATTGCCAAATTGCCCACCAATCTGTAGGCCTTTCATAGTAGGGATGAGTGTGATTTCTCCTGATATTTACCATTATTGGCAGGGCCAGGATTAAGGTCATATAAAATGCAAGGCTGAATCCTGCCTTTATTTAAAACTTTGACATTTTGTTCATCATAGATTTTTTTCATTAATTTCCATCAAAATTTATTTATTCTGATTACTGAATTTTTTGTTCCTGAGGCAAGTAACTTGTCTTACCATAGTCCTTGCCTTGGATATTTAGACTGACTTTTTTTTTAAAAAGCCAATATGGTTGGTATGAAATGATGGTTGTTACTTTAGTTTGCATTCCTAAAATTTCTAGTAAGGGTAAGAAATCTTTCATAAGTATAAAATATGATAATTTATATTTTTTCCTCTAGATTGGTTGTTTGTGTTCTTTGCCAACGTTTTATGAAATACCGTCTTTTGCATTTTGATTTGTAAAAACTCTGTTTATCATATACATTGTAATAATTTCCCCAGGCTTTTTTCCAAGGCTTCTTTCACATGATTTTTGTAGGTATGATTTGAATGCAAAAACTGTTTGAAATGGAAAACCAATCTTCTACTTTTCCTCCCTTTCTTCAAATTTTTTTCTCCTAGGAGAATTTAAGACCAATTCTTCCTTGTCCCTAAGGAAATATTAACTTTTTTGCAACTATTAATAATTTGAGTGATTTGAAATGCACTGTCAAAGCCTGTTATAGCAGAAAAAGAGGGAGGTCAGGTAGGAGAGAAGAAGCAGAGTAGAAACACAAGAGGTAGAGTGGGGGTTTCTCCACCACTATAAAGCGATTTTTGGAGACAAGACATCTGGTTTCAGAGCTGCCTCGATTTTCATGCTGGGGAAGTGGCAGGATTCCAGAGAATGTTGAATGTGCATCCAGGCAGAGGCAGCTAGTTCCCTAAATCCCTGTATGAGACAGAAGCCAGAGAGAGCTACCCAACTTCAAGGACAAAACATAGACTTGAATATTGATAATGGCATCATGAGACATTCTATGGAAAATAAAAGCATTGACATTTGCATCCCATCATCCCCTGGTGCAACACACCTAATTTTCTGGTGCAAAAATCTGGTGCAACACACCTAATTTTCTACCTACCACGTAAGCTTCTCTGATTTTGATGCAACCTTGAGGAATAGAAGAAGGCCTCAGTTGTAATAAGGTTGGAACTTTCTGATAACCTGCTAGAAGGTTGAAATTAAAGGAATAATGTCTTGTTGACTATATATTCAAATTTGAAGTCTAAGATTCACATTTGCTAAATGATTAGATTAAAACCCTTTTCTTATATATATTTTTGGTTTTGATATAATGCTAAGATAGGCTTTTCCATTTCAGGAATTTTTTTTTAATTGTCCTAGAATTTTTCTAGTATGTTAATGGTTTCATTTTTTTTAATCTTTAATTAGTCTCTAGTTCATTTTAGTGTGTTTGTGTGTAGTGGGAATATAATTTTAAAATCATTTCCAAAATTGTTGGCTGATTTCATTATCATCTCAACCATAAATAAAATTCCCAATAGTGTACTGGACATCCTGTGAATGTGAAGCCAGAACTTGTTCTTTTTTTCCCCGTTTCTTATAATTTGTCAGTCTAGGTTCTTTTTAAATTTCTTTCAGCTTATTCCTTTCAGTTTACTCCACCTTGCAACCAAAGTGATCTCTCTAAAAGACAAATCTGCTCGTGCCATATAGTTGCTGACAAGTATTTGAAGGGCTATGTTGTGTAAGAGGAATCTGCTCTGTTAGGAACAACCAAGACTTCTGGTAGGAAAATCTGGTGCAAATTTAAATTGTCAAACAGTTAAGGATCCGGTAACATAAAGAAGTGGATCCTTCAGTTCTCTTGCCTGTGAACGTATTTCAGATTGGATGAGTACTCTGACGAGATGCTGTAAGGGAGGCTGGGTGGCTCAGTCTGTTGGGCATTGGACTTTAGCTCAGGTCATGATCTCAGGGTGCTCTAATCGAGTCCCGCATAGAGCTCTCCGCTCAGTGGGAGTCTGCTTGTCTCTCACCCTCTGCTCCTCCCCCTGCCTGTGCTCTCTCTTTTTCTCTTTCTCAAATAAAGAAATAAAATTTCTTTTTAATGCTGTGGAAGAGATTCCTTCATAGGTAGAAAGTTGGAACAGGTGATTTCCAGATTCCATAGAACTGGAGTTCAAAAAGTAACAAATTAAGGATAAAATTTGCTGTTAAGATATCTTCAGTTGAAACATGTCAACTTTTCCATTAAGGGCTATTTGTTTTATTCAGTTCTATTAAGTGCCATTTCTAGTAGTGATTTTAAAATAATGTGACCAAATTTACTGAATATCTAATATACTTATTTATAATTATATTTGTTCCCTTTACTATTGGTGTAGTATTTTATTGCAAAACAACATTCTTATGAAATGTCAAACTATATTCTCTATCTCTGTTTTGGTATTTAATTAATTGTGATGATTTAAATATATTAAAGTTTATTAACCAGAATATGATCTTAACATAACTCATTAAGGTGTTTTCTTTCTTTTAGTATGGAGTAATGTTACTGGACCATAGTTTTGGTAAAAAAAAAAAAAATGGGGAAAAGTTTATTGTGCATTTTAGCAATATCCATCAGCTCAACACTGATTATCATATGAAATAGGGGCAAGGAGAATATCAGAACTTCACAGTTGAGTGATTTAGTCTCTGAACCACAATCTAGTTAAGAGCAGAGCCTCAGGGTTACTAATACATTAGGACTAAGGTCACAGAAGGGAATCAGGTGCCTTATGCCTTGACTTGATTATTATTAAATGTTTCCCTTCAGGAACATTACATTAATTTTCCATTTCAGAAAGAAAATTACTTTTGCAATAGTTAGAACAGGGCACTAACTAGGTTCCTCCAAAATCTGGATATTTGCCAACTGCCTTGAGATATTCTTGATAGATAATTTCCTCCCAGCCCCCTCCATGCATGCACTAGGTTCTAATTGTCTAGTAGGTGGGAAACATAATTTTGTACTAAATGAATTTCCACAGATGCTATTTGGAATACCTCTGTGATGTAACCAGTAATTCACAGGGGGGCTATTTTCCTAGATAAATGCTTTGAATATATGTTTAAAGTTCTGCATCTTTACTCAAAAAATGTTTTTAGTAACATTTCTCTATTTTCTATTTTTTAAATGTATAAGATTTAAATATGATAGAGTTAACAAGTAGAGGAAGGGCCCATGGAAAAATAATAGCTCATCCAATCAAATGTCTGAGGTTCTATTTACAATTTACTCTCTCAAAACTTATTATCTCCCAAGGGTAACTTACTTGTATTGTGTGCAAATCTACTTAATAAATTTTGTAGATTGTGTAAAGGAGAATTAACACTTGTCAGAACATTTGAGGCTTTGAAAAATTTATTTTATTTGGCATCTAGATGAACATTTTTGTGTTTTGATAATATTTAGGACTGCTTCTAAGAATGCTATATTCTTTGTACCACTATATATGTGGTACAAATTTTTAAATTATTCACTTTTTTCTGCAAAAAAAATCCCAAATACTACTCTGAGATTAGAATATAGCACCTTAGGAGGCACCTGGGGACTCAGTTGGTGAAGCATCTGACTTCAACTCAGGACACAATCTCGGGGTCCTACGATGGATCCCTGTGTCAGGCTCCTGGCTCCAAGCTCCAGGCTCCAGGCTCAGTGGGGAGTCAGCTTGTCCCTCTCCCTCACCCTTTGCTCCTCCCCCTGTTTGTTCTCTCTCTCTCTCTCTCTCAAATAAAATCTTAAAAGAAGAAGAATATAGCACCTTACAATTGTCTGTACACTACCTAAAATCATGAAATTGTATGTTCTTCCTCTCCCAGTATACTCTATAGGGTGGATAATTCAAGCGACATTGGTCATAAGACAGGTTTCAGTTTCCATTCAATCTGGGTTTTTTTTTACATTAAAAAATGCTTTAGCATTAATTTTGCCCAAACTCACCCCAATAAATGAAACTCTTCTTGAGTGCATTTTAATCCCAGTGTATCCATTACCCGTGGATTTGTGATAAAGCACCTAAAAACTCAGTGGCTTCAAATAACCACTACTTGGGAATTTGTTACGATTCAGTAGGTTGACTAGGAATGCCTTCTGGCAGTCTCCGCTGGGATAGCTAAACTGCTCTCTGCATCCTCTAGGAGATAGAACTGGGCTACATCAAGGATTTGACTTTTCCACACGGCAGCTGGATTCAAACGGGTGAAACTGGTGGAAGTGAGGCTTCTTGATGCCCTGGCTCGGCAGTCGTTCCAATGTCACTTTTCTACACTCTCTTGGAATGTAGAAAATCACCAGGCTGGGCCGCCTGGGTGGCTCAGTCAGTCAAGGATCTGTCTTTGGCTTAGGTCATGATCCCAGATCGAACCCCACACCAGGCTCCCCACTCAGCAGGAAGCCTGCTTTTCTCTCTCTCTCTGCTGCTACCCCTGTGCTCTCTCACTCTCTGTGTCAAATAAGTAAATAAAATCTTTAAAAAGAAAGAGAGAAAGTAAGTAAGTCACCAGGCCCACTAAAATTCAAGATGAAGAAGTAAACTCTCTCTCTTTCTTGATTGGATGAATGGCAATATCACTCCCTAGGAAAGGAGAAATTTGGGGCCATATTTATTTCACAATCTACCACCTCTGGGAAGTAAGGAAGTGACCATGGTTGCAATCTGATTAATCCCCATAACTAAGTCAAAATCCCAAGAAACCAGAAAATAAAGAAAACTCATACAACCCAAGTCAACAAAAATTTTTAACTGGCAAAATTTAAATAGACACTTTACAAAAATAAATATATAAACGGCCAGTAGGCACATGTAAAGATGCTCAACCTCATTTTTCATCAGGACATGTAAATTAGCACCAAAATAATATAACACACTCAACACATTTTACACATTCTCCCATTCATTTATTCAAATAACATGTATTATTTTCTCAGTGCCAAACATTGTGATAAGCAATAGTTACATAAAATAAGTCATGTTTCTTGAATCTCCCAATAGAGAAGAAGAAACTGATGCCAAATCAGATTAAGTTTTATAAAAGGGAGTGTACAAAATTTGTAAAGGAATGGAGGAAGTAGTGACAAGGTTTGAGAGACTGCTGAAGCAGGAGGCAGAGTTCTAGATGGTCTTGAAGGAAGAGTGAGAGTTTGCAAAGAATAATGGGGAGAAAAAGTATTCCAAGAAAAGAAATAATCCTGTACCAAAATACAAGGGCATGGCAGGTGTGGTAGGTTTGGGGGAATAGGAGGAAGTTTGGCCTCTAAGGAAAAGAAGTAAGCTTAGTGGTGACTGATAGATGGGTGAGTACACAATGGGTGGAGATGCTCATGACTAACATTTCCTACTCTGTTTCTTTCTTGGTGGGCCACGACAGAAGGCAACACCTCCTCTAAGCCTTTAATCTCCCTTCTCTCTCCTTCCTTCCATAAGGAAAAAAAGAAATCCTTCTTTCCTTGAGCTCCAGTAACACGTTGTTGTATACTTACCACTTTTTACCTCGCATTTAGACTATTTCCCTTCGTGTCTGATCTTTCCCATTTGACTGACAGCCACTGTTAATCCAGGACCTCAGTCACTGCTTCTTCTTCAATATTTTGTAGGATTCCTTACTTTTACTGAACCCAAATAAATGCTTGTTAAATAGCATTTTACCGTATTTATCTATTATTTTTTGGTATATGATGTTGACATGTTGAAACGATCAAATATAACATAGTTTACTGCAATCATCTCACAGGTTTTAAGAAGAAATGAAACAAATTGTTAATTTTGTATATTGTAGGCTTTCTTTAAAATCAAGTAATTTTATGTATTTTTAGATGATTATTGGTTTTTAGTATATTTAAATTTTGGAATATTTATCATTTAAAACATAGATGGCCTTACATGTTAGACTGTGCTCTCAGTATAACTCTTTGTCATGAAATCACTTGCTAACAGTAATTCATAAAAGATATATTAACTACAGTGACAATGTGAGATATGAAATGTGTTCATATATGAAATAATGATAAACTCAAAACACCTCTAGCAATTCTTGAAGGATGGGCTTGGGGATAATAGGGGATAGTTTATTTTAGCATCTCACAGAGTGGAATGTGAATAGTTTAAAAATATAAATCTGATGTAAATATTACATGTATTTTTAGAATGAAAACTATACAAAACCAGGCTTGGCTGATGTATGTGAAGACAGAGTGAATAAAACACAGAACGGTAAGAAAGTGAAGTTCTAAAACTTAGTGTATACTGGACCTATATGTATTAAATGAAAGCTATCTGAATAATTTCAAGAAAGAAAAAAATTTTAAATCACAAAATTAACAAAGTTCATTGAGCATCTATTAGGGCTTCCATTATTTACTATATTCAGACAAAAGTTTTCACTTTCTACTTTATATTATATGTCTTGAAGGAGACTTAGTTTCTACCCAGAATGAAAGGACACTTAAATAATTTATCCCTAGATGCCAGGATTTATCCTCCAACTCCTGTCAATCCCTCATCAATCAGGCCAGTCCCTAACTAAACAGATGGGGTTTTCACGAAGCTCTGACGGCCAGTAGGCATTGTTGAGCCAAGAATGAAAATTAATTCTATAGACAATGACCTTCTCCTGAAAATGCTTACATAGTCAAGGTTTGCATTCAATCACTCAAGGAAGATATATTCTACTTGATTTAAGAGAGGCCTTTCCTTTTACTACTGTATTGCTTGCTATTGAACAGGAACTCATAAGAAAGGTATTTGTCAGAAAACAGGGTTCTCTGCCTCTTTCCAAATGATGAGGTTCAGGTCATTTAAAATAGGGTTTCTCCATTTCTGAAGGAGGGTAATGCTCTTCTCCTTTCCAGCTGCAAAATAGTGTCCAGGGTATCAAGAACCACAGTAATTTGTAGTGTATTTTGAGTGTCGCAGGCTCAAATACCTGTAGCAATTTAAGTACCTACTCCATTACAGACAACTTATTAACTTTATTTCAGTGGATCCTAGAACAATAATGAGAAAATACCATTATTCCCATTTGATAAGTAAAGAGACTGAGAGTCAGTGATGTTAAGGAGTTTGCCAAGATAAGATTTCAAGTAAGTGCTGGAAAGAAGATTTAGAACTGCTCTTCTGACTTCAAGTTCAGAGCTCTCTTAAGTCCCCCACCCCGCCCTCTCAGAAAAATGCTATTGGCACTGTATTCTCTCCAGATTGTTTAGTGTGTTGAAGTAACACTCTGTATAAATTCTATAAACCTCAAACATGACTTCCCCTTTACCTCCAAAAAGAAGACCTCATAGCCATATCACCTCCACTAAAATTTGTCATTGCCTCAAAAAGACACTGATTGATTCTTTAAAAAAAAACCTTCATATTTTTTACCTATGATTATAATAATCCTTATCTAAAACATTTAAAATCAGCCATTAAACCATGTACTGCCTTTGAAATAGATTTTTTATGAAATAAAAGTAAATGGTATTAATACAGCCTTCAAAAGAAGTTTCTAACTTTAGCTGAATTTAACAACAAAGTTGGGATCTTTTCTCAACCTACAAATGTAATTAATTCACCACCTGGCTCAGAGCCTCAAAAGGCTTAAATATAAAACATGAAAATTGCTTTCAGTTAAGGGGCAGTGCAATGAGATCGCATGAGAACTTAGTAAAAGACTCAGAAGATCAAAGCAGCACCTTGGCAGCAGGTCAGGGGGATCTGTTCAAGCACAGCTCCTCTCAGGGTTCAAGGGATTGGCATTTATGTGGGACTATAAATAAGCAGGCTCCATCAAGAAAGTGTCCCCAGTTTCTGCTTTTTAGAAACCTCTGAGGAGAAGTGTATTTATCCCCTGGATTTTTGTGCCTCTTGGCTGCCAAAAGGTTTTTGGAACCAAGTATCAAATTAGCATAAAGGGAAAGACATCACTAATTATCAACAACCAAAAAAAGGGAAAAACAAAATAACTGCAGCAGATAGATATAAGATTCATGCAGCGTACTCCATAATTCTAAATTTCTTTTTAGCTTCTGCAGGGAATTCAAATCATATTCATATTTGTCTCCCTCCTTCCTAGTGCACATCTTGGCACATAGTAGACTTTCCAAAAGATATTTGATGTCAGAATAATTACGCTGTTGAGTGAGGGACATTCACATAGAATATGCATGTCAGGGAAGTCAATGTAATAGGGTCAGTGATTAGACTCTGGAGTCAGACTGTCTGGGGTCAAATACTCATTGCATCACTTACTAGTTTTATGATCTCACTCATTTAAAAAAAGGAAAAGAAGTGGAATAAATCCATTAAATAAAATATGGTGCATATTAAACCCAGCACGGTGCCCAGCAGACAGTAAGTACCCAATATACTTTAGCCCTTATTGTTACTGTTATTTGTCTGGCATCCCATATTTACCAACTTTAACCATCACATCTGTGTGATTCACAGAGAGAAACACAGGATGAAAGATGGTTCTGTCAGGTGAACACCAACTGGATAAGTGGCTGTACAAAAGAGTAAACATTAATGACGAGGGGGAGATCATAGGAGCTGTACTTCAGGGTTCTATCTTTGGCTTCTGCTAATCAATATTTTTATCAATGACTTGGTGGGAGATTTATCACATTTAAAGACTATCTGACATATCTGGTATAAAATGGCATCTAACATTCCCTGATTCAGCCTTTCTCAGCTTCTCCCCAAAATATCTGTGAAAAAAGAGCAAATTATCAATATGTCAAAAACTAAAAACTGGTGATCCATGGATTGTGGGAATCCAAGAGGCATGGGCACTATCAAAATCGATTTAGCATCTAAATCGATTTATCACAATTGATACTGACCTGAAATATATTCATTTTATCCAATTAATATTTATTGATTGCCTAAAATGTGTTCAATACTGTTCTAGAAACTTGGGATCTATCAGTAAACAAAGCAGATTCGTGTATTCATGGAGCATGGGGATAGACAGTAATGATAATTAATATAAAATAAAATATATTGTATTAGATGGTTTTAAGTGCTATGAAACAAAATGGGGGTCAGCAGAGGATGAGGGCTACGGTATTAAGCAGGGTGGTCAGGAACGTCTTGTTGCGAAGGTGAAATAGCAGCCAATACTAAAGGAAGGCTCGACAGAAGTAAGGGGTTGGCTATGGAGACATCTGAAGAGGAGAGAAGAACTGGAGGACAGACTCTGAGGCGGAAAGAAAGAAAACAATGGGGCACCTGAATGGCTCAGTCAGTTGTCCACCTTCAGCTCAGGGCATGATCCCCGAAAAAGGCTCTCTACTCGGCGGAGAGTCTGCATCTCCCTCTCACTGCCTCTACCCACCTGCTCACGCTCTGTCTGTCTCTCACTCTCTCTGTAAGATAAATAAATAAAATCTTAAAAAAAAAATAAAGAAAGAAGACAAAAACAAGATAATCATTTCTTTCCATGCTTGTCCCTAAGTGAATAAAACATAATGATCCAGAGGAGTTTGTTTTAGAAAAAGAATAATAATATACATATTGAAGAACAGAGTCCAAACCACAACTCAAGAAGTCTAAGTTGAATAAAAGGAAGTTTAATGGAAATAAGTGGGGGATAAATTATAAAGTATTACAATCAAGTTTAAAAAAGAAGTACCTGGGGCACCTGGGTGGCTCAGTGGGATAAGCCTCTGCTTTCAGCTCAGGTCATGATCCCAGAATCCTGGGATCGAGTCCTGCATCGGGCTCTTTGCTCGGCAGGGAGCCTGCTTCCTCCTCTCTCTCTCTGCCTGCCTCTCTGTCTCCTTATGATCTCTGTCTGTCAAATAAATAAGTAAAATCTTAAAAAAAAAAAAAAAAAGAAGCCAAAATTTTTAAAAAAAAGTACCTAATAATAGCGTAGAAAAAATCTAATTTAACAGCAGGCTGTATCAAAGACACTTAGGAAGTTTTAGTTGTTGTTTTTTTTCTTTTTTTTTTTTAAACCCAATTTGAGTCAACACTGGGAGTGGCTGCCAAAATAGCTCTGGTATTAAAATGCATTATTACATGTAGTATCCAAAACTGGGAAATTGATATTTTGGCCCACTCTACATGGTTGGTCAAATCCTGGAGTATATTGATCAGTTCTGTTTTCCACACTTAAGGTGCACTCAGAGGAAAACAAACATTATGTTAAGACTAATAGCAGAGGCACCTGGGTGGCTCCAATGGTTAAGCATCTGACTTTAGCTCAGGTCATGATGTCGGTTGAAACCCCACTCAAGCTCCCCACTCAGCGGGTAGTCTGCTTGTCCCTTGCCCTCTGCTCATGCTCTCTCCCTCTGTCTCCAATCAATAAATAGAATCTAAAAAAAAAAAAAAAAGACTAATAGCATGACATCTATGAGACTGACACTGAAAAGATAGAAAAAAAAGGCAACGGATGACAATGTGAACATATTTAAATAGTTGTAAATAAGGTACATGTATGAAGCACTTTCATACACTTTGTCTTGTTAAATCTTCACAGCATCCAGAAGTAAGTATTACTATCACTTTTATTGCCACCTCCTTTTTTAAGCCAAAGATTAAGACTCAGAGAGCCTGGGGTGCCTAGGTGGCTCAGTGGGTTGGGCCTCTGCCTTCGGCTGGGGTTGTGATCTCAAGGTCCCAGGATTGAGCCCCGCGTCAGGCTCTCTGCTCTTCAGGGAGCTTGCTTCCTCCTCTCTCCCTGCCTGCCTCTCTGCCTACTTGTGATCTCTGTCAAATAAATAAATAAAATTTTTAAAAAACAACTCAGAGAGCCTGATGAGAGCCAGGTTTGACTTGGGCCCTTGAGCATGACCATACACGCTCCACTCATCATGGCTCCAGTCCAAGGACACTCACCAATCTCTCAGGGAGAGCCATGCTCCCTGCCTCCAAGTCTATCCCCAACACTAGTCTACCAGCTACTTGAATGACTGGGGCCCAGTGTTCCAGTCTTACTCCTTTTGTTTGTTTGTTTTTTGTTTAAGCATTGGAGAAAAAAAAATTTTTTAACATATAATGTTTTATTTGTTTCAGGGGTACAGGTCTGTGAATCATTAGTCTTACACATTCACAGCACTCACCATAGCACATACCCTCCCCAGTGTTCATCACCCAGCCACCTAACACTCCTGCCCACCCCACCCCACCCCATCCCCTCCAGCAACCCTCAGTTTGTTTCCTGAGTTTAAGAGTTTCTTATGGTTTGTCTCCCTCCCGGGTCCCATTTTGTTACATTTTCCCCCCTTCCCCTCATGAACCCCCTGCCCTGTCTCTCAAATTCCTCATATCAGAGAGATCATATGATAATTATCTTTCTCTGATTGACTTATTTTGCTTAGCATAATACCTTCTAGTTCCAGCCACATCGTTGCAAATGGCAAGATTTTGTTGTGGGTTTTTTTGGTTTTTTTGTTTGTTTGTTTGTTTGTTTGTTTTGATAAGCCAGTCTTACTTCTCTTTTTTTATTTTATTTTAATCCTCTTAAACCTTAGGTCCCAGAAAATTTCTCTCTTCTTTCCACCTTGAAAATTATGAATATCTCTTAAGTACCCACCACGTGAGTAGCAAGAAAAGAGAGAGATGGTGGAAGGGAGACGGAAAGAGATATAGATGAATAAAAGACCTTATCTATTAAGTTGGAAATACATATACATCTTGACTCAGTCATTCCCTTTCTAGGTAGATTCTCTAGAAAGACTTGCATTGGTGTATTAGAAGACAGGTAGAAGGTTATTTCTACAATACAAGTAACATTGTTTATAATATTGAAAAACTGAATAGAAACTACAGGTGCATCAATAGAAACATGGCTGGGGCGCATGAGTGGCTCAGTGGATTGAGCATCCAGCTCTTGGTTTCAGATCTGGTCGTGATCTCGTGGGTTGTGGGACTGAGCCTGTATTGGGCTCCATGCTCAGTGAGGAGTCTGCTTGAAGATTCTGTCCCTCTGCCCTACAACCAGTCATGGGTGCTCACTCTCTCTCTCTCAAATAAGTAAATAAATCTTTAAAAAAATAGAAACATGGGTAAGCAAAAAGGTAAAATAAACGAACCAGAGCTTACAGAGATGTAGAGGTCACAAAAAGAAAGTTGAGTGGGAAAAAAGTTGCAGAATGATATATATAACATGATGACACTTAAAAACATTTTTAAAACACCAGAAGTTTCAGATATACATATGTATTTCTCTGCTTGCCTCCATTCTTTCAAGAGTTGTCTTACTCCTGGTCACTTCATTTTCCCCTCTGTTCAGATGTATCTATCTGCTTGTTTCTGGGAACTTGATGAAGTCCCCAACAGAGATGAGCCTTCAGTCCTGGGAAGGAGGTAAGCAGGAAAGGTCAGCTGGATCTTGAGCTTGATTTTCCTCATGCTCCTTACCTATGTATCTTTGCTTGGAATGCCTGTCCTCATTGCCTGATATAAAATTCTTACCCATTCTTCAAGATCTAATTTAAACCAATTTCCTCTGAAATACTTTCTTAATCACCCCTAATTAGAATTTAATTCTCCTCCCTTCCGTTCTCTTAGCACCTTTTTCAACCACACTAGAGAAATTGTTTATGTATGTCTGTCTCCCTACTACATGAATTGCCTCTAGAGACCACAGGTTTTATTTTCCACACCTCTGAATTCCTCCTCAGCACCTAACACAGGTTCCAGACCATCAGAAGTGTTCAGAATTGTTTGTTTAATCATGGTACTGTGCTGTATCAAGACTTTTTGATCTCTTAAACACCATTTTGCTCAGAGCCAATGCTTTTTTCCCCATTCATTTTTTTGTGATCTTAACTAAACCTAACTACATTCGGGATCAATTGTTTGTCCCCTTCTCCACCGTTTTATCTTCTGCATGCGGTGTGTGTATCTTGTGTGTATGTGTGTGCTTCTACTTTCACACTGAATTTACTTATTTTTAATTTGGGTAGCTATAAGCTAGTAGTCTACATGATTGAATTGTGCCTAATTTTTTCAGAGTTATTTCAGTGCTAATCTTTTTATATCCATCCATACTCTATCTTAACAGAAAATTTCAGCAAGAAGTGATGAACAAGCTGTTTTTAAATGGATCTTCCCAATTAATTGCAATACTAGAAAGTTAATGGAGTTGGAAGAGGAATTACTGGAGGCTCTGGGAGTTTTATGAAAGTCATTCCAAATTACCAGATAATGAGGAGCTTTCTTTGATAGCTAATTTATAATTGAATGCAGCTGAATAGTAACCAGTCCAAAAAGCAACTCCACTTGTGTTGTAGAATTCTGATTTTTTTAAAAAGATAAGTTTCTTGGGACTAGAACAACCAGCTCACATTATATATTTCTCTCTCTTGCTCTGCATCTCTCTAGGTTTACTTCTGTCCTTACTGAAGCACATCCTTTAGTAGTTCTTTCAGAAAAATTTTTGGGTAGCAAAGTGATATAATCTTTTTCTAAAAGACTCCTATTTTGCTTTCAATTTGGAATGATGCTTTAGCTCCAGTGCTTTTAAAATATCACTCTCCTTTGTCTTCTGGCATCTATTACTGACAGAAGTCTAATGTCAGTTTAATTATTGTTCCTTTGACAATAATCTTTCTTTTCTTTTCATTTAGGTTTCAACATTATCTATTTATAAATGTCATTTTCCCTTTCACTATGCTACTACTAGGTATAAATGATTTTTGTTTATCCTACTCATTGCACAAGTATACTTTTAATCTAAGTGTAACAGAACCCAAGTGTGTCTGCTCAACATGCAGCTAAGCCAATCACTGAAACATCAGGCATATACCAAGGAAAGTGTTTATTTGAAAGGGAGCCAAAGGAGGAGATGGAAGGACAAGCCTCAAATCCACCTCCCTAAGGGGGGAAAGAACACGTTTTTTATAAACATGAGGGTTGAGACCACATACATATTGATGAAAAGGGTGGAGAAACCTGGGACCATTCATGAGGAAGAGAGAGAATGCACACTGAGCAAACATATATGTACCATATACCCCATATTCATTTTGAGACAAAGGCTCAACATCAGAATGAGACAAAATTCAGTCCCTGGCATCCGTGAGATTATCTTAGGACAAGGAGAAGGGGCTATGAGCATGCTCCAAGAGCTTATATAAACTGGATGGAGATTTGGGCTCATTATCTTGGGTTAAGAAATTGCTTGTTCATAGGATGGAATATTATCAGTTGACCTTGAGTCCAAACGTCCGCAGTGACAACTAGTGAGTTTGTTAGTGGGGTCTGAAAAGACACAAGAGCTGATTAGGGGTAAACAGTTCTCTGAAAAGTAAACTTTAAACTTTTTGCTGGTTTTAACCTTGTTAACCCTATAGGGCGTGGACTCATAAGAGCTCAATTGTTTCCATCCAACTCCTAATTTCAGCTCAAGTCATGATCTCAGGGTCATGAGATGGAGCCCTGCATCAGTCTCCATCCTTCACAGGGAATCTGCTTGAGATTCTCTCTCTCCCCCTCACCCTCTACCCCTCCCCACCGATCTTGCACACAAGATCCCCTTAAAAGGGAGAGACAAGGGAATTGACTTCAAGCTGTATCTCTGTTACAAAAACACTGTTTTTACTTAGATTATATGTTTTAGTTGATAGAATTTTAAGAAGGCTGGTGAAATATGGCTGCAAGACACAGTATGTATTATAAAAAGAGTCAGTAATTGGCTGATAACAGAATAAACTGGTAACTCATAGCAATAGTCACCACTCTCAAACAGCACTTTTGAAGATAATTAAAAATTTAGCCACTGCCTTTTTAATATTATTTCTCCAAAGTACTTCCATGGATTTATTTGTATGGGAGAGGTGAAAAAGTGGAAAAGGTGTTAACGGAGAATGGAGAAACAGAATTAACAAAAGCTCCGGTAAAAAACAAAAACCTCCCACTTTTGACTTTCAGTATCACTTCAAGTGCATCACATAACTTCTCTGCCTGCAAAGTAGAAATGCTAATATTTGCTATATCTTCAACTGATAAACATTCTTTGAACAACGAGGGTTAAGACTCGATGTAAACACAGCAGACTGCTATTTTTACTAACATTTTTCAAAGCCTTCTAAAATTTTTAATCCACTGAAAATAATTACTTAATTACATGAAAAGGCATGAACACCTGACTAGATTAAGATTTCACACCCCATGGGGGAATGCACATAATGTCCCATGAATTTACAGAGGGAATAAAATTGGGCATATAAACTTGGAGACTTAGGTCAGGTTTACTCCAGTCTAAAGCTTTTATCCAACTATAAGGAAAAATTTAGCTTTGTTTTATGAGATGAAAAGTTATAAAACACACTGCTCTTACACAACTGAGTGACTCAAAGTGCTATTTCTCTCATTAATTATCATATGAGCTACAAGAATCAAATTAATTCAGGGGATGCTATGAACCACTATAAAATGTCAGTGTCCGTGTTTAAATAAAATAGTTGAACACTGTCAGAGTAAAGATTGTGTTGTGAAGAGTGCTAACATCTAAAAAAGAACCATGCCTACTAATTTATCACTTGTGTCTGTGTGTGTTAGGAGGCAGGAAGGGTGAGTGGAGAGTGGTCCACAAGGACAGCAATATGCCATCATTGTCTTACTTTAGGAGTGAGTAGTAGCATCCCATAATTTGGTTCACAGGGATCTTGATCACCTTTCTCTTCCATAAAATATCATGTTGGTCCATTGTACTGATGGTATTATGCTGATTGGACCTAATGAGTAAGAAGTACCAACCACTCTGGACTTATTGGCGAGACATTTGCATGTCAGAGGATGGGAAATAAATCTGACTAAAATTCAGAGGCCTTCTACTTCAGTAAAATTTCAAGGGCTGTAAGGTATTGGCATGTTGGGATGTACCTCTTTAGGTGAAGGAGAAGTTATTGCATCCCCTGAACCCTCCTATAAGTAAGAAAGAAGCAGAGTGCCTCACGGGCCTCAGATTTTTGAAGGCAACCTTATTTGGGTGTGTTACTCCAGCTCATGTATTGAGTGACCTGAAAACCTGCAAGTTTTGAGTGAAGCCAAGAAGAAGAGAAGACTCTGAAACAGGTCTACCTGCTGTGTAAGCTGGCCTCCCACTGAGCCCATATGATGGAGCAGATTCAACGATGCTTGAAATGTCAGTGGCAGACAGAGATACCATTTAGGGACTTTGGCAAGCTTGTGTAGGTGAATTGCAGCACAAGCCTTTACGATTTGGGAGCCTTGCCATTATCTGCAGATAACTACCCTCCTTTTGAAAAACAGCTCTTGACCTGCTTTTGGGCCTTAGTAGAAACTGAAAGCTTGACCACAGGTCACCAAGTTACTATGCTATCTAAGCTGCCTTTCATGAACTAGGTGCTGTCTAGCCCACCAAGCCCTAAAGTTGGATGTGTATCACAAGACTTCATCATCAAATATAAGTGGTATATACATGATCAGGCTCAAGAAGCCCCTGAAAGTACAAGTAACTTATGTGGATAAGTGGTCCAGATACTCATAGTTCCCACTCCTGCTACTGGCTTCTCTCTCCCAGCCTGCTCTGGCCCCAGAGAAGCATTGACAGAGGAAGAGAAGACACAGGCCTGGTTTATAAATGGTTCTGCATGATACGCAGACATGATCCAAAAGTAGACCGCTATAGCACTACAGCCCTTCTCTGCGACATCTCTGAAGAACAGTGGTGAAGGGAAATCCTCCCAGTGGGCAGTACTTTGGGCGGTGCACCTGCATGTCCAGTTTAGAAGGGAAAATAGCCAGATGTGCAACCATACACCAACTTATGGGCTGTAGCCAAAGGTTTCACTGAATAGTGAGGAACTTAGAAAGAACGTGATTGGAAAATTGATGACAAAGAAATCTGGGGGAGAAGGATATGGACAGACTTCTCTGAATGGGCAAAAAATGGGAAGACATTAGTGTCCCATGTGAATGCTCACCAAAGGCAACATCAACAGAGGAGGATTCTAATAATTAAGAGAACAGGATGTCCTGTTCTGTTGATACGCATGCAAGTACATCGGACTGCTTTCATCATGGAAGGAACAGAGTTTTGTTCTTTCCAGAATAGATATTTATTCTGGATATAGATTTGCTTTCCATACACACAAAACGTCTGCCAAAATTGTCATCTGTGGACTTAGAGCATGTCTTATCTACTGTCATAGTATTTCACAGAGCATTATTCTGGTTAAGAAAGTCACTTAACAAAAGAAATGGAGCAAAGGGCCCGAGCGTTATGGAATTCGGTGGTCTTACCATGTTTCCCACCATCTGGGAATAGCTAGCTCGATAAAATACTGCAAGGGCCGGGGCGCCTGGGTGGCTCAGTGGGTTAAAGCCTCTGCTTTCGGCTCGAGTCATGGTCCCAGGGTCCTGGGATTGAGCCCCACATCGGGCTCTCTGCTCAGCGGGGAGCCTGCTTCCCCCTCTCTCTCTGCCTGCCTCTCTGCCTACTTGTGATTGCTCTCTGTCAAATAAATAAATAAATAAAATCTTAAAAAAAAAAATACTGCAAGGGCCTTTTGAAGACACAGTCATAGCACCAGCTGTGTGGCAATACCTTACAGGGCTGGTACGAATAATCTCCAGAAGGCTGTGCATGCTCTGAAACAGAATCTAATATAAGAGGCTGTTTCTCTGATAGCCACATATCTAGGCATAGCCTATTGCTTCTGTTTCTCTGGGGAACCCTGACTAATTCACCAGTCTACTTGCTCTTCTCTAAATCACTGCCACACATTTCCCCAACACTGCTAATATCTATCTTTCAAAAGTCTTCATAATTGCCAATTATTATGTTCCCCCAGAACTGGTATTTTGAAGGCCTAGCTCCCAAAGTGACTGCGTTTGCAGATAGGACCTTTAAAGAGGTAATTATGGCTAAATGAGGTCATCAGAGTGTGGTCCTAATATAGAAGAAAGAGACAACAGAAAGCAAGCATAAAGAAAAGGCCATGTGGCAATACAGTGAGAAAGCTGCCAGCTACAAACCAAGGAATGAAGCCTCAGGAGAAACCAACCCTGCCAGCACTTTGATGTTGGACTTGCAGCCTCCAGAACTGTGAGAAATAAATTTCTGTAGTTTAAGTCACCTGGCCCGTGGTGTTTTGTTATGGCAGCTCTAGCACAGTACTGTACCACCTCTGCCATGAAGTCTTTCTGAATGGGCTCTCTCCTCTGCGGAGCCCTTTAAAGCAGTTTCTTCTGCATTGCCCTTATGGTATTTCTTTTTTTTTAACTTTTTATCTTGAAATAATTTTAGTCTTACAGAAAGTTGCAGAAATAGTACAGAGAGTTCTCACATATCCTCCCCTCAGCTTTCCCTGCTGTTAACACCTTATATAAGCAAGAAAGTAATGTTGGTGCAATACTATTAATTAAAGAACAGACCTCATTCAGATTCACCAATTTTTCTCAAGTGTATGTGTGTGTGTGTGTGTGTTCCAGGGTAATACAAAGTTCCGCATGGTGTTTAGTTGCCATGTTTTCTTAAACGCTTCCAATCTATGACATTTCCTCAATTTTCTCTTGTTTTTCAAGAGATCTCCCATAAAAGTGATATCATACAGTATTTGTCTTTCTCTGTCTAACTTATTTCACTTAGCATAATGCCCTCAAGACCATTTTTATATCTTGTTTTTTCATATGTGTATGACTTGTGTATTCATATATGGTCTCCTCTTCCTAGCAGGTTTTTCTTCCTTTGTGCCTCAGTGCTCTCTATATTAGAAAATATTAGCCCTTTATTTATGGCACATCTAAATATTTCCTCCAGTTCGTTGGTTGTCTTGGGCTTTTGTTTATTGCATTTTTTGCCATGCCAGGGAGTGTTCTATGTAGTCATGTTTATCATTTGTTTCTTTTATTGTGAGTCAGTTAGAAAGCCTTTCCCTACTTTGTGGTAAAGAGGAATTCATCTATCTTATCATTTCTCTAATACATGTCTGTCACAAAGTTATTTGGTTTAATCTCCGCTATCACCACCAATAACTTTTTCTTTCTTCCCTAAACTTCAAGATCTCTGAAGAAAACCTATTCCTTATTTTATGATCCCTCAAGTAATAAACCCATCCCCTTCTTTATCTTCAATAAAATCTTGGATAAAATAAAAAATTAGAAAGCATATTAAATTGAAATGAATTTACATGAAAACATAAGCTATGTTCTAACAAATGCCATATTTCAAACGTTAGGGGAAGTTTAAACAAATCAGTTATCAGTTTCTCCAAAATTGAGTAGACTGGTTTACAAAATAATGACTCTGGAAGGAAATGTAAAGTCAATCTTAGCCCACTTAGCCCCTTAATTTGCAAATAAGGAACTAATACCCATGTAAGTTAAGTAACTTCCCAATGTCTTAGGGCCAAAGATAGAAGTATTAGCCCATTGGTCTATGAAGTCCAATCAAATTCATGGTCTTTCCAACCTATCCTCCCAAAATTTCTCAACTTTTCTTATAATTGAGTAAAGCTGGTTTTCAAAACAATCTACACCCTAATATAACCCAGACGGAACAGTTGATAAGAAATAAAAGATTTTTCTAAGAGGTTAAAAAGCTGCTAGAATTTCAAATGCCTGGCTGTGGTTAGATTACACTAACCTAGGAAATGCCATGGAATTTGAGTCCAAAAAGATTTTCTTCCAAATATACTCTTACTAGAAAGTCAGCTACGTCATGTGTGAAAGACAGGATTTCCTGCTAATAAATAGCGAACCAACTGCTCAAACACATCTCAAGAAATATGTCCTGCAGAGGTTTCAAACTGGTGGACAGCATGCCAAATATAGCTAATAGACCTGTTTTCTTTGAAGTGCTATTTTCCAATACTGCACAACATTATTTTTACATCAAGAAATTACTTATAAAAATATCCATTTTTACTGGATCCTGGAAAATTAAAAGACCTGGTGGCTCTGAGCTTCCATTTACATGGGATATTAACTGGCTGGAATTGAGAAGTGTTTGATTCTTTCGGACAGGTTGCAGTTTGCCACCAGCTTTGCCACTTCCCAACCCAACCCACTTCATTCATTTATGTCCCACTAGACTTTAGAGGCCTTTGAGTTTGCAGCCACTGATACGGACTTTAGTTGGATGCTGAGTCTGGACTAACATTAGTAAAACAGTAGTTATCATTTCTTGATTGTTTTAGGTGTCAAGAATTTTTAAGTACTTACATCATCATTTAAATCTCACAAATGATCTGTGAGGGAGGTAAAGCCCTCCCATTTTATGAAAGAGAAAACTGAGGCTCCACAAAGTTAACTCGATTAGGAGTACACGGCTACAAAGTGACTGCTACTTTGAGCAGAGATTCAAAGTACTTGAAGACAGCAGATGGTGAAAACAGATGGCGACAATGTAGAGGAGATCTGAGAAGTTTGTGCATGGAAAGGGTCATAAAAAACACAGAAGAAAAGGGTAAGTAGAAAACTTACAGAAGAGTAAAATAGTAAGCAAAAAAGAACAGAAGAATAGGAAAGTTCTAAGAACACTCAGCAACAAAAGCAAAAGCTCTAGCAGTAAAATATTCAGATACAGGGCAGGAAGGTGAGACTAGAAAGGATACTTGGGGACGCAGCAAGATCCAAGGAATGAAGGCATGGCAAGTCGTAGAGAATGGGACCACAGCACCCTTAGCCCACACACACATTGTTCCTTCACAATATATTAACCATCCATGATCTGCTTAGCAAATTTGTTTCTAACTTCATCCACGGCAATTCTGGACTGTCTAAAATACTCTGGAATGCAGGTGATGTCAGTTGTCCTGTTTAGCTATCCTAGCTGCCCTAGCAAAATCTACTCTGTACCATCTAGTACAGATATTGACTCTCTGGGTGTCTTATAAGCCATGCTTTTCAGTCATTTCCTCGAACTTCTTCTCTTCCTGTTTCTGACCTTCTCAATCCCAGTTTAGTTACCTTTCTTTGTCAGTCTTCCTCTTTCTTGTACTCTTTGGTATGCTACTGAGTGTTTTCAGAAAGAAAAAGGTAGGGAAGGAAGGAGTAAGGAAAGGAAGAAGAGAAGGAAAGAAAGGGGGGAAAAAAAGAAATAGAATTCCTGTTTTGTAGCATTTGCAGATTCCCATGGTGTAAATGATTGAACGATGGCCAATTTCAAGCTATGTATACAATGCCGCCGAAAACCATCTTGAGAAGAGATGTGAAGCAAATCAACATTTTTATAATATTTGCATCATACTATATACACAAAATAGATCTACCAAGCATATAGGTAATAGTAAAATGTAGTGAAATAAATAGGAAGAAATCAGTCTGGAGCAATTATTACTTCATTTTTAATACAGTATATTTAATTGTAAGTTGATATCATTTAGTATTTCATAATGGCTCTGTTAACAACCAACGAACAAAATACCTGAAAATGTAAAAACTGGCTCAGCACAAGCCGGCGCTGGCACACACCACTGTTTGTATTTCAAACTTCTAGGGGACATGAGACACTTCAATGGGCGAGATATCCTCTTTCTCTATTTTTTGTAATTCAATTTTTGGCTCTGAGACCTTCTCAATAAAAACACGCTCTACCTTCCCCTCCACGTTCGGTTCTCTACTACAACATACTTCATTTCCGAACCCAGGTGTGTAGGCAATTCTGTGACGCCAGCTCTAGGTCCTACAGCTTAACTCAGTTCTGACTCTACCTGGAGATGGTGCCAGACCCCGGAGGTTAAAGGGTCAGTCCCACAAGACTGCTCCACCCCTTCAGATGGCACTCACAAGTCCAGACTTGGTATTTGTGCTTCTGACCAACTGACTAACTATCAGAGTTTCCCTCAACACCATCCCCCTGCCCACTGCCAGGTTCTATTAAAATTTCCTAGAGCAGCCCACAGAACTCGGGAAAACAATCCACTTACAAGATCACCAGTAGACCATAAAAGACTTTAACTCAGGAACAGCCCCGTAACAGATGCATAGGGCAGGGAAGGGGGTAGTGTGGAGCTTCCGTGCTCTCTCCGGGGTGCTGCCCTCCCAGCACCATCACCTGTCCGCCGCCCCAGACGTTCTCTGGACCCTGTCCTTTTGGGATTTTATATTATGTAGGCATATCTGATTAAATCATTGGCCCTTGGTGATTAATTCAACTTCCAGCCCTTTGCCCTCTGCAGAGGTCAAAGAGCGGGTCTAAACTCTCCAGCCCTCTAATCACATGATTGGTTCCCCTAGCAACCAGTTCCCATCCTTAGAAGCTTTACAAAAGTCACCTCATTAACATAAGCTCAGGTGTGGTTGAAAGTCAGTTGTTGGGATAATGAGTTCTTTCTTTGACCTCCTTGCTCCGGAGCTGTTTCTGAAATGGAGGACAAAAGACCAAACAATGTTAACAAAGATGCCCTTATTGCTCTTACTGGTAGGAAATTCCAAGAGTTTTGGGAATTCTTTGCCAGAAACGGAGACAAAGACCAAAATATATACTTCTTATTATGAATCACAATATTTCAGACTGCCGTAAAGAAGAATTTTAATCTGTCTTTTCTGGGTACCACCTCTCCCATAGGCTGTGTCACACGGTTCTGAGATCTTTCCAAGTATTGAGAGGGAGCCACCAGGTAAGCAGTTATGAGTGCAAACAGGTGCCACTGAGAAGTCCATGTCCTGGCCCACATGACGGCTGGAGTCTCCCTCCTACAAGCCATTTTTGGAAAGTTAAGGGCCAGATGTGTTTTTAGTAACTTACCCAAGGTCACACTACTACTCGGGAACAGAATCTAGGCAGTGATCCGGGCCTTCTATCTCTCAATCTTAACAATGCACAAGGAGCTTTTCATGATCTGACTCCTGCCCACCTAGTATGTTCCATGGTGTTTTCTAACTCCCAGGCTAGCTGTCTTTTTCTCTCCTCCAGCATACCTGTCTTCATGTTTTTGGGCTTTTGTCTATGCTGTTCTGACCACTTGAAGTCCCCTTCTTCCTCACCTCCTTCTCATTCCAAACAAGAGTGGATAAATTCCAACTCAGTATCCAAGACTTGACTAAGGAGTCTGCTCATTTGGATTCCAAGACATGCCTCTCTTACAGTCCCTATCACATTTTACTCTCATTTCCTGTTTGAACTTCTCTCACCCATTGAACTATGAGCTTCTTGAGAGGCGGATTCAGCATTTTGTTCATTATTAGGACAATGCCTAGCATGCAACATATACTCAGAAAATGACTGTTTATAGTTAAGAGACTCTAAAAATGGATGAGTCTCATCTCATAGCTTTTAAAAAGGGTTATTCATTGTACAAATAACTTATCGACTACAAATTAAACCAACAATCTAGTCAAAGAAGATGTCAGCTGGAGTTGCAGCAAGGCACTTTTATCACTAAAGCCAAACCCAAAGAAGTCCCCTGCGCAGATCATCGAAGAACTATCAGCCGTGCTGCAGAAGAGAAGCACATTCTCTGTACCCTCCTTCCCAGCAGCTGTGACAGTGAATACACCTTTCCTTGAGTTTTAATCAGAGCTACTGTTCTCTTTGCTCCACTGACAAAAATATAAAAGTAGCAGCTACACACCGAAGAAGATTCTCTACTTTCATCACTGAGGAAACCACATGTTGATGATTCTCAAGATAATTACAAGGAAGAACAAACCCAAGCCAGGACACTTGGCTGAACCAAGCCAAAAAGGCCAAGTGTGGACAAAGGTCAGTGGAAGAAAATTCACAGTAGGTACAGGCTATTTAAGTGTATGATACTGTGATACCCAGTATGATCATTGCTTCTTGCCAGAGACTTGAGTCAACACAAAAGAAATTAATGTGATCTATTTCCCTTCTGTGATCATCGCCAAATTAGTACAAAAATAGTGGAAAACTTGAGACAACTGGGTGGCTCAGTCGTTAAGCATCTGCCTTTGGCTCAGGTCATGATCTGGGGTCCTGGAATCAAGCCTTGCATGGGGCTCCCTGCTCTGCAGGAAGCCTGCTTCTCCCTCTCCCAATTCCCCTGCTTGTGTTCCCTGTCTCACTGTGTCTATCTCTGTTAAATAAATAACTAAAATCTTTTAAAAAATTAAAATCAAATTAAAAAATAGTGGGAAACTTTCATAGGGTATAAATCAAGTGAGATGGAAAGCACTTCTAACTTTTTAATATGAGCAAAGTCAAGGGCCACAACATTCAGCAGCAAGCCCCTTAGTTTGCGTAGATTCAAAAAAAAATCGCATGTAAAAAAGAACCTTTCTTCTTTCCTGCCATGTGGAAAAACTTATTTGTAGTCTTTCCTTTAAGCATCCCTTTGCCTTCTGTTATAGGCTGAATTGCTTTACCCCAAAATTCATATACTGAAATCCTAACCCCCAGTACCTCAGAATGTGACCTTATTTGGAGACAGGTAATCAGATTAAACTGAGGTCATTAAAGGGGTCTTGATCCAATATGATTTGTCTTTATGAAAAGGGGAAATTTGGAGACACACACACACTGAGAGACTGTCTTGTGAAGATAAAGGGTGAAGATGGCCATCTGTAAGCCAACGAGAGAGGCCGCAGCAGATCCTTCTGTCACAGCCCTCAGAAGCAACCATTGTTGCCAATACCTTGATTTCAAGACGGATGGCCTCCAGAACTACAAGACAATAAATTTCTGTCGCATAAGCCATTCTGCTTGGGGTCCTTTGTCATGGCAGCCCGAGGCAACTAATACACTCCTCCTAGACAGGTTTCTTCAGATATCCTTCATCCCTGTTCTTCCAACGTTTTCCAAGGTTAAAAAAAGTTACTTCACAGATGTGTATTACAAATCTTACAGTGTCATTTGCCTTTTCAAAAAACTCAGTACATAATTTTACCTTACAAAGTTAGATGTAATGTGAGGAAAGCCTCTACAATTTTCAAACCTGTAATAATTGAGTTCTATAATCCCCCAAAAAGAAGAGTACAAAAGAAAACCAATGCTGAGACCTCTCATAAAGCAAGTACAAAGGCAGAAGACAAAATTGGCTGTGCGCTATCATTAACTAAAGCTATCACAGCCCCTTTGTCATCTTAAATAGCTATTCCATGATCTTTTCACTTGCAATAATGAGCCAAACTTTTGATAAAAGAAAATATTTGATCTCCTTTTAGCCAAAAATCTCCCCTTTATCATCCCATTTAATATTCTAGAAGGGGTTTCTTTCCTTTGAAAAAAATGTAAGTTTGACAATCTAAAGGCATTTGTATTTTAAAGCCTAAAAAAAAAGATTTTTGGAGAGTACCTGGTGAAGTACTGACTTGCCTCTGAAGCTCGAAATTTCAATTATTATAGAATTTCACTCAGAATAACATTTCTACCTTTTAACCTTCATCTAAATAATGTTCATTTTTCTTTCACTATGATAGAGTTCAAGCCCTTGCAATATGCTGTAAAAGTTGTAGGAGATCTACAATTGTACTTTTTTCTTTGTTCTGGATTTCAAACTTCAGTCTATACTCCCAAAGTAAAACAAAACGCCATGTTTTCTGCAGAGACATGTTTCCCAAGAAGAAATCAGAAATGATAGATTGCAGTTCTCTCGGAGAATAAGAATGCATCAGGCGAGGCTATCTCTTTTATTGTTTTGTTTATTTTTTCTTCTGAAACACAAGAAATAGACTTCCTAATTTTGGAAAGCTCATTCCTATAAAAGCATCTCTAAACTGTGAGAAAATTATCTCAGCAATGAGGAATAAAACTGTCTTTCCAAAAATATTTACATGATTTGCAAAAGGGTGGCTAAAAAACATTTTAATAGGCAGTTTATATGTGTTATAGGTGGAAGGGACTCCAGAAAGATGATTGAACATGACAAGACTCAGATTATAAAAATTGACTTCATTTGGCAACGAATAAAAAGAATTGTGCTCACCTGATTCATGGCATTTTGCCATTATGAGAGGTGATAAAATCCGAGTGAAGTAAAAAAGAATAAAGTTGACCAAGACGTAAGGTAGAAATGTGGCTGGAAGTCAAACAAGGGAGGAATGACTTTGACGACGAGTCAGTGACAGGTCTTCGAGGTAAGCAACACAAACGGCCTGCGCCCAATTTGAGCAGAAAAGGAACTTGCAGGAAGAACCTGAGGAAGCTCAAGGAATAAACCAGTCTGACGGGACAGGAGCCGGAATAGCTCTCAGCTGCGTGGCAAGACCGAGTGGGCAGTTTGGCCTGGGCACCGCGACTGGGATGAATCCACTTCCATGCTTGTCCTTTCATCTACGTGAAGTCTGGGAAAAGTGTCATTAGTCCATCTTGGTCACCAGCCAAGAAGAGTCAAGGGTCCTTTGACCAAGTTTGTTTACAAGGTGGGAGAGGTAAGTTCTTAAGGGAAGTAGGAAAATGCTTGAGAAGAGGAGGAGAAAGGAATGTTAGTTTGCATAAATAAGTAAATAAATAAACATTTTATGATTACACCACCCCAAAAGCCGTAACATTACAAAAAGTAAAACCATTTCCAAAATGAAGGTGCTGACAAGTAGTTAAATTAAATATGAACTACACATAGTTTAGGATTCTCATTATACATAGTAGGATTGAAAGGAAGTATGTTTTTTAGACTTCAAGAGCCAAACAAGACTCACAACTCCTAGAATAAAATAAATTATTTTCAAGTGCCTACATGTATTTTTTCTGCATTTTAAACAACTTAAATGACTACCTCCCTCCCCAGTTTCCTCAGTTTTACATTCATATTATCTTTTACATACACCATTCTTTTCAATGAGATTTCACTAGTGGCGTGAATTTAATGGCATTTTTCAAATACAAATGGCTAATCCATGATATAATTTAAATTATTTTAAAAGTATGTTAGGCTATATAAATCCTTTGAAAATGTAGCCAAAATTTTAAGTTCTCATGCAAACAATAAGCCTTGTAATTACTATTCAACAAACGATATTTTTAATGTTGAAGTATCTTCCCAACAGTAAAACTTCATTTATGCCATAAATGCAATTCAGTTTGGGTTTTGCTTTGCTTGAAAGAGATATATAAAAATTATCACTGATGATCCAGTTTATTGCCTGAAAACACCACACCTAGCAAGCTTTGTTTCTCTACCTAATAATTTGTTAAGTGTGCTCTTACCTAGAAACATCCTGATGGGGTTCTCGTCACATAATAAAACACGGTATTAAATTACCCTCATGGCTTGTCAAGACCAAGAAACTGAAGAGACAGCTTGAAAAAGGAAACCACACCAACATGGTTTTGTTTCCTGGAATAAGATTAAATCATTTAAAAATTTTTTTAATTCTTCAAATTTAGTTTTAATTAGACTTTTTTAAACCTAGGTTCATGGCAATAGAAGCATTCTCCCTTAGATTTTCTCAGAAAAATGAGGAGAAATGCAAAAATGTCATGTTCATTCTTTATTTGAAATGAAGAATCTTTTCTGTAGAGTAAAGGCTTTAGGCATAAAGCTCTTCATCTAATAGCAATATTTTGACTATCTTTATGCTAGAATCTTCATTTTGACAGTCTTGCAGCTGTGAAAGTTTGCAGCTTCCTGAACTAAACTCAAGAGGCTCTGAGTCCGTGCCAGCTGTCTTTCAATTTCACATCAACTCTCTTGATATTTTGTCAGTTTAAAGCTTTTGCAAAGTTTGCAAGGCCTGAATTCATTAGATAAGGGAAATGGGTCATCTAAATCTTAGCCAACCTCAACCGCCATAGAGATTCACTATTGTAAATTTCCTCCAAGACTGAATTAGAAAATAGACCCCATGGGTCTTTGTCAGTTTGGGTATTTGATGATACCATTTTAACAGCAGCTGCTGAAGCTGTGTGTGCCTCAGTAAAAATCTCTGGTTTAAATTCTCTTTCCTTTATATTTTCTGTGTAAAATTGGAGGCTGACAGCTGCAATAATAAGGGCAAGAAGGTCATTTAAAGTTCAGTTTGCCGGACACACCATCGGGAGCAGATGAATCATAACGGTACTTGACAAAAATTACAATGGTTATTAGAAGAAAAATCCATCTTGTTTTTAAAGAATTCTGCAACATTTTTAAAGAGCTAAAAAATAAAACAAAAACAGATTGGCAGGGATAGTTAAGGAAATTGGAACACAAAGTTTCAACTAACAAAAGCATTTGATGATTCCTCTAAGAGTGAAGAATAGGCTTATTATCACAGGCAATCATATGTTATCTATATTTTGGTATAGTACGCATCTTAGATCTTTAGAGACTGAGCCCTTTTGATATCTTGTTATTAGATGGAAACGTTAAGTGCATGTCTAAATTTTAAAGTGAGGGGGGAAATGCTACATAGTACATGAAATAGAAAAAAATTGTTGGTAATACTGTGTGACACATAAGTGAATGAGTGCTTTGTGCCATGTCTATGTGGATTCTCTATATGTGCACCTGTTAAATTTAGTTTCTCCTATTAATCTATCTCATGTCAATTTGACACTTAGTCCAGCTAAAAGGAACGTTGAAAGGGACAGGAATTCCTGTTTCCCAACACGTACGAGAACAGTCACAAGCTTTGTTAACAGTGGTGTCCCATAGTTCTCCCTATGATGATGGAAATGTTCTGTATCTGCACTATTAAATATGGTAACATATTTAGTTATATGTTCTCCCTATGATGATGGAAATGTTCTGTATCTGCACTATTAAATATGGTAACAATTAGATACATGTGGCTATTGAGCATGAGAAATGTGGACAGTGCAACTGTGTAACTGAATTTTTAATTTAATTTAATTTAATTTAATCAATTCAGATTTAAATAGCTATATGCCTGTGGTTAATGCTACCATATTGGATAGCACAGCTCTATACCATTGACACTTTCACTAGATACACTTAGGGAGCATAGGAGAAAAATGGTTGTGAGTGAACCAAAGTTTGACATAGGTACCAAAAAGGCCTGCTCCTTACTTCAATCTCTGGATCTTTATAATAATTTTGTTTACTAAACCATAATTCATCAGAACTTCTCCTAAGGAGGAAGGACACCTGGGTGGCTCAGTAGATTAAGTGTCCTATTCTTGGTTTCCACTCAGGTCATGATCTCCAGGTCCTGAGATCTGGCTCTGTTCCCAGCACCAGGAGTCCACTTGAGACTCTTATTCACCCCCCTTCCCTTCTCCCTACCCCTCTGCTCCTCTCCCCCACTATCACGTGTGTTCTCTCTAAAAAAATAATAAATAAAATCTTTTAAAAAAGGCAAAAAAAAACTTTTCCTAAGGAGGGTCCCCTGGGTGGTACAGTTGATTAGGCACGGGACTCTTGGTTTCAGTTCAGGTTGCCATCTCAGGTGGTGAGATTGAGCCCCTCTTCAGGCTCCACCCTCAATACAGTCTGCTTCAGATTGCCCCTCCTTCTCCCTCTGTTCTTCCTGCTTATGCTCTCTCTAAAATAAATAATTGTATCTAAAAACAAAACAAAACAACAACAACAACAAAAAAAAAACCTTCTCCTGAGGAAATGAATAGTGGCTTTGGTAGCTACCAAGAGCTACCGTGATATGAATTGCCATGATACCAGTGATGAGCTACCCAGATACCAAAGCATGATGGAGCTCATTGTCAGCTACTTGATAAGATGCAAAACACCAGGACCCTATAAGAACAGCCACTATAATGAGCTTCCCATGAAGGTGTCCCTAAAGGAAACCATAAAAATAGGAGACTTTACAAACAGAATCTGTGCTTGAGAACCAGGAGTACTGTTAAGGTTGGCATATGAAGATATGACTTCTTGGAAAACCATCTTTATTTTCTGTTGAATGTTACCCTTATAGAAGAATAAGCACTTTTGCACCTTTGGTGTAAAAGTATGTAACACAATATATTCTGTTTCTAGAAATTAGCACCTCTCTGAGGGAACATTATTCTACCTAACACACATACTCCTAACAGAGTAGCCAAGATGATGCTTTAGGTCCTCAGGTAATAATGTGAACTTGGACTCTATATCCAAAAATTAGCAATATGTTTGGATACTCCTCATTCCAAAGCATATGCTGTCCAAATAAATTGTCATGGGTCTTTTTGGGTGAGGACTGGAGAAATCATTGTTCTTTATACGTGCTGTCAATGTTGCAAGATCTTTCATCATGGGAAGTTGGCCTTTCCTTTGTTCAGTGAGTTCTATATCTGAGAATTGGTTGAAGTCTGCAAACTGAGCAAGGGATTATGACATTTTGTTGGGGTGGCTACTCTTAGCTTCATGATCATCAATGCTTGATTTGTTTTGGTTGTGTACATTGTGAAATATCATTATTGATGACCCATCTATTTTGCCCCTGGGAATGCCATGCTCTATCTCTGTGAGTCAGATATACCTGGCTTCTACTCTGACCTTTGATCATTATAATAATTGCATCGGCCATGTTTCTGAGAGTTAAGTACATCACCTGACTTCTATTTCAGGATTCGTTCATCCTCTTTGTTATCAGTGATCCCAGATCTATAGCAACATCTTCTTCACCAATCCTGACCTACAGAGGAGAGCCACCGCTGAGTTCAGCAATCCTGTGCCACACTCATCGTAACACAACGGTTATGGGTTTTTTTCTTGCACCAGATTAAAGATGTCAGTCAACTGAATTCTGATTTATGTAGTTCCTACACAAGAAATATAGTTTATTATATTTGTCCCTCTTTATGTAATGTATCTTGATTCCTGTGTGTATATGTGTTTGTGTATATGTGTTTGGTTTTTAATCAAGCTTATATTCTTTGGTTCTGGTGTCTGATTGAATCTTCGGTTTCTGTCATTAGTTTTGGAATAGTATCAGCCATTATTTCTCCCAATTTTGTTGTCATTGTTGTTTTATGTCCTCCCCACCCTCTTCTAGGATTTCTCTTGTATGTATATTTGACCATTCGACATTGTCCCATAGTTCTTGCTCTGTTCTGAGATAGTTTTTTCCCCATTCTCTTTTATCTTTGTATATGAATTTTTGTAATTTCTATTGAGCTATCATCAAATTCATGGGCTCTTTTGTCAACTGTGTCAAGTCAATTGATGGACCAATCAAAATCATTCATCATCTCTATAAATTTTTTTCATTTATAATATTTACATTTGGTTTTGAGATCTCATAATTTCTATCACTCTGCTAGAATTGCCCAACTGATCATGAATGCTCTCTACCTTTTACACGTGCGTCCTTACCATAGTGGTCCTAATTATTTTAATTTCCTGATTAATCATTCTAATACCTGTGTTACATCTGAGTAAAGTTACTGTTGATTGCTTTGTCTTCTGATAGTGGATTAACTCTTTTTACATCTTTGTGTCTGTTGTAATTTTTTATTGTTGAAAGATGGAGGTGAGTTACTTTTATGCTGGGAAATGGGCATGCCTTTCTTTCTGCTAGGCCTTTATTATGGGAGGTTGAGTAAATCTGGCCAGAAGTTGAGCTGGGTTTTGCATTGTTATTAGTACACCACCAGCACAGAATTCCTCTAGTATTACTTTGTGTTTAGAGTAAAAGCTGGTTTATGGTAAAACCTGATTTAACTCAATTTCTGTTCCACCATCAGCTTTAGGATTTGGGTTATGCCTTTGGATTATGCCTCAGAGAAACTCTCTCCAAGCTCCTTTCCCTCTCCTAGCAATAAAACACTATTATTTATTACTTAGTGTTTGTAAGCTTAAGTTTGTAAGTGTCTGATGGTATCTGTCCTTGGTAAGCCTGTGTTTAATTTCTATCTCCCCTTACAGATGACAGATTTCCTGATTTCAGGTTAGTTTCTTACCCTGTAACTTCAGCTCTCCCATGTCTTTAAGAAAAGTTGTGAACTTACAAATTTTCCACTGTGATGATGTTGTAATAAGAGTAGAATTTTGTTCTTCCCAGCTTCTGATATCCTAAGCAGAAGTCGGAATGCTCTTACGCTTTGATAAAGACAGTGCTATCTAGCCCTTATCACAGAGCATAGTCAGCCGGTGGGCAGCCTGGACTTATATGACAAGTCCATTCCCATATGCCCAAATTCTCTGAGCCCTTTGATTGCTTCCTCTGTTATTTGTCATGGAAGTTCTGGTGTTTTTACTTCTTAAAATATGCACCTTTCCAAGCTTCCAGGATCCAACCTAGAAGGCCATTATTTTTGAGGCCTTGCCAGAATGTTAAATTCTGTCTTCTTGATAAACTCTCCTTCACTCTTTATTTCCTTTGCCGTTTGAACCAGCACCCTTAAAACCCACTCCCATATGTACTCTTCCAGTTCCAACCAGTATATGTTAACTATGTCCTACAACTTCTCTAGTCCCCTTCCTTGCTTAGCAGACCCAGCCAGCACTTTCCCAGGCATTTTGTGTTATAATTTGACCCAGCTATTGCTCAGGAGGTACACAGGGTAAATGCGTGGGGAGTGGGGAGGGGCTGGGAGTGGAGAGGACATGCAGATGTCATTTTTGCAAGGAAAAATCCGCTCTACGCTGTCTGTGAACAAATGCCTCTTCACATGGTCTAAAGCAAGACCTGGAAAAGAAGATAAAAGCCCCGTGTTCAAAGGAATGTAAGGGTTGAAGTTTGCAAGTGTTTCAACCCAAATATCTCTATCCCAGATCTCAATCCTTCCCAAATAGCATGCTGGATTTTGTAAAGCAGAACTGCCAGGGTTGAGAATTCAATCTTTTTTGGAATTCTGACACTCCTATAAGTCCTGGGTTTGATCATTAGCCATTTCCGTACTCTGGCAGAACATTGGAGTGTATGACCTCAAGGAGGCCCTCTGGCTTTCACCCTTACCTTAGCTTTCATTGTCCTTCCATAATGTATCAATCCATCCCAGCAACAGCCATCCAATTCAATAGTCCTTAAATCACAATTTTGTCTGAGCCTCTCAAATACTTACCTAGCATACCTACCAGTCCATTCCTTTTTACCAGGTTGCATCACAATTACTATTTATCACCAGTGAAAGTTCTAACAATTACACTGCAATCTCATGCTAGGCTCCATCAATGCTCCATCTACCAACAGTGATGATGAACTGCCTTGATCCTAAAGAGGAGTCTGGGCAACGCATCACAGTACCCACCTCAAAGGGGTTCCTACTGGTAGGTGATAAATAGGGAATTTGCAACATTGTAGACAGGACCTCCCCCCAACATCTCTTATGAATTGAAGGGCTCTAGAAAGTCACATAATTTTTAAGCCTGATCAACAAGATTCATGACACTGTTTCTTTCCCCTGTTTTATATCCTAAGCTTAAGTATGATGATGCTTCCAGGAAGGTGGTGTGAATATCCCATTCTCACCGCAGCTAGAATGAAGAAGTAAGAGAAGGTCTGTTATATACAGCTGGAGTTTTGAAGGCAGGGCCATAAATTTCCTACACCATGAAGTCAGGACAGTGGCAGCAGTAGAAAAATCAAGAGAAACTGCAGAAAAAGTAAGCTTGGGATCAGAGATGGGTTCACCAAGAGATATTTCTTTTATTAAAACTAGAAGATCTGGGTTTTAATTTCATGAAACAGCTAGGATTTCTTTACAGTTCACAACACAAAAATTCTAGTCTATAACTCTCTTATGCATGTTCTTTCTTTGTGATGGTACTTTGATAGGTTCAGATAGAAATGTATTATGAAATCCAGTGTTAGTAAATTTCTCTCTTTTGGTACAATATAAAAAAATAAAATTAATAGAGATAGTGGCTTGCGTGTAATATAATTCTACCTTTAAAATTCTAAATAAAATAGCTAAGAATTAGGCCTATAATAAATCATCTGAAATTTAATTTGAAAAATAAAATATTGTTGGTATTTACACCAACACAGAAAATAACAAAGTCACTACTCATTTTCACAAGGGAACAAAATCTGAATGCAGTATTATTTTACTTCTTAAAACTGTATTATTGCCGGGGCGCCTGGGTGGCTCAGTGGGTTAAAGCCTCTGCCTTCGGCTCAGGTCATGATCTCAGGGTCCTGGGATAGAGCCCTGCATCGGGTTCTCTGCTCAGCAGGGAGCCTGCTTCCTCCTCTCTCTGCCTGCTTCTCTGCCTACTTGTGATCTCTGTCTGTCAAATAAACAAATAAAATCTTTAAAAAAAAAAGGAATTTTTTTTTAAAAAAACGGTATTATGGCTGAGTTTGCTGAGGGTTAGCCATTATTGGGTTATTCCAAATTGTCTCATTGCTAAACATATTTAATTTATTAAAAAGTTACTATGTACCAGAGATAACAGTAAATGTTTTATGTACATCAACTCTTTAATTCTTATAAGAATACTTATCAAAATCATTCTTATAAGAACATGATTATTTTTATAATTTTAGCCAAGGCTTAGAGATTTCAAGTAATTTGTCCAAATTCACACTGTTGGTAACAGATTATAAATTCTTGGATGAAAAAATGAAAAAGACTATAGGGTGATCTGCTCCTCAAAGTACATGCCCCTATACACTATGCCATGGGGTGTTTTAGAGTAAATAAACTACATGGAAAAAAAAACCAAACCCTACATAATTCTAAACTCCCAATCTTCGCTGAAATGATTAGGTTTATGTTACCTAACATCTTTCTATCCTAAAGATGTAGTATCACTTTGACTGAAGCCTTAGACTTGACTTCTTCCTGCCCATGCACATACTTGGGATAGATTCCAAGCTGAAACAAAGAATCATCCAGATACAGATGGGCTCCATTTTGAAAAAGACAATGTATTTAATAGTACTAGAAAAGACACTGAACAAATTAGGAAGACCAAGACATTTCTAGCATCAGTTCTTTCAAAACCACAATTAAAGAAAGAAAAAGACCACACAGACACGCACCTATGTGGTTAACTTTATCTCTATCTAAGCATCTCAGGAAGAAAGGCAAAACCAAGTCTCATCTTAAGACAAAAATGTATTTCGCATGATGAAATAAAAGTGTTAGAGTCTGGAATATTTTGGCTCTCTTTCTCAACAGGGCTGCCAAAATTTTAGTCAAATAACTGTACAAGTGAACATAAGCAAAAGACGATAGGAATACATGATGCCATGGTTCTGGAACAATAAGACAACTTGAAGAGACAAGTAAAAGTGATTACAGGTCAAATCGGGTTAACCCTGTGAACGCCCTCTCTACTACAGGATGCATACACATGGAGACAATGATCTTTATTTTTTACTTTATTACTTTTTTTTTTTTTTTTTTTGAGAGAAAGAGAGAGAGAAAGGTGGAGAGAGGCAGAGGGAAAGGGAGAATCTGAAGCGCGTTCCATGCCTAGCACAGAGCCCAATTCGGAGCTCTGTCTCAAGACCCATGAGATTATGACCTGAACCGAAACCAAGAGTCAGTCACTCAAATGACTGAGCTACCCAGGCACCCCAGCATAACTTCCATTTCTGGTCAATGGTCTGGCACCTAGTTTAGCCTAGTTCTTACCAAAAAAGTAAATACACAGAAATGACAGTTTTCTTATATCGATCAAATGACTCTTCTATCTCTATAAATGTTCTCTGAAATTAAGAAGCTCAGTATCTACTTCAAATTCTCTCTTCCTCTGCCCCTCCCACTTGTGTGCGTTCTCTCTCTCTCTCTCTCAAATAAATATAAATCTTAAAAAAAGAAAAAAGAAAAAGAAAAAGAAAAAATAGATACTTATATATGGGAACAATATTTCTGTCCTTTCTCAATGTCAGAGGCTTTTAGACTTGATATCTGTATTTCTTTCTAACTTTAGACCACTTCGGCCCACCCTCATGAAATTTTTTTTGTAATTAATGAAATTCTACAGTCAAGAGCAAGTGTTTCCTGGTAGTAAAAAGAGGAGCTAGAAAGGAAAGTGTGACTTGTGTACTTGTAGATGTAGCCTTTCAACCTCTTGGCATTTCTTTTCCCTTCTCTAGTCATTTCTCCTGTCAAATAATCAAGTGAATAAACATTTCATTCAGTTCCAGTTTAACTCAAATTCTTATGTATTAAAAAAGATGGATCTAGATTTTGAAGTCCCCCTCACTGGCTTGGAAAAACAAACAGGGTATCCCTAGGAAATTTAGTAGCCAGCTATGCTTTTCACAGTTGGGGAGATATTGATATAATCTGTTTGGTGTTATCCAAATAAGAACCATAGGGCTGAGTAACCTACAAGATTTAATTAAAAGCATGTTAGTTTTTTTTCTCACATCACAGTTATATGCCTTACGGAATGCAGAGAACTGAGTAAGGTTTTGATTCAATTCTACATCACAGTCTCATGAACTATTTTGAAAGATCTGGTTCAGACATAACGATACTAATCAAGGCATTCCATCTGTAATTCAACAAGAGTAAAAGAAAAAGTTACCAGTGAGCTTTTGCCCAAAACAAAGAGCATATAACCACTATGCATTATCTTTATTACATGTATAACATTGCAAGAACATAACTGACATCAACCAAGCATGTTAGCGTATGAGAGACTTAATAGAATTGCTAAAATTCAGTGGCTACTGGAGAACTTATGCCCACTATGTTCACCCACAGAATGATGTTCAATTCTGAAAAGTGTAATACAACTCACTTGCCCATCCTAGTTGAGGGCAGCAGAGAGAGTAAGAAAGAGACTAAACAAAGATTTATACTTAATTATAAGATTAGTGTAAAAATTTTGTTCCTCGGTTTTACTTTTCTTAAAATGTTTTACTTGGTTCAGAAGGGACTTAGGCAGACATCAGTTGGATTTCATCTGGGTTTTGAGTCATTATTATAGCTTTCTGTCACAAAAAAGAAAAAACTTAACTTCTGTTTTATCCCCATGTTATTCATTAGTTTTTTTTAATCCCTAATGTATTAGTAACTTTCCTAAAATGTTCTCAGCACTGGATTCTGAAAAAAGTTGGGCATCAACTTACAAATTAACTCTTAGGATATTAAACATTCAGGGTGCCTGGGTGGTGCAGTCATTTAAGTGTCTGACCTTGGTTTCACCTCAGGTCATGATCTTAGGGTGGTGAGATCGAGCCCTACATCAGGTTCCTCACTCAGCTGGAGTCTGCTTGAGATTCTCTCTCTCCCTCTCCCCCTCCCTCTGCTCTCACTTGCTCTCTCTCCCTCTCTAAAAGTAAATAAATAAAATCTTAAGAAAAAAAAAATTCTTAAATCAGTTCATTTGAACTTGGAAATGACATCTCCAGAGAACCAATCTTATAAGTGGTGGTCACATCCCAGGTCAGTTTATACAACTCACAACATAATAACATTTACCTCAGCATCCTGCCATCATGCAAGGTGCTGTTTTAATAGTGTTAAGTGAATTAAACAAGGAGGCCATGAGAGTGGTGTGGCTTCAGTGCCTCAGTAGCCTATGTCAATAAAACAAAACCTCAGCCTGAAATGCTCCAAGGATAAGAAATCAAAATCTCGGCGCGCATGGGTGGCTCAGTGGTTTAAAGCCTCTGCCTTCGGTTCGGGTCATGATCCCAGGGTCCTGGGATCGAGTCCCGCATCGGGCTCTCTGCTCAGCAGGGAGCCTGCTTCCTCCTCTCTCTCTGCCTGCCTCTCTGCCTACTTGTGATCTCTGTCAAATAAATAAATAAAATCTTTAAAAAAAAAAAAAAAGAAAAGAAAAGAAATCAAAACCTCAGGACAACCAAATACAAAAAGCCAACTAGACTTTCCCAAATAAGGCAACTGCTTAAATTATAGCCAGTCAAATAATTTCCTTGCTTTACTTCCAGTCTTCTCTATAGAAGTCTTTCCCCAGCTCCTGGCAGTGGAGTACCCTCCTAACCACTTCCAGTTTGGCTGCCCTGTTCCAATTGATTTTTGCCCTTAAAAATGTAAGATGTCACAGTTTATCCTTCAACACTGGTAAGCATATCCATCCACTCATGTAGGGATAGAAACACCGTTGTCTCTTCTTCACACTGAGAACCGCGGACCCGCTGGTTCTGCTCACAGAAGCTCAGAATAGAGAGCAAAGGGAATTCAGGAGCGGACAGGGCTGGCTGCGCTCCTGGAAGCTGCCCCTTGGAGGCGAGAGACAGCCTCACTGCGAGTGCTTCCACAGCTTCTCCTGCCTCACATAACGCAGCCCAAGAGGTCCTTTACAGAACACGCCAGATCTGGTCGCTTCTCACCTCAGAGTTCTCCCAGGTTGCCCACTGCACTTGGAAGAAAAATTTACAAGGCCTTACTTGGGCTGGCGTGATCTGGCCTCTGGCAACTCCTCTGCTCTCATTTCCTGCTTCTCTCCCTCCCAGGCCCCCACCCCGCTCCGGCCAGTCTGAAGTTCCTCAAACATGTCAAGCACGTTCTCACTTTAAGGACTCTCCACTGAATAATCTCTCGGCCTCTCCACTTGTCCCTTCCCCCCGAGGAGACGTGGCCTGCTTCTTCATTTAACTTCTGTCTCTGCTGTAGTGTCACCTTCCTAGAGAGGTCTTTCCCAGTGACCAGGAAACAGCGCTCCAGTCCCTCTCAAACAATGGCCTCACTTCAGTTTGTATCATACTCTCTGGCTTCTATTGCATATTTGTTTATCTTCCTTAGTACGATGTGAGCTCCGCAAGGGTACGGAATTCGTTTTATTTGCCATTGCATTCCCTAAAATGATGCATGGCACGTAGTCCACACTCCATATATATTTTGTTCAGTAAATGAATGAGGGATATGGCTCTCTCAGAAAATTGTTCACAAATCACGACCTACCTACATTTAAAACTGGCTCCTACCATCTCAGTGTTTAGCAGCTAATGCCGGGGAAAGATAAATTAGCTAAACAGGAACAGTCAGCCCTACAATAATCTAACATTCCTCTGAACAAAATACATACCGGAGAATTAACAAACAGAATATTTTTTTAAGTCAACGTATAGGACCTTCCATCCTATCACCGTGTATAAATAAGCAAGGGCCCTAAAGCTATACACGAGGGCTGTATATTTTCCAAATTGGGCATATCTTTGCAGTCCTCTGAAGCGCTTGATGGACGTGGAAAATACTTCAGGCTTCTGGCATTCACAGATGCAACATCTTTACCTTCAATGCACCTCAGCCTTGAAGGCTGAGAGAGACAGGATTCTCAGCAGGAGTGATGACTGCTGATCAGGGAATGACAGAGTGTTAGAGCTGAGACACCTAAGAAATATTTACTCAACCCCCTACATTTATATTTGAGCAAATCAAGGCCCAGAGAGGAAAAGTTGCTGGAAGGTGCTAGAATAGGCCACCCCAAAAAAGCTTCTTTGGCAGATGTATTATTTGGAGCTAAAAGCCATTGAGAACCAGCAGACACAGAAAAAGCTCTAAAAAACAGGGTACGGGTTTATGAATGTATGTATGTAAGAGAGAGGAAGAGAGAAGGAAGGGGGGGGCCCCGAAGCAGACTCCCTGCTAATTCAGGGAGCTTCCCACCACCCCCCACCACCCCACCATGACCTGAGGCACCCAGGGACTCCACAGGCTTTTCTTTTGTAAAGGAAATTTACATTTATAAGGGAACTGTCATTTGTAAAAAGGTCTTCCTCTCGCATACCAGGAAGAGAAGGACTCTTAAGAACTTATCAGTGGAAAAGAAATCTACTTTAATCAGCCTAACAAACCCTACTAAACAACCCTTGTGGGCCATACTTTCCCTGCTCACCTTCCCAGAACTTGCTTACCTCACCCAAAAGCCCCAAACCTCTTTTCTTTCATTTAGCATAAGCTGGTGTATATCAGTACAAGTTCTAACTAGCCCCTTGGATGATTCAGTGGGTGCTCCCATGTGTATGCGGGACACACATGTTAACACACTTCTGTTCTTTTTTCTCTCGTTAGTCTTCTTCTGCCAGTCTGATCTACAGAGCCCAGCTAGAGAACCTAAAATAGTAGAGGGAAATGTCCTTTATCTCCCCTTTCCCTACGTTGCTGCTGTATATTTGTCACTTTACTAAACATCCTTATAAATGGGTTTTGTTTAGATGCCTTAGTAATTTTCCTCATTTTTGTTAATTTAGGAGGATATATTTATGTTGCATAATCCAATCATTTCTTTAACGAACCTGGTATAGTTGACGACTGTTGACTTTTGCCTATCCAGTAACCCCTATCCGTCCCCAGACAGATGAACTTCTGACTCACTTACCCTTTCCTCATCCTGAGCCGGAGAATGGAAACCCTTCCTGGCTACAGAAGTCAGCCTACTCAACCAGAGCCTCCTCTAGCCAGGTCCGCAGGAACTGGCTCCTGGAAGGACACATGGTCCAACGAGATCTATTACAGGACACCAAAGTCCTCATTACTGGACGAAACTGGAGAGGAAAATTCACAAATATAAGCCTTGATCCATTGTCAGCCACGGAAGGGAAGCCTGCCTGAACAGTGAGCCAACACAACGGAAAAGCAGAGACACCAGATGGGAAGAACTGAGACTCTATGACATTATTAAGTCCTCTGGATCCAGTTACGTCTACACCTTGATTTTTCAGTTACCCAGGTCAATGCACTAAGTTGAGTTTTCTATCATAAACCCCCGAAAGTAGACTAACAACTGCAAAGAGCGTTCCGTGAATTTACCCGGGAAAAGCAAATATAGTGATAGAATACAGGGAGTGATTTGAACACACAAGAATAAAGCTTTTCACATTCATCCGCCTTCAATAAAGAGGCTAAAACTAGAAGCAATGCAAATAATATAGTTAGCAAGTTTGTTGGCTCTAGTTTAAAGCAAGGAACCTACTGACTGAGTTTTAATCATCCATACTTTCTTCTACCCCAATCTCTAGCAAAAATAACTTTCAATAAATTGTCATAGGAAGAAAAACCTTGTGAATCAAATTGCTATTTCTACTGGCTGATGGAGAAGGTTTTAATATAAAAAGATACTAAAGAACAAACTGCAGCTGCAAAAAATTAAGATCAACTTGGAGATTTGTGTTTATTCTTAAGGCAGAAAAATTGATGACTATAATAACAACTGCATACATAACTATCCATGGTTCCTGTGACCCTCAAATGTAGCCACAAGAAAAATGCTATCCTGCATTCCAGCTTTCAGCTGGGATGAATAATACTGTTGAAATGCCAGTTGAATATTACCCCCGCCAGCCTCCTGCTCCTTCACTGTCAGCCACAAGAGGTCCATTTTCCCTTCCGCCTGTGTGGGGCCATTCACCTAAATAGAATTGGCTGTAATAATAACCAGCAAAACAAAATGGAAAAGGGTACTGAGGTAAGCAATTTCAATTCGACTCTATTTAAAAGAAGAGGTATAGTAAAAATCCTTTCTTAGCAGCGTATTTTCCCATCTTGAAGAGCTGTGGAAGGTTTAATGTGCTCACAGTCTTCTTTAGAGGGCTACAATCCATGAGTCATTTAGCTAAGTAATCTACTTTCACCCAGAAATTCAAACATTTATTTATAGTTTGACTAGAGGTAGAGTCATAGCTTCTGTGTTACCCATGCCTGTGTCTATACAGAAACAAAAGTTGTGTTCATAAACATTAATGTAGAAAATCAAGCAGTTCAGGAGAAAAAAGGCACTCTCACTTAATGATGAGTAAATGGAGGCCAATGTGTTTTTACCATGAATTAGACAGAAGCTACCTCAATTCGTTACTTACATTTATAGAAACAACAAAAAATGAATGTTCCATTAATTCAAAAGTGGATTGATATCATAAAGATGTCCATTCTCCCCAAATTGATCTACAGTTGCAATACAATTCCTAACAAATTCTCAACAGGGTTGAGATATTTTCATAGATATGGACAAACTTATGCTAAAATTTGTACTAAAAGGCACAGGAATTAGAATAGTTAAACCAATTTGCAAAAGAAGAATAAAGTGGAGGAAATCACTCCATCCAAAGTGAAGAGTTCCTACATAATTATGGTAATGAAGCCAGTGTGGTGCTGGTGGAGGAATAAAACCACACATCGAGGGAACAGAACACACAATGGGGACAATAGAGAAAGAAATGAATATAATTATGCCTGACGGATTTTTGCCAAAGGTGCAAAGGCAATTTAACAGAAGAATGGTAGATATCTCTTTCAGCAAAGGGTGCTGGAGTAATTAGACATCCATAAGCAGAAAGAAAGAGAGAAAGAGAGGAAGGAAGGAAGGAAGGAAGGAAGAAAACATGGAGCAGGGCACCTGGGTGGCTCCGTTAGTGAAGCATCCAATCTTGGTTTCAGCTCAGGTCATGATTTCAGGGTCCTGGAATCAAGTCCTGCTTGGGGCTCTGAGCTCAGCAGGGCATCTGAGGATTCTCTCTCTCCCTCTGCCCCTACCCCCACCCACACACACACTGTCTAAATCAATCAATCAATAATCAATTTTTTTTTAAAAAAAAAAGACACACAATGGTATTTTTTAAAATTTTTTGAGTATGGCAGACATATAATGTTAAATTAGCTGCAGGTGTACAAATTAGTTATTCGACTGTGTGTAAACTATGCTATGTTCACCAGAAGTGTAGCTACACTGTTGTTATAATGATTTATTCCTTATGTTGTGTCTTCTATTCTCATGACGTAGTCACTCCATAAATGGAAACCTGTGTCTCCCACTCCCCTTTGCCCATTTTGCCCATCCTGCCACCTCCAACCTGGGCAACCATCAATTTGTTCTCTGTGTTTATAGGACTGATTCTGCTTTTTGTTTCTTTAGTAACTTTTTTTTTTTTTAGATTTCTACCTATAAATGAAATCATATGGCATTTGTCTTTCTGAGTCTGACAAATTTCACTTAGCGTAATACCCTCTAGGTCCATCCATGTTGCCCCCAAATGGCTCTATCTCATCTCTTTCCATGGCTGCATAACATTTCTTTATATACATATACCTCCCTTATCCATTCATCTATCAATGGGCACTGAGGTTCTTAGTTTGCTTCCACATCTTGGCCATTGTGAACAATGCTGCAATAAACATAGAGGTGCATATATCTTTTTGAAAGATTATTTCCATTTTCTTTGGATAAATACCTAGTAAAAACTCAATAGTATTGGGTTCCCCTTCAAAATCATGGCTCAAGGGGTTCTACAGACTTACTCCCCAGAAAAACAATCATAATTGCTAAAATTACCCAAAAAAAGTCTCTGGAAAGAACATTTATTCAAGGAAAATCTACTGAAATTCAGTAAAAACAGCAAGAATCTGTGGCATTTAAACTACATCCCACTCCCCACTCCCCACTCCCCCTCGCCCCTTCCCAGCGCAGCATGGCAGAATTCCCGCTCTAAGTGGGTGCAGCCAAGAATACATTAATCCCTCTCCCTCTGGCTCACAGTCAAGGGCTATGATGTCTTCCCAGAAGGAGCAAGCCAATATTTCTCTTCCTTCCCCCAGATCCATTGTTGCAGAGGCTAAATTCAGATGCACTCAGCCTGAAGACCAGGACCCCCTTTCTCCACCCAGCCCCTTTGTAGAGTACAGGCTCTACCCCAGGCACAGCACTTTGTACTGAAACACTGCTGAGAAGCTGAGTGGCTCACACACTGCTGGTGCTCACTTGGGAAGCATGTGTCAGTTTCCTACAAAACTAAACATGTGCTCACCATGCAACCCAAAGACTGCCCTCTGGGGCATTTATCAGAAAGAAAAATTTATGTTCACATAAGAACTTGCACATGAATGTTTGCAGCAGCTTTATTCTTAATAGACAAAGGCTGGAAACCTCCCAACTGTCTTTCCATAGGCAAGAGGTTAAACTAACTGTGGTACATCCTAATAGAGGACACTACTCAGCAATGAAAAGGAGTTGAAATACTAAACAACTCGGATCTTGAGGAAACCAAACTAAGTTAAGAAAAAAAAAACAACCCTCAAAAGATCACATACTATATGATTCCATTACTAAACATTCTTGACATGAAAAAATGATGCAATGGAGAATAGATACGTGGTTCTTAAGGGTTGAGGGTGCACGGCTGTGACTGTTAAAATGTAGCATGAGGATCCTTGTGGTGAAATTGCTCTCTGTATTGACCATGAAGTACACATGTAATAAAATTGCATAGGATTAAATAACACACACACACACACACACACACACACGCACACACGTGTGCATGGGACACTGGTGAAATCTGAATAAAATTGGTGTCTTCCATCAATGTCGGTTTCCAATTTGTGCTATCCTACTATGGGGGAAATCAGGTGAGAGATATATGGGATTTCTTTGTATTATTTCTTATGACTGCACAGGAATCTACAATTATCCCAAAGTAAATAAAGTTTTAAGTGTCACACAGAGTTGAATGATCAGATGAATTTTAGATAAGCTTAGCTGATACAATCACATCATCATCACTACTACATCATTTGAACCAGAGAATTTCATTTCTTTCCCCTTATTTTGGCCCTTTATGACATGAAAGACAGGAAAAAAAGTTGTGTTTGTCTGTTACTACCTCCAGCTGTGGTCCCCTGATAGCTAATAGGTTAAGAAATTTTCGTTCATTAATCACAGGTTTGCCACGGAGTGGATTTGGCACCAGGCAAAGTGCATGGTCCTGTCTCACGTTGAGGTCTTTCATCTAGCTTGCTTTAGGTAGAATAGACATTTTCACAGTATTTGTTCTTCCAATCCATGAGCATGGAACTTTTTCCATTTCTTTGTGTCTTCCTCAGTTTCTTTCATGAGTACTTTTTAGTTTTCTGAGCAGAGATTCTTTGCCTCTTTGGTTAGATTTATCCATAGGTATCTTATGGTTTTTGCTGCAATTGTAAATGGGATTTACACCTTAATTTCTCTTTCCACTGTCTTGCTGTTGGTGTATAGAAATGCAACTGATTTCTGTGCATGGATTTTATATCCTGACAGGATACTGAATTCCTATATGAGTTCTAGCAGTTCTAGAGTGGAGTCTTTTGGGTTTTCCACATAAAGTATCATATCATCTGCAAACAGTGAGCGTTTTTGCGGATTCTGGTGCCTTTTATTTCTTTTTGTTGTCTGATTGCTGAGGCAAGGACTTCTAGTACTATGTTGAATAGCAGTGGTGGTAACAGACATCACTGCCATGTTCCTGACCTTAGGGGAAAAGCTCTGTTTTTCCCCATCAAGAATGATATTCATTGTGGGTTTTTCATAGATGGCTTTGATGATATTGAGGTATGTATCCTCTTTCCCTACACTTTGAATTCAGAGCTCTGATCAATAAACGATGCTGTACTTTGTCAAATGCTTTTTCAGCATCTATTGAGAGTATCATATGGTTCTTGTTCTTTCTTTTATTAATGTATTGTATCCCATTGTTTGATTTGCGGATGTCGAACCAAACTTGCAGCCCTAGAATAAATCCCACTTGATCGTGCCAAATAATCTTTTTAATGTACTGTTGGATCTTATTGGTTAGTATTTTGGTGAGAATTTTTGCATCTGTGTTCATTAAGGATATTGGTCTGTAATTCTCTTTTTTGATGGGGTCTTTGGTTCTGGGATCAAGGTAATGCTGGTCTCATAAAATGAGTTTGGAAGTTTCCCTTCCATTCTATTTTTTGGAACAGTTTCAGGAGAATAGGTATTAATTCTTCTTTAAATGTTTGGTAGAATTCCCCTAGGAAGCCGTCTGGCCCTGGGCTCTTGTTTGCTGGGAGATTTTTTTTTTTTTTAAGATTTATTTTATTTATTTGACAGACAGAGATCACAAATAGGCAGAGGCAGGCAGAGAGAGAGGAATGGAAGCAGACTCCCTACTGAGCAGAGAGCCTGATGCGGGGCTCGATCCCAGGACCCCCAGATAATGACCTGAGCTGAAGGCAGAGGCCTTAACCCACTGAGCCACCCAGGCGCCCCTGTTGGGAGATTTTTGATGACTGCTTCAATCTCCTTACTGGTTATGGGTCTGTTCAGGTCTTCTAAACAGTTCTAAACTGAACTGAATGGTTCATTCAGTTCAGTTTAGAACTGTTTATTCATGGTTCAGAACTGTTCATTCATAGTTCAGAACTATGGTTCATAGTTTATATGTCTCTAGGAATGCATCCATTTCTTCCATATTGTCAAATTTGATAGCGTATAGTTGCTCATACTATGTTCTTATAATTGTTTGTATTTCTTTGGGGTTTGTGATCTCTCCTCTTTAATTCATGATTTTAGTTATTTAGGTCCTTTCTCTTTTCTTTTTGATAAGTCTGGCCAGGGGTTTATTAATCTTATTAGTTCTTTCAAGGAACCAGCTCCTAGTTACGTTGATCTGTTCTATTGTTCTTTTGGTTTCTATTTCATTGATTTCTGCTCTGATTTTTATGATTTCTCTTCTCCTGCTGGATTTAGGCTTTCTTTGCTGTTCTTTCTCCAGCTCCTTTAGGGGTAGGGTTAAGTAGTGTACTTGAGACCTTTCTTGTTTCTTGAGAAAGGCTTGTATCGCTATGTACTTTCCTCTCAGGACCGCCTTTGCTGTGTTGCAGATTTTGAACAGGTGTGCTTTCATTATCATTTGTTTCCATGAATTTTTTCAAATTTTCTTTAATTTCCTGGTTGACCATTCATTCTTTAGTAGGATGCTCTTTAGCCTCCATGTATTTGAGTTCTTTCCAACATTCCTCTTGTGATTGAGTTCTAGCTTCAGAGCATCATGGTCTAAAAATATGCAGGGAATGATCCCAATCTTTTGGTACTGGTTGAGACCTAATTTGTGACCCAGGATGTGATCTATTCTGGAGAATGTTCCATGTGTACTAGAGAAGAATGTGTACTCTGTTGCTTTGGGATGGAATATTCTGAATATATCTGTGATGTCCATCTGGTCCAGTGTGTCATTTAAGGCCTTTATTTCCTTGTTGATCTTTTGCTTAGGTGATCTGTCCATTTCAGTGAGGGGGGTGTTAAAGTCCTCTACTATTATTGTATTATTGTTGATGTGTTTCTTTGATTTTGTTATTAATTGGTTTATGTAAATGGCTGCTCCCATGTTAGGGGCATAGATATTTAAAATTGTTAGATCTTCTTGTTGGACAGACCCTTTGAGTATGATATAGTGTCCTCCCTCATCTCTTATTATAGTCTTTGGCTGAAAATCTAATTGATCTGATAAAAGGATTGCCACCCCAGCTTTTTTTAGATGTACATTAGCATTGTAAATGGTTTTCCACCCCCTCGCTTTCAATCTGTAGGTGTCTTTGGGTCTAAAATGAGTTTCTTGTAGACAGCATATGTGACAGGATTTGGTTTTTTATCCACTCTGATAACCTGTCTTTTGATTGGGGCATTTAGCCCATTTACACTCAGGGTAACTATTGAAAGATATGAATTTAGTGCATTGTATTATCTGTAAGGTGACTGTTACTGTATATTGCCTCTGTTCCTTTCTGGTCTGCTACTTTCAGCCTCTCTCTTTGCTTAGAGGACCCTTTTCAATATTTCCTGTAGGGCTGGTTTGGTGTTTGCAAATTCTTTTAATTTTTCTTTGTCCTGGAAGCTTTTTACATCTCCTTCTATTTTCAATGATATCCTAGCTGGATATAGTATTCTTGACTGCATATTTTTCTAGATTAGTGCTCCAAATCAGACTCCAAACGTGGCAGTCATTTCTGGCCTGCCAGGTCTCTGTGGGTAGGTCTGCTGCCAATCTAATATTTCTGCCATTGTATTTTACAGACTTCTTGTCCCAGGCTGCTTTCAGGATTTTCTCTTTGTCACTGAGACTTTTAAGTTTTATTATTAGATGACAAGTGTGGACCTATATTTATTGATTTTGAGAGGGTTCTCTGTGTTTCCTGGATTTTGATGCTTGTTCCCTTTTCCATATTAGGGAAATTCTCTACTATAATTCACTCCAATATACCTTCTGCCCTTCTCTCTCCAATACACCTTCTGGGATTCTTCTTCTGGAATCCCAATTATTCTAATATTGTTTCATCATCTTGTATCACTTAACTCTTGAATTCCCCCCTCATGGCCCAGCAGTCGTTTGCCTTTCTTTTGCTCAGTTTCTTTATTCTCCATCATTTGGTCTTCTATATCACTAATTCTTTCTTCTGCCTCATTTATCCTAGCAGTAAGAGCCCTCCATTTTTTTTTTTTTTAAAGATTTTATTTATTTATTTGACAGAGAGAAATCACAAGTAGATGGAGAGGCAGGCAGAGAGAGAGAGAGGGAAGCAGGCTCCCTGCTGAGCAGAGAGCCCGATGCGGGCCTCGATCCCAGGACCCTGAGATCATGACCTGAGCCGAAGGCAGCGGCTTAACCCACTGAGCCACCCAGGCGCCCCGAGCCCTCCATTTTTTATTGCACCTCATTAATAGCTTTTTTTATTTCAGCTTGGTTAGATTTTAGTTCTTATTTCTCCAGAAAGGTATTTTACTTCTCCAGAAAGGGTTTCTTTAATATCTTCCATGCTTTTTTTGAGCCCAGCTAGATCTTGAGAATCATCATTCTGAACTCTAATTCTGACATATTTCCAATGTCCATATTGATTAGGTCCCTAGCCATTGGTACTACCTCTTGTACTTTTTTTGTGTGTGGTGAGTTTTTCTGCCCAGTCATTTTATCCAGATAAGAATACATGAACAAGAGAATAAAATGCTAAAAGGGTGGCAAAGACCCCAGAAAAATGTATGCTAACCAAATCAGAAGAGATCCAAAACTGGGGGAGAGGAAAGAGGAGGAAAAGAAATAAAAATTAAAAATAAAAAATCATATATATATATATATGTATTGTATACATATATATATATGAGATATATAGATATATAGATATATATTTATATTAGACTGGTGAATAGAACAGAGCCACCCACTTGATTTAGGTATATTTTGGTCTCTTAGAAGAAACAACCTCCCAAAATTTTAAAGAAAGAAAAACTTTTATATATATGTACACACATATATATAAAATATATTATATATGCATATATAGATAGATATAGATATATACACAAACATAAGGGTAAACACAATGAAGGGGTGGCATATGACTGTAAAGATGAAAATTAAAACAAATTCTAAAAAAGGAATTGATAAGTTGGTTGGAAAAAGAAAAAAAAGAAAAGACTAAAACAAAGTCATGTGCTAGATTACAGTATATTTTGATCTATTAAAAGAAATTGTGTCCCAGAAATTTTTAGAAAATAAAATCCTATATGTATACAAAAAATAAGGTTAAATACAATGAAGGGATAAAATATGACTATAACAATGAAGGATTAAAATGATTTTTTTTAGAAAGGTATTTTAAGATAAACTAGTTTAAAATGTTAAAAGAGGAAAAGTTAAAAAATAGAATTAGAAAAAAATAAAATTAAAAAAAATTTAACTTTGTAAGACTAGAAGATCATGGGTGAAAAGCCATGAATTCTATGGGTTGTTTCCCCCTAGCTGTGGAGTTCCACTGTTCTCCTTGATTGGTGAGCTTGGTCTTGGCTGGAGGTTCTTGCTGATCTTCTGGGGGAGGGGCCTGTTGCACTGATTCTCAAATGTCTTTGCCTAAGGTGGAATTGCACTGCCTTTGCCAGGGACCAAGTTAAGTAATTTGCTCGGGTTTGCTGTCAGAGCTTTTGTTTCCTGAACACTTGCTGTACTGCTTTGGAGGACGAGAATGAAAATGGCAGCTGCCCAATATCCGGCCAGAGGAGCCAAGACCTCAGGGCCCCACTCCTCAGTGTGCCCTCAGAGATAAGCAATCACTCCTGTCCCCTGGTCTCTGGCCGCACTCAGAGCTCACCCAGCCTGTGACCAAGCATTTCTGTCTCCAGCACACAGCCCCATTTGGAGTCTCTAAACCCAGCAGATTCCTGTTGCACTGTTCCTCCTGAAGGAGAAAGGTGAGTCTCCCTGGATCTGCTACTTTATGTGTCTTATTCTTTAACAAGTTTCTTTTGCAAGCCAGACCTGGTGAGACAATAATTTTAAGCTCCCTAAGGGTTTCCCCACCATAATATCAGCTTTCCTGGATTGACTGTATCACCAAAATTCCCCAGGGCTTTGTAATAATAAAACCTTCTACATGTACAGCACTTTCAATTTTTCAAAGCACATTAACCCATATAATTTTATCCTGTGACTCTTACAGATGGTATTTTTTCCCCCGCTTAAAAGTGAGGGCGAAACTGAAAGAGAGACTGCCTGTGTTCTCAGGTTTGGAGCTCCGACAAAACACAGGCGTCCTTCTGCCTCTCAGGCTCAGCTCCTACCCTAACTGGAACTCTGCACTTAGAATCACACCCCCACCCTCCCACACGCACAGCTTCCCAGTAAGCAGTCTCAGTTCAGTGATTCCCCAGGGGCAATGGACTTCGGGTGAAATGTTATGTCTCAGGAGACCGTGTGCGCCAGCTCCTGGAGGTGTTCAAACAAACCAAATAGCCAATTAAAGTAGATTCAGTTAAATGGAGAGTTTGACAAGAAGACTTCAAAGGTCATTTCTAACTGGAATTTCGTGATTAGAACAAAATACTTTCTTCAGCCTAAAGTACAACTTCTCTTGGGACGCCTGAGTGGCTCAGTCAGTTGAGCAGCCGACTCTTGATTTCCGCTCAGGTCATGAGCTCAGGGTTGTGCGACGGAGCCCAGCATCAGGCTCCGTGCTCGGTGCGGTCTGCTTGTCCTCCTCCTTCCCCCGACCCCTCCATACTCACCCTCTAAAATAAATGAATAGAATCTTTAAAAAAAGAATAATAAACTACAACTTACTTATAATAAATTACTTTCTCATTTTTCTTCTTCCTTACAGAATATGATTATTAAAAAGAAAAAATGCTAACAGAACTATGTAAAAACATTATGGCATATTAATTTTTGCCTCATTTTTTGAGTTAATACTCTACTACTACATCAATAAATGTGTAATTTTGTTCCTGCTGCCAGGATTTCCTCTCTGTAATCCATCCTCTGTATTGGCCCTGCCTAACCGAACTTCCTGTAATTATAGAAATGTGCCTTATCTGTGCTGTCCAATACAGTAGCCATAGGTAGTAATTAAGCTACTAAGCACATGAACTGTGATTATAGAACCAAGTAACTCAATTTTTAATTTTAACTAATTTTAATTCAAATGGCCGCATGTGGCTAGTAACTACCATATTTCACAACACAGCCTATATGACTATCAAAATAATAATCCTTAAAACAACTCTGCTCCCCAAACACATAAATTCGTCCAAAACCATAGAATGTACAAAACCAAGAATGAAACTTATTAGAAATTATAGATATTGGGCAATAACGATATGTCAATATAAGTTCATCAATTATAACAAATGTGTTACTGAGTGGAGGGTATCAATCTTGGAGAAGATGATGCAACTGTGGCAGCAGGGGAGTTCTATGGGAAGTCTCTGTACCTTCTGCTAAATTTTGTCATAAACCTAAAACTACTCTAAAAAAAAATAGCCTATTTAAAAAAATAAAAAATCTGCTGGATCCCATTTGTCCATTTCAGTGTCTCTCAAACTTCCCTATCAAAAGACTACTGACAGTAGAAGCTAGAGAGAACTATTCCTAAAAAGTTTGGGGGCTTTAACTTAAAGCTAGACAGTTGGAAATTAATTTGGAATGTTTCCTTATCTTTAAAATACATATGAATCTTGTTATCCTCTACTGATATAACCAAATTTCTACTAATACATAGAGGTTTAACTTTTCTTGCCATCAGACAAAACAAGGAAAGTTTCCCACCTTCCTCTTGATTAATACATGAGAAGCTATTGCATAAATATATCACTAATGAAATTACTAACAATTTGGGAAGATCCTGTTGCATGAAAGGCTGTTGCTGCTGTACATATCAGATTTGACACCCAGTAACTTTCTCTTCTGGGTACGAGTGTCACAATATTTTGAGAACTGAGATTCACAAAAGTATGGGGATACAAATGGCAACATTTTTGTTTTTTGATTTCTTTATGAGCTGTGTCAGAATAATCATTACCAGAATGTTGCCAAAAGTGGTGGAAGGTCAAAAATACTTTTAGGTCCTTGTCAATGGACCTTTTTATAACTCTACCAATTTGGTAAGGAGTAGAATCTCTGGGATCTGTATGGCCAAGGATACAATGTCTTTCCCTCTTGAAGGTAAAACTATTCAGTCATTTTTCTAGCGGATAAAAATGGCAGATGGTATTCTTTATTTTATCATCAATATTGTAATTTTCATCACATAAAAATGTACACTAAATATTTAAACTCACTTTGAGAATCACTCCTTTTTTCAGTAAAATAAATAATATATTTGCAACATGAAAAAGTTAATATACTCTATACACAGAAGAGTAAAATTAGGTAGTCTTCTTAATTTCTATCAGAATTACAAATTGAATGAAAAATTGGATTATGAGACACAATTCCACTGATAGAAGGAGGGAAAAGCCGCATTTAAATTTGCCAGGTAAAGACAACAGACATATTGTTAATTAAAACAGTCTCTTTCAAGTAAATATCAGTCGATTGGAAGTATACCTTTCCCTGAGGGCTTTTCTTCCCCCTTCCCCCTTTCCCAAAGGTGGCTTTCAAAGGAAGCCTTTCAATGCTTCATAGCAATGAGGCAGGGGCTCTCCCTTTATTTAACCTCAAAGGGACCATCAAGCAAGTCTTCATTCGCATGGGGATTATGCTTTTCATTACACTCCTTCTAGCTATGACGGCTCTATTTAACTGCAAGACTTCTGATTTTTTTTTTCCTTCAAAATGTGTACTTTTAAAAATATGATTATAACAGTAATGGCTACAAGAGACACCATATTTTAGACATTTGCATCTCGATCACAAGCTCCAAATTTTAAATAAACATCTAAGTATATCTCCCTTAATATCTCATTTCACTTGGTTTCTCTGTGCCTTTTTCTAGTGCTGGTGGGAGTGGTGCGCTCTTCCCTGCTACCCTCGCTGGTGCCTCAGGGACAAAACAGGCTTCCTTGATATCAGGTGGTTCTTAACTTTCCTCATTATCATGAACATTGCCAGGGATTCCAAGCATCCTGTTTTTGTGCACTGATCCATCTTCCTAGTTGTTTTTATACTTTTAAATTGTTACACATTTAAAATGTAAATTAACTGACAGGAAGAAAAAATCATCTAAAATTTCCTCGCAATTTCAATACTTCTGTTATCGGAGAACACACCACAGGAAGTGGAGCTGAGCATAGCCAGTAACCGTATACTTAAAAATGAGTATTTCTTCAGTTGCACTTGTAGAAGAATGTTGATTTGTGAACCATGTTGGTCTATGCGTGTAACAAAATTTTAAGAAAATTTATAATATTCAAAAAGCTAAACGTGTTTCTCAGAAAGACTCATTATGGATGAGCCTCCTGGGACTCACGGGGGACACTCATGTCTTCCACCAGCCTGTCTCATAGACCAGAACCAGGTATGTAGACCTGTGGCGTAAGCACATGTGGAGGACCCTGTGATGCTGTCCCCCCAGCTCCCAGTCCAAGGAGAGCTTGTTAGCTGTCAGCTCCTGCATGGTCAGCCCCAGCTGCAGAGAGCCCCTTACCTAGCTCAAATCCTTCCCAGGGAGATCCCTATCAGATGACCGATCGATCTATGTGGGCCTGGCCATTTCACTCCGATGCAGGATAACACCGACAGAACATTTGGGCTCCCGGTCTCTCCACGGGGTCTGCAGAGCGCATCATGGGACTGCTTTGCAGCTTGACTTTCCCTCAGCTCAATCCTGCACCCTATCCTTCCACAAGGAACATGTGCGCACTAACCTGGGTCTCAGGGTCTGCTTCCTTGAGAACTCAGTCTGTAGCGGCATACTTTATCCTCCTAAAATATCAGAGTCCTGTTTCTTATGGTGCAGATGCCACCGTCATACAAAATCCCTCAATTTTCCAGGCACTCACTCTACACAGAATATTATATCATCTAGCCCAGTGGTTGTCAATGGCTCAGAGAGATTTTCTTTCTTTCTTTCTTTCTTTCTTTTTTAAATACTGGTATCCAGACTGATTAACTCCAGGGTGGGCAGGGGAGGGGGGCTAGGAATTTGTATTTCTTCAAAAGCTCTCTGTGGGATTTTAAACGGCAGTCAGGGTTGAAAACATTTTAGGCTTCCAGGAAAGTACAGAAAATATATACAATGACAATCCACCAAGGTGAAAGAAAGCATTCTGCGCCGTATGCTTGCCCTTACAGAGGAGAAAACATGTTCCCACCACCCAGGCTGCCAGCCCGGCTACGCACACCCATCACTTTGCTTCTGCTCATGTTCCAGCAGGTGAACTATTTTTGCTCCCAGTGAGGCCACTTTCTCCATCTGTGCAATAAAACCCATCTTTTCAAGGACTTCTCTCTAAATGGCCCCTCCTGCTTCTGCATCATTTTTCCCCTTTCTCTGCTGCTGTATTCCCACCAGCATATAAACATGTGAAAACATCTCCATTCTTTACTAAAAAAAGAACTCGACCCTACTTTTTTCTCTAGCTACTTCCAGCCTTCCAGCCGCTGCCCCTTTTCTCTGCTGCTGCTTCAGGAAGCATCTTCAGAGAGCTGGTTACATGTGCTTTCTCCATTTCTTCACCCTCCGTTCTCTCCTGAACCTACGTTACTCGGGTTTTTATCCCAACCCTCCAATCAAAGCTCTAGTCAAGGTTCCAGTGACATCCACATTGGCAGGCTCGGTGGTTAATTCCCAGTCTTCCTATTACTAAACCTGCCAGGCTCCTCTGCCCCAGGCCACCATTCTGTCCTCACAACACTGTCTTCCCTTGGAGTCGTGGGTCGCTCACCCTCTGGAGAGTCGCTTCCTAACCTCGTAGGCCTCCTTCCCGGTCTGCTTTGCTGATCCCTCATCTGTTCAGCCTCTACACATGATTTTGCCAAAGAGCTCATCTCTCCTTCTTAGCTCTCTGCTTTTGCTAATTAGGGAATTATCCCAATTTTATGGCTTTAAATACCATCTATGCGCTTGAGATTTCCAAGTGTAAATGCCCAGTGCAGATTATTCCCCTGAATTCAAGCTTATTTTGTCCCAAGTACCCTTTCCGATCTCCAACCAGAAAATCGATATCCAACCAGAAAATCGAACGGCACACATCATGTCCAAAACCCAATACATTTCCTTCCCAAAATACTTCTCCAATCGTTTCAATCTCAGTAAATAGCAACCCCAACCTAGTTTTCACTAAAATTTCAAAATTATTCTTAACCATTCTCTTTTGTTTTTTTGTTTGTTTGTTTGTTTGTTTTAACCATTCTCTTTTGATTCCATCCACAAGCCTGTTAGCTCTACCTTTAAAATAAACCCAGAAAAGATGACTTCCCACTACTACCTCACTGCCACTCTGATGAAGCAACACTCCCCTCTCAGACTAAATCCCCATGTCCTTAGGGATTTACGAGCACGCTCTTCTTGGCCCAGGCTACCTGTCCAAGTACATCTCTTTCATGTCTCCACCACTAATAGCTATCTCATAGAAGGAGAGTTGCGTTCGTACCTTGTAACGTGAATCTCTCCCCCTAGACTACAGCATTCGGAAAGCCATCACTAAACACAAATTTAAGGTTTCAATAAATGGTAGATGGATGAAAAATGAATGAATGGTTCAAAAATGTTACAATATTGACTGTATTGGATAAAGAGATATATTGATCTGCTTGACAGAAAATTCAAGAGGTATTATTAGCCACATTCATTGTGCATGCCAACTGAAAAGAATTTCACACTTGCTTTGATATATTCATTTTTCTTTTTGACTCAGTCAATAGAATTAATTGTCTTCCTTCTTGTTCAGAGGCTGATTAATTTAAACAAAAGGGCATGTGTGGTGACCTTCACAGCACACTGACTTGAGTTGGTTGACTACAATAACCCAGTATGTACAAAGGAAGCCTATTGAGACAAGGCAAAAGCTAACAAAGCCAACATACCAGTCCTAAAAGTTTAGAAGGCCTTCAATAGTCTATATATTTTTAAATCATCTCAGAATCATTTATAAAGAGATTAGGTAGGGGCACTGGCCTGGTTTAGTCGGTAAAGCATGTGACTCTTGATCTCAGGATTGTAAATTCCAGCCCTACCTTGTGTGTAGAGATTACTAAAAAATAAAAATCTTTAGGAGTGCCTCGGTGGTTCCGTCAGTTGGCCAACTGACTCTTGATTTTGACTTGAGTCATGAACTCAATGTGGGGGGTGGAGCCTCATGTTGGGCTCCACACTCGGAATGGAGCCTACTTGTCTCTCTCCCTCCACTTCTGCCCCTTCTCTCTCTCTCAAAATGAATGAATACAATCTTTAAAAAAATTAAAATTAAAATCTTTTTTAAAATGAAGAAAGAAAGATTAGGTAGCTAATGCCTATTCCTGGATAACTTAAATTGGCAGAATATAATCTTTTTAAAGTTTTTGACCATTCTTATTTTTAATTTAGGTCTCCTTGTTATTAGTTCAGAGAAGCTTACACCTGGTCCAAAATTAAAATTAGTGTGCATTTCCCTAATGAGAGTGACTTCATGATTTGCATTACATTAATTCTCAACAGCCTTGCTTAAAATTGTTTTGAATTAGAGTTTCATAATTAGGATTTAACATTTAAATCATATTCAGGAGACTGTGCATATGGTTAAACAGACTGCCAGAATAAATTATGAACTAACAAAATAGTAATCTATTACTTTAACGCATTTGGTAAGTCATATTATAGTTATCCTTTTACATATTTTTACAAAATATTCTCTTTGGTTTCTTAACTATGGTTCGCCCCCCTCTTTTGACCCGTGACACTTGCTCACAGTAATGTCACCTTCACTATGTCACCCCAGGGCATCAAACCTTAGTGGTGTCCTATGGGCCGATGACATGAGGGAGGAATTTAATAAAATACCTCATGTGTTTGCTTATGTTCTTAGTAACTTGAGCTCTCCTCTCTTTTCTCTCAATAATAACTTAACTTCCAGTAATGTTTTTTTCAACTTCTAGTATTACCTACCTAACATTTTATTTAGAAACTGGGAAAAAAAAAAAAAAAAAAAAAACAAGATCCAGTGTGCCCCTATTTTCTTTTGAAATTTAAGTGCCATTCTATTGGTTATTTTGTCTTCTAACCTTTCCATTTTCCAGTCTTCTCCAACTTTATTCTATCTTAGCTTGATCACCTTCCCTCCTGCAAAAGCTTTCACAACCTCAGCACTACTGACATCTTGGGCCAGATGATTCTTTGTTGTTGGGAACCTGTTCATGGGGAATGTTTAACAGCACCCCTGGCCTCTACCCACCAGATGCAGGTACAACTCCTCCACCCCCACCCGGATTGTAAGAACCAAAAATATTTTCACATGTTATGAAACATTTCCTGGGGAGGTAGAAGGAAAGACAAATTGCCACAGTTGAGAACCACTGCTCTATGATAACTGAAGCTAAAGATCTTTCAAAAAAATAAAAAAAAGATCTTTCCAGCTACCAAGGATCACAGGGATTCAAATTCATATCATCTTAATCCACAATGTGGTCTTTGCCCTAAAATGAGACATTTAGGGGCATTGATAAAGCCCAGTCTAGCTACAGTGTGTTCCTGGAGATCATGAAGATAATGACATGTGATGGTTAATTTTCTTTGTCAACTCAAAGTATAGTTTAGATGAGTTTAACAACTAAGTCAGTAAATTTTTACTAAATCAGCTTGCCCTCCACAATGTGGGTGGGCCTCATCCAATCAGTTAAGTTCTTAAATAGAACAAAAAGTCTAGCCTCCTCAAGCAAGAGCAATGTAGAAGATTGTGTTACTGTTTGTCTAATAGATTGCCTTAGAACTGCAACTGTACTATGAACTCTCCTGGGTCTCCTCCTGCCAGCCCACACTGCAGATTTTGGATTTGCCAGCCTCCATAACTCTATGAACAAATTCCTTACAATCAACCATGTATGTACTTTTCCTCCAGAGAACTCTAATCCATGACCTAAATGAAGTAACAATATTTCTGCTTTTCTCCTCCCCAGGAGGAGAAAATGGGGAATCAGTAATGTATATTTTTTGACTTCTGAATGTTGCCAAAGAATCAAAAGGGAAGATTGAAGGAAGTAAGACCTACAGTTTCTTTTACAACAGAAAAATTATAAAGAAAGTAGAGGATGTGAGAAGGTAGGCGATGAAGCAAGACCAGGGAGGCACGCGGAAAGAAGCTGAGTTAGCGCTAAGAGTCTGGGGAAATCTCTGGCAGGATGGCCAATGCTTTGGAGCCAATCCACAGTCCAGAGGAGACCCTTTGAAGGAGCACCTCACATCACCTAGACGGAGAACCACATTACCTGCAGTCTTGAGACTAAAGCATGTCTATGACCAGCTGCTATGTGTTGCCCGTGACTTGTGCTCTGAGACTTCTTGGAGGCCCATTCAAACTGCCTGATGTAAAAGCAACCTCTCTTTCCCAAAGGCACAGAGCACTTAACCAGCCACTTTCCAAAATAGAGGTTTGGGCTCCTCAGCACTCAGAAATAGGGAAGGGAAAATCGCTCTTTTGGTGAAATCATGAATGCTCACGCTGTGCTTCTTCATGCCAAGAGTGATGTCTGGTGATAAAGTTCACCAGATAAGAAGCATAGGTCTTAAGATGAGTAGACCAGAAAATGCAGCAAAGCCAAATGTAATACAGAGACAAGGAAAATTGCCTTTAGTGCAGCATTCTGCTTTGAAAAATCAAACTCCGGTATAACTGTTTTGTTTTAAAACCCAGCTCTTCTGAGTAGGTACTTTAAAAAAAAAAAAAAATTGAATTCTACTTACATGCAGACAGCATACATATATTACAATACCTATAGGTTCTTGGTTTATTGGTAAAAATAAAATTATTTCTAATAATACATCCCATGAAAACAGCTAGACATAATTCACCAATTTTGAAGCATGAGTTTGGAATAACCTCATGAGGTTATGAGGTTATGAAGTTATGAGGTTAATCAACCTCATAACCCAGAAATTCCATTCATACCCATGTACCCAAGAAAAGCAAGTACAGATATCCACCAAGAAAACAACAAACAAACAACAACAAGAAGGAAAAAAACAGGTACAGGAAGGTCTATGGTGGCTTTATTTAATAGTTCAAAATTGGGAACAACCCAAATAACCATCATTATATGCATATAGTAGAATACTCTACTGTACTATAAAAAAAGAATAAACTTTACTATCACAACATCATGAAAGAATATCAAAAACACGCTAAGCTAAAGAAGCCAGACATTAAAGCCACATTCTGTATGATTCTATTTACATGAATTTCAGAGGGCGCACCTAAACAGTGGTGATGGAAGTCACGCCCACTGAAGTGATGGAAATATCCTATCTCTCCATCCGAGGTAGAGGTCCATAGGCATCGACATAAGAAAACTTAAATCAAGTTATGCAGTTAATAGAACATTTTATTGAACGTATGTTCTATCTCAACTTTTTAAACATTCTATAGAGAGAACTGTGTACAAAATTCACCGTGAGGGACCTCAGGAGGAATTACTAAAAAATAAAGGAATTCAGACTTAGTCTACAACATCTGAAACCAAGGCATCTGCTGATTTAAAGCATCACGTGCTGAGTCTGGCTCAGCCAGAAGAGCATGCGGCTCTTGATCTCGGGGTCGTGAAGAGGAGCCCCACGTTGGGCATAGAGATTACTGAAATAAATAAACCTTAAGAAAAAAGAGTCATGTGTTAGGTGTTCAGATGCTATAATCAGAAAAAAAAAAATAATGATTCAAGTATAAAGGCCAAAAGGAAGATCATACGGTGGCTATTGGAGACAACAAACCCTGTTTTGCCGTCCAGCTGCCTCTCACATGGTGTACTCAGTTTCTGCTGCCTCCATAACTAGGTACCAAAATGTCAGTGGCTTGACTCCCAGTTTCTATGGGTAAGAATGCAATGTCATCTCAGCTGGTTTCTCTGCTCCCAATTTCACCAGACCAAAGTCAAAGTGTCTGTCGATTGGACTCTTATTCCAGACGCTCTGGGAAGACTTTTTATTTCCCTGCCCGTTCAGAATTCAGATTATTGGCAAAATTCAGTTCCTCGCAGTTGTAGGTCCCTATTTCTTGGTTTGCTGTCTAGAGACCACCCTCCCATGTTAAAGGCCCACTTCTGTTCCTTGCTGATGATCCCTTGCATGCCATACCCAGAAATGACATGTCAAATCCTCCTCACACTTCCAATGCCTCTGACCGCAGTTTCACTCTTCGGACTCCCGCCGGAGAAAGTTCTCTGTGTTTAAGGGCTCATGTGATTAGACTGGGCAGACACAAATAATGCAGGATTGTCTCCCTGGCCTGAGGACATTTGCACAGACTCTTCTGCCATGTGACATAGCATCTCAACAGGTTCCAGGAGTTAAGATGTGGGTGTTTCAGGTGCATTATTCTGCCTGCTACACGTGGACAGCTCTGTCTGGTCCTCGTGGCTGGGTGGTAGCAGGCATTTATTCATTTATCAGCGCTTAATGGTCATCTTGAACAAGAAAGAAGAATAACTAGTACCTCAGCAGCCTGATCATGTTTACATGGTGGCTTCTTCATTGGAAGCTGTTAGTGTATTCTCTGAAGTATTATACCACTCCATGTTGCTCTATTATTTTACTGATGCTAGTCCTAGTTTGACCTCGAAGAAGCATGTTCCTAAAGAATTACTGCTTTCCACAAGCCTAAATAATTCTCTCTTATTGAAGATTCAGGTTCTGGGCAAAGATAAACCTTTAAGGCAAAGGGTGACTGGTGCTTCAAGAGCCGTCCTCTCTCACCCAGTACGGACCGGCCTGGAGAAGAAAAGCAAAGAGGAAAGAGAAGTGGCAGGCCTTAGCGCAGATACGTACAGGAAGGCAGCATACGAACCCTGGACAAAGCGACACCCCGGTCCACCTCGGTCGTGTCCAGGATACACATTGCCTTGACCACATTGCCCTTCCCCTTTGGTCCTGTCCTTTAATATCTTTACTTTGCAGAGCACTTTGCAGTTTCCATATCTTTTGTGACACCTATACTATCACTGAGCCTCCAAATAATCCTGTTAGGTAAATCAGACAAGCATTATTACTCTCTATTTTGTATGTGATCACTGTTCAGGTAAGCAAAGTGACTCCATGTTTCGTTTTAAGATTGCATTCACTCATTTGTCAGAGACAGAGGGAGCGCACAAGCAGGGGGAGCGGCAGGCAGAGGGAGAGGGGGAAGCAGATCTCCCCCCTGAGCAAAGAGCCTAGTGCGGGACTCGATCCCAGGACCCCTGGATTGTGACCCAAGCTGATGGCAGACGCTTAACCAGCTGAGCACCCCCCCCCCAGGCATCCCCAAAGTGACTCCATGTTAACAGAGCTGGAGAGCAGCAGATGAGCCTGCATTCAGCAACTGTACCATCACTGTGGCAATTACAGCTGCACCCATCACCAGGCTCTCTAGTTCTTGCTCTCTGCCTCTTTATCAAAGTCCATCCCCCATGCCTCATTCACAATAAAGTGTGAGCGACTGGATCTTCCCAGGAGTGTCTGCACTTTAATATCAGTAGAAGCAAAACTCAAAGGATAAAATCTCAGACATTAGCAATTAAGTCAGGGAGAAGTGGGTTGGAAAGAAAGGAGGCGCAGGAGACACAAGGTCTTCCCAACACTCCGATAATGACATTTGGAAGGTTCTTCCAAAGATACCAAAAGGTCAGACTCGGTGGCAGACTCTCATGAAAGGTGAACATCAAGTTAGAGAAGCTTCAGACAAATCTCAGCTCCTTCCGAAAACGGAGTCAACACACAAACAAGGGAAGGTGGGAAGTTTAAAAAGAATTAGAGCAAGGAACTTAGGAGGAGAGAATAGAAGGCCAGATGCCAATTCTCAAGTTGATATGTTAAATCAGATATAACATTCCGCCAAGAATTGGGGAAACTGAAAATATGGTCTTCTCTCCCAAATGACTGAATAACAGCAATTTTTATGCTTTTTTCCTTTCTTGTTCATTAGAATAAATTGCCCTGTCCTGAACTCCGTAGGACCTGGGAAGCCCCTATTAAGGAAATGTAATCATCTTTGAGACCACAGTATTCACTGAAAATAGCATGCAAGTTCCTGCCTACGTCTTTCTTTTCCCTGCAGCATTTTCCCACTTACTTCTTGTCCTCCTGTTATCTCTTGACCTGTTTGATGCTATCAGCTTTTCAAATGTCTTTAATAACATATAGAAAATTATGCACTTTACGGTTCCCTTTGTGAAACCTCAGGCCACCAAAAAAGATTAAGGTAACTTCATCTGATAAAATTAGACTAACACCTTCTTTGCTGCTATGCTGGAGTCTTACTTGATTTCTTGTTTAAAACCAGAAAGTTACAACTGTTCTGTGTCATTATAAAGGTGAAAGGGACCTTGGCGAGTTATCCAGTTTGTTACATGAACCTAGGAGATACTACATTAAAACCATCAAACAACAATGCCTATCCTTCTTCTTAATTATTTATGTATTTTCAGTCTTCAGTGAAAATAACTTCAGGGGCACCTGGGTGGCCCAGTGGGAGGGGCCTCTGCCTTCAGCTCAGGTCATGATCTCAGGGTCCTGGGATCGAGCCCCGCATCGCATCGGGCTCTCTGCTCAGCAGGGAGCCTGCTTCCCCCTCTCTCTCTGCCTGCTGCTCTGCCTACTTGTGATCTCTCTCTCTCTGTCAAATAAATAAAATAAAATCTTAAAAAAAAAAAAGAAAAAGAAAGAAAGAAAAGAACTTCATAGAATATTTGTCCTCAAGAAATGAAAACATTATAATGCTGATTACTGTTAACATGGTTAGGTATCTAATCACAAAATATGAGTTTTTACCTCTCTTCAGATATACAGAGATCTCCTGTTTCATATGGTAAGCATATCTAACCAAAAAATTACAGTTCTGTACTTATCTGTTCAAGAGGATATAATAGATCTGGGGAATTGAGAGCAACCCTCTCTTTAAAAAAATAGGAACCATACCAAGTACAGAAAGAACGGATCAGCATCTATGGAGACACCCAATAACCACATAGAAAGATGGATCAAGATAATAAGTTAATTGGAATTCTCAAGAGAAGAGCTACCTGGGTAGACTCACTCCTCTCTCTAAGCAGATGAAACCTCTGCATGACCCCATTAATGAGGCCAGGATGGTAATAAGACTGAATGATGTGAGACAGGACACTAAGGTAAGACATCCTTCTAGCAAACATCACTGGACTAGGAGAGGAATAAGGATGTGTTAGAGGACAAGTTGGGGGTGCAGAAAGGGAGGAAACAAAGCAGGAATTTTATCTCTTTATTTTACAGAAACCAGACTCCCTATTATGTCCTTGAGTCTTGGCCAGACTCTCAAGCTGGAGCTCTCTAGCAGGGATAAAGTGAAAGTAGGGCATTCTCTCCCACCTGTTACTGAGGACGACAGCTGATGACATGGGGGAACAGTTGGATAGAATTTGATTCAGAGCCAGTGATTTGACATTTCATAGAGGTATATCTCTTGGCTTAAAATTAAGGGCAGGGCTCAAGTAGGAGCCACATCTTATCACAAAACACGTATGAGAATTATTGTTCACCTCTTCATTATAACAAGAGAACCTAAATATTACAGCTTCTTTTTATTTACAATTGGGAATATGCTAGTCTAGAAAGAGGACGCTAGTTAAAGGTTACTGATACCGTCCCCCTCTGCAATAAAAAAACAAAACAAAACCAAGTTACTGATGCTGACACTTCTACAACCCTACTTAAATTATCCAGCTATATTTCAGGTATTGTCAAATAACCATATGCTAGATATTTTCACACAATAGGTAGGCAACGAATGGCTGTAGTTTAAAATGCAATTAATATCCCAACTCCAAGATTCCTCTGGTCTTTGCAATTCCAATTGCAAATCTATTGTTTGTGAAATCTCATCAGTGATGACAGAATAGAAGTGACTTAATTTTTTGTTTTAGAAATGACTTTATAATTCATTAAGTCTCATATGAAAATTACATCGATTATTTTATTATTGACATAACAGTGGCCTTTTTGGGGTCTCTGAGCTCTGCTCTAGGGTCCCAACTCCACCTCCTCTCATCTGGTAGGAAGAAAACTGGCAAATAACTGCATCACCTGCCACAGAGGAGCAGGGTTATATATTGTAGAAGCACAAACAAAGTGCAGATTACTTTTGGATTTAGAAATGGTCAGAAGCACTTATATCCTGTTTGTTTTGGCCAAAGGAGACAGTAGAATTAAAAAAAAATCATCTTTTTTTTTTTAAAGTTTATTCCAAATGTGTATAAATATTAAAACCAAGAATTTAGCTTAAATTAATTTTAAGTTTGGTTATGTCTGAAGAAAGCTAAGTACACTTTCGGGACCCTCATTTGTGCCAGTCATCCTTTCTGCCCTCTATAATTATCCAGATATGTTTCATGATTTTGACAACACAAAAGTTGATGCTCTAGTTGGCTGATGAAACAGTATGAGAGCAAGAGAGTCTGTGGTTTTTGACAATGAATGGAAACATATCCCCGGAATCTGCCAATTACTGTTGAGCAGAACCAAGTTTTAGTCTTACTTGAAAGGTCGTCTTGACTTGATGTGTTAGAAGAGAAGTTTTTTGTTTGGGTCTTTGGGCTTAATAGATTCTGTTCGCATGGTTTTCTTTATCATCAAAGAGAAGCGACTAACAACATTAAGGCTTGAATCAACAAAGACTGCTTTTAGGTCTTCTCGGCCCCACAATTCCTTTTTCATTAAAGTGGATTCCTTGCATAAAGCAAAATAACATATCTAACTAACATAACTAAACTAAGATATCTAACTTTCTTCGAAGGAGGGGCTTCTGTTATTCTGCTTCCACAACTCTATAATCATGTTTTTCAAACTATACTTTCTAGGCTCGCAATATACAGAGTATTGAAAGGGTTCGCACTACCTGCTGATATTCTCACTGTGCCCCTTTTCTTTCTTTTTTTTTTTTTTAAGATTTTAGTTATTTATTTTAGTGAGAGAGAGAGGGAGAAAGAGAGAAAGAGGTGTGCAGAGGAAAGGGCAGAAGGAGAAGGAGAGGGAGAGAATCCCAAGCAGACTCCATTGAGCACGGGGTTTGATCTCACAACTCCAAGAGCACAACCTAAACCAAAACCAAGAGTCACTTAACCAACTGAGCCACCCAGGCACCCCTCACTGTGTCCATTTTCTATGTCCAAAGTTACACTCCTGACCTATGATAATTGTGCATCCGCACACAGATACACATTCTCGCACATGCTCATGAAGGACAAACACAAATGTGGTGCATAACCAAAAACAAAAGCAGAATTTCCAGCATATCTTTTCATCAATTATCTATTTTTGTTCATATTTCCATCAAGAGAATGGCTGTTTTATTTTAATAATGCTTGCTACTAATTCACTAAATCTGGCTTAAGCAAAAACAGAATTTATTAGAAATACTTGTGATAGTTTATATAATTGATGGGGATGCTGAACACTCAGATCCGAGGGAGCTCCAGGAGTCAGCGGGGCACCCTCTCTTGAATGAATTTGTTCAAACCAATTACAGTCTTCTCTGTAGTCTACTCGTTTCCTATTTATTGAACAAAACATCTAATTAGTTGAACTAGAATCATATGCTCACCTCGTTCCCATTTTCCAAAACAGAAAGAGACGATCTCTAAGAAAACCGCCAGTACCGAAAGGTGGAAGTATGTGAAGCCGCCCAAATCAAGGGCGGTCCACCCTAGTGAAGCCTGTAGTTTCCCAGTAACCTCCTATCTGCTTTTTTACATTACAGATCCAAATGTCCCATCCAACAGTACCTCACAATGGCGTGTAAAACTGAGCAGGAACTCAACAGATCTCCAGAGGAAGAAAAAAAAACTCAAAGTGGCTCAGTTTCTGATGAAGTTTCCAGGGAGACTTTCCTTGTCCCCCACCCCAACCACCACCACCACCACCACCACCAAAGCTGAATCTAACCGTATATAGATTTCAAATACTGCCAACTACCTACTTTTTCTTAAGAGAGTTTGAACTAGAATTTTCTCTCTTCCAAAAGAGAATACTGTCTACCACTTGGCTTGGGGATCAGAGAGTAACTCGATATGTCCACAGATTGCATCCCACAGGGAAAAAATTACAATGTGGGCACTAAAATATGGTGAAATGAATACCAGGAAGTAAAAAAAAATCAACCAATGCTCAGTATATCCCCTTCTCAAATATGCTTTCAACTGCTTTATTCTGCTATAATTCACATACCATATTCATCTATTTTATGCTTATAGTTCAATGAATTCTAAAAAATATACATAGTTATGCAGCCATCCCTGCAGTCCAGTCTTAACAAAATTTATGTCATCCCAAAATGTTTCCCTGGGTCCATAGTCTCAGTTCCTACACAACTACTGCCCTGCTTTTTTAAGCTATAATTTTGTCTTTTCTAGAAATTTCATATAAATGGAATCTTACATAGTTCTTTCATCTGGCTTCTTTAATTTTCATGATGTTTTTGAGGTTCCTCCCTGGTGCTGCATGTCAGTGGTTCACTCTTTTTTTATTGCACAGTTGCTGAGAGGTACTCAGCAAAATGGCAACATAACATTTTGTTTAGATGTCGAGGAGCTGATGAACATTTAGATTTTTTTTTTCCATGTTTTGTTTCCGTATTACAAATAATACAGCCAGAACATTTACAGAAAAGAATTTCTGCACATATGTTGTCATTTCTCTTGGGTAGATTCTAGGAAAGTATATATTTAACTTGTTAAGAAATTGCCACATTGTTTTCCAAAGTAGTTATAGCATTTTATATTCCTACCAGCACCATTATGGAAGTTCAAGTTCCTCCACATCCTTGACAACACTGGTATTATGTCTTTTTTATTATCGTCATTCTAGATGGTACGCAATGCTATCTCGCTCTGTTTAAATTTATATTTTTCAATGACTATATGTGCCATTTGTATACCTTCTTTAGTGAAGTGTCTACTCAAAACCATTTTTCAATTGAGTCATTTATTTTTTATTCTTGTATTATTCTTGTATTATATTTTTATTAATTCTTGTATTATATTCTTTATTCTTGTATTATAGGAGTTTGATATATATTCTAGATGCAAGGTTTTTTTTTTTTTTTTTTAAAGATTTTATTTATTTATTTGACAGAGAGAAATCACAAGTAGGCAGAGAGGCAGGCAGAGAGAGAGGAGAAAGCAGGCTCCCTGCTGAGCAGAGAGCCCGATGCGGGACTCGATCCCAGGACCCTGAGATCATGACCTGAGCCGAAGGCAGCGGCTTAACCACTGAGCCACCCAGGTGCCCCTAGATGCAAGGTTTTTTAATCATATATGTTATCTGCAAATATTTTCTCTCAGTCTGTGGCTTTTCTTTTCCTTTTTGTAATGGAGTCTTTTGAAAAGTAAAAGACCTTGATTTTGTTAAGGACCAATTTATCTTTTATTTTTCTTTAGTAATAGATAGCATTTTTAGTATCATATATAAGAAATCTTTAGCTAATCCAAAGTTTAAAAGATTTCTTCCTGTGCTTTTTCATAGTTTCAATCTTCACATTTAAGTCTATGATTCTTTAGAGGTTAACTATTTTTGTTAATGGTGAAAAAGGAAAGCTAGGTTCATTTTGTTTCATATGAATATCCAGTTCTAGTGTTATTATTTTTTTTTTAAGTTTATGCTTTCTCAGGGCTCCTGGGTAGCTCAGTCAGTTAAATGTCCAACTCTTGATCTCAGCTCAAGTCTTGATCTCACGGTTGTTTTGGGCTCCATGCCCAGTGGAGCCTACTTAAATAAATAAATACAGAAAGAATAAAATACAAGATTATGCATTCTCAAAAAAAAGAAAGAAAGAGGGCGCCTGGGTGGCTCAGTGGGTTAAGCCGCTGCCTTCGGCTCAGGTCATGATCTCAGGGTCCTGGGATCGAGTCCCGCATCGGGCTCTCAGCTCAGCAGGGAGCCTCCTTCCCTCTCTCTCTCTGCCTGCCTCTCTGCCTACTTGTGATTTCTCTCTGTCAAATAAATAAATGGAAAATCTTTAAAAAAAAAAAAAAAGAAAGAAAGAAAAGAAAAGAAAAGAAAAATTATGCTTTCTCCATTGAATTACTCTGGCATCTTTGTTGAAAATCAATTGATCATAAATTTATGGGTTTATTTCTGGACTACATTCTGTTCCATTGTTGATGTTTATCCTTACGTCTTCATTACTTTAGCTTTCCACTTAGTTTTTTTTTTAAGATTTATTTATTAATTTTTAGAAAGAGAAAGAGAGAGCATGAGTTGTGCGGGTGGAGAGGGGAGCAGAGGGCCAGAATCTCAAACACATTCTCAGCTGAGCAAAAGCTGGATGAGGAGTTTGATCCCCCAACCCTGAAAACATGACCTGAGCTGAATTCAAGAGTTGGATGCTTAACGTCTGAACCACCTAGGTTCCCCTCCAGTTAGTTTTTAAATTAGTTAGTCTAAATTTTCCAGACTTGTTCTTTTTCAAATATGTTTTAGCTCTTCTATATCCTTTGTATTTTCATACGTTTTAGGAAGAATTTTTCCATTTTTACAAAAATAAAGTTGGAATTTAATAGGGATTGTGTTGTATCTATAGATCAGTTTGAGAAGACCTGTCCCTTTAACAATAGGGACAACTGATTGAATCAATTCAATCCTTGAACATAATATTATCCTCTATTACTTACATCTTCTTTTATTTCTATCAGCTATGTTGTGTACTTCTCAGTATACAAATTTTATGCTTCTTTTGTTAAATTTAGAAGTAAGTATTTTATTCTTTTTGTGGTATGTTGAGTAGAATTGTGGGTTTTTTAACTTTTATTTAAATTCCAATTAGTTAACATACAGTATAATATTAGTTTCAGGTGTACAAAGCAGAATTGGTTTTTATCCATTTTTAATTGCTAGAAAATAGAAACAAAATTGATTTTTGTATATAGCTTGGGACTGCTAGACTTCAGTTTCCTCTTCTGGAAAATGAGGGTATTACTTTTTTTTTTTTTTTTTTTAAGATTTTATTTATTTATTTATTTGTCAGAGAGAGAAACAGCATAAGCCGGGAGAGCAGCAGGCAGAGGGAGAAGCAGGCTTCCCATTAAGCAAGGAGTCTGATGTGGTACTCAGTCCCAGGACCCTGGGATCATGATCTGAGCCAAAGGCAGATGCTTGCCAACTGAGTCACCCAGGTGTCCTGGGGATATTGCATTTTAAGATTATTTTTAGATAAAATACCCTAAAACCTTTGTTTTAGAACCAACAAAAACAAAGGAGGAGTATAAAAAGAAGTCATCCCTCCAATAGACTACAGAGGTTAAATACAGAAGTCAGTTTTACAAGGTTCTAACAAGTATATCTATATACCATCCACAAAAGGAAGGGAAGGAGGCATCACTATTGGTTCAGAGAAATGGTATAATAGTAGAGTTCATCATTCTGTATATCCGTATCAATCAGATAAAAGCTGTTGCACTCCCTCTCACAGTTTCATTCATTTTGGAATGGGAATGGATTTCTTAACACTATCAACATATCTCATACCTTAACTGTTATGCCTCACACAGACATCTGAAAAATGAGCTGATAATGAAACAGAATATGAAAACGATTTATATTCTGGGATGCCTTCCTAAATAACTAACACATTGGGAAAATCAGAGCTAGAGTAAGAATTTTTGTGGATAATGAAATAGCGCATGCCCGAATTTATTTTACTGCCAACAAACTTAATTATTTCCAAGGCAGAATATCAGTATATTGGTGCTACAGTTTAAATAGAATTGTGTCATCCAAGAATCATAAATAATGTAACTGTTTACTTGAATCCGCATGCTTGTGCCCTGTGTTTAAGTAAATACAAACAGGTTGTCTTTTAAGACCTATAGCTCTAAGCAAATGAAAAATATCAAGGATGCCTGAATGTTTCTATGTGTGTACATGTGTGTGTGTGTGTGTGTGTGCACGCATGCTGTGAAGGGAGAGGAGTTTTGCTGAGCTATTTCCAAGATCTCTGAATAGCTTTTTTAAAAACTTTCTTTGCATAGGGGTAGTAGGGACAATGAAGAAGAGTTTTTCATCAAGGATAACCAGGAAACAAGGATGGGCGAAATGAAGAGACCATGATTTCTTCTGCTGCTCACCACCGTCTTTCAACCTGAGCTATTTTTATGGTCCCTAAAGGCAGAGGCCTACAGAGGGATCTAAAGCAGAACCTTGATGCCAGAATGCCCTACAGAAATAAACAAGACTCCAACAGACACAGCAATGCCTAGCAGCTCCCCTGAAAAGCAAATTTGTTTGTGAGCTATGCGACACATCTCTGAAGACTTCTAAAACCCAGAGGGACTTTTCAAGGGATCAAAGTGCTGGATCCATCCGTGGGCATACTGAGCTAGCAACACCGGAGCACTGATGTCAATTTCACTTCACTTTCCATAATAAACTGGTAAAGTCTGGGGAAATTTGGATTTATATGTAACCATGAGTCCCCACAGGGGAAGGGGGGGCACCACAGCCACCCACACGCTGCAGCTCACAAGGTCACCACTGGCAGTACCAACGGGGCCCCAGCTCTTTTGGCTTCTGACACCACCTCTGCGCCAACCCAGGAGCCACGGGGTTTGTGGCGGGGGAGGGGGGGGGCGATGCTGGGAGGGAAGAACACTGATATTTATTGACTCAGCATGGTGCTAGGTGACTTAACACATTGTCTCCTTTTTGTTCAAAAACAGATCTTTGAGTAGGCACTCTTCTTATCCTTATGTCTCAAACGAGGAAACTACGTTTTTGAGGAATTAAGTAACTTGCTCAGGGGTCACATGGCAAGTAAGTGGTGAACCCAGAAGTGAAGAAAATAGCAATGAGTTTTTCCCTAACCCACCCCTGTGCCCTGCGTTACTTGCTGGTGGACCAAAGCAGATTTCTCACCAAATGTCTTGACTCCCTTAGGTGCTCAAGTTTCTTCAAGAGAAGAAAGATATACAGCTGCAGTCTTTGGATTCCCTTTGCACCCACTGAAATTAATAAAAGCCACTCAAGGGGTCCCTGGCTGGCTTAGTCAATAGAATTTGTGGCTCTCGACCTCAAGGGCTGTAGATATGAGCCCCTCTAGGATGTAGCCATTAATTAAAAATAAAATCTTAAAAAAAGAAAAAAGGCCACTCAAGCAACAAGCAACAGCCAATTCTACCTGCCACTCTATTTCCTAACAAATGTCCAATGTATCGATGCCAGAGCACCACGCTAGTTAATGTCAAAAACCTTATTAAAAAAATAATACGGTTGCCTGGCTGGCTCTGTCAGTGGAGCATGTGACTCTTAATCTCAGGGTTGTGAGTTCAGCCCCATGTTAGGTGTAGAGATTATTTTGTTTTAAGATTCTATTTATTTCTTTTAGAGAGAGCACCAGCAGGGATAACGACAGGCAGAGGGAGAGGGAAAGGCAGACTCCCCGCTGAGCAGGGAGCCCAATGCAAGGCTCGATCCCAGGACTCTGGGATCATGACCTGATCTGAGGGCAAATGCTTAACTGATGGAGACACCCAGGTGCCCCAGCTATAAAGATTACTTTTAAAAAATAAGTAACAGTGCACCTAGCTGCCTCAGGCAGTAGAGCATGCAACTCTTGATCTCAGGGTGGTGAGCCTGAGGCCCATGTTGGGTGTAGCCTTTACTTTGAAAAAATAAAATAAAATAATAAGATTAATAATGATGATGATGATGATGTCCATTAGACAATCAAACACAGAAAAGAAGGGTGTTGGGTGGCTCAGTTGATTAAGCCTCTGACTCTTGATTTTGGCTTAGGTAGTGATTTGGGTGTCGTGGGATCAAGCCCCATGTCAGGATCTGTGCTCAGCGCGGCATCCGCTGGGGAGTCGCTCTCTGCCCCTCCCCCACTTGCATTCTCTCCCTCTAGAGATAAATAAATAAATATAAATCTTTTTTTTTTTTTTTTAAAGAGAGAAAACAAGAGTAGAGAAGTACCCTTCTTCACAGAACAGCATTGGCACCTTGAGGTGTCCCACTTAGGACGCAGAGGAAATTGTGGCCGTGTGTTTTTCAGGAAAGGATGCCATACCTAAGTATGACACAGTAAAGGGAACATCAAAAGAAGAACATGGCAGCCACTACATGGTGACTGAAGACTCGTTTCCTTCTCAATCCCAGCTGCTCCCCCACCGCACTCACACACACACACACACACACACACACACACACACGCATCCTGTAATTTTGTTTGCCATAGTGTACATTCAGTAAAGCATAGAAATGCTGGCCTTGGCTCTGCCCTGTCACTTGGAGGAAGTTAATTAATTCTCTTTGGGCCTCATCTTCTTACACTCTTAAAAGAGGAAATTAGACCAGATAATGTTTTTTTAAACTTTCACAACTCTAACCATCTCTTATGTTCAAAGAACTAGCCAGCTCACTCTTCACCAGGGGAACTGTAACATAGCTCTTAAAAGAACTCTGATTCAGTTTAAAGCACATTTCATTCTCTGAATGATCTAAATTAATGTTCAAGATATTCCTTTTTGTTTTCTTTTCTTTCTTTCTTTCTTTCTTTCTTTCTTTCTTTCTTTCTTTTTTTTTTTTAAAGAAAGTGCTTCTTGCCCTTCAGGCAAAAGAAAACTCTATCCTCATTGGTTAGCTGGCCCTCTTCAAGGCACAATGCCTCCCTAACATCTAACCTTGGCCTGGCACTTTCTTTTTCTTTTCCTATTGGAAAAGATCTCTGAAGTCTTGTTTGCAGAATAATGAAGAAAACACTGCCGTCCGCAAGACAGCTCGTCACCTCTGAGCACACTGCATCAACATGCTGCCCCTGCATCTTGTTCAGACTCATCGACTGCTTTGTAGAAGGACACCGACGTCCACATCTATCTCCTGGAGACAGGCAGAGGAATGAATCCTTTTTCCTGTCTCAAAAAGAGCTGACAAGCTTTTAGTAGTGTTTATCTTCGCTGAAGGGTGATAACCTTGAAAATGAAAGTTAAAAAAGACTGATACAATTAGGTACATGGTCTTCTCCATTCTGTATCACAATTGGCTTTCTTGTATAGTTTACTATGGGGAAGCTTTTTATTGTCCATACTCATTTTTTTAAGAGTAAATGCTAAGTTACATTTTATTTATAAACTTCAAGTGCATCAGGTTGTGACTCTTTTGCAAAAATGTAATTCCTCTTTTAAGTCTAAAATGAGTTGCAAATATAATCCTTTTAATTTTTCTTTAATGTAAGCTCTACACTCAATGTGGGGCTTGAACTCACGACCCTGAGATCGAGTTGCATGGTCTACCAACTGAGCCAGCCAGGAGCCCCCTAAATATAATACTTTTTAATATTTTCCAGCCCATCTACACTCTTCCCATATTACCCAGGCCATTGTTTCTCTTCTTTTGCATTTCTGGATCTCATATTATGTCATATTTACAATCTTTTTGTTTGTTTGTTTTTACAGTCTTGAAATTTCTCTAAAATAACTTTTCTGAACTTGGGCAAAATCTTAGAATTCTAATTCCTAATTCCTCAGATCCTAATTTGCATTGTGTCACGTCAAGGACAAAGATAGGTGCACTGGATAATTCATTAAGAACTTTCTGCACAGATTGAATGTTTTTGTCCCCTCAAAATGCATAGGTGGCAATCCTCATCCCCAATGTGGGGATGAGGTAGGTGAGGTAAGTAGGGCCATCGGTAGGTGATTAAACCAAGGGTCAGAATGGAGAAGGCCACCTACTTAATTGTAGCAGTCTTTCTTTCTTTCATTTTCAAAGTTATCACCGCTCAGTGAAGATAGCACTAAAAGCTTGTTGGCTCTTTCTGAAACCACAAAGGTCTCGTGAACAAGATTAGTGCCCTCCTAAAAGAGACCCCAGAGAATTCTTCCCCCATTTCCACCATGTGAGGACAGTGAGACAACAACCATCTATGAACGGGACACCAGACTCTCACCAGACACCAAAACTGCTTATGCCTTGATCTTGAACTTCCCAGCCACCAGAATTAAGAGAAGTGTCTGTTGTTTGTAAGGCACTCAGTCCATCGTTTTTTGTCATAGGACATGTGGGGATTGGGGTCTCCTTGAGACCTAGATTGTGCCCACTGTGGGCGTTCAAACAGCAAGGTTGTTTCTGGCAAGCTGGTAGCTTGACACTCCAGAGCCCTGTTTCCATGAGGGGCTCCCAGTGGATTAGGGAAAAGCTCAGGCTATCAGAGGAGGAATAAAGCACGAAGCTTGGCCATCAGAGAAGAGCAGCATTGCTGAGTCCAGTCTTGTCTCAGGGCTCGCTCCCCAAGGTTTCAAGTTCTGAGGTCCAGGGGGAGCAGATCTCACAAACAAAGACGAAGCATAACTCAGAGGAATGGTGGTCTTCCCCACCGTGCCGCAGAGCAAGATGCAGCTGTGGCCTCTGGGGACTCCTGACTCCACCACAGTAGAACCAGCGGTTCTTGGTGAGTGACCCCGGCAGACTGCTAGGGGGTAGGCAGCAGCCAGTAGGCAGGAACAGTAGGCCAAGTGCACGTGAATCCTTTCTGGGGCTCTCAAAGTCCCACTGAAGGGTCATTCTGGGGGGACAGAGAGTCCTGCACAAGCAGGAGGGGAACCCTCTCTGGCAGCCCCACTGCCGCACCCCCTCTCTCCTACTGCTTCCTGCTGTTCTCGCAGGCCTGTGTCCAGGAGCGAGCTTATTCTTATGCCTTATTCTGTGCGATACTAGCCAGGAGGGGTCGGGGAGGCCAGGCTCACACTGGCTCTCCATCTCTCTGCAGCTGATCGGTACCACCAGGGCTCCGAGCTCCAGCGTAGTCAGCAACCGCCCACCGCTGAACGCCGCTGCTTGTTTGCCGTGGAAGCCAAGAATGGATGAAATACTTTGTAGGCCTCGTCTGGCCTGCAGGCCATAGTTGAGTCACCCCTGCTCTAGCCCTAAATTATTTCACAGCAATACAAGAATGCACAAAAGTTACACTACCTGGTTTTGGCTCAGAAGGTGGTATTACAGCTTAAATGTGTTATCCTAATTAGATACATGTCATCGCATGTTCTGTTTCATACCGTTTCTACGGCACCAACAATCTTCTACATGGAGGTCCTTCTTTGGTATGAAATGTTTTTATCGTCACATCTCCCACCTCCACAAAATAATTATTAAGTGTAATGGATATGCCAGGCAGTAGCTTTAAACAATGTAAATTTTTAAAATAATAATTAAACAAACAATGTAAATTATGACTTTCCCTAAAACCGCACAGTCGAAAACACACACACAGAAAAAACCCTGAGTTTTCACGACAAGGTTTTAAGATGCTTAAAACTGTAGCACAGAGCTAGACATAGAGCAACAGCTCAGTAAGTATTTGTGGAGTTGAATTTTTGTTTTTTTTTTTAATATTTTATTTATTTATTTGACAGTAGATGGAGAGGCAGGCAGAGAGAGAGAAAGAGAGAGAGGGAAGCAGGCTCCCCGCTGAGCAGAGAGCCCGATGCGGGACTCGATCCCAGGATCCTGAGATCATGACCTGAGCCAAAGGCAGCGGCTTAACCCACTGAGCCGCCCAGGCGCCCCTGTGGAGTTGAATTCTAATGAATGAAATGACATATCTGTTTGTTGGTTTGTTAGGAGCAAAGCAGTGTCATCCTACCCTTGAAGAAACTTGAGAGAAGCTCCTTTGAAGAAGTCATAGACTCAGATCCTACCTTCTTTGCAAAGTGTTCTTAGGAAGGACAAAGAGGAGCATCTGGTTGGCTCAGTCAGGTCAGCGTCCGACTCTTGATTTTGGCTCAAGTCATGATCTTAGGGTTGTGCGACAGAGCCCCATGTCTGGCTCCACAGTGTAAGATTCTCCCTCTCTCTCTCCCTCTCCCACTGCCCCTCCCCTGCCTCCACTTAAAAAAAGGACAAGAAAGAATAAAATAAACCAAAAACAGAGAAGGAGACAAACCGTAAGAAAACAAAGTGAGGGTTGCTGGAGGGGCGGCGGGTGGAGGATGGGCCATGTGGGTGACGGGCGTGAAGGCATGCGCTTGCTGGGATGAGCACCGGGTGTTCTCTGGGGGGGGGGTGCATCGGTGGATGCTGCTCCCGAAACCAGTGCTGCACCGTATGTTAACTAACTCAAACTGAAATAAATCAAGGAACAACAGGCCCAAAATGGAGTCACTTTTGTTAAGCTCTACCAAGCCTGATGACCTAATTGAACTGTAGGTTCAGCCTCTAGAAAGTGTGGAATTTTAAATGAATCAGTCTGGAATTTCCTGATCAACACCAGCAAGGTAGGCTGCAAGACCCTGCCCTTCCCCATAAGGGAAGGTGACCTTGACTGAAACAGTCCTTTTATTTCTTCTGCTAATAACCTCCTTACCCCACCTCCTTCTGCCTATAAAAGCCTTCCATTTTGTACAACTCCTCTGGAGTACCCTTCTATTTGTTAGATGGGATGCTGTCTGACTCATGAATCATGGATAAAGCCAATTAGATTTCTAAATTTACTCGGTTGAATTTTTGTTCCTTAACGGTATATAACCTTGGGAAAAATCATAAAACAGAGATAATAAACTATGTCTCGGGGATATTGTAATGAAAGTTAGATAAGTATGTAAATCATCTAATATGTTTGGTTCAATGGAAGCTAACTTTTTTTTAAGTCATAAAGAATAGCTTTATGGTTATGTGCAATGAGGATTAAAAGGTCAGCATCTGTCACTTTTCTAAGCTCTTATCTAAAAGCAGATAATGGCTACTGTCAGGGGTCTCTATAAGAGGTTCCTCCTGTTTGGAAACTGAGTGTCAGTTGCAATGTAAAAATGAAAGTTCTCGAACATGCCTGAGGCTCCGATGCCAATGATACCTCACAGAAATATCGGTGCCCTATTTTACTACCAAAGAAAATCTGTAGGAGTCCCTTGTTTCAATATGGCACACAACATCTGGCGCAGAACAACCAGGAGGACAGCAGCACTGAGATGATCTCCATATTCTAGGCTCAAGTTTGGCCCCCTGGACAAGTCATGACCTCTCTCCACCTTAAGCAGCCCATTGTGGAGACAGTTCTGGACTGATGTAAGGTCTAAAATCATAGGCTCTGGCATGAGTGCCCCCCCTTCCTAGCTATGTGGCCTGAAACAAAGTTTTGGAGCCCATTGAACCTCAGTTTCCTCATCTGTGAAATGAAAACAGTTATTGTGCTTCCTACCCTATTCATTTATTGATCATTACTGTCATTGCTCTGCCCTGGCTTCCCCTGTATTGTTGGAGCTCAATGAGTGGTTCCTCAGCTTGTGTCAGGTATTAATTCGTGTTACCGCATATAATCCTGATACCGACGTAATAGGATAACTGTGATTCCCATTCTATAGATGAGAAAACTGAAACTCTGGGAAGTTAATTAACTTACACACCTTGTTAGTGGCAGAGAGAGACTCCCAGCTTCCAAACCCAAGTGTCGAGCTACTACTCTAAGCTGCCTCTTGGGAACTGAAGTAGCATTGGGACACCCAGCAGGCAACCAGTAGGCATATATTAGGGACCAGTCCCTGCCTCAAGGAGTTTATCTCCAAAACCATAGTTTAGAGATGTGCAGGGTCAAATTATGTGCATCCACCCCAAAAGTGTTAACGGAACCTGGGTCTTCAGCCAGTGCGGCAATTTCCTGACAGGATATGATACCACAAGAGACACACTAGCAGCCCGAGTCACCCACATTCAGGTGGGGCTAGAGATAGTTAATCTGCCTCATCAAACACTGCAACTTCTTCTTGGGTTTGTTAGCACCTCCCCCTCTGTTTCCATTAAAGTAGGGTTAAAGAAAAAAATCACTTATTCACTTAATTTCCTTTAGTCAGAAAGAAGGTTGCATTTTGCTGGTCTCATAGAGACAAACATAATGCTGCACTGCAAAGAGTAAAACACTTCTTAAAGTACAAAAATGAGGGGCGCCTGGGTGGCTCAGTGGTTAAGCGTCTGCCTTTGGCTCAGGTCATGGGGTCCCAGGGTCCTGGGGCGCCTTGCGTCAGGCTCCCTGCTCAGCAGGAAGCCTGCTTCTCCTTCTCCCACTCCCCCTGCTTGTGTTCCCTCTCTCCCTGTGTCTCTCTCTGTCAAATAAATAACATCTTTTCTTTAAAAAAAAAAAAAGTACAAAAATGATAATAAATCTTTATTGGGCTTTCTTACTGATCTGTGTCATACTACCGTGTTAATTGCTTGCACAGTTAGAGTCTAGATTTCAAAACTCTGAAGTAGTTGCCCAACGCCATTTTACACAAAAGGATTAGACTGGAAGTCAGGGATCCTCTCTCCCGGTTCTGGCCCTTCTTTAACTTGCTAGTTTTAATTCCCCGCCTGAAGGAGAAGAATCTTGTCCTTCTTTCTTCCTCTCTGCCAAATTCCTATTGATTGGTTGGTGATGAGCTGGTAAAAGCTTGATGAGAATGCCATCTAGGCCTTCCGTGTCAAGATCAAGGGAGCTTATAAAGAGATGCCTTTCATCTTCTCCTAAAGTCAGTGCCTCAGGTAATCACTTCTTGTCCAGAGGCAATGAGTCCCCCAGATGAGATGCCGTGACTCGGGGAACTCTGGCCCCAACTTTGTCAGCTCATTAAGGATACGGTCTACCACAAAGTGACTTTTGAACACACTAAGTAGGAGGAATCAAACGGTTTCTACAGTGACAGGGTCAGCCGGATCAGAGCCGGAGCCTTGAACTAAATCAGATCTTGAAGAAGCAAACAACAAAAGGAGCTGAAGACAGATTGGATACAGACGTGGTGCTTTTATCTGTCAGCCGGCAGGCCGCCAGCTTTCTCTTCTGCAAGCAGACGGACATGGTGTTTCTGCCAGGCCATGGTACCACATTGCGGGTTACTTGTCCACCGCACTTGCTGGTCTGTGAGCTCTTGGGAAGCAAGGACTCTGTTATGCATATTTTTATTTCATAGTTTGCAGCACACTGTCTTTCATATAGTGGGCATTTGATGTATGAAGAAATAAAGGAAGAAAGGCACAATAACTCTATGTCCTATATCCTGAAGAAATTTATAATGAAAACTTTTGCTCTTCTCCCAGACTATTTAAAACTTCAATCGACAAAAATGAACAATTATTTTATAGAAGAAATGGGGAGAATGGGGAATAAGAGCAAATGAATATGAACAAAGGAATAAACATTTGTTTAGAGGCTACCTTGTGTCAAACACGGTAGCAGGTAATTTGCAAATGTCACCCCATCTGATCCTTACAATCACACCATAGATACTCCTATTCTCCTTCTTTCAGAGGGAGAGAGAGAGAGAGAGAAAGTGGGGCTCAGGAAGGCTAAGTAACTTGTTCAAAGTCATGCAGCTAGTGACAGAGCTGGAATTCAAACCACTAACTGAAAAGCCCATATTTTTTTCATTTGATCAGGCTGGTAACCATAGGCAAAAATAGCATTCTACAGCCATAATGAACAGCATTCTAGCAACAAACATTTCCATCATTGTAACACCACTAACACTATTCCCTCTTCTCCCACTGATATACTTTTTTTTTTTTTAATTTAAAACTAATTTGGAACTTCTGCTTCCAGCAAAGATGGAATAATAGTGAACTAATTTACCCTCCTGGCTAAAACAATGAAAGAAAGGAAGAAAAAAAGAAAGAAAGAAAGAGAGAAAGTGAGTAAAATATATAAATATATTAAACTACAGGTTTCAAAATATTGAACATCAGACAATGAAATATAGTGATTCCTGAGTGATGGGAAATAAATGATGTGAGTCCTACCACAGCCCTGACTTACTACTTGGAGAGAATTTCCAAGCCATTGCACAAAGAGAGGGTATCCAGGCACAACCCGGTGATGACCTGAGTTGAAAAGATAGAGCTTACAGTCCAAGGAGAATCAAGTCAGGTAGGGTTTACAGTCAGTGTGCCAGAGAGGAGAGAGCTACACAAAGAGATTTGCAGATGGGCCCCTACAGAATTTAGGGTACTATTCAGTGCGGACATGTGAAGACATTATTCCTGGACAGGAAGGAGCCACCTAAGGGGATTAAAGAGAAGTATTCGGCAATCACACAAGACCAAGACTAGCTTATATTTCCAACCAGACTGGATAAACCTCATAATCCGTGAGGTTTGGGTTAGATTACTCATTGGGTAGCCTTTCCTCAGTAGTGGGGAGTAATTATATACCTAAACCCTGTACTGATCTCATAAACAAATCTTAAAAACAAGACCCAAAAGATCAAACCATTTTTAAGTAACTTAACTGGATTCTAGAATAAAGCTCAAGAATACTTATAGGAATACAATGACACACAATACCAATACAGTAATATTCGCAATGTCCACCACCCAGTTATCCAGAGAAGCAAGTGAGAAAAACAGTAGGAAATCATGATCTATACCAAGTAGAAAATTAACCAATCGACCAGCCTAGAACTGGCACAGATGTTAGATATTAGCAGACAAAGACACTGAAATGATTATTATTACTATGTTCTAGGTATTGAAAAAGTTCTGTAGAAATATGGAAGATACAAAAAAGAATCAAATCAAACTTTTTTTTTTAATTTATTTGACAGAGAGAGATCACAAGTGGACAGAGAGGCAGGCAGAGAGAGAGAGAGGAGGAAGCAGGCTTCCCGCGGAGCAGAGAGCCCGATGTGGGACTCAATCCCAGGACTCTGAGACCATGACCCAAGCCGAAGGCAGAGGCTTAACCCACTGAGACCCCCAGGCGCCCTCCCCAAATCAAACTTTTAGAGACAAAAACTATGCTATCTGAGATTTTTAAAACATACACTGAATGAAGCTAAGAATAGATTAGACACTGCAGAAAAAACATATTATTGAACTTGAAGACATAACAAACTATCCAAAAGTAACAAAGAAATTTCTTGAAAAGACTTTTTTCAAAATTAAAATAGAATCAGCAAGCTATGGGACTACTTCAAGAAGACTAATATACGTATTACTGGAGTTCCTGAAATAAGGATATGTGAAAATATATGATTGAAAATATTCAAATTTGATGGAACAATAAACCCCACAGATGCAAAAAGCTCAACAAAATTCAAGCATAAGAAACATGAAGAAAACTGTACCAAAGTACATCATAATCAAATTGCTCAAAGCAAGTGATGAATAGAAAAATCATAGGAAAAGGAAAAAAAGACACATTGTGTACAGAAAAGCAAAATAAAGATGACACCAGATTTCTCCTCAGGAATAAAACAATGTAGAATATACAAACATGTAAGCAATGGGTTTTTTTTTTATGTTTTTTTGGTTTTTTGTTTTTTAAGTACTAGAAGAAAAAAAGCTGTCAATCTAGAATTTTACACTCAGTGGGAATATCTTTCATAAACAAAGACCAAATAAAGACTTTTTCATACGTACAAAGACGAAAGAATTTATCACCAGCAAATCTACATTACAACAAATGTTAAAAGGAGTCTTTCCTGCAGAAGGAAAATGACACCAGCTAGAAATACAGATCTGTACAAATTAATGAAAAGCGCCAAAAGTATATTTACATGAGTAAATCTATAAGACATTTTTATTGTGATTTATATCTCTTAAAAGATAGTTGCTTGCTGAAACAATAGTGACAATGTGTTGTGGGGTTTATAACACATAAAAAATTGAAACACATGAAACTAATAACAAAGCCTAGCAGAAAAGGAAGGAAACTATTATAAGATTCTTAAACTATATTTGACTTAGTATAATATCACCTGAAGTTAAACTATAATAAACTAAATAAATGTAAGCCCCACTAACCCTATAACAAACACTAAAATAACAAAACAAGTTGTAGCTAATACAGCAACAAAGAAAATAAAATTTTGTACTTGCCCTTCAACATTCAAAGCAACATTATTCACAGTAGCCAAAAGATGGAAACAATCCACCTGTTACCAGCAGATGAGTGGATAAATAAATTGTGGTAGATACATACAATAGAATATTATCCATCCTTAAAAAGGAATAAAATTCTTATACATGTTATAACATGGACAAAGCTTAAAAATATTACATGAAGCAAGATGATCCAGAAACAAAAGGGCAAATACTGGATGATTCCACTTATATGAGATACCAAGAATAGCAACTTTGTAAAGACAGAAAAGTAGAATAGACTTTAACAGGGGCTGGGGGTAGAGGAGCATGGGAAGTTATTGCTTAAATGGTACAGAGTTTTTGTTAGAGATGATGAGAAGTTCTGGAAATGGATAATGATGACGGTTATATAACATCATGCATCTATTTAATGCCACTGCATTGTACACTTAAAAATGGTTTAACAAATGGGGCTCTTGGCTGGTACAGTCAGTAGAGCATGCGACTTTTGGATCTCAGAGTCATGAATTCAAACCCATGTTGGGAGTAGAGATTACTTTAAAAAAATGGCTAAAATGGTAAGATTTTTGTTATCTATATTTTACTACCATGAAAAAATATGAAGAAAATAGTATAAAAATTCAACTAGAAAGCATTCATTTAGATCCTATGGATTTGCCTGACTTATGGTTTTAATCCCCCTCAGTTACTCTTTGAAATGGTTTATCTTTCAATTTACAGAAATAACTTTTTCTTTCCTTTTTTTTAAAGATTTTATTTATTTAAGAGAGAGACAGAGGAAGAACAGAAGGAGAGGGACACGAAAACTCTGTGCTGAGTGCAGAGCCCAATGTGGAGCTCAATGCCAGGACCCCATGACCATGACCTGAGCCAAAATCAAGAGTCAGGTGCTCCACAGACTGAGCTATGCAGGAACCTCTAATTTTTTCCTTCTAATATCACATTCTGTGATGCTTATTCATCTACATCACAGCAAGGGACAATGTGCTCCTTTGACCATCTTCCGTGCTCAACTCAGCTAAGGCCAGGAATTGGACTCCTGGATCATAAATTTTAAAGCTCAACCCTTTCCAAATACGTTACCCTCCTGACCCCTTAAGGTCTTGGTTTCTCAAAATCATGTTGCTCCTTGAAGATCAAAATCACAGTCCATTGTCCCTCCTCCTGTGGATCCATCTAATAGGAGTCAGGCAGATGCTCCTTTACCATCTTCCAAATAAAATATTTCCAATGCTACCTCTTTATCCAAACAATAGTGTCACCGGACCTCCTCTTAAGTGCTCAGAGTGGTTAACCTTAGTGTTTCTAGAGAACTTGTTACCCACACCTCACAAAAAAACCAATTCAGTGATTTAGATTCAGTTCCTTTCTTAAAAGAGGCTGAAGTGATTTTTTGAGACTCTCTTCACAAAGAAGAACACACACACACACACACACTGATATAGTGCACAGGTTGCCAAAATCAAACAAAAATTAATAATAGTAACAATAATAATAAAAGCAGAAGCAGTAGTAATAGCTAACATAAACTTAATGTTTACTATGCTCTGGGCATCATGCAAAACACTTTATTTGTACTGTCCTACTTACTTCTCCTTATCATAATTCTAAGGTTAAGTAATGATTTAATGGTCATTTTATATGAAAAACTTAAGCCCAAAGGGCACATAGCTGAAAATATTAGGGCTGAATCCCTGAATTATGAATTACTATATAAGAATTTACTTCAAATAATGCAACTCAGCTGCTAATTAATGTATTTCATTCTAGAAGCAAGATAATAGCAGTTGTTTACCCGTCTGTAGTAATTGTAAGTATGCCTATTTATTTCAACAAATATTTATAGAGTGACCATGTGCCAGGCACTGCACTAGGAACTAGGGATACAAAGGTTAGGCATGGTCCTTGCCAAAGAGCTCATAACCTGATGGCAGAGATTTTTTTAAGGCAATAAAATAGATTTTTTTAAGGCAATCAAAAAAAAAGAAAAGGCAAGAAGGTCAAAAAGTGTGTCATAGGAATATAGGGTAGTACAGAGAAGGAGAGAATTCATTCATATCCTGAAAGGTTTTGATCTAAAAAAAAAAAAAAATTAACACTGTTATCCATTAGCTGGAAGAACAGAAGAATAAGAATAAACGTAATAAGAGTGTGAATAAATGTAAGTATGAGGAAAAGTGCATAAAGCTGAATCTTGATGTTTTTATATCTTTTTGGCGTTTTTATATAGGTTTCTGGATTTGACTTAAAGCATACACAAGGTGGTAATAAATGAGTCAATAGTCATCTATCTACAAGATTCTATCTATAAAATACTGTTACTTTACTTTTCCAAAGAGGTTTTAATTTGTGAGCTTTATGTCACTTACCTCTTTTCTTTACGCTGGGAAAAGTCTAACTATTGAACCAATGTATTCAAACCTGGAAGTACTTAGCCTCAGCAGCTACCCAAATAGCAGGCAGAGTACAAGTTGAATGTTCAGTCTCTATTTATAATAATACCAATCGGTTCATTAAAATTTCTCTAAGTTTTAGCAGAGAGAAATTCGTATGCATTTTTCTTTTCCAGTTCTGCTGGTTTTCCTCCTTATGGTGAGTAGTCTATAAAATCAACAGTGAAGAGAAAACTATGCCCCTTAAGACAGAAAATGAATTATTACTATTCAGACCACAAACTACACTTTTTTTTTTTTTTTTTTTAGAGAGAAAGTGTGAGAGTGGGGAGGGGAAGCAGGAGAGGGAGAGAGGGAGAGAATCTCAAACAGACTCCACACCAGCACAGATGCTGACAATGGGCTCAGTCTCAAGACCCTGAGATCATGACCTGAGCCAAAATCAAACTGACTGAGCCACCTGAGCACCCCACAAACCATGTTTTTTTTTTTTTTAATTCTGTAGAAGGAATTTTTATTTGTTTGTTTGTTTGAGAGAGAGAGAGATAGAGAGAACAGAGAGAGAGAGAATCTTTAAGCAGACTCTATGCTAAGCGTGGAGCCCAACACAGGACTCAATCCCACAACCCTGAGATCATGACCTGAGCAGAAACCAAGAGTCTAATGCTTAACTGACTATATGACCCAGGCACCCCACAGAAGGATATTCTAAATGGTCCAGAGTATCAAGAAAATTTGTTAAATAAAGCAATCCTAATTTACCATATTTTTTTTAAAAGTTTTTTTTTTAAGATTTTATTTATTTATTTGACAGAGAGAGATCACAAGTAGGCAGAGAGGCAGGCAGAGAGAGAGAGAGAGGAGGAAGCAGGCTCCCTGCCGAGCAGAGAGCCCGATGCGGGACTCGATCCCGGGACGCGAGATCATGACCTGAGCCGAAGGCAGCGGCTTAACCCACTGAGCCACCCAGGTGCCCCTTTAAAAGATTTTATTTATTTATTTGACAGACAGAGATCACAAGTAGGCAGAGAGGCAGAGAGAGAGGAGGGGAAGCAGGTTCCCTGCTGAGCAGAAAGCCCGATGTGGGGCTTGATCCCAGGGCCCTGGGACCATGACCTGAGCTGAAGGCAGAGGTTTTAACCCACTGAGCCACCCAGGTGCCCCCTAATTTACCATATTTGATGCTTTTTACAAAAGTAGTAATAATCGTTACCACCAGGTACTTCTTTTTTTTTAAGGTTTTGTTAATTTATTTGACAGAGATAGACACAATGAGAGAGGGAACACAGCAGGGAGAGTGGGAGAGGGAGAAGCAGGCTTCTCGCCAAGCAGAGAGCCCGATGCGGGGCTTCAATCCCAGGACCCTGGGATCATGACCTGAGCCGAAGGCAGATGTTTAATGACTGCACCACCCAGATGCCCTGCTATTAGGTACTATTGAAAAACAGTATTATTGTTATATGGTTATGTAGTCAATCATTCTTTCATTTACTCATTTTTTCAATCACTTTTTATTGAAGACCAGTTTTGTGCCAAATGTTCTAAGTGCTGAGACTGTGGCATGGAACAAAATGATGGCTCTGACCCTAGAACTTACATTCTTGTGAGAGAAATAAATAATAGCCAGATCATAATGTGCTACAGTGGTAAGCACTAAGGACAAAAAGTACTGCATAACAAGGAGCACAGAGGAGCTGAGAACTCACAAATACAACCTCAGATACAGATACAGATACAGATACAGATACAGATACAGATACAACATCACATGAACGTGAAGGAAGGAACAGAGCAATTCATGTAGACACTCCACAAGAAAGAACAGCCAGTGCAAAGGCTCTGAGGTAGTAGTGTATCAGGCCTCCTCACAGAAGCAGAGGAAAGCCAGTGTGGCAGGAGGGAAGGAAGTGACAGGAAGAATATTAAGACAAAAGTTGTAAGACAGAGAGATGCTGGGAGGCAAATACAGAGTGCCTTGTGGGCCACTGTGAGAACCTTGGCTTTTATTCTAAGTGAGATAGAAGTCATCAGAGAGTCTTGAAGGAACAACCAGTCACAACTGAAAGAGTGGTTTTCCTCGAAAGTGAAGAAAGTAAGGTGCTTCAAGGAAGAGGGAGAGGGGAGCCCTGGGTGGCTCAGTGGGTTAAAGCCTCTGCCTTCAGCTCAGGTCATGATCTCAGGGTCCTGGGATCGAGCCTCCCATCAGGGTCTCTGCTCAGCAGGGAGCCTGCTTCCCCCCCCCCCACCTCTGCCTGCCTCTCTGCCTACTTGTGATCTCTCTCTCTCTCTGTCAAATAAATAATAAAATCTTTAAAAAAAAGAAAAGAAAAGAAAAGAAAGAGGGAGAGATCAACTATATCCAGTCATCAAGTAAGTTGAGGACTGAGAATTAACCACTGGATTTGACAAGAAGGGGCCAGTAGTGACCCTGACAAGAACCTTGCGAACGGTGTGGTAAGAGCAAAAATCTGGAACAAGTTCAAGCATGAGAGGGAAGAATAAGAATCAGAGACACTTTCAAAGAGCTATGCTATAAAAGAGATAAGGCAATATCAAAAGGGAGATACGGGGTCAAGAGAGTTTTTTGACTTTTTTATGAGTACGAGAAATTATACCTGGTTGGCATGTTTCACTCATTACAAATCAAAGATTAGAACTCTCCAGTAACAACATAGATTGAGATGAATTTGCCTGTGTTTTCAGAATTCTTTTCATGCACTGATATGACTCATTCATCTCTTAGCATTCTATTGGCTTACAGGTTTTGTACTTCATAACAAGAGACATATTCCATTGGTCTTTTCTAAACTTTTCAATATATTGTCTGCTCTGGAATCATCAATGAAGACCTGAAAATTAGAGCTGTGTGTGTGTGTGTGTGTGTGTGTGTGTGTGTGTTGGAGAAAGAGGCAGAGACATAGACAGAGAGGAAAGCCAACTGTATATTACTTAAAATTTGATGTTTGTAATCCATTTCGGCCAATCTTCTAAAAAAGGAATTGATCAAGCAGGGGAGTAGTTCACCCAGAAAATTAGATTAAAGTTTCCTTTTGCATGCAGTAATTTATTCCCCTAATCTCCTTGATCTTTCTGAATTAACACCCTCCAAAGTTGAATTTATTTTAGACATGCATAATTTCTAAGATTTGACCCTTGTCATTTCCTGTGCAGATTTTTCAAGGAAATCAGTGAAATCTGTGTTAGTGGATCAGTTGCATGACCAGACCACACTAAAAGACTAATAAGTTTTGAACTGAATAGAATTAATTTGTTTTTAGAGAAATATATTGAGCAATATGAATCTTAAATGTGCTATTTCTCTCATATACATATAAATCATATGTGGATTTTGTTTAGCTTGGTGGTTTTGCTGGTCTGAGATGTATTTGCACACTGTTGTTCAGGGGCTAGGTTTTAAGAAAAGCCATTTAAAATTTTCTCTTTAGAAGTCATAATTTATATGCAATTTTACACATTGACATTCTTAATTTTTTTGTCTGTCTATTAAAGAAAAAAGTAAGGATGAGTAAGAACCAATAAAATTTTGATTCTTACTGAAGAAATGGATTCTTACTCATTGTTACAGGGTAAGAGAGAATTAGAACAAGCTTCTCATCTTTCTTCTGCAAGAATCAGAGAAGCGCTTCAGGACCTTTGTCTTGTTTCGTTTTCATTTCTCATTATCAGTGAACTAGACCTTGAGATACAGATGGCTGCTTAACTACATTTAGATGATAATAGTGATAATGGTGATTACGGCCAGAGTAAATATGCAACTGGTCTTGCATAACTGGGTTAAGGGTGCTATTTTCCCGCAAAATATAGAAAGTAAGAACTTGTTCCATACACCTAATAGGTGTCCATAGGTCTTCATCCAGTGTCACAAAGTAGCTGCCAAGCATTCTGTAAGGCCCAAAAAAGTTACTCACAGGCCATTCTTGCCGAGTGTGGGCCTAGAAGGAGAATAAAACTTAAAAGGAAAGTTGAATTAATTTTTTTCCTATACCGTGTCACACAAGCAAGTGCTGAGGTTTCAGAATGTAAATGTTTTTTGACCTAAAACTCATCCTTATCTTCTATTCTTAAAGATTATTAGAATAAAATAATCATTCAACAGAACTTGTTGGATGAACCCCAACACTGTTAATACTACATTCAGATTGGTGTTATGACATATAGATAAACTATTACTAGAAATGGGCTATTTTTGTGTATATATAGGCTATTATTTACATATATAAATATAGGTTAATATATATATCTATATCTATATATGTCTATCAATACATATAGATATATCTGAATACGGGGAAATAGACTTCGAGTTTAAAAGTTAAGAACCAAGGTTTGTAGGTTCACTTTCAACCCCACCACATACTGTGACCTTGAGCAAATTAGTTAACCTCCTGGTGACTTAATTTATACATCTACAGAAGAGTAAATTACCACCTACATTATTTACAGAGAGGATGAAGATTTACTTAACATAGTAATTAGTAGGACTCTATTATTTTGGTAAAATTCTAGCTCGGCTGGAAATCTGCACAGATTTAATTTATGGCAAATCTTAATGCAGAAATAACTAGTAATGGATTTTTTTTAAAGGAACTATCCAACTGTAAAATTGGCAAAATGTTTCCCTTGGGCTAGACAAATGAGTTTACTTTGTTGAAGCAAATCAGCTCATTGGATCAGACTACAGGACTGGAGAGTTCAAGGTCACAAGAGTAGCTCCCATATTGCTCAGATACTTTCACAAATAAAAAAAAAACTATTTGAACCATGACTTCATTTGCATCCCTGATCACATCTTCATCCGTTGCTCTATACTAAATAGCATAGGTCACCAAGGAATCGGTCCTAAGAATGTAAATATCTCAATCCCCACTACTGAAATAATAATGCAATACCCAAATCTTGCTAATTGTTTAAGTTCATAAGATCTCTTTTGTTTCATTACTAAAAAAGTAGGCCTCATGAACATAGAAGTTTCTGGGATGCCTGGCTGGCTCAGTTGGTAAAGCATGCGACTCTTGATCTCAGGGTCATGAATTCAAGCCCCACACTGGGCACAGAGTTTACCTTAAAAAAATAGTCTACAAGAACATAGAGGTTTTTGTCTGTTTTCCGTCATATGTCTGGCTCCTAGAACAATGCCTGTTACAAAATAAACAATAAGTATCTGTTGAATGAATGAATGACTTTCGCTCAGAAATTTGGAGCTCTCCTTCCTGCCATTTTCAAAGAAACTCTAGGACTATCCGGAAGACAGTTTTTAAAGTCTCTTTTATTATTATTATTGTGTTATGTCTTGTGGTCAAATTGACATATACATTGAACATATTTGGCAATAAACTATTGAAGAACATCTTGCCTCTGCCTTCATCTCTCTTCATCATGACACCTACTAACTGGTTGCCATTTAAAACAGTTCACCCAGGGGCGCCTGGGTGGCTCAGTGGGTTGAGCCTCTGCCTTTGGCTCAGGTCATGATCCCAGGGTCCTGGGATCGAGCCCCGCATTGGGCTCTCTGCTCAGCGGGGAACCTGCTTTCTTCTCTTTCTCTCTCTTTGCCTGCCTCTCTGCCTGCTTGTGATTTCTCTCTGTCAAATAAATAAATAAAATTAAAAAAAAAAAAAAACCAGTCGACCAAAGCCTTCCAAATTTATGCCTGTCAGCTTAACATAATTACTAATAATACCCTCTTTTATATCCAAGAAGTCCTGCTTGGGACCAAAACATATGTTTAACTCTAACTACTGAACTAACTATATACTAGATTAAGGAACCCTTCCCATTACAAAGTGACTCGAAGTAAAGCTAAAACAAAATCTGGATCTGCATCTAATAATGAGGACCAAAATGAACTGTAGTATAGTAACAAGAATATTAAATTGGAAGTTAACAGACCTGAAATATACTCTAAACTGTGCTCCCTCACTAACTGGGTGACTTTGGAACAAACTGTTTAGATGGGCCTTACTTTAGTCCCTGAAGAGAGCCATTGACTTAAACTAGAAAATCCTAAGAGCACTTCCAGCTCTGCTATTTTATAATTCGTCAGTTTATTTAATGTTCTTTCTCCTTTATTTTAATTATTTGTTAGAACATGAGTTTTGGCTCATTGATTTAATTTCCCAATGATTAAATGACTTCTGAGATCCTATCCATCTAACCCTAAAAACGTAATTGGACTTGAAAGTATAGGTCTGCTAGCGTCTATACTAAGGAGGTAAAAATCGTGACCAGAGGTAACGTGAAGCAAATGACTAATCAGTCATTTGTAAGTACAGAACACTTTTGAGGAGGAAGATAAATCTAGTTAGGACACTGAAGTATTGGGGCAACTAGAAAAACGTTTAGATTCTCTAAGATCCAGCAGCAAGGAGAGGAGAGAGAGTCCAAAGGAAGGGTCCCTGGCTGGCTCAGGTGGTAAAGCATCTGACTCTTGATCCTAGGACTGTGAGTTTGAGCCCCATGTTAGGTGTACAGATTATTTAAAAATAAATAAATAAATACAGTTAAGAGAAAGAGCTTAAAGGAAAATTTCCAGGATTTCTTTCCCCCGTCATCTTTATCTGGAGGCCAAACCAGTCATTCATTAAAGACATATATTATGGTTTAGCTCCCTCTCCATTTTTGCATTGTGTCCCACTGATTGATAACTGTGGTGGGACAGGAACTCACAACCCCAAGATCAAGAGTCACATGTTCTTCTGACTGAGCCAACCAGGTTCCCAATTGCAGTGATTTTAAAATATGTCCACAAATTTTTAAATTCTCCTTCCTTGAAGAGGTGAGACTTATTCTTCAACTTTTGAGTGTAGGCTGGACTTGATGACTCGCTTCTAATAAATAAATCATGATAGAAGGGATTGGGTATGACTACCAAGACCAGATCATAAAAGCCACTGTGATTTCCTCCTTGATCTCTCCGAATAACTCTTTGGGGGAACAAGCTGCCATCTTCTAAAGATACTCAAGGAACCCTCAGCAGAGCTGCATGTGGCCTCCTGCCGACCGCTATAGGAACGGGGGCCTCCTGCTAAGAGCCACTTGATGAGCCATCCTGCAGATAGGTCCTCCAGGCCAAGTTAAGCCTTCAGATCACTCCACCAACATCCTGACTCAACCTCCTGAGAGACCTCTAGCTTGAATCACCTAATATGTTTCTGAATTGCTGATGCACAGAAACTTGAAATGACAAATATGTATTGTTTTAAGCTGCTAAGCTTTGGGGTAGTTGGTTACAAAGTAATATACAGGAAAAACAAGGTAAAACAGTGATCCATTGAACTAAGAAAGTGAACACCTTCGGGAGAAGTGGGATAGGGTCGCGGGGAATGGTTGATATCAGATGCTAAGTATGAGAAAAGAGTCTAATGAAACTATCTACATGGGAGAGGACTCTGTCCTCTGGAGTGAGATTCTGGTGGACACTGAGGACTTTTTTTTTTTTTTAAACAGAATGCCACTAACCTTCTCTACGGGAAGTCTTTCCGAGTGAAACGCCATGATGTCTATTTTGCTTTAAAATATTTTAGGAAAAAAACCAGCCCGGGAGTAGGGGATAGATGAAGCCAGGTACCAAAATACTGATAATGGTTGAAGCTGAACAATTAATACATACAATCTTCTCAACTTTTGTGTGTGTCCAAAAATTTCTACAATAAAATGTTTTAAAATCTAAAAAATATATCATTACACTCTTGACTCTAATGCTTTATAGCAAATATACATTTTAGAATTATTTTCAGTAAGCTCCAAATGTATTTCAAATACAGTTTCAGGACCTTAAACAGTAAAAACAAATAAGCATGGCTTCTAGCCTCATCCAGCCGCACGGGTGAAGTGCGGAGGCATTGCGACACAGAACCCCAGGATTCCTAGGCCGTGTCCACTCCTTTCCTACCCTCAACACCACCAGCCTCAAGTGGAAAAGTCTGTATGGTGAGTCTATCTGAGGGACTCTGAAGGGGTGCTCTGGGTTGAATTATGTCTCCCGGGAAGAGATACTCAAGTCTGAACCCCTGAATCCAGAAATACAGTCTTGTAGACGTAATCAAGTTAAAACGATGTCATACTAGATTAAGGTGTCCTTTTAAAAAGAGGAAAAATTAGACACACAGAGAAGGCCACGATGGTGGAGGCAGATATTGGAGCGATACGGCTACAAGCAGCAGAATGCCAGGGATTCTGAGTGACCACCAGGAGAGGGGAGAGAAACAGCTTCTCCCTCAGGGAAACTGAGGGTTCCTCTGAGTCTTCAGAAAGAACCAACCCTGCTGACACCTTGATTTCAGACTCCGTGCCTCCAGGAATGTGGGAGAATAAATTTTTGTTGTTTAGTTCATTGAGTTTGTGGTACCTTGTTCCGGCAGGCCTAAGAAACATAAGCTGGAAGCATCAAAGCAATTTCCTGCTCTCTTGGGTTCCCTTCCCATAAACAGGCCTAGAAATATGGCTTTGCAGTGTAAAAACAGAGAACATTTTTACTGTTGATAAACCCTGACAAGGCAAAGTCCTCATCACGACCCCAGGCCCCTTAACTCCCCCTTCCTTGGGCCATTCTTACTGCCTTCACCGATTTCTCTGAGAGCAGGATGTGGTTTGCCCCAACTTCCCCCTTTCTTGGAACCAGTGTCTAATACATACTTGTTTTGAAGGGTTTTACTATTGCTGTTGCACAGAAATAGGGCTTTTGCATGATTAAAAAGTATCACAAAATCATAGAAATCTCCAAAATATAGAAATAGTGATATAATCAGTTTTCATTAAGATGTCACTGAAGTTTGGCCTGTCGTGGTCATATGGTAACAGCTCGTCAAGGATGACTATTATTATTTCCAGAATTACTTTATGAGCCACTTCTGAACGTGGAGACTGCATCAGGCCACTGACCACAGGAAGACAGGAAGACACAGTCTTCTTCAGAGATGATACATCAGAAGGCACAAAAATACCTATGTAAATAAGAGCAGTCGGTGTTAAGATTGCAAAGTTTATGTGTAGGGGCTCCCAGGTGGCGCAGCTGGTTGAGTGTCTGACTCTTGGTTTCTGCTCAGGTTATGATCTCAGGATCATGAGATCGAGCCCGGCATCAGCTTCCACACTCAGCATGGAGTCTGCTTGAGATTCTCTCTCTCCCTCTCCCTCCGCCCCTCCCCCACCCTCGATAACAGTCATGTGTACACTCTCACTCTCAAACAAACAAACACAAACAGGTATATGACAGAGTCACTATAGCACAGGCTCTGCAGCCAGAATGCCGAGGTCGGAGTCACAGCTCCATTCCTAACTCACTAAGCGACCTTGGACAGATTAACCTAACTTCTCTGTTTCTTTTCCCACAAATGTGAAATGTTAGACTAATTAACTGAGTTATATCATGTAAAGTGCTCAGAAGACAGCCTGGTCCCCAGTAAGTATGCAGTAATGTTAAGAGAGAGGGAAGGGAACACAAGCGAAAGAGAGCAAGAAAGACCACACCCGGGGGGGGGGGGGGGAGCCGGGGAAAAGCAGCACTAAGCGGTGGACACAGAAAAGGAGGCTCCAAGAAAGACTGGGAAGGATCTGGCAGACGTGATGACGTACAACTGTTCAAAAGCTGAATCTTCGGAGAACTCAAAAGATACAAGTGGATGAAGGGTCCACAGCTGAAGGTTTGCGGCTAGGGTCAGCGGCAAGCTCTCGGGCGGTGCCCTTCAGTCCACAGCTGAAGGTTTGCGGCTAGGGTCAACGGCAAGCTCTCGGGCGGTGCCCTTCAGTCCACAGCTGAAGGTTTGCGGCTAGGGTCAACGGCAAGCTCTCGGGCGGTGCCCTGAAGCCACAGAAGCAGGGAGAGCGGGCTGGGCGGCGAGCGGACAGCCCTCCTCAGGAGCCCTCTGCTCCTTCACCCTCCTCTGCTCACAGTGAGTGCGAGCAGCGGTCCTTGACGGGAAGGTGCAGCCGAAGACTCAGCCTTGTCTTCCAACCTAGTCAACCCTGTGAATGCTCATACCCATCGGCTTGGGGAAAGCACGTTCAATAGATAACACACGTTTTTTAGGATGTCTGTCTGTAACACCTTCCCCCGCTTGACCCAGGTCACTCCGTATCACCTGCCCTTCCCCAAAACTAGAGCTAGAGATGATGCCAGAGAGGTAGGTAGCAGGGCACTAAGAAAATGCCACCTAGGAGGGCACCTGGGCGGCCCAGTCAGTTAAGTGTCTGCCTTTGGCTCGGGTTATGATCTCAGAATCCTGGGATTTGGGGCACCTGGGTGGCTCAGTGGATTAAGCCTCTGCCTTCGGCTCAGGTCATGATCTCGAGGTCCTGGGATCGAGCCCCGCATCGGGCTCTCTGCTCAGCAGGGAGCCTGCTTCCCCCTCTCTCTCTGCCTCTCTGCCTACTTGTGGTCTCTGTCTGTCAAATAAATAAAATCTTTAAAAAAAAGAAAAAAAAGAATCCTGGGATTTAGCCCCCACATCGGCCTCCCTGCTCAGCGTGGAGTCTGCTTCTCCCTCTCCCCCTACCCCTCGTCCCTGCTCATGCTCTCTCTCAAATAATACATAAAATGTTTAAAAAATAAAGAAAAGAAAAGAAAATGCCACAAATTAAAATGTAAGGAAGTAGAATAAGAATTGAATAAGAATCTTTCTCAAGAAACACTACAAGTGGGGCGCCTGGGTGGCTCAGTGGGTTAAGCCGCTGCCTTTGGCTCAGGTCATGATCTCAGGGTCCTGGGATCGAGTCCTGCATCGGGCTCTCTGCTCAGCAGGGAGCCTGCTTCCCTCTATCTCCCTCTCTGCCTGCCTCTCTGTCTGCTTGTGATCTCTCTCTGTCAAATGGATAAATAAAATCTTTAAAAAAAAAAAAAAAAAAAAAGAAACACTACAACTACCACAACTCCTCTCTACTCAGTAGTAGAGGTAGAAGGTCAATTTGGTTTTCACATGTTGGTTAGGATGTGTGCTGAAAATGCAGATTGTCAGGCGCTGCCATCAGAGAGGCCCAGGAATCTGAATTTTAACAATTCCTTCATGTGACTCTGATGCAAGCCGTCCGAGTATATGATTTTTCAGAAGGATGGCTCTGGGTAGTGGAGACGAACTGGGGGTAGACACACTCTCATTACAGAGTCAGAGCTCTCACAAAAGCAAGCCAACGTATTTTGTACTATTTAGCCCCACACTGTAAGAATTCCTCTAGAGAAGCAGTTGTCAAGCTTTAGGGATTGTTAAATACAGATTATTGGGCCTCACACCCAGCGCTTCCGACCGAGTAGGTCTGGGGCGAGGTCCAAGAATTAGTCGTTCTAACAAGCTCCCAGGTGATTGAATTTTGCTGATGCAAGAACCACATGCTGGCCACTACTGCTTTTCAGCTTCGTAAAATGATAATACTTTACTATCCCGTGTCAAAAACATGAAGCACACTAAGCTCACTATATACAAATAAATAAAAAATGCCACTATGGGGCCGTGTAGGGAAGGGTAGTGGGGTGATGGACATTGAGGAGGGCACGTGATGTAATGAACACTGGTTATAAAAGACTAATGAATCACTGGCCTCTCCCTCTGAAACTAGTAATACATTATATGTTAATTTATTGAATTTAAATTTAAAAATTAAAAATTAAAAAAATGAAACTAAGGTGGTTTGTCAGGCTGACATGCTAAAGAAGGAAATAATTTCACACATTCATTATACTACATGGTCTCAAGGCCATCCCAGGTAGATCAGGGTAGAAATTATCAATATTTTGTTCCTTCGACTTTGTCACAGTGGTTTTGTACACACATCCCAAAACTTCCCTGGGAAGTTGTAAGTGACATATGTAAAGGTACTGGGGTCAGCCCTTACCAAAAAACTGGTTTCCATTTGAGCATACTTCAACTGAGAAATAGTTTGAGGATTATTTCTCCTTCCTAACTCTGGGCTGTTGTAGAAAAATCCCAAATAAAGATCAAGGCAATAATAAAGACCAACTTACTGTGCTTGTAAACGACTTATTTTCTAACTATGATTCATACTTACATAGTTGCATAGTGTGTGTCCAAAATGACTATACATGCTGTCATTCTTTTTAGCAACTGGTTTTAAATTCCTTTAAAATGAGAAACCTGAAATAGTTTTTGTATGATACATTTACTCTAACAAACGGAAGAGCAAAATTCCTCCATACTTGCCTATCTTTTCTAAATGTGTAGTTGTATATTTGTAATATTTTTTTCCTAAATATATGTTATGTGCTCACTTTCATAAAAGAAAGGTTATCATTTGAAATAATACCTGATAGGCTTTCACATTTTTGGAAGAGTATTACTTAAAATATTCATGCTCAATCTAAAGTTGTTAATTATGGGGGTGCCTGGGCGGCCCAGTCAGTTGGAGCATCTGCTTTTGGCTCAGGTCATGATCCCAGCTATGGTCCTAGGATCAAGCCCCGTGTCTGGATCCATGCTTGGCAGGGAGCCTGCTTTTCCCTCTGCTGCTCCCCCTGCTTGTGCTCTCTTGCTCGGTCAAATAAATAAATAAAATCATTAAAAATAAAATAAAATAGTTAATTATGGGAGGCGCTGGGTAACTCAGGTGGTTAAGCATCAAACTTCCAGTTTTGGCTCAGGTCATGATCTCAAGATGGTGGGATCAAGCCCTATGTAGGGCTCTGTGCTGGTTGTGGAGCCTGCTTAAGGTTTCCTCTCTCTATCTCCCTCAGCCCCTCCCCCTGCAAAAAAAAATAAATAATAATAATAATAAATAAATAATAAAATTGTTAATTATGAAAAGAATAGATGTTTTGCAAGAGAAAGAGAACATATACAGTCTTCAATGCATTTATAATAATAAGAAATGAAGATCTGTGACCATCAATTACATAGCCACAGTCACAGGTATGTTTTAGGTGAATGTGAGGCAAACATTTTCTTTAACAAAAAAACAGATGATGAGGGACGCCTGGGTGGCTCAGTTGGTTAAGCAGCTGCCTTAGGCTCAGGTCATGATCCCAGCGTCCTGGGATCAAGTCCCACATCAGGCTCCTTGCTCGGCGGGGAGCCTGCTTCTCCCTCTGCCTCTGCCTACCATTCTGTCTGCCTGTGCTTGCTCTCTCCCCTTCTCTCTCTCTGATAAATAAATAAAATCTTTTAAAAAAATTTTAAAAAAAAACAGATGATGAAATTGGAAAATAAATAACATCCTATCCCTACCTTGTCATCCTGGCTTGGAGAGTAAGAAAGGTTTGGCCTCACAGGTATGTTAGACGCACACCGGGTGGTTCTGATCGAATCACTGGGATGGCAATGAGATTTCTAGAGCGCTGTGGGAGCTCAGGGTGCTCCGATGGAGGAAATATGAGTCTGAGTGGAAGCTGCCTCGTAGCAACAGCTTTTCAAGTTTCATTCTTCTAAGCTTCAGTAAAAGAACAGGAAAATCCCTTTTTTCTTTGCAAACGATCTATTTTTAACATTAAGGTAATATGTAAATATGGTTTTAAAAAGTTTAAGAAAAAAGGGGAAATGGTTGGGGCGCCTGGGTGGCTCAGTGGGTTAAAGCCTCTGCCTTCGGCTCAAGTGAATCGAGCCCCACGTGGGGCTCTCTGCTCAGCGGGGAGCCTGCTTCCCTTCCCCTCTCTCTCTGCCTGCCTCTCTGCCTAATTGTGATCTGTCTGTCAAATAAATAAATAAAATCTTTTAAAAAAAAAAAACAGTGGGGGAATGGTTTCTCCTTCCATAATACACTGAGTTCCTCTCCTCCAAATGAACCCCAGTTAATCACTGGTGTGTGTGTGTGTGTGTGTGTGTGTGTGTGTGTGTATCCCAGCTTATGTACATTTATTTTTTCTTATTTACACAAGTGCAGTTATACCACACATATTGTTTTACAACTTGCTGAAAAACATATCTTGGAGATCTTTCTATCAGACACAAATCTTCCTCAGTCTTGTTTTTGTTGTATAATATGCCACTGAATGTGTGTACACTAAATTATACAGTCATCTTCCTATGAACAAACATTTAGTTGGTCTTCAGTTTTTGTTTTGCATAAGCAAAGCTTGATGCAAGTATATCCATAGGGTCAATTTTTAGTTGTAGAATTAGTGGGTCAAGAGGATATGAATTTGCAATTTTAAATTTTTCTTTATTCATTTGATGGAGAGAGAGAGATCACAAGTAGGCAGAAAGGCAGGCAGAGAGAGAGGGAGAAGCAGGTTTCTGGCTGATCAGAGAGCCCGATGTGGGGCTCGATCCCAGGCCCCTGGGATCATGACCTGAGCCGAAGGCAGGTCATGACTGAGCCACTGAGCCACAACCCACTGAGCCACCCAGGTGCCCAGAATTTGCAATTTTGATAGATACTGCCAAGTTGCCCTCTGAAAGGGTTGTACCTCTGTTCCCATTAACAGAGAATAAAGGAGCCTCAGTAGCACTGGTTCTTTGCTCAACTGTTGCTTCCAGGCACAGGAAGAGGAAAGGGGCCTATTGCAAACGCTGGCAGGAACCCACCTGCCCCTAGAGAGTTCTCCACTTACTAGTGCACCAGGGAATTCATTCAATTCTGGTGAGGACACTCAAAGACATCTCTCTAATTTCACTTGCCAGTGTATTATATAAATATGTATTTAGCGTATTTATCAAAGGGTACCCACCATATGCTAGTTTCCCTAGAGCTTGCTGATAATCTGGAATTTTTGCATCTGTCCTACATTTCATTCTGTCCTTGGGAAATATGGAGTTCCAGCATCTGGATGGTAATAATAAATAATAATAGGTTTCTTACATGGGACTTTTGCTCCAGGAATGCAGAACACACTATGCACATTATCTCATTAATCATAAAAACATCCCTTTAAGGAAGGCATGAAAGGAAGGCATCTGTATTTTAAAATTACGTAGAGCTTGAGCAACAGAATGTAAGGATTTCCCTTCTGGGTCTTCACGAACTAATGGGTTTTCTGTATTCTGGTCTCCTGATCTGAGTTCCGCTAAGTTCATGACAGAAATTCTCTGAGTACTCCTCACTAAGGGATGTCTCGATGCTTTGATCAAACCATAACAAGGAAATGGGACAGAGGTCTCCGGATGAGACAGAGAAGGTCGCGAACTACTTTCCTCAAAAGACTTTGCCTCCTTCCATTAAACAATAGCAGAAAGAATAGAAGCCGAGCCACAGCTGGAGAAGAAACCACACGTGGATTGAAGTTTGTACCCGCATACCAGGGGATTCTCCTGGTGGTGATCGAAATGAGACAACTGTGTCTGTAAAGCTTTCCAGAACACTCTGAAGCTGTGATCAGATCGGAAGGGAAGGAGATGAACCCAAAGTTATGTTTGACTTGACAGACAAGAATGAGTCTGGGAGGAAGTCTCTTCGGTTGGCCAGTTGAAATCGCCACAGGAGATCTGATGCCAACATTGGCAGATCAACGTATGACTATAATACCAAGTGGTTCATTCAGTGCCTTCCATCATTGTGAAATCTAGTGCTAGTTGTTCCGAGTCCTTGGTCTGACTTGGGAAGGTTATCTCCAGAAGCTCCTTGTGGGCAAGTAGAAACAGAGGCATGAGTCTGGCATTTCCTTCAGGCTCATGGGATTGTCAGCTGCAAGTATACAATGGATTTTTCTTTCAGCACATTTCTATTCTTCTCTCATAAAAGTTAAGATTCTGCAGATAATGTCTTACACAAGAAGGCAGAAATAACTTTCAAGCTGGGATCTCACTCAGGGATCCTCTTCCTACCGTTCTGAGGTCTAAACAAAGGCTATCGTTGTCTCTTCCTGTTGCAATTTATAGCAGAATTTTTTGGGGGCCTCAGAGGAGGAAATGCAGTATGGTGAACAGAAAAAATAATACAAAATTCCACAAATAAAAATTCCCTCTCTTGCCTTATAACTTCTACCAAGAATGACTTGTGAGCCAGGAGCAGAGATCAAAGGCAGAGCACAGACTTTTCCAGAAACAAGTTCTGGGGCAGAATTTTTTAGCATTTCAGCTACCAAAATAGATAGAAGGAGTTCAGAAAAATGATGTGCAAAATACTGTGGGCTGTAGTTAGCAGAACTGATTTGCTTTCTATAGCAGCAAACTAGATGTGACTAACTCCAATGCGAAGAACAGTGGAGCTTCGCCGTGTGGCTCATATTTATGTTCATTTTGATGCAAGAAAAGGGCTTTTTTGTTGTTTTTATCGTTTCAGACCACTCAAAAACACCAATACTTTAAGTCAGTGTACTGAAATATGGTGCCATGTTTGACCAAAAAGCTCCTTATGATAATATTCATTTGGGATGGGACCCTTGGAAGATTTCATAAACGTGAAGCATTTAGTTGACACAAACGCACAGTCACATACCGAACTGTCTTTGGTAAGAAGAGACAAGGTCAGCTCCAAAGGGTTCCTGTCTCCTGTAGGGTTTGCCATTAGAGAATGAAGGCAGATTGCCAGTGCCTGCGTACATGAATTTTCTTTGTCCTCTTTTGTTTTGGTTGTGGGGCCTATCCTAGTGATTTTACAAGATGCCTGCTGTGTTCCTGAGAAAATAAAATGTGCCAAGCATGCTTGCCTTCAGCTTGTCCTCACCCACGGGAGATATCTGGGGTGATTAATTGCTGGACTCCTAACTGCTCTTCTCTCCACTCCTCAGGTAGTTCGGCGTTAATCACAACAAAGTTATTCTTTCAAGTGAAAATGCTGGCAGGTTCCTTCAGGTTTTATTGGGCCCTAGAGATACTTGGCCTAATCTGAATCTAAAGGTTAACTTCCAAAACATAATTCAGCGTATCTGATTATTTTTTAAGCCATAGATACTGCCAAAAATATCTTTTTAGGATCCTGGGCAGGCGGTTTTAGTGGTTTGTGAGAACATTCAGGGCAGGAATCTCTGTATTCTCTAAAACTGGAAGACCTCTTCTGGAACTACACAACAACGTAATTTTAGAGATAGAAGGGATCTCCAAGTCATCTCATCCAAACCTGTCATTTTATCAGATAAAAAATTGTCATGATATGATTTTTTTTTTTCAAAATAAATCACTTTTTTTTAGGATAAAGTAAGATAAGCATATGGTTCAAATGCCAAAGGCACAAAATACTGAGCAGTGGAAAATAAATATTTCCCAGTTACCCAGTTAGCATCCCTGGAGAGAACCACTGCTACCAGCTTCTCATGATTTTTCCAGAGATATTTTATATTGCCATGGTGTCCTTTTAGCAAGAGCTCCAGACATGGCAAGGCCAGAAAGTTCATAAATTCATCACAGTTTGATAATTATCACAAAGTAATAGTGAATTTTCTAATTCCAGTATCTATCAACTCTATCACTTACTATCACGGACAAGTTAATTGATCTTTCTTCCTCATTTTCTCCATTCACATGGTGGAACTGATGATCCCTGCCAGGCAGAACGGTCAGGATTAACTGAGGTAATGCACCAAACTTTCAGACCCACCCCTTGATTCAGACTCTGGGAAAATATAATCTTTTTTTCCTATCTATTTTCATTTCAAATGCGGAAGACAAAGTCTTACCAAGACAGGAATGAAGACGTCAATAAAATACAGATAGTAAGAGTATGTGTCATGTGGTCTGTTTTCGTGGCCCTCTATCACTTACTTTTCCCAGCCTTGAAGAAGTTAACTAGCCTCTTCCTTCCTCATTTCAGTAGAAAGTGTCTTTATCTTCTCCAAGATCACTTTACACAAGCTAAATATCAGATGCTTCCTTGAAATGCACTACTTTCAAAGATTATATGCAGAAAAAATCACTGAAAGAGAGAGGTGGGGATGATGCGCTGGTATGTACCACGCACTTTGCTAAATGATGCAGAACCAGGCAAAACACAATGGAGAAAATGCTGCTAAGGCCAGCTCTCCTTAGGGACTGGTGAAATTCAAGAGACTGCTGGGTCTTCTGAGACCTAGAAAATCATTAGTCTCTCTCAAATTTAAGATTTGAGTTATCAATGAAAAAAAATACAACCAAACAATTTAAATAATTACAGGTATATATTGTTCATATGACCGAGAAATAAAAAAAATTGGGCAGGCTTTAAAAAAACCTATGGCTCTAAGGGCACCTGGTTGGCTCAGTCGGTTGGGCATGCAACTCTTGATCTCGGGGTCATGAGTTTGAGCCCCAGGTTGGGTACAGAGCTTACTTAAAAATAAAAAAGAAAAGAAAAGTAAAAAACCAATGGCTCTATAATATAAACAAAGACCTACTTTTTTTTCATTGCTGTACTCTGTCTTCCATTATGTTGTTTTCATCTAATCCTCGTGTCTTCTAGTGGTCTCAAGGAGGTAGTCAGAAACAACCAAAGCTTCCTAGTTCTTATCTACAAAAGCAGAAAGTACTTTTGGGTTAACTCCCATGGGTTAGAGAGCAGTTTTCTTACCTGCAAACTTCTTTTCCTCAAACTTCAACCTCATTGTCGGTATCTGGAGGACAATGTCTTAAGCCAGTCAACAATTAGCCCTGGAGCTAGGCAAGCCAACCCAAACCATGCTGAGAAACATGATGTTAACTTAGAAAGTAGAAAGAGGCCAGGATGGTGAGTCGGGACCTCACAAATATCCACTAGAGCTCTTGTTACTCCTCCCTGCATGTCTCTTCTGTGTTGCTCTCTTGGGCTGGCTCAAGATACACTTTGGTTTCCCTCATACATTTGATTTACACATGGCCGAGGTTCACCATAGGACAACTCTCAAGCCAAATACCTGTGACTCTGCAAATCCAATTCCCATCATCCACCTGTGATTTTTGTGCTTTGGTTCAAAAGTCTCAGATATAATTGGCTTGGCCTAACCCATAGATTGACTTGCATAGTGGGTCTCCACACAATGGTCCTCATCTCCTAGAGCCAGAGGAGTAGGGTCATCTGATAGAACCATGGATGACTAGGCCCATCTGTTCAGCAGGGTTTGTGGGTGGGAACAGATTCTTTTAGAAGGGAATGTGGGCAGAAAGGCAATTATATACTTCTCTAACCAGAAAAATCCCAGGGGTGAAAAGGATAGGGGGAAAAAAAAAAAAGGTCCCAAATGTAAAGATAAAAGAAAAGCTTGGTTCAAAATGAGGCTGTGTGACTGACCATAGATGTTTGCATTACTCACATTTTAACCTTATACTCTCTGGAATTTGCTTTTAAAAACACCAAAATACTACTTCAAAGAGAAATATTACAGAAGAAAACAATCTTTGATCATAATCTAGAAAGCTAAAAAGATATTTATGCTCATTACATCCCAGGTGTTGGAAACTGTCAATGCATCGCTAAATTTTATGCCTTTTGTGCAGACTATTACTTCCTCAAAATGACTTGAAAATGGGCAGGGCTAACAGAATACTTCAGTACAACTTCTCCCAACAGCAGTGCGTTTCCCTCTTAAGTAAAGTACAATTTGTGCCTCCGGATTTCCAGAAAGGTTTTAGAGGGCCCCGTCCCATCTCCAGCCTAACTCTGATATAGTCACTGGCAAAGGGGAAATTCGAAGTTCTCAGCAATACCTGCGTCTCTAAGGAAAGGAGTGTGGGCGCATCAGCCAGAGTAGTGCACCCCAAATTGCGCTGGACAGGGGAACAGAGAGCTGAAATGAGACATGTTTTGCTCTCCTCGCTAATGATGGGTTCAGGCTCACTTTGACCCAAATGACCACCTAACCGATTAGTATTTTCAATGTGAAAGCAGTAGAAAAAAAGGACTCTCTTCACGCCCTCACTCCCAACCTGCAGTGGGTCGGGCTGAGGGCACCGAACCTCCCCTCCCCCCATTCCAGGCATGGAAATTGCACCGAAGTTTATCTCGGTGGTTCCAATATTTGAATTCAGAACCTTTTGCCCAGACTAGTCCAGGTATCCAAAATAATAAAATGAAGTTGAACAGAAGAAAAATACAAGAAACAGAGAGACAGCACTTTTCAAAAAATGTTATTTGGCCCGTAGCGAATTCTGATTTTAGTTAAAAAACAAAAGAAAGCCCAGTGATGGTTAAAACTAAGCAACAGTTGAAAGAAAGAAGGGAAGATTTAGACATAAAGGCAGAATTTTTTTTTTTAATCAACATTTCATGTAGCCCCTCCTGCGCGGGCCTTCCCATTTCTCAATAGCTTTGATTTGTGGAAATAATGGTTATGCAATTTCCACACATTGTGCTCCAATCACAGCGTGTGGGCAACAATAAAGAGAAAACAACTAGATGCACTTAAAGCTGGAGATTTTGATAAGCTTTTCTTTTCATTTCACAAGGGTTTTTAACTTGATATTTTTCTGAGACAACTGAGGTAGTGCTATCGAGCTCTCAACGAATCTACGTGAACACGGGGAAGCATCTCGTTTTCTTAAATGTATCTATGGTAGCAGCACTGATTAATCTAGTTGTGAAAAATTAGCCAAAAAGAAACTATTGGACTATGAGAATTCCACAGTTGACAGATTGTTGGTCTTTCGTTTAAAAAAAAAAACACCACCACCCTATGCCATCTGTTTACAAAAGATGAGAAATGTTGGAGAAAATTATTTCCCTTAGGGCATAATGCTACAGCCATTTAGGGAGAGGTCTCTGGCATTTTCCGTGAGCCTTTGGTACAAGGAATAAGACAGCATCAGGTCTGCACAGTCGTTGACCGAGAAAAACAAAGATGATTTCCTCTGATCCTTATTTTAGTTTTACTCTTTGAACTTCCAGCAGTTTATTTATTATTGTTGTTGTTATTTTTAATTGGGTACAGATTGTTTTAGGAATCATCTTGGTTCCTTTTTTTGAAGTTGGGTTTTTTTTGGTTTTTTTTGTTTTTTTTTTGAGACTGGTTTCTAAAGTGCTCCACCTCCGCCACCTGTCACTCTACGCGGGGCTGCGACTTGAGGACACTCACCAGTTCTGAGCTCGGCTGCGGACTGGATGGTGAGGCCCGCTGCAGGAGGAGGTGGAGGTACAGACTTGGAGGTAGGTGGCAATGCAGTCTTTCAAAATAAAAATCCCCACGCTGCCGCTCTCTGATAAATTCTCGTGCACTCCCTGTACCCAGAGAAATAAAACTAATCTATCCAATGTAATTCTCTCAGAAGGATTTTCTCTTTACATACAAACCCTGGGAAATTCACCTCCTCACCCCATCATTCCTATGTGACTCATATGCTGGTCACCTGTCACTAGATGGCATTGTGCAGTGTTTCTTAACTGTAGTTAACTAAGTTGGCAAAATTACAGCGTGGGCCATTTTTCTGTATTTTCGTCTTTGGTATATAGATCTAGAGAATCTAAATTGGATACTGGCTGTTTCATTTTTATTTGCTTTATGGGTTTGGTTTTGTAAAATGTGTATATTCTTTGAGATTCTTCTCTGTGTGCCTTGCTAGGATGGGACCTCAATGATTCTGAGTCTTAAATCAATAATAAATTAGTTCTTCCTCTCAATTCTCTTCCAAGTCACACACACAAATGTTTACTTAGAGAGTCTTTGCAGAAATAAAATAAAGCTGAACACATGCAGGATCTTTACCTAGACACGCAGGCAGAACAAAATATATGAATGAAATTTTGTTTCATCTAAGTGTGGCCAGTTGCCAGTTGAAATCTACTCACGGATAAGCCAGGCTGATGAAATTATATAAAAATGATCCTGTGAAATTTATAAAGGAAATATAACAACGATAAACAAGGAAAACGGCCATAAATAGAATAAGAGTTAATGGTTACAGTCTTATACTTTCCCAGATGTGACAGGTAATGATGACCACTTTTCCCCCAGTTTTATTGAGAAATAATTGTCAATGACCACTTTTATTTGTTGTATTCTGAACAACCTTATGTTACTGAAGAATGGCATCTAACTTCTATGCTGTCAGTAAAACAAGACAAATCTTTCTCAATTTTAATTATGACTTAATGACCTGAAAATTTGTAAATAATAACAGATGACAAAATGATTATTTGGAGTGAGACTAACAAGATAAATGACAGATCAGATGATAGATAGCATCTAATCTAGTACTTGATATTCTAAATAATTATCTAAAATCCATAGTATTAATTTTCTATTCTCCCTTACTTATTTACTTTCTGGAAAGACAGTTCAGTTTTCAATTTGTCTTTTTACTTTATTATATTCATTCATTCAACAAATATTAGCCGAATACCTATGTTGGATTAGATAGTAGAGATGCAAAAATAAATAGGACACTAAATTTGTCCTCAAAAAGTTTTTAGTTCTTTGTGTTGTTAAGCAACCATATAATAAGTTTCAGAATCAGTCACTGGGGTACGGGGTAGAAGGAGAGAAGGAGAGTGGGAGAGAGAAAGAAAAAGAGAAAATGCAAAGAGTCTTAGATGAGACCAGGATGTGCACAGTTACTGTCACAGCTCTGCTAGCAGACCCCGGAGCTCCCTCATTGTATGTGTAAATGAAATAATTTTACATAAAAGTGTTTTGTAAACTGTAAAATAGTTTTTAAGTGTACAGCTTTTTAAGACTTTCCGGTTTCTTCCTGTAAGAACCCCATAGTTTTCAAATAGAACTTTGATCCTGTAATCAAGTCTTACTTCCTTTTAATTTACCCTCTATTACAAAATTCCAACTGCATCAATAAACCCCATTAAATTTCCAACTCCCCTTGTAAAACAAAACAGAAATACCATGACCCTGGAGAGTGAAAGGGTAGGAAGCTACACTGAACAGCCCCGTGATCATATTCTGCTCTGAAACACTAAGACCCTCGGAGAATCACTTGCCCATCTTCTACTCTGCTAATTCTTGCTGTTCGCCTTGGTTTCTGCAGCTGAGGAATGGATTCTTAAGCACATTCTGTTACAACTACATGTGTGGAATAAAGAGACCTCTAGAAAGTTTCATTCTGGTCCCATAACTTTCCTTTTCCGCTCTGCTAGTAGGAAAAAAATAAATAAATAAAGACCTACGGGACGACTGGATTAGGAGATGCAGTACAATCCCACCTACTCTTAGACTTAATGATTTTACAAAATGCTTCTCACTTTTCATTATGGCCAGTCATTTCATATTCTTTATTTTTTTTTAAGACTTTATTCATTTATTTGAGAGAGAGAGAGAGAGAGAGGGCATGAGAGGGAGAGGATCAGAGAGAGAAGCCGACTCCCTGCGTAGCTGGCAGCCCGATGCGGGACTCAATCCCGGGACTCCGGGGTCATGACCTGAGCTGAAGCTAGTGGCTTAACCCACTGAGCCACCCAGGTGCCCTGTCATTTCATATTCTTTAATAGGGAAGTCAGAAAACTTCTTTTTCCACAGATTGTATGCAGAAATCAATACGTAAGGAACTCCAGACTCAAATATATTTAAGACCACGATGAAGAACACACAAAATGGTGTCCTCTATCAAGTCTTTAACTGGATCCGAGTGTGTAGAGAGGTGTTGTACTTTAAGTTCCCTGTCTATTATCTGAGGATTTTGTCTTTTATTCTGTTACTGTAGTAAGTTGCATTTTTGGTATGATGACGACAGCTTAACAATAAAGATAAGCATCTAATTAAGAATTTGGGCTGGAGGCGCCTGGGTGGCTCAGTGGATTAAGCCTCTGCCTTTGGCTCAGGTCATGATCTCAGGGTCCTGGGATCGAGCCCCTCCTCCGGCTCTCTGCTCAGTGGGGAGCCTGCTTCCTCCTCTTTCTCTCTGCCTGCCTCTCTGCCTACTTGTGATCTCTGTCTGTCAAATAAATAAATAAAATCTTAAAAAAAAAAAAAAAGAATTTGGGCTGAAAATATTCCCTCAATATACTGGTATATCCTTGTTTGAAATGGTCTTATTTCATTAGGAAAAGAGAGAAAAAGTTATTTGGATTCATTCTACCTATAGAAAATTATTCCTATCCTTATTCTGAATGACTAGTTTTGTTCTAGAATATTCATTTGTCATCAAACATGGGGTGGAGAAAACTTGAAAGGTTAGAAATGAAAGGTTAAAGACCTAGATATCTATTTACCATATTATTTGTTTTCTGGCTTCTCCCTCATTTTTTAGGATTATAACATTTTTCTCTTTCTTTAAAATACTACCTCAAGCCAACAAGTTCTTAAGAATGACTTATTAGTATCTGTGCACAAGAAACCTAGAAAGTGGAATTCTATATCATCAGCTCCAGAGACCATAGAATGTAAGTCTTTGGCCATCAGTATATTTAGGTAAAAAGATGGTTTTTAACATAAAAGTGTATGCACCTACATTTAGGCATGGACAAAATGTCCCCAGAAAGAAGCAGAGATTTTTTTTTTTTTAATTATTTTGGGAAAGTGTGCTGAAGCTTTTCTTTAAAAATAAAATGGCATTTCATCAGTACTGGTCATTTTTTAGCCACGTATGACAAATGATCACAGATGCTCATAAAAATCTAAAAGGAACTGAATGTTGTTCTCTTCTGACACGGCAAAATCTCTTTCCTTTAACTGCATTTTAAAAGAAAAACAAACTTTAACACTTTGATTAAGGAGAATCCAGGAAGCCATCTGGTCCCACCCAGAGTTCCTGCATTCACAATGTCCTCATGGGCAAGAAGGCTGAAAGTGCTTTAGGAACAGAACTTTCATGTTTCTGCCTCTTAACAATGGCACTTCCTGTTTTGACCTCTAACCATGCTAGACTCTCAAAAAGTAGGGTGATGGACTTCTCCTGTTCTGTGACATGGTGAAGAACATTTTTATTCCCTCCCACCATGTGTGTTCAGAGTGAAGATTATCCAAGCTCAATTTCCCCAAGGTCCTTTACATTGATCTATGGTCTCCTGACGAAGGTTAGGATTTTCAAAAATTTAGTTACCTAGCCATGAGCCTGGCACTGAAGTCAAGAGGATAGGCACTATTCTTCATCTCAAATACAAGTAAAAAGCTACAAGTTGCCTTTAAATAGTCCCCGTGTGTTCCCAGAAGTTATTAACAGCCCTTCACAGAGTTGGGACTTTGTGACTGCCTCCTTTTAAAACACCTTCTTTGGAAAAAGAGAGAGAAAAAGGGAGGAAGGGAGGAAGGGAGGCAGGGAAGAAAGAAGGGAAAGAGAAAATGTGGGAGGCAGAGATTCCACTGAAGGAAAGAAAGAAAAATTAGAGTAGAGAGAGAAGGCCAAAACTACAAAGTGATGCCAGACTGTCCAAGGCGCCAGGAGGCAGGGCCTTGGACCGCTCACCAAGAGGGTTCTTGGCTTTGGGCGAGAAAGAATTAAAGAGCAAGTCATTCAGAGAAAGGGGGCAAGATTTTGCAAGGATTAAAGTAAGAAAGGAGCTACTTCTAGACAAAGTAGCAGTCTCTCTTCCCAGGTGGAGAGGAGGGATTTTCCCTTTGCATCTAACAAAGGGTTTTATTAGGTTCTTTGTTTTGTTTCTGTTTTTTAAATTAGCTGACCATGGGGGCGCTGACCTGGCTCTGGCTGCCGGCTCAGTTGGTTGGCTCCATTCCTTGGAACTGGGGCTTGCGGTCTTCCGTGATTCAGATTTTGTGACTCTTTTTATGACCTGCTGACTTTTAGAGTAGGGGTTAGCCTAAAACCCAAATGGCTTTACTTTGGTCAACTTGTCTTCCAAAGTTTCCCTATCTTCCCTCAAAAGTAAGAAAAAAACTACTTGGAAAGATTAAAAAATTTCAGTATCTGTTGCTTCCCAAAACCAGAAGAGAAAATTGTTTTAAAGCAAATCACTTAAAATAAAAAGTAACTCCTGTTAGTTTTTGAAAAGATGTATGATCTCAAAATAAGTGACAAAAACACTTAAGTAGGTAATGTACTCAAAAGTTTTTTTTCTCTTTTAAGTAGTACAATATATTGAAAGAGGGCACTATTTAAAGTGGAAAAATTTTTTAACCACAATTCCATTTTATGTATTGTTGTGAGAATGACAGTTTATTAGAAATGAGAATATATTTTCTCAACAAAAAAGACAAACCTTACCTTGGAATCTATCCTTCAATTCTTGAAAGAAGCTATATAGTTCTATATTTATAAAATAGCAATGTGTAGGCTTTCTCTCTCAAATTCTATAAAATCTTCCTTAAATATAAATGCATATACTATGTTTATAGACACACACACACACACACAATTTAAGTTATATATGCATAGATATAAATGTTTTAGGAAGATGTAAGTACTGCTTTTTAAGAAATATTTCAGTAATTGGGATACATACAGTAAAAATAAATTCCTTCAAGCATATATTATTATCAATAACAATTTGTGTATGGGTTTTTTTAAAAATAAGAAATTCGTATGTTTCAGATGCAAATTCCAGATTGTTACTCATACCAAATAAACCATTTGCTAAAGTAGAAAATAAGCAAAACATCCTCCAAGGTTGCTATTGGTATAGCTAATAGCGAAATTGTTAAACCTGCTAATCCCACTTGGAAATCTGTGCAATTTGATGAGGAAATGCATGAAAAATACTAATGGGTTATCTGAGAAGACCAAAGATAATTAGAAAAGTCAATTTGTAGAATGCATTCTAGGCCAAAAAGAAGTTTTAAATGCAGAAGATTTTCTGGCACAATAACTAAAGTGATTAGGTTTTCTTGACTGATACGTCTCTAAATTTATAAAACGGACATAAAAATGGTTAACTGTCAAAAACTGTCTCCTTCCTCCATAAAACAATAAACACTTGGTAAAATAATTTTTCTGTAAAAATGATCACCGGTACATCCTCTCCTTAATTCTTGATTTATGTTTTTCTATATATTTTCTACAAGTAAAGAATTGATAAATTATCTGATACTCTTGGTTCACTATCAATAGCAGTTTGGTCAGAGGATTAGATAACTGATAAGTAATTTTAAAAAAGTATGTGGTCATGATAATCCTTCAAGTCGAAGGAGATACTCAATATCCACCATCACTCTGGTCTCTAAAAGCCAATTGCTCAGCGGGTCCTGTTTCAGAAGGTGAGCGCTTCAAGAGCAGGAAGGATGGAATCAGTTAGTCTGTATTTATCATAGAATAGTACCACTCATTAGTTATCTCCAGTAAATTAGGCCAATTTGCTCCAGTAAACTATAGTTTTCTCCCTTATTGTTTTAAAGATTTTATTTTTTTTTAAGATTTTATTTATTTATTTGACAGACAAAGATCACAAGTAGGCAGAGAGGCAGGCAGAGAGAGAGAGGAGGAAGCAGGCTCCCCGCTGAGCAGAGAGCCCGATGCGGGGCTCGATCCCGGGACCCTGACATCACGTCCTGAGCCGAAGGCAGAGGCTTTAACCCACTGAGCCACCCAGGCGCCCCTTTTTGAAAGATTGTTTAATGTTATTTATTTGAAAGAGAGAGAAACAGCGAGAGAGCACAGGTGAGGAGCAGAGGAAGAAGCGGCTCCCCACTGAGCAAGGAGCCTGATGCGGGACTCGATCCCAGAATTCTGGGATCATCACCTGAACCAAAGGCAGACGCTTCATGACGGAGCCACCCACACACACCCGCTCCTTATTTTAAAGTTATTTTTATTTAATGTTTTTTAAAAGATTCACTTATTTTAGAGAGAGGGAGTAGAACAGGAGGGCAGAGGAAGAGGGAGAAAGAATCTCCAGCACACTTCTCCCCGCGCGCCAGGCCGATCCCCGCGCCATCTCAACCCGAGATGAGGAGCACCAGCCCGCATCCCGGTGCTCCTGGACCAGGCACCGTCTACACCGACGTACAGTGTTGGAATTACACGCTCCCATTCCCGACGCCTTCCCACCTCCGCAGCTGTAAGGAAGTCTGTGGCTCCAAGAAGGAAAAGGCCAGGCCTGGCTCTGGGAGCGCCACAGCGGGAGGGAGAGAACCCATCCGGCCAGCACTGCTTTCTCTGAGATCTGTTCACTTTACAGTCAACACTACAATTCCCAAGTGAAGTTTGGGAGAACAGCAAAGAGAATTAGCAGTCTATAAAAATCACAAAAGCTAGAAATCTGTAGCGGATTAGGATTAGGTGGGAAGCCATTGTGATGCTAATCAGAACTGCAAACCCGGGCCCCAGGGCCGGGCAGGGATCCTCTGGACCGAGGCAGGAGGAGATAGCTCTGACCTCTGCTCTGGTCTCCGCTGACGGAGGTAGAAGAACGTTCATTGAAGGGAGAGCAAAACTGCGTCATTTTGTTTTGACCCAGAGCACCCTGAAGGCTGTTGCTGGGGTAAGTCTTATGTTCTACCCACACTAGACTTAAGATAAATGACGACTGTGGCCATGAAAGGATATTTGGTAAGATAGTGTGTATTTCCTCATTATTTAAACATTTGAACTGATGCCATGGGAAATGTCGATGGACCAAGAATCAAGAACAGCAGAGTGCTTCTGGGGTTTATATTTAATCAGGTAGTGTGTATTTCCTTGTTATTGAAACACTGGAACTGACGTCATGGGGTATTAGTGGAATGTTCTCTTGAAGACATAAACTTGCATTTCTACATACTAGAAACTGACCCTCCAAGGAGGAATTTTGCTGCTTCTAACTTTGGGATTCATGTGCCTTGTTCCTTTCCCCTCTCCAGACCCTTCTCATGTTCTTACCAGAGTAACAGATCGAGGAACTACTAACTATAGTGAAGAATGTTTAAGTGTTTGGCATGTAGAAAATTAAATTATTAATGTTTGTTGTAGACACAGAGAATCATTCATTTGAAGCTTTAAAGCGTTAGACATGTGCTTTTCAAAGGAAGTCCTTCTAAGAACAAACACAGGTCAGGTGACTGGTGCTTTGCCCTGTCTCTAAGCACGGTTAACCCTTCACTGAAGATCTATGAATCAGTAGTGTGGTCCACAAGATGATAATTTTGAAGAACCAGTAAAACAGAGGTTACGTGTTTGATGTGATCCTCTCAAGATTCAAGATTCAATTCTGAGCATCTAGATTCCAGGGATGTAGAATGTTGGATACATTCTAATAATGTTGACACAATTATCAGGAACATTATATAAAATAATATGCAGACACATGAAAATGTGTGTGTGTGTGTGTGTGTGTGTACTTTGCTGTGTCAGGGAGGAAGGAGTGTTTCTTTTACCCTCTCAGCTGGCTTAAGAGTCAAACCGACATAAAACAGATGAGTGGGAGGCTAACATACAAATTTTTAAGGTTTTGTTTTGTTTTGTTTTGTTTTGTTGACAAATGCATGAGAGTCAAGACCTAAAGAAGCCATCAGGCCTGAAAGGTTATAAAACTTTTTATACAAACCATTTTTTTTTTATGGTTCAACAAACTTTTTTCTTTTTAATTTTACAATATGCCATAAACATTTTTCCATGCAATGGACAAAAATCTGCTACTGAAACATTGAAGGCTGCAGTTAGGTACAAGAGTGATAGCTAAAGCAAGTATTAGTATAAGGTTAAAGCACAAGGCCTAGGCAAATGCCTGCCAGGGGCACTACACAAAAGGAATGTCTTCAAAGCCCCTCTGTGGGGCCCTCCATCCACCCCTGAGTTCCCTTGGGCCCCTCGGGTGGAAGGGGTCCTGTAAACTTTTTTGCATCCACATAACCCCCCCCAATTTCTGTCTGGTTTTCTTCACCTCATCCTCTACCCGGGCCATCTCGTCAAATTCTCTTATCATCTCCTCATTGCTCAAATGCATATCGTGTATGGCCTCCTTATATTCCTTGAGACACTGAGCCAGCCCCTTGTTGGTTTTTCTTTTAGCCTTCCTGGGTACATCATCCCCAGCTGGGTGCTTTCCTGCAACCCTTGGTTGCATGGCTGGCTTTTCTTCTTTTGGCTTCTCCTCATTCACTGGCTTTCCCTCATTCACTGGTTTTCCTTCTTTGGCTTTCCCTCACTCACTGATTTTCCTTCTTTTGGTATTCTCACATAGATTGTGAGGATATGCTAAGGCACAAGGAGGCATGGGCTGAGGCAGTGAATTGTGGGACAGTGATTAGGAATTCTGTGAGAGGGAGACTAATGGAAGGTAAGGGTTATTTTAGTAAGTGTGTACGTGGGTCCATTCCACAATGACTCGTAGCCTCTAATGTTAAGACTGTTCTGGGGCGCCTGGGTGGCTCAGTGGGTTAAAGCCTCTGCCTTTGGCTTGGGTCATGATCTCGGGGTCCTGGGATCGACCCCCGCATCGGGAATCTCTGCTCAGCAGGGAGCCTGCTTCCTCCTCTCTCTCTGCCTGCCTCTCTGCCTACCTGTGATCTCTGTCTGTCAAATAAATAAATAAAATCTTAAAGAAAAAAAAAAAGACTTCTGTAGAGGGAGGGTGCTTTTCTCCTTGGCCATTGAATACCTGCTCTTAGATGGAAAGAGGGAGGCCCAACAGCTCTTCCTGCATCTTCTGTTTCTCAAGTGCCTTCGGTTCAAAATAATCAATATGCCAAAGAGGTATATTTTGGGGTGGCATGTTCTTAATCCCTTCACCTGATAAACTTTTTCAAATTAGAAAAAAGGAATCTTTCAACAACAAACGTCTTTTAAATTCCTACTGTGAAATAATTTTGTAGCCACAGATAGCGGTGCCTGGGTATGCCCATTGTTCATAATGTGCAGAGTAAACACACTTTAAACCTTCAGTTAACAGCCAGATAAATAGTCTGAGGCTTGCGTGTAATTTAGTCAGAAAATAAGCAATTTGATCAGCGAAGATTTTCAGACTGATGAGAAAATTGAACCAGTCAATTGCTAAATCGTTAGATACATAATGTTCTAATGGAAAAGATACGTTGCTAGCATGACCTTATCTCTTTGAATTGATCATTAATTCCAAAATACTTGAATGATATGATGAGGGAATGTATTCAGAAAAATCAGGGGACAAACCGAACAAAAAAAGTTCCTGTGCTAAAACCCTTCAATTAGAAGGACTGATTCGAATTGCAAAACACTTTGAGGAAATGATGAAATGGAATAGTAAAGGAATGTACAGGGAAGTTGGGAAGGACAATAAACAATGAAGATAAATGCAGATAGATTTCCATAGAACGTAAACAGGCACCTTAAGACGTTGGAAAAGCATGTGCATATCCTCCTGTGTAAGTTGTATAATGCAAAGACCAAGACGAGGTGATGGAACAGTGAATGTGTTTCTTGGGGACCTAATGCTGAGTTTAGGAGACGTGTAATGGTTTTGCAAATCCTGCTTTATGTTACATCTTCTCTGTGGGAATTGCTTTGTGCTCTTAATTTTTTTTTTTTAATATGTTGCACCTTTAGATTATCTGTGCCAAGGGTACAATTTTAAAGATAAAAGAAAATTACTCACAGGCCCAGACAGATGTGTAGGCATTTCAGGTCAGTGCAATTTGGAAGTGTACAGGGGGTGTCCATGCCCTGAGGTAGGAGCTCACACTCCGGGCTGTTGGAAGGCCTGCTGTGTGAATTAACTCTGTTGGTACAAACCCTCTTCCAGCTTGAAATACTCTCAGCTCCCCAATGTAGGAGGCCCACGCCAAGTTTAGAGTTCTGGAACCATCTCTCTTAGAAAGTACGTATTTAGAAGATTCAAACCTTAAGGAGAAATTGTGGGTTTTGTTTTTTGTTTCTTTGTTTCTTTGTTTTTTAAGATTTTATTTATTTATTTATTTGACAGGGTGAGAGCACAAGCAGGGGGAGCAGCCGAGTGAGTGGGAAAAATCTATCCGCTGAGCAAAGATTCCCTATGCCGTGCTCCATCCCAGGACGCTGGGATCGTGACCTGAGCTGAAGATAGATGCTTAACCCACTGAGCCACCCAGGCACCCCTGGGAGATTAAAACCTTAGAGAGAATAGAGTTCAGGAAAAGGACGTCCGAAGTAGCCTTTATGATTGCTTTGTCACTTACTAAAACAAAGCAATGTCACGAACCACGAAATCAACCTAGTATCCGTGACACGTCAGTAATAAAGGGTGTCTGTAAGGTTAATTTTTTTTTTTATTGTACCTGGCTGCATGCTCGAAACTATTCAAGGTCTCAACGTTTCCGGATCTTCAGTGGGGTTCTGTCTCGTTCCAGATAGTGTGAATCTTGAGTCTCACTTGTCTTCTGTTGACATAGGTGGTAATAGTTTGTTTTTATATCTTTGATTCTGGATCGCAGTCCTCAAGCTTTTTAATGTACAATAATTTTAATAATACAAATTTAAATTCTGAATTATCTTCATGTAACCTACTCCAATAGTCCAAGTAGATGTATCTATCTTCATTTTCTCTAAAACCTGAGCTGGTCTTAAATTCTTTTACTGATAACTTTACACTGAAGCTCAGATCATGAGATTTTCCACTCGAGTCTCAATGGCCTTTTTACGGAGGGCAGCATCCAAATGCACCCGGGGGCCTGGAATTTCTTCTACCTCTTAAACTCCCTTTCTTTTTCCTAATGTGCTGTCCTCTTCAACTCGGCTTTCTATTCACAATCCCCATGCCCCCCCCCCTTTTTTAAATTACCACAAACAGAAGTACTTTTCATTTCCCAAAGGCCAACACTGAAATGTTCATGGTTTTGGAAATAGTATCCGTAAATAAAGCTGTGTGTGATAGATGTTCTCGTAAGGGCACTGAGGTTGGAGAAGCATCACCCTGCTGAGGTGAGGTAGCCCGTTGTTGGCTGTGAGGGTTCAAGCACTGCTGGGCAGGTGTGGAACAGGCGCACCACAGACTCAGCCTCCTGTACACAGTGCCTTGAGACAACCATGGGCAGAAATGCTCAGGACCCTTGTCTGCGGGTCCCTGATTACAACTGCAGTACTTCAGTGGGCCAACCTGCATTTCGCACTGTTTGAATCCCTAACTTTTAAACACGTCTATAGCACTCTAAGATAAAATATTTGAAGTCTGCCCGGAGCTTGTTTATTCAGTATATGATTCTAAATACCTTCCAAAAGAACCACCTTAGCAGGTCATTCCTTTTTTCTTACAACAACGACAACAACAACAACAATAATAGATTAAGGATGAACCCTGGCCCAGAGATGAACAGTTTCTGGCATACCGTCTTCTGGGCCCGGTGCGCTGACAGCTTAGTTTCCAGACATTTCTAGACACGCTAACTAAAGATTTGGACCACGGGGAGAAGAGGGAACAGGTCAAACACAAAACAAAGCCCTTTTCCCTCCTCTTCTCCCCTGTGTTCCAAATCCTCACTGAGCGTATCTGGGTTTGATGGGAAATCTGGTTTTGTGTCACAGACAAAACAACAGCACTGAGCCGCTGTACCCAGTCAGATTCCAGACTCTTCTCAAGGTCAAAGAGGGACCTTCCGCAGTGAGTCATTGGCTGGTTTCTAAAGCTTTGAAGGAGGGACACTGGGTATTGTAAGACAGAACCCGAGATTTGTAACCGTACCCAGAATGTCTTAAAAAAAAAAAGGAAAAGAAAAAAGGTACACAAAATAGAAAAGCCACACAAAAACCAGGCTGCAAAGCAAAACCTGACGCTAGAATTTTGGCAAGTTTTCTTTCTTTTGACTGCAGTCATTTCAAGGAGAGGGGAAGCGTGTTTCTCCAATCTCCTCTTTCCAAAGAAGCAAACGGAAACAGAAGAATTCGTCCTGATCTTTCCCCTGATGGGACCCAAAGGGCAAGATGGGGCTGTGTAACACAGTAATGGAAATAGGATGAAACGCGTTAGTTTTCCCGAAGCTAATCAGAGGGTTGTCATGGTAACTCACAGGAGTCTAGACTGTTGTAGCTTCACAGTATAATTTTGGGTTACATTCTTTTAAAAGAGGGCATCAAGTATGTGCATTAAGAGTTACAGACGAATCTTTGGAAGTGGATTGGACTGATTTAAGATTTTGTTTAGACCTTGAGAGAGGAGGTGTCTTGGGAGAAAACAACACAACTAAGTCAATGGGTAAATAATGCTAAATCAAGGGGTTGGGTGAGGGTTGGAACTCACGGAAGCAGAGAAACATACCATGATAGCAAAACCAAAGAATCGGAAAGTAAAAAACAACTGGAGGGGTGCAGTAATTTAAATATGCACATTTGTCTAAGAATCGGAGTTTTAAGAGAAATTGCCCACTGCGATTAGCTTCTCTCTCGTTATCTTGGTGTTATGTGTGGAAGGCGCCAATGGATTTGATCCTGCAGTTTTCCTAAACTTTCATTCTGAAATCATTCTCTTATGTGTTAACAACCTTATGCAGCTTTCCCCCTTCTCACAGAAAAGCTTAAATGAGATAAGCTTCTATTGCAGCGGTTTATTTTTTTTTAAACATTTATTGATTGGGGCACCTGGGTGGCTCTGTTGGTTGAGCCTCTGATTCTTGGCTTCCGCTCAGGTCATGATCTCCGGGTGCTGGGATCCAGCCCCACAGCAGGCTCCGAGCTCAGCGAGGAGTCGGCGAGAGATTGTCTCCTGCTCCCTCTGTTCCTCCCCCTGCTTGTGTTCTCTCTCTCAAATAAATAAATATGATATAAACTTTTATCTGATTTTTCCTTTGTGGCAGTCCCTAAGCCTGCCTCTCTGACTTTTCAGATTTAGGTCCCTTATCCTGGAAGGAATAGGGCTCTGTACAAACAGGCACTCCTTCCCAAAGCTTTCGTGTCCCTTGAAATGTTCAGTGAAAAGACATTATGGAAAGAATGACAAATTCAAAACAACATTTGAGATAAAAAAGAACTAGAAAGACCTATCCTGTTTGGGACAGGACAGCTTCTTGCCGCCTGTGCCGAACTCCCCACCCCCCATGATTTCCACTGTTAATACTTTTTGGAAAACAAGAGAAGCCATGATTCCAGCCATCAGGCTCTTGGGGATTCCTGAGGATGAATCAGAACATGCAATGCGCAAGTACCCCCAAATTACTATTTAACTATTTACATCTGTTTGGGGGCATTGTGACTTGTCTTTCTACAGTAATTACAAGGTGTGGTGTGGGCCAGTGTGACTCTAAGTCAGAGGTCAACACTCTGCTCTCCATCTGCCAGATTGGGTCCACCGCCGTTTTTCTATAGCCTTCAGGCTAAGAATGATTTTTATATGGTTGCGAGAGATCAAAACAAGACTCTTCGTGACATGAAATTATATGAAATTCAATTTCAGCTGCAAATAAAGTTTTACTGGGACACATACATTGTTTCTGCATTGTTTAGTGCTGCTTTCTTGCTGTTAAGAGCAGGATTAAGTAGGTACCACAGAGACTGTATGGCCTAAAATATTTACTACTTGGCCCTTAACAGAAAATTGTAGCCATGATCCTCTTTGCAGCTTGGGTTATCTAAATTTAAAATATCAATCAAATTATATTAATACTCTGCTAATGAGAGCGTTCTAATAAGACTTCATTGTTTTTCTATAGGTGCATAAAAATGCAGAGACCAGATTTCTTTTTTTAATTCATTTTTTAAAATATTTTGTTTGTTTGAGAGAGAGAGCATGCACAAGTGGGGAGAGGGGCTGAAGGAGAAGGAGAACCAGGCCTTCCACTGAGCAGGGAACCCAATATGGGGCTCAATCCCATGACCTTGGGATCATGACCCAAGCCACCCAGGCACCCCAGAGACCAGATTTCTTAATGTTAGGACTAACAAAAAGACAAGATACACAAACAAAAACAAGGGTTATTGTGATACTTATAAGTAGTCTCTTCCAAAGAAAATGGAAAACTTTTCAATGATATTTGCTATTAGGCTTCCTTTTACATACCGGAAATGGAAATGCCCTAGTTTCAACCCCATGAGAACTGGACACTCCCATTTGATCAACAGTTTTCTTTTGGAGAAATTAGTGATCAGTATCAGTATGTGCAAGTTCAAATGCTGATGTTATTTGTCAAACTGTGGTTCGATGTGCTGGGAAAACGGCAAAGGGAAGGAAGCATTCAGACACGTTTCTTCTGAGACTTCATTCCTCTTGAATTAATGAAGAAGCCATAGAACAGTTTTCTGTGTTTGCTTTAAACAGAGGAAAGGTATTTTTGTGTGTGTGTGTTTTTTTAAATTAAAAGTCTAGTCGTGAATCTAATTTAGCTCTTGTCTCACTATTCAAGTCTAGAGAGCGTGTGGTACCTTTTGGGGGGTGGGGTAAGGGTGGACCTAGCGAATCTAAAAATAGAACAGTTAGATTTGCAATTATACCATTGCCTTATCAGAGCCCTTCTCGGTCTTTCTGCTCATGTACCTGTTGGGTGATGTCCACATGGGGTGTGCCAAGGTTGAACATAATCCCAGAATCCACTGTCTACCATGCAACCACACTCAGGCTTGTAGAATGCATGTCAATACAAGGAAACTATGGATGCATTCTTGTGAATATTTTAAGTAAACTTCAGTACATTTATGCCAATTTTAGGACTCGGGAACAACAAGTTGGTTGCAACACATCTCACATAACTAGTCACAAGACCTCGGCTGAACAAGAGTTATGGCGGGAGAACACATTTAATTTGGGTTACACAGCCAGAACTTTGGATGTATTGGCCTTTTAGGCTCTGGAGAGCCTTCTCCGGGCAGTAGCCTGTCGTGGTACTTCTGTTCCAACAGGCTCCCAGAAGTTGGACAGTAACAGCCTCTCACAGCCTCACATTTGACTCCACTTCTGATATACTTTGCCCCTTTGGAACCCATTGCCCATCAGTGCAAGGGCTCTTCAGTCCCACTGGACTCAGATATGGGGCAGGGATCATGCCTCCTCTGGATATCATCCCCACAAGCTGCCGACGGTTCCCCGAAAGCTCATAAATGGCAGGTATTTGGTGGCGTCAGGATTGCTTACGTCCATGCATGTTCTGTGGGTTGTCAAGAAAACGCTTGTTTTCACTGGACGTGAACGGCTCTCTTCCAGGTCAGATCTTCTCAGAACATTTTGCCCTCAAGTATTTAGGACAGCAGGTATTTCAGGAGTAAGCATTCATCAAAATCATTGTTTGAGGAAATAAATCATTTTGATTTGGTTTTGGTGAGGTGAGGTCCAGAGTCAATGACCAAGAAGGAAATCTTGAGATGTCTTTGGTGCAAAAAGGTGATTTTATCAAAGCACGGGGACAGGACCTGAACGAGCGGCTGCCCCAGGGTTGTGAGGCGTGGTGGATTATATGCTTGGGAGTTGGGGTGGCAGTGAGGAAGAGGGAGCTTTCAAAGCATTTTCCCATGTTACAGCAGACTCGCGGGATACCGGAGGCTTTGACCTTCTCAAAGGTCAAGTGCTTCTAGTAAGGCATTAACAGGAAGCTAGTTGGGAGATTCCTGGAAGACTGTCGCACGCGTCCCACCCAGGAATGGGGTTGGGGGGAGGTTGCAGGGGCCAGCTTGTGCTTTGTCTTCAGCCATCCTTTTGCTCCCTCACAATTTGATAGACAGCACCTCCTTTTAACCAGTCTAAGAAATAGAAGGAAAGGCTCCAAATACAGTGGATCTAGGTTAAAAGACTACCTACATTTCAGGGCGCCTGGTCGGTTCATATGGTTTGGCAACTGACTCTTGGTTTTGGCTCAAAGCAGGATCTCAGGGTCCTGGGAATGAGTCCCCCGTGCGGCTCACGCTCAGCAGGGAGTCTGCGTGAGCTTCTCCCTCTCCTTCTCTCTCTGCCCCTCCCACCACTTGCGCTCAGTCAAATAATTAAATCTTGAAAAAAGAGCGAGATAGAATGCCTACATTTAAGGAGAAAATGAAATTCCCTAAGTCAACAACACACTGTCCTTTAGATTTCTTCTCTCTTAAAACAGCCTGTGATCTCATCAGACTCGGTAGCACAACCTGTCCATCTGTCCATCGGATCAGCTGGGGCGTGTCGAACACGGGAACACGGTGCTAGGCAAGCTAGGATCACGGTCCGGAATCTCCGGGAGATCTGCATTCCCCAGAGTTCGTAGGTTTAACAGGGAACAGAGTTTCAGTCCTGAAGGAGAAGAACAGCTTCCCTTGAATATGAATTTGAGGGCTTGCTGCGGTTCTGCGCAAGCAAGAAGTCTGCTCTGAATTCAAGGCTTCTTGCAAAAGCTCAAATTTAAGTAATATCAACCACCTCTAGATAATACATCTCGCATCATATAGAACTTACTTTCCGGAAGTGGCCTATGCTCCTTGGCAGCCGCAAACCTGACCCGACCTGTCCAGAGCCCTGTCCGTCTGGGGGGACTTTTCTCCCTCTTCCGTTTCTTGACCAAGAGATCAAGCTGCTGCTTTCTTGCTATAAACAGTTCTGCCATCATGGCTTTTTAAAAAAAAAGATATTTATTTATTTACTTCTTTATTTGAGAGCGAGAGTGGGAGAGGGAGCACAAGCCTGGGGAGGAGCAGAGGGGAGAGAAGCAGACTCCCCGCGGAGCTGTGGGGGGTGGGGCTGGGGTTGATCAGCAGGACCTCGAGATCACGGAGGGGGGGGCCTCAACCCACTGGGCCACCCAGCTCCCCACCCCCCCAGCATCATCACTTTTGAACAACATTCTGTCTTTTTTTTTTTTTTTTTGGGCTATATTTTTTCTTACTGTCTTAAAGGTTTTACACCAAAGTTGGCTTTTTTTTTTTTCATTTTTTCAGTTAAATTTTTTGTTTGCTTTTCCCTTTTTATTTTCTTGAGTAATTGTATAGCTTCGGTTTTAAATGTGAATATGCTTTTGTTTTCAAACATGCTTTTTCAAAAGAAGTGATAGGATTTGATGGATTTCCTTAGCTTGTCAGAAACTGACTTAGCAACATGTTTGTTGTTTTTTTTTTTTAAAACCTTCCTTTGATTACTCTGAGTTTTTTCATGTCATTCCTATAGCTTCTATTTTTTTTCAGCTTTATTGAAGCATAATCTACATACAATAAAACTTAATTTTATGTGGACATTTGGAAGAGTTTTGACAAACGTGTAATGCTCTCTAACCGCTACCAGAATCAACACAGAGAACACTTCCATCACCCGCACTTCCTTCCTGCCCCTCCGCGGTTAATCTTCTCCTTCCCCGCCCCCTCAGCCCCTGAAAGGCCCACTCATCTTTCTGTCGCTACCGTCTGCCTTTTTAGAATTTTGTATAAATGGAATCATGTTGTGTGCATTCTTTTGTCATCAGCTTCTTTCACTCAGTGAAATTCTTTTTTGAGATTTGTCCATGGCCCGTGGCTTGTTTCTTTCCATTGTCACGTGTATCCATAGTTTATTCCCTTATAGTGCAACAGTTTTCCATTGTGTCAATCCACCACAAGTTGTTTATCAGTTTACTAGCTGATGGCCATATGGCGTGTTTTCAGTTGTTGGCTATTACACGCAAGCTTCTCTGAACATCTCATACAAGTCTTTGTGTGAATATAAACTTTTGCTTTCTTTGGGTAGATAACAAGGAAAGGGATTGCTGGACCATATGGTAAATGTATGTGTAATTTTTTTAAATAAATATTTTATTTACCTATTTGACAAGCACAAGGAGGGGGAGCAGCAGGCAGAGGAAAAGGGAGAAGCAGGCTGCCCTCTAAGCAGAGAGCCCGATGGGGGGCTCCATCCCAGGACCCTAGGATCATGACCTTTTAAAAGACAGGTGGTTAACCAGCTGAACCACCCAGGAGCCCTTACATATGTTCAGTTTTTTTTAAGGAACTGCAAACTGTTTTTCAGACTCGACCACTCTGCATTCCCACTAGCTGTATATGGGTTTCAGTTGTTTTACATAGTAGTCAAACCTTGATACTGTATTACCAGTATTTTAAATTTTAGTTCTTGTAGTGGTGTTTTATGTGACTTTAATTTGTATTGAACTAATGAGTAATGATATTTATCTAAAAAGACTGCTGGTTTCATTTATTTTTCTTTTCTGTTGTCCATTTTCTGGTTCACTGATTCCTACTCTTATCTTTTTTCTGTTCTACTTTGGTTTACTTTGATCTCATTCTTAATTCTGTTTTGTTTTCTTTAATTTTTTATGGATAATGTAGGCATCAATCCTTAATTCTTAATTTAGTTGCTTAATGTGAAAGCTCTTAGGGCATTCATTTTATTTATATATTTTCTTAAAGTAATCTCTATGCTCAATATGGTGCTTGAACTCAAACCCAGATATCAAAGGTCATATGCTCTAAAAACTGAACAAGTCCTCCTTTATTTTAGGTTTTTCTTCTCTTCTAATACAAGCATTTAGTACTATAAATTTCTCATCAAACTCTACTTTAGCTGCATTACATAAATCTTGCTACATTGGGTCTTTATTTTTCTTGATTTCAAAATATTTTCCTTTTACCCTCGGTTATTGGGAAGGATGTTGCTTAATCCAACCATCTGAGAATTTTCTGTGTCTCTAGAAAGCTACTGCTATCTTGTATCCTTCCCTTTTGGTCAGAGACAGTTTTGTTTTGTTTTGTTTTGTTTTTAAATTTTCAACCCTATTAAATGTATTGAGACTTATTTTATTTATTTATTTATTTTTAAAAGATTCTATTTATTTATTTGACAGAGAGAGATCACAAGTAGGCAGAGAGGCAGGTGGAGAGAGAGAGAGAGAGAGGAAGGGAAGCAGTCTCCCCGCTGAGCAGAGAGCCCGATGTGGGGCTCGATCCCAGGACCCTGAGATCATGACCTGAGCCGAAAGCAGAGGCTTAACCCACTGAGCCCCCAGCTGCCCCTTGAGACTTATTTTAAACCTAAAACCTGATGTATCTGGGAATGTTCATGTACAGTGACAAAAACGGGAGTTCTGCTGTGTCTGGACAGGGCGCTCTGCGTGTGTTCATGAGGTCAAGCTGGCCGATGGAGCTGACACTCTATTTGCTGCTGTGTCCCAAGTGCCTGGCGCTATCAGTTCCAGCAGAATATTTGCTGCATGAATGAGAGAACACCCGATCTGTATTCTGACTGTGATGGTTGTTTTTATCCCCCTGCTCAGGACTTGACACAATGGCCTGGCGGGAGGAGGGTCTCAAAGCTAATCAGTGCGTCCATCTCCCCAGCCCGCGGACAGGCCCGTTCAGAGCCCCATGCTGAAGGCCGTTCCGACTGCCCGGCTCCCCTTGCGTAGGTTCCCTGCAAGGCTTGCTGTGCGCAGTGTTCTGGTTCCCTACACTCAAGAGGTCACTGGCCATGTCTTTGTACATGAAAACTGCCTCTCAGTAATGTTCTGAAAGAACACATCCAGGGGAAAAGAAGTCCCGTATACGTGAGGAGAGTCAGCACAAATGTGGTTTTGAGGCAGGACCCCTGGGGATGGGTGAGGGAGGATCAGAGGGAAGGGCGATCGTGGCACTGAACTTTTTACAACATAAGTACATTCTTTAGTGATTACAGTTTTTTTAAAGTTCACGACAGACACCTATGGCGGGGGTGTGGTGTGGGGGAGAGGCAGAGGGGTCAGCAGGCTCTCCACCGAGCAGGGAGCCAGATGCCCAACTCCATCCTGCATCCTGGGACCTTGCCTCTAGCCCAGAGCGTCTCCCAGGCGCCCAGTGATGACAGTTTTTTAATGTACTTTCTCTTTACAAAGAGTTGTTTCTTTGCACAAATCTTTTAAAAAGTCATGTCAGTCATGTTTGTGGCCCAGGAATAAAAACGGCAGTTTGCAGTCAAGATTATCAGTCTTTTTAGAATAGCCCCACAATTCCCCTCACCAAGAGTTATATGTCATGTTTATTTCTTTTCAAGATTCAGGCAAATAAACATGAATTTTATTTTGAGATTTTTACAACACCCCTTGATTACCGCGGATACACCGCATGCCAGAAAACCAGGGTTTCTGGATTGGGTTCGTAACTGTTTTGTAACTGTGAAACCTATTAACTAGAGTTACGATTTGTCTCATCTCCAAAAGTGATGAGAGCATTATATTTTCCTAAATTAATGCATCTAAGTCCTCATGTAATTCGTGCACTATTAATGTCCAGCTCCGCTTCCTGTCAATTCAGTCCTTTTTCTTCTTTTTCTTTAACTCCCTCCAAGGAAACCTCATGGAAATCAAGTCCGGCCAGTTTTGTTGGTTCTTGCCTCAAGTATAAGTACTATCTTTAAAATCAAAATTCTGCTTGCTGGTCTGAAGTGCGCTAATTAGGCCAAAACATGTCTTAGCCTGAGAATTTCTCTGCATAATTTTAAGTTTTAATATGTCAGAAAGCTAGCCAAAAGAATATTATATGTGGATTTTGGGGGGTTAAACCTATTGAAATCAATTTAATGCAATTTGCTATAAAACTTCCCTCTACCCTCTGAAATATTTTAATTAGATACTGCTCTGAGTATGCAGACATTAGCTTGACATATTCTTGTTTTTAGCTCATGGTCTCCTACATTTTCCCTTTGACTATTTTTTTCTCATATTACTCCCACAAAGGGATTCTTTGTGGCTTATTTTTAGATAATCAGGAAGAATGATTCTGCTCTGGTATGAAAGAGAATCATTCTGAATCCAATAAGAACTGTTTAGATTTGAGAGCCTGAGAAGGAGGCCATTATCGTAGCTTTGGGGACCAGCACTGCCCTAAGGGAGCAGTTACTGGACGAAGTGGCTTGTGTGACCCTTCAGGCAGGGGGTGCGGGGGCTGGGCTACTGTTCCCCTGGTGTGCAGGGGAAGGGGCAGACGGAGAGGGAGAGAGAGAATCTCCAGTAGACTCCCCACTGAGCACAGAGCCTGATGCAGGGCTCGATCTCACTACCCTGAGATCATGACCTGAGCCAAAATCAACTTTTGGACACTTAATTAACTGAGCCACCCAGGTACCCCAAACCATGATCCTTCTGATGCCATGAGGAGGAAATGCACACTACCCCTGAAAAGTGGTTATAAATCATGGTGCAGGTCTATCGTGATGAGTCCCCTGTGTCACCTATAATTCGGGATTGAGTTGGGGTGTTCCTAGGTGACATCTTGAGTGCCTGGTGCCGGCCTGCTTTTAGAAGAACCTTTCACTGACTTATAAGTGTGTTTTTATTTTGGGGCTGCATAGGGCCATTAGCTGGTTTTGTAGAGTAGAAAAGACACCCCTTCCTTGAGGAGGGGAATGCAGCCCTGCACCAGGACCCTCTGCTGGCCCCGTGTCCATGTCGTCACAGCCCACACAAGTCCCTATGAAGTTACCCGGCTGCTCCATCCACAGCCAAGGCCCCTAGGATCACTCTTGGCAGGAAAGTCTGTCCCGCGTATCTCTTGAGATCACTTCTGGATTGTGACAGCTGGAACTACTGGGGAGTTACAAGACACGTAAGGCTGGCAGTTGTTGCCAGGGCTATAGGGAAAGGCCATAGGCTATGGACAGAAGCCATGTCTGCTGGTTCTTTGGTCTCTAAGCTTAAATTTCCTTTCCTCAGAGAGGGCTTCCTTTGTCGACCCATCAAGAGTCGAGTCCCATTTTTTCTTCTTAGACGTGACAAGAATTGTATTTGTGTGTTTATTTTGTTATCCGTCTTTTCAACGATCTTGGTGAGGTGTTCACCAGTACACCCGCATCACATAGCTACTACTTGACACAGAATTGGCACTTCATAAACATTTGAGGGAAGGCATGTCTTCAGCCGCCTCTGACGGGCAGGGATGAGAGGTACCGAAGGCCATGCAGAAGAGCGAAGAGGACAGGGCGGTCGGCAGTCCTTGGTCAGAGGGACAGTCGGTTGGAGTCTCCATCCCACAGGGGCTTTCCTTCACTCTCACCTTTTTACAGATAAGAGAGGTCAGACAATTGATGTTTCTGATGTTTCATTGTTTTTAGCTACATTCACCGAGAATGCCAGGCACCATGCTAAGTGTTTTGTTTACACACATTATGTTACCCAACCCGTACAACAAGTACCTTATGAAGTCGGTGTAATTATTATTCCGTTTCACAAATCAGAAAGCTGAGATTAATATGGGGCTGATGGGATTAGTTACATAACACAATCAGTGACCAAGTCACAAGTCAGATCTGTTGGACCCCGGCTACCCAGCCCTTAAGCCTTATTTCCCCCCATTCTTGAGCATTCTTAAACGTGCCTTGATCTTGAGCACAGTGAGGTGGAAAGAGGTGCCCAGCGCGAGCGCCTCTTACAAACCCCCCTAGCCTTGGTCTCATGACCCCAGTCTTCATTTGGTCTTTCCAGGCAGTGGAGCATTTCCAGCTCCGCCTGCGTCCTAATCTAGTCCGTCACAGTCTCCGTGTTCCGTGATCTCATTTTGTTTCCTTGGGGCTCGCGGTCCACACTGCGGGCAGACAGCTGTCCCCCACATTGGTTTCCACACCCCGGCTAGAGAGAAGCTGTTGCTCACCCTCAGGAGGGGGCTGGCTATTTAGCTCAACAGCAAGAACGCTAAATCTTCTTTTATTCCCCAAAGTTTTTTTTCCCCCCAAAGTTTTCATGATGCCTTAAAATGACAACTTTCTGAGCCTTTTTTCAGTTTGTTTGTTTGTTTGAAGAATTTATTTATTTATTTATTTGAGAGCGACAGCACAAGCCGGGCGGGTGCAGAGGGAGCGGGAGAAGCCGACTTCCCACCTGAGCAGGGAGCCTGACCCAGGGTTCGAGCGATCCCAGGACCCTGAGATCATGACCTGAGCAGAAGACAGGTAATTACCCTGCTGAGCCCCCCAGGCGCCCCTCCTTCTTCAGTTTTGAGACTGTTGTCACTGCTGCCCAGAACCCTCCCTGGCAGCTTGCGAGTATCAGCCGCTCCAAGAGAAAAGCATAGGCAACTGCTCCTTGAATCGAACATCAGAAATGTTTTTAAAAAAGTTTATTATATTTTCTCACCCCAGATGATCAAAAAGTTTTTCGTAATCAATTTTATAATATCTATGCTACATATTTATTTGCTGGGTAGGATATTATAGTAATTATTTAAGATATATGTGGTATTTCAATACAAGCAAATGGCAGTACAACTTTAAATTCTTCATTTAAACATACGTGTTCAAAGCCTAGGTGAAAGGGAAGAAACAGAGATACAGACACTTACTCCAAGAGGTTAACATTCTAATTATAATCATTTAGAGCAAGACACAGAGACAGTGGGATATCCTGGTCTGCTTCATAAATCCTACTGTGCCTTCCTAAACCAGTCCAACGCGGCAAGCTCCTACCAACAAGACGTGTGCTCTCATTCCCCTGTAGCTCACACCTTTGCATATGCGAGACCAGAGCAGGATACGGAGAAACAGGGCACGGTCATTAGTTCTCCTGTCTCTGCCTCCCCTGACCCAGCTCAGTTTTGCGGATGAAAAAAAAATTGAGGCAAGTTAATCTGTGGCTTTTTCAGATCTGAATGTGGGGGTAACACAAGAGACCTATCATCCAGTGATTGTCCAGACAGTTTGTGTTCCTGTACACTGTGGAGATGTGGCTGAGGGCAACCTCAAGTTCAAGCTGCATTTTATTTTGTGAACTTGGGAAAGTTGCACAAAATACATTAATGTATTTTAAGTATCCTTGATTATTATCTATGCTAGGTGAAAAGTATTTAAAATCACAAAAACATTGGTGCCTGGGGGGCTCAGTGGGTTAAACCTCTGCCATCAACTCGGCATGATCTCAGGGTCCTGGGATCGAGTCCTGCATCGCGCTCTCTGCTCCATGGGGAGCCTCCCCCGCCACCTCTCTGCCTGCCTCTCTGACTACTTGTGACCCCTCTCTCTCTTTGTCAAATAAATAAATAAATTTTAAAAATAAGATAAAATCATAACATTTCTGCCTGCCTCTTGAGGCTTATACCCCTGAACATTAAGAATGGTTCATCATGAGGTCTTTCAGGAAAAAAAAAAAGTATTAAAATGTTTTATGCTAAAAATTAAAAAAAAAAAATTTACGCTGCAATTTGAAAGTCCACCATGTTACTTTTCTTTATGTTGTTTCTGGTCGCTATATCTTTTGTTTTGTTTTGTTTTTAAGGACTGTATTTAGAGAGAGAATGAGAGAGAGCATGAGAGGAGGGAGGTCAGAGGGAGAAGCAGACTCCCCACTGAGCAGGGAGCCCCACGCGGGACTTGATCCTGGGACTGCAGGATCATGACCTGAGCTGAATGCAGTCGCTTAGCCAACCAAGCCACCCAGGCGTCCCTGGTCACTATATTTTAATAGTGGGCAGTAAAGATGAAGGTGTCCATTGAAACAAAGTTCCTCTACACGCTAGAAATAGGGAGTCTGAGCAAGGCCAAGCCATTTATTTAAATCCAGAAAACATTTATCAAAAGCCCAAGATGATGCTAGGTGCTATAGGCAGAGAGTTCAAAAAAGTAGCAGAATCCGAAAGCAGAGATGAGACAGCACAGAAATAGCAATATTATAGAGTAGGGCAATTATTTATTTATTTATTTTAAAGATTTATTTATTTGACGGACAGAGATCACAAGTAGGCAGAGAAGCAGGCAGAGGGGAGCGGGGGCGGGAGGAGACAGGCTTCCTGATGAGCAGAGAGCCCGATGCGGGGCTCCATCCCAGGACCCTGAGATCATGTCCCGAGCCGAAGGCAGAGGCTTTAACTCACTGAGCCCCCCAGGTGCCTGAGAGTGGGGCAATTATTAAATGAGGAGATTTGCAGCTAGGGGAGGAGTAGTGGGAACTCTTTGAGAAGTTGGTGACAGGAGGTGGTATGTGATACCGTTTCAACTAAGAATTGCTCTAGACCATTATCTCCTTCAAAGTGACTCATGCAGTGGGGTCAAGCGTCAGTGGTTTCTGTTTCGGTCACTCACCTTTCTCTTCTGTCCTCCTTTCCTTGCTCAAAGAAGAAAGAAATGGAAGGAAAACAATTTTGTTTTCTTTCCCTTCAAAGGCAAACTGTATTGTTTTGTCTGGGGTAGATATGGTGGAGGAATCGAGTCAGAGGTTAGGGCATTATGCACACTGTGAGAAAGTGATACAGAACTTTCCAGATTTTAAAGGGATAACTCACTGGAATGAAAACACCAGAGGGGGTGCCTATGAAGATGTGTCTGTTGCCAGTGTGTATGGTGTTGGGAAAAGATCGGTCCAAAAGACCTTGTTTTATTTATTTAATCAAGTGATCACACTCTGACACTTTTGGATGGCGGGAGCGAAAATAAAGGTATTCATGAAGTCAGACTTGTGATTGCCAGGAAGTAGTCAAGAATGCCGGTTTAATCTCTGCTACTTGTCTAAGTCCTAAGGGAAAGATGAGCTCATGAAAGGGTATATAGATCATCACAAGGCTGAATTAAAATACATTAAATATGGAAGTCGGATATAAAGCCATGTGGGTTATGCAACGTAAAAAGAAGAGTTGAAGAAACACCGGAAGCTTCAAAAGGTGGAAACCCAAGGTCCTCACTGGCTGGGGAAAACAGGTCCTACTCACGCATCAGCAAACACCTTATATCAGGCGCATCAGGAAACACCTTATATAAAGCGTGGAGTTTGAAAGCCTTAGCAGTCCCAACCGATCTAAATGAATGTAAATTTAGGAGGAGGGACTTCTTTTATCCTGGCATTCGTGTTCTCCACAGCCTCGGGACGGACCTGACAGGCTTCTGGAACTTCCCTGAACTGAATTAAGCTGAGATAAAGAGGGACGGATCCCAAGTCATCTGTTGAAATCTTCTTGAAAGGGTAAGTTTCACTAATTTACCATTTCTTAAAAATGATATAGTTACTTAGCAAAGTACATGCTCTTGGCTAAACAGCTGGACATTTATTTAAGATTTCATTTTTGGGTAACAGTGCCTTCAGGAATACAGGGCTCATTAACACCATGAGTGATGGCTGTGCTCCCCTCCCCCCAACACCCCAGGAAGTCTCCCATTCAGGGAGGGAGCCCTGCAACAACCTTTCAGTGTATTCATGAGTTGGCATCACCAGGGAACTTAATGGGGACCAGAAGTAAAAACTGAAGACTTTGAAATGGAGCAAAGTAGATACTAATCAAAAGGAAGAAGTATGTAAGTTCATACAAAGGAATGAAAAAGTGTGAATTAAAGTCAAAAGAATGTTGAGGTTATGGAAAGTATTAAAAGCGGAGAAGCCGGTATAGGCAGATTTATTTGCAAAGACATTACCTTAAGGACCATAATGAGGACAAGGGATTTTATGCAGAAATGAGTTGGAGATTGTTCTCAAAAATAACCCCAAATGATGGAAACGAGGTGTTTGGCTTAAAAAAAATGAGCCAGTGTAGACATTTCTTTCTTTGTTCTTTTTTTTACCAGTGTAGACATTTCTTTTGTAGGTAATGTCTACTCAAAAAGACGTGCAGATCCAAAAAGTAAAGAGTAAACATTTTGGATAATGAAGAAAACATTTACAATGCATAGGTATGCATTATTAAAATTTCAGGAATGTCTGTTTACTGTAATAAGTAGCATGAACAAAAGAAGGGAGACCGATCTGGAAAGAAAGAAAGAACTTGTGTTGTGTTTTTTTCTTATAATCTCAGAAATGGACCCAACCAGACAGGCTGAGAGTTCAGGGTGTGGCTAGGCTCGCAAGAAAACTCATCCTAGATAATTCTGAAGCAGAAGTAACAGCAATCATAAACCTGTAAACCTGAATAATTCTACCTGGGGGCCAAATGGAACTTCATTATTGAAAGAAGTCCTCTTATTCTATGGGGGAAAAAAAAAACCTCTTTAAATTCTGACGTACTCAACACCTGGCCAACTGAGTTATTAGTAAAAAGTAAATAACAAAGCACCCAACCTTGGATTTCTGCATGTCTTTAACTGCAAAGAATCATTAACAATGCAGCAACTAAAGATAAGGCTAGTTCTTTCAGAAACAAATTTTGGCTTAATTTAAAGGTAAATAAGCTAATTTCAGAAAAAAAAATAGGAATTAAGAATTTAAAGTATTGTTCTGGGCTTTTCTTCCACGTAGAGAAACTAAATGGAAAGGAAGAAGAAAAGCCCAGTAAAGAAAAAGTGTTCGGTCATCTTTGGTATAAAGGACTGTTCATCAGAGTATAATTCTATCAACAGTTGGATTTCAGTCTGCTCCTTGAGGTTCCGGGTTATATAAGGAGAACAGCTTGTATTTCTGTGTTCTTTAAGTGATTTCATGTTTAGGGTCAGTTGTACCATAAGAGTTTTTATACTCGCTTGCACCGATTTGGAAGTATGCATCTAACACAGTGAGGTCCTGTTCTCCACCCACGAAAAGATAAGCAATCAGCCTTCGCCTTAGGGAGATGACCATCTATTTTAGCTGATTCAGTTTACCCTTTTTTTCCCATAGGATGAAAGAATAATTAAGCTCTGCATATGTAGAGTAAGCACTTTGCCTGAGCAATGTTGAGGTAAAATGATTTTTGAGTCAGGTCGACCAGGGCTTGAACCGTGGCACGCTTCGGACTTCTCGTCCTCGAAGTCTGAGAGTTCACTAGTCAAACAGGAATCCTGATTTTTTAGCTTACAGGGGTTTCTTGAGGTAATATTAAATGTAATAATGTATATAAAATGCCTATCTCATAGATAAGCCCCCAGTTTTTAGTAGTCCCGCACCCCATGTATATTATTTAAATGATACGGTCAGCTTTAGCATTTCTGTGATTGTGTCCATTTTTATTCAGTATTATTTTACCATAACGAAATAATTTAAAATTTAAAAATAGGTTCATGAACGCAGTCAGGGTCTACTCGGCAGTACTTTGCGCGGTGGTGAGTAAGGCAGCGGTTTTGTTACTAGAAATTCAAGAGGTGGGGCGCCTGGGTGGCTCAGTGGGTGAAGCCGCTGCCTTCGGCTCAGGTCATGATCTCAGGGTCCTGGGATCGAGTCCCGCATTGGGCTCTCTGCTCAGCGGGGAGCCTGCTTCCTCCTCTCTCTCTCTGCCTACTTGTGGTCTCTGCCTGTCAAATAAATAAATAAAATATTAAAAAAAGAAAAAAGAAAGAAAGAAACGCAAGAGGCCGTGCAGCCGGAGCTGGAGCCCATACCCCGGTCGCCGTCCACGCCGGCGCGGCCTCTGCGGCTCGGGGAGGACCCGGCGGGCCGAGCAGTGCCCCGAGGGAGGCCCGGCACCTGGCCCCGGGGTATTTCTAAACCCCCAGGAGGGAGAGAACCAGAAGGCGGGCGGGACCGGGATCGGTTTCGCCGGATTCCGGGAGACAGAAGAGCCCGCGAGGGAGCCCCGGAGACGCGCCCTCGGAACGGACGTGGCGTTTCCGCGCCTCCGCAGCCCGCGGGCCGGGGCGGTTCGCCCCGGAGGACGGACGGACGGACGGACGGACGGACGGGCGGACGGACGGCGGGTCGGCCGCGCGCACCTTCCCGCCCGCCGGGGCTGCTGCCCTCGGCCCTGCGGCCTCTGCGGCGCGGTCGGACGTGCGAGCCGCCGACAAGGTCGGCTCAGCCCCGGTCTCGTTCCCGGAGACCCGGCGGGCGGCTCCGTCCTTCCGGCCGCCGCGCAGCGCTCTCGCCCCGGGCGCGACCCCGGCCGTTCGGCGCGACCGAGGGGCCGCGGGGTCGCCCGGACCGAGGGTCTCCGGCGGGCGCCGCGGTGTCCCTCACTCTGCGGTTCTCCGCTCTCCGCATCCAGGCCGGTTGAGGGGGAAGGTGGAAACGGGGCCATTTGTCCTTATTTACACGATCTCATTCTTAATTTTTTAAAATTTTTATCGTTTTAAAGATTTTATCTATTTATTTGACAGAGATCACAAGTAGGCAGAGAAGCAGGCAGAGAGAGGAGGAAGCAGGCTCCTTGCTGAGCAGAGAGCCCCATGCGGGACTCGATCCCACGACCCTGAGATCATGACCTGAGCTGAAGGCAGCGGCTTAACCCACTGAGCCACCCAGGTGCCCCCCCCCCCGTGCATTCTTTTAAGATTTTATTTTTAGTGATTGCTACACCCAAGCCAAGCTTGAACTTAAAATCCCAAGAGGAGTCGCATGCTCCCCCCGCTGAGCCAGCCGGAGGGGGGTGCTCGGGGCGGGGGTGGGGGGCTCCCATCACACGGTGTCCGCCTGCTCCGGGCCCCTCTGTGGAAATGGAGAAGAAAACCGTGGAGAGGTGTCCAAGACCCAGTCAGTCTTCCTGCCTGTTAGTTTATCAGCGTTGGCACCAGAATTCAAAGGAAGATAAAAGTCCTCTATTGCCTAAATTTGAGAGACAGACAGACAGAGACAGAGACAGATAAACATAAAGGGAGGCTGGCAGGAAGGCCGGGAGGAAGACCATGGGTAGGCGTGACCTTTAATTCATAATTCTCCTTTTATAGAGGTATCTGATCATCTTAATTTGCAAAAACTAAGTAAGTCGTGCCTATATGATTACATGAATCTTTACTTCACTCTTGGAAATACTCCATGTCCTCTGGAAATATTTAAAGAGCTTTATCATATCCCTTTAAGAAGAGATAAAATCACAGCGTCGAGTGCAGGTTTCAGAGCCATCTTGGCTAAGCGGTATAGTTGATGTTTGAGTATTTTTCCTAAAAGTTGTTTTTCTTTTTTAAACTTCATGAAGAAATCACACTCTTTTTTCCTTTTTCTTTTTCTCTTTTTTTAAGATTTTATTTATTGGGCATCTGGGTTGCTCAGTTGGTTAAGCCACTGCCTTTGGCTCGGGTCACCATCCTGGAGTCCTAGGATGGAGTCCCAGATGGGGTTTCCCCTGCTCTGCAGGGAGCCTGCTTCTCCCCCTCCCTTTGCCTGCCAACTCCTCCTGCTTGTGCTCTGTCTCTCTGTGTGTCAAATAAATAAATAAAATCTTAAAAAAAAAATATTTTATTTATCTATTTGACAGAGGGAGCGAGCGTGTACAAGCAGGGGAGTGGCAGGCGGGAGAGGGAGAAGCAGGCTCCCTGCAGAGCAGGGGAAACCCCATCTGGGACTCCATCCTAGGACTCCAGGATCACCACCTGAGCCAAAGGCGGCCCCTTCACTGAGTGAGTCACCCAGGCGCTCCAGGAATCCACAATATTGGACAAACCCCATGGAGACTGAGGAAGATAATGAAATGCATCTTGAAGTATTCACTGTTGAGGGCACTGTGCCTCGCATTCTAAATTAATTGCTGACTCGAATCCTTTCATTCCTTATTCCACTTCCCCCAGATTTCTCTACTTTCATTGTTACTTAATTTGCTTCCTCAAATGGGGAAAGCCGTCAGACATTCAAGTTTGTTCTTTAAGTCCTAGAATCTACATTAATAAATTATCTAGACAATGACCTCTCCTATCCCTTTTCAAAAATGCTGATACACAGATCATCTAAGAACCTGGTCAATTAAAATAATCAGTGCAAGGTAATTAGCAAATTATTTACTCAACAGTTTATTACAGAGATTTTAATTTCTATCATTAAGATTAACAATCATTTTTTAGGATGGGAAGCCTTGGTGGCAAAGTGGGTTAAGCATCAGACTCTTGATTTCATCCCCCGTCATGATCGCAGGGTCATGAGATGAAGCCCCACGTGGTGCTCCGAGCTCAGCATGGGACCTGCTTTCCATTGTTTCTCTTCCTCTGTCTCTCCCTCACCCTTGCAGCTCATCCCTGCCCACCCCCACAGATTTTTGTTAGGGCCTGTCTGGCTCAGTCAGTAGAGCGTGTGACTCTTGATCTTGAGGTCATGAGTTCGAGCCACATGTCGGGTGCAGAGATTACTTAAAATCTTAAAAAAAAAAAAAAAAGAATAGTTTTTTTTATTGTGTGTTTTTTTCATTTTGGGAATGTTGGCCTATTTTTTAATTGTGTTCTTGTTTAATTATGGGAAAATATACACATTCTTTACAACATCATCTATTATTATTACTATTTGAAATCAGATTATAGTCATTCTCATTTATGTTCATGCCAGATGAAGTTTGAGAGGTGTCATGATAAATTATATCAACTTCTTAAGTGTGGCCACTTGGTATTGTAGAATAAATTGCAAATGATATTAAAATAGTGACCCATGGGAGTGCCTGGGTGACTCAGTCGGTTAAGTGGCTGCCCTTGGCTCAGGTCATGACCGCAGGCCCCTGGAATGAGCCCAGAACCACATGGGGGGGGGTCCCTGCTCAGTGGGGAGCCTGCTTATGCTCTCTCTCTCTCTGTATCAAATGAATAAATAAAATCTTTCAAAAAAAAAAAAAAAAGTAGTGACCCATGGCTGTTGAAACATGGCAAGCCAAGTTCTGGATAGCCCTTTAATCAGAAAGAGTTCATCTAAGAAGAAAATACAAATGACTTCTCAATATCCTGTTTTTAACCCATCATAGGTAGAAGTTTAAAATATTTGCCTGTGATTTCTTTTTTTCCCCTGGTAGCATTTAGGGCTGGGATGAGTGAAGCTTCTGTGATGAGTGTTTCACCTCCCCATTCACGGGCTGGAAATAGTTTTATTTAAAGACAGAATGGGAAGTATATAGGCCAAAGTTGAGAGAGAAGAGATTAATACTTGTGTTGAAGGGCAGTGGCCATAGAGATACTTTAGATAACAAGTATACAAAAGGCTCGGCATTTATTACATTGCTTGGAAGGATATTTTGGAATCTCCTGAGTTTTCTTGAAAACCACATTAGCAGCTCCATCTGGGAAAAAGTCCTCTGCCCTAACCCACATTCCAAGGCCAACTTTCAGGCTTTCCTTAAAAGGTGCTTTGTATTAAGCCGTCAGGAAATAGCCCTTTGTTAGCCCTTTGTTAGTACCAGGCTCAAAAAAGGCTGAAGTGATAAAAATATAAATTGTGATTCTGTTAAAAAAAAAAAAAAAACAACAAAAAAAAACACAACACTCTAGCTAGAGTTGGTTTTGAATTCCTATGACAGCGTTTAATTTGTTCAGGATTCTTACTCAGCTTTTACAATTGGCTCAATGTTAGGGAGAAGGAGAAGGAGAAACCTGTTGATACAGCTCCTTTAAGTGCTGTGGGTTTCCAAACAACGCTGTAGATATCCAGCACACATTCCTGTGGTGAGGCCAGGGGTGAGTGGAAAGCCTTCCCCGTTCATTCAAAGAAGGAGAAAGGGACTGAATTTACCTCCCAACAGGTGAAGTCAACCGGGTCCTGTAAGTGGGTTGATTTGTTATATAAATCAGAGTTCTGTTTGCAGGGACTGTAAACAATACTTTCTCAGCAGGTACCTTCTGGTTCTCCACCCCAGCCTCAAAGCCCCCCAGCTCACTGCTGGGGAAATACTCCTTTCTTGTTCAGAGATGCCTTTCTTCCTCCTTGATGATAACTTTTTCTGTTTCTCTTTGTTTTTAGCTCAAAAGAAGGTTTTCCCCCCTTTATGTCATGTCTCTTTGCCTTTTCTAATACATGACATTGTTTCTCTTTTCCTATGTTACTGTGCCCCTTCACATCCTGAAAACCTGAGCCTTGTATCAAAACAATAAAAATGCATGCTCTCTAGAATTATCAAGGAATAGTACAGCTGTCCTCTCTGGAGCATCGAAAATTTTGGAAGCGCTTAGAAATTTCTTTTTAACAAAATTTATCAAAATTTTTGATAATTTAACAAAATTTATCAATTTTATTCTTATGTAATAAATTGTGTACTAAATTGATAAATATGATATAATAAATCACATCAATAATTGAACAAAAATTATCAAAAAACTTCTTACAGAAACCCATTTTGTGAAGTTTTTGGTTTTTGCTTTGATGGGTGGTTTACAAAAATATCTAGTGTGTTTCAGAAATACCTGTGCATGTTTCAGTGCAGTGAACGTTCAGCAAGTAAAAGCTTTAGACAGATTCTTCATTTGCAATTAATTTTGGATATTTATCCAGAGAAGTGATTTTTTTTTCTTTTAATAATCTTTCTGCAGAGCTAGATACAAACATGACTCAGTGCTACAACTGAACTTGAAAAAGAAGGACAGATAAGGGTTGTGGGAGCAAGAGAAAATGGTTGCTGATATTTTGAAAGTTATGTCCTGGCATTGCTATTTGAAATTTTGTAGCTGCTGTCCAACTCTTTAGCAATGGAAAAGAGACCTAGTGTGGATCTTCGCGGGCTCTGCCTGCACTTCCTGTCCCCTTTTGTTCGGCCCACGGTCTCAGAGGTCTTTCCTATTCAAAGACAATGCTCCCGAGCGCTGGCTGGCCGTCTCCCGCTGGAGCAGTGGGCTGCTCTGACTCATTCACACTTTTATCCTGTGAGATCATTCATTCTAGGAGTAATGATACTAATTTTCCAGGAGGCTGCCTGGCTAGGGATGTCACAGAAGGGATGAAGTTCAAGGACTTCAAACAGCCCTGGTACGCGGCAGGAGCTTGATAAATATTTGTTGGATAAACGTCTTCAGCTGTTTCCTTTTGCCCATTGTATCTCCAATCAGGTCATGAGGGAGCAAGCTCGCTTTTTTGTTTGTATTGCAGTTATAATTCCGACTCGTAAAATATTGGGTGGATGGATGCAGCCAAAATGAAGTAAATAAGCTTGACTTAATTTTCTTGAGTAATCGTTCCAAGCCCTCCAAACCTTTGTAGCTTTATTTCCAATACACCCTTTAAATTTTGCTTGTGGGGGTTGGGAAGGCGGGTGTCTGAGCCGGTGGTTCTCCGGGACCTCTGTACCCCTAAGGAAGAGCAAGGTTGTGTGTTGAACTTGGCCTTACGGTACTGTTGTCAGGGATACCTTAGCCGCTCCAAAAACATTTTTGAAACTAAATACCAAAAACCCACATTAAAAACACCTCTGGTTAAAACAACCCAAGCTTTAGACAAACTCCACTAATAAACTATCTGTAGCAAACCGCAAGGCCCCAGTCATTTGGGGTTTTTTATTTGAAGTGGAGCTGACACACAGCGTTGCATTGGTTTCAGGTGCACCGTACAGTGGCCTGCTGTCTTCTGAAGGCTTCTCCCTGATGTCAGTTATTTTGAGCTGTTACCTGTATGGCAAATGGAAAACAAGAGCCCAGGGTGTCTGCATTCCCTCAGGGTTACTGACACTGATAACTACATAATGAGTGGCCCTCCCCCTGAAGGAGACAAAGTTCTCTAGAGGAGAACTTCTTAAACTTTCCGGGGCATAGGAGAACACCCTGCGGACTCTTGACAGCGCGGTTCTGATTCTGTAAGTCCTGGGCGGCGGGCGGGGGGTGGGGAGACCTTAATAATCTGCGTTTTTAGCAAGTCACAGGTGATGAGAATGCTGCTGGTCTACAAAGTTATCACCCCTCTGTCCCCCCCCCCCCCCCCCCCGCCACCCCCTCCGCCACCGGCCCGTTTTGTAAAGCTGCAAATCCTTGGGTTGCACCTCTGGGCCATGCCCCTTACACTCTTCCCCGGCCCCACTGCTATGTTTCTCATCGAATTGGCCTGGAGTTATGGCCGGAGCGTGCGGCTTTTGTAAGCTCTCTGGTGATGCTAATGTTCAGCCAGGTTTAAGAACTTCTAGATCTTGTCTGTAGTCGGTTTCTACTTGGAAAGCCGTTCGCTTGTCTGTATCATACTTCTGCTCCCTGAAGGCATTTGTTGTTCTGAGTTAAATGCTCTGCCCTTTTTTGAGGAACTCCCATCAGGCTTTCAGAGCCCCCTTTCAAATACCACAGCCCTTTTCACATATTTGACACATTTTTATTTATTTATTTATTTATTTATTTATTTTTATTTGACACATTTTTAAAAAAATTCTTCGAGCACTCAACCTGTTCTGAATCCCATATGGCTTTATCTGTAACTCCTAAGGCGATGACCGCATTCTGCTTTCTAATTATATGTGTATTTACCGTAACCTGCCTCGTTGATCAACTACCTGAAGGCAGAAGTCGTCTCGCCTCTTTTATCTTCCCCTGTGGGTCCCCAGCCGGTGCCGCACGCAGTGCCCTGAGCGTGCATTTCTTGCTTCCACAAGCGTTCCCGCGGAGCTGGGTGCCACGCGGCCCAGGCTGCGTGTGGGAAGCCAGATAGGTACCTTCCCCCTCTAGCTTAACAGTCAAATGAGGGAGACCGATATGCACAAATGATTGATAAAAACCATGTGAGAGTTCAAGACGAGACAGAACCGAAACTTCCAGATTGGAAAGAAGGTCATCTTGGAGGGAAGGATTGAGATCTGAAGGTTACAGAGTCAGGTGGGGGGTGCGGAACGAGGCTGAAGGGCATTCGGGATAGAGAAAACTGTAGCATTTGCGTAATTTTAGAAAGAAATTAATTTTTTTTCAATCAGAATATTTCCTGCCTCTACCCTCCATCTACCCAGGCCCCCAGCGAGGTGCCAACAGTTACTGGTTTCTTGGGTATCCCTTCAGTCTGAAGCAATGTGCTGTTGAACCTTTCAGTGTCCCAGCAAATGTATACTGAGCGCTGAATTTTTGCCTCTGAACTATGCTTTTTTTCCCCCTTAATAATTCTTTATCTCTTTTAATTATAGAGAGGCCTTTTCTTTTTCATGAGGAAAAACTTATTTTAAAGCTGAATATTAGGGGCGCCTGGGTGACTCAGTCGTTAAGCATCTGCCTTTGGCTCAGGTCGTGATCTTAGGGTGCTGGGATGGAGCCGCCCATCAGACTCCCTGCTCCTCGGGAAGCCTGCTTCTCCCTCTCCCACCTACCTCAACCCCCTGCTTGTGTTTTCTCTCTCACTGTGTCTCTCTCTGTCAAGTAAATATATAAAATCTAAAAACAAACAAAGCTGAACATTATCCCATTACGTAGCTGTATTAACTAGGATGTCCCCAATAGCTGGGTGGCTTACCATATTTTACTATTGCAAACAGTGTCACAATGAATAATTTTGAACTTTAGACATTTTTCATATATGAAAGTATATCTTTAAGATCATTTTCCAGAAGAGAAATTGCTGAATTATGAGCATATGCATTTGTAATTGTGAGACATACTGTTAGATTGCCTTCCAAAGGTTTTTTTTTTTTTTAAGATTTCATTTATTTATTTATTTGAGAGAAAGAGAGAGACGGGGGGCATGGAGGGAGGGAGGGGCAGAGGGGGAGGGAGAAGCAGTCTGCCCACTGAGCAGGGAGCTCTATGCTGGGCTTTATCTCAGGAACCTGAGATCCTGACCTGAGCGGAGGGCAGGTGCTTTGACTGAGCCACCCAGGACATGCTCACCATGAGAGCCCCTTTCTCTCCTGCATTCTCAATAGTGTGTTTCAGCTTTTGGATATTTGTTTAGCTCTACTAGGTACAAATAAAGATATCTTCATAGTTTTAATTTGGATCTTTTTTTTTTTATATAAGTGAAGTTGAACATCCTTTGATAGGTTGAAGAGGCATTTATATTTTTTTCTGTAAAGTCCATGTTTTCTTGTTAAAGATTTTACTTTTATATTTAGAGTATAGAGGTATAAAGTCTCCACACCTAACATGGGGCTTGAACTTAACAATCCTGAGATCAAGAGTCACATGCTCTATGGACCAAGTCAGCGGGGTGCCCCTAATCTTCCTCTTTCTATACTCTTTGTCCAGTTTTATCTTGGGTTGTTGATAACTTTCTTATTGATTTCTTTCTTCTTTTTTTTTTTTTAAAGATTTTATTTATGTATCTGACAGACAGAGATCACAAGTAGGCAGACAGGCAGGCAGAGAGAGAGAGAGAAAAAGAAGCAGGCTCCCTGCTGAGCAGACAGCCTGATGCGGGGCTTGATTCCAGGACCCTGACATCCCAAGGCAGAGGCTTAACCCACTGAGCCACCCAGGCCTCCTTTCTTACTGATTTCTAAAAGCTCTTTAGGCATTAGAGATTTTCTCCTTTTTTGATGAGTTACTAATAATTGACCCAGTCTTTGCATTTGCTTATAGTGTTGTGGAGTTTTTGTTGTTAGTTGTTTGTTTACTTGTTTGTTTTTACCTTATGGTTGAGTTTGGTTTTGATAGAGTTAAACTTATCAATCTTTTCTAGGATTTCAGGATTTTGAGTCATAGTTAGAATGGGCTGACCCATCCCAAGACCATAAGTAAAATCTCCCTTGTTACATTCCAGAACGTTGATAGCTCAGCTTTTTTACATTTAAGTCTTTGATCTTTCCTATGTGTTTGGCATATGATGTAAGGCATTCACCTAATTGTTTTTGTATGCGCATCTGCTATCAAAGCATCATTTATTAACCTGATTTTTAACAAAGATAACTGTGAGAGCATTGAGAAGGGGAAGGAAGACTGGAGTCTAGGAGACTAGAGAGATAAAAAGGCAAGGAAATAAAAAGCAGGTGAAGGGTTAGGGAAGTTTTCTTGGTCAGTCCGTATAACAACCTGAACAGTAAATACATTACATGGATGTTGCCATTGTCACCGCCACCCCTTCGTGGTAGATGTGGCCAATCTGACGCAACACTTTTTTTTAAAAAAGATTTTTATTTATTTATTTATTTATTTATTTAACAGAGAGAATGAGTGAGAGAGAGAGAGAGATCACAAGTAGGCAGAGAGACAGGCGGGGGCGGGGGGAAGCAGACCTCTGCTAAGCAGAGATTCCCGATGCAGGGCTCGATCCCAGGACTCTGGGATCATGACCTGAGCCCAAGGCAGAGGCTTAACCCACTGAGCCACCAGGCACCCCGACCGTGATACTTCTTAAAACATTGTTCCAGGCAGCTACTTCCTGTTAATCAAAATGGATGTACGTGCCATCCCTGGTGCGGGATTTGATGTGGGAAGTCATGGAGGGGGAAGAGAAGTGGCAAGAGAGGGACTGGAAAGGCCCATGATGATGTATGTCAGGGTCTTGAATGCATATCGAGCAATGGCGATATCATGTGGGCTTTTTTGGTTTATTTATTTTTTATTTTTTTAAGCTCTTATTTGTCAGAGAGATCAGAAGCACAGAGGGCTGCAGGCAGAACGGCAGAGCAGGCAGAGGGAGAAGCAGGCTCTCTGCTGAGCAAGGACCCTGACGTGGGGCTCAATTCGGGGACCCTGGGATCATGACCTGAGCCGAAGGCAGAGGCTTAACCCACTGAGCTACTCAGGCGTCCCCCCCCCTTTTTTTTTAAGGGCAGAAAGTGACAACGATAGTGTTTGAACAAAAGGGTGTGGGAGACAATGCGGACTTGAGGAAGAGAAACCAAAAGCTACGGTGAGCCGTCCAGGTTCGAGATGCTGAGTATCTGAGCTCAGGGACTCTGGTGCCATAGAGAGGACGTGCCGTATTCCAGAGGTAAACTCACTAGGACGTGTTAAGTGTTGAACTGCAGGAGCTGGAAGAAATGAGCTGTAGGTGCTAGAGGGAAGATAGACTAGAAAGGATTGGTTCCTTCAAGTAACACACAGTCGTCTGGGGACTCAAGAGAACTTACGAGGAGCACATTTGGGGATGGAGAGGTGACACATAACGGGAGTGAGTGTGGATTTCAGTCAGACACGAACGCTGTATTTGGACTGTTTGTTTTTACCTAGCACTGGGCTAAAACTGTACACCACGCATTCGCAATAAAGAGAAGAATTTAGTGTTGATTCATAAGTAATTACTTGCGGACAGAAGCTGAAAAAATGACCAGTTAGGTCTGCAGGTTCTCGATTTGAAAGATGACTGGCTCAGAAATGATGAACTTGCAAACGGAGCAGGTAATAATGGAAACACGATTGGGAGCCGATACAGGTCCACATAGCCTGGAACAGGAAAGCCTGAGGTGACCCTCCAGGAATCATTCAGGGTTAGTCGCCACCAGCCAGTCTCCGCATATTATGTCCAAGCTTGGGCTTCAAGACTTGAGACGTTAAATCCTGGAGAACATTCAAAGAGCAACAAAGATAATTAAAGGGTTAGAAATAATAGCTGAGGCATGAAAGTATATTTAAGTTAGCCTGGAGAAAAGGAGAACAAACGGTTACTCCATTCACACCAGATGAAAGCACTGTAGAAGTAACGATTTCCTCAGAGTTGGGAAGCAAGGCAAGAAGGGATTAAACTGGAAATCGATGTGCGTGAGATATGGGGCAAAACTGCCTGAGAAGAAGGTTAAATAATAGAGTTAAATTTGGTAGCTCAAGTCGTCTGGAAGTTGTGAAATCTGTCTGTGAATCTTTAAAGCATGGAAAGCTAAACAGGAAATCTCTATTTAGCAAGCACTCCATACTTAAGGATCCGGTCCCACACCCCAGACCCCTGCCAGGAAAATCCGCCACCGATCTTGCGTGAGTTGCTGCCCTAAGATCCCTGTTCAGGAGGGTCTTCACCGCTGTCAGTGCCCCTTCAAGAGTCAGGCGTTCACTCCATTATTATTTTTGAATCGTACATATGGGATGTTATTATTTTGGGTGCCAGGGATGTAGAATGAACAGAACAGAAGAAATGAATGTACCCAACGTTTATTGAGTATTGCTCTTGTGTCAAGTACTGAGCAGCTACTACTTCACTCAAATGCCCCCCTTCTCGAAAACTTGTCTTTGTTGTAGTCCCTACTTGCTGGATCTCTACTGTTTCCTCTCAAATCCCTGCCCGAGTCTGTTATTTCAGAGATCAGTGCAGGGGACTGGAGAGTCCTTGGTCCAGAAACAAGTAGAATTTAAAAGTGTGGATTTAATATTTTTCAAATAGAACACAGATCGCCTCTAGTTTTAATTTGTTTCAGAAGCACTGAAAATGTAATTTATTCATTGGGCTCACTCATTTCTTTTCGACACTCTGCTGTCTGACTGGCACTAGTGAATCTGATGGCATCATGTTCAATGGTGGTGCTTATTGGAGATTTATTTAACAAGAGTGACTTTTTAAATTGTTCAGATAAGCAAAATTAGAACATCATTTAGGTGTTTCTGTAACAAATGTAGGTGTGCCATGTATTTTTAGATGTTCGATAATGTGAAATATTTGGAAGCCTGCTGTGAGCACACATGTTTAGAAATTAGCTGAATTTTTTAAAGGCGTATTTGGAACTGGAAATTGATTGCTATATGGATTGTGAGTTCTTTGATTTCCTTGAAGGTTGTGTTTGATGGAGTTCACTTTCTTGGTACTGAACACAGCATAGGGGCGAAGGCTGTTTATGTCTTTGTAGAAGTGTCAATAATACCGGTACCTACAGACAGGGAGTCACATTCTTTCTGTCATTGTTTACAAATGCTTTGAAGCATCCTGTATCACTTGATCCAATTTCTCCAAATAGAGGATTTGGCAGTGGCAGAAGGTAGGATTAAGGATAAAAAGTAAAGGGCCAGCACGATTAGAAAAAAAATCATTTTTTTTCTGATTGGTAAAATTTCTACTAATTCAGGGTCATGCAAACTAGCCAGAATTCATTTGTAGTAATTGAAGTATGAAGTGAGAGAACATGGCGCCGAATTGGGCCTGGAAAGATAGGTATTAACAGGTGGATTTTTGTAACTGGGGAACCAGGCACACTTTGAGGACTTGATGATTGTTTGAGAACAGAGAGATATGGGGTGGGGAGGGGGATCCCAGAGTTTTGCAAAATTACTGTGTTTTTACAGAACAGTTACCTGTATTCATCATAAATCCAATGACAGACTCTCTATACATAGGAAAATATGGAAGGGCTTTAGAAACATTATCCCATTCAATCTGTGTAGACCTCTGTAATGTAGGAATAGTTTGAAGATGAAAAAAACTGAGGCCTAGACAGTTCAATAATCTCTCCTACTTAGAGAATTGTGATGTCAGGGTTCAGTCTCAAATGAATCTGGTTCTAAATCTGTACACTTTCCTAATGTCACATTGATTCTATTGTGCCTGTTGCACTTTCTTAGAAAATGAGTGATTTGGGATTTCCCCATTAAGTTCAAACATTCCAACACAACCAGAAGTGTTTTGGACTAAGTAGTCCTTGCTAGAATGAATGTTTTCAGGTTGAGGCCATCCGATGGGAATACTGAAACTATCAGCCATGCCTCCCAGGCACAGGCCAAGGTAGTATTTTGAGAGCAGAGGGTTGAAGGAAGACTCCAATGTTTGAAAGAAAATTGTGATGAATGTGACACAGTGACTTGTAAATAAAAGCCAAAGGCAGTTTGGAAGTTGGATGTCTGGGCTCAGAACAAGCAGGAAGGGCAGTAGCTAGAGATCCTGCAGAGACAGTAACGCCGAGCAACAGTGAAACAGACTCCATCAGCGCGGTTGTGGGAGCTGCGGGGAACTCAGGGTGGAAAATTGTATGAATGAATGATGTCACTATAATGGAATTTGAGATCTGTTAATAAAAAGATCCATTAAAAAATGTCCATTGTATTCAGGGCTGTTCTGCCAAAATTACACAAGGGCATGTGTTTTCATGACCTAACTGATTTTGAGTGTACTGTTTTATCAGTAATAGGATTTTTTGCCCTAAGTGTAATTTGTATGTTAATACTCCTGTTTACGGTGCATTGAGTATTCTAGTCATCTTACATGTTTTTATAAGAACATAAATTCTCCCTAACCCCTGCCACTCCCAACCTTGCCCAGTATTATGTAATTTATTGTAGGCAGATTGTTTGTACTAGCAGTAAATGTGTCCTTTTGGGCTTGGTACATTTCTTAAACAGAAGAGGCCATACTAAACCAAATATTTACTGTGAAGTGGATAACTGGCACTCTGCAGATATCACATCTTAAGCCATTTTTATTTTGGCTTTATATAGCTAAAGGTTAAGGCAGCCCATCCATTGTAAGCTCTGCCTCTCAGACAGAAATTTGGCCCTGAAAAGAAAAACACTTTTGGCTTTATAAAATGATTAATTTCCAAATTTTGAATGAGCCAAAATGAATATATTATATTATATTATATACTTTAATTTATATGATCACATTTCTCAGCAGCTTGCTTTTTCATCCTTTGAAAACAGAAGGGCCTGTAACATCGTGAATGTACTTGTAACATTGCTAAAGAATTCCGTCAGAGTAGTTGTTTTAATCATTTGTTAAAAATGTAAAACTCAACACACACACACACACACACACACACACACCTCTTAGGTATACAGATTGGGAAAAATTAGACCAACGACTCAAAATCTAAAATAAAAGCTTTGTCATTTCCTGAAAATTTATAGTCATGAAGAAGATAAAGGAGAAAGACCATTCACCAGCCAAAATCTGGTGGTGTATCCACAGCATAAAAGAAAGCCTGTTTCCATTAATTAAAGACACGATGTGTGGAGGCGCCTGGCTGGCTCACTTGGCAAAGCCTGGGACTCTTGATCTTGGGATCTCGAGTTCAGTCTCCGTGTTGGGGGTGGTGTTTACTTAAAAGAGTAAATAAAATTAAAAACCAAAAACCAGGTGTGGCGATTGACTACCAAGGAGGGAAGAGAGAACCTCACAAGTTAGCAAACTCTGAAAAGGCAATTTCAGAAGGTGCCAATAACATATATCTGAGAATGGCCGCCGTCTTGGTCCAGTACCGCTTTACAGGTCGAGGACTTTGTTGACAACTTATTCCGATCAGCCAGTTACGTAAGAAGTGCTTCTTTACCATTTACCATTCCCTTGCCCATCCGTTTAGGAAATGTGTGTGCAAAGCTTGGGGAGGAGAGATGAGCCAAGAAAACACGTGTGTGAGTGCTGGGGGCATGTCTGGGGGCTCAGTCGGTTAAGCATCTAACGCTTGGTTTCAGCTCAGGTCCTGATCTCCAGTGATGAGATTAAGCCCCAGCATGGGCTCTGCACTCCGCCGGGAGCCTGCGGGAGATGGTCTCTCTCGTTCCCTCCCCCCTCTGTTCCTTCCCTGCTCCTGCTTTCTGAAATAAGTAACATCATTAAAAAAAAATTCAGAGTGAAAAATGAAATAAATAAAAAAGAAGGCCTCTGCCTCTTCCAGATTGCCCAACAGATACCAGTAAGGCAGGGATACAGACAGTTGAAGAAAGCTCAGTAATGATAAACTTACCTGAATTTTTATAGGCAAAAGGAAGAGACAAAAGCAAACCAGAGAGAACTTCTTAATTTACATATACAGGTAAGTGTTGCATTTTGGGCCCTTATAGCTTGGTACTGATTTGCTTTACACAGTGTTAGAGGAATTCTAATCTTCACAGAGGTCTAGGCCTCTAAAATTGCCAAAGGGGACCCTGTTCTGGCCTTCCTTATCTTGAGGAAATGGAAACCTCTGAAATTTTCTTCTGCTCTGCACTCTTTATTTTCCCCTTGGAGATAGGAGTCACATTCTCAGAAAGCCTCAAATTTGTCAGACTTCCCGGGGTAAGAAGCCCACACTCAGATAGTAGCGTACGAACACCAGTGAGTCTAAATGAGACGATACAGCAGGGCTACTTTTTAATTGACATCTTCTTTCTTGATGGCTTTGTTCCTGAAGCTTGAGATGAGAGAGTAAGAAAGAAAGCTCAATTTGACCTGCAAAAGAGAGAATAATACGTACTTTTTCTCATGGCCACAAAATACGCTTTACGAAACTGTATAATGTCTTAAAAAAAAAAAAACAAACCAACTCAAACAAGCCTTTTCTAAATCTGTGGAAATGAAAACAGAAGAGCTTCCTTTTAAAGACCATATTCCTTCTAGATTTTAGGGATTCTTATCCCAGAGCAGAGACAGTAATTAGAAAGGGTCGGTTGGAGAGTCACTGTGCAGGTTGCAGATAAGGGTGAAGAAGATGTCAAGGAAAGTATCATCAGTGGGTAATATTTTCCCTGAGTAAATTTTCCCCAAAGAGAAGATGTTTCTATATAGAGTTACTCATCTGTATCTCAGGCTCACAAACTGGCTGGTACGTTTTAGTGGCAGGAAAATTGATAAATAGTTGTAGCCTGGAGATACAATTTCTCTCCTGGCACATAAATGTCTTCCCATGTCCCTTGGCTGTTTTTATCTCAAAGCATTAATCTGTGTTTCTTGGGGAAAATAAATTCATGATGATGCATCAGTAAATTCTGAACAGCTCAAAGATTGCCTTAAAAGTGTATTTTAAAATATTACCTTTCTGTATTAAATTGAGGGTTCACTGTTGCCTAAGAAGTGATCTAAATTGGGAGCTTTTAACCAGGGATATGTGTAGATTTCAATTTGCTGTAATGACTCTGGTTAATTTATTCCTCGTTTGTCTCTCAGAACATTTTGGAACGATACATCTAGAAATCTGCACTAAAACAAAACAAGGCAAAAACCTCCCTCAGTGACTCATACTCCCCAAAGTGATTTATTTAAACAAAATAGCTACAACTTCAGTAATTGTCCATTCTTCCATTTTAAAACGGCATGAACAGTGAGGACGCTCATTTCAGTGAGTGGCTGGTTTACGTCATTCCGTGTACCCGAGGACTGGGGAAGGGGGTGCTTGGAGAAGTACCATCTTCCCACCATTAGCAACACACCCGAAAGGCAATTATATGACCCAGATTAATAAAACCCAGCAGATGATGGAATTACCCGAGTAGCTGAAAAGTAAGGAAGAGAGATTTCTAAAGATATGCCAGTACCAACATTCTAGGACTCTTAGAAAAAACTTGCATTACCCACATTCAGACATGTCCTTTTACGATAGGAAATAAGACTGGGAAGGACATGGAAACAAGGCAGGGAAACCCGAGAGCAGGACGGTACACATATGTACGTAGTATACTGAGTGGCCAGATGTTACCTTGAAAATCTCTAAAACTAAGGGACAGCAGAAACCACCAGTGTTTTTAGGCAGTACTGGTAATGCCAAATGTGGGGACAGATTGCTGTCAGTTTACAGTTTTGTAGACTTCATACTTGGTAGTGTCTGGTTTTAGATAATTTTATTAAGTCCCTTGTGGAAGAAATCTGTGAGTTAGACCTATTCAAATCAACTTTAGAAATGAACTGCCGGTAAAAGGAACATTTGCAAAGATGGGCGCTTTGAGTAGAAGCAAAATGTCAACAAAATCAACGTGATATCACCTTGTTTACTAAAGTTATAACTGAAACATGCCAATAAATGTGTTACTGTAGCAGTTAAAGGGTGCACTGAAACAATGAACATTTCTGGACTGCCCACCATGCCTAAGAGAGCCTTGAGGGAGGTACAAATGAATAACGTTGGCTGCAAACCCTGGGAGTTTATGATAGAACACTTGTACAGTTGATGAATTGTTTGTACTCTGAACATACAAAGTTCCCCATAAACATTCATATATCACAGACCCTCCACAGAGAGTGAGTGAGTAAATGAGAATGCTTGAATCCTTTGCTATTTAATTTATTCTTCCCTTAGGAAAGTTTAAGATAAATGATAATTTCAAATATATACATGCACACACACACAAACACACCTGCTAAATTCTTACCACCTTAGCGGGGTCATCTTCCATTCAGTCAATAGCCACACCCACTTCCATTCATTTCTTAACACTTAACTTACTATTTATTACATGCCAGGCGTGGGGGATCCAGATTAAAAGCAAATGGCCTCTGTCTTCAAGAAACGTACATTCTAGCGGAAAGACAAATACAAAATAAATAAAGACAACTAATTCATTGCAAATTACGATGAATACTTGGAAGAAAGAGGTTGAGGACATACTGTGGGGTCAGGGTGCCTAATTTAGACTATGGGGTCAAGAAAAGTCTTTTGAAAAAATTAAGCAGAGAGATCTAAATACTCAAGAAATTAGTCTAGAAAAAATAGGGTAGGACAAGTTTTCTATGCAGAGATCCTGGGCCTTCTTTAATGCTTTCCAATTATTCTGGAGCAATCTTACCCAGTCTGGTGGCTTTGAATATCATCTAAACACTGACAACTCCAAATTTATTATCTGACTCTCACTTCTCTTTGGAGCTTGACCTGGATATTCCATTACTTACTTGACATCTCCACTGAGATGTCTCAGGTATCTCAAGCTTAAAATAGCTCAAACTAGTAAGTCTCCATCCACCCCCACCACTTCCAAATCTGCTCCTCCTCCAATCTTGTCCCTCTTGGTAAAAGATACCTCCTTTATCTATATGCTTTTTCATACCAAAAAAAGAGTTCTTGATCTCCCAACCACATCCCCTGCACATATTACTATCCAGGTTAAGTCCTATCAATTCTACCACCCAAATAGATCTCAAATCTGTTACTACTTTTGTATAAGCGTCTTTTGCTTGGATCATTGCAGTAGCACCAGTGAGTTCGAAATCATTTGTGTCTGCGTACAACCACAGCTATGGAGCTGTGGACCAAGCATGTCAGTCTCAGGTGGAGGAGACTCTCTCACCTAATATAAGCACGTGGCAAAATTTCTTTCCTGATGGCTGACAAGGCTAACAATAATCACGTCAATTTCTTGGCACCTGATTGAAAGGGACAATTTGAAGAAGAAGTATTTCCATACTACTACTAGAAGGATTAAACTAGTTATTTCACTTGACATCTATGTTTAGAATGTCAAATTGAATCTCTGATTAAAAAATTCATTCTCTTGTTAAACAGCAAACGTATCTTAGCCCCAGGCTGTACAGCTGTTTAAAGAAATTCAACCACATCTTCAACAATAGCTCAATACACAATATTACTCCAGAGTTCAAAGGACTTATTTCCTATTTAAAAAATGAAACCAGGTTGTTAGATAAAATCGTAATTTAACTCATTTAACCATAATTAAAAGCTGCTGATACCTTGTTTTCTGTTAGTGCTTCAGGTTGGTTAAAAACATGTGATTAAATGGAAATAGATTAATCCTTGCTGGGTCTTTGATTTGGAATTACTTCTGAAAAATAGCCTTTGAAAGCAATCTCAATTTGTGATTAAGAGTATTTACCAGGGGGCACCTGGGTGGCTCAGTCCTTTAAGTGGCTGACTTCTGTTCAGGTCATGATCTCAGGGTCCTGGGATCGAGCCCCACGTAGGGCTCCCTGTGGGCAGGAGTCTGCTGGTCTTTCTCCCTCTGCCTTCCCCTTGCTTTGTCTCTCTCTCTCTCAAGCGCATGCGTTAATGAATAAATACAATCTTAGAAAAAAAAAATTTACCAGTAAGGAACATCTATGTGCATTTGTAACACTGTGTGGGCAAAGTATAACCACAAGATGAATTTTACTACATTTTAACATAGAAAGCAATGGAAAATTTTATTGATATGCTGATCAATGTTTATAAAGGACAGAACAGATTTTATTTATGAAATAGGAGAGAGCACTTCAATATAGAGTAACTACTGTATATAGGGCTATGCACTGTCTTTATAAGACACGATTACTGAAGCTATGCCGTCATACAATGGCTGTGACTCTCAGGTAACCTATTCGCGATTGCTTCGGCTCTCTGGTCGAGGATTTTAGAGATCTGCCTTATTCGTATTTGTTTTGAGAGCAGACAAGAGGAGTTTTATCATGTTTTTGATTTGAGATAAGGTATGCCCAGAGATGTTAAATGGTTTGTTGTTCTTATCAAAATACTTTCCGTGAAGTTGAACTGCAGTGTAGTTCAGATAGAGAGAAGGGGCTTCCGCTCGCATTCTCCTTCTTTTGATTAAACTGCTGTAGTGCTTGATCTGCTAATGGGAATTAAGAGTCATGATTTCATCCAGTCCTCTTAGAATCTAGACCATTCCTAGACCTCTTCTAGGTCCAGAAAGCACTAGAAGGCAAAAGGACGCCACTTCTTTATTTTGAAACCTCTAAAATAATATATCTTGATGCGGTAACATCTACTCATTCCAGAGGTGGTCAAAATTAAAAGATGTAAGTAACTCAGTTGTATTTAATTTCTGAGCTTAAAACATATCTGTATGTCATTTAATAATAGAATTATTATTCATTAGAGGAGTTGAATGTTGACTTTTATAGAGATTGCTATTTCCTTAAAGCCAGTCTTTATGCAGTGGGCTACATTTTAGAGGCAGGAACTTTGATCTTGCAAAGTACAAATAGCCGTGAAGCATTTCTGCTTTTTTACTGACACAGAGGGGAAGTAGGTCGAAATTTAAAAACAGAGATACATATTTTTTTCTATCTATAAGACCAGTTTGTTCTTACTGTATTTCTTTAAGTATTTCCCTTGTGTATCTTACTGTGCGAGATTCAAAGGTTAAAAATAATTGAATTAGATAAATCTTCAAACCCACATGCGGGTATCAAAAGATAGGTCTGTTTTAGTTTGAAAACTATTTACTGTAAACTAATAATTCACAAATGTATTTGACTACTTCTCTTACTCAGGACCGTATCTTCAACCTTGGTGGCAGAGAACGTAGGTTGTAATAACACAGAATGATGCATACTTTCCTAGGAGTCTACTGTGTAATTTGTGGTTTGATTTCTTGACACTTGAATGTATTCCAGGAGTTTTGCTTCTGAACACCTGGTTCCTTTCTAAACCTGATTACTCCATAATTGCAGGAATAACGTTTTCTATTCCCTTAATTTTTGGTGTTCTGATCCCTTTTATGGTTCTTATGTTTATATTAATATTTAATCTTGTGTGTTTTATTTGAGTTGTCTCTATATGAGACACTTGTTTTAATTGTTCAGCTTGGTAAGCCTCCTTCTAGCTACAGTTACATGGCTGATAATAACTTCGTTTTGCTTGCCCAATTCAGGGAGTCTGGAATGCATCAAACTCTGGTGATCAGGCTCTTGGGGTCTTTTGCATAGTGATGGCAAGGACTTGGCTTGGACTTGAATGGAAAATGGCTTGGACTTGAATGGAAAACCTGTTTAAGGCCACTTAAACCATAAGGAAATGTACTTATCATTTCACTGAACAAGAATTGTAAAGATAGGGTAGTTTCAAAGTGGAATAATTCATTGATTCATCAATGACATCACTTTGCCCAGATGTTTTCCATCTTTTCACTTTTCCAAATTCCAAAAGTGTGTTATTTGTCCCTTTGGGCAGGTTATTTCTAGTTTTCCCAAGTAGATGACAAAGTCCAGAAGCAGAAAACGGAAATTTGTTTCCACATGTCTTATTAGAAGAAAGAAACCGTTCCCAGAGGTCCCATTGGCTTTTCAGCTAGAATTATGTCACATCCCTAATCCAGAACTAATTGGCAAATGAAATGGAACATCATATTGGCTTAACTCAGCAGTGGTTTCTGGAACCTTGGAGACACAGATCCTTTTAGGGAATTCACAAGGTGAAAATCTTTTCCTCTAACAATGATAAGATATCATTTGCCTTTTTCACTCCACTGATGGTATAAAAGGACCAGGGGTGGGTAATAACTTTCAGTTGTTTAGTACAAAATCAAGGCACCAAATGCACTAGTAGTAGTCAGTGTATGTCTCCCTGCCGGCTACAAAGTGTGCTGTGATTTTCTGGTCCATACTGAAGTGCTCTTGTTTCTCAGTCACATACTGTGTGATTGTTTGACTTTTAAGTTGAAATGGCTGCTGCTTTCCTGGAACACTTTTCTTTTCTAATGTTATTTTTTTAACCTGAAAAACAGGTGAACAAAATACTGTTATTCAGACTTGGGTATTTTGCAGACTTTTTCTTGAAAATGAACAGAAGAAATAATGCCTGTCACTTTAAGGAAATCTGCTGACAGTATTTGTTGCAAATGATAAAAATTCAAGCTTTCAGGTGAAAATTAGAATACTGGGTAACTTACATCCACTCCTCTGAGCTTGAAAGCTTCCCAGTACTTATATTATTCTGATGATACCAGTGCTGATACTAACAAAAGGGATCTTTTGGTATGGTATGATGAATGGTGTCAGCATTTCAAAGATGTGCGTAACTCAGTGAACCAGTATTTTCTCAATGACTAACGCATGTTGCACAATCACTCAAAGGTAATAGATCTCTTTTAAGACCAAAATAGACTAAAAGATTTGTGCATTATGCATAGTCACATGGATCTGTTTTCAGATACTACATTTTAGCTAACCTTTGAGGAGCTACCACTTTTGAGTTTTGAGTTTTAGTATCCTTTCAAAGAAGGATATGCAAAAATTTCTGAAGAGGCTATTAAAACACTTCTTTTTTTTTTTTAACTTATTTGTATGAGGTTGGATTTTCTTAAATGTACTTGAAACAAAACAACAGATTGAATGCAGAAGCAGATATGAACATCTACATTTTCTGTTAAGCCAGAATTCTCAAATCTTTCCTTTTGAAAAATACAGTTATTTTCCATAAAATTATTATTTACATTAAAATGTAATGGGTTTATTACTTTTATTTTTCAATGAATTAATAACTATATTAAAAACTTTAATTTTTATTTTCTAAAATGGTAAATAATGATAGGTACAAGTCACATAACAAATGTACTTTGTAGTCCTCAGTAGTTTTAAGAGTACAAAAAGTTTGAGAAACACTTGGTTTGGTTTAGACCAATCAAAGATTTACCTTCTGGGGCTTAGCGACAGTCTCCCCGGTGTATGTGATTTTATATTGTCTCAATTAACAGGGTGGTTATTAACAGGGTGGTTAATGGCTTAATTAGAGCAATGATCTGCTATAGTTAAGCTGAAGGAGAATTTTCCCAGTGACATGTGGCAATCAGTAAACCCTGGCTGATCTTTGGGAGATGTTGGCAAAGGGTGTTCAGGTCTCAGGGACAGGGATGTACTGTAGTGTTCATGGGCTGCCAGCTTCTAGGGGAATCTTTCTTCAAAAGCTACATACAGTAAATGGAGAGAAGCAGTTCCTTGCCCTTATGCGCATTGGGGATCACCCTGCATCTCTGGTCAGTCCCTAAAAACACAGTGGTATTTGCTCCAAACTGGGGACCTGTTTCCTTCTCAAGGAACACAAATCAGTGACATTCCATGTCTCTGTCTCATATCAGGACTGGAGTTCTCGGTTATATCTGGGCACACCTCCAGCCTCCACAAGTTTTGAATGATGGATTGGTAATTATTCAAAAAAAGTTAATGCATTGAGAGTAAAGAGAGCATGTAGAAATAGAATTAAACAATGTTTGTATGAAACCAGAGAGGTTAATGATTATAAAGAAAACAGTCATTGCTAGGCTCTCATTTGATCACTGGGGGAAATTTTACCACTCTTAATCATGATTGAGGACACATTGGGAACCACAGGATTAGGGTTTTAAATGAGGGTTTCTCCTTTGAACATACTGAGTTTAATGTTCCTGAAAGTCTGTAGGTAGAAATGTCCACTGAGCAATTGGAAGTATTTTCTGACCTTTAACAAAGAGATTGGGTTTAGAATACAGATCTTGGAGTGTTCAACATGAAGGTCACACATGAAGCTTTAGGAACTGGTAAGATTTCTTTCCCTCTGATAGATGAAGTGATAAGCCTAAGCAGTCAAATGTGCCTTGCTGCAAGGTAGAGTGTGTGACTCTTGATCTTGGGGTTTTGAGTTGGAACTCCATGTTGGGTGTAGAGATTACTTAAAAATAAAATCTTAAAAAACAAAACAAAACAAAACTCCACACCCAATGCGGGGCTAGAATTCATGACTCCAGAATCAAAAGTGGCATGTTTTTCTGACGGAGGCACTCATAGAACAGTTTTAGATACAAAGAAAAAGGGCAGATTGTACGGATAGTTCTGATAGGCCCAACATCCAGTTTCCCTGTTAGCATCTTACATGGACATGATACATGTTACAACTAATGAACCAATATGAGTATATTATTATTAACTGAAGTCTACAGTTTATTCAGATCTCCTTATTACCTGGTGTCCTTTTTCTGTCCCAGAGTCCCACCCTGTTGTCACGTGATGCTTAGTCATGCTCCCTCCTTAGGTTCCCTTTGGTTGGGACAGTTTCTCAGATTTTCCTTGTTGTTGATGAGCATGTCAGTTGGAAGAGTATCAGTCAGGTATGTTGTAGAATGGTCCTGATGTTTTTGCTCATGATTAGACTGGGTTCTGAATTTTAGGATGACCCCAGAGTTTTTAAAAGTGCTGTTTTAGTTAAATTCTATCAAAGATAACACACTATCAACATAATTTGTCACTGTTGATGATGACCTTGCTCACCTGGCTGAGTTGGGGTTTGTCACGTTTCCCCACTGCCAAGTTACCCCTCCCCCATCTTTTTCATACTGTGCTCTTGGAAGGGGAGCCCTGCGTACACCATGCTTTAGGTGGACAGTTATGCCCCTCCCCCAGACAGAGTATCTACATAAATTATCTGGATTTTTTCTGCATGGGATGTTTGTCTGTTTTCCCTCATTAAAAAAAAAAAAAAAGATTTTATTTATTTGAGAGAGAGACAGACAGTAAGAGCACGAGCAGGGAAGGGACAGAGAGGGAGAAGTAGACGCCCTGCTCAGCAGAGCTGAGAACACTCGGATCCTGACCTGAGCCATCCAGGTGCCCCTGTTCTCCCTCAGTTTAAAATTCATTTAATCATTATTTCTGGCAGTGTGGATTCTTGGATATTTTGTACTTTGGGTGGTAATTCAAAGCTGCGTTTCAGTTGTTGCTCAAATAGTTCCAGCCTCAGCCGTCAGGAGTGTGTTCGGTGGCTTCTGTGTTTCTGCCACGCAGCCCTGCTCAGTCGTGGCTGTTGAGTTAGTGTTTCACCCGTGCAGTGAGCACAAGCATGACTGTGCTGAGAAGTAGTAAGTGGTAAAGCAGTTAAAGGAAAGCACTTAACGTCGGACCTCAAATCAAGGTGAGGTTTACTCTTCCTAAGTCTTCAAGACCTTTTTTTTTAACGATTTTATTTATTTATTTGACAGACAGAGATGACAAGTAGGCAGAGAGGCAGGCAGAGAGTGTGTGGGGGGGAAACAGGCTCCCTGCTGAGCAGAGAGCCCGATGTGGGGCTCGATCCCAGGACCCTGAGACCATGACCTGAGCTGAAGGCAGAGGCTCAACCCACTGAGCCACCCAGGTGCCCCAAGTCTTCTAGAGATTTTAATATCACAAAAATGCAGATAGATGAAAGTCCTCGCTATGCCATGAAAGGGCCCTAAGCATTAAAAACAAAAAACAAAACAAAAAAAACCCACCCAAAACCCAGAGTAGTTAAATGGGGTGGACATTGAGGACACCACTTAAAATTTATAATCTGATGCAACTGAGAAAATAGTAACTGTTCTTACCACTTTTATATGTGCTGTACCCTAATTTTTTTTGCTCTTAATGGAGAGTAATGTGGTAAATGTTAATTATAATGTGGGTATGCCAGAATTTCTGATGTACTCCAAACTTCTCTGAATGCCAGCAGTGTAGGATTATAGAGAAAAAAACTTGATTTTAGGTCTCATTTAAATTCCTGCAAAGACTTGATCTTCAGAAATGCTATAAAAATGCTTTCCAGTGAATAGGTAATATTTCTCACAGTGAATATCTTCTAGCCATATAGGAATTTAAAAATGTTTAGAAGACAGAAATTGTGTTCATTTTATTTTGTGATCATTTCCTCATTTGAATTAACCAGTGAAGTTTCAAAATGTTGCAGGTGACAAAAGAAGCAAGACAGTTGAAGGGTGTTGGTTGGTAGGATTTGGATAGGTTAAGGATGAAGAGACAGTATTAATCCATGACTCCTCCCGTATTATTAACAGTCACGTTTCACATTTTGGGTCCAGAGAAGTCACTTCCAACCCCCATTCTGTCAGTAGTTAGTCTGTATCTGCTTTGCACTGAGCCAAGAACTCGAATCTGAGGATACTACCCTGACCACGTCACAGTCCTCCTAACAAGCAGCCTGCGAGTATAGGAGGCATGGGTTGGGGTCGACAAGGAAGCCGTCGGCGCAGACCAGTGCAGGCTCTGTGCTGGATGGGCAAGCACTTAGGAAGCACAGCTAACCCGAAACTGGTTTGGGAAAAAGGGAAAGGGCAATGACTAGTTATTTCGCAATAACTAGTTAGTGATTTAGCAATAATTAGTTGTTTAGCAATAACTCAACTAAATCTTGAAGGATGAGTAGGAGATGAGGGACGACAAAGGAGAGGAGGGGCTACAGAGAAGTGAACTTTCCATCCGGAAAAATGTTTGACGTTTGAGGTGGTAATGAGTCTTTCACTACAGCGAAGCTCATGGAGCTCTGGACCTGCCGTTATCCCACAGAAGTATAGTGCAGACCAGCTACGGAGTTTAAAAAAACTTCAGTGGTTACATTAATAAAATAACAATCAAGTAAAATTACTTTTAGGAATGTTTTAGTCCGGGTTCAGTGGGTTGAGCGTCTGCCTTCAGCTCAGGTCATGATCTCAGGGTCCTGGGATGGAGTCCCGCGCCGGGCTCCCTGCTCAGTAGGCGGTCGGTCCTCCCGCTGCCCCTCCAACGGCTTGTGATCTCTCTCGCATATAAATGAATAAAATCTCTAAAAAAGGGATGTTTTAGTCTAATATATTTAAAATTACATCATCTCAGCATGTCAGTCTGAAAGATTATTAATGAGACATTCTTACCTTTTTTTTAAAACCACATTTGAGAAAGCTGATGTAGGATTACACTAGAGTATGTCTCAAATTGGACGGGCCACATTTCAAGTACTCGGTAGCCACATGTGGCTCGTGGCCACTATATTGGGCAGTATGACTGTAGAGTGAAATAGAGAGAGAGAAATTTGCGGAGGTAACACGGGCGCAGAGTAGGTAGGATGTGGTTTGCCGGCAAAACTGTTTCACCCAACGGTGATAGGAGGCTTTGCAAAGTTTATGTATGCGAGTAATGGCACCGCAGAGTGATGACTAACATGTTCACTGCGCGGAGTGGCTTGCAGGTGGGTCTACCAGAAGTCTGTGAGTTTTAGGCAAAAATGATAGTTATTTTTCACTAGGGAGTGACTCGAGTGTGGTGAGAGAGGAGAGTCAGAGTCCTGAGGAGAGAGCGAGTGGAGAGAGGGAGCAGAACAACTGTGTCGCTTTTGCTTTTTTTCCATCCCCGTTGGGTCTTTGGCAGAACCATTTTGAGAACTGGGAGAAACAAGAGGAAGTATGGCAGGATTGGGAGAGAGTGTTGGGTGTGGGACATCCTCCGTTCTAAGAGTTGCCTGCGAGAATCAAGTGGACCTCTGCCGTCTGAAAACGGGGAGATAGGGGTCACAGATCTATAAATAGTAACAGGTCCCGGGGTTGGACACGATTACCCAGAGTGAGTATATAAAACAGTAATTCTAAATCCTGATTTCTTTGGTAAGAATTAACTAGGAGGTAACTTAAAATGCAGATTTGGGCCTCTGTGTCCAAGATGCTGGTTCACTGGGGTGACATTGGAAATTGTGTCTTTAATAAAAGAATTCCTAGAGTCTCTGATGCTCATGCAAGTGATGTTCAAAACACTCTTTGCAAACACTGGTGTAGAATGGTAAGTAAGAGGATCCAGAAGAAGTTGCCTACATTTACGGACGTTCAGAGGACAAAGCCCTTAAAGAAGATAGGAGAGAACCACTGGAGAGGTTAATGAAAAACCTGTGTTATTTGCTATATTTTTTTAAGATTTATTTACATATTTTAGAGAGAGACACGGGTGGGGAGGAAGGGTATTCAGAGGTAGAGAGAGACTCAATCACATCCCGCAGTGAGTGGGCACCCCAATGAAGGGCTCGATCTCAAGAGTCCGGCGCCCAACTCACTGTGCCACCCAGGAGCCCCTTAGACCTTCATTTTTAAATGTAGCTTGAAAGTTCAATTAGGTCTGCAAATTAGTTCTTTTTGTTTGTTTCTGCCAAAGAGGATGGCTCTATTTTGGAATGAAGCCAAATAATTTACAAGTCACATTTTCGTCACTTTCAGGGTGTGCACAGTTCGCCTTACACGTGACCAGTCTTACTACTTTAAAAAGGTGCCAGGCAGAGTAGGATGGCATCCTCTCAGCTGATGTCACTGCTGATATACATGGCTATTTCAGAATCGCTCCACATACAAAGCTTATTCTGTATTTGAAGTTCTTACACAAATACAGATGGAAGAGTGACTACTTCTGAAACATTTGCAAAATTACATTTAAAAACTCGAGATTTATAAAACTGTTCACGTGCTATCGTTTGCACCAATTCCTTGAACATTATAGACGCTAGTTGTATAATTTGTCTAATTTGGTTTTATTACAATGCTTTATTTTTTTACTGTCACGGAATTTCTTAAAACACAAAAGCAGAGAAAATAGTAAAATGACACCCGTATAACCATCATCTGCTGTCAGTGGTTCCTGGATGAGTGGTCTTGCATCACCGACACACTCCCTAATTGCATCCGTAAATACATCCATGTATATATCTCTAAGAGGTAAGGACTCTTTTTTTCATTGAAGCATAATACTATTATCATATATGAAAAAATAACTCCTGGGGCACCTGGGTGGCTCAGTGGGTTAAGCCTCTGCCTTCGGCTCAGGTCATGATCTCAGGGTCCTGGGATCGAGCCCCACATCAGGCTCTCTGCTCAGCAGGGAGCTTGCTTCCCCCTCTCTCTCTGCCTACTTGTGATCTCTCTCTGTCAAATAAATAAATAAAATCTTTAAAAAAAATCCATGCTATCAAATATTCAGCCAGTATTAAAAATGGCCCGATTAGCTCATACTTCTTTTTACAATTGGATTCTTCAAATTAGGAACCAAACAGGCTGCTATAATGAAATGCTGAATTTTCACTGTTTATTTAGCTGTAAATTCCAGATGAGAAGACTTGAAATGGTTCAAAAGGCATGCTTTGACAGATACCAATTAGGAAAATTAAAAAGAGATGTGGTCATTATAATTTTCCAATCCAGTCTTTAGTTCAGTAGCAGAAATGCCACCTGGCCTGACCACAGGCACTTGAGCCCTCTGAACCTAATGTCACACACACAGATTTCCAAACTTGCAGGCTTTCTGACTTTGTCTTTCAACCTTTGGTCAAAGTCCTAAGGGACATAATTACGTATTGGATCTGGTATTTAATTAATAGGAGCCATTCTCTAGGGTCTAGTCTTTGATCTAGTCTTTGGATAGACCAATTCCCCAGGGGCTTAATAGAGCAGAGGAAGTTGGAAATTCAGATAATTCTCTTGATACCTGATTTCCATTTCCTACTCCTTTTTTTATCTATACAGATGTAAAAGCAAAATTAGAACATAAAGGATGATACAGATGATTCATAACATTTGTCTTTGATGATGTAGCAAAGGTGCAAGTATTTCCCAAGTGTGGTTCCCATTTAATAAAAGGTTTACAAAGGGAAACAAACCATCTCTGCTAAAGAACTTGGTTATTTTGCAATCAATATCAACTGAAAGGGTCAAGATACATTCTGTTTACATTTGTAGCGTTGCTAATAAATCAGGTGTCTTAACATAAAACTCTAAGGAACTGGAAAACATACAGGAAGAGGCTTATGCTGGACCCACACTCAGAAGTAGCCACTCTATCTCATGTAAATTCTAGAGACTTTAAGAGTAGTAGTCACAGTGGCAGGCACATGATTCATGTAAAGATATTTATAATGTTTTTTGTGGACTCTCTGCCCTTAGAGGATAAAAGGCTCATATTCTGGGTCTCCCAGGACATAGACCACACACAAGTGAGGACTGGAGAACATTGGCTTAGGTACCTTGTAGAAGCCTTGGTCTACCTGTGCCTCCAGAGAGCCTAAGTGTGAGCAGAGGAGATTTGGTCGTGGACTTGTTTGGAGCTGGCACTGCCGTTCTAGTGATTCAGCCACTGCTATCTTTATAGCTTCAGAAGAACATTTTTGTTGGCAAAAACAATTTGGCCCTTCATTTCTTAAAACGGGAGTTGAGAATTTAGCAAGTACATTTTCTTCTCTCTCTCTCTCTCTCTCTCTCTCTCTCACACACACACACACACGATAAATAGCTTAGTGGTTTAAGATCAAGGCTTTTGAGCTCAGACTGTGGGTTTGAACTTTAGCAGATATCCCCCAGGTGGGCAAGTTACACAACTTCTCTGCAGTTATTTTCTTGTCAGTAAATTGGGTATCATGACAGTAAATAAGGTTGTTGTGAAAATTAGATAAGAAAGTGCATGTGTGGACTTAAGACGTAGGAAAGTTCTGATGCCTGGTAAAACATTCAGCACCTTCATTAGCAGTGGTAGTAACAGTATCAGGATAGAGAAGTTACAAAAGCCTGATAACCTTCCCCAAATGCCGCCACTATTAATGGAGTTTACAGACTACTTCCACGTGTTTATTTCTCCAAACGCACCGTCTCATTATACGAAGTTCTGCAGGGTTACACACCCGGCGTTCTGCTCAGTCAAACCAGTCATTCAAAGCACTTTGTTGGGCCTTGAGAGGACCTCGTTAGTTATGGCGGCTCCCGTGGCCCTTCTTCTGGAGGAGTTTGGTTAGGAACAAAACACAACTAAAGACACACAGAAAGGGGGACACATTGGGGGGAAGGGGGCTTTAAACCTGATAAGAACTATAAAGGAAAGAAAACAGTATCTAATGAGAAGAGATCATGTTAAGTTAGTGCAGGAGAAGAGGGTTCTCGAGTTAGAGACGGCCTCTCGGAGAAAGGGAAACTGAAAGGATGAGACAGCTTCTGGTAATCCAGATTGTCCGTTAGCTGCAGAGCACTGTGCCATATAAATACACCACGAAAATTACCTTTTTTTTTTTTTTCCCAAAGAAAAACAAATTCCTTCAGGTCATGGTCCCCGAGGTCTGATCGAGCCCCGCGTTAGGCTCCCTGCTCCGTGGGAAAGTCTGCCTCTCCCTCTCCGCCCCTCCCTCCCACTCATGAACTTTCTCACTCTCTCTCAAATAAATAAAATCTTTAAACAACAGCAACAACAACAACAAAAACCGGATTCTTCATCTAATGCTATTAACGCTGGAAAATCAAGTGATACTCTGTTGTAAGCAGTATATATTTTTTAAAGATTTTATTTATTTGTCAGAGCGAGAGAGAGCACCAGCAGGAGGAGCAGCCACAGGGAGAGGGAGAACCAGACTCCTGCCCAGCAGGGAGCCTGATGTGGGACTCGATCCCAGGACCCTGGAATCATGACCCGAGCCAAAGGCAGCTGCTTAACTGACTGAGCCACCCAGGAGCCCTGTAAGCAGTATTTTATGAAATTCCACTGTGGTCCGTACTAACAACCTTTTGGTGGGTAATTGATGGTGGTGCTGATGGGGACCTCACTGTGGCTTTGAGTATACCTTATTAGATGTCAGGGACTTAGCAAAGCATTTTGCCTACATTATCTTATTTACCTCTATTAGTTCATTTAATCTTAAAAGCAACCCTGGAGTGTTTCTGGTAAAACACGGCTGATGGAACATGTGTGTTCATTTTTTCTCCTCAACTAAAGATGACAGAAACGAAGTCATGAAATCATGAAGATGCAGCTATAAAGACAGGGAAGATAATGGGCAAAAGTAATAAACAGTTTGAAAGATAGAAAGGAAATAGTGAACTCTTTGCTCAGAGAATATAGTCCTTGGGAATGGGAAGAGCAGGAAGAAGGAAGCCTGTGGGGGCTTCTAGCACCCCAGAAACACTTGCATTGTAAGCACCGGGCCCCTGTGAAAGAGGAGGTGAACCATTTGTCTGGAACAAGAGGGTGTTTGAAAATCCGCGTAAGGAGCAGATTCCCTGATCTCCCAGATTACGAGTGTGTGTACTTAAGAGAGTTAAATCACGGTCTTCCTTATTGAAAGTCAACAGCAGACACCTAAAATTGATGAGATAGCAGGCGAAGCATCCCATTTTAACACACGGACGTAATTCCCCGCAGCAAAGCTAAAGTAATGGAAGGTTCTGTTCTGGGAAGTAGATCCCAGAGTTGGTAATACACTGTTGTTTCTATTCTATTTTAATTTTTTAAAAATTGTGGTGAAATATACATAACCGAGTATATCATTTTAGCCATTTTTTTAAGGTCTGACACTCAAGCAAACAGGTTTTATTAGTATTTTATTAGTATTAGTAAGTGAAGCAAAGTCCATTAAAAAGTTACATTTCTTTCTTGCTAGCAAGAAATTACACAATATTAAGATATTATACAATATCTAAGGTACTATACAATAAAATCAAATGGATTTAAATCATCATAGTTGTTCTTGTGGTAAAGTATACACAAAATCTACCATTTTAGCCATTTTTAAGTGTGCAGTTCAGTTGCATTTAGTAAGTTCACAGTGTTGTGCAGCCATCATTACCCTTTTCCAGACTTTTTTCATCTTCCCAAATTGAAACTGTCCCCGCTAAACATGAACTCCCCATTTCTCTTCATCACCCTTCCCTCTACCCACGTGGTAACCTTGGTTCTGGCACTTTCTGTCTCAATGTGCTGGTCTAGGTGTCTCATATCAGAAGAACCGTACAATACTTGTTTTTGTGTTCAACGTACTTCTCTTAGCATAATGTTTTCATGATTCATTTGTATTCTAGCATGTGATTTCTGTTTGAAATTTAGAGCTAATGTTAATGTATTGCTTTCATAAAAGTAGAAAGTAAAACAAACAAAACCCCGCACATGACGCTCAGTTTTGAGGTACTGAACGCCGCAGAACGGTGAGGTTTAAGAAGGGTCTTTCAAGGGGCACCTGGGTGGCTCAGTGGGTTAAGCCGCTGCCTTCGGCTCAGGTCATGATCTCGGGGTCCCGGGATCGAGTCCCGCATCGGGCTCTCTGCTCAGCAGGGAACCTGCTTCCTCCTCTCTCTCTCTCTGCCTGCCTCTCTGCCTACTTGTGATCTCTCTCTGTCAAATAAATAAATAAAATCTTTTTAAAAAAAAAAAAAAAAAAAAAAAAGAAGGGTCTTTCAAGGCCACGGCTAGTAAGTTAACGCAGCCAGGCTTCCTGGTTGGATTCTCTCTCCTTGATGCTTGCCAAATCAGCATTTTTTGTAAATCCATGATTACCTCACATGTGGATTATTGCTGTTTAACAGCTAACGTATTCATTTTCTATTTCTGCTGTCATAGTTACTCGGGCGTTGGTGACTTAGAACGATACACATATATTATTTTATAGTTGTGTAGGCCAGACTTCCGACATGGGTCTCACGGGGCCACACGCCTTCGGGAGGAAGCCATTTCCCTTCTTTTCCAGCCTCTAGAGGCCACCCACGCTCCTTCGCTGGTACCTTTCTTCCTCAAGCAACATAAGCATCACTGCGTGTTTCCATAGTCCCAGCACCCTCGGACTTTCCTGTCTCTGCCCGCCTTCGCGATCGCATGGAGCCTGCCCGGCTAATTTGGGATCATCTCCCCATCTGAAGGTCTGCTAACCAGCCACCCAGCTCTGTCCCCAATCTCGACTTTCCTTTGCCATGTATACTAACGTTTATAGGTTTGAGAGATGAGAATGTGGACATCATTTGCCCTGGGTGGTGGGAGGCATTACTCTGCCTACCCAACTAATGGTTTTACCTACTTCCCCCCTGACTGTGATCATGATGCTTGCTTGAAGTCCTTCAGGAGCTCTTACTGCCGTCAGGGTAGTGTTCACACTCTTCTGCAGGGTACACAAAAACCCAGTTTACTCACTCCTCTAACCCCGCATGTCAAAAACACACATCAGCACCCCGGGTTTCAGTTCCCCAGTTGAGAACCAACCTTTTACTCATTTCGTCCCTCTCCGTGCGTTGCTCTGCCCTCTGCCCTTTACTGGGCTCTGTCCTACTCATCCTTCAGTCAGACCTTGGATGCCACTTCCTTTTTGAAGGCCTTTTTGCTTTGGTTGCCACAGCAACCTGCCTCGCTCCAGTAGAGCACTTCCCATACTGTCCTGAAGTTGCCTTCTTTTATGATCTCCTTGACCGGATTGTAAGCTACCGAAAGGCAAGAATCCTATTTTACTCACCCTCATTTCCTAGCTAGTTAACAAGAGCAGCTTGCCAGCATAAAAGGGACACCAACTTTTGCTTGAAGATATTTCCAACCCTTAATTAACACTGGTCTGTTTTTCCAAGGAGACTTGCAGAGGATAGAGCCATATCTAAGGACTGGAATGGAGTGAACGGTTAATCCCCTAAGTGGATTTCACTGTAAATTTGCTGGGATATATTTGCCTGTACCTGACCGAGACTTTAGCGATGAGCACGTTAATAGCTCACTTTTACGTGACTGATCCAATTTGTTAACATGCACTTGATTCTACTTAATTTTTAATACAACTTTACTGGTATAAATAAATACTTGAACAACTATATCAAATAGCCATAAAGAGGGGAAAGCTTTCAACTAAATGTATAACTGGATTGGCTAATTAACTTTCTAATTTAAGAGACTGTAGAATAAACATCTCCCTTGGAATTGATTCAAGCTAGTCAAGCTGAAAGAGAAAGCAAGAAAGAACGAATGTTCACATTATAAGTACCTTGAAATGTTTCTATGCTATTCCTTGTTCCATTTAAAATTTCCATTGACCTGCAATGTTTACAGACCAAAAAGCCACCAGTTTATGGTTCTACAGATTTTTTTTAAACTACCAACCTTTGCAGAGAAACTAATACGGGTCTCCTCACAACAACTGGGAGAGCCTTGATAGGAGAGGGAAAGTAATGCGGGGATTGCGAGCACAGCCTCCAGAGCCAGACTGTTTGCACTGGGGTCCTGGGTCTGCCACGTGCTATGTAACCACCTCAGTTTTCTTCATCTGTGAGATGGGCATAATGATACTTAACCTTGCAGGGCTATACGGGGGTAAAATACCATATTTAACTCACTTAAACTGATCGACACATTTCAGACTGGACATCTTCCTGTATTTAGGGTGGGAAGAAAGACTGTGAACCCTAATTGCCTAGGGAAAGGGACTGTCACTGTAATTGGAATGAAACCTGAGTTGATGAAAGTACCGACTGTAGGTGAGCTCCTCTGCGGGGAAGCAAGCTAAGCATAGTAGGTTCTTAGTTATTGACCACGGCCAGAATTATTCCTCAGAAAACATTGGGGAGCATCTAGACCTCTCTAAAGATGTGAAATGGTACAAAGAGGTGGTTTATGGGATTCTATGAAGAATGCAAAAATGGCTTATTCTAGTTAAAATAAAATATAATTTGGGCTTTACTTAGCAACAGTGCAAGAAAAATGTAGAAATCCCTAAAAGCTACTCTTGTTTTGACAATTCATTTATTGCCTTCCCTGATGTGTAGAATTTTGCTGCATTCTTGCTGTCAAATTTTTAATAAATAAAGGTAAGCAATGTTAGTTAAGCAAAACCTAGTGTATCTTGATTTTTAAAAGATGTATTTGTTTTCATAAATGTCAGTTGTAATATGGGTCTCATTAATTATCTTGGAATCTCCAGGCAGGATCTGAAATATGCTCTTATGTGATGACATTTTAAATGAATTTTAAAAATGAGTTTATTAATTTTAACCAGTAAAGCAATTGAACCGCTTTAAAAAATACTTACATGGAGGGGCACCTGGGGGGCTCAGTCCGTTAAACGTCTGACTTTGGCTTTAGGTCATGATCTCAAGGTCCTGGGCTGGAGAGGGTTGGCCCCCTGTGTTCAGCAGGGAGTCTGCTTCTACCCCCCCCCCCCCCACCTTCTCCCTTTGCCCCTTCCCTGCTCCTGTATGTGCGCACACTGTCATTCAAATAAATAAAATCTTCTAAAAAGATATTTACATGGTAACTTCCTGCTAATTCATCCATAAATCCTCTTCACATTTGCAGTGTTCATGTGGATTATTTGTGTGGCCTTTTCAGTTCCTTTGGACTGAGAGTTAAGGTTTGGAAAGTTGTTGGTTTTTTGTTTTGTTTAGTTTTGTTTTTTTCTTTCTTTCCCTGTGCTTTTGGAGTTCTAAAATACCCCAAATTGCTGCCTGTTGGCATCTAGGCCCCCACGTTTGGGTGAAGCGACTGCTTATTGGACCTACTGGTTTTCTTCGTCTTTGGATTCTGTGAGTGAACAAGGCTGGCTAGAAGCAAGATTGAGAAGTTGGCAGTTTGTTTGGTTTTCCTTTTGTCTCTGTGCACCATACTACCCTTAGGAAGTGAGGCAGTCATACTTCCTCCCTTCTTAAAACTCCATCTTCTTCAGAAAAGGCATGAAAAATATTTTTGCAGCAGTATAAATAGGTAATAAAATAGTAGTAACATCCCTTAGGGCCAAAGTCCCTTTGGTTTCAAGTCCCAGGAATAAAGTTCTGAATGTGGAATGGCAGGGATTGGTGAGCACCGTAGACTAGGTCTGGGGCAAGACGTCTTCCTGGTACCATCACGCGGGCCAGCGGTGATCCGCCAGTTACCGCGGCTCCGGCTGTGAGCCGCTTCCTTGACTCCTTCTGGGGGATATCGCGGCTTCTAGGCCAGGCTCATTCCCATTTTCGAAAGGACTTGACGTAGTAAATCAGGAACTTGAAGCCTCTCGTTGTTGTCCTCCTTCCTGTCTGATGTTAGAAGTTCCTGGGTTTGTGTTGGGATGAACCCAGACTGGGGGATCTGCGTAGTGCAGTGTTAGCATCATCTAGGCAAATCACATAAAAGTGAACTTTCCTACTGGAGGTGGGGAGTAGTTTGAGCTGTTGTTCTAATTGTTGCATTTCTCTAATTGTTGCATTTCTCCAATCTATTTTCATTTGTGCAGATAACCTGAAGCTCATTTTATTGCGTACGCCTACCAACTCAGAACGGTCTCCCCGGACAGGCACATCAGTCAAATTAGTCTCTCACCAGGGCGGGATGGGTTGCGCTCTCCCTGCCTTTGTACCCTCCCCAAAGTGGTGGGCTCTGTGGCGGAGGATGGTCTTACCAGTCAATGAGTCCGCATTAGAAAGGGCGACAGCGCAGCTGCACGGTTCCGTGCAAACTCTCAGTCTGTCTTAATTTTAGGAATGACGGGTATTTAGAGGAGATGGCAGAGCTGTACTTTCTCAAGGGATCAGCAGAAGACTGCCCCACAGACCCATTTCCCATCCTGACCGTGGGCTTGACATGGTAGACGTCACCCAGTGCTGCACGACTTAAAGAATTAGAAATGGGGCATGCCTTTTGTATTTCTCTGGCTTCAGACCTGGAGTGGTTGTCCTCCGTGTCCAGGCTGAAACACATAGTCTCCAAAAGTGAGTAGACAGTTGTTAATTTTGAGGCCTAGGTTTATATATTCTTTTTTTTTTTTTAAGTTTTTATTTATTTATTTATTTGACAGACAGAGATCACAAGTAGGCAGAAAGGCAGGCAGAGAGAGAGGGGGAAGCAGGCTCCCCACTGAGCAGAGAGCCTGATGCGGGGCTTGATCCCAGGACCCTGGGATCATGACCCAAGCTGGAGGCAGAGGCTTTAACCCACTGAGCCACCCAGGTGCCCCTATATATTCTTTTTTCAATTCATTAACACCTTTTCCTGATACTTTGTACCCACCCCTCCGAATTCAGGGTTGTTTATCCATATAATCTAGTCTTCCTTGTTCTCTTTCTTCTAGGCATGACTTTGTCTGAACCAAACTTTTTGGCCAAGTAAAAATCAGTTTATTTATTTTTATTTTTTTAAAGATCTTATTTGAGGGGTGCCTGGGTGGCTCAGTGGTTAAAGCCTCTGCCTTCTGCTCAGGTCATGGTCTCAGGGTCCAGGGATCGAGCCCCGCATGGTGCTCTCTGCTCAGCAGGGAGCCTGCTTCCCTTCCTCTCTGCCTGCCTCTCTGCCTACTTGTGATCTCTCTCTCTCTGTCTGTCAAATAAATAAATAAAATCTTTAAAAAAAAAACTTATTTGAGAGAAAGAGAGTGAGTGAGGAAGCACAACAGAGTGGGGGCAGAGTGAGCGGGGGGGCAAAGGTAGCGGGAGATGCAGGCTCCCCAGTGAGCAGGGAGCCGGAATTGGGGCTCCATCCCATGCCCCCCAGGATCATGACCTCAACTGAAGGCAGATGCTTAACCAACTGAACCACCCAGGAGCCCCTAAAAATCGGAGTTTAAACTGAATATGAATATAAGGAGTTTTTTAAATCTTTAGTTATTACTCATTTTAATTCATGGAAAGAACAGTTGTTTGAAAGGTCTAATGTCTTTAGATCAGTAATGTTCTTTAGAAATTTAATTAAAAGTTCTTAACTTTGTTGTGGATGGTGACAATTTTCTCCTCTACTAGAGGGAAACCAAGATTATGACATAGACTTCCTTTAGTCACAAGTAAGGATTGAGGTAGGAAGTGTGGTTCTTATTTTCTGTATTTATTGCAGCTGGTTCTTTTCTAATCCTCTGAAGAGCAAAATTTATTTGATAGAGAGAGAGCGAGCACAAGCAGGGGGAGAAGCAGAGGGAGAGGAAGAAGCAGCCTCCTCATTGAGCAAGGAGCTTGAATGGGGGACTCTATCCCAGAACCCTGGGGTCATGTCCTGAGCCAAAGGCAGATGCTTAACAGACTGAGCCACCCAGGTGCCTTAGGCCATTGGCTTTATTATATCATGACTCAAAAAGGTAGATTGGTCATGCTTAATATTTTAGATATGTGAAATAAAACTGAACCAGTGTGAATGAGTAAAACAAATGAAAAGTAAACCATTTACAAATAATTTAGTACTCTCTCTTTCCCCCCAAGCTTTTGCATATCATCTATACTGTTTTCATAGTTCAGGTGAGCCTCTTTATGAATCAAATGGGGTGGATAGAAAAAAAAATGAGTAACCCTTCTAGAAAGGTCTATGATGCTGCATGCCTGGGTGGCTCAGTTGCTTTAGTGTTCTTCCACTCGTGATTTTGGCTCAGGTCACGGTCTCAGGTTCAGGAGCAGGCTCACGGCTGTGTAAGGAGCCTGCTTGGGATTCTCTCTCCCCGCTACCTTTTTCTTTCACACATATGTGCGCTCTGTCTCTCTCTCTCTCTCTCGTTCTCTTTCTTAAGTAAAATGTTTTTTAAAAGTTCTATGTTTCTAATATATTAGAAGTTCCTTACTGATACAGTCCTTATATAGGAAATAGGCAAAAATAAACGGTACATTACAGTGATACTTTTGCAGCACTCCATTGTTTAACTCAGCAGGTGATTTTGAGTAAGCCTTCAAGTCATTTGCTGAGATTCCTTTTCCCAGTAGGAAAAGTAATATACTAGTTTGCAGCTCATTTACCATATGTAGTAATTTTACTCTTCATCTTGCCCTAATCAGAGTGCATCTCCTTGGTCATGTATGAATGTTTGGGTAAATGTAAAGAAGGGGGAGGAGACACGGTCTGTTTTCAGGTGGGTCTACCCTACAGTCTTATGCAAGGATGGTATTTAAAGTATGTAACAGTTGGTAAAGCAAGGGCACCAACCAATTAGAATGAAAGTCTTTGATAACAAGTGAGTCCTGTAGGTTCCCTGCCCGCCCCCTCCCCCCTTAGCCAGTCGTTAACCCAGTGGTTCCTGAAATGTGGGAGGTCTGGAGAATCCTGAGAGAAAGGGCTGGTGCAGGGGTAGGGGCTTGAGGAATTGAGTTAAAACTGCAGCTGTTGACCAGCTTGTCTGGAAGGATTTGAATATGTGATGAATCAGTTCAGCTGCACTTGCGTGAACCAGCTGACCATTAAATAACCCTTATAAAATGAGAAAGCATTGTGGGTACCCTAAGATACAGGGATGCAAGTACTGTATCTTACTGATATTTAGCAGAAGGATACTACATATATGGTAAAGGCACTGATGATAATGTGGTCAGTAAGATAATTATGAGCTTTAATATATAGGGGTCATTTGGAAGCTTTTAATGCTTTGTACCTAGATGCACCATATTAATTTTATGAAATATAAGGACTTTAGTTTTGCTTTTATGAGATCCAAGCACTTTAGAATAAATTTAGACCAATTCCCTTAATAGGTCCATAAATCTGAGGACCATGGTCATGGTCTCCCACAGTTAGTGATTATGGTGGGGCCTGAAGTGAGGACCAGAGTTGATCTCTCCCCTGCACCTTAGTTCTGTCTGCCTAATGACAGATGTGGAAACTCGCAGTAGGTCAATGGAATGACTTTCCCAGACAAGAAGGAAGGGGTGTGGGAAGCTTAGTACCTTGACAGACCACATTTACTAAGCACCCCACAGATGTTCTTTGTAGCACTACAAAACAAGGAATCTTGATTCCCAAAGATAGATACGCTGAGCAGCAGGATATGTAGCCACACTAACCGGGTTTGGATCTCAGTTCTCCTTCGTGTTGGTTTTGGGATCGTAAGCAAATTACTTAACTTCCTGTGCCTCAGTTTCCTGGAGTGGGACAGTAATATCTGTTTCGCCGTGTTATTAGTATGTATGTAAAGCACTTAGGGAGTAGCTGACACAGGAAGGCTTGCCATTACTATTGACCATGGAGTAGTGCGCTCTGCTAGACATCAGTAAGGCACCCCCAGAACTCACTGTTGGATTCCGGCTGGATGTAGAAACAGGCGCGCCAGGCCGAACACGGAGAAGCCTCGCGGGGAAGATCAAGAACTGCGGGAAGCAGAGTATTGCGGCAAAGGGAGGGTGTCCGGAGCCACCTTTTAAGAAAGTACGGGTTATGAGTTGCTTAAGAAAGGGGGAGGAGACCATTCGGACGGCAGGGATGGTGTGAGCAAAGGAATGGGAGCAGGAATGAGCACGAGGTAGGCAGGAGCCCACGCACTCGCTGGGCTGGACCACGAGTTTTTGCCGTTGGGTGTTAGGAAATCATCGGTGAATTGGGTAGTCGGAGGCGGTGGAGGCCCTTGGCAAGTCGCCAGCGTCTCAGGACTGATCATAAACGAGCGACCGCTCTCTGAACTCAACTTTTCCTTTCGGACCGGGGAGGCCCACGGGAGCGCGCTTGGGGATGAACTGTGGGGTGGGCAGAGAGCTCTGCCGGAGACCTTGGACTGTGCCCTAAATACGAGTTCCTTTTTGCCCGAAGAGACCGAGACGATATTTTAACAAAGGGATGGGGCTGAGTAGTGTAGATGGTCAACGTCTGCACAGATAAGCATCTCGGTTTCTCCAGCGTTCGCGCTCCGGCCCGCGTCCCGCCTCCGCCTCTCCGGGCTGCGGCAACCGACATGCAAAACCCGGAGCCGGGGCGAGCGGCGAAGGGCGCTCCACGCATGCGTCGGAAGCCGCCCAACTCCCCCGCAGCGTCCTTTCTTGGAACAAAACTACCGCGGAGCCACGGAGTTCCGCAGTTTACGTAGACTCGAATTTCCCCGGCTCGGTCCGTCCGTGTGGAATCCGAGAGCCGCGCAGTTCCCCTCCGCAAGTTGCGTTACCCGGAGTGAATGGCTGGGTGGTGCGTGTACGCCCAGAGCGTAGCACCCATAGGCGGACGGGGTGCGGCTGCGCAGGGACCTGAGTGGGCCTTCTACGCCGCTGGCGTAGCGCGGTGTCTGACGCGCGGGCCTCCGCGACGCACTTAGCGCAGCCGGCTTTGGTGAATACACGATTTGGTGCAGCCGGGGTTTGGTACCGAGCGGAGAGGAGATGCACACGGCACTCGAGTGTGAGGTAACTATAAAACCCCGATTTGTTTACATTCCCTCCCCCAGAACCGGCCCCGTGCGCCGCGGAGCCTGCGAGTCCCGGGACGGCGGGGGGGTAGACAGGGAGGCGAGAACCGGGGAGTCCGGGCCGGGTCCCTCGGGGATCCGGGCGCTGCAGTCCGCGGCGGCGGCGGCGGCGGCGGCGACGGCGAGCCGGAGCGGAGCGCGCGGTGGGCTGCGCGTGGGGCGCCGCGGCCGCTCGTGTGCGCCCTGGGCCGCCGCCGCGGCTTGGCGGCGGGGCGGCCGGCCTTCCGCGTGCGGGGCCCCGCGCTCCGCCCGGCCTCCTGTCGAGGCTGCGGACCCGCGCGGGCCGCGGGGGAGTGACCGCTGGGCGGGCGGCGGCGGTTGGGGGGCTGCGCGCGGGCGGCCTGGGGGCCGGGGTGGCGTCGGCGGAGGAGGCGGGGACCCTGCGGCCGGAGGGTGGGGGGGTCCGCGGCCAGGCCTCGGCGGGACTCGGCGGCGGCGGCGGCGACGAGCGCCCCGACTTCGCCCGCCGGTGCTTCACGCCGGTCTCTGGCGGGGTCGGGCGAGGGGCCCCCGGGATGGCGCCTCGGAGCCGCTGGTCGGCAGCGGGAGGCTAACGGACGGGGGCGCCGGTGCTCCCGTCGCGGGCGGCCCGGAGGCCTCGTGGACGCTCCGCCGCCCGAAGAGCCGAGGCGGGACGCGGGGGAGTTCCCGCTTGGACGGGCTGCGGTCCCCCCGCGGAGGGCGGAGGGGCGGCTGCGGCCGGGTGGGTGCGGGAGGCCGGGTGGGCCCGACGGGGGCGCGGCGGCCCGGGCTTTGTTCCCGGGCGCCCTGCGGCTGGGGCCGCGGGGGTCCCGGCTGGGGAGGGAGCGGGGGAGCCGCCGCGGCCCTCCGCGCCCCCGGGTCGGCCCAGCCCGCCGCCCCCGCGGGGTCCTCGAGTGCCCCCGCGACAGGGGCTGTGAGCGCGCGGGCGCCGAGAGCATCTCCCGAGGCTCGAGTGAGGCGGTGCACGTGGGAGCCGCCGGTCGGGCCGTCCCGGGAGCGGGCGGGGAGCGGGCGCGGCGTCCGGCGAGGGTCGCTCGCGGGGGTCCCCGTTCGCGTAGTGACAGGAACATGAAAGCACATGGTTTTTTCCACAGTAGGTTATGCTGCTGTTTTTGCTTTTGCTTTTTTTTCATGGGTGCACTGCTCGGTGCTCCCGTTTTCTTTTGAAAGTCGTTCCCGACGGGGAGAGCGAGCATGTGACAGGTTACGTAATTAGGAGCAAGTTCTGCTCAGGAAAGGATGGAAATTGAGAATAGTTAATGGTAATCGGCGGAAAACCTTAAGTCAAGACTTCTGTACACTTTTTTTTTAAGGACTTCCTGTTCTGCACATTTGAGTGCCCGTATGAGTCCAATCACTTGTTCAACACTTCGGGGGCCCAAACCAGACAGCCCAGACCCTGAACTCGCTGAATTCTCTGGGAGGGAGGGAGGGTGGGGGACAAGTGACCAGTGGTACGAAGAAAATCATGTGCTGGAGGGATTTTTTTTTTTTTTTTTTGAAACTTGTGTGATGAGACTGATTTCTTAAATGTGGAATATGTATAGGATTACAACTAACCTATTACACTGAAATAATCAGAATACTAAATAAGATGAAGGAATCCATGCTTTATTAGAGCATTAAATATCAAGCGTAGTTTCAGGTCCAGTGCCTAATTTCAAACTAATGAGGACCGAATGATCTTCAAAGGATGTGATTTGTATGATTTCTTCTGATGAAAGTAGCTGGTACTTCATATTCCTGTGGTGTGGTCTACATTCATAACTGAAAAAATAATTCTCAGAGATGAAGATGAGAATGTATTTTTTAATCTAAATTCCCCAGCCTGAATTTTATACACAGACTCGTGGTGAAGCATCCCTGTGGAAGAATGACTAATGATGCTGCTTTAAAATACGTGGTCAGGGAAGACCCTCCTTACCAGTTGATACCACACTACCTTGTGGGATAAGCTGTATTCTTCCCGTTGCCAGTTTATATTCTGCAACTTAAAGGCCAACAGACACTCCTTTTTTGAGCAGGCGATGTTTGAAGTACTTTTAGGAGGCCTCGAGTATGGTATGCAAGTACTACTCTAGGGGTGGGTTTTCATTTTATTTTTTTATTACTTTATGGAGAACGTAGGATACAGGGGAAATTACATTTACTTCATAATTAAAGAGAATTTACTTTGTTACTCAGTAATCTCCAACCTCTCTGTCCTCAAGTTATTGCCCAGTACTGGAAAGAATTTAGGGCTTTCAAGTGAGACTTAGCACACTGTTTTATTAACTAGTTCGGTGAGCAGGTTTATCTTAATCTTTTATCTGTGAACTTGTGCTAAAAAAACCTATGCCATGGGTTTACTGTGATCTTTATAAATGACATAATGAAACAAAGGGCTGCAGAAAAACTTAGTTTGTTTTACCTTCTTTTTGACATACAGGTGTTTCAGTTTTTCCTCAGTGGTTGGAAGACAACCTTCTGTCTTGAACTCTGATAACTTGATTGAGGTTAAATGGTTTCTACTGGGCCTTTGCCAGAGATCGTTATTCTGTTGTTATTGTTCTGTTACTTAAATATAATTATAGAATTCTCTTCTGCTTCGCGTATTTTCTAACTTAAAATTCCCTACGTACATCAAGTTTTCCCTGTCCTAAACCCTTGAGGCACGACATACTCCACAACTTCCGGTCACACAGTGCTCGTGGTGTTATTCAATGAATGGGCAAAGCTTGCTTGTGAACCTTTTAGGTCAAGTTTAAAATGTTAATTGACTGTAACCGAAAAATTTAGCATTAACCCAAGGGAATACTTGGGATAAAAATACCAGTTCTTGGGGTATTTTATTCTTGGGGGTGCCTGGGTGGCTCAGTGGGTTAAGCTTCTGCCTTTCAGCTCAGGTCATGATCCCAGGGTACTGGGATTGGGCTCCCTGTTCTTGGGGAGCCTGCTTCCCCTTCTCCCACTCCCCTTGTGCTCCCTCTCTCGCTGTCTCTCTGTCAAATAAATAAATAAATCTTTAAAAAAAAAAAAAACAGTCCTTGTCTCTCAAGTGCTTAACCTCAATGGACATGTCATGGGTTTTGCTTTTATCAAAAGGATATTATTGGGGTGCCTGAGTGGCTTGTCTGTTGTGTCTGACTCTGGTTTTGTCTCAGATCTTGGGTGATGAGATAGAGCCCCACATAGGGCCCTAAGCTTAACACAGATTCTGCTTGACATTCTCCGTTTCCCCTCCCCTCGTGTTCCCTCTAAATCAGTCAATCTTAAATGTTACTAATGCACTGATACTCAGGATGCAAGAAAAATTACATAGTAGAAAAGGGAAAGAAGTGTAGCCAATCAAAACAGAAAGCTATTCTTTTTTCCTTTACAACATTTTTATAACCCTATAAAGTTGTCTTTTCATTATAATGCAATTTTCATTAAAAATACACTCACCTTGATTTAAAGTTTACGTGTTAGAATGCCCCGGCTGTCCCAGCAGCTCGATGCTGCCCCCTAGTGATAGCTTCTCCTTCACCTTCCTCTTTTCCTAAAACAAGATCTACTTAAATTAGAATTCGATTCCTTAGTGCTAGATGATATCTAGACTGCTTTGGGCTTAGTGTCACTAATACGATGGACGTAGTCATTTTGAATTGGTTGATTTTGATTGCTTTTAGCCCCTAGTTTTTCAGGTACGGAGTGAGTTTTGGGTGGAGGTAGGGTAGTAAAATGCCAGGTTTCCTTGCAAGAGTACATGTGGGATTTTCCAAAACAGGGAAAGGTGTGTGTTAAAGGTGTGTTTTTGAGGTTAATTTTGTATATGAATAACAGCAATTTTAGTCACTTAATCTAAGCTTATGGTATTATAGCGATGCAGAGATTTGCTTTCTGTCTTAATTTAGTCGCATTTAGCTTTGTATTGCCTCGACTATACTGAAAATAAAATTTGAGAATGTTAAAATTACATGATTTTTTAAAATTCAAATTTATTTCGATCTGTGACTTAGAATGATGTCTGAAGAATAAAGAGTCTTCAAGGACTGCAATAACCACAAGATTTCCTGTAGTCATATAAATAAGGTTTCAAATTAGACCAGTTACCAATATGCTGAACTACTTTTTTCTTTTTTGTTAATTTCTGTTTCTAATTCTGTGAGTTGGTCATACAATGACTGTTAAGTTTTTTTTCCAAAATAAGCAAGTGTATTTTCAATAAAATAAAATAAGCTACAATCAGAATATTAAAAAATATTTCTAGTAGGTATGAAGGTGATTTTACTACTGAAATTGTGAAGTTTAAATAACAGCATTATTGAAGTTATTTCCAACTGTTTTAAGAGACTACACAATGTTCAGACATGTTAAAACAACACAGTAATTGATCTATGACATGACATATAATAGTGTCAATTTTATTTTTCTGTTTATCAGAATGTAAGGTTTTTGATTGCTAGATACAGGGATTAGATATTTAATAGATTAATACTTCATTTTCATATTAAAAGATATAAGAATGGGGCAGTGGTTGGTGGCAGTGGTTACAGGTTGAAAGTATAAGGATAAAATCTAAAACCTTTTTCAAGTAGTAGTTAAATTGTTTTAAGTAAGAGTGGTAGATGATTTTATAATTACCTAATTTTGTAATTACATTTTATAATTACTCATTATATTGTAGATACTTTACTGCTGAAATTGAGGGAGACATGAGGTAACATTTGCTCTTGAAGTAACATTTCTAACAGCCATGTTTACACTTCATATGTACCCTACTTTTGGGGACCATCCATTCCATTCAGAAAAGAGGTTTTTGGGGATTAGAAAAGTGAATCAGAATGTTATAGGAAGTATCTTTTTCTTACTAATATAGTAAGATTATGTCATAGGGTCAGAAATAAGAATTACTATGAACTTAAGTATGAAAGTTATTTTTAATACTGTAATGATTATCTAGAGACTTGTCAGTCATTGATCACTTCAGTTTTTAGACTTATTTTCATCCATGTGGAAATTAGGAAATCTAAATGGTCTTCAGTTGTAGTAACCAAATTACTAAGGTATGCATTCCTGCTCTGTTATTTTAATGCCTTAAAAAGAAACCATTTCCATGCCCTCATATCTGTAAGCTTTTTTCTGAACTTACTTTATGTATTTTGTGAGTTTTGAGTTTTAAAATAGTGGTTTCCCTTAAAGTTGTCTGCTGAATTTATAAAAAAAAAAATTTTATAATAAAATTTTATTAAAAAAAATGTGTAGAGTACTAAAGGTCAGCAAGCTATGGCCCATCCACCAAATCAGCCTGCTTTTTGTAAATTAAATATTGGAAAACAGCTTCCTCATCCACTTACATATCATATATGGCTGCTGTTGTGCCATAATGGCAGAACTGTATAGTTGACTTAGAGTCTGCAGTGCCCGCAAAACCTAGAATAATAACTGGCTTTTTAAGTCTGCCGGTCCCTAGATCCAGTTCTTAATGTTTTATGGTTATTTCACGTGTTGGCTTTTATTTAAAATAGTTAACATTTCCTAGAAGCTATAGGAGTTAAAAACCAGTAGAAAAATACTCAAATAGAAAATTTGTGGGTAATAGTATGAGTTCTCAAGAGTTTTTGTTTTTGTTTTTAACCTAAATAGTATGGATGCTTTTTGTTTCTACCCCTTTCCTTTTTCCCTCCATAGGAGGGATGGTATCCTTTTCATGCTTGGAGATGGAATATGAAGCCCTTGGCCTTCGACCTTCGGTTTCCACCTAATTCTTTCAATTGTTCTACTTACGTAGCATCTCTCCCAGTGCATTGAGAAGGTGATAGTGTCTCCCTTGTACCTCCTTCAGAGCAGAAAATGCTTCATACTTACTTCTGTGCCATCTCCCTGTTCCTGGTCCCTTTCCTTTTTCTTCTCTCCTCACGCCTCTCATAAAGTAACTGAAGATTGCATGTTTACAGGCCCGTGAACAAATGTTTTGGTCTAATACTTCTCAGTACTCTGCTGAAGATGAATTTTTACTCTATTTTGATTATATGAGAAGAAATATACTTCGTGTTTTGTTATAGGGGAACATAACCTCTAGATGAAGGAGGCTGTGGAATTGACTTTATATGCCTTATTAAGACACACAGAATAATATGATTAGTTACCACGTAAGAAAACATCAGTAAAACAGTATATTAGAAAAACATAACTAATGTTATTATAATTATAAATTATACAAATTTATAGTTGTACAGTTTATAATGCACAACTATATATATGTATAATGTATAATGATACATTGTATAATTTACATACAATTACACATAATTGTATGTAAATTATATAATTAATAATTGTATAAATTTATACAGTTATAAAATTGCATTCTGTAATGAAATATAGAAAAGTTAGGTATTATATATATTCTATATAATATATATTATAAAGCAATGAGATCATGCTTTCCATCCCAGTGGAACTTTTTTAGTGTAGAACTTAACTGACTTCATAATTTGTTAATGTTTGGAACACATTAAAAACAAAACTTTTTAAGATTTTGTTTTAAATTGGAATACTCTAGTTTTTTCAAGTAGGGTGAATAAATTTGATGTACAAAGCCAGTGTAAATAGGAAGTTTATTTTCAAGAAAATACTGTACTGATTAAAAAAATAAGGAAATCACATATATTAAAATCACTGAAAGAGATTTTAGGGGAAAAGTACTCTTTAAATTCACTGTAAATATTAGGTAATACACAATTTAATTTACAGTTTACAGCTTTTCCTATGAAGATTTTTGCCTAAATTACAAGTACCTAAAAATTTATTGAAGATAAAATATAAACTTTTTTAGTTTAACGGATAAGGATGTATTATTTGTTAGTTTAAAAATAAGTGAATTTAGGGGTCATGTTAATTTTAATTAGGTTTTTGTTATTTTAACCCACTGAGCCACCCAGGTGCCTCTGTTCTTTGTTATTTTTGGAAGAAAATAATGTCAGGAGGAAAAAACTTCTTAAATTTAGAAACCATAGAAGAAATTGCAAAAGGAGAACCTGGGTGGTTCAGCTATTAAGCGTCTGCCTTTGGCTCAGGTCATGATCCCAGAGTCCTGGGGATTGAGCCTGCCTCGCATCAGGCTCCCTGCTCTTCGGGAAGCCTGCTTCCTCCTCTCACAATCCCCTTGCTTGTGTTCCCTCACTCGCTCTGTCTCCCTCTGTCAAATAAATAATATCTTTAAAAACATTGCAAAAAAAATTTCATAGGTTTCATTGCATGCATATGAAAACCTGTACTACATACATGAAAGGGAAGATACTTCTATAACCAAAATAAAAAGAAAGCACAGAACTGAAGATGTTTTCTGCAGAAAATATGACCAAGTCATGTTAGCAAAAGCTCATATATGTTAGTAAGAATATTGAGACACCAAGAATAATGATGAAGTAAAGATAGGGCAAAAGCTTCTACTTAAAAATTAATAGTACAAAGTACTAGAGAGAATGCTATGATCATACTGCTGGTGGCAGTATAACCAAGCTTAATTTCCCTAGAAACCAGTTTGGAAGTATGTAACAAGACCTGAAACGTGCTAACGTGTTTCGCAGTCTTCTGCGTCTTGAAATTTTCCAAGCAAGTAACCAAAAATAATAGTACAAATTGAAATTAAATTGATTGCATATTGTGATTAAAACTCTACTCATGCTTGTGAAAATCTTGAAACTGTAAGTAATTCATTTTCTTTCACGTGTGACAAAATGTGATTTTGTTTAACAAAAGCTTAAGATTTATAATCACTGGCACTTATTTTTTTTTCCTTTTCCCCTACTGAGTAATTGTAGCATGATTTGTTTAAGCCTATTTTTAGTTTTTTTTGTGTGTGTTTTTTTTAGTCATTGTTGTACATGAAAATAAATAGTTCTGTGAAGTTTTTAGGGAAAAGGAAAAAAAAAAATCAGTCCTTGCGGTCTTCTTTCATGTTCTGCGTAGAGAGACCGGGAGCTCCTTTTGTTCCATTAGTCGATTATTTCGTTATTCACTGCCGTGTCTCCGGTGTGTTCATTAATGCTTGTTGATTTTCAGTTTAAGTCATTATCTGTTCAATGACAGATGAAGATTTACGACTCTTCTTTCGGGACCTTCTTCCGTTATCTGTACCCCTGCTTTTTTCAGTACAATTATCCTGTAATTTTGGTTTAGGACAGTAGTGTTATATTTTTATGACTATAAATGTTATATAGCTATTATAATAAACTTACTTTTTCTTTCCTGTAGAACTTTGTTTTATCTGGCATTAATACTTAATTTCTTTTCCATGTGCTTATCACGGAATCTGTCTCATGCCTGTATCTGAATGTAGCTCTGTAAGAAAGGGAATGTGCCCTAAGAAGACTATGTTTACAGAAGAATTCGTAGTTTTCTTACATTGTTAAACTTGATAATAAAGATGATTGATAATTGATAATGAAATTGCTGTTTGCTAAGTCGAAGCTTCGACTTAGGAATTAGATTTTTGTAAGATTTTGTTAAATGACAAGAGCTGAATCTTCACTTTGTTCAACAACTAAGAACTAAAATAACTATAAATAACTATGGGGACACTTACAATGGATCACACAGAAAGCTTCCATGGTGAAGAGGATATAGCTTGTGTTGTCACCCATCATAAAAAAAATACTATAAATGCTGTAAAAATGTTAAAAATGTTTCATAAAGATTGCCCTGGACATTCTATGATTTTTTTTTTTTTCCGTGTACTCATGGACCCTAGGGATCATTTTAACTGGCAGCTATGAAAAGTGACCCAAAGGGAAAAGCCAAGGTGAATGGACTGATGAAAATTTGAGAGTGGCAGTAACTATTCTTAGAATAAAGGCAACTGCCCATAGCAGTGAGTCAGTTAGGCATGTGTCCTAAGTCAGGTCCTAAAGTGAACACTCTGAAGTCCTCTTTGCATGTTTCATAGGTTTGTAAGCCTTCGGACTGAAAGAGGTTGAAGTCTAGGGTAATTACCTAAAGTTATAAACATTTTAGTAGTTTCAAAAGGCTGTCGCAGTATTTTGTGACGGATAAAAGCCATTTCATTACTAATGACAGATCAGATGTTCCTTATATTCATAAGTAACAACAGACACGGGACTATCATAGGGGCGTTAAGCGGTGTGATTCCAGGCTCCCTGCAACAAGAACTTGAAGAGCAGACTTGAGGTGGTGGTTTTGACACACGAGAAAAATGTAGGTTTGTACATGAAAGTTTAACATACAGTAAAGATGGGTTTGATATGTTGATACTTGATTTGGTTCCTTGAATCTAGGCTCAGATGTTTTTATTCTCTCTTGTTCAAGTTAGTGAAACAGGAGCTTCCCTGGATTACATACACCCAAGTTCCCTTACAGCGCGCATCCAACTTCTTAGGTGGATGAATCTCAGTGGAAATATTAAGAGACTGTTTGAACAGTGGTGGTTTTTTTTGGGAAGAGCTACGCTGGTGTTCGTAGATGAGGTCTCTGGTCCAGTGGGAGAATGAAGAAGCAGAACTTGAAGCTGTACCAGGATGTAGCTAGCTGTTCCTGCTGAGAACTCATTACTAAAAATAATTTTATGCCTTGAAAAGTTTTTTTTTATGCTTGAAAAGTTTCGTAATATCCGTGAAACTGGTATGTTGTGATGATTCTTTCCTACTTCTCAAATACTGGTGCACTGGGTGTTTTGTAATCTAGAATTGGCCTTGGACACACTCATGCTAAATGTGCTCTTGAATCTTCTCAATAGCACTTTTTCTAAGGAATCAAAACAGAGCCCCCTCCCCCCCTGCCCCCCAGATAGATACACTTTTTGGAAGTTAAGTGAAAGATACTTAGTGCCACATTTAATACCTTAGGGTAACATGCTTGTTTTACAGAACAGCTTTATATACAGTAGTTCTGTTGGTGGAGAAAGGCGAGCGCTCTTCCCCCTGGTTTGCGGATTGGAAACCCTGACAGTGCTGGGATGAATTAGAGACAAAGGTTCCTGATCCTTGGTTCTTGACTGTGTACAAAGTACTATATTCAGCATGGGTGTCAGAAATGAGATTTAAAATAGATCCTGGTTATATTACCATTAATAACTTGCACTCAGATAGCATTTAGCATTGTTAAGTTAAACAGAAAAATGTTCACAGTTTTTACCACTTAAAAAAAAATTTTTGTTATTTTACTTGGTTGTCTTAATTTACTGTGAAATAGAACAGGTATTAATAATCCCCACTTTACAAGTGGTAATAAGACCTAAAGAGGTTAAGTGATTTGCCCAGCGACTCCTTGCGAGTGAGTGGCAGAGCCAGATCTCTGAGGTCTTTGACTTCTCGAGTGGTGTTTCTTCAGTGTGCAAGCAGTCTCTTGTTGTGTGTAGTGCTTGCTGTTGAATAACAGGGAAACCAAATTGGTATCTGGCTACCAGTATGGGTGTAAAGTCATTAATGAAGTCATTTAGTGGTATAAATGTCAGTGATTCAAGATATATATAACACTAATTTCTACTATTATTTAAAGAAGTCCTATAATGAAATCTTTTTAAAAATGAAATCCTTTATGAAATTGGGATACTGTGTACATTTATTAAATGGATTTTTCACGTAAAGTTTATTTAAAGTATGATATATCTACATAATCCAGGTTGGGTGTTTTCATTATTTTTTTCTTTTGATTTTGCTGTCATTCAGTGACCTTCAAAATACCATTCCTGGAGCATTGAAATGCTTTGAAATGCTTAGTTTTAAAACCTTGCTAAGCAATTTATAGTATTTTTCCTATGATTATTTGTGTGTGTGTGTTTGTGTATGTATGAGAGAGTGAAGTGAGATATAAATTTCCTTTAAAAAACACCCTCTTGGGGCTTCTGGGTAGTTCAGTCTGTTAAGTGGCGGCCTTCAGCTCAGGTCACGCTGGGATTGAGCCCTGGGTGGGGTTCCTTGCCTAGCAGGGAGCCTGCTTCTCTCTCTGCCTGTAGTTCCCCCTGCTTGTGCGTGCTCTCTCTCTCTTCTCTCTCTCTAATTAATTAATTTAAAAAAATACTCTCGAGTAAATTTTTTTTTTAAGTCAAATGTTAAAATAGGTTATACACAGGATATATACTACAGGCCTTTCCAGTAATAGCAACCTATTGTTGGAAATAGAATTATTTAGCGTGTATTAGTTATTTTATGTCAAGCAATGATTTTGTTAACTGATCTGTTGCTAATCTTACTGACTTTTAAATATTAACCATAAGTAATCGGAGACAGTATGTTTTCTCTTTAAAAATTTTGGTAGTATACTTTAGATGACTCATATTAGTAATTACCTCACAGTGTTACGGTTTTATCATATATAAATATGCTGGTGTCATAGAGAGAGTCCTAGATATTCAAGTTAGAGGTTTGCCACACACTTGAAATATCACATTAATCATATCATATACATCCTCTGGGTCTTAGATTTCTGTTTTTATAGGAGTATTTAGCTAGTATACTTAAATATCTTTTTATCTTAAGCCTTTTGTTAACTGTATTATGTCTATATGAAATGAAGATAATTATCTTCAGACAAAATATAGAAAAATTTGTATTGTTAGCAATTAGTGTATATTTCAGTTTGTTCTTGATATAGGTGTCTTAATTTTATTTAAAAATTCAAAAATTGGAATTTCATACTTTATGCAGAAAAAATTACCATAGAAAGCCTATAATTAAAGATGTTTACAAGCCTTTTAAAAGACCTTGGTATGGAGATTATCAACCCTAATTGCTTCTATTTGTAATAGAAATGTACACAGATATGTTTAATCATATAGTTTGTTAAGCAAGATCCTTTGGTTACCAATAATACCTTTTTTCTTCCTGGTTAAGAAGTGGTTTTCTATTACAGTATTTTTAAGTGCATATGAAAACTAATGAAATTAGGTCTGTAGTTACAGGAGTATCAGTTTCTCGGTTTTGAAAATGTACTGTATTATATAAGCCGTTATTAAGAAAATTGGGCAAAGAGTGTATAGAAACTGAACTGTATTTACAACTTGTATTTTAAATTATTTTTTACATTTAAAGAATTTTTATTTTTTACAGAGAGAGAGTGTGTGTGAGTGGCAGTGAGTGTGGGGAAGGGCAGGGGAGAGGCGAGAGGGGGTCCCAGACAGGCGCTACACTTACGAGCTGGGCCTGCCTTGGGGCTCGAGCTCACGACCTGGAGATTGTGACTGCAGCTAGAACCAAGAGTTGGACACCCAACTGATTGAGCCACCAGGTGCCCATATCTGAAGTTATTTAAAACAAAAAGTTAAAAAATAAGTTTGGTTTTGGAGATGGGCAAATACAGGTTTGTTAATAGAAGCTATGTATTGCTGATTTTACTAACTGAAAGTTGAAATATATATATATATATATATATGAGATAGTTGAAAAATATATATATATATTTTTTAAGATTTTACTTTTTCAGTAATCTCTGCACCCAGCATGGGGCTTGAACTCAAAACCCCGAGATCAGAAATTGCATGCTCCACCAACTGAGCAAGCCAGGCTCCCCCAAAATATATATTCTTTTTTTTAGGATTTATTTGACACAGAGAGCGCAGGAAAAAGGGGAGCGGCCGGGGGAGGGAGAAGCAGGCTCTCTGCTGAGCAAGGAGGCGGACGCAGGGCTTGATCCCAGGACCCTGGGCTCAAGACCCCTGCTGAAGGCAGACCTCGGACTGACTGAGCCACCGAGCCGTCCTGAAATACAGTTGTGTGGCTCAGTCTGTTAATGGTCTGACTATTGAATCCAGGTCAGATGATCTCAGGGTCACGTGACCCGCATTTGTCTCGGAGCTCAGCGTGCAAGCTTCTTGAGATTCTCTCTTTCCTCCCTCTGCCTCTCCCCTTACTCAGGCCCTCTAAATTAATCAGTCAGTCAATAAATAAAATCCTTAAAAAAAATTGTTTTGTCTGAAATAAAACACACCTCCAGGAAAGTATCCAAATGTTAAGTATAAAGCTTGTCAAAGTTTCATGAAGTGAACATACCCCTGTAACAGCACCGAAGAAATGACACACTGACAGCTGCCCAGATGCCCCTGCTTCCTCCCCACCACCTCCTGTGGCAGTTTATACCCACTGTCCTCACTAAATAGTCGTTTGTTCTTCCTTTCCTTTTTTTTTTTTTTTTTTTTTTAAGATTTTACTTATTTGATAAGAGAGACAGCAGGAGAGGGAACACAAGCAGGGGAGCGGGAGAGGGAGAAGCAGGCTTCCCGCTGAGGAGGGAGCCTGCTGTGGGGCTCGATCCCGGTACCCCGGGATCATGACCTGAGCCAAAGGCAGTGGCTTAACCAACCGAGCCACCCAGGCGCCCCATCTTGGATTATTTTTCAGAGAGAAATAAACTTGATTGTTTCTTAAGCCGCTGTCCTTTTGGGAGGGGTTCGTTGCAGTAGCGCTTAGTCTGCGCGGACGAACGCATACTTCATCCCAGGGACTCTGAAGCAAGCATTTATGTAGCCTTCTGAACTGAAGTGCAAAGTTATGAATGATTTACTGAGAAAAAACACTTACCTCAGGTTTAAATTTACACCTATGATGTCACTCATGTATTTGCATTCCTGTGATACTCTCTTGAATGTAAATAAGTAGAGAAATCAAGATACTGGGAATTGTGGCAATAAGCAGATTGAGTACCGTACACTTAAAACAGGACACATGACGATCTGAGTCTCCTTCAGACCCCCCCCCCCCCCAGTTGTGTTTCATGTGAAAATGGTAACCCAGAGGGTAAGGAGACCAGCGGGCACAGCTGCAGACCTTGTGTGTGTTTGTTGGCCGTTACATATCCCTGACTTCTCTCCGAGGAGGCAGATTGGAGGCCCGCTCTCTGCATCTCCCCTCCTGTTCGCATCTTGAATAAACTCTCTTCTTGCTGAACAGCCGATGTCTCCGGGCCTGGGTCTACCGTGTGTCGGGCTTTACAAACCTGGGCTCAGTTACAAATTCGGTGACCGGCCAGGAGCTCCTTGCCTGTGGTTTGCTGACCCCCAGTCCGTCATGGGAGTCTGGTGCTGCCTGGGATCTCTGTCCTAGGGGCTCTGTCCCTGGAGCCCCAGCTCGACAGAGTACCATGAACTTCCGGTGCTTAAACCATTTTTGGCTTGGATGGCCGGTTCTTGGTAAGTGCTCTACGTGCCACGCCAGCCTGTGAGCTGTTTCTTCCTTTTCGTTTGGTCTGGCTTCTCAGATCTCTTTCTCCCATTGGATTGCCTCCACATAGGGGTTCTTGCTCTCTTAGCCTTCTTCTCTTAAGGAAAGGCTGATTAGAAGCCGTTTGGTTCATTTGGTGAAGACGACTTTCAGGGAGGAACCAGTGTTCACAGAGGTATCATGGACTTCATTGGGTTGGTTTGTTGCTGCAGTTTTTGGTATCTTTGGACAAAACTGGCCATGTTCTAAATGGAAAATGACAAGATGATTCCCACATGCAGGCCTTTGGGCTGTATTCTCCAAAATTGGGCAGTGTCTAGTTACGAATCCATGAAAAGGGAGAAAAAAAAAAATCACCTCTTTTTGTAACACTGCTTGGCCACAATATTTATTAGACTTCAGAGGAAACTGATAAAATAATAAATAATAAAATGATAAAATGATAAAAATGATCTCCACACCTTAATGGAGATCAAATTCACAACCCTGAAATGAAGAGTAGCGTACCCTCCCAGCTGAGCCAACCAGGCACCCCTGGGTTTTATGAAAGGAAGATACTGGGCCTTCAGTGAGGATTTTTATTTGTATATTATTTGTGTATTTGTGTGTCCATGTATATTGTAAATGTGAGATACATTTTCTGTCCCTCCAGAGGCTATTGCTAAAATTAGGTTTTTTTCTAAAATTAATTTGTAGAAGAACTCTAGTTAGTTGGTTCTTAGGCAAACACTTACAAGAATTGGATTTTCTAAAATCCAAAAATCGAAATTAACCAAGTGTTCTTCAGGTCCATGTGATCTGGGAAAATATTCAGTACTGAAGATAATTTGAGGTTGTTGGTTTAATTAAAATAGGCATGTCTTTGGTGTTGTCAGCATTAGATGTAGAATTTTTTGTTCTGCCTATGTTTACCAGAAGTGAGGTAGGCTCATGTTATTTTTGTTGCAAAATTTGTTGGAAAGGGGGAAAAAAAATAAAGCCTCAGAACGAATTCTAATAAATCAGACTAGTGGAGACCATTCTGTATGCAGGGAAAATGAGACTCATTATTTAAAAAGGAAAATTCTGGGAGAATATCTGCATGTAAAAAGGAGAGTTGTAGAAGGTTTATGAGAAGGGAATCTTTGGAAAGGAATTTGATGCACCGTTGGGATTAAGATTGTGGAGATTAGTGTGTAAAAATGTTGGTTGGGGAGCAGTCCGCACCCGGAGAAGGGAAGGGAGTGCGGAGAGCCAGATGAGACAGACGGCCGGCAGTGATGCTGTGTCAGCAGAAGCCTCGGCTGGTGCCGAAGTTTCAAAAGTTGGGTTGCCCTTAGAACCATCCTGAGCTGTGGCAAAAGGACTGCACTTGTAGACCCTCATATGGAACGGTCAGTGGATGTGGCCACCTGGGAAGAGCGCGCTCTGGGCGAGGCCGCTGTCTTCAGTCTGTGCCAACCCCACGGGCCTCTGAGAGGAGAGAACTGTGGGCGGCGGCGTTCCCTGCGGTCGAGAGCTTTCCTTCCTGCGGGAGGCTCTGATGGGGACATCACCGTATCCACGGCAAGAACTCCAGTCTATGCAGTGCCTGGGTGTCCTTGTCTTACTAGGTTTAGATACACACACACACACACACACACACACACACACACACACACACTCTTCCTAAGTACATACCAACATGGGAGGTGATAGGAAAAAGGAGGGACTGCATTTTTTTTTTTTAAATTAGAAAACATTTTTTGAAAATATATGTTGGAATGAATGCGTTTCATCAGAAGTACCCCAGTGTAAGATTGGAATTTGGGGGGGCTCCTGGGTGGCTTAGTCGGTTAAGCATCTGCCTTGTGCTCATTCTGTCTCTGTCAAATAAATAAAAATCTTTTAAAAAAATTGGAATTTGGTTTTTCTCTTTGTAAAATGAAGTTTCTTAGATTATTTGTCTAAATTTTAAAACCAAAGGTTTTTGTCTTTGATCTGCCTAGAAAAAACCCTTTGCATTTGCCTTTAGAATCTCTTATTGCTAAATAGATAATCAAATACTAAGTTTTGTAATGATGTGTAATGCTATTTAAGCATGTTCTTTAAAACCTTCTGATATTTCTGACAGACTTCAACTTCTGACAGAAGTTCTTCTTCAACTTCTAAGTGAAGTTTTTTGACTAATGAGGCTAATTTGATAGATCAAATTACATGGGGAGCATTGTCAAATAAGTGATAATAAACCTTCTTAGGTTATATTGTATAGGTGAATGCAATTGCTTTTCCAGAAATTATATAAAATTCTTAAGGTTTTACCAAATCCTCGTATGATGTTGTCACTTAATAATTCAAGTATTGAAGTGTGTGTCACAGAATCACAGAATTTCCTTCTCAGTTGCATTGTAACGACAAATACCTGATACCTTTAGATTCATAAAACTAAACCAAGAATTTTTAGCACTGGGGCACCTGGGTGGCTCAGTCATTAAGCCTCTGCCTTTGGCTCAGGTCATGATCCCAGGGTCCTTGGATCGAGCCCTGCATCTGGGTCTCCGCTCAGCAGGAAGCCTGCCTTTCTCTCTCCCACTACCACTGCTTGTGTTCCCTCTCCACTTGTCTGTCTGTCTGTCTTTTGTCTGTATCTCTCTCTCTCTCTCTGTCAAATAAATAAATAAATAAATAAAATTTAAAAAGGGATTTCCAGAACTAATGGGAAAACGGCACTATTTTTGGTGGAAACGAGGGTGATTTTAGATTTTAGATTTTATGTGTCAGTGGTACACACTGGTGAATGTTAGATTCCAGTTCTGGTGAACTGTCTTTTTTTTTTTTTTTTAAGATTTTTATTTATTTGGGGGGTGGGGTGCATGAGCAGGGGGAGGGGCAGAGGGAGAGGGAGAAGCAGATTCCCCACTGAGGAGGGATCCTGACACTGAGGCTCAATCCCAGGACCCTGAGATCATGACCTGAGCCGAAGACAGATGCTTAATGGACTGAGCCACACAGGCGGCCCTGATGTTCTTCTTTAAGGGTTAGTTGTTTTCCTGTAAAACTGGTTTGTATTCTGAATTCTTCTGGTTTTCTCAAATATCTGGCCAAGACTCTCCAAACTAAGGTTTCTGATTTTCTCCTTTTCTCTTGACTTGGAATCATTGAGAATTAAAACTTTTTTCCCTGAAGTTCTGCAAAGTGGAGCTAGATATCTTGAGATAAACTTCGGAGAAAATTGCCACAATGGCCCGTGTTTAGATAGTCTTCGTGCCTGTTGCTGTACGGGCCACTCAGAGATCACCAGAGATACACAGATAATCGAACAAGTTTGCTCCAGCTGTTGTCATTTGCTGGATCTGCCCCTGGAAAATCCAGACCTTGTGATCCTCACAGAAGCAGTTTTACGGATCAAGGATGAAGAGGAGTGCTGGCTGCTGGGGTGACCTGTCAGTTACTACTCACTGCCAAGATGATCAGAAATCAGGTTGCTGGATTTCTGAGGTGACCTGTCAGTTATTACTCACTGCCAAGATGATCAGAAATCAGGTTGCTGGATTTCTGAGGTGACCTGTCAGTTATTACTCATTGCCAAGATGATCAGAAATCAGGTTGCTTGATTTCTGAGGTGACCTGTCAGTTATTACTCACTGCCAAGATGATCAGAAATCAGGTTGCTTGATTTCTGAGGTGACCTGTCAGTTATTACTCATTGCCAAGATGATCAGAAATCAGGTTGCTGGATTTCTGAGGTGACCTGTCAGTTATTACTCATTGCCAAGATGATCAGAAATCAGGTTGCTTGATTGCCCAAGGGAACAGGTGGGCATGTCAGGCCGCCAAGTTGGCAGCTCCTACAAAGACTTCAAAACCCTCTGTAATGGCTTTAGTACCAGACGTAGACTTAAGTCAGTACCAACCCCAGTATTCCACTGTAAACCAAGGAGCTAAAGAAGGAGGTTTTGGATACATTGCTGGCACTAGATAGAGCTAGCTGGACATAGAACGAACAAGGATAATTCTTATCCCAGACATCTTGTGGAAAAAACAATTAGTTGTATTTACCAAAGCCCCCTAGATGGGTGAGATGTGACTCTCCAGTTGGTCCAGAAGTATATTGTGGGTCCCAATCTTCAAAGAACCATCAAAAGAGAGTAAAAAGATGTGACATTTGTGCTAAAAACTATCCTGAGACTGGGCTCCCACCAGTTCTAGAAGGTATGACACTTAGAGTCACCAAACCTGGAGAAGACGAGCTGGTTGACGCTGCAAACAACAGGTAATTTTAGCATTTGCTGATATTTATAAACACCTTGATCAAGTTGAGTTGAAGCTTTTCCATGCCATTCAGAGAAGGCATCAGAAGTTGTCAGAAAACAAAACCAGGTTTGGATTGCTGCTAACAATTCAGTGACAGCGGAATGGTATTTATGGCAAAGGTCCCATAAGCCAGTGTCCGGTGTGATGGTAAAACTCAGTGGAAAGTGCATGCTTCATCCAGCCCCCAGTCAGCTGGGAAAATGGACAAAAGTGAATCATATGCTTAGAAAAACTTTGGCAAAAGTTTGTGAAGAAGCCAATTTCAAGCTGGGGGGAAAGCCTTGCTGGTTACCCTGCTTCGGGTAAATGGCCCCTAGCGATAAGCCTGGTTTCAGCCCTGGGGAAGTACTCTGGGGAAGGCCCGTTCTGCATGCTTTTCACGACTTCGGAATTCCTGACAGGCCTGCATTAGGGAATTGGGTCCTATCAGGGATGTTCAATCTTTGGGAGATACTTAGCTGCGCTACGTGAGTTTGCTTGCAGCAGGTTGACGTATGCCCCACAAATGTGCCCTTATACTGCTCGAATCCTGAAGACCTGGGGTCACAAAAGACCTGAAAGAGGAAGCATCTGGAGGACCGAGGACTTGTTGGACGGGACCTTCTGTGTGCTGTTGAGCACCCGTTCTCCAGTGATGCTAAAGGGAGTTAGAGCCGCCGCCGCACGCAGGTGAAGCTGGTTCTGCAGGAGTCCGTAGGTCCCCCGTACCCTGTCAGCAAGGAGAACATCAGAAAGACCCCTGCCGGCATTGGTGACCCTCGGATGGGCCTAAAATTGCTCAGGAGAGCTGGTCCAAAGAAATCAGTCAATACTTAGAGTTTTTCTATTGTTGGCAACCTCTCAAGCTTGAAAAGATAATCCACCATTAGGATATCGGCAGTGTTGGCCAAGGCTGGCAGTTGTTCTCACGGTTGAATATGTCATTCTGACTCCGTGCAGCGTATGGACCACAGCAGCCCAGCAGTAACGCTTGTGACCTGGTGCACCCCGTCAGTTTAGAGTCTGGTTAATTCCAGTCGTCCAGTTAATCTGCTTCTTGATGATATTTTCAGGGATTCTACAGAATGAAAGTAGTGATCCTCCTGAATTAATAGGTGTGCTGTTACCGTAGCCAGCTTACACTTTGTTTGTAGATAGGAATACTTCACTAGGGGAATGAGAGTGCAGACCTCTTGGTAACGGAGAATGTTGTGTTTCAGTTGGTATGTTGGAACTAAAGAGTATTTCTAAATGAATGCAGAAGGTTCCGCTCTGCTCACTCCGACGACCTCCCATTTCAGCCCGGAGTAGTGGAGTAGCTGGAGTAGCTGGAGTGGTCGTGCTCCCATTTCCCTCAAGAAGGAGGAATGATCAAAAGACGGTGGTGATTGAAACAGATGACCAAAGGTTAAGAGGACTAAAAAATGCAGCTGCAGCTTTTCACCCAGGCCTTTCTTGGTTTGCCTTGAGAAGTGGCTCTGTCTCCTCCTCCGGGCAGGCAGATTTCAGGCCTGCTCTCCTATCTCCTGCTCTGCCTCTCCAAAGGAAAGGAAACCCTTTCCTTGATGCATATTCAGAGTCTCGGTGATTGGCTTTGCTGCACTGTGGGCATAGAACTTGTTTGGCTACACACGGGGTCAATTCTGTGTTGCCTGATCAAAATAGAGGTATGTTTCATTTCCACCGCTGGTACCTGTTCATTTGACAGTGCGGTAACGTGCACGGATTAAACCGCAAGACATTTACAATCCAGTGAATGGAGCGACACGCACTGAAATAAATACTCTCTTTCACTAGCATCTTCTGCAAGGTGAACTGCAGGCAGTGTAACTGTCCTCTTTCTGCTTAGCAGTGATCGCCACAATTACCCATGCTCCTCCATCCTCATTAGTGTACAAGTAAAATTAATGTATTTTAAGTGGTAACTTTATCCATGAGGCTGTATAAGAAACTGAAATGTTCGGGGGCGCCTGGGTGGCTCAGTGGGTTAAGCCGCTGCCTTCGGCTCAGGTCATGATCTCAGGGTCCTGGGATCGAGTCCCGCATCGGGTTCTCTGCTCCGCGGGGAGCCTGCTTCCTCCTCTCTCTCTCTCTGCCTGCCTCTCTGCCTACTTGTGATCTCTCTGTGTCAAATGAATAAATAAAATCTTTAAAAAAAAAAAAAAAAAGAAACTGAAATGTTCGGATTTAAAAACCAAAACTTCAAACTTAACGTAGCTTTGGAATTAGAAAACATTATCGACTAATTCGTTTTTTTAAAAAAAATTTTTTTGGTAAGATTTTATTTATTGATTTGCTTGAGAGAGAATGAGAGAGCATGAAAGGGGGTTAGGTCAGAGGGAGAAGCAGACCCCCTGCTGAGCCGGGGGCCTGACACGGGGCTCTATCCTAGGACCCTGGGATCATGACCTGAGCCGAAGACAGAGGCTTCACCCACTGAGCCACCCAGGCACTCGGATTTTTCAAAATTCTTACGCCACATCTTTCACAAAATAATTCTGCCTAATTTATTTGGGGAATCCTAACATTCAGTTGGCTAAAGTATCATTTTAAATAAACGGGAGTGTTTGATTTATCTGTGTTGATTGTAGTTCTCAGACATTAGCTGTCTGACTCAGAGACTCGATAAAACACTGCCAAGCTCTGCTGCCAGAATTCCTGAGTTACTAGGTCTGGGGGTGCTGCAAGGATTTGTATTTCTGACAGGTTCCAGGGGGACCGGTGCTGCTTCTGCGGCCCTGCAGCCGTGCTCTGATGAGTCACGGACAGAGGTTGTGTGATCTCTCCTCAAAATTAAAGAAGAGCACTTAGAAGAAGCTAACCTAATTCCAGCATGCTCCTCTAACAAATACTGTTTCGTCACAGTACTTTGGACCCCCCTCTTTTTAGGAAATGAAACACTGCGGATGCAGCTAAGATGTGTACACACCATCCTCTGCCATCAGACTCTTCTCTTCCTGAAAAGTAACCATTCCAGAACGTAACCGTCCCCACATTAGGTTCTTGCTACCTGTCTGTATGTATGTCCCCAAAGTAAAACGTTTTGCATATTTTAATGGTGTTTAAATGATAGGACGTGGGTCTTTTTTGTGCTTTTTAAATTGTTTCTTAGCTCTGTGCATGTTATATATTCTCTCATAGTTGCATATTTATAACTGTAGTGTACTTTTTGATGACATAAATATACCGCATTTATTTTATCCATTCTTCCATTGGTGGGCATGTAGGTTTGTGATGGGCACTAATTATTACATGATTGTCATTCCTTAGAAATAAGGGATTTTACCTCGCTGCTTCCTTTCCTCATTTTTCCTTGCTATTAAGCCCCCCGTGTTCTTTGAGCACTTCCTCTCTCGTATGGAGGAGACATTGCTTCCTTCCATTCCCAGGGGAATGAATATCTTTGTCTAAGCCAGTCACGGTAGTTTCTTCCTTTACCAGTGATGGGTTTTGGCATGAGTGAGTAGTACAGTTTTGCTCTTAATATATGTAAAGAGAAATCTGGGAGAAACTTTAGGGAAAGACTCTTCTCCCTGGGTAAAAAGAGGCATGACGAGGGGTGTCTGGGGGGCTTGGTTAAGCGTCTGCCTTTTGCTCAGGTCGTGATCCCAGGATCCTGGGATGGAGCCCCGTATCAGGCTCCCTGCTCAGTGGGGAGTCTGCATCTCCCTCTCCTCCCTCTGGCCCTCTCCCCGGGTGCCTCTCTCTCTCCTCTTCTCTTTCTCGCTCACTCTCAAATTAATAATAATTATTATTATTTTTATTTTTATTAAAGAGAAATGAAGATAAATCCTCCAGCTTTGGGTATAGTTGTGTAACGATGGAATGGTTGTAGCAACAACAGATCCTCTCGAGGGGACAAATCTACGAGCTTGGGTTTTTGATCATGTTGTTTCCCTGAACCACCCATTTCTTCCAACTTTTTTTTTATGTGAAATATTCTTCTAGTGTTCTGTTATTTATGGTCAAAGTATCCTGGTACAAGATAGTTAACATTTAAGAAAAAAAAAAAAAAACAACAGTACTTCAGTGAAGATTCTTGAGTTTGTCTCCTGTGTCTGAGGGCAGGTTCACGTTCACCCTTAGTAGATGCCAGATTGCTTCCCAAAACGATTGCACCTGTAATCCACACTCCCATCAGCAGTGTTTAGTAGTGTCTACTTCCTGCATTAGATCTTTGCTTAACCCATTTGCCAGATATTTTTATCTGTTAATGTCTTGGTCCATTATCTGTGTTAGTAGTTATGTTATTTTTCCAACAAGCTGTCCTCTTTTTTCCCCCTAAGATTGATTTGTTATTTTAGGGAGGGAGAGAGGGAGAGCCCTTGAGCAGTGGGAGGGGCGAAGGGAGAGAGAGCAGCAGACGCCCCACTGGGAGTGGGGCACAGTCTGAAAACCCTGAGCCAGACGAGGATTGGGCGCCCCCTGACTGAGCCACCCGAGGGTCCCCGTCCTCTTGAGATCATCTGTGTAGCTATCTGTGCACTATTGGAGTTTCTTCCATATCGATTAAGTATGTTTTATATATTCTGGGTACTGGTCTTTAATATGCATTGTTTACATGTACTCATTGCAAAGATTTCTGGTTTGTGGCTTGTCATGGGCTCTGTCTGTGGTGGTCTTTACTGTAGAGTAATACTTAAAGAATTTAAGTTTTCTTTTAAGATTTGTGGTTTCTGTGTCTTACCTGAAAAATTTTTACCTGAAGTCATAACAGTCTCCTGAATTTTCTTCCAAAACTTGTAAAGAATTTTACTGTTCACATTTAGTCTTTTGGCGGTGACTTTGGTGTATGGCGGGAGGAGGAGCTGCTGCTTCACAGTCAGTATTACGGATTTTCTTTCCGAAATCTCTCCTGTTCCTCTTATGTATTTGTCTGTTCCTGTTGCCAGATCGGTATTACTTTAGCGAGTGTAACTTTATAAATAAAAAAGTCTTTGTTGCCCTGCTAAGCTATCAGATTGTTTTGCTGTCTTTGGGCTTCTGCTCCTTATAAGAATTTTTGGGTAAGCTTGTGCAATCTTACCGAAATCAAATAGCTACTAGGATTTTAATTGACACTGAATTAAGTTTGTGCATTTGGGAGGACTTCATGTACCTTGTGTCTCCCCCATGGAGGTGCCGTCTCCCTGGTGTTTGTCGTCATTCTTGACTGTCCTTCAATAATCTTACACGTTTCTTTTTCTAATGGTCTTCTGTTTATTTCTAGAAGCCTTATAATTTTTAATTACATTTTCTAACTGGTTTTCAGTTGAAGAAAATTTTACTTTATTTTATTTTATTTTATATTAAAGATTTTATTTATTTGACAGAGATAGCAAGAGAGGAAACACAAGCAGGGGGAGTGGGAGAGGGAGAAGCAGGCTTCTGCAGAGCAGGGAGCCCGATGTGGGGCTCGATCCCGGGACCCTGAGATCATGACCTGAGTCGAAGGCAGAGGCTTAATGACTGAGCCACCCAGGCACCCCCCCAAATTTTATTTCTAACATTTTCACCAGGTGCTTCGGTGGCTCATTCGGTTCAGCATCCTGGGATCAAGCCAGTCTGGCTACCTGCTCGGCAGGGCGTCTGCTGCTTCCTCTCCCTCTGCCCCTTCCCCCTGTGTGTGCTTGTGCTCTCTCTCATGCACACGCTCTCTTTTTCTCAAATAAGTTTTTAAAGAAATTAAAAAATAGCTTTTCCATTGAAATACAGTATGTGTATAGAAAAATGCACATTTTTCTGTAATGTAAGGGGTGCCTGGGTGGCTCAGTGTGTTAAGCCTCTGCCTTTGGCTTGGGTCATGATCTCAGGGTCCTGAGATCGAGCCCGATGCGGGGCTCTTTGCTCCAAGGGGAGCCTGCTTCCTCCTCCTCTGCCTGCCTCTCTGCCTACTTGTGATCTCTGTCTGTCAAAAAAAAAAAAGTACACAGTAAAACATAATGAATTATCACAAAGTAGGCATATTTGTGTAACTGTTACTCAGAAAAAGAGAATGTTACTTCACTTTCCAGTTCCAATTATTACCCTCTACCTTCCTTTCAAAAAGTCATCATGGAGGTGCCTGGCTGGCTTAGTTGAAAGAGCACGTGACTTGATCTTGGGGTTGTGAGTTCAAGCCCACTGTCGGGTGTAGAGCTTACTTAAAAATAAAATCTTTTTTAAAAAAGTCATTGTTATTTTGGTTTAGTTTTACCCATTTTTAACTTGATATAAATACATATGACTTATTACATGCTTTGTGTCTGGTGTGCGCTTTAGTGTTTGCCATCTTTTCCACAGTCTGTGAGATTTATTTGTGTTGATGTGTGAAGCTATAATTTCGTTTTCATTCCTGTGCCGTATTCCAGTACAAGATTACTCTGTCCATTCAACGGTTGATGAGCATTTGGTCTTTTTTCCTGTCTTAAGCTATGATGAATGCTGATTGTGCTGATTTTCATGTTCTTGTCTGTTGGTGTCAGTCTGCATGCATTTCTGTGGAACATATACCCAGGATTAGAATTGCTTTGTGAGTGGATATGCTTATGTTCAACTTCTGGAAGTTCCTGTCAAACATTTTTCCAAAAGATACCAATGTATGGTTAGTCCCACCAGTAGTGCATTCAAATTTGAGTTAACTCCATATTCTTAACCTACATCTTTTGTATTTTTTTTCATTCTGGTGGGTATATAGTAGTTATTAACTGTGATTTTAATGTATATTTCTCTGATAACTATTGAAGTTGAGACCCTTCATATGCTTAGTAATTTGGCTGTTTTCTTATGAAGTGCCTGGTCAGACTGCTTCCCATTTCTCCATTGAATTTTCTCATAGTTTTCATATTCCCTTTTAGAAATTCCTTATACATTTTTGACTGGTAATGTTGTGGTAATCTTTTCTAAGTCTGTGGCTTGCTCTTTTTTTTTTTTTTTTTTTTAAGATTTTATTTTTAAGTAATCTCTGTACCCAACATGGGGCTTGAACCTACAACCCCAGTATCAAGAGTCACATGCTCTACCTGAGGCACCCCTACCTCCCCCTTTTTGTTTTAAAGACCCGTGGCTTACCCTTCTATTTAAAAAAAAAAAAAAAAAATTAGACAGTGTGTGATTGATTAGTAGGGAGAAGCAGAAGAAGAGGGGAAGCAGACTCCCTGCTGAGCCCAGAGCCCAAGACAGGGCTCCATCTCATAACCCTGAGATCATGGTCTGAATTGAAACCGAGAATTGGACACACAACTGACTGAGCCACCCAGGTGCCCTGTGTCTTTTTAATCTCTTAATGATATCTTCTGAAGAACAGAAATTCCTTAATTTTAATTGGAGTATTCTTTATCCATTCCCCTTTATAATGTTTTTAATGTTTGGTTTTGAATGTCTTGAAGCTAGTCTCCCAAATCTTCCAGATCTATACTTTTCCGTATAGTAGCTATCAGCCACGTGTGTTTTATCTAGCACCTGAAGTGTGGTTAGTCAGAATTAGGATGTTCTGTAAGCGTAAAATACATGCTGGATGTCAATGACATAGTATTAAAAAAGAATGTTAAAAGCTAAGTTTTTATGTTTTTTATATTTATTACATGTTGAAATGATAATATTTTGCTTTTATAGTGAGTTAAATAAAATACAACATGAAAATGTCTTTGACCTGTTTATTCTAGAACATTTTAAAATTAATTGACTCACATGCATTTCTGTATTCTAGAAGTGTGCTGTCCAGTAGAACTTTCTATGATGATGGACATGTTCTATATCTATACTGTTAAGTACCCATGAGCTGAAAGTGTCTATTGGATGTTTACAGTTTAGCTGAGGTGATTGAGAAGCTGAATTTTAAATGTAGTTAGTTTAAATTTAAGCAGCGATATGTGGGTAGTGGCTACCATATTGAATGGCACAGTTCTGGACACTTTATTGCTTTAACATTTATTGCTTTTTAGGTTTACAATGTGTCTGAATTGATTTTTATATATGATGTAAGGTGGGGGGGGGGGTCAGGTTTTATTTATTTATTTTTTCTTCCAAATGTAAAACAGATTGACCAGGAACCAAAGAAAAGAGAATCTTTACTATTTATTTACTCATTCATTCATTTATTTATTTTTAAGTTTTTTATGTATTTGACAGAGAGAGAGTACAAGTAGGCAGAGCAGTAGGCAGAGGGAGAGGGCAAGCAGATTCCCCACTGAGCAGGGACTCAATTCCAAGACCCTGGGATCATGACCTGAACTGAAGGCAGCTCCTTAACCGACTGAGCCGCTCAGGTGCCCCAGATCTTTACTATTTTTAGACTCTGTTTTGTTTCTTTGGTATATTTGTTTGTAGCTGGTAGAGTGAGTGCTCCTCTCTTATTTTTCATGAAGTCTTGACCATTCTTGGACTTTACTTTTTCCACATAAGTATTAAAAATACCTTACCAATTTTCACAGTTTCTTCTGGGATTTTGATTGATACTACATTGGATCTATATCACATCCAGTCATGAATGTGATATAGCCATTCATTTATTTAGGTCTTTTCATTTCTATCAGTAATATATGATCTTTTATTTATGTAAACGTCTTACACATCTTTTGTTAGGTTTATTCCTAGCTATTGGTATGATAAATGATACTGTTTTCTAATTTCATTTTATAATTTTGCTAGTGTCTAGAAATAAAATTGATTTTCGGTTATTGTCCTTAATATGGCAGTTTTACTAAATTAACTTACTCTTATAGATTCTTTTGGATTTCCTACATACCCAGTTCTGCCGTTAGTGAACAATGATACTTTTCTTTCTGATCTTTATACCTTTTACCATTCTATTTCATCTTGTATATTGCACTGAATAGGACCTCAAGAACAAGGATCAGTTAGCTTTCATAAAGGACCAGATAAGAGGGAAACCAGCAGTTCCTGTATAACTATATGGTAGATTCTTAAGTGTTATGCTTAAAGGGAGTCAGGATAGTCTATAGATGGAGTGATGAGCAATTTGTTCTAATTGGAAGGACTGTACACTATTTTGATAAATTAAAAGGGGCCATTTTTATAGGGAATTGAAGAAGGAAAGAATGATTGATAGCACTGAAAGTAAATGTGAAACGTTTGCCTCATGGATTGACAATTGCTGGAGAGTTTATGATTATATTGAATGTATCTAAGTACGAACTAATGCCTGCTTCTCTTTTTAAATCCCTTTAGGAAAAACAGAAATGAAGGTACATATGCATACAAAATTTTGCCTCATTTGTTTGCTGACATTTATTTTCCATCACTGCAACCATTGCCATGAAGAACATGACCATGGTTCTGAGGAACATCACAGACATCATCGTGGAATGACAGAATCGGAGTCAAGCAAATTTTCAGTGCTGGATGCTGAAAATGAAAAAAAATACTATATTGAAAAACTTTTTGACCGTTATGGTGAAAATGGAAGATTATCCTTTTTTGGTCTGGAGAAACTTTTAACAAACTTGGGCCTTGGAGAGATAAAAGTAGTTGAGATTAATCATGAGGATCTTGGCCACGATCATGTTTCTCACTTAGATATTTTGGCAGTTCAAGAGGGAAAGCATTTTCACTCCCATAACCACCAGCATTCCCACAATCATTTGAATTCAGAAAATCAAACTGTGACTAGCGTATCAACAAAAAGAACCCATAAGTGTGATCCAGAGAAAGAGACAATTGAAGTATCTGTCAAATCTGATGATAAACATATGCATGACCATAGTCATCGTTTATGTCATCACCATTGTCTGCATCATCGCCTCGATCATAACGGCACTCGCCATTTTCCTAATGATTCCGTTGCTCACAGTGAGCGTGGGGAGACTAGCCATGAACCTTCAACAGAGACCAATAAAACACAGGAACAGTCTGAAAGTAAGCTACCAAAAGGAAAGAGGAAGAGAAAAGGGAAGAAAAGTAATGAAAATTCTGAGGTTATTACACCAGGTTTTCCACCCAACCATGTTCAGGGTGAACAGTATGAGCATAATCGGGTCCACAAACCTGATCGTGTACATAACCCAGGTCATTCTCATGTACGCCTTCCAGAACATAATGGTCATGATCCTGGTCATGTACACCAAGATCTTAATCCTGATAATGAAGGTGAACTTCGACATACTAGAAAGCGAGAAGCACCACACGTTAAAAAAAGTGCAATTTATTCAGCTGCTACTCACAAAGATCATAATGAAGATCACCGTCAGCATGAGGTAGGTGTAAAGAAGATGGTTGCTCCATAATTCTCAGATAATTGTGGAACATTGTAGATAACAAAAGAAGTAACAGTGGAGAGCAGTCAATTATATTCAAGCTTATTTCCAGATAATGTTCCTGAGCAAAATTCTTTAAGGAATTTAAATCAGATTAAAGTTTTTTATCTGGATTTTCATTTGCATTGTTCTCAAATACGGGTTCCTCAAATCTAAATACTTAAAGGTTGTTAGAACATGTATTCCTTATTTTACTTTCCAGCTTATGACTTGTTTTGACTTCCCAAGTTAGTTTTCATTTTGTTATTGCTAGTTGGTTCTAGATGTTTGAAAATTGAAGTCCTTTCTCTTCACCTGCCCTGTTGGAAAGTAGGCATTTTCTTTTTCATAATTATTAACTTACATGAATTAACTACAGAATGGTTCCCAGTCATTGATGTAGCTCTAAAGTCAGTTATTTTATATATGTGGTAGGTTTGTTTTTTCTATGTCACTTTATTGTAGGGCCTACTTCCTCATAATTAATCTTTTTTCATGTCTTTGGCAGATGTAGGGTGAATGCAAAAAGATAAAATAATAGGAAAATCCACTAGTCATGGGATGGTTGCCCTATCCTTTAAAATTTTTATGTTCCTTTGAATACTTTCACATTTGATTGGTTCTTTCTCAATTTTTTTTAACTACTTAAACATGTTTATTTTTGTTGCATTAAAAGTATATCAACATCCTTGTTGAATTCTAATTTTTAGTAAACTTTATTGTTCACACGTATAAAAAGCCACACTACACCATCTAATGGGGGAAAATGACCTCATCTTTTTTGTTTCTGTCTCTATTATTGAAGTATATTTTGCATTTATGGAAATATCTCTGTGTTTCTTCCCTGTGTAAATAATCAGATACTGGTTTTCAGCAGCATTGATTTTTTTAAATTAATTTTTAAAAATTTTAAATTAACATATAGTGTGTTATTAGCCCCAGGGATACAGGTCGTGAATCACCGGGCTTACACACTTCACAGCACATACCTTCCCCAGTGTCCATAGCCCAAACACCCTCTCCCTACCCACCTCCCCCCAGCAACCCTCAGTTTGTTTTGTGAGATTAAGAGTCTCTTATGGTTGGTCTCCCTCCCGACCCCATCTTGTTTCATTTATTCCTTTTCTACCCTCCAGACCCCCCATGTTGCCTCTGCACTTCCTCACAAGAGAGAGATCATACAATAATTGTCTTTCTCTGATTGACTTATTTTGCTCAGCATAATACCCTCTAGTTCTATCCACATCATTGCAGATGGCAAGATTTCATTTCTTTCGATGGCTGCATAGTATTCCATTTGTATACATATTGTATATACGTATACATATTGTATACATATACCACATCTTCTTTATCCATTCATCTGTTGATGGACATCAGGGTTCTTTCGCTAGTTTGGTTGTTGTAGACATTGCTGCTATAAACATTCAGGTGCACGTTAGCAGCACTGATTTTAAAATCCCTTATATTTTAGAATCTCAGTGTACTTGTAAGGAAATACTTTTATTTATTTACTACCTTAGATAATATCCTAGAATCATTTCTTGATCATAATTAAATGTTATCATTAATGTAACTTTGGGGTCTATATCAGAGATGTTGTTTTATATCCTTACAGGTCTGATGCATAGTTTTCTGATGAATTCTGAGGAATTTTCTCAGGATTTCTAGAAATGTTCTGTGCACTGGATAGAGTAGTACCTTATGTTAAGACCTGAGAAGGATACTTTTCTTTTTATATGTTTTGGTTTTGCTTTTTGTACCATAAATAAAATCATAATGAGGTTGCAAGTCAGTAAAGAAGCGCGCAACCAAGGTGTATGATGTATGAAAAAGAAAGGCTACTCTCTCCTCTGCCTTTGTTTTAGATATTTGCTCTATGATAGGTCCAGACTTTGCTATTTGTTTTCTGCTTTGTTTTGTTTTGTACTAAAAGAACCAGTAGAAGCTGTCTTCTTTTATCCTCCACTTCTAGCACTGGGTTAGAATTCCCCCATATAATATTTTTGGGGGGTACCTTAGATAATCAGAATGTCTATATTGTGTATTTTAATACAAAGTTGTTAAAATTCTCTCTGTTTAATAATCTGTAATTATGGATGATTGCACTTTTAATAGGGAAGTGATTTTTCTCTTCACCCTTTATGAATGTAGTTGTGAGTGATTTTTATTAATTATTGAGGAAAGTTATAATCTTTCATGTGTTGGAGTGAAAGATGGCTTCAAGTCCACGTAGAGTTGGGTAGTGAAGTTGAATGTGTTTCAGTCATAAATTCTTAAAGAAAATCTTTATTTTTAATAGATATCTGTATTACAGTTTATTTTCAAATCATATTTAGACTTTTTTATTATACAGTAATTTCTTTTTCTGCTTAATCTTCTTAATATACTCATTTACTTAATTCGTTTTATCAATTTTTTGCAGTGTTTGAACGTCACTCAGTTGTTAAAATACTACGGTCATGGTGCCAATTCTCCAATCTCACCTGATTTATTCACATATCTTTGCCCTGCTTTATTATATCAAATCGACAGCAGACTTTGTATCGAACATTTTGACAAACTTTTAGTTGAAGATTTAAGTAAGGATGAAAATCTGGTTCCTGAAGATAAGGCAAATATAGGGGCATCAGGTAAGAAAGATTAAAGTTTTTGTTTGTTTTCCTCTCAAACTAGTCTCTCTACTATTTTAAGAATGTAATTGAATTAGAAAGTAATTCCAAATTACTGTTTTCCTTTCGGTGACTTTCAGTATGCTTTAGTCAGGATTAGATAGGAAAGTTTAAAAAAGATTGGGGAAAGAAAAGAGGCACAACAGAGTTTACTTGTCTTTTCAAGATAAAGATTATGAAGGAAGGTTTTGCTTTGGATAGAGAACCAGATTAAAAAGAAAATAAAGATTTGTGATAAATGGATTCTTCTTGAGGAGCAAATGTAAATAATGGGGCTGCCAGTTAAAGTCATTGGCATCACAATTACTTAACGTTAATCTTAGAGTAGAGGGCCTCTGTGAAAAGCTAAGTTTAAATTTGTAAGGAAGTAAAAAGGGAAGCCACTGTGGTCAGACTCTATGAATGTCCGAAATGCCACATGAATTCATTGTGGGCAGTTTATAGAGCGCGTCAACGAAAGTCAAACCAAAACTATTTTGAGGATTCTGTCTAGGCTCTTTTAAAGCCATGTCTGGTTGGCTAGATAACCCCACCTTGATGTTCACAGGTATCTCCCACTTAATATTTCTAAAACTTCTTCTCCACAGAAACTTTGTACTCCTTACTGAATCTCAAATGCCATAACAGTTCGTTTTTTTTTAATAAAATCTGAAAATCTTTGGCATTTTTTTCTCTTAAGGTTTTGTTTTTCTTTTTTCCCTGCGTAATCCATCGTCAAGTCCAGTCACATCTCCTCTTAAATTCCTTCTAGCTCTGTCCGCTCCACCAGAACTTGGTTTTTGATTGCATTGTTGAATGACTTCATTACCTTCCCTTTCTAAAAATGCAAATGAGATTTTCTGACACAGAGTTTTTTCTTTTAGTGACTGCTAACGTACTTGAACAGACAAATACTGCAGGCATTCTTCTAGACTCAGTGACTTCCACGTTGTGCAGCAGATGTGGAGGGGGAGAATGTTCTGTTAACCTCCCCCAAATATCAGAGCTGGTCAGCGGACAAGTGCTAGGATTCAAGCTGAGGGAATTTAGCCATTTTGCTATCCACGTGCTAAGTGTTTCACATGCTCCCCCCCACCCCCCCCACTAAATTTTAACAGTATTCTATTGAATTATTTTTGTTTAAAGATTTACTTACTTATTTTAGAGAGAGAAAGAGCACAAGCGAGTTTGCAGGTGGTTATTAGCGCTGTCAGAAATGAAGGGGCAGAGGGAGTGGGGGAGAGAGAGAATCCTCAGGCAGGCTCCTGACTGAGTGCAGAGCTAGACGCGGGGCTCAGTCCCCTGACGTCATGACCTGAGCCAAAATCAAGAGTCGAATGCTTAACCGATTGAACGTCCCAGGCACCCCACTCTATCGAATTATTATGTGAGGGGGCTATTACATGGTTCTCATTCTTAACAGACATTCAAACTGTACCTGTAGTATAGAAAGGTTTCGTAACTTGCCTCCGTTTCCCCGGGGCCTAATAAATGGTAGAGCCCTCCACACCCAAGGTTTGTCATAAATCCTCTGGGCAGTTAATCACTATGCTGTTACCTTCCAAATTTAGTTTATTTGGATATCCCCTTTAAATTTTGCCGTGTATCTTTATACTATTCAATATTTTTCATTAGATCTCTAGTATTTGTCATTATATCTTTTATAGTGTAAGCAGCAATGTCCCAGAATGTAGAATTGTTGCGATGTGCTAGTTGTATTTTTTCTCCTATATTTTAGGAAACTGTATTATGCTGTATTGTTCGAGTTTCAGAGTCCTTCACGTGGTGGGTCAGGCTTTCCGGGACAGGATCGCTGCCTCCCTCCTCCTCCTCCCCCACCATTCATTTCTGTCCTCGCAGCCCTAACCATGAACAGACTCCTGTCGATAGATTCTTCCGTTTGTCCCTCAGTTACCGCTGCCTTTTCACATTCTGAACCTTTCTGTTCGCGTGACTACTATGATTTCCAGAGATTCAGCTCAAGGCTTAGACTCTGGAACAACTCACTGAGCCATCCTGGGCTGCAGTAAGGTCCCTTCCTTGGCGCTCTCCGTATGTCTCCGTCCCAGCTCAGAACTTAGGGGATTCTCATAATTGGATTTGTTAACTGTTTTTGTTGGACTTCAGTTGCTTAAAGGAAGTGACTGGGTCTTCTGGACAAAAAGAAAGCATTCACATATAGATTGAATGAATAAACTACTTTATATTAACCGTAAGCTTTTAGTTTTAACCCGGGAAAGACCCTTGTTGAAAATGAGTCTTTGAAGATCATTTTATGAATGCAGTTGACCTCTGAACAACGCAGATTGGAGCTGCGTGTGTACACTTGGATGCAGATATTTTTCGAGAAATATATTGGAAAGTTTCTTGAAGGTTAAGAGCAATTTGAAAAAACTAACAGATGAACCACGTAGCCTAGAAACACTGAAGAAAGTAAGAAAAAGATACTGTTGTAAGAATACAGTATATAACACATAATAACATACAAAATATGTGTTGTTTATGTTAACGGTAAGGCTTCTAGTCTACAATAGGCTATTAATGGTTAAATTGGGGAGGAGATAAAAGTTGTAGTTGGATTTTTGGCTGCATATGGAGGGGTAGAGGTTTGTCCCCTAATCTCATGCGTTCAAGGGTCAGTGGTATTAGGCAGCTTAGTATACTTTGATAATACAGTCTTTTCAGAATGAGTAGAATTCTCATGGACTTGATCGTGTGGAAAATCACAGCGAAGGCAGTACTGGTTGAAATGCCTTAGCTGGAGGGGCACTGTTGCATAGTAGTGAAAAGTAACTAAATTGGTGTGTGTGAATATGGACCAAATAGGGATTCTGACAAAAGATGGAGAAGACAGAATTAAAAAATTTTTCATAGCATAGGAATAAGGTAGACATGTTTAAGAATATCACAGTCCAGTATATATGTAAGAGTTTTTTTTGGGATCGAGAGATTCTTTAGAGCTTGAAAACCTACAAGGGAAAGGAAATGCTCTCAATACATAACAGTCAGTCTCACAGGCACCTACCTACTGGTTAACTTCTTTGCAATAAGAAAATAACTTTAGATAAATTAATCATAATGGCTTATATTTATTGGGGCCATACTGTGTACTGTTCTAAATACATTCACAAGGATATTTAATTTGTTAAATCCATGAGATGGGCACTTTTATTTACTCCTATTGGCTGAGGAAAGGAGGCTTGGAGAAGTTAAGTCACTTGTTCACAGTCACATCGATGCTGGAGAGCAGAGCCGTGATACGAACTAGAGTATTCTCCGTGTAAAGCCTGTAATGGTGACCTGTATGCCGCTCTTCAGTGCTTCCTGCTAAAAAGGATCTTAACTTGGGGTCCTGGGTGGCTCAGTGGGTTAAGCGGCTGCCTTTGGCTCAGGTCACGATCCCAGGGTCCTGGGATCGAGCCCTGCCTGCATGGGACTCCTTGCTCAGCCGAGAGCTTGCTTCTCCCTCTCCTTCTGTCTGCTGCTCTGCCTACTTGTGCTCTCTCTCTGTCGAATAAATAAAATCTTGGAAAAAAGTTTCTTAACTCTGCTTTGCTAGCCAAAGTGACCCTGGGGGAAGGGGGGAAGTGACCAGGAGATACAGAGAGTTATATATGGTTACATTTAGTAGTGCTTTGACCGGTAATGGAGATATGGGCCGCAAAGTGTTAGCGTAAGTGTTGGTGTAGGTGTGCTGGAAGTGTATGAGGTAAAACAAAACACCCAAGAGTAGTCTTGTTAGGTGGTACCTGTTCAGTCAGGTAAGATCAGTAAAAACAGAGAATTTAAGTCCTCATAGTAGCTTTGAATTCTGGTTTTTGAACAGATAAAATATGTTCCCTTTGCTGGCTTCGTGTTCACTGATCTTTGTAGATGAGTAAAGACCTTAAGAACCACAGTCTCCAAGGTGCTTCTAAATGCTCACTGAGGCAGGAGAAAAGGGGAAGTTAGGTCTGAGATTATTTGACTTAAATTAAAAATAAAACACATTTGTTCTTTACATGGAAAAACAAACTGAAGGGCTTGTTGCCTCTAGAGTTAAAACTAGTAGCCTTTTTTCTTTTGTAAGGCTTCTAAGAAATTTCAGTCGTTTTTACATCCACTCTGGATTATAACTTAAAGTTTTCAGTGTTTTAATATTGACATAATCTGTATATTTTAACAGAGCTGTTGGCAGATGCTTGACAATAATAACATTGAAAATTGGAGTTTATTCAATCCGAAAAGCCTTAGAGGAAATTATGCTTGCTTTGAAAACAAATATATAATAGTGAATATTGATTAGTTGTTTGCAGGTGGTTATTAGCACTGTCAGAAATGAAGTTTGAATTAAGTATGTCTTGATAGATGTTAATAATTGTTGGAGAGATTGCCCTGCTAGTAATTATTTTTAATGACTGCTGCACCATTAAGAAAGGTTAACTTGTTCCATATAAATCTCCCATAGTGACACAGCTACTATCTCATTACTGTTCAAAGTCTGCTGTGAACCAAGTACGCCATATACTGTGTATGTTAGAAATCGTTTGTTTCACAAGATTGGCTCATTTAGTCATAGAGTTGACCCCAGCTTAATTGCCAAGGGGGGGGGTACAGTTGTGAATAGGCCGCTAAGCATTTTCTGCCAATTAAAATGCTGAAACAGTGTAGAAAACTGCCATCTTGCACATGCTTTGAACTGAGTTAATTAGAAAGTTTCCACAGATGAGCGCTTCTTTTTAAAAGAATGCATTTTCTCTCTAGATAATGAGAAAGGGAGTTGGTGAATAACTAAGCTTGAAGACCTTTAACGTTTTAAGCGACCTAATTTGCAGAATAAGTGAAGCTTGTTTCAGACATTTAACGTTTTTTTATTGTATATGGTATCTTGGGTGCAAATAAAGGGAAACATTTGTTAGTTGTATTTAATAGTTTGCATATTGTTGTTAACATAAGTTTTAGAAAAGATGCCTTTAATTGTTTGTTGTTGTTTTGGGATCTTTTTTGGGTTTGTTTTATACTAAACAAGTTGTGATTTTAAAAGCACAATAATTTGGTTAGGAATTAGAAAAATTTTATTACCTGAATTGCTTTTTTTCTACACCTAGGAAATTGTAGTAGAGTTTATGTAAGTATAAATATGAAAGTTAATTCTAAAAATAGGTTTGTGGGGTTTTTTTTTTTTTTTTTTTTTTTTTTTAAGATTTTGGTTATTTATTTGGAATAGAGGGAGCCAGGGGAAGGGAGTGGGAGAAGGCTCCCCACTGAGCAGGAAGCCAGACTCAGGGCCAGATCCCAGGATCACGACCTGAGCCGAAGGTAGACACTTAAAGACACTTAACCGACTGAGCCACCCAGAGGCCCCTAAAAATTAAGTCTTTAAATAACACAGGATAATATTTCAAGTACAATAAAATCAAAAGTGTTTCTTCTCATAGGTAAAAGGATTGTAATTGTCCTTGAAGATTTACAAGTTGTGAGGAGAATGACTATTAAAGTTTTAGTGCTGGAAAGCTTAAATTACTTTAAAAATTTTAACGGATCAGTATAAGAAAACATGTGTATAGTAACACTTGTGAGAGATAGTAGGCTGTTTTGCTAATGACATAGTTGTGATGGAAAACCTATAGAAATATCTGGAAATTTTCCAACTTACCTGAAATGGGAATACAGCTCTTTATCACTTCTTTCTTATCACTGGCAAAAATAAGTGATCATTTATGTTAGATGGACATAAATACTTTAACCTTGCTCTCACATATATTTTCAGGTGACAGTGAAATAAATATAAGTATATTCTGATGATTTTATATAATTACTTTTCTTTGGATCCTCCTTGGGTGAACCCATCTCTAAGAGTTAAATACATAAGTGATAAATCACTTGGTGAGAATTCCTGAAAATAGTGTGATTTAATGGAGAATATAGTGGATTAAGAGAGGACTTTGGGTTTAGTTTTTACTTTGCCATTTTTTTTAGCTAGCTATTTAATTATTTTTTATTATGGTAAAATATAAATAACCTACGATTTGCCATTGTGGACCCTGAAAGGTACAAATCAGTGGCACTTACTACATTGCAATGTTGTGCAACCATCAGACTTTTTTTTTTTTTTGAAGATTTTGTTTTTAGGTAATCTCTGTACCCAGCATGGGGCTAGAACATCTCTAAGATCAAACGAGACTTGCATGCTCCACTGACTGAGCTCCCCAAGCACCCCAAGCTATCGGCTACAAATATTTTTTTATCATCCCAAATAGAAACTATAAACAGTAAGCAGCGCATCTTCATTTCCTTTTCCTCCTAGCCCTTGGTAACATCTCATCTTTTTTGTTTCTGAATTTGACTGTTCTGTTCTAGATAGTTCTTGTAAATGGAATCATTCAGTATTTGTCTTCGTGTCTTTGTGTCTGGTTTATTTCACTCATTGTTCCGAAGTTTCATCCATATTGTAGCATCTATTAGAACTCCATTCTTTTTTATGGCTGAATAATACTCCATTAAATGTAAATACTGCATTTTGTTAATCTGTTCATCCACTGATGGACACTTGGTTGTTTCCACCTTTTGGCTATTTTCTGTAATGAACACAGGCATGCAAGTATCTGTCTGCTTTCAGTTCTTTTAGGGTATATACCTAGGAGTAGAATTCCTTTTAGCTTTTTGAGGAATTACTAAACCATTTCTAGAGTGGTTGTGCCATTTTACATTTCCCTCAGCAATGTACCAGGGTTCCAGATTCTCTGCATCTTCACCAGTATGTGTGTGTGTGTGTGTTTACTAACCATTCTAGTAGGTGTGAAATTATATTATTTTAACATTTAACATTTCTCTGCCTCGGTATGCAAATCTGTAAAATAGAAGGTCATTGATCTACATAGAATTTTCCAAATCATATTTTGTAGGACCTTGATACACTAATAGGTTCACTAATAGGTGAATACACTAATACACTAATAGGTTCCATGATCAAGTGAGTTAGAAAAATGCCACATGCTCTGTTCGTCTTGCAAAGATTCATGGGGCTTGTTAAGCTGTTAGAGACTCTGAGGGAACTTGTGTGGCCAAGAATTACCCAGTCTTTCTGATCATTAAATTCCCCTCTCACTCCCCTCGGAATACCACCTGATGATGAGCACGGTTTGCTCAACACCAGTGTAGATTATTAAATTCTTTCAACGTATACAGTAGGACACTGCCAGTTTAAGGAGCTTCTGGTAAGCAAGGAACTGAAAAAATTACCTTATTAAGGGGGCAGAATAATTGACATCTTTTAAAAGTTTTTTTTTTTTTTATAATTTCCAACTCTGTCAATCAAGTCAAGGTATATAAAGAAGAATAATTAAACTATATTATAATTGTCCCAGTTGTGCCCTCTATATTACATACAAAATATGTTACTGGAAGTTTTTAGTCCTAGAAGGTATTTTTTTCTTAGATCAATTTAAAAAATCTTTTGAAGGTAACAAGCATACTAAATAGATCTCCTCTAGTTTGAAAAATGAGACAATACTGATTCTAAAAACAGATGTTCTCTCTATATAAATGTGTTCAGAGTTATACAAATTATTTAATTTTAATCTAAGAGCATAGTGTTTTTCTCATTCTTGGTTTTTATGTTGGTCAATAACCAATTTCTTGATAATCACTTGACTGTGTGACCAGAAAACCAAAAGCATTTGTAGTAATTACTTTTTTTTGAAGTGTGTGTTTATATGCATGCATGTTTGTGTATGTATATATATATGTACCAACTCCTTCTGGAGGGCCACTGTCCAAGCTCAGTGTAATACCATTTTACTGAAGGACTCCCAAGTGGCATCATTCACATTTTATTCTAAGTAAATGGCTTTCCCAGAAAGATACATTGAGAATGGCACCCTGGTGGGCAGAGCTCTGATGCTGGATAGATTTATGTAAGGCTTTCTTCTTGATGGGGTTATGTTTTTTTGTATTTCCTGAGTTTTAGATGTCTAATATCACAAATGCCGAGGATTTTCTAATCATAAAGGGGGCTTCTCTTTTTAAAGCATTTATCTTAGTTCATGAATTTACTTTCCCAAGTGGATGAGAAAGAATTTCTTAGCTGATTCATAAAAAATTATACCTGGGAGTGTGTAATGTGTGACGTGTACTCATTTGCCTACACATGAACTCATAGACCCTTTCGTACTCACGCCCTCCCTCAACCGTTTATGTAAGCACTTGGGTAATTTAACTGTTAGTGATTGGTCCTAAGTTACAATATATTGAGCTCAACGTGTCATATTGGCAAATGGATGTTTCACAAATTCAGTTTTGGTTGATTCATCATTTGGTAACTTGGTTTTTAGCTACTTAACCAAAAGCTATTTGAGACTCTAAGTCATCTCAGAATAGTGCAGAATGTTTACGGTTTCATAGACTCTTTCTTAGACTTCTTCATATTCAGAACATCCTTAGCCAGAAATTAAGATGAGAATTTTAGGATGGAAATATTTGCTTAGAATAATGTTCATTTTCAGATAAAATTTTTATGAGTAGGGAATAGAATCACATTTTCTCTCAACTCTTTAATGATTAGCTTTTTAGAAATTTGCTTATAAGAATAAGAAATATGCTTATATAAGAATATATGTTGGTTTAATGCTTACAAAAATAAGAAATATGCTTATATAAGAATATATGTCGGTTTAATAGGGCCTTACTCTGTAATGTCAAATTTTAAAATATGCTTCTAATGCTAATTTATTAAATTATTTTGTGTAAGTAAATCATCTTAAATGTCTACTATATCAAATTAATGGTATTTTCTTTATATTAAGATACAGGAATTTAATTTCTATTGCAGATATCTTGAAAAGCAAATCCAGAAAGGAATGAATATATATTTCCTAGTGTAGAATGTAATATAACCCTAGAAAAAAGAAAAGATCAGATTAAATAAGATTTACCCAAGTAGATTTTGGTACATGTAGATTCTAATTTAGTATCTTAATCTGGTTATATGAATTGTCTTGGACTTGGGGACATAGGGATAAAATAAGAAATACTTTTGCTGAATAATTCTGGTGACTAATTCCAGTGCATTTTTGAACAAAATAATTCTGAATAATACAAATTTCTAGTAGTTATGAAAAGTCATAAAATTTGTTTATGTAGTATATTTTGGGTTTCATCTGTAGTTTTGGCAGTCCCCATCCATATATATTAGTGAGTATGTACAGAATATCTTAGAATATTAATTACTGGCTTTTCTAAGTAGTTTAAAAAAATTAACATATAATGTATTATTTGTTTCGGGGTGCAGGTCAGTGGTTCATCAGTCTTCCATAATTCACAGTGTTCGCCATAGCACATCCTCCCCAGTGTCCCTCACCCAGCCGCTCCATCCCCCCCCCCCCAGTAGTTTTTAGTGTTGTTTTTAAGTTCTTAACTGAAGTTGCTTTTAGATAGATTGTTTTGAGAAAAACAAATTGAATTCTTGCCAAAGTAAGGAAAAACACATTTGGGAAGGGAGAGTTGTATATTAATATATGAGACATTTTACCTTTAGGTTAATGTATTTATTACCAGCCTCAATTTGTCGTGTTTAGTTATCACAGGTATCTTTTGTCCACTTTTTTCCCAGATAGTATGATTGGCTGCAGAGCTGTGGTAGTTTTGACAAACCTTTATTGGTTTAGTTGGCCCGTAACTTGATTGTCTTCCTGAGTCTATGTATACTAATGGCCCCTTTACTCTGGCCTATTCACTCAGGCTCTCCCACTGATTTTATTGTTCCTGCCTATGCTTGGGGGACAGGGAGATAAACTAACTTGGTCATCATTATTAAGTCAACTTTTAAGCCTTATTTGACCTTCTGTTTTTCTTTTTAAAATAGGGTTTTTGACCTCCGTTCCCTTTAGCCTTACAGTCCCAGCCGTAGTTGAGGGACTCCTTACCTTACCCATTGGCTTCACTAACAAGGATGTTGACTTCATAATGAATCTTTTTCCTTTCCCACTTCCTTCCTTCCTCCCAAATCTTTGTAGGTATTAAAGCCACTGAATCCAAATTCTGGTTGTGTGTTTCCATCTTCGTTTGGCCTTTTCATTTACCCATGTTTGTATTAGAAATTATATGTTAGAGATTGCGTAAACCATAGAGCTTCCATTAATAGTATATGACCTATTGGTTTAGTCCTGCGAGCTAATTTAGCTTAGATTTAGTTTATAATTTATAATGTTAATGTTATTGGAAACTTACTAAAATGTCAAGTGAAACAATCCAATTGTATTGAGAAAACTCAGCATCTAGTGGGTCAATTAAAGTTTTCATTTCTTTACCTATCCTTCTCTTTGTCTTTGACAATTTTTTACCTTGTTGAAGAAATGTATTTTCCTTAGTTCTCTTACCATAACAGTGAGCATAAAATCTCTCAGCAGATTTATAGTCCCTTTGGGTTTGATGAGAAAAACAGCATTTTAGATTCAACACTTTATAAAATTATCATTCTTTAGTGAAATTTTCTATAGATAAAAATTAAGCAGAATTTTAAAAATATTTCTATTTCCTTTAAGCCATTAATAGAGTGTAGTATTTATTTTTTTAGAGAGAGCATGTGCCTGTACATGTGAGCAGAGGTCGGGGAGGGGTTTGGGGGGCAAGGCAGAGGGGAGAGAGAATCTTAAGCAAGTTCCACACCCAGCATAGGGACATACGATGGCGTTGGTCTCACCATCCTGAGATCATGAACTAAATCAAGAGTCTGAACTTAACCTACTGAGCCACCCAGGTACCCCTAAAGTAATCTCACTTTAAGTGAAAATGCCCCACCCCTGAACCATGGGCCTTATTTCTGGTATCTAATCTGCTTATCAAGAGCTGTAAGAAATGTGCAGAAAATGCCCCCTTTTCTGTCACACTGGTGTATTTTCACAAATCATATTGTGGAAACATTTCTCTTGTATTCTGGTTATAGAATATAATTATTACTATATAATATAATGTAGAACACTATATATCATGTCATGTATTAATATATAATAATATATATTAATAATATAATATAGAATATAATAGTTACTGTATAATCAGTAAAATTATATAGTGAAATTTTTAAAAAGTAGAAAATGATAGAGAAAGCCAAATTGGGAGAAAGGCAATTTGGAGCCGGTTGTGGAGTAAAGATGGTGTCACAGGGGATGGTGCTGAATTATCTTTTGAGAAATGAAAAGCAAAAAAACCTAACAGTAGTAAGGCTTTTTTGTATCTCTTGAATATGTTTCCATTTTGGACTGATACCTTAAGCTTCTTAAACTTTGCATTAGAAAGATTTACAAAGTTAACACTAGATACTTGGCTTCCTCTGATGATCACAGGAGAGTTTTTTAATTCTCTAAGTCAACAGTTTGCTTGCTATGGCTTTACCTTTATACCTTGGTAGACTTTTATTTATAATCTAGATATTAGGAGTGAATCACAGCCAGAAGTCATTTGAAGTCCCTGTTTCTGATAAGGTGGGCTACTGAAAGTACTGTTTGTGACTATACAACAAAGGTCTGAATTTCTTAATTCTTGTAAGTATTCAGTTTGGCTCTGCAGATATTTGTCTTGTTTTTACACACAGTAGTGCCAGAATGTAAAAGTTCTTAAAAAGCATAGTCAGGGCAAGATAGTCTATGTCCCATGACTTATTTATCTTATGTTGATTGTTCTTTAGCGCTGTTTGGTTTATATGTCATATTAATGTTGACTATTGATTTCTTTCCTACAGCATGGATTTGTGGTATCATTTCTATCACTGTCATTAGCCTGCTTTCCTTGCTAGGCGTGATCTTGGTTCCCATCATTAACCAAGGATGCTTCAAATTTCTTCTCACATTCCTTGTTGCACTAGCTGTAGGAACAATGAGTGGAGATGCCCTTCTTCATCTACTGCCCCATGTAAGAAAACTTTTTTAATCTTTAAAAAAAAAAAATAAAAATATTTAAGCTAAAAGTGTCCTTCATTACCAAGCTATGTAGCACACTAACGTAGTATTTGTTTTATTTGCTTGTAGGATGAAGTATTTTTTCCATTGCATAGTTTTAATAGCAACACTTTTGAAATAAATTGAATCGTTAGGTTTTAAAATAGCAACAAAAATTGGTAACATCAGTTTTACTTTTTCCCGTCACAGTGTATACATACCAAATCACTATGTCGTACACTTGAAGTGTCTTACAGTTTTGTAAGTCAGTAGAGCTGAAATTAAAAAAAAAAAAAATTGCTCTGTTAGCAGTTCTGAAAATGAATACGTAAAAAGGTCTATATCTGTGATCTGTGTATCAGCTGTATCAGGAAAGCCTTGAGAAGAAATACATCAGGGTCTCGCAGTGATTGTGCCCCATGGCCGGTGTGCCCAGGCGTCGTATTTGCTCGGGAAGAGGTGGACGCACTCCGCTGACAGTTTCGAGCATTGAGCCCTTTGCACTTGGGGCTGTTTATCTTTTCGCCTGGCAGACGACTTATTTTCTTCTCTTCCGGGACACTTCTTTTACTTATTTATTTTTTTTAAGATAAACGTATGTGAGAGAGCCAGACAGAGAGTGTGGGCATGGGTGAGCCAGTGGGGGGGCGGGGCAGAGAGAGAGTCCTCAGGCCGACTGCCCGGGGAAGGCGGAGGAGCTCCGGCCCTGGGCTCCATCCCCGTGAGCAGGAGATGGGGACCTGAGCTGAAACCAAGCGTAGGAAACTCAGCCGACGGCCCCAGTGCCCTGTTTCTCAGGAGACACTTCGGATGTTATGATCTCGTGCCCACACGCCTACTTACCTTGCTTCTCCTCCTCGAGGTAGGAGTATTTTATCCAGTATTACTGCTTTTACTTCAAATTATGAAAATCCTGGGGCTTTTTCTTTTCCAAATGTAAAATTACAGGTTTGAGATGTGGTGTTTTTTTTGTTTTGTTTTGTTTTGTTTTTAAAAATATATTCTTACCACCTCCTTTTGGAATATTTGGGAGACAGAATTATATTTTCTTTTTAAGTAATCTCTGCACTCAGCGTAGGTCTGGAGCTTACAGCCGGGAGATCAAGCAGGAGTTGGCTGCGCTCCCAACGGACCAGCCAGGTGCCCCCCAAGAATTGTTGGTGTGTTTTGTGTAATCTTTCTCCCTGTCTTCACTTTTAGTGAAGATTAGAGATAGATTATCTGGAATTACATATGGCAGTGCCTTAAAAAATTGATTAGTGAATCTTAAAATTGTGGAATATGAGGTTTTTTTTGGTAAGTTGATTATTAGTCGATTAGTTACTTATTTCCCCCTTTGTCCCCGCCCCCTTGCTTACCCTTCCACCAGTCACCAAGAATAGTGACATCTTCAAAACTGGGCCTAATAAGAACAGGTGAAGTAAGTCTTGAAGTAGTCTAGTTGAAGTAGTCTTTACTGCTATTAAACTTATTTTTTTTATAAGAAATATTAATTACTTAAAGCTGAATGGTCTTGCCTTTGAGAAGTTTAGAAACCCTCTTCAGTTGGCCACTAGCAAGTAAGAAGGCATACAGATACTCAAAGGAAGGAAAAGGCTTTAGACTAATTTTTCAACTTTGAAGGTCACTATTGTGAAACTTAACTCCTTTCACAATTTAAAAAAAACTTTGTGTCTATACATTTAATTTTTGCTAAAGCTTTAAAATGTGGAAAATCAAACACATGTTCAAACACATGTTTAAGTATATGCTTTGCTGTTGTTCTACTGTGTAAGCATAGGTAACATCTCCTCACTTTTAAAAATAATTTGCAAGAGAAAAACATAAAAATACAATCAGTTTAAGAAAAAGTTAGATTATAGGGATTCACGGGTCGTGTATGACCTGCTGGTGAAGTAGTTTGTTTTTACTAAATGTTAGGCATCTCGTTCTTGTTTACTTCAGTTTGCAAAGGACCCTCCTGCTTGATTGTCTCGCTATAGTATAAATCTTAACCCCTAGAGGCATTTGAGTTTGTGGTCTTTGTTTCAGAGTGACCATGAAATAGGCAGTACTTCCCAGGCCACTTAGAACGTCAGCATTAAATAGAGGGCGACTTACAGTTCAGTGAGATAATATTTACAGAACTACTTTAAAAATTTAAAGATATTTTTTTCTGCGTTCTCTAGGAGATTATAATCTCAAAATTTTAAAAGGCATTTTTAATTACATGTTCAGAAGTTTTCGTTATTCTTATTAATAGTCTCAGGGTGGACATGATCACAGTCATCAACACGCGCACGGGCACGGGCACGGACACGGGCACGGACATGGACATTCTCACGGACACGAATCTAAGAAGTTTTTGGAGGAGTACGATGCTGTATTGAAAGGACTGGTCGCTCTAGGAGGCGTCTACTTGTTATTTATCATTGAACACTGCATTAGAATGTTTAAGCACTACAAACAGCAGAGAGTAAGTATTTTTTTAATGGCTTCTTCCATTTTCTGAGATAAAAAACGTAACAAAAAATTTCATTTTCTGGCCATACGCTTAATTGTGATGTTGGTAGGTATTAAAGGAAACATGGACATTGATCTTCGCTGTTTTGGTCGTTACGTTTGTCATTCGTAATCCAGATAGAGCAGTCTTCGGTTCAGTGCCTTTGTTGGATTTTTTTCTAGCTGACTTAAATAGGATAGAAAAAGCTGTTGGCCAATTTCTGCTTATTTCCAAAAAAACCAAAAATGTATAACTAGAAAACAAGTCTCATGGGTTCATTTAGGTCTATTTTCAAGTATAAGTGGCTTTCATTGTCCTGTCTTTCAACGAAAATGTTTTCACACAACACATTTCCTCATCAGAAATGCTAACGGTAGAAGCAGTAGAGGTGAGGAGGCTTTAGATCCGGGGGCTTCGTAGGAAGGAAGTAGAATGAAGTGAAGGGAGTGGCGGGAACCCCCCGGGGGATGATGTTAGACTATTGATTAAATACCTGCTTGTCATACACTGTGTTGTGTGGCACATTTGTGAGTATCAGATAAATACCTAAAATAATTTTCCCCCTAAGTAATTTCAGGGCTACTACCACTGACCTAACCTTTTCACAGCCGTCTGTTTCTGAAGCTCTGTCTCAGGTGCTTCTCAGTAACATGTTTGTGGTACTAGTGCGGATTCTCTTCAGTGTACCCTGCTGAAGAGGAACAGTGTGTTCTGTCTAGAGGACGTTTTAAAAAAGCTTAGACAAAAAAGAGGAAATTCTTAACATTTTGCTGGTTTACTGCAAATAGTTAAAAACAAAAACAAAAACAAAAACCTTTTTCCTCAAAAACAAAGGATAGTCATGGTCATAATATGTGTACCGACCACTCTTAAAATACAACCTTTATGTTATTTTTATGGATGTATTTTGTTTGTATATGTATGTGTTTCTTTCTTGGAGATAAAATATGGTTTAGAACCGAGCTCTAAACTGGGATTCGGGGGAGTGATTCTAATTCTTGCCCAGGCACAGACTGCAGCTGTGAAACTCTGACTCCTTTATCAGGATTTCCAGTTGCTAGCTAAATCCACGGGAAGTAAATCCTACTTTTTAGATATATTTTCGTATCATATTCTAAATAATATATTTAATTTAAATTGGCATGTTTTAGTCTGGACATCATCATATTTATTTGCCCCCAGAGAAAGGGTGATGCGCATGATGTGCCAATAAATTAGTATCTAAGGAGTGGTAAGAGGGCCTGGGAAAGATCCGAAGGGAACGAAATCGAGCATTCTGGTCTTTGCAGTCGTGTGGGAAGGTTGGGTGAAGACAGGAGTAAGGCGGGAGGGATGCCAGGCTGAGCGCGGCCGCAGGAAGTGAGTCAGAAGGGGAGCAATGGGGGCTTGAATTTCCAGCCACGCCCTAGGAAGGGGGAACGAGAAGCCGATTAAGAGGATTTCTTAATCCTCTGAGAGAAGAAGAGTTGATCATTGATGACCTAAGAAATGTAAGAATTTTAGGGTTCTATTGCAAAGGATACAGAGAAGTTTTGGAATTACCGTTGAAGCCCTAATTTTCCTCAGTTTGTGTATACCTGCTAACACCGAGGCAGCAAGCATTAATATAGAATACGTACAAGTTACTAGAGTCCTCATAACTTACAGATAAGTATAAAATGTAGTCTTTCAAGAGATCAAAATAGTTTCCTGTTTTTGTTTTTTTTTTAAATCATTTAAGCTTGGTCCCCCTCTTGAATTTAAATTTGCTGGCAAAATTAAATAGGTTTGTTTTTGTAAACCAGTATAGGAGAAGAGAGTCCCCAGAGCTTGGTAGTTCTTTCGTAGATTTGAAATTGTGGGAAGTCAGTAACTGAAGGGAGCACCCAAATCTAGTAGTAAGGAGTCCTTCAAGTGTGTCGAAGAAAGGGACCTGGGCAGGTGAATCAGTGCTTGTCTTTTATGAGAAAGAGGACAGTGAGTAACCAGAGGAGAAAAAGTGTATGGATGGCATTTTTGGAGGAAAGGGAATTAGTGATATTTGAACAGAACAGACATTTGACCATCTGTGTGGCGGAATCAGTTATTGAAAGGAAGCTTCCAGAGCACAAATTAAGTAATACATCAGATGTTGACTGGTTTCAGCAAGTTGAGGCTTTGAGGGTAACGATTTGGCAAGTTCTTAGGACAGCAGACAATCGGAACCAAAGCAGTTAGACAGAATCCCAGCTAGTGTTTGCATTTTCTTCTTAACACTTCTGTACTGGGGTTGGCTTTTTCTCCCCCTCCCCCTCTTTCTTCCCCTTCTTCTTTAACTCACGACTGCTGTTCGTTTCTCCTCTCTAGGTTGTCTCCATATTACTTTCTTCTGACAATTTTGTGTTTCCCCAGTTCTGTTACTTACTGCTATGAAGCAGAAAAACGCACAGCTTAACTGGCTTATAACAATTATAAATAGCAGTTTATTATTTCTCTTAATTCTGTGAGAAAATGAGGCAAGATTCACCAGGAAGTTCTTCTGCTGCACTTGGTATCCGCTGGGGTCCCTCACTGTACTGCCTTCAGACTCCGCTGGCCTGGTTTGCCCTGGACAGAGCGGGGGTAGAAGGTCCCCAGGTGGTCTTTGTCTCTGCCACATGGCCTCTCCTCAGGGTCTGTCCTGAGTTTCCTTCTAGCGTAGTAGCTAGCTTCTAGCTTCCCTGAGCAAAAGCAGAAGGTGCCAGGCGTCTCGCAGATCAGTCGCACAAGTAGCCCATCGTCACTTTCTTGCATTCTGTTCATCAGAAGGCCACAGCTCATTTGCTCCCTTAAATCTACAGAGATTGGAAATAGAAGTGTAAGTGGGAAGAGTTGTCAGTGGTAGTTACCTAGTTACACCGATAAAAGAAGAAAGCGGACTTTGGAAGATAGAATTCAAACCTAAACAATGAAAGACAATAATTAGGATTCATTAATAATTGAGGATAAATTAGATGAGAAAGAAAACTGTATTGCAGAACTGTGAAGAGTCAGTTACTGATAGGTCCTTTTCATACATCGCCACATTTAATCCTAAGAATCTGTCATTTTTATTTTACAGATGAGCATTCTTATGCCCAAGTCTCACAGAAGTAAACTACAAATTTGGGGACTTTAATGCAAGGGTGATTCTGGCCATTATGTCACATGTAGGGAAATGTAAGATTGCATTCAGGACGATGAAATTCAAAGGAATGAACTTTAGTTTTTTCAGAACTTCTTTTCCCACACACTATTAAATAAGGCAGATATTAAGCATATTTCACATTTCACTCAGGTGCGTGTAATACAGTTCTGTGTATCCCATTCTATACTTCGGAGTAGATGAATTACCTTTTAGTTGAGTCATTGGGAAAAAGAAAAAGTGACATAAATTTAGTTGGCTGTTTTATCTAGTTAGACCCCTTGATTAATTTCTAAAAACTTCATCTCACTTTTTTCCTAAATAATTTATGAATAAAATGTTAGTGCATTTATCCCTGTAGATGTTAGTAAGTAAATATTGTTGTTAATTGTGGCTGCAGATTTGATGCTAAAACCAGATTCTTTTCAGGGAAAACAGAAGTGGTTTATGAAGCAGAACACAGAAGAATCAACTATTGGAAGGAAGCTTTCAGATCACAAGTTAAATAACACACCAGATGCTGACTGGCTTCAGCTCAAGCCTCTTGCCGGTAGGCAACAGTTCTGACTAAAGAAAAACTTTTAAAATATAAAAATTGAAATATTGCTTCTAAACTGTGCCAGTGTTTGAAATATCTTGTTTTTGTGGCTTTCATAATATTAGTTTCCAGCTTGTATTTTCTTAAATGTGAGTGTGTCTTGTGATTTTGTTAGTGTTTTATTTTAGCCTTATTTATTCTGAAATGTGGGACTAACTAATTACATCACAGGGCAAGGAATCTATTGCACATTTACAGGGAAAAAAAAGAATGAAACAAAAAGGTTTTGTAAGCAGTATGCTCGTGTTATTTTTAGAACTTGACAATGCAAAATCTCCGTGCCCACCGCATGGGATTGGTTTCGTACGGAAGAGAGCGAGTGGCCTCCGTGTAACAAAGTCTCTGCTCATCCCTTCGTCCTTGCTGTTGCCCGATAGATGTGATGAGGCAGCTTACGATTTTCAAGGAAACGTAAAAAATTCTTTTAATCTAATGTTACCTTTTTTTTTTTTAAACCTGTGTTTCCCTGGAGTATACAAATGATTTTTTGCAGAAAAGGGGCAGACAAGACTCTAACTGTATTCCACTCCAAAATACAATTTGAGAAGGAGTAGGCTCTTTGTCACATAATAAATAGCTTCTGAAAACTAGGGGAGAGGCCAACCTCAGTAAAAAAAAATTTTATCAGATGTTGTCTTCACTTACATGGATTTCTGAACTCGCTTCTAGTACTGATCTGAGCAGCATTTTCCGGTGGGTGGAGCTTTGGGGGGTGCCGGCTACTTAAATTCTGTTTTTGTTTTCTTGCGTGATAAGGGAATGTTAGAGTGGGTAAACTTTAAGGTTCCTTCTTGCCCTGGAAAACGGTGGGTCCATTGTATGGTCCTGTAAATTCTGCAGTAACTTTCTCCCCTTTGATGTTCATGATGTGCTCGTTAAGTTGCCCACTCTTCTCACTCTGCTGCTCTGGGTCTCAGCGCTCCCACGTACTTCATTGGCTTCATCTTTTGGACGCTCAGAACCCCAGTTTGTTGGGTGCACATGTGTCTTTGCTCTATTTGCTCTTACACGTTTACTTGGGACTTGTAAAAGACATTCACTTAAGAAATGTATATTGCACGGCTATTCTGCCTGACTTGAAATTAGCAAAGAAGCGTTCATTTAGGTGTTGATAAGATATGTCCTCTGCTGTTAAAAATACAGGAACTGATGACTCGGTCGTTTCCGAAGATCGACTTAATGAAACTGAACTGACAGATTTAGAAGGTCAACAGGAATCTCCTCCTAAAAATTACCTTTGTGTGGACGAGGAGAAAATCATGGACCATTCGCACAGCGATGGGTTACATACCGTTCACGAGCACGACCTCCACGCCGCTGCCCACAACCACCACGACGAGAGTAAAACTGTGCTGAGGAAACACAACCATCAGTGGCACCACAAACACTCTCATCATTCTCACGGGCCCTGTCACTCCGGATCTGACCTGAAAGAAACAGGGATCGCTAATATAGCCTGGATGGTGATCATGGGGGACGGCATCCACAACTTCAGTGACGGCTTAGCGATTGGTCAGTGACTTCATCTGGGGTTAGAATTGATTGTTCTATAAGACCGTTTTCCTTTGTCCACAGGTTCAGTATTAATATTATGAATTACAATACATAAGATTAACTTTTGGAGATTAACAAATACACTGTCATAGATTGCTCTGGTCGTGTGATTTTTTTTTTTTTTCTCTTTCCCAGGGCCTGTGTTAAGGTTTTCAGTATAAGTTTATTTGGGGCGTAGAGATTAATTTTACTGGATTTTCCTTTGAACATATAAACGAATGTCTATAAATACTACTTTTATAACATTCCAAGGCATAATCATCATATGAATGGTGATTTAACATTTTATTTTCAAATTTATTAGATTATTAAATTATTCATTTAATGGTGATTTCCAAGGCATAATCACCATAAAAACAGTGATTTAACATTTTATTTTCAAACACTTTTACAGGACCCTGAATGTATAATTTCAATCCTAGGTTTAATAATTCGTTTTTGCTTTTGAGAAGGTGAAGAAAAATGTACATGTTAAAAGTCCATTGCACCAAATTCAGATACTACGTTAGAGCCTTGCTAATAATGTGAACTGATATTACTTAGTCTAGGAGAATATTAAACATGATTCATTCATGATTTTCTTTTCCAGACTTGACTCAGAAGTAGGCTGTGGTTTCTTCCAGAAAGGAGAGGCCATATTTTTGAATCAACAGTAGCCGTCCATGTTAAAGAATAAAGAATTTTACCAGGAGAATCAAATGTAATTTATACCTCTGATATTCAGTCCTCAAGACCGTCAGACAAATAATACTTCGTGGCATTTACACTCTAACCCCAGAAAAGTTCAGATGAGGATAGTAGCCATTTAGGTATCTTTAAATATCTATATGGGAGAGAAAATGAAATCATAGACTTACAGGACTTAAAATTTAGCATCAGGTTTCCGCTCAGAGACAGAAATGCTGAAAGCCGTTATACTCTCGAGCTGCTAGTGAGTGAGAAGGAAACCCTCCCGGAGGATTAAATTTCTTGGGGAGTATTTCCTTCATGGAGTCACTCTCTCTGGTAGTCACACACCTGTTGCACTTGACTTACGTGTTCACAACGTACGGAGTCAGGTAGATGTGAGTCACGCGCGTACCGTGAAGTTAATTTAGGTAGAGAAAAGAGGCTGTACCTGTCGTCGTTAATGAGGATGGGAAAGCAGAAGTAAACATGACTTGACTTTGTTTCTACCCCCGCCTCAGGAGCAGCTTTCAGCGCCGGACTGACCGGAGGAATCAGCACCTCCATCGCCGTCTTCTGTCACGAGCTGCCGCACGAGTTAGGTAATGCACAGCCTGTAGAGGGGCCCGGGTTGTGTCGAATCTGAGACTTCTTCAGTGATAAATGTGTCTAAATTTGGGAGCGTTTAAACATAAAAGTGGCTGATCGCAGGCATACACGTGATCATTCTCTTCTTATATAATGTGTGTTATATGTGCCTAAAAATGTACATTGTTTTATATGTATGTATTTTTAACTTATATCAACAGTATTACCTTATATCCCTTTCTGTTCCTTGTCTTCTGTTTCTGATCATTACGCTTAAAAACTCCAGGTTCTCATGAGTTAATTTCCTATGTTGCTTCTACTCAGTACTCAGACTTGTACATTTACCACATTTTACATATTTATCACTTAGTACTGGATACACCATGCCTTTAATTTCCTGTCATCACAGATAATGATGCATTTAACATCTGTACACTTTAGTGCTTATAGGCTCTTCTGAGAACATCTTTTGGGCTTCTACCCAGGAACAGAATTAATGGATCCCAGGATATACATACCCGAGAAGTGCCACATTACTGTCCACAATGGCCGTACCAATACAATTTCTAACCAGTAGTACCTGAGAGTTCTTGTGTTTCCATATCCCTGCCAGGATTTGATGTTAAGTTCATTAAGTTTTGTCAGTTCGATAGGTGTAAAATGATAGTTTTTTGTTGTTCTGGTCGGCACTTACTCACCTACCAATGATTTTTAAATTTTTTTAGTTTCTCTTCATGTGTATTTTTTTCCTGTAAATTGAAAAACATTAGATGTAAACATGCATTCATCACATAGAAAATGGGCAAGGGATGTGGAGATGACATTGAGAGAAAAAAAACCTCCATCATTTGAGTGTGCAAGGAATTGTTCATGTATGAAACATCTGTCATTTGACTGTGTTTAACTGTTTTTGGTGGTAGCAGTAGCTTTATTTGCTTACTTTGAATAGAGTTTATATATGTAGTTTGCTTAGCAAATTATTGACTGCTCACAAAAAGCAGAACAATGTTTTAGTGCTTACTTGGTGCTGATTCTTTAAGCCTGATTCCATACTTAACCAGCCTTGGGCATGTGGTCTTTCTGTCTTGGTTCATGCCCCATCATCCTTACCCTGACTAAGTCATCATTGCCTTCATTGTCGTTTGCTTGAACAGTTTCCATAGTGTTTTTATCTAGTTTCACTCTATTCCAGTCCATCTCATATACCTTATCCTAGATAGATCTTCTCAGATGTGACTTGCTCACGTAATCAGAATCTTCCAGTTGCTTCCCTTATGTATGGAGTTAGAAGCTGAGATTCCTTCGTCCTACTTGAGGTGACCTTCCCTTCTGCCTATTGTGTTAGCCTTACTCACTGTACTCGCTGTGCCTGTTTTCTACGTCACCCAAACCTGATTCACCAAATACACGGTGGGTGCCTCAGCCTGTTCTTCGCTTATACCGTTCTCCTACTTGCGCTTGTCCTGCTGCTTGTGTCCCGAGTTAATCATGTTAACAGTCTTTTTCCCCTATCACTGCAGGACTGCCCTCTGGTCTCATGATTGGATTCCTTTTTCTTCTAAACTTTGTCACTTAACTTTCAGTAGGTCTTTCTTTGGGTACTTAGTATATATCATTTCAGGTGTCCTGTTTCTTAAAATGTAGGTTCTTTGGGTACAGATACTGTATCTTATACCCTTTCCTTAACTGCTTTCCTATGTTAGTAAGAACGTGAGCTGCCAATTTGCAATTCCATAGCAATGGAAATCAGAGCTATCAGTTCTTCTATGTGGCTAACATACTGCTAAGAATTTTAGCCTTCCGTTTTCCTTTTGTACTCGCTTAGAACTAGACTTGGATAGTCCTAGACACACGTCCCCAGTATACGGGGAAAACCTTCAGCTTCCCTTCCTAGCCACTTCCTGCTCCCTTGGTGGGTACATCAGGCCACTTCATGGTTCCTGACAGCAGAGAGTCTGGAGATTAAGAGTGGTTGCCTTTCTACTACTTACTCCTTTTTCTCTCTATAGTTTGTTGAAAAAGTGACACGCAAGGAAAGATAGCCCCACGTAAAACACATGCAGGACAGATCTTAATGGCCAGGTAAGCCCTGGATCCCCAGAGCCGAGTTCTTGTAAAAGGTGGATTATAGAACTCTGCGTGGGCCAGGACTCCGCAGTGAGATCTTTGACCACAGATCTCTACCTGTTTTACCCCACAGACCAGAAGTCGAGAGGGTACTATTGCTGTGAGAGGAAGCAACAATTTAAAGTATATTGAGGAGCACCTGGGTGGCTCAGTCGGTTAAGTATCCAACTCTAGATGCCGGCTCAGGTCACCGTCACCGAGCTCTGCGTTGCGCGCAGCACCTGCGTGGGAGGCCGCCGCGCCTCTCCCTTGCTTTCTTCGCCAGCTGGTGGCCGTGCTGTGCTCTCTCTCAATAAGTGAATGAATGAAAATAAAACTTTTTTTTAAAAAGTTTTATTTATTTATTTGACAGATCACAAGCAGGCAGAGAGTCAGGCAGAGAGAGAGGGGGAAGCAGGCTCCCCTCTCCGCAGGGATGCTGAGGCAGATGCGGGGCTCGATCCCAGGACCCTGAGACCATGACCCAAGCCGAAGGCAGCGGCTTAATCCACTGAGCCACCCAGGTGCCCCAAATAAAACTTTTTCAAGTATATTGAACTTCGCCAGCAGGAAAGAAGTGAGACCCTAAGAAAATGTGCATTTCCCCCCAATACTTAGTGCTAAATCCACATAAACTCCATATTCTAGCTGCCGAAGCTCGTAGGGATGAAAGAGCACAGCTCTGGAGGTGATAGAAGATGCTTTGGACTTTGTATCCATCAAGGTAGGAAGTAGTCTACTGACCATAACCAGAGGAAGTGGTTGAAAAAGAGATTATACAGCCCTTTTTTTTTTTGCCTTTAAGGCACAGTAATAGGCACGTTGGTAAAATAGGCCTGGATGAATGTCCTACCCTGATTAACTTGGAGAGGAAGGGAATCTGGAGAGAGAAGTATAGAAACATCTTCCAAGGGAAAGATGATTGCCCTTGAAGATGAGATAGAAGCGTGGCAGGTAGATAGAGATGTCTTCTCCCTGGTGAACAGGTGAAGGTATTGGCAAAGCAGCGTCATCCGTCACATTCCAGGATCATTGATTTGATCTAAAACCTCTTTGGCCCTAGTTACATTTTTTAATTATGAATTCTAAAAACCATTCTGAGATTTTAATACTGAAGTCATCATACCCTAAAGGGTAAAATGTGTTTAAATTACATATGAATGCATTAAAAACTGACCCTTAGTAATTCCAAGTTTTATTGTTCCTCTTCCGGACAGATTGCTGTTTCTCTAATGGGGTACCAGGTGGGGGTTTGCTTTTGTTTAGGAATGCGATAGGAAAAATTGTAGTTTTAAGCCTTAGAATGATATACAGTTCAGGGGAATTCACTCTAAGAGGGGTGTAGAAATTGAAACCATCTGAGAAAATAGAAAACCTTGGTCTCTCATTGCATGTTTGTTCCTGGACTGTGGTAAGGGATGAAATTGTCTGAATTATTACTATTCTCTTCTCTTTTTGCTAAACTTGTGTAGCTAAGTTTAAGTAAGTTACAGTTTACTCGGTTGTATTTTCTCTGCTTTCTCCCCACTCCTTCAGTAAAGAACTGTATCAGCATTTGAATAATTTATAGGAAAACTTGTATTAAAACCTATAAAGGGGAAATGAGATTGGGGATAATCCAGAACTCTCTTCTTGACATCAAGTAATGTGTTCTAATTTAAAGGAAGTAACATTTTGATAAATGAATTTATCCATATTATTCAGACTCCGCTCAGAAAGGCTATGGTGCTATCCATTTTTTTCCCTTTCCTCTTGTATATTTAAGGGGTAAATAGAATTTCAAAATAAGATTTTCATAATGTGCCAAATTGTCCAGGGAAAATTGAACATTCACTATGTAGATTTATACATGTGTATACTTGCATTATTTAAGGCAAAAATAAAGAATTTTAAAATACATCCTTGTTTTTAAAAATTTAATAGTTGATGTTAGCAGATGTTAATGTAATTATAGCACTGGATCACATTAACGGCTTTGACAGGTACACCTCATTCGTTGTGCTAATAATGTCCTTTGTCAGCAGAAAGGAAAGGATACTGATTTATCAAAAGATGAATAGATTTGCTTGCTTGGTGTAAATCCCAACTGTATTCCTTTGATCTCTTTTTCAAATGTTTGTATAGATTCTTACTGAGAAAGGGAGAGAAAAAGGGAGAAAAATATGCGGATACCTTTGAGAAATTGTGATCTAAGATGGGAGTAGGACAGAGATAGATTTTATTTTATTTTATTTTTTTTTTTTTAAGATTTTATTTATTTATTTGACAGAGAGAGAGATCACAAGTAGGCAGAGAGGCAGGCCGAGAGAGAGAGGAGGAAGCAGGCTCCCTGCTGAGCAGAGAGCCAGATGCGGGGCTCGATCCCAGGACCCTGGGATCATGACCTGAGCCGAAGGCAGCGGCTTAACCCACTGAGCCACCCAGGCGCCCAGAGATAGATTTTAAATGAAATAATTCATCTTATGCAAGATCATTCTACAGAGATCACTTATGCTGCTATATATTGGCAGTGAACAATTGGAAATTGAAATTTTTTAAGAGTAGTCGTATAATAACACCAAAAAACATGAAATGCTTTGCTTTAAATCTTAACAAAATATAGATAGAGTCTGTATGCTGGAAATGACAAATCAGCACACAAGAAATCAAAGGAGATTTAAGTCTGAAGAGAGTGTAGCAGGATTATGGAATGGAAGACTCAGTATCTTTAAGATGCTAATTTTCCCTGTAGTTTGTGCATTTCCAATCAGAATACCAGTAGGCTTTTTCGGAGCCTTTTCAAAATTTTACAGGGAAAGGGAAAGGAACTTGGATAGCCAAAAGAATTTTGGAAAAGGACAGCAGAATTGACTTTAAGACTTGCTATAAAGCCACAGTAATTGAAACAATTTATATTGGTGACAAAATAGACACATAAATCAGTGGAACAGAGTAGAGTTCTCACATACATGGCAACTTCATTTCAACAAGGTGCAAAGGAAGTTCCACGTCAAAATGACCGTTTTTCCAGCAGATGTTGCTGCAGTAATTGGATATGTAGTGGGGGAAAAAAGCTCCAAAAACCAAAAACCCCTCACAGTAGGCACAGATTATCTAAAAATAGGTCATTGATTTAAATGAACAAAGTTTTTTGGTTTTGTTTTTGTTTTATTCAAAAGAGAGGAGGTGAGTGCGTGTGCAGGGGCAGGAGAGGGGCAGAGGGGGGAAGAGAAGCCTAAGTAGGCTCTAGGCTCTGCGCGCCTGATCTCATGACCCTGAGATCATGACTCCAGCCTAAATCAAGAGTCTATCACTTGAACCAACTGAGCTACCCAGGTGCCCCATTAATAAAAATTTTAAAATACAGGTTTTCCCTGCTCTCCAGAAATAGTGTTCCTACTGAAACCTTTTGTAAGCTACAATGGCTTAAAGCTAAGAAACACTATTAATGCAGAAGTCCTTGAGCATTCCTGGACCCAAAGAAACCTCTCTTAGGCTTTCGAGACCTTAGGATATATCTTGCTGATGGATGCACAAACGAGCGAGAAAGCACAGATGGTCACGTGGTTCAGAGCTGTGGACGCCGAGATGCTGAGTCGGCTTCCCGGGGGAGGAGCTGGGGGCCGCCAGTCTTTCTGCTCGGGGTACGTGCTGCAGGGCTCACTGCAAGACAGAGGCGAGTTTCCCATTCTGCCTTTTTTTGTAAAAGTGAAAATCCTCCTCAGATTTTTTTGTTGTTAGGGAAAGTGGTTACTAATGTAGGTCTTTAACAAAAATGAGGTGGCTGTAATGTGAACTGTGGCAAAGTGGGGCTTACCTCTGTAAGACGCACGGAAGAAGACACAAGAGAAAGTCTGCGTTACTGGATTAGGCAAGTCATTCATAGACACAGCACCAAAAGCAAGATCCATTAAGGAAAAAAGTAATAAAATTGGACTTTATAAAGATTAAAAACTCTACACAAAAGGAACGTTTATTAAAGGAATGAAAAGACAAGGTGTAAGGTCTGTGAAGAAATATTTAAAAAATATTCTGAAAGACCACAGACTTTTAGGAAAGTATGTGAGGAGAGTCGTATTCGATGGAAACTGGAGAGTGGCCAACGAGAAGCCATTGATAGAGAATGTCCTAGCAGAGTACTGATTTTTCCGTTAACATCTTCCTGTTAGAAATTAGAACCTTGTAACCATAAGAATTAAAAAGGAAAAGATCATGTTCTGTTTGTTAGTCATATAAGATTAAGATCCCCTATTTTTAAAGGTTTGTTTATGTGTGGATGTGTAAGTGACCTCTGCGGCCAGCATGGGGCTCAAACTAGATCAAGGGTCACGTGCTCTCCCAGCTGGGCCAGTGGGGGGCCCCGAAGACGGCTTCTTAAGGGAAAGAAATGCCGCCGTATTCTACATAATACCTTGCACTGCTAAGTGTTCGATGATTGATTGGATGTTTGTACATTTAATAACTAAAAAGTTTGTTACAATTAGTTGAAATTGATTTTGACCCTTTAGCTTTAAGACCATTATTTCTGGCAGTATTTATTTTTCTAGTAAAGTTTCTGAGCAGTATGTAACCCTTTAAAAAAATTTTTTTAAGATTTTTACTTATTTGAGAGAGAGATTGAGGGAACGAAGTGGGAGGAGGGGCAGAGGAAGCAGGCCCCCCACTGAGCAGGGAGCCCCATGCAGGACTCGATCCCAGGACCCTGAGATCATAACCTGAGCTGAAGGCAGACACTTAACCGAATGAGCCACCCAGGCGCCCCTTAACCTGATTTTCCCTAGTGGTCCAAATACAGACACATGAGTGACAAAGTCTCTACTTTTACATGTTTAGAATTAAGTTTTAATTTTTTTCTCTGAAAAAAATAAAACATAAATGTGAACAGCGTACAGTATACTCAAAGAGTCTGTTACCTCTGTTTTTCTTAGGCCGTTTCCCTTTGGAAATACGGCAGAGGTCAGAGAACAGAGCTTTAATTGTAGCTCACAGAAAAAGCAGTGACCACGTTCTTTTTTTCTGTTGTTTCTGCTTTTTTAAGAAAATATTTTACTTTTCACATTCTACAGAAAATTGGCCTTTTTGATATGGTTCTTTGAGTGTCAGCATGTATGTAGTTTTCTGTGAGTGTCCGCCCGGCCGGCAGGCGCAGAAAGTTCCGTCCTCCCAGTAGCCCTTCACGCAGGCCCTTCGCGGTCGCCCCCATTCCCGGCCTGCTCCAGGCGGCCTTGGCATTCTTGTCACCACAGTTTCGTCTGACGTGGAATCATACGTACCTTTCAGACTGTCTTTGAGCGTCGAGCCTGAGAGTTTCACTCAAATTTTGCATGTATTGGTTTAATTTAGTAAGTAACTTTTTATAATAAAACATCCGTTATTCAAGGCGTATCTTTTAATATCCGTTCTTAATTTTGGTTTCTGTTTTCCCCCCCCTAAATTTGTGCATAAAATCCTGTGGTTATAAAACTCACATTGTGTGTTTACTGCAGGTGATTTTGCAGTTCTTCTGAAAGCGGGCATGACTGTAAAGCAGGCCATCGTCTACAACCTCCTCTCCGCCATGATGGCCTACGTAGGCATGCTCATCGGCACGGCCGTCGGCCAGTACGCCAACAACATCACCCTGTGGATCTTCGCCATCACTGCCGGCATGTTCCTCTACGTAGCCTTGGTGGATATGGTAAGCTAGTTCATGTTTTTCTTGTTCATGCCAAACTGTAAACAGCGTGCACCTTCCAAAAATGGAAGAAATCTCTGGATATATTTGAAAGACTATTTTAGAAAATACGTACCCCATTTAAAAACATGATATCCTAAATAGCCTACTAGAGAAAGACGGTTAAGCAGGAGGATGTCTTTGGAAATCAAGTTGAGATGCTGAGAATTTTGGACCAAAGGAAATTACTATTCAGAGTAATCCAGTATTTAGAGATAATTATTATACTATGAAGATTTTGTAATGTTAGGGTATAAATTTTTTGTGGTTGTTAATAAATCATTCTTTGAGCTTGTTTTATAGCAAACAGGAAATACTATATCTCTTAGGTAAGTCAGTCTTCTGCAGAAAATGGTGTATATTCCTAGGGATTTATGCAGTTTCCCTCATTTCTGACTTTAAAGTTAACAAATCTAAACACTAGCAACTAGTTCTATTTTAATTTTACCTTAGTGTCTTAAATATGTTAGGCAGTATATTTGCAGAACTAGTAACTTGATTACTTGTTGTTTTTATTTTGTTTTGATTTTTCGAAATTATTTTTATTAATATAAATGTATTATTTGCCCCAGGGGTACAGGACTGTGGCTCGCCAGGCTTACACACTTCACAGCACTCACCGTAGCACATACCCTCCCCAGTGTCCATAACCCCACCGCCCTCTCCCGACCCTCTTCCCCCAGCAACTCTGTCTGTTTGTGAGATTAAGAGTCTCATGGTTTGTCTTTCTTTTTGTTTTTAACTTAGATATTATGTTCACTTTCCTTCTGGTAAGATTTGTCAGATAGTGTCATTTCGAAACTTTGTAACCTACATTTTATTTTTTTAAGATTGATTTATTTATTTATTTATTTATTTGACACACACACACAGAGAGAGAGAGAGAGAGATCACAGGTAGGCAGAGGCAGGCAGAGAGAGGAGGAAGCAGGCTCCCCGCTGAGCAGAGAGCCCAATGCGGGACTCGATCCCGGGACCCTGAGACCATGACCTGAGCTGAAGGCAGAGGCTTTAACCCACTGAGCCACCCAGGCGCCCTGTAACCTAAATTTTTAATCCCAGGATTATTGCCTATTTATAATAGTTTAGAAAATACCAACAAAAAATAAAAACTATTTACATTCTGTGCCTAGAGTTTGCCATTTCCTTGTTCTTTTCCTTGGACTCTGACACCTCATTTCCTGTCCCCACGCTCAGCTGATGGCCTTCCTGTCTCATGGAAAATACTGAAGCATCGAGACAGCCTTCCACGGGTTGCCATCGTGTTTCTGCTCCTCCTGTATGTCTCTGTCTGTTCCCCTCTTTCCTAGAATAGTGAAGAAATCTGTTTCTCGCTGAGGCCGGCTGGCACTTGGCCCCTTTCACAAAGTCCCTGAAATCCCCCCCTTTCTCTCTGTTGTTGCTCATTTCCCCTCCCTGCTGGATCAGTTCAAACCTCCTGTACTTCTCACCGAGGTAGGAGAGAGGGCGTTTCTTTAACTCCAGTTCCCAGTTTAGTTCTCAGCCACCATGTTCCTTCCTTTTTTTTTTTTTCTTTTTAAGATTTTATTTATTTATTTGACAGCTAGAGAGATCACAAGTAGGCAGAGAGGCAGGCAGAGAGAGAGGAGGAAGCAGGCTCCCTGCTGAGCAGAGAGCCCGATGCAGGGATCGATCCCAGGACCCTGGGATCATGACCTGAGCCGAAGGCAGAGGCTTAACCCACTGAGCCACCAGGTGCCCCACCATTTTCCTTCTTGTATTGCAGATTACCCTTTCTGATTTTCTAGTTCTCTTCTTTCTTGAGTCTCGCCTCGTCTGGTATTCTCCCCGACTGCTGTCCCCGATTGCTTTGGCCACATCCACTGCTGACCACAGCGTTCTTGAGTCCATGGTCACGTACCCCGTCCGGCTTCATGCACTTGTCCTAAGGGCCGCATCTGGCGGGGGCTCAGGCTCTTCTCTTTGAAATGCTTTCTTGTCAGTTGGCCCCTATGCCACCACCGTTTCCTGGTTTAACCACCTTTCTGGCCTTTCCATTTGTTTTCTGGTTCTCTTCTCCTTGACTTATAAACGTTGGTGAAAGCCCTCTAGGTGATCTCGTTTAGTCTCATGACTAGAAGTATTTAATGGCTGGTAATTCCTACATTTACATCTTCAGCCCAGACCTTTCCCTTAACGCCAGGTCAGTGTATCCAGCAGCCTCCCTGAGCGTCTGAACGGAATGGCGGGCACGTCTGTTCAGAGCCTGGTTCCTGAGATGGCCGCCTTCCCTCCCTGGACCCCCGGCTCCTGTGGGAGTCTCTGGCTTACAGAGGATGATTCCGTTCTTCAGCTGCTCACATCCAAGCCCTGATGATAATTCTTTGTCTCGGTTCTTCCTGTTCCCCCCCGCCCCCCACCTCTGACTCATCCTAAGCCCCGCGCTGGGGGGGGGCTCCACTTCCCAGCCACCTCTGCTGCCACCGTCTTCTTCCGTTTAACCTTCTCCCCACGTCGGTTGTTGCCCCGTCCGTGACGGGTTCTGAGTCAACAGTCAAGTCACTCGGGTGCTTCAGACTCTTCAGTGGCTCCCTGTGAATTTCCTCCTCCTCCTTTTAGCCCCCCGCAATGTGTCTCTTTTCCTCATCTTCTTCCTGGCTCCCCCAGGAGGCACACACTGCCTCAGGGGCCTGGCTCTCGCTGGTCACTAAATGTGGACTATGTGGCCTGCAGAAGCTCTACTGACTGGCTCCCTCACTCCTTAGGAGGCTTCCCAACTTCTACCCCAACATTTTACATCTTCTATCCCTACTTCACTTTTCTTTTTCTCCTTTGCACTTGTATTTTGATCTGTTAATAACGGCGCTAAACATTTTACTTATTCACTGAGCTCATTGTGTGCCCCACATGGACGTCCGTTCTGGGAGGACAAACTTCTTTTTGGTAATATTTCATTTACTGCTGTAGAAGTAGTTCACAGTTAGTTGAATGAAAAATAAATGAGCTAATTCTGAAAAGAACAAGGTAATTTTTACAGTAAGGATAGTAGTCTAATGAAGAAGAAAAGTAGCCGTTAATTAGAAATCTTTTGATAAAGGCTTACGCTAGAGTAGTGCACCATGTCTGTGGAACTATGGGGAGAGGCTGGCTAAAGAATAGGGGAAAATTAGGGAAATTTTTCTGGAACAAGATATCTGAGCTGAGTTTTAAAACCTGTAGGAGAGTTTATTAGGAGCAAGAGGAATGGGCATAGGAGAAAGCAGAGTAATGAGTAACATCATTCCTTAACTAGTCAGTTGACTCCTAGAACTGTGTTCTGATATTCTGAGAAAGTAACCCAACATGACTACTGCTAAGAACACAAACAAGCAAACAAAAGTAAAGCTGTATTAAAGTGTTTTTAAATAGCATTTATAAGGGGCGCCTGGGTGGCTCAGTTGATTTAGTGTCTGCCTTTGGCTCAGGTCATGATTCCATGGTCCTGGGATCGAGCCCCGCATCTGCTCTCTGCTCAGCGGGGAGCCTGCTTCTCCCTCTCCCTGCCTCTCTGCTTACTTGTGATCTCTCTCTCTCTCTCTGTCAAATAAATAACTAAAATCTTTTAAAAAAAAAAAAACAAAAAAGTAGCATTTATAATATTGTAATTACATTGGAAATATCCTAAATGTCCAAGAAGAAAAACTGCCTACATATATTTTAGGATTTTAATGACACTGAGATTGTTTTCTCTCATGTTAAATGGAAAAAATGGATTAAAAAATTACATCCGTGGTTCTCAGGTAGATGTAGGCCAGACCATGACTGTGACACAAAACGTAGTGCTATAAAAAATGAGAATTTATCTTGTAAATTTTGAGGCACCATTACAGGGTTTAAGCAACGATGACATGATTGTATTTTCATTTTAGAAAGACTACTTTGGCCATAGAGAGGAGGCGTTTATTCACTTAGGTCAGTCATGCGATAGCGACAGCACCAGAAGTTCTAGTTCGAGGTCTCTTTAGGATGTGCAGTTGGAAGTATCCACCGGTTTTAGGGGCTTTGCACAGCAGCTGTTGCTCGCCCAGCGTGGAGGCGCTCTTGGGTTTTCACAGATCGGGCCGCACTGTTGGGTACTGTTGGGTACTGCCGGCTCCACTGTGGTTATGATTCGCAAATAGGCGTGTGGGCACTGGGGCTGGAACTGAATTGGGGGGGGCATAGCGCCTCTTGTGGCTGGTATGTGCAATATCCAGAGGGGATACTTCTGTGAAACATCCTGTGTTCTTTATGCTTCAGTGCTAAGGAAAGCCACATGTAACAGTTTTTGTCATAATGAAAACTTGAGGAGAAAAGATAAACCATTCTTCGTCATCCTAATAGAACCACAGGTGGGAAGTTGCCGGGTTCAGTTCTGATCCATTAACCCAGAGGTTGGCAGACTTTCTGTAATGGGACAGAGAGTACATGTGTAGGCTTTGTAACCCATGTGGTCTCTGCCGCAGTTAATCAGCTCTGCTGTTTGCAGTGGTTTCTGTCGCAAGTACTTAACTCTGCTCAAAAAGAACAGTAGCCTCCATTAGCTGGTATTTACTATGGCCATAAACTTCTGAACAAAATTGATGACCAGCATGAAGTAGTTCTTAAATAGGACCCTCCGGGAATTGTTAAATATACTGTAGCCATGTCAGAATATGGTAGTTGGATTAACTGTCCTCATTATTTAATAATGAGCAATAGTGTTTTTTCCTAGGCAGCCGTTATGTTCTTAACACTACACTTTCCCCCTCTGAACCACGAAAAGCCCCAAGATACTATTTGGAGGAAAGCTTAGTGTCTAAAAGAGCAGCATATCCGTGTCATCTTTCTGATGGTGTCATTGCACACTTGAAAAGCAAAACACAGAAAACAAGAAAATGAAACGTGAAGTAGCATTTCTTTCACAATTTGGACTCGATGTGGATGGAAAGACTTGATGCTCATAATAACGGACATGCGTTTCTCTAGTAAATCTTATTTACTTAAATACAGACTTGGGTTTTATACTTTGAACTTTGCATTATTCTTAAATGTAATAATATATGCTTATGCTTTAGAAATCAAACTATAAACTTCAGTGAACTGTGTGCCTTTAAAGGTACTGGGAACATTCAGGTTTTTGAAACTGTATCATGATTAGGAGAAACAGAGCACCCTGGGAAGGCCATGGGCTCCACTTGGTCGTAGTCCTGCTGAATAGCTTCGAGAGACTATTTTCTCTACTATTAAGGGAAATAACGGCTTACGGGCAGAGAGATAACGAGTTAGGAATTGTCTGTAAATGTCTGTCCTTGCTCTCACATGCAGCTGAATATGAGAATTTAAAACGGAAAGAGTAAAGAAGTGGCAAATCTTCAATTAGGTATCCCCCCCACAAAGAATCTTACGTTTTCAGTGACTTTAAGTCAGTAAATGTGGTGATCGTTCCTGGAGTGTTTATTGGCAATAATAAATGATCTTCGACTTTAGCATAAAGCAGATGGCAAGGTTAGTGGACGGTAACTTCAGAAAACGGCTAACGCGTGTATTTCCATTTGTTCAGGGTTTAGGAGGGAACAGATTTAGTCATTATTTCCTAGCTAGAGCTAAACTTCTTCAACGTTTGGGTGAAGTATGCATTATGGTTAACATTATGTTGAATAGAATAATTTGCGGTTATGTTTTATTCATTAAAGTAGAAGAAAGTAAAAAAATTTAGCAGAGTATTACACAGAATTGCTTGTAAGTATCTGGGTTTTGTTTTTGCAGCTTCCAGAAATGTTGCATGGTGATGGTGACAATGAAGAACACGGCTTTTGTCCCGTGGGGCAGTTCATTCTTCAGAATTTAGGATTGCTGTTCGGATTTGCCATTATGCTGGTGATCGCCCTCTATGAAGACAAAATTGTGTTTGACCTCCAGTTTTAACCATTCCCAGTAATCACTGTGGATTACGAGAATGTTACCATGCAGCTTTGCATCTGTCCCTAGTACTGTATGCACATCGCTCAAAGAAAAGTCAGTGGCTTGCACTACTTCCAAGTTCCATAGATTTGAGCCGAACCACACAAGACTGGTGGTCAGGACTGCTTTTCCCTGTGCGAAGGGGTCTTTTAAAAATACAAAGCTTGTGATAAAGAGAGGAGAAAACGGGACTCCAAGAACCAATGTTGACATAGTTTGATTAAGACTTTTGCAAAAATAATCATATAAAACACTAAAGTAGTCTCTTTGGTAGTAGAAACTTCTGTGGCTATGCAGAAATAGAAATTGAACCAAAAATCACTTAAACTTTAAAAATATTTTAAATGGACTTCGGGCAGACTTTTCTTTGTGCTAAAAATGAATTGTAGTGTCCTTTAATTCAGTTACATATATACATAAGGTAATGGGGATCAACTTGATACAATTTTGAAACTGCGTAAAGTAGGCTGTAGGAACTAGAGGAGAGCTCAGGCTGTGTTAGAGTATGAATTTAGCATTGGGAAAAGCCCTTAATCTTGAATCTAGAGTTACTATTTTTGTATATATTGCCATAGTGTTTAAACTTGCAGCCTAAACTACTGAACTTTGTGATTGTATGTTTGTGTGAGCTTCAGTTTAATGAAAGATTCATAACGGTTCTTTGTATTAATATTATACTTGGTGTTCGGGTGTTTTTTCTTTCAAACTTCAGTTTTGTTTTTGTTTCGGGATTTTTGGTGGGGGTAGAGAGGTGGAGCATGTGGTTAAATTTTTTTTTTTCATTAGAAGTGTAACCCTTGAGGAAATACCAGAAAAAAAGAAGAACCCAAACATGGTCGAAATATTCAGCTTTCCTATTTTAACAGTACTAACCAGTTACTGGGGAAGTTTACTTTCTAAGTGTATGCATTGCTTTACCAGTTTGGTTTGGGAACCTAGAGCACATGCTGCGACCAGCAGGAAGTTAAGGCAGAAAACCCAAGTTCACCACGTCCGTGATCTCTGCGTGTCCATGGAAGTGGCTCTGACGGTGATCTCCGCTGATGCCACGGGCTGTCGTGACACCACGCGACTTGGAAGACACCCTTACGTAACACAGCCGAAGTCACGTGATCGTCTGTGCCAAGATTTACGCTGTCGGTGCCTGCTAGGGACTCGTCTCACTTAGAGGTGCCCTGTTCTAGCATAATTGAGCGATCTGTGAGAAGCGCAAGCCATGTGTATCCTGAATTTTGACCTATAATTTGTAGCACTAGTCATACTGCATGTAGCTTTTGTTTCCATCTTGTGCCGCACGGTCTTCATGTATGCCCGGTAAACTGTGTTTGAACTGTGTGCAGGCAGCTTTGTTTTAATCGCTTGGCTACCAGTGCAGCTGATTTAAAAATCTTACTGTTCAAATATCTAAGAGCCAAACTCCTTCCATTCCGTTGAAAGTGTTTGTATTGAGCCCTCCTCCTCTCCTCAGTTCCTTTCCTCCTGGTGAACCTACAAAAATAAAACTTGGAGAGCTGCGCGTGCACCCGGGTAGTAAGTCTTGCCAGTGTTTCTCCTTTGTGCTGTAAGCAAGGAAGCTTAGGTGTGCTTTTCTGAATTTATGCCTGAATTTGAAAAATTATTTCTGGCTTTCTCCATGGCCTCCTGTAATAAGTAGGAGTTTTTTACCTAGAATATTTTCAGCGTTGGGCACTGAATGAGCACAGCCCTCATCTCACTGCTTGGCCCTGCAAGCAACCCCGCTACAAGGTGCTGATATTTGATTTAGTACTGCCAACTTCAAGTGATTAAAAATATCTTGCTTTCTGAACCAAGATATATTTCTAGTTCCTTTTTGCATTTTTATACCCAAGGAGGATTCTGCATTCCAGCATTAAATCTGCTTAATTTTAAAACTTTTACGAAAAGCAACAGTGGGAATATGTTCCCAGTCTTACAGGTCTGGTTTAAAGCAAGCAAGTTCTGGTGAAGTATATAAAGTTTTATATTCTCTAAAAAATGGTATTCTCTTCATTTGCTAGATTTTTTTAACCTATTAAGAGGGCTGTAACAGTTGCTGCTAGTATTTTGTTAGGGTTCCACCAGTATTTAGTTTCCACATCGTTCTAGTGTATAGTTTCAAGTCTTACTAGACAATCTGAATTCCACAACATTTCTGTTTGGCTCCAACATTCCATTTAGCTTGACCAGTCTGATTTAACGTGTGTTTGTTGGAGGTCATTCATGTTACTTGTACAATGCTGTCACTGTGTGACATCCATATGAATTTTGGTGTATATCACATTGCATTCAATCAGCTGTGATTATGCGTAGAAATACTATAGTAACTAGATGCAGTGTGAATTTTTTCCATTAACTACGTCAGTGGCTTAAATATGATTATGGTCCTGCAAGGTGATACTTGCTAAAATATCTAAACTTTTTTTTGTTGTAACTGAATCATTTTTAAAAAATTTATAAAGCTGGAAATGATCCAATGCTGTTTTTTTTTCATTGTCAACAGTGGTGTGTCATTTTATGTATGTTCCTGATGCTTATGGAACTCTCCCAAAATAAAGTTATTCAAAAAGAGCAAATACACCAGTGTGTTTTCTTCAGTCTTTATTTCAGAACATTCCTTACACTAAAGTAGGAGGCATTTTAAAAATACAGGCTGCATTTGCACATAAATTTATAATTAAGTACAGCTTTAAGGGAAATCTACGTAAGCCACATTGTTTATATTTTCTTCCTAACCATTGAACAAGAAATAGGAACAGGTGTCTTCGAATTACGAATTAAGCTGACATAATAGTGCCACACCCCGTCCAATCCAGTGCTCCACGGGTCGGTCAGAGGGAAGAGTCATGGCAATAACAAAGTTCGTAGAATGACCAGTGGTGGATAAGGTTCCTCTCCGCTCACTTGTCTTGTACAGTGGAGCAACGTAACTTGGTCGTTCTGGTATCTCCACCCTTTTACAGGGCTTTAGCCACATCTGGAAGAAAGTGCATTCAAGTGTTTCTGAGTCAAAGGTACGATACTTAGATTTGAACCTAATAGGGTATTTTAGTTCTATGTCTGCAAATTCCCATGGCCCAAACAGATCTTATTTTTGTTAGCAGTACTGCCATTGTTCAAAACATTTAATTTGTAATCGTTTTTTAGAATTATAATTAACTGCTGTTGTATTAGTTTCAGATGTACAACAACATGATTTCAGCAGTTCTGTCCCTCAGTGTTCATCAAGTACGTACAGTCCCCAGATGTCACCAAATAGGTCTTCGAGTTCCCTGTGTAGTAGTTTCCATCTCTGCACTCATTCATTGTATAGTAGAAGTTCGTGCATCTTAATCTCCTTCATTGCATCCACCCTCCCCTCGACCTCCCGCTTCCCCTCCGACAGCCACCAGTTTGCTGTCTGTACTTAAGAGTTGGGGGTTTTTTGTCTCTTTCCTTGTTCACTTAAGATTCCATGTGAGTGAAACCAGGCGGTATTTGTCTTTCTCTGACGTGTTTCACTTACCGTTATATCCTCTGGGTCCATCCATGTTGTAAATGGTAAGATTTCATTCTTTTTTATGGCGGAAAATACTGCATAATACTACGTGTATACACTGGTAGACCTCTACATGTAGTATTTTATATATAGCCACAGCTTCACCCACTCATCTTCTGATAGCCTCTTGGTATGCTTCCACATCTTGACTTCTGTTTTCGTTGACCTTGGAGGATACGGGATTTCTCACTCTTTGAGGACCTCCGCACCGTTGCACAGCGGGTGCCCGTCGGCGCTTCCGCCAGCAATGCGCCAGGGCTCGTTTCCTCCACTTCCCTCTTGGATGCGCAGTTCTGACAGGTGTCGGGTCATACCTCCTTGTGGCTTTTTCATTTGCAGTTCACCGGTGCTTAGTGATGAAGAGCATCTTTTCAGGTTTCTGTCGACCATCTATAGGTGGTCTTTGGAAAACTGTCTATTCAGGTCCTCTGTCCTTTTTTTGTTTTTTTGCTCTTGAATTATATGTTCTTTCTGTACTTTGGATATTAACCCCTTCTTGGATGGAATCATTTGCAAATGTCTCCCCCATTCAGTAGGTTGCCTTTTTCTTTTGTTGATGGTTTCCTTCACTATACAAAAAGCTTTATATTTTAGTGGAGTCCCAACAGCTATTTTTGTTTCCCCTGCCTTAGGTGACCTATCTAGAAAAATGTTGCTAAAGCCAGTGCTGAGGAGATTAGTGCCTATGTTTTCTTCTAGGCATTTTATGGTTTCAGGTCCCATAATTTTCAACATTTGTCAAAGAGGCTGTCTTTTCCCCATTGTGTGTTCTGACCTCCTTTGTTGTAGATTAATTAGTCCTATAAGTGTGGGGTTATTTGTGCATTGATCTTTTTTTTTGTGCCAGTACCATACTGTTTTGATTGGGTGAGTTTCAATCTGAAATTGTGAGGTCTTCAGCTGCTTTTTTCTCAAGATTGCTTTGGCTATTCGGGTGTTTTAATTTTCCATACAAATTTTGGAATTCTAATTTTGTGAACAATGCTGTTGGTATTCTGATAGGGATTGCATAAAATCTGGAGATTGTTCTGGGTAGTGTGGACATTTTAACTATAATTCTTCCAACCCCTGAGCATGGGATGTCTTTGCATTCGTGTTGTTTCCAATTTCTTTCATCAGTATAGGTCTTGCACTTCCTTGGGTAAGTTTATTCCTAGGCATTTTGCTCAAAACTCTTTTTTTAGTATTCTCAGAACTATTTTCGGAGCCAACTAAATGAGAAAAAATAATTATTTTCACCTGTCAAGGAACATGTTCTCTATGTACTCTTTACCTATTCACCATACTTACCTGGGGAGGACTTTTGACTGTTTATATCAACAACCACAAAATCATACATACTTTCAAAGGGAACCACCACCACTGATAATCATGTCACCATATTAATTTAATACAGGCCAATCAAAAAAGTCTGAAAGGATTTTGTCAGTGATTCTAGAGCTTAGATCACCTCTCCCCATTTTAGGTGGCTATTTTAAAGGGGCCAGTGCACACATCATGCTGTTTCAAACCTAGTTGCTTTCCTTTATTCCTATAATATACCCACTTTATTTTTAGGAAGTCATTAGCCAAGTTCCTAAAATATTAAGCACTGTTAAGCCTAACCAACCTAACCAATCTCAAAAGAACGTGGGGCAGGTTGGTCTCTGAAAATAAGCATAAAGAACAAACTACGGTAATAAGGAGGAAATAGTGTTTTGTTTTAAAATCTAATTCGATTCCTTTTTCCCTTATAAAGTGGAATCCTTGAGCAGATGCTGGCTTGACAGCCCACTGTTCACAGAGTCCTCTTTCAGGTTTCTCAGGTCTAAATAAATTGTCTGAAGGAGTTAATAATGGTGTTAGTGTATGCGTCTCCCACATTATTGTGGAATCCATAGAGCTGTTTTTGGATGTAGTTAAATATGAGGACTCAACAACACTTAATGAGTGTATTTCATCTTGGCCAAAACCACATTTTCTTAATGAGAATTTTTTTCACTAAGTGACTTATGTAAGAGAATCGTCCACTTACAAATACCTTCGTATTCACTGCGAACTACCTTGAAAGAGCTTCCAGGTCTACCCCAGTCAACTCTTGAAACTTCCCTGTGACTTTGAATTTGGGTCGCCTGTTTAAAGCTTTCTGTCCATGCGCAGTATCTTAGCATAGAGGTCAGGTTTCTGGGAATAGCTCGTCCCTCACTGTTCCCGTTAGGATTTTTGCCCGTCGGAGCTGCTCCCAGGGTCCCACAAACAATACGTGTAAATGCACAGCCTGTATTTTATCGCACCATCCCAGGCAGGCCTTTGCAAGTGTATGAAAATTTGTCTAGTCGTTTTCTCATGATTCAGTAACAGATGGAAACAAAATCTTCCATAGCTTAGTTGGCCCATACTGAAGATTGGTTCCTAGCAAACACGTTTTTATGGGGTTGGCTTTCATATAGTTCTCTTTTAGTCTCTAAGTATCATTTTTAGGTCAAAGTATATGTAAGAAATATATATGCATATGTGGATGCATGTATATAGTCCTCATTCTTTCTGGATTCTGTATCTGCAAATCTGCTTACCACTAACATTTATTCATCATCCTAGAACAGTACTCTATTGTACGATCATTCACATGCATACGCAGAGCCTCAAAAAATGTGATCCACCAAACAAGTACTTTTCCAGCTGAGGTTGAACCTGGTGACACTCTGTTTTTCTATTTCACCTCTGGTAAATGGAAACAAGTTTCATTTTGATAGGTTATTTAATAAGGAGTTTTTTGCATTTTTGTTGTTGTTAGTGATTTCCCTGTTTGAAATGGCCCTAAATGTAGTGCTCAGATGCTCTCTAGTGTTCCTGAGTGCAAGAAGACTGGGTTGGGCCTCAGGGAGAAAATACTGTACGGCTCATCCAGGCATAAGTTACAGTGCTGTTTTCTCTGAGTTCGATGTTAATGAATCAAAAGTATATATTAGATATGGCATTTTTAAGGAGACACAAAACAAGTTATGTCTTGATTGGTTAACAAAAATGTGACCAGAGGAGCGTAGAAACTTAACCTTGTGCTTCTCCTAGGAGCTGCGGTTGAGCATTCACTAATTCCGTGCTGGCAGGAACTTAATAAAACATAATTATCATGATGAGAATGTCTGTATGTGGGCGTGTGTGTGTGTGTGTGTGTGCGTGTATAAAATAGTGTCCCCCACCCCCATGTTAGTATATCAAATACTAACCACAGGCACTGTGTCATAAAGAATTTTGGGATGTGATTCTGCAAGTTTCTTGGTCTTTCTACTCCAGGAAGCTCCATCCAGAAATAATCCATGAATGAAAACACCTAAATAGAAAAGAAGCAGGTTAATACAACTGTTTAAATATGTATTTGATTAAGTTCTGAATCTAAAATTCCTCTGAGTGCTCTGCAGATGGTACCAGGTCAGCAGCCCAAGGCTTGTTCTAAAGTAAAAGCAGTATTCTCAGTGCTTTGTCTTAACATCCAGATTCTAAGAATATCTATATTCTTCCTAGTCAACTCAATACTAAGATTAGATGTGGAAGATAAAAGAAATTTTAAATTAGTCTATGGGAAATTCTCAGTCTGGGTGAACAGTACCAGATTTATATTTTTAATTGGCCAATGGTTATAATGTGAGAGGCCATGAAGTCTGCAGGAAAAATTCTTAATGCAGTTGTAGGGACTCAGTGGCTTCGAGGCACCATGTGAAGAAAATATGCTTGTGCAGATCTCTAATATCATGAAAGTTATCTCTCTGTCCCTCTTTCACAATTTACCCTCACTCCCAGATCTCTTCTTAGTCTGAGAGAACACATGGGTGACCTCCTTCCAGAACGTAATTCATAGACTAACCACAGAAGAACACAAACTAGGAAATCCCTGAAACTCCAGTCAGTTCTCGGTCCTTTTGTGTAAAGCTTCACAAATTGAATCCAGGTGTACGTACGTGAAAACATTCCGTGTAATGGTTGCACAGATGTGAAGGGAAGCAATGTGGAACTCAGACCTAGGTCTTAGTTCCTAATTTTCTGTGTGACCTTGAGCAAGTCATTTAACTCTGGGTATATTTGGTCCTCTGAGAACAACTAGAAAACATTTGCAGAACAGTAATGCCTACTTTCTGCCTTGTAGAGTCGTTACGGTCAAGTCAGCTGATACTAGTGAGGTAGTGTGTGGAAGTCCGTCTGGGCCGTCCCGTCCAGTGGGACTTTCTGTAATGAAAGAAATAAGCCATATCTGTGCTTTGCGGTGTGGTAGTCATTGGCTATTAAAAACCTGAAACATGGCTAGTGTGATTGAGGGACTTTAATTACAGCTTAATTTTAAGAGCCGCACGTGGCTAATCTAGTGACGAATGTTGCCTGGGGAGGAAGACTCCCTCTTCTCTCAGTTTCCACTGACGGAAAGAGCAGTGGGAGTAAAACACCAGTTTTATTAACTGGCGAAGCACTTGTCCAGTAACTTTTCAACGATTGTTCTGGTAAAGCTAAATTGCAAAATGCACCTTAAGCCTGGAACGATGTTGGGGATAGACCTGCCCGAGAGAGAGAGGCTGGCCGGTAGCCTCATCCTACAGACTGATTCTCCAGCCCTCTCTGAGGCCTCCAGGGCAGCCACAGTAATGGATAGGGATAGGAAAACAGAAGCCTACAGACAGGTCCAAGAGAGCCATTTGATACCCTGCCCCACTGACTTGTAAGCATGGCCCACTGAATCTCTGGTTTGAACTAGTCAGATGGTCTGTTCTCCACTTGGGGAAGAAAGATAAAGTCAGAAAAAGTAAACAGTTCATTTCAACACCTAAGGAAAGTGGCAATAAGGATAACATTTCCTCCAACCCAGCAACAATTTTACAGGAAATGCGATGGAGATCTACAAACACGGTTTTCTTCCTCCTGGTCAGGACAGGCCATAGGGAAGAATCAAGATCTAAAAGGATCTGAAAGGACAAGTAGAGGCTGGCTGGGTCCTGGCTCGGAGCTGCTCCTACTCTGGGCCACAGCCTTTGCCATCTCGGCGATGCGGCTGACATACGGTGTCGGCTGCGGCTTCTTTAGCTCCTCTCCATTTTCTGCCTCCTGCTGTATAACATCCGTCACTGGGGACTCTGAGTCCCCCATTAGTACTAATGATTCTGATAAGAGAAATCTTAGAAAGTACAGCTAGAATGTGTGATTCCAAACTTACATGGATTTTCAGTGGCATTGTGGCCACGTCACGAGTCACTTTAAGAGTGACCTTTTTCGTTAAGTTCAATTTAATCCTAGGTAAGTAAGGCTGACTTCTTTGTGAGCCCCAGAACCCAGAAACAGGCACACACTAAAGTGTGTATGAAAGAGACCGGCTGGTGGCATGGTAGAGAGAAACTCTGGGGGAGAAAAAACACCTGTTCTTCCCAGGTGTGATCTGGGTTCCTCCCATGACGGTCCCATGAGAAAGTTGTTCTTTGGGAAAAGCTCATCGCTCCAAATCCTTCCATGGAATCTGTTTCCTTTGGGTAATTAGCTAAGTTGGAAGGAGAAAATAAGAATGACAAAAAGACTATATTGTGGGTATCTGTGTTTATTGGTGAAAACGTGTGTGTGTGTGTGTGTGTGTGTGTGTGTACAAAGCAATAAAATTCACAATTTACTGTCTATCAGCAGTAATTCACGAATTACTGTCCATCAGCTATTATAAATCAGACCTTGGCTGATACTTCAACATTCAGTGAAATAGTTCATTTAATCGATGGCTACGCTTCACTGCATGATCTTAGAGCACAGAGTGGTCCTCACTGATCCTGAACTGTACTTTATATCTGCCCCACTATTTTCCAGATAATTTTGGATTTTGCTACATTTAGATCTTGAATAAGAACAGTTGTGGGTTAAAGTAGTAAATCACTGTAAAAAGAGATACCAACGACCTTGTGCCATGTCTAAGTTCAGCGTATAATGACTGGCGATTCAATAGTTTTATCTTTAATATTACGTAGTTCATAAACTTCAGGCAATGCGTTGAGTAATTGTGTTTTTTAGCTGAGATCAAAAAAACCTATATTCTGAGGGACATCTATACTAACTAGCCTTCAATTGAAATGTCATTTTCCCTGCCTTTTATCATAATGATATGAGGAGAATTTAGAAAAAAAAATCTTGCAACTGAATTAAATACTTTAGAGTCAACCATAGGTTCTTCAAGAAACTTTCCTTGAGAAAGGTGATAATGTTTTCAAACTTGTACTTCCACAAAAAATACTCAGCAGGCCTTTGAGAAAGCAGCTAGTGAAGCATAAAAGCCAGACGGCGTGGGCTTTGGTCAGCTCTGCCTGTTGCTGGCCGAGACACCCTGGGCAGGTTAGTTAACTCTCCGGAGCCTTTGTTTCCACCTAATGGGGGGTGTTCTGGACCCAGCAGTGATACAGAGCAACTCCATGCCCCACTCTGATTCCCTTTTACCCAACTTAGTTGGAACCAAATTATTTATCCTTCTTAGTATATTGCTTATCTATCTACATTTTGACTTTTATTAGGACAGGGGAACTTAAATATCTATTTTATTGGGGCACCTGGGTGGCTCAGTGGGTTAACGCCTCTGCCCTCGGCTCAGGTCATGATCCCAGGGTCCTGGGATCGAGCCCCGCATCGGGCTCTCTGCTCATCAGGGAGCCTATTTCCCCTGCCTCTCTCTGCCTGCCTCTCTGCCTACTTGTGATCTCTGTCTGTCAAATAAATAAATAAAACCTTTTAAAAATATATATCTATTTTATTGATCTCTCTTACAGCATGTGTTACAGTGAGCTGTACGGAGAATGTATTATTTTAAGGCTGATATAATGGAAGGAACAATAAACAACACCTTAGCAGAAGGTTCTTACATGCCCTTCGGGTATTCAACAATATGACCATTCTGAGTGTGTTGGGAATAAAAATAAAAGAAAAGAGCAACTGTCCCAGGATTAAGTCCTTGGAAACTCCAGTATTCAGAGGAGGAAAAGCTAGCAAAGAAGCATGAATGTGTCCAGTGAGAGAATCAGGAGAAACCCAGGGAGAAGGATGTCTTCAGAAGGAGAGTGGTGTCCACGGATGAGAACTACGAGTTTAAGACGAAGACTGAATTCATGGGATTTGCCAATAAGGAGGTCATTACTCACTCTGTTTATTACTAACATCAGTTTATTGGAGCGGATGAGAGGTAGATGGGAACTAGGAAGTGAGAACCTGGAGAGGGCATGTAAAGACAATTCTTTGAAGAAATTTGCTATAAAAGGGAGAGAGACATGGGACAGTTGCTGAGGGTATGTGGATGTTAAGATGGTTGGAATTCTTTGTTGATTTTTTTTTAAAGATTTTATTTCTTTATTTGACAGACAGAGAACACAAGTAGGCAGAGAGGCAGGCAGAGAGAGAGGAGGAGGCAGGCTCCCTGCTGAGCAGAGAGCCCGATGCGGGGCTCGATCCCAGGACCCTGGGATCATGACCTGAGCTGAAGGCAGAGGCTTTAACCCACGGAGCCACCCAGGTGCCCCTGTTGATTTGTTTTTAAGGTGACAGACTGTAAAAGTATAGTGCATGTTGGTAAGAATTTCTTTTCCTCAACTCTTTGAGAGTAACATACATGATGATGAAAATTCTGACAGTTGAGCAAAGCAAGCAAGAACGTTTTCTGTTCCGTATCTGGATCGAAGCTGACTCGTTTTGTCTGCGCACTCACCGTCTTCCGGGGCGTGCTTGTACTCCTTGTCCTCCATCACTTCGTAGTCGAACCCGAGAAGGTCGATGGGGATGGTGTATTTCCTGGCGTAGTTCTGCTGGGCACCAGTCAGGAAGGCTTGCGTGAAGAAGAAGCCGGAGAGCCAGAAGACCGGAGGAGGGCCAACCTCGTACCACTGCTGCGGTGACACAGCACATGTGTCGTGAGGTTGGAGCCTTTCAACTTTGAATACAACAACAGCTTAATAAAATTCACCCCAGCACTCCCCCTGTTATGCTTTAGGTAGACTCATAAGTGAGCCAACACATTCAGGAAAAAAACTTGACACTGTCGAGGTTTTAAAAAGCTACTTATTCAGTGTATGTTCTGACTTCCATTTCACAACCATTGTCTCAGCTGGGATGTCACAATGTGGGTTAATGCAGAAGTGAATGTCTCTGTATGTGCCTAGTGATTCCTTCCAAAAAGCTCCACACAATGATGAATATCTGATATACGTTGTTGCACAATATATCATGTTCCATAGTTGACTAGATCCCTATAACATCTGGTAATATTTTTCCCATTTTTTTCTCTCTCATCATTGCTGTCCAGTAGAATATTCCTTTGGAAGTTTTCCCACCTACTTTACCAAAATACAATAAAATCCAACATATGGAAACACAGTATTATACAGAGAAGTTATTAAAGAAACCATAGTGAGAGCTTAAGATATTATAAATATCAAAGATACCCAAATAATTCTGTTCATATCATACTTTAAGAAGCTAATTGACTACTGATTTTAAATAGAAAATTATAGAAGTCAAATGAGTTTGAAGAACTTTTCCCTGTTAGAGTCCAAGGTAGAGCCTCCATCGTTCAAGAATAATCTTGTTTCTTTAGTATCAACTCTAGTCATAACAAGAAGGCCTGTGTTATTCAAGGAAAGTTGAGTCATTTTATCCCTGCAGAAATTTTCTCACAGGCAGTTTTGATGCATTATGAACAGTATGTAGGAAATTAATACTTTTAATGAATATAATTAATAACATAGTTAAACACCAGTATTGCCGGATAATTAGGAGACAGGTTTCTGCGCACTCAACATTTCCAAGACAATTCGCCATGGAGATTATTACCGTGTTGGGCTGAACCAGCAGTCTACTGACTTCATGATCTGGAAGAATGCTGGACAAGGAAAAGATAATGCTGCTTGCTAGTAGCTTGCCTGGCTTTCTAAGGTGCTCTGCTCTAGGAATCTATTTTGATGCTTAGTATTTAAGGTAAAAAATCAACACAACCAGTTGTTTTCTCTCTTCAAGCATCCCTGACTTGAGTGTGTTGTTTACCAAATCTGAACACCTGTTCCTAAAGAAGCTTTCAGAGATTCTGTTTTCCATATTCGTATTTTGACAGTTCAGTGTAACAGTTACATACATTATATGCAATACTGAGTAGTGGTCATTTGTGTCTGGGATGCACAGAAAAACTAGAGAGTAATGTCACATTAGGCATCCTGATGAAAATGAAATGAAACCATATATGATAGTTTAGATGAACTCACTTGCAAGAATTTCAGTCTTGAAAGGAAGTCATTCACATAGCTCCCAAGTGGTTTAAGGCTTGGGTATGATTTTCCCATCCACATTCCTGGAATTTTGACATTCAGAATGCTGCTAACCACTTCTTCAAGATCTGTAGACATCACCACAAGCCCCTGAAACATTTGGTTAACATGATAATACTGATTTTGGACACCCCTCTCTTAAACATCCTTTTCATTATCCTTTGTTTAAACTTGTGATGAAAGCTGAGTCATATAGGAAAAAAGAAAAGATACATTCTTTTGCTGACAGTAAGTCATGGAGTCATTGAACTATTCCTTACAAAATATTGACAATTTTACTTTTAATCAAATTTTTGTGAAAAATTTTCTTACTGGGGTATAATTGACACATAACATGGTAGAGTTGACCCTTGAACCAATGGATTTGAACTGTAATGGGTCCATGTGGATTTTTTTCAATAAATACATTGAAAAAAAAATTTTTTTTGAGATCTGTACCTATTTGAAGAAACTCACAGATGAACCAAATAACCTGGAAATAATGAAAACTTTCAGAGAATGGTATTGTAAGAATACAGTACATTATACATGTTATGTGTTGACTGTTTATGTTATGGACAAGGCTTCCAGTCATCAGTTGGCTATTAGCAGTTAAGTTTTTGAGAGGTCAGGAGTTATATGTGGATTTTTGGCTACAAGGGGTTCAGCAACCCTAACCCTCATGTTGTTAAAGCCTCAACTGTATTAGTTTCATAGATACAATATGATGGTTTAGTATTTGGATATATTGCAAAATGGTCACAATAGTCTGGGTAACATCTGTCACCATACATAGTTCCAGTATTGTTTCTTGTGATGAGAACTTTGAAGATTCACTCTCAACAACTTTTGAATTTGCAACACAGTATTACTAACTACAGTCATTGGGCCATACATCGCACTCCCATGGCTTTTACGTTATAACTAGAAGTTTGTGCCTTTGACTTCCTTCAGCCTTTTGCCCACCCTGGAAAAATCTTAATACTCAGCTTCTCACTAGCTATTAAATCACAGACTAACTTGGACTTAGTTTACTGCCCTTTTTTTTTTTTTTTTGCCTTTAAAAAAAATTTTTTTTAATTAACATATAATGTGCTGTTTGCCCCAGGGGTACGGGTCTGTGAATCATCAGGCTTACACACTTCACAGCAAGTTCACTGCTCTTTTGAATCGACAACTGTTACATCTCCTGTCTTCTTAAAAGAATAGTGATGAATATAAAATTAGAAAAATTGTATGAAATCCTTTGGAAAGTTAAAATAGTCTCAGTTCCACCTATGAAGTCTAACTGATCTTATCCCATTTTGTTAATTATTTAAGTAAACTCTGCCCAACATGGGGCTCAAAATCATGACCCTGAGATCAAGAGTTGCACGCTCTACCAACCGAGCCAGCCAGGAGCCCCAGTCTCACCCATTTTGAATCACTGGTGGACATATGTGAAAACTTTGAGGCCTTTAAAAATTACTGCCTCCTTGATCTCACAGTTGGGCCAGTTGCCATCATCGCTTCTCTTTTCTCTCTAGTTGACAGAATTACCCCTACTAACATACGGAGAAGATTTTAGAGTAAATTTAATATGTTCAACACCCACATTTCCTTTGCCTCCTTTCCCAAACCCACTAAAACAGCAGTAAAAGAATTTATGTTTTAAGGGCATAAGCCTACAAGTGCAGAAAAAAGTTAGGGCAGGGCAAAATGGCAACACAGTTTTGGGAGCTAGAAAGCATTTGGACTGTTGGCAGGTGATGTTGAAGTCGGGCATTAACCGGATCCTGACCAGCAGAGGAGAAAGCCAAGCAGCAACCAGACATCACCGGGGAATACCCAGAAGTGTTTGGAACTGAGGAAAGTGAGGAGTGGAAGGTGCTGCCCAATGAGAAGGGTTATTGAAATTGGGTTTCAAAAACAGATTTCTAGGACTTCTCCCACAAATCTGCACATTGCCTACCTTGAATGAAACGTGCAAGGGAAAATAAGAAATCCCTGGGGGCTGCCAGGCTCAGCTGGGGAGCAGATTACCACCCTGAAGTCAGGAATCACATGAACGAATGTACACTGGATGCGGAGATCCCCGAGCCCATCCTCCTCTTTGCCCCGGAATACCGGAAACCAGGCCGTTCTCTCCCAGGAAGGACACAGGAAGAACCAGGTCAAGGAGAAACCAAGGATCCTGACTGCTGCTTAGCCAAACATTCCAGCCAGAGGACACCGCAGCCAGCCCAGGAGACCCCGCTTTCCATAATAGCTCCTATTCAACCACTTAGCTCCTCCTCCCAAGCTACAACAGAAACAAGCCCGGCTGGAACGTCGCTAGGACCATTGCTGGCCGCCTGCACACTTGCTCCCCCACAGTCCTTCCTGCAGGGGTCAGAGTGAACTTCTAAAAATATGAAACAGATCATTTCACTTTGTTGCTTCAAACACTCTGAAGACCTCCCCTTACTTTTATTTTTCAGAACAAAAGTCATGATCTTCAGCATGGCCAACAAGGCCACGATGAGTCTGTGGTTCTTTCTGTCCTGTTTCCCTCAGGCTCACTCCACTCCAGCCCCAGGAGCCTTTCCTAGTGTTCCCGGACCAGGCCAAGCCTGTTCTTCTCATGGTCTTTGCACTTACCATATCCTCAGCCTGAATGTTCCATGGTTTGCCGTGAGGTTCAGACCCCTGCGGAAGGGTCAGCACCTTTCACTTTGTGTCAGTCGTCTGACACAAAATGGGTTTCCCACCCTTTCCCACCCATCACGGGAACTTAACATTTATCAAAATTATACATTTATTTTAAATTTTTATCTCCCTAATCAAAACTTCACTCTATGGGGGCTCCAGGTGCCTCATTTGGTTAAACATCTGACTCTTGATTTCAGCTCAGGTATGAGACTAAGCCCAGTGTCCAACTCTGCGCTGGGCGTGGAGCCTGCTCGGGATTCTCTCCCTGTCCTTTGATCCCTCCCCACTGTCTCACTCTCTCAAAAATATATGTGCTGCCAGGGCACCTGGGTGGCTCAGTGGGTTAAAGCCTCTACCTTTGGCTCGGGTCATGGTCCCAGGGTCCTGGGATCGAGCCCCGCATCGGGCTCTCTGCTCAGCAGGGAGCCTGCTTCCTCCTCTCTCTCTCTCTGCCTGCCTCTCTGCCTGCTTGTGATCTCTGTCAAACAAATAAATAAAATTTAAAAAAAATATATGTGCTGCCGAAGTGAGCACTCTCTCTCAAAAATAAAATAAAGATTGGTTGTTTATTTTTTTTAAAGGGTGGGAGCACACCTGGTGGCACAGTTGGTTAAATGTTCGACACTGTTTCCAGCTCAGGTCATGATCTCAGGGGCGTGAGGTCAGGCCCCGACTCAAGCTCAGTGTGGAGTCTGCTCAGTTTCTCCCCCTCCCTCTGCTCCTCCCCCCACTCTTTTCTCTCTCTTTCAAATAAATAAACCTTTAAAACTTAAGCTCTATGAAAGCAAAGGCTTGGTCTTTCTTACTCCTTTGTGTTTTCTTAGCATGTATCCTATCTAGCAAACTATGCCATTGAACACACTCCATAATTCCTCACCCACTTACGAACTGTCACCCCCAGAATCCTACATGGTCTTCCAGGGCAGGGATTTTGCTTCTCTCCCCAGAATGCAGAACGAACAGTGTTTGCACACAGTCTCTCCCCCAGTAAATATTTGCTGAGTAAAATGAATGATAAGTTATTGCAAGGATTTTTCTTTTATATATATCCTTGTATATTTCCTTACCTTGATCGCTTTTTGAATATCAATGCATGAGTCCCTTATGGTCTGCAACAGTTTATTGAACCGTCCCATCTCTTGGACAAGCACAGTGTTCATGCTCTGAGTATACGTTGTCGGGTACCTCCTCATCGCGGCCTCAACGTCAAAGTTGTGGGGAAGTTTGCCCAAGATGTCGCCAGCAACCTCATCTACGACTTCATCTGAGGATTTTGCACCGGCGTCTGCTGAACGAGACTGTAAAGAATTCACGCGAACAACGAGAACTCCTCAGTAAGCTGTAGGGATGGCTGAATAAGAAAACTCCGAAGGTACATTTTGTGCGAATGAGTACTATTCTCCTATTTTACCAATGATGCTTCTCTGAACAAGACGGACTGAAGTGGTAAAAACAGGCATGGGATGGGGATTCAGGAGAAAACCAGTGTTAGGGAGGAAGGAAGAGGGCGTGGACAGTTGTCACGGGCAAGAGAGGGTCTAGAGCAAGACAATGAGCCGCACGCTGGGCTACGTAGGTGGAGGGGTGGATGGCGCCGAGCAAGGGAGAGAAGCGTTTATGTCGGTGGGGTCCTTCACAAGTGGTGAGCTTTAGCAGCCGGGAGAAGGGAATTTGATCTTGCCTTGAGAAGCTTGCCACAAAATATATTTGCCAATAACTCTGGTGCCTACTGGTTGCCAAAAGCAGAGATATAGTTTTGTCCTTGAACCAGAAGGGCAAAGAAAATTAGCTCGTCTCCTCAAAGCAGTTGCAAGAGTTATGGAGAAAGGCAGACTTTAGGGATCCACACTCAAACAAAGGAAGGGGAACTTCATTTCAATTTTTATTTTTTATGTTTATAGTGGCAGGGTGCGAATGAATCTATATATTTTTGGAAAACCATTTAAATCCTCACAATAAATGAATGTGTGTATGTACTTGCGCATGCACGTTGAGAGAAAACAAGCACAGTTAGGATATAAACGAATATATCTCATATTTTTCAAGCCCTAGGAAATTGTGTTTAGTCTTATTTCAGATTTTGTATTTCCTGGTTTCTTTACTGGCGCTTAGGCATAAACGCAAGAGCTCTGCCAAAGTAACATTCCCAAGACCAATATTTCTTATTCTAATTTTTTTTCCTGTTCTGTTTTTTTAAGATATTTTAAATACATAATGTAAAAGTTTTGTCATTGTTAACTTGCTCTCCAAACTCTGCTGTTCTGGTCTCTTTGCCACTGAGATGTGGTAAACCCAATGTAGAAGCAATGAACTCCTGCCTACCCATTAGCATAATTGTACTTGCCAATCTGAGGGTGAGGATATTGAAAGAGGCTGTTTAATTACATACTGAGAAAATACCCCAAGTGTATTTAGACTTATCGGTTTGGTTCTGAGTCATTTTCTGTTGGAATGAACCTACTGTTGTATGTGTTCTGTAATGTGGCACACCCCATCAACCTTAAATAAAGCCAAAAGCCACCCTAAATGTCCTGTTGTCACTCCCCTGTGTATCACATGTGTCTAATACTCCTGGACATCTACTTACTCATGTCTGTGCATATACTTTTGTACTCAGGAAAGAACTGATTTTAGTGGAATTAACATATGTAAATATGGATGTAAAAAATGGTCTTTTTTCTTTCTCCCTTATTGGAAAATGTCATCAGACAGTAGACCACAGTGAGGAGTACCATGGACTCTTCCATCAAGGACAGCACACCACTTTATCCTCCTAATACGGTTCTTTTAGCTCCCCCCACCACACGCCATCGTCTCTTATAATCTGCCCTGCTCGCTCCTGGCCCATCTTTAGAATCCAGAAAAAGTTTAGCATTATGGTTCAGAACGCAGATTCTGGAGCCAAACTACTGGGATTCAGACTGCTTTGAGTCCTGGCTTGAATTTGTACCTTCAGCAAGCTACTTAATCATTCTGTATCTGTTTTCTAGCTGTAAAGTGGGAATAATAAGCCCTTACCTCAGAGGACTGCCGTATACATCGCACTGTTACGCACGAAGCACTTGGAACAGTGTCAGCATAGTCAGTACTATGTCAGTGTTGGCTACTATCATCATTATTCTGAGATTCCATAAAAGTAAAAACATCCCTAGAAGTCAGTTCGTGGGATAATTCACTGGACCAAATAAGTCTTCTTATTCAAATTTTACTCAGTCACTAAGGGAACTCTTACCATTTGGACTAATCTGCTTTCAAAAATGAAAGAAACCAACGACTGAGCATTTCTGCTAAAGGGAGAGTACAAGAGAAGATCTCCTAGTAGAAGAGCAAGATTAAATGTTTTTTATTCAAATACACTGACTCGTGCCTATGGCATGCTGAGTTCTAATGCCTTAAATTACTCTCTGACATGTGATTTTATTTATGCTCTCATAAGTGGAACTGCATGTCTACAAAGTGTCAATGATAGTTTTCTCCTCAACCCTTTTGTACATCCTTACTTCCTGTTGCAAGTCTTGAAATATGATGGAATCTGATAAAATGCTGATGTGAAAGAAACTTTCTATGTAAACCACGTTACATGTTCTGGAACATTTGGAGAAGATAAGTCACTTTATCGGTTGCTGTTGAATTAGTAAGAGACTAGGAAACAGGCAAAATTTTAGACTGGATTCTGGCATCAAACCTCTTCCCACGTATCACCACGCCCACCCCGCCGCACCCTGCAGGGCCATCCTCCCCCGGGCAGGTGTGACCGTGAGCCCAGGGGGCAGGCGTCTCTCCCAGCGGACCCACACAGGCCCCCTGCGCGCACCCAGGCCACTGACCACACACTGCTCCGAAGCGTCAGCTTCAGTGCTGGTGGAAAGAGATTTTATTTGCTTATTTATTTAAGAGAGAGAGGGGGGCAAAAGCATGTGCACAAGAGGGGATGAAACAGAAGGAAAGGGAAAGGGAAGAGGGAGGAATCTCAGGGAGACTCCGCACTGAGCATGGGCCCAGCTTGGGGCTCAACCTCATGACCCTGAAGTCATGAGCAGGCCCGAAACCAAGAGTCAGATGCTGAACTGAATGAGCCGCTCAAGAGCTGCTCTCCTGGTGGAAATAGGACCAGGCTTTCTTGCACTTTTCCCCCTTTCCTTTGGAATCAGGCTTAGAGGTTATTGTTTGTTTGTTTTTTTCTTTCTTTGGATCATGCTTCCTTCCTTTCTTTTTCTTTAGAAAACTATCTTATAGTTTTTTGTTTGTTTCTTTGGGGGTTTTTCTTGGCCCCTTTTCCTTTTTTCAGATCAGGATTTTTTTTCTTTTTCAATCAGGCTTATTTTAACAAATCAAAGCACACCTAGTTAAAGGCCTAAACACTCCCTATCGCAAGAACCGAGGAACTCTGCAGAGGACTGACCCGTGAGAAGAGCAGCCCAACCACGAGGGCAGCGCACACAGCACAACGGAGACGCCTGCGGGAGTGCCAGGCCCTGGACAGCATGTGACTCCTAGTCTTACTCTCAGTCAGTAAGTAATTAATAACAAAAATAACAAGTATTCAAGTACCCGAAGACAGAAACCCAGACATAATGCCAAGATGGGGGAATTCTCTGCTAAAGAAAGATCAAGAAGAAATCACAGCCAGGGATTTACTCAAAACAGATACAAGCAATATGTCTGACAAAGAATTTAGAACAGAAGTCATAAGAACTCTGGCTAGACTCAAAAGAAGCACAGAAAGCACCAGAGAAACCCTGGCACAGAGATAAAAGACCAAAAAACTAGTCAGGTCGAAAAGAAAAAATGCTCCGACTGAGATGCAAACCTGACTGTATGTAATCACTGTGAGGATGGAAGGAGCAGGGGACAAACAGGTGATACAGAAGATGAAATTATGGAAAATAATGAAGCTGAGAAGAAAAGGGAAAGAAAACTATTAGATCATGAATATAGATTTAGGGGACTCGGCAATTACATAAAGCTTGACAATAGCCATATTATAGGAGCCCCTGAAGAAAGAGTGGGAAAAGGGGGCAAAAGGTTTATTTGAATAAATTATGGCTGAGAACTTCCCTAATCTGGGGAAAGAAACAGGCACTACAGTCCAAGAGGCACAGAGAACTCCTCTCAAAATCAACAAAAACAGATCAATACCGAGACATATAGTGAAACTTGCAAAATTCAAAGATAAAGAGAGAATTCTGAAAGTAGCGGGAAAAAAAATGCTTAACCTACAAAAGTAGATATATAAGGTCAGCAGCAGGCTTGTCCACAGTAAGTCGGCAGGCCAGAAGGGAGCAGCATGAAATAGTCAATGTGCTAAGGGGAAAAATATGTCGTCCAGTATACTTTACCCAGCAAGGCTGTCATTCAGAATAGAAGGAAAGATAAAGAATTTCCCAGATAAGCAAAACCCAAAGGAGTTTGTGAACACTAAACCAGCCCTGCAAGAAATATTAAAGGGTGCCCTTTTAGTGGGAAAGAGAGACCAAAAAGCAATAAAGACTAGAAAGGAAACAGATACAGTCTAAAGGAAGAGCAACTTTACAGTTTTAAATGGCACTAAATCATATCTGTCAATAATTACTCTGAATGTAAATGGATTAAATGCTCCAATCAAAAGACATAGGGTATAAGAATGATTAAAAAAATAAGACCCATGATACGCTGCTTACAAAAGACTCATTTTTAGACCCAAAGACACCTGCAGATTGAAAGTGAGGGGATGGAGGACATTTTATCATGCAAAAGGTCATCAGAAGAAAGCTGGAGTATCCATACTTAGATCAGACAACTTAAATTTTAAACCAAAGTCTGTAATAAGAGATGAAGAATAGCACTATATCATAATAAAGGGGTCTACCCAACCAGAAAATCAAACAATTGTAAATATTTATTCTTCTAACTTAGAGTCACCCAAATATTTAAATCAATTAATAACAAATATAAAGAAACTCACTGATAATACAATAATAATAGGGAACTTTAACCCCCCACTCATAGCAATAAACAGATCATCTAAGCAGAAGATCAACAACGAAACAAGGGCTTTCAATGACACACTGGACCAGATGGACTTCACAGATATCGCCAGAACATTTCATCCTAAAGTGGCAGAATACACATTCTTTTTGAGTGAACATGGAATATTCTCCAGACTAGATCACACACCAGGTCACAAATCAGGCCTCAACCAGTGCAGAAAGATTGAGATCATACCATGCATATTTTCAGACCACAGTATTATGAAATTTGAAGGCAACCACAAGAAACAATTTGGATTGACCACAAACACATGAAGGTTAAAGAACATCCTACTAAAGGATGAATAGGTTAATCAGGAAATTAAAGAAGAAGTAAAAAATTCACAGAAGCAAATGAAAATGAAAACACAGTAGTCCAGAAACATCTGGGATGTAGCAAAGCAGTCAAGGAGGGAAGTATATAGCAATGCAATCCTACCTCAAGAAGCAAGAAAAATCTCAAATACACAATCTAACCTTACACCTAAAGGAGCTAGAAAAAGAATAGCAAATAAAGCCTAAAACCAGTAGAAAAATGGGAATGATAAAAGATTAGAGCAGAAATAAGGGATACAGAAATTAAAAAAAGAACAACCGAACAGATCAACAAAACTAGGAGGTGGTTCTTTGAAAGAATTAACAAAATTGATAACCTGGCCAGATTTATCAAAAAGAAAAAAGAAAGGACCCAAATAAATAATCACTAAAGAGAGGGAAAGATCACAACCAACACTGCAGAAACACAAACAATTATCAGAGTATATTACGAGCAATTATATGACAACGAATTGGGCCATCTGGAAGAAATAAATAAATTCCTATAAAAATATAAGCTACCAAAACTGAAGCAGAAAGAAACAGAAAATTTCAAGAGACCAATGACCATCAAAGAAATTAATTAGTCATCGAATATCTCCCAAGAAACAGGAGTCCATGGTAGATGGCTTCCCAGGGGAATTCTACCAAACATTTAAAGAAGAGTTAGCACTTAATCTTCTCAAACTGTTCCAAAAAATAGAAATGGAAGGAAAACCTCTAAACTATTCTATGAGGCCAGAATTATCTTGACTCCAAAACCAGACAGAGCACCTACTAAAAAGGAGAATTAATGGGCCCCTGGGTGGCTCAGTCAGTTAAGCATCTGAAGCTTGATTTGGTCTCAAGTCATGATCTCAAGGTTGTGAGATCGAGCTATGTGTCAGTCTCTGTACTCAGCATGGAGTCTGTTTGCGTGTTTTCCCTTCACTGCTCCCAGCCCGTTTCCTCTCTCTTTTTCTTTCTGTAAGTTCTTTCTAGCTCAGTGAAAGCTAGAAACCTACACTCTCGCTTTACTGAGATTTCCGAGTACACTTTTCATATTGCCTTAATGTAGCAATAATGTGTTTATGCATTTGTTTCTTTGCACATTTTGTCAAATATTAAAACTCTACTTTTTTGTCAAATATTAAATATTAATATTTAATTTAATATTAAATTTAATAATATTAAATTTGTCAAATATTAAAACTCTACCAAAACATTTTAAAAAAGGGAAAATTTCAGACCAATATCCCTGATGAACATGGATGCAAAAATTCCCAACAAGATACTAGCAAATTGAATCCAACAGGATGTTAAAAGAATTGTTCACCACAATCAAGTGGGATATTTTTCCTGGACTGCAGCAGTGGCTCAATATTCACAAATCAATCAACATGATACACCACATTTATAAAAGAAAGGATAAGAACCATAATTCTCTCAACAGATGCAGAAAAAACATTTGACAATATATAGTACCTTTCTTGAAAAAAACCTCAAGAAAGTAGGGATAGAAGGAATAAAGCTCAATATCATAAAGGCCATATATAAAAGACCCATAGTTGGGGCGCCTGGGTGGCTTAGTGGGTTAAAGCCTCTGCCTTTGGCTCAGGTCATGGTCTCAGGGTCCCACATTAGGCTCTCTGCTTAGCGGGGAGCCGTCTTCCCTTTCTCTCTCTGCCTCTCTGTCTACTTGTGATCTCTCTCTGTCAAAAAAAAAAAAAAAAAAAGACCCATAGTTAATATCATCCTCAATGGGGAAAAACTGAGACTTTTCTCCTAAGGTCAGGAACATGACAGGGGATGCCCACTATCACCACTGTTGTTCAACATAGTGCTGGACATCTTAGCCTCAGCAATCAGGCAGCAAAAAGAAATTTAAAACATCAGCAAGGAAGAAGCCAAACTTTCACTATTTGCACATGACATCATACTCTATGTAGAAAACCCAAAAGACTCCACCAAAACATTGTTAGAAATAATACATGAATTCAGCAAAGCTGTAGGATATAAAATCAACATACGGATATGTTGCATTTCTCTACAACAATAATGAAGCAGCAGAAAGAGAAGTCAAGGTATCGATCCCATTTACAATTGCACCAAAAACCATAAGATACCTAGAAATAAACCTGACTAAAACGGTAAAAGATCTATACTTTGAAAACTATAGAACACTTATGAAAGAAATTGAAGATGACATAAAGAAATGGAAAAACATCCCATGCTCATGGACTGGAAGAACAAATATTGTTAGAATGTCTATACTACCCAAAGAATTTACACATTCAATGCAATCCCTATCAAAATACTGCCAGCTTTACAGAGCTAGAACAAACAATCCAAAAATTTGTATGGAACCAGAAAGACCCCAGATAGCCAGAGGAATGTTGAAAAAAAACCCAAAAACCAAAAAACAAAAAACCCAACAAACCCAAAGATGGTGGCATCACAATTCCGTAGTTCAAGCTCTATTACAAAGCTGTCATCATCAAGACAGTATGGTACTGGTACAAAAACAGGCATGTGGATCAATGGAACAGAAAAGAATCCAGAAGTGGACCTGCAGCTATATGGCCAAGTAATCTTTGACAAAGCAGGAAAGAATATCCAGTGGAAAAAAGACAATTTTTCAACAAATGGTTATGGGGAAACATGGACAATGACAAGCATAAGAAGGAAACTGGGCTACTTTTTTACACCACACGCAAAAATAAATTCAAAATGGATGAAAGACAAATGTGAGACAGGAAATATCAAAATCCTAAAGAACACAGGCAGCAACCTCTTTGACCTTGGCCATAGCACCTTCTTACTAGACATGTTACCTGAGGCAAGGGAAACAAAAACAAAAATGAACTACTGGGACTTCATCAAGATGAAAATCTTCTGCACAGTGAAGGAAACAATAAGCAAAAGTAAAAGACAGCCTATAGAATAGGAGAAGATATTTGCAAATGACATATCTGATAAAGAGTATGATCCAAAAGCTATAAAGAACTTATCAAACTCAATACCCAAAAAACAATAATCCACTTAAGAAATGGGCAGAAGACATCAATAGACATTTTTCCAAAGAAGACATCCAGATGGCTAATAGACACATGAAAACTTGCTAAATATCACTCATCATTGGGGAAATACAAATCAAAATGACAATGAGACATCACCTCACACCAGTCAGAATGACTAAAATGAACAACTCAGGAAAAAACAAATGTTGGTGAGGATGTGGAGAAAAGGAACACTCTTGCCCTACTGGTGGGGACAGAAGCTAAGTGCAGCCCCTCTGGGAAACAGTATGGAGGTTCCTCAAAAAGTCAAAAATAGAGCTACCCTATCACCCAGCAATTTCACTAAGAGTATCTACCTAAAGTACAGAGAAGTACAGATTTGAAGAGAGCGCAGGCACCCTGATGTTTATAGCAGCACTATTGACAGCAGCAAACTATGGAAAGGGCCCAAGTATTCGTTGCGTGACGCATAGATAAAGGAGATGTGGTGTGTTTATACATATGTGCACACATATATGTACACACACACACAGGAATATTTCTCAACCATCAAAAAGAATGAAATCTTGCCATTTGCCATGTTGTAGATGGAGCTATAGGGTACCAGGCTGAGTGAAATAAGTCGGTCACAGAAAGACAAATGCCATAGGATTTCGCTCCTGTGTGGCATTTATGAAACAATATGGATGAACTTAGGGAAGGAAAAATAAAATAAGATTAAAACAGACAGGCAGGCAACCCATAAGAAACTCTTAACCATAGAGAACGAACGAAGGGTTGTTGGGGGGCGGCGGGGGATGGGCTAGATGAGTGATGGGTACTAAGGAGGCACTTGTGAAAGCACTGGGTGTTTTAGTGATGAATCACTAAATTCTACTAAAACCAATACTACACTATACGTTACCTAACCTGAATTGAAATAAAAACTTGGAAGAAAAAGAAAATACGATGCACTTGAACACGGTTTCTGTAAGAAAGACGAAATGGAACCCCTAGCAGCTAAATGATACTCAACGATTCTTTCCCAGTCAAAAGGCTGATGGGGAAAAAGAAAAAGCCAACCCGAACCATATGCGCGTATACTTCCTGTTTAAATTCATATTTAAGGTACATAGGAATTTTCATCTTTTCCTTAAAATGGTTCTCCGCTGGAACAGACGGCCCACGCTGCTCGGGCAGACTCCCTTCCAGCCGCAGGAGTGGTTCCTGCTCGAGCGCATACCTGGGTGAGGAGAACGTTATCAAACAGCAGTTGGGTTTCCGACTGATCTTTGGTGACATCGGCGTTGGCGTTCATCCCAAAGATTTCTGGGGCGGGGTTCAGCGGCAGAGTCTTTGTGTATTCGATGTAGCTCTGGTGCTGCAAAGATGAAGACCAGAGAGTCAGGAGGTTAGAAATCAATTCTCCTGTAGAACTTGCTCTCTGAGAAGAGAAAATTTCCAGTACTCGAGTTATTGGGTGGATGAGCCTGTGGAACTGGACACCAAATGCTTTCATTTTCTTTCAACCTGGTCCAAAGTTGAAAAAAAAAAAAAAAGGAAACATTTAGGAAGAAAAAAGTAAAATGTCCCATTCAATTGGAATGGATTTTGAAATGGAGAGAGGCATATCCCGGCCACCTTATTTAGACAATTTCTTCCAGAGAAATTTTTCTGTGCCACATTTACTGATTGCTCTTCATTGATTGCAATAAAAATAATTTTTTTCTCTTTACTCTGATTTTTATATATCCTCGTGTGATAAATCCATGTAATTCAGAAAAGTAAACATTACCCACATGCTTATTAACCTGAGATAATCACCATTAACATTTCTTTTTATGCATATGCACACACATTCTATATTTTATTTACAAGGACTTCTGTCAAAATTGCAAACCTTTCTTCAGGCGCACACAGTCATACCAACACTTATAGACACATATGGTGGGTGGGGCTGGGGGCCTGGTCACTGACGGTTTCTCAAAATGGGTCATGTTACATACACCTGACTTCATCTCGCCTTTTTCTCACGTGAAATCCTGATACCCCTGGTTCCCCATGTGGGCCTCGTCCACTTGTCTAGTGACCGAGGCTCTGGGACTGATCTTCTCCTCATCCCTTTTTTTTTTTTTTTTTAAAGATTTTATTTATTTATTTGTCAGAGACAGAGGGAGAGAGAGCGAGCGAGCACAGACAAAGAGGCAGGCAGAGGCAGAGGGAGAAGCAGGCTCCCTGCCGAGCAAGGAGCCCGATGTGGGACTCGATCCCAGGACCCTGGGACCATGACCTGAGCCGAAGGCAGCTGCTTAACCCACTGAGCCACCCAGGCGCCCCCTCCTCATCCCTTTGACATCTGCTCTCAGCTAGCATTAATCCTAATGGCTGATGTGGTTATGGTATGTGCCTCTGATGCATGTGGTCATAGGTTTAACTTTCAATACATGCCCTTCTGACTTTTTGGAATAAAATGAGAACCAATTCAATAGTCCTGGCGGTCCCTGGGCGCCTTCTGTGTGATCATGTGAAGGCAGATACCGCATCTTCCACTAGGCAGCCCTGGAAAAAGGAGCAGAAGGAAATGGACTCTTGGCAGCAGATGGTTCTGTAACTCTCTTCCCCTTTCTATACGTGTGGCCTTGGGCAAGTCATTTAACTTCAGTCAACCCGCTTTCTCATTTGTAAAAAGGGCTGAGTAATAAAACCGATGTTAATTGGATGCTCTAGTGAGATAATTACTGTACTGCTTTGTAAATAAGTAAGCATGATCAAGATATTAACTATTCTTGTTAATATCATTTTGTAACCCTTCTCATGTGTATTTCCATTTTAACTGGGGACAATGTCTTTTTACCAAAGGGTCAGATTCATGACGACAGAATTTCAGGTCACTAAGAAAGATCTTCTTGGGCGAGTGGCGTTTCTGAAAGTCCTCACCTCAGAGCAAACAGCAAACCACTACCTACATATGCACGAGGTTTGTTTCAAGAAGGCTGGAAAAAGCACACATGATGGTTAACCAAAAAAATGAGGCCTCTGGGGGAAAAACAGTCACCATTTTATCAGAGGAATTTCAGGTTTTACTACTTTTCGTTTTCTTGAAGGGCGTACTTACATCGCCAGAAGGAGGAACGAAATAGATGCCGCTTGAGTCGAATTTATAGCTTGGGTTTTGGACTAATTCTTTGTTGAAGAATTTGTTCAGAATGCTGTGCAGCGTGCGCCGGTCCCAGTCGTCGGTCACGCGGCCTCCGTAGTTGCACTCCCCTGTCATGTACCGCAGAGCCTCGTACGGCAGTTCCTGGAACCCAGAGCTCGAGTCACTCCACCAGCGGAGAGTTTCCAGCCGTGTGCAGAGTCCCGCAGAGCTGTGACACCTGCTACGTGCCAGACGCAGAGTGAGCGGGACCAGAATCCCACCCCTGAAACACTGACCTTGCTGACTGCCATTTAACACAAACCCAATATAATTCAGAGATAATCAGGATAAATTTCCTGCGGTTTTTATATCCCTCTGGGTTTGACAATTGGAATCCCTGTAGAGGCAATTTTGCATATGATTTTTTACCAAAGCTCAGATTGTAAGATATCTTTTACCATTTCATGAAATACTCTTTTAAAATATTTTAATAATTTAAGCAACAGAGGAACATGGGGGAAGGGGAAAAAACTGAGAGGGGGAAGCAGACCATAAGAGACTCTTAATGAGAGAACAAACTGAGGGTTAATGCAGGGAGGGAGGTGGGGGAGGGGCTAGATGGGAAATAGGCTTAAGGGGGGCACTTGGGGCGAGAGCTGGATGTTATATCTAAGTGATGAACTCCTGAAACCAGTATTACACTACATGTTTACTAACTAGAATTCTAAAACTGGAAACAAAAAAACATTTTAAAAACTATCTTCTAATATTGAACACTTCAGTCACTCCTAATTAACTGCTGTGTTAAATTACGTTTCATTTAATATACATTTCTTAAAATTTCTAATGATTCTTTGATTCTTGAAAAGAAAACTACTATGTCAAAGATACAAGAGTTTATAAAAAGCAATTGATTAATGTCACTCAGCTACTTTTTCTTTTCTTTTTTTCTTTTTTTTTTTCCATGCCCAGCATGGAACCCAATGTGAGGCTTGAACTCATACTCTGAGATCAAGACCTGAGCTGAGATCAAGAGTCAGACACTTAACTGAGTGAGCCGCCCAGGCGGCCCACCAAACTGCTTTTCTGAAAGGCTATAGTAAATGTAGGAATCAGTTTTAAAATGTTTGCTAATTTGTTTGACCAAAGATAATATTGCCTTAATTTGCTTTCTTAGAATATCAGTGGAATTTATAGTTTTTTCATGTTTAATAACATGTGTTCTGTGAACTAGCCTTCTACCCATTTTTTTCAATTAAAGTTTTAATAGATTTATTATATATGTATTATAATATATAATATATGTTACATATTATATATACTATATATACATAGTATACATAAGCTGTTTTACACATTATCCTTTTTAATCAAATTTTTGGAAATATTTTTTCCCTTTAGTTTGCTTTTTTATTATATTCTCTGATATGAAGAATTTTTAAATGTTTATGAGTGCAAAAGTATTAATTGTTCATATTGTAATGTGTTTTATCATCAGCATAAATACTTAAATATGCACCAGCAATTCAGAGCATTCTATGTCTCATTGCTCTCAACAAAACTGAACATTATCACTTCGGGGGAAAAAACCAATGGTTAAACAATAACATTGTTTAACTCCAGGTACATTTTTAACTTTTTAAAAATATTTTTAAAATATTTTTTATTTTTAGTAATCTCTATACTCAGGGGAAATTTACTGAATTAGGAGTTGGAAGTGATAAGACTCATTATTTGTTAGAACTAGAATAAAAGGCCGAGAATTTAGGAGAGCTTGTATCAGTAACCGGTTTTCCGCAAGACTTTGTGGAGAAACAAACAGAATCAGGACGAGCTCCAGCATGTTTTTGTTCTTCCGACTGCAAATGTGATGGGAGTTTGATCAGACGCACGCGCTGCCTGGACTTGCCTTGTTAACCTCATAAAAGTGAAACATAGCAAGAAAACTCACTGGCAGAGAAAGTAGGCAGTATATGAGGTAGACCAAAGGTGAACCAGCTGGCCTCTGGGAGGGCCTCCTGATGCAGAGGAAAGAGGAGAGGGGGACGTGTTTGATCACGTAAAAAGGGTTAAACCTGCCAACCTGCCGCAGAACTGATAGTAAGATGTTCTTTGTCTCAGCAGCTTGATCACAACCAGCCGATCACACTGGGGAGTGCATTCTCCCAGGGGCCCAGGGATGCTGGCTGGGGCTGAAATCCTGGCAGCTTGCTGCTGGGCCCTCGGGGATGAAGGCTGAGACCATAGATGGAGGGAGTATACGTGGAAGCAAAGCAGGAAGTCAGCAACTTGTATGCAAGGGTGTACACAGAGTCATTCAGTTTTGCCTTGCTTATTAGCAAAAACTAAAAAGGAAATAGAATCCTAACAGTGAGCAAAGGGGGAATGCTGCATAAGCAGCCATTAAGCAAAGGTCTCTGTCTACTTTGGAAGTTGTCCACAATATATGCAGAATGAAAAGAGCAAGCTGAAAATGATTGTGTGAATACGATTATGTTTTTCAGAAAAAAACTTGTGTGTATATTGTGCTTATGTATGTATGACTTACATGCATATAGGAAAACTTCTGCACAGATATGTCCTAAGCTATGAAATTGGTTGCTTTGGAGTAAAAGTAGAGTGAGAGGGAGGGGTGGGCCTTAAACACACACACACACACACACACACACACACACACACACCCCTACCAAAACAAGAAAAAGAAAGCCATTGTCCATCTGCCAAGCAGATTATATCTATCTACTATTATTTTCTTCTTTTCCAGCTTGATTTTTCCTATTTTCTTTCTTTAACCCAACAGGAATTACATAGTACAAATAATCTAACTTGTTTTTTTTCTAATAGCAAATAATCAATAATCCTATCATAATTTATTGAATACTTCTATCTCCTATTCATTTTATTTTTTCTCTTTATTTTTCTTTTGAATTCTAGTTAGTTAACATATAGTGTAGTATTGGTTTTAGGAGTAGAATTTACTGATTCATCTCATATAACACCCAGTGCTCATCACTGGGTAACGCTGGTGTTACATATAATACCCAGTACCCATCACCCATTTACTCTATCCCCTCCCTCACCGCCCCTCTGTCCTGTTCCTGTTAAATGCTGCAATTACAATGCCGAATCCTACATGTGGTATTGATGCCGTTCTTATTGAGAGCTTGAAGATCTTTCCACTCATCATGATTCATTCATAAGACAGACACTTACTAAGTCATCTACCTCCTATACATATTTAGGCACTAAGTATACAAGAGTAAACAAATCAAAATGACCATATAGTCTAGGGCTCATAATCTGAAAGAATGTGTTCTGCTCAGCACCAGAATTTGTCATTTGCAGCGTCAGACATGCATCAGCAGCTCTGTCAAGACTTCCCGAGCGAAGTGGGGCCAGGGCACCCATGTTTCTGGCTACTGAGCCAGAGTATGTAAGGGGAAGGGTAATGGATGATAGGTAAGTAGATCATAAAAGACCAAAAATCTGGAATCATCTCCTGCTTTCATCCATGCTCACCTACAGCAATAAGGATTCTCAGCACAGTGCTGGACAAAGGACACACAACCTAATGCACGTAGAAATGTGCCAAGAGGAGGCACACTTGGTCCTGAGTCTGAGACGGTTGTTCAAGAACGACTTGCCAAGGTGAACAAAGATGGCGCACAGGAACAGGCACTTGAAGTAGAAGGAAAATATATGAGGAGGCTCAGAGATTCGAACAACGCATCATAGTGAGAGCAAAGCAGGGGATTGTGGGAGAGTGACACAGCAGTCCCCACTTGTCCGCAGGAGATGCGCTCCAAGTTCCCCAGTGGATGCCAGACACCCCTGAGAGCTGGGCTGCCCATGTGCACAAGCCTATGACAGAGTTTATGAGTCAGGCACAGTAACAGGTTAACAAGGATAACATAGTAACTAATAATGAAATAGAACAACGACAACAATCTATTGTCATAAAATGCAAGTGAGCGTGGTCTCTCTCCAAATATCTTAGCGCACTGTACCCACCCTTCTTGTAATGAAGCGAGAGGATAAAATGTCTCCATGATGAGAGAAGCGGGAGAAATGACACAGGCATCGCGACGTAGCATTAGGTACGACTGACCTTCTGGCAATACGTCAGAAGGAAGAGCCTCTGCTCCCAGACTGCCCCTGACTGCAGGGGCCTGAAACTGAGGACAGCAAAACCGAGGGAGAGAGGGCCCTCCGGTATCGGACATGGGCTCGAGCAGGGAGGGGGAGGAGAGGGTAGTAGGGTGTGGCTGGGGAAGGATAAGGAATAACTGAGTGTCAGTGACTCCCAGATTTCTAGCTTGAGGTTGGGTGGGAGTTCTATTACTCTGATGCAGGAAGAGACTTGAAAATGGGTCCTGGCAACAGTATTCCTTAAGATAATCGTTCCTCATTCTGTTGTTTTTCCAAAATGTCCCCTACTTCTTGACCTGCTCTCCAACCACTGACATTGGGTGGTCACCAACAGTCAATCCTTAGTTCTTTTCTTGGGCTACAAGGCCTTCCTGTTAAATTTCAGATGTTCTCGGGTCTCTCTTCACACTTTAGGAAAGTAAATCTCTGGTTTGTGCTCACTTACTTCTCTTGGGCTACATTTTTCATTTCAGAGCCCGGTTGATTTATGGTCTTCCCAACTCCTTTCAAAATAAGTATAATAAACTCACTTCTTAGATTCCCACACATTTATGTGTCAAACAGAAATGATAAAATATAGGTTCCTAATAGACAAACCAGTGTCCTAACCACCTACAACAGCAGTTATGATATCCTGTTATAACAAAGTATTACTTAAGATGCTGTTGAGAATTATTCATTATTCATTTTATAAGAGTAGAAATTAACCGGAAGTCCCTGCTCACTATACAAACACAATGTGATAAGGAGCAAAATAAGTCATGTCCTTGCTGTGGTTTTTACGATACCTCATACTGGTTCAGGAACATGTGGAGTTGCTGTACACTGATTCTTAGGTCAGTCTCGTTGAACTCATAAGGAATATTCCACCCCAGGGGTCCAAATTTCCGCCTCTCTTGTACCAAAGCATGAAAGAAACAGAGGCCGTAAAGTAATTTCTTGAATTCCTCCTGTAGCGAAAAGAAATGGCACCACATTATTTCCCTCCTAACATTACATTATACTCACCATTTTTTAAACTGAAAGTAACTTTTTGTTTCAAATGTATCCATCCCAAAGTACACCAACACAGAATTCACTATTTCTACGGGCTATTGAGGCAAAAATATGTCCATTCATACACATGTTCAGTAGACACACACAGCTACGGATACCAGGTTTTTAGAGAGCACAGAGAGCTTGTCTGTTTAGCGTCACCTGATAGGCTGTTGGCGGTTCCAACCAAAGCATAATGAGGCAAGAAGAATGAATTCCAATGCGTGGTTCCAGACCACCACGGAGAAATTTCAAAGGAGACAGTTTAAACCAATTAAGCAGCTCTACAAGAAGGACTTTCAGATTAAAACTTTACAGCCTCATGACTTTCCAAGTTGCTCTTATGTAATAAGAAGTCTTACAGTTACTTTGAGCGGCAAAGCCAGCCTTGAATCAGCAATCAGAACGTGCAACGCACCCTCCACGAGAATGCTCTAAAGTGGTCAAAAAAGAGTTTGAGAGAGGATTTGTGACTATTTCCTTGGCAAGAGCTGTGGATGTGCTGGGAGCCCTCTGGCCCCCATCCCTAAGGGAGAAAGCAGCACGGGGTGTCTTCTTAGTCCAAGCCAGTGAGAAGGAATCAGTGGGGTCCATCAGAGAGCTGATGCACATTCTCTGCAGCTAGGAGAGGGAGAAGTACAAACCTTCTGCCTGACAGAGCGGGGCCTTGTAAGGCTGCGGGTAATGGACTGGGAGAGGGAAACCGGAGTCCCGCTCCGAAGGCGGGCCAAGCCAGTGCCGAGCCCAAGGAGCGGATGGGGAGTTGGGTTAAGAAAGTAGCCAAGGGCGCCCCCGGCCGGCTCATTCCATTAAGTGTCTGAACCCTGACTTCCCTTCAGGTCATGATCTCAGGGTTGTGAGACTGAGCCCTGCACTGGGCTCTGTGCCGGATGTGGCGCCTGCGTAAGACTCTCTCTCTTTCTCTCTCTCTCTCTCTCTCTCTCACTTTCTCCCCTTCCTCTTTCTCTATTAAGAAGAAAAAAAAAAAAGGAAAAGAAAGAGGAAAAAGAAAGTCAGCCAGGGGTCATTTGAAACATTTTTTGGTCAAGAGGATTTGTATCTTGGGGTGAGAAAATCCCTGCATGAGAGCCTGTATGAAGTGAATGATACGACCCAACAGCAGACGGGGGTCCGGAGCGGTCCGCTGAAGGAGGGACGTGCCGGGGTAATGGAGTCACAGTCGGAGGAGTCCAGAAGGGGAGCCCAAGCAGAACCCATGAGAAAAGTCACAAGAGAAAAATTCAGCTTTAAACCCCTGCCAAGTCCAGAGAGCCCCAAGCCATCGCAGCCCGGGCCCAGCAAGCGCCTTCCACCTGCCCGGGGCTGCGCGTATCCAGACTGAGAGGCCAGGCTGAGCAGCCGCCTGCCACTGCGTCACAGAAAGAGGGACACCGACTCTGTCCTATTCTCCCAACGGCATGAAGCCCACGGACCACAAGTCCTAGCGACGTTTCTGGAGAATCAAAGCCTACATTTTACGTAAAAGCTAAGTATAATTAACATACTACACTACACTTTCTGATTTCTGAATCAAGGCTGGCTTCGAAGTTAAAATGACCACAGGTCATGTCATTATGTGACAGTAACCAGAAAAGTCATGATGTTGCCCAAAGGTTTATCCAAGAGCAGAAGGAAATGTCCCCTGTGGAGTAAACTGAAAGGGGAAGTGGAGACAAAACAAAATAGCATCAGTTTAACCAAAGAGGTAGGGAAAAGCGAGGTGACAGGTGCTCTGTGGGTTTGGGAACTATTTTACTTCATTTCATTTCATTTCATTTCATTTCATTTCGTTTCATTTCATTTCAAAGTAGGCTCCACAACGAGTGTGGAGCTTGAACTCAGAACCTGGAGATGGACCCCGAGTTGAAATCAAGAATGGGACACTTAACCGACTGAGCCACCCAGGCGCCCCTTAGAACTATTTTATATATGTTGCAGAACAGAGCAAATCGGTAAACACGCCGATGATGTGAGAGCCCGGCGCCCAGTGTAGAAGAAGGGACCTGCACATATGGAATGAGGGAAAGTAAGACTGAGCCCTGGGTGATCCGGTGGAAGTCAGATATCCTGTTACAAATTCTCACCTCTGAAGTGTGGGAATGAGAACATACGTGTGCATGTCCTTAGGCACGTATAGGTGTGTATGTATTTGTATGTGTGTGAGAGTACGTGCATATATTTCCAAGTTTTCTCCCCTGAAAGGACCAAGAGCCAAAAACAAGGCAGTAGTACTGAGCTCGTCTAGAACCCAGATCTAAGTCTCTAGAACAAGGACTCCACAGAAGACCTTGGTTCTGTGGCTGGTTCCAGGGTTGAATGACAGATCAGCCTGCAGCACCTTATGCTAAAAAAGTAAGAAGCCTAAGTAACACGATAACAACAACAACAGCAGCAGCAACAGCAGCAACAATAATAGTAATAAATGATGGGACCTAGTACAGAGGGGCCGGCTTGCAGGTGCTCTGCTGACCAAACTGGGGACAATTTGAGCCAAAGACTTAAGGATGGTAATGACCTGTAAATCACTGGGAGAAAAAGCAAGGAATTTGTGAGTCCGTACAACAACACATACGGAAAGGGGGAGGTGGGAGGGCTGTTGCAATTGAGAGCGGCAGGTGTCAAATACGGGTGGAGCTGGAGTTGGAAATATCACAGGAAATTACTACATCAGGCAAGGTACTCCACTGACACTAAAGCTGGGCCGGGGGTGCAAGCCATTGGCGTGGCTTGAAAATGTGTCCCCAGAGACTGATGATTAGTTGCCAGGGGCAAAGCTGTGACTACACACTGAAGAAATCAGAAAGATGCCACTTTCTCTGGGTGATCAAAATTCGTATCAGTAGTGAGGGATACATGGATATTGTGTACCTCCCAATGGGACAGTCTGAGGACACAATTTCACCAATGTCTTATTTTGGCTAAAAATGTGTAACTTGAATCTAATTGTGAAGAAATACCTGACAAGTGCCAAAGGAGAAATGTTCTGTTAAAAAAAAAAAAAAAAAAAAAAAACCAAAAACACAAGAGGAGATGAATTCTTCAGAAAGGTTCATATCCTCAAAGCCAAAGAAAGGCAGAGGCAATGTTCCAGATTAAAGGAAGCAAAGCGACATGGCCACTAAAGGTCATTCTAACCCTAAACCAACCTGCAGTGAGCAGGGAAGGTGCCCTAGAGGACGTGATTGAGTCAACGGACAAATATGGGACACAGGAACCTAGACAGTGGGTCCTTGCCAAATCCACTAAACCAATAATGACACCACAGTAAGATAATATCGCTATTCTTAAGAAATAGACCTCGAAGTATTTATTTAGGGGCGAAGGGTTGTGGCATATCTACCTTACCCACCAAAGCTATGTGTTAACAGGAGCTGAATTGGGGTGAAGGGCATAGGACTGTTCTTCATCCTACTTTTATCCTCGCCACTTCTCTGAAAGTTTTAAATTATTTCCCAGTAAGAAGTCAAAACGACAAGGATGATGTAATCTTTTGGCTTTTGAGGAGACTGGGCTTTTGGATTCAATTGTGTTTCGTAAATGCCCAGACTTCCAGGATGTGTGACTTCCATGGAGAGACCCTCAGATCTAGAAGAAAGGGAGTGAAATGTTGCCAAGGGGCTTCTGTGCAGCCTGTCACATGCGGACAGGCCCTCACCACCTCCCTGCGCGGAACCCACTCTGTCTGGTCCCAATCAGTGCCAAAGCTACTCGGACAGCGGGTCTTAGAAGAGCAGGATGACATTGGACTTGGGTTAAAACATAGGTGTTCACTCTCTTTCAGGACCTAAGACTTTTGTTTAATCAAAGTCCTTCTTTATTTTTAACGTTTTCTTTGGATGTGTGCTTAAACATATCCCGATATCAAAAGCATGAGCTGTTTAATGGCAAAAACTTACCAAGGTTCATAACCCCTCTTAAAAAGAAACTCTTCCATTTTTAATTATGGTAAAACGCTGTGAAACCATTTTAGGTCACAGACACTCACACACAGAATTCTAATCATGAAAGCAGTGGGTGGTTTCCCTGCTTGCCTGGGAACGCTAAAAAAGACCCTTATGAGTCCCATCAATCAAGGAGTAAAATCATTTTGGCTCTCATTATAGTTATATGGAGGAAATATTTTTATGTTTTAATTTAAAGATATGGCTCCAAATAGCAGAGGGCTCAGTTAATATCCTGAAACAAGATTCTCCAACCTTGCAGATTCGTACTGGGAATGGCTTACAGCTGACTTTCTAAATAGAAAGCTACATTATTAATGACACCCCAGAAGATCTCAGCTGAGCAGAAATGAGGCTGGTGGTAAAATTAAAATAAAATATTAATACAATTGACTTCAGCATAGTCAATAATCAGTAATCAAAACCAACGGCACTGCGGGGCAGGAGGCCTATTTAATTTGTAGTTTTATTCAGCCACACACATCCGTGATCACCAGGGGCCACTTGAAGCCTTCGCAGGGCTGAGGTAACAAGACTTAGCCATTACTAACAGGCTTTTTGCAGCTGCCAAAGAACTCTGGGTCAGAGATCGGGTCCATGAGGTATGATCGAATGATATTAGCTCGTAAACCTTTCGGTGCTTCATTGGTCATTTTCACGCCATTCTGCAGGACAGACACGGGGAAGTTTGGTGATGGGTAACTTGTCAGCCAAATACGGAAATCTGGATGTGTGGATTCTGGGCTTAACTCCTGCAAAAAAGGAAATTAGACATGAATGGGTACGTGAAATCCAAGGGAAATCTCCGGATCGTATGTGCACGGGATGGCTTGGAGTGGGAGGAGGCATTTCTACGAAAGAAAACCTACTGCTGCAATCGAAGGCACGAGTCTTAAAACTGGATTCTGCCCCCGAAACAACATTCTTCATTGAGAAGGCCCAGAGTGTTGCCATGCTTCTCGATAAATTTAAATCACAGGGCTATACAGTTCACAAAGGTATTACATAATTTAGAGTCGGCCACAGTAGAGACTAAGACATTCCAAAAAAACCTTATATCGTAACTGATGTTGCTGAAATATTTATAGCTATAATTCTCTGCCCGAGAGCCAGATGAGGAATAATCCATTCTTCTCGCAAAGAATAGTAGCCAGGTTGTGATGTGAGAATGAGAAACAGAAGTCAATAGTAAACCAAGCAGAGAAGAAAAGGAGAGAGAGAGAGCATTTTGAAAGGTGAAGCATTAGAACACACCACTCCTGGCTATAGTTTCCTCAGGGGATATTCAGGTGTGCGCTAGGGAGGCTGACAGAATACCCACTTAGCACTGTCTTGAAGGCTGCATAGGCAAGGAGTGATTACCACAGGCCCTTTCTCCTCTTCCGGGCCAGTCCCACTCCCTATTTCTACTTCCCCCAATTGTCCACGTCACTAGTATCTCTCTCTCTCTCTCTCTTTTTTTTTTTTTTTTTAAATTTCAATTCTTTATCAGTAAAGCACTTCTTGAACACTCATGTGGTAAAGGCACGAAGGTGAATTAGGATGCAAAGGTGTCCACTTTCTTAGTTACCATAGTAGATAGCGAGGGCACAGTGTTTCTCTCCTACAAGATGCCCTATGGCGGGTGACTTAAACAACACGACTCATGGGAATTTGGGGCTAAGTGTGCCATCCGTTAGGATGGAGAGCTCTTCTCTCCTATATGACTCTCCGATGGGTATTTATGACACAGTTCAACAGGTCATGAGAATGGCCTAGAGATGGGGGAGCCATGAGGAAATAGGCACAAATATAAAACCTTTAACATAAGACCTGAAGGATGGGAAGATGTTTGTAAGGCAAATAATAGAATCATTTTTCAGACAGAAATAACGTTATGATGACCTATATTCTTTTTCTTTCTGATGTATTTATTTGTGAGAGAGGGAATGGGAGAGAGAGTGAGCAGGGGAAGGGGCAGAGTGAGAGGGAGAGAGACTCTCAAGCAGACTCCCTGCTGAGCGTGGAGCACAACGTGGGGCTCTACCTCACGACCCTGAGGTCATGACCTGAGCCCAAACCAAGAGTCAGATGCTTGCTTAGCCAACTGAGCCACCCAGGCACCCCATGATGGCCTATATTCTTGGAAAAGTGTGCTATACCAATGAAAACAAAAGAAGTCCAAAATGGTGAGAGCATAGAAGTCATAGAAGATGGTAGCAAAGGTCAACAGGAAGCGAACTGTCAGCCATGATGAGGCTTTCAACTTTGCCTTGTGTGCAAAGGAAAAGTTTTAAGCAGTGAAGCAATATTCATTACTCATTCAGGAAATAGTTGCAGATTGTCTGTGTGGGCCAGGCATGATTGAAGGTGCTGGAGATAGAACAGAGAACAAAACAACACCACTGCCCCAGCTCCTCTGTATTGCCAGCTCACTGCAGGAGTCCTTGTCCCTGTTGAGAGGGACTGGGCAAGGGCTGACTGCGTGATTTCCCCTGGTGCTCGACCCCCCATGTGAGCCCATCTGTCCTGTAATCCAGCCATGCCACCAGCCTGCAACCCTCCAAACCAGAGGACGGGCATGGAGTTGGATGGCGTGCACATCACTGGTTATGAGGGGGGGAATAAAATCTAATAAAAATAAACTTGCATTTTTACCTCACAAACTTTCTCGAGGGTTGGCATCCAAGAGGTAGCAAGGTGACAATTCTGAAGAACAACCCACGTTCCTTCTTTGATAGCTTTTTCTACCATCCTCATAGCTATGGGCCCTTGGCCTTGACCAAGAGATAGAGAGCTAAGTTTTGATCCCCCGTATCCCTGTGTACAAGAATAGTAAAGATGTTATTTGACAACACATTTTTAAAGAAGAAGCACTATTATTTTTATAAGAAATGTTAACATTAAGTATACTAAAATTTAATTATGCACATCCCTCAAAGGTCTAAACATGCAGCTCTACAACATTCGTACTGATTAAGAAACTTATAAATACTCAGATCAAAAGTAAGTCCGTTCATGTTGGCAACAGTCATGGTGATAACTGGAAAAGTCTGTAGGGGCTTTGATTGTGGAGATAGGGAGAAGCAAAAAATTAAGAGCACTTTAAACATGAGGAAGCATGAGATGAAAGGACCTGGCTGTCATTCAGCTTTTCTCCTAAAATCCAGAGCCCAGAAGGAGACTATGAACAGATAGATGAACTTGTCCTGTTTCCTCCGGATCTTTGAATAATAATGTTTTAATTAATTTGGCTATTGCATAAAGTTCAGATAAAAAAATAACTCCTAATTCCCATTCAAAAGTTTTTTTACAGGAATTCTGTGGGAATGTTTGCCTGGAATGCATTTCTGCCATAGTCTGAGTCACCTGCGGCCCGTGGAAACCGTGGCTGTGACTCCCTGAGCTCTTCTAGTCTAGCGCCATCATCCTCAAAATGCCTCTTTGGAAGAGGCTTTGAATTATGGCAGCAGTGCTAGAGGAGGGTCTCAGGCTCTCTGAACATCCACAGCTCATCAACACTAGCAGGTAGAAGCATTAGAAAACAAAACAGAGCCAGATACTACTGTTTCTGGAAAAAGGGGGGGTAGCAGGTGAAGAAGATGCACGGAGCCGTCCTACGCAGGGGCCGGAGGGTAATCACGTTGTGTGATGTGGAAAGGAAAATGGAGAGGAGCTAGGAAGATCTCGAAGGATCGAAAAGGTCATGTTGATGTGGAGAGGGTGAATCCCACCTAAAATGAATTCTAGCTTCCGCACCACCGCCACTCTGGTCCTTCCCATGCTTGCTCTTCCTGACCCTTTAGCAGCAGCTCCCGAACTAATGCCCTGCTTCCACTTCGCGCCACTCAAATAAATTCTCCTCACTCCGGCTAGGATGAGCTTTATTTAACTATAGGTCAGAGCACTCACTTTGTTGCTTAAAACCCTACCCCATAATCCCATCGTATTCGAGGCCCTCAGTGTAGCCTGTGAAGGCCCTACCTGACATGGCCCCTCGGTAGACGGTCTCAGCCCCCCACTCCTATAGCCGTGTCAGCCACGGTCCAGCCCGTCTTCAACCAGCGGGAAGTGCTGTGTTCCACTATCACTCCCCACGTATCTGAGAATCATACGCAATGAAAAAAGCACAGAGTATTACAATAAATTGGCCTAATAAAGGGTATTTTAACCACTTAGCTCTGTAGTCTTAAAGAAGCTACTTGACCTCTCCATGCTTTAGTGTCCCTCTCTATAAAATGGAGGTGCCGTTATTGACCTCATAGGACTGCTTTAAGAATTAAAAGACAGATGTGCCTAACAAGGTCTAGCAAAACTAGCAGTATATATAAAGAACAATCAAAGCAGCAGTGGTGCTTTTAGAATGTCAGTACTACTTCCCATAAAATGTTACTTTGGTTAGACCAAAAGGGGAAAAAAAAATCAACTCAAAAATGTCCAGTCACCTGTTTATGAAGATTTTCTTTTTTTTTTTTTTTTAAGATTTTATTTATTTATTTGACAGAGAGAAATCACAAGTAGATGGAGAGGCAGGCAGAGAGAGAGAGAGGGAAGCAGGCTCCCTGCTGAACAGAGAGCCCGATGCGGGACTCGATCCCAGGACCCTGAGATCATGACCTGAGCCGAAGGCAGCGGCTTAACCCACTGAGCCACCCAGGCGCCCCTATGAAGATTTTCTTATTCTAGGGTGAATGATGTAAGAAAACTTACAGTAAATTCATTTGAATAATTTTTAAAGCCTTGATATATAAGTATTAGAATGTATTCTAACCTGTAATATATGATTTTCCTGAAGAGTCAAGAAAGTTCCTCTTTAGAGACTGGGAGAAGGGGTAGGATCAGAGAAGGTTATTCCCAGGGTCACTGTTCAGACTTAAATTTATTAAATCAATCCAAGCTCTTGCACTGATGCCACAATGTCACAAAGTTCCTCTATCTCCCCAAAATAAAAGTGAGTGCCCCCCCCAGCCAAGTTCTAGTTTTCATAATTTGAATAGAGAAAATTATTTTAATGTCAGTGCTGCCATCTAAATATCATTTTATTGAGACTCTGTCAACTTCTGGACCCCCGAGTTTTTCAAGATCTAAGTGAGTGAACAATTTTTACCTTTCCCTCCCCCCACTTAGGATAAGCAAGTTTGGTTTTTAAAAAATTCAGCTGGAAAATACTTTACTTATTCACTTTTATATGAGAGAGGCTCATCTATTTTAAGGTACCTGGTCATCGGCAAATTTTAGAAGGGCAGCCATGGGGTCTGCTCCAGGAGAGAGCACAAAAATCAGTGGTGAACAGCAGTTACTATCTCCAAATGCCTTGGACAAATCAAAGGGGGGTGGTTCAATGAATGCGCGCCCCAATCTGTTGATTATAAATTCTTGCAGCATTGGAATAACCTAGAGAGGGACAAGAATATATTTGAAAGAATAGTCAAAACTGTTTACAAATTTAAAAGTTTAGATTCAAAGATATTTTAAAACAAAGGACTACATTAGCTTAGTTATTTGTTAATGTTAGCAGAGGGTCAAAGACATCACTTACATAAATGTCTTTTAGATAGGAAAAAAAGACAAATTATTTAAATAATAAGAGAGGAGTAGTTAGTGACACAGAATTCAAAGGCATTCTTCTTACCTTCAGTGAGCATTCAGCGCATAGTGGATGAAGAAAATAAGAAGCCTCAACTCTTTACTTAAATTTAAAATACTATGTTCTAAAAGTCCGCAAGTCAAAAGTAGAAATTTGAGAGTGAGTTTATGTAGTACTATACGGTCAAGAAAGAACTGAAATAGCTCGGAAAAGAAACACAAAGAAGGCAAAAAGAAAGGCACTCCGAAAAAGAAACAAGTTATACTCCTGAGAAATACCTAAAAGTGTACGGCGGGAAGCTCCTGACACCACACCTGTGTGCTTTCCGCGATCATGGGTGAGGATGAGGAGAACTCTGCGGCGTGGGAGCCCCCCCGAGTATTCATTGTGAAAATAGAATTTTGTTCATCAATGTGGCTGACGTAGACCTTCCAATACCCCCTTCCCTCTTTCTCTCTCTCTTTTTAAAGGATTTATTTGAGAGAAATAGAGAAAGAACGAGAGAGAGAGAGAGAGCAGAGGGAGCGCTTCAAGCAGATGTCCCACAGAGTGTGGGGCCCGAGGTAGGGCTTGATCTCACCACCCCGAGATCATGACTGGAGCTGCAACCCAGGGTCTGATGCCTGACCAACTGAGCCGTCCAGGTGCCCCTTTTCTTCCCTCTTTCCAATGAAGGTTCTACACCTTTTCTCTCTGGACAATGGCTCCAAGGTAATCATGACTCAGATGTGAGCCAGACAAGCAAGATAGACAGGTTTAACAGACCAGCATCCCTATGTCTAGCTTAATAGATTATGTAGACAACATATCCCAGGAAGAGGAGTAATGGACTGGCAGGAGCCTAAAGAATTTTTCGAATCACTCTAACTGGCTCCCTGCTCATACCCAAGACGGCCTCATGTATGCACACAACAGTCCGAATTAGGTCGTCAATCCCACCAGCCGGCACCTCTCCTGAACTTGCAACAAATTGCAAGAGCAGTTTCCAAACACCAAGTATCTCAAAAAGCTGGTTTCCTCTGGATAAAGTCATGAGTATTTCCAGCCTCTGTGTATTCTCCCCAACGTCTATTCACACAAGGTTTGTGAGCCGAAATCACGGACCCATCACAGTGCCGGAAACAGCGTCAATCTCAATGTGGGTGAGTGTGTGTGACAGAGGGTGTGTGTGTTGGGGGGGGGGGGGCTGAGAGACACTGGAGGAGTATCTGGTCTAAAATCAGATGTTTAAATCCCTCCCCAGCATTTCCAGTTTCGTTCGAGCACAGAAAATGCACAGAAGAATAACACATATGTAAGCTCTGTGTCGGCAAGGACCTGCCTCACTCGTGACTCAGAAGTTCTTTGCACACAATAAACACATACTGGACACCGGATGGATAGAAACTCGGGATGCCTCTTTTTGTGAAGGTGAGATTCTAATTATAGAAATTCTCAACAAAAGTCACAGCATAATAATTCGCCCGTACCAAAAGTTTCATTTCTACATAAGTTATTTCATGTTTCAGATATTTTGAATGCACAGATGTCAAGCTTATTGCAGAAAACTAAAAATATCCCTTCTATCCAGGGCTTTGTCCTTGCCTTTCTCCTTTTTCCCCATAGCTGGTCTATTTTCATTATATTAAAAAACAACAGCAACTACCAAAAGGAAAGGAAACTTTTTTTTTCCCCCACCATCTCTTCCCAAGGCTGACTTGGGAACTAGAATTTTATAAACAAAAGCACAAGGCTTTTAAGTGCATGGCTTTCCTTTCAGTAAGCTTGAGTTGTAAGCGTCTCCTCTCTTTTGTGAGTGGTTCAAGCTGCTGTCAGCCACTGTGCACATGTAGACCTGGCTGGAGGACCAGTTAGGGGTGCACACGTGGGGGGTACAGGGAGTGCAAACAGATTTCAGTGCTTTGTTTTTAATTTTAACCTGAGCAAGACTTACTTGCTCCCAAGACCAAACTGTAACTCCTAAGGTAAATAAAGCTGTGCTTCTAATCAGTTTGCGAGGCAATAGAATTGGGTTTGCTTCTGCAATCTGATTATGCTGGCATTAGGCCTGTAAAATGAAATCTGTCAGTAACAAAAATTACAGACCAATTTAAGCAGGCATCTTCCCAAAGGCAGGAAAGAAGTTGGTGGGCTTCCATTTATGGTTTTCTGTGTATTGCAAATTCCTGGAGAATTTATCTGAGGTCAGAGAAACATATTCCCTTATATTTGACAAGTTTCTTATTGAAAGCTGATTAATTGGCTTTCTGTTGATCGTTTGGAAGGAGAGAATGGTAGCCAGAAAACTCTCCATTTTGTAAATGGGCCCCAAACACTACACACCGCAGTATTTATTCCCCTGTTATGTCTCTTTTATCAATAATGCACTATAAAATACTAAATTCTATACAAAAGTGTGAGCCCATCTCATTTTTCCTTGTGGTGATTTACAGAGCATCTTTTATATTTTTCCCAACTAGAGCACTGGTGAACCTGGGGTGTAGCTTCTTCCCACTGGGTGGAATTTGTTTTGAGGACAGAGCAGGGAAAGGGAGCAAAAAAGCTGTGCTGCTAAATAATTGCTACTGAGAACTAGAGATGGAGGGACTGCTGACCCTGGTGGATAGAGAGAGTATCTCACGACTTAGAGATTGCCAAGAAATGAAAATCTACAGAGCAGAAGCCCAAACAGTGGCCTCGGAGAGCATCGCTTCTTTCTCCGGCACGCTAATGCCATGTTACTTCGGAAAACCATTCTTTTAAAAGTATAGTCGCCCCTATATTCCTTTTAAATAAACACAGATTCCAAAACCCACAATTGCCCACTAGAACTCGGAGTGCCTAGGGACAGCAAGATTGACAAGTCTGAGATTGCCAGTAACAGAAGAGCATACTAAGAATTCTTTCTCTTGTAAGGATTCTAGGTGTGATCGCATAGCTAACGGTCATTAATTCCCCGGGTTAATTTGATTAATGCTCTAATAGCAAACGTTTCCAGATCTCGGTGACTTAATGCAACAAAAAGTTTCCTTCTCTTCCCTGCAAAGTCCTGTGCATGTGCGGGCGACACTCGCTCGCTGGGCCGGCTCCGGTCCCGGCCTGCTGACGGCACTGAAATATCAAATGTGATTCCACGATGCTGATGGCCGGGGGAGTGCCCGGGAGAGTCTCAGGCTGGAGGTTTATTGTTCCTGCCCTGACACTTCTCACGTTTTATGGCCAGAGCCCTTCACCTCGTGTGCGCAAGGGAGGGAACTGGGAATGTCAGTGAATAGCATTAATGTCTACACTTACCCACCTACCCCAGGAAAACTCCAAAGGAGATATGGAAACACACAGGGCAAAGTTATCAAACGGGGGGCCAAAGTGTTGGACAGAGTAGCTATGTAAAGTATAAAACTCTATGTTTCACCTAAGTTGATTTAAAAACAAAAAACTGGGGTGCCTGGATGGCTCAGTTGGTTAAGGGTCTGTTTTCAGCTCAGGTCATGATCTCAGGGTCCTGGGATCAAGCCCCACATCGGGCTCGCTGCTCAGTGGGGAGTCCGCTTCCTGCTCTGCTTCTGCCTGTCGCCCTCCTCCTGCTGATGCGTGTATGCACGCGCGCTCTCTCAACTACATAAAATCTTTAAGAGAAAGTTAGTAGAAATAAAAACTAAATAAAATGAAAAACATACAAACAAAACTGCCCCAGCGTGACTATCTAATTCCTCATCTCCTTCAAATACACTCTAAAAAGAGAATGAATAGGGAAAGTAATACTTGATCTTTTAGCTCAGCGTATTTTCAGATTACAATGTTAACTTTTTTAACTGGGGAAAAGATATTTATAGATGAAGGCTGCAGTAAACAACATAAAACATGAACAGAAGCTTCTTTGTTTTTTTCAGATAATGAGTGGAGAAGTTGGTGGTACACGCAGAGCTGTTTTAGTGGAATGGTCTATAGAGCTTAGGAAACAAAGTAAAAGCCTTTGAAAATTTTAACAAAGGGTTTTAAATGAGGAAGCTATATTAGGCAAGAGTGTGAAATATTTCATATTCTTCCATATTTAATATTTGCAGGGATAACTTCTGAGGATTAATACTAAAGTTTCAGTGGCAATTCGTTTTTGAAAGGGCTACCAAGGCAGAGAATGTTTCATTAGTTTAATTATGATTCCTAACCAATTGTGACTACTTCCAACACCTAAGAGCCGGGCAGCGTTATGATTGTCTTTCTTTCTTTTTAAGACTTTATTTATTTAATTGTCAGAGAGAGAGAGAGAGAGAGAGAGCACAAGCAAGGGGAGTGGCAGACAAAGGGAGAAGCAGGCTCCCCAGCTGAGCAAGGAGCCCAATGTGGGACTCGATCACGGAGCTGAAGAAAGATGCTCAACCGACTAAGCCTCGCAAGCGTCCCAGCATTATGACTTTCATAGGCCCCAGGCACCTTGTACGTCCGTTTCCCCATGAAAAAATATCAAAAATTATATTTTGCCATTGTTTTGGTATAATTACAAGCTTAATACAGGCTGGATTACATTTTCCATTTTTAAACAGAATTAAAACATTTTCTTTAACACCTAGAAGTATCATGGGCTTTAGGCACGATGCCTCATGGATACTTGGGCTCTGGCGAAGAACCCAGTGACCGGCCAGGCCAGAGCTGCATGTGTTCGCTGAGTCGACCGCGGCTGACAGAGGAAACAGTGCCTCTGCCCCACCTGTCACTGACGCATGTAAAAACTTTAAAAAAATAAATTGCTTTCACCACCTAAGTTCTGGTTTTTTGTTGGTAGGATGGAATTACTGCCTTACATTCCCTAGCAACTCCCAGTTGTGAATATAGTAAGTTTTGATATCATTTTGTATTACTTTTACTTGAGTCGTAACAGAGGACAAATAGGATATTTTTTCGATTTTTTCTCAACATACCTAATATATACATTTTTTCAGAGTATATGGATATCTCTGTGGATGTCTTTATACTTAGATGAATAGTTTGTTTGTTTGTTTTAATAGAGTAAATAATGCAGATGAGACCCTCCCTGAGCACTGAACTTTGCTGACATGACAGGTTAGCCGATGCATTGGTTATTCATCATTTAAAGAAATTAAAAGGAACAGTATTGACATTTTCCTTTGTAGTCAGCAGTGATGAATGTCTTAAAGATGATATTCTACTGGCTTTCCACAGGCCAACAAAGAGCTCCATATAAAGACAGCATTTGAAAAGGCAAAAATTCTCCTCTATCTGCTTGGTGCGAACACCAACACCTCTGACCAATGTCATCAAACGAACGAGGATAAGAATGAGATTATAGCATGTAAGAGAAGTGGATTGTAAGCAATTGGGGAAGCATAAATTAAGGGAAGAATCATAAAATACATCAAACTATAAAATACAGTCTCCTCTGTTATTAACTTAGTGTGGCTTTAATGATGTGCAAACTTCTTGAAAAATGACTGCATCGAAGGAAACGGGGTTAGCTCCCCCCACCCCCACCCCCGCCAAGGCTCCTCCCCCTCCCCTGTGAGTGTTACAGAAGCAAATGCAAGCTGGGGGGACTGGAAGGGCCTGCTGGGGAGTGGAGTCACCGCGGCGCGGCTTGCTTACCTTGTCTGGCCTCAAGCAACGAATGATAAGCATCCTTTGAAACTCATTTACTTTCTCTTCCCAATTTTCAGGAAAACTTTCATGATGTGGTTCCTAAAATTGCAGAAGACATAATTCAATGTTATTTTAGAGATTCTTTCTTTTTTTTTTTAAGATTTTATTTATTTATTTGACGGACAGAGATTACAAGTAGGCAGAGAGGCAGGCAGAGAGAGAGGGGGAAGCAGGCTCCCGAGAGCCCAATGTGGGACTCCATCCCAGGACCCTGGGATCATGACCTGAGCTGAAGGCAGAGGCTTTAACCCACTGAGCCACTCAGGTGTCCCTAGAGATTATTTCTAAAGAGAATAGTATTTTGACTTAGAAACTGATTTTTAGGGAAAGCATATAATGACTAAGTGAAATCACGAATATTAATGTAAATTTTATTAGGCTGGGGTAAAGTTATGAAATAAGGAATGAAAAGAAAATTTAAAGCACCACAAAGGAATCAAAATGAGGACATGAATTAAGCAGGTTAATGTCAATATGAATACTAATCATTAGACAAATGAATCCTGTTACTAAAAAATGTGCATACAGAGTTTTCCCATTATTTCTCCAAAGGCATTTTAAAACCTACCAACTACTGTCATCATCTATTTATATAAAAATAAATATTTATTACAAAAGAAGAAAGGCATTATACTTAAGTTTATTGTGATATTTCCTGTTTGAACAATGTTTTGGTGTCTTTTTTAAAAATAAAGGTATATTTGAAACTGTATATAATAAAGAAGAAGACAAAGAGAGAGAGTTATTAAAAATACACAAGAAGAAAGGCATTAAGATCCCAAGAGGAGTAAGTTCAAAAAAATCAAAGGGGGCGATAGTTATAAAAATTTTAAAACTCTAGGGAAGGCTATGTGATATCTTATATTAGAAATCTTCATGCCTCAGCATAGTCAATAAAATTTCTATTTCAAATTAGAATGAAGTACTCACAAAAACACATCCATCCCTAGGAAATATGTTTTTATTACTAATAGAGATTCAAATGAGATTCAGTCCAAAATATTTGCATTTATGTATAGATACAATCTCACTGTTGTGTATAATACAAGTTGGTAAACAAAAAATACTCTCTGCAAATCTTGCACTTTCTTTCTTTTTCCCACGTTCCCTAAAGAGAGCTCTTGCATATTACACCCAGGAAAGCAGAATGTTAAGAGAGTAGAAATAAAGGGGTAGAAAAAAGTAATTATGAATTGGCAAAATACTCGCCCTCGTGCTTAAAAAAAAAAAAAAAAAGTGACGGAAGGCAACAATTTCTATGCGTGCCAGAAGGGACACTGTTTTGTGGTTTGTGTTGACTATCATAGTCTCCAATTCTCAAGATAAGGTCTCATGAAAAGTTGTTTGGGAGCTATTAGCTTTTCCCTCTGAAAGGGAGGTAGAAATTTTTTCTGTCCAAGTTTCTAGCTAGAGCACAAATTAAATTTACTTGAAACAGGTTAACAGGAGGAAAAAACCCTGAAGTCTTATTACATGTGCATAGAGGCCCAATAATAACACAGAGACCTAAAGAAATGATCAAGGCAGGCAGTTTTTATCCTTTCTAGACGAAGAAACCATTGATCTGTGAGGAATCGACAGAAAAAAAAGAAAACTTAACTTTGGGAGTTTCAGTTAGTAAGGAATTCTAAATAGAATTTGGGCTGGGGTAGTAAATTAGTAGAAAGTAACAAGGGTTTTGTTTTGTTTAAAGATTTTATTTAATTTATTTGAGAGAGAGAGGGCACGAGAGGGGAAGGGTCAGAGGGAGAAGCAGACTCCCCGCTGAGTGGGGAGCTGATGCGGACTCGATCATGGGAATCCAGGATCATGACCTGAACCGAAGGCAGTGGCTTAACCAGCCGAGCCACCCAGGACCCCCAAGGGTTGTGGATACAGCCTTCTGTGCTCTGCATATCTGGTCTCCAGTGCTGGAGTTGTCTTTTTACCTGCTGATACAGGGAGGGTACCTTGCACCTGGGAGATTTATTTCCACTCTCCGGGGGAGGGAGGGTCCTCTTGCACAAACTGTCACTTAAGTAACGTTTATTTAAAATAATCCATATGCCAAAGTGGCACATTTTGGGTAGCCTGCCCTTGGCCCCTGAACCTTATGTCGACAGACAAAAATGTTTATTAACTTACATCCTCATCCTAGCTTATATCTGCGTTTATATCCTGCGTTCAGAAAATCTAAACAAGAGCTCTTCTATAAAAAAAAAAAATTTGTTTTAAAGATTTATTTATTTTAGAGAGAGAGCACAAGCAGGAGGACCAAAGGGAGGGAATCTTGCGTTGAGTGTGGAGCCCGATCCCATGACCCTAAGATCATGACCCGAACTGAAACCAAGAGTCAGACACTCAACTGCACCACCCAGGCACCCTGGTAAAATTTTTTTTTAAGTGATTTTATTTTTCTCAGAGTCCACGGTCTCTCATGGTTTGTCTCCCCCTGCAATTTCCCCCAACTCCCTTCTCCTCTCCATCTCCCCATGTCCTCCATGTTCTGAGAAACAAACTGAGGGATGTGGGAGGGGGCGGGGAACTAGGAGCGGGTGGGACTGTGAAGGACACGCGCTGCGCGGAGCACTGGGTGTGGTGCATGAACAATGCATTTTGGAACACTGAAAAAAAATAAAATGAAATTTAAAAAAAATATTTTATTTTTAAGTAATCTCTACACCAAACACGGGGTTTGAACTTACAGCCCAGAGATCGAGTCCCATGTTCTACCGAGACAGCCAGGTACCCTCTTTTGTAAAATTTTTAACTTACCTGCTATTATGGTTGTAAAGTCTAAATTGTTAATAAATAAAAACCTGGCATGGAAATTCAAAAAGAATATATTTTTTTAAAGATTTTATTTATTTATTTGACACAGAGAGAGATCACAAGTAGGCAGAGCAGCAGGCAGAGAGAGAGGAGGAAGCAGGCTCCCTGCTGAGCAGAGAGCCCGATGCGGGACTCGATCCCAGGACCCCGAGATCATGACCTGAGCCGAAGGCAGAGGCCTTAACCCACTGAGCCACCCAGGCGTCCCTCGAAAAGAATATTTTAAGGGCTCTGCATCTACGTACACTTTAAGGATTTGAAAACAAGTTCAGAAGAGAACTACCAATTTAGAAGGTGAGGATAATATAAATCTAAACCTTGATTTCAAGATCTGAACAGTTGTTTAAAGCTTAATTAAAGGGGTGCCTGGGTGGCTCAGTAGGTTAAGCCTCTGCCTTCAGCTCAGGTCATGATCTCAGGGTCCTGGGATTGAGCCCCACATTGGGCTCTCTGCTCAGCAGGGAGCCTGCTTCCCCCTCTCCCTCTGCCTGTCTCTCTGTCTACTTGTGATCTCTCTCTCTCTGTGTCAAATAAATAAATAAAATCTTTAAAAGAAAATTACTTCCAAACTGTTTAAAATTAAATATTGTTTTTATTCAAAGATAAAAATAAATTATTAAGCATTATTTTGTCCATTTAAAAACTTTGGAATAAGCAAAAGAGCTAAAAACATACCAAACTATCATACACTTTTTTCCATCCATCCTTTAAGTGCACAAATTCCCTACGAATATTTTTGAAGGACGGTAAATCATCCAGCCGACATATTTCATCCCATGATTTTTGAGGAAGCCACGTGCAGGGGTTGGCATGAGGATTGTCCAATCCGATGCCACCAGTCAGCAGAAATCTCCACTCAGCTTTATTAATCTTTGGAAAACAAAGTAGCACGTAGAGTCAGAAATGAATTCATTTTTTATATACATACATACATATATATATATATATATATATATATATATAAAATACATTTAAACCACTTTAAAAGAACTATTGATTTTCAAGTTTTAGGTAATGTCCTTATGGAATTCTATAACTCCTGGTAGAGCCCCTGAGAACTTCCTCATATGAAACCATTTATCCATTACAACTGGCTTTCGAAATAGGTCTATTCTCAATAGCTACTTTTTGATAATTTTCCTCCAGAATTACTCATCTAAACAGAAAAATTCTATTTGAGTAAATGTTTTCTAAAAATGTCTTTTTAGAGTCTTACAGGCTCTAAAAATGTCTTTTTATAGAGTCTTACAGGCTCTAAAAATTGGGGGAAGACAGAAGGCAGAGGGCAGGGAATCAGCAAACACAGGTGAAGGTGACTGGGAGATCCAGGCTTCGGGTATGAAATGAGTAATTCCCAGGAATAAAAGCTACAGCACAGGGAATATAGTCGACGGTACTGTAACAGCATTCTGTCGTGGAGGATGGTACTTACACTTGGCAGTATAGAGTTGATGAATCACTATGTTGTACACCTGAAACTGCTGTGTGTCACTGTGTGTCAACTATACTCAATAAATATAAAGAGGAATAAGATAAAAATTGGGGGAAGACAGAAAGCATTCAATCTGCCATATTTGCAATTATTCTCCATAAAACATAATGAGGTATTGCTATAAAACTTGTGCAAGAAATGCAGGAATAAAGCCTTTATTCCTTCAGGATTCAACCGATACATCATCAAATCCAATGAATAAATCTTATACACCTAAGTAAATAAAATAGTAAATTTTGTCACTATTTTCAATACCTCTTTCATTCTTAAGGCATTTCTTATATTTTAAATGAATAGATTTGAAATAGAACAAAAATTTGTGAAAGGTATGGTTAAACCCAAATGGTTGGATTTGACTAGCTTGCACAAGTTCTTAAAAACATTGCCATTTACGTGATTACTTGGGGTAAATGTATCAACATAGTTAGTAAATTTATAAGCATACTTAAATGAGATTCTAATAGAGAGTAATTTATTTTCAATTAAAGCACACATAAATTTAAAAATGTCATAGTGCACTCTGCTTTATTTACTTTTTCACCTCTGAAATTCAGTCTAGCTGTGATGTCTTGTCTTAATTATAATTATTGTTTAACTATTTGCAACCCCTTTTTATGTATGTATACACATACACACACATACCCATACAAATTAGTAAATTAATGAATCAGTGTTAGTCTTTTTCTACAAATTATAACAGTACTGACCGCACGTTCATGTAGTAGCAGGTTAGCAGTTAGACAAAAGGAAAAGAGTAGCTTATCCTTTTCAAAGAGCGACCGGCAGACATTGACATACAGGGAGTAAGTAAAGTGATCCTTGAGAATCTGAAGCCTACAAGACAACAGGAAGACAAGTGAATAAACAAAATTGCATTATACCTTAAAAAAATGCTCTCAAGGAAACACAGTATAAACCATTTAGATGTATATTCCTCTAATAAGCTTTCTGGTCAATTACCTCCAAAACAATCAATGGTCGTCATTAACAGGATGTACCAATTTAAAACTGCATTTTACTGTTGATTGATTAAAAAAAAAAAAAAACTTAGTCTTTCTTTTGGAAAAAAAAGTCAATGCATAGTACATTGATCTAATACATTTAAAGATTTGTGGACTATTTTTAACTCTAAAGCATTTCTTGGGGTAAAATTTGATTTTTTTTATTCTGTAGATACTTCCAAAGTTCTATATTATATATTAAATTCACAGATTAAAATTGATAGCTTTTTAATTAAATTAACATTTGAAATAGAACAATCCATAAATCCATAAAAGCTGGAGAAATCACAAAACTTGATAAGCTACATTTTTATTTACCACATAGATGGAACATGGAAATATGACTAATCATAATATTTGCAACTAACAACTTCCTTGTAAGTGCTAACATGTGTTCTCTGTATTCATAGCAATTCTTTACATGAATATAACAGTTTAAGAATTTTCACTTAATTATCTCATAGGGGAAAATAAACCCATCTTTGAAAGAAAAATTTCAAAAATATTTTTTATTAAATAGGTTATAATAGTTATAATAGAAATAAACAGAATAAATAGTTGACTGAGAACCTTTGCAGAGAGCTAATGATTGACAATGGCCCAAACTAAGCAGATCAACTTACCTGAAGGGAAAATTAGTATAGTCTTTTGGTTAAACAAAATTTTATCAGTGTTTCTTAATGTGTCTAAAAAGAATAATCTACTAGTACCACCATATCTTAGCTATTTTCAGAATGACATCCTAGGCTACCAAGCATTTCAGCTCAATTTTTCTCCTGACTTGCCTGTTTCTTTAATTATTTTGTCCCTTGCCAGCGTTCTCATAATGAATATTACAACAAATTGGTGTATTTTATTTCTAGTGGAGAACTCTGAAAAAGGACTTGGTAGAGAGGGCTTTGAAACTAGTTGCTGAAATATAGTTGAATTCTCTGAAGATTTAAAATAATCATACAATTCCTGTCCCCATTTTTATGTTGATCATGGTCGTTTCACACTTGGTATTTAGTTTGTCTCATCTGTAATAGTACAATTAATACAGGGTAATGCAGATTTGGTCTTTCTAGAATAAAATAAAAATGTCTGCACTTTAAAACAAATTTCAAAAAAAAAAAAATTTCCTCTTATGGATAGGAATATTGAAGGGAAAATTATAAGGGTCACTCATATTAGAAATTCAAGTTCAGTCTCAGTGATAAAAATGCAGATTAAAATTCAATATTTTAATACTTGAATTATAGTGAAAAAGAGGATAAAATGATAATTTTCAATGTTGATGTGTGTTATGGGGATATAAGATCATTTGCCTTCCTCCAATGGAGTTGTATATTTGAATAATCATTCAGGAGTCTGAAAGAAGTAAACACCTTTGTTCTAATTTTGGGATTCTAGCCTACAGAAATAACGAACAATGTGGATTACTTGAGAGTCTTAAAATATGAAAATCATGGCACATTCACAAAATGATATATTGTGCAACTATTAAAAGTTATGTTTCGGGGCGCCTGGATGGCTCAGTTGTTAAGCCTCTGCCTTCAGCTCAGGTCATGATCCCAGGGTCCTGGGATGGAGCTCCGCTTCGGGTCACCTGCTCGGCGGGAAGCCTGCTTCTCCCTCTCCCACTCCCCCTGCTTGTGTTTCCCCTCTCTCTCTGTGTGTCAAATAAATAAATAAAATCTTTAAAAAAAAAAAAGTTATGTTTCAGAAGAGTACTTAGTAACACGGGAAAAATGATCTTGATAGAAGTGGAAGGAAAAGGAAAAAAAACGCTCAAAGTGTCTGTATACACTTATATTGTTTACTCAGAGAGATTTCTGTTTGGTCCCTGTAAAAAAACTATATCCTCATTAGATTTTTGTTTCTGTACTTCAATGGAGGGATTTTTTTTTTTGGCTATAATTATTTATTTTGCTATATTAATAATTTGATAAAAAACAGATGATCCAAATTACTATAGCTATTTCACAGTATATAGCTATATGTCGCAGTCATATATATACATATATATAACAGTCATAATGTATGTTTGGTGTAATAGTTAAGTAAGAATTATTATGAATAATAACCATCAGAAGGCAAGCAAAAATAAAATATGTTTTAGTTGCTGAGTAGAAAGAAATAAGAAATAATTTTACTAGTTGTTACAAGTTGATACCCTGAAACACCATCGATTTATCCTACCTACCCCCTTCCCTGGGTAACCAGCATTTTACTGTTTGTTGTTGTTTTTAGGTTTTACAAACATGAACTTTGTTTTGATTCCACATATAAGTGATATCCACAGTACTTCTCTCTGACTTATCTTGGTTAGCCTGATGTGCCCAAGGTAAATGCATGTCACAAATGCAGAACATGTGCATGTAGAGCAATGAAAATGGACCCTTATTTCATACCACTCATAAAAATGGACTCAAAATGGGTCTAAAATGAAAACTGAAGACCTTATACTATAAAGCTCCTAGAAGAAAACGTAGGGAAGAAACCTATCAACATTGATTTCACCAATTATTTTCTTGGACATGACACCAAAAGCACAAAACAAAAGCAAAAATCAACAAATGGGACTAATTCAAACCCAAAAGCTTCTGCATGTAGAAGAAACAACTAAGAAAACAAAATAGAAACAAGAAATAAATCCATGCTTACACAGCCAGTTCATCTGTGGCAAAGGAGGCAAAAATATTCAATGGGGGGAAAAGACAGTCTTTTCACAAATGACGTTGGAAAAACGAGAGCAGCATGCGGAAGAATGAAACTGGGCTATTTTCTGGTACCGTAACAAAAATAAACTCAAAATGGATTAAATATCTAAATGTAAGACTTGAAACCATAAAACTCCTAGAAGAAAACAGGTGGTAGTTTCCCTTCATACCGGCTTTAGCAACATTTTCTAGATATGTCTCCTTGGGCAAGAGGAAAAAAAAGCAAAAAGAAACTATTGGGACTATACAAATAAAAAGCTTTTGCACAGTGAAGAAAACCATCGACAAAACAAAAAGGCAACTACTGAATGGGAGAAGATATCACAAATGATATATCTGAGAAGGGATTAATATCCAAAATATATAAACAACTTATAAAACTCAAAACCAAAACCCTAAATATTCTGATTAAAAATAGGCAGAGGATCTGAGTGACATTTTCCCAAAGACATACAGAGTCAAACAGACACATGAAAAGATGCACAACATCACTAATCACCCAGGAAATGCAAATCAAAACCACAACGAGGTACCAGCTGACACCTCTCAGAATCACTGGAATCAAAAGGACAAGAAGTGTTGGCGAGGATGTGGACAAAAGGAACCCTTGTGCACCGTTGGTGGGAATTTAAATTGGTGCAGCCACTATGGAAAACAGTATGGAGGTTCCTCAAAAAACTTTAAAACAAAAATACCATATGATTCAGTAATTCCACTATTGGGTATTTACCCAGAAAATGAAAACACTAATTTGGAAAGATACATGCACCCTTATATTTATTGCTGCATTACTTACCACGGCCAAGATACAGTAGCCACCCAGGTGCCTGTCAGTAGATGAATGGATAAAGAAAATGTATATAAATGTACATAAATACACAATGGAATATTCCTCAGTCACAGAAAAGAATGAGATTTGCCATTTGTGACCACATGGATGATCTAGAGAATAGAATCCTAAGTGACATAGGTCGGACAAAGACAAATACCCTATGATTTCACTCCTATGTGGAATCTAAAAAACAAAACAAACAAACAAAAAGCAGAAACAGACCCATAAGTACAGAGAACTGATGGTTGCCAGGGAGGAGTGTGTTGAGGGGCTGGGCACAGTGCGTGAAGCGGGGTGGGAGGTGCCGGCCTCCAGTCACCGAATGAAGTCACGGGAATAAAAGGTACAGCATAGGGACTAAGTCAGTGACATTGCAATAGTGTTGTATGGTGACAGGCAGGAGCTACCCTTGTGGGGAGCAAAGCATAACATATGGTCTTATCCAGTCACTATGCTGTACACTTGAAACTAAAAGAATATTGTGTGTCAACTGTACTTCAAAATAAGCAACACACACACACACACACACACACACACACACACGCCCCACATACACACAACACAGAAACAACAACAACAAAAAAACCCAAAGGAAACAACAAAAAAATGAAAGGGCATCCATGGGAGAAATTTTTTGCAGACCAAATATCAAATAGTTAATATCCAAAATATACAAAGAACTAACAACTGAATAACAAAAAAATCTGATTAAAAAATGGGCCGAAGACCTAAACAGACATTTTTCTAAAGAAGACATCAAAATAGGGTGCCTGGGTGGCTCAATTGGTTGAACGGCTGCCTTCGGCTAAGGTCATGATCTCAGGGTCTCGGGATGGAGTCCTGCATTGGGCTTTCTGCTCAGTGGAGAGTCTGCTTCTCCCTCTCTCTCTGCCTGTTGCTCTGCCTCCTTGTGCTATCTCTCTGTCACATAAATAAATAAAATCTTTAAATTAAAAGAAAGAGGACATCAAAATAGGCAATAGGGCTTCTGAGAAAATGCTCAGCGTCACTAATTTTCAGGGAAATGCAGATCGAAACATGATGAGCAATTACCTCACACCTGATAGAACTGCCGTCATTAGGAAAACAAGAGATCACAGGTGCTGGCCAGGATGGGGTGCAGCAGGACCTCCTCCACAAACCATGTGTGTTTTTCCTGTGGCTAAAGCCAGTTTGCTAGCGCACATGGTCACTTCAGTTAGCAGATAAATTTGGGCTGAGATTTCTACCTTCATGATCTGTTAGTGGATTGCCTGTGATACGCAACACATTCTGGTTTAATGTTTACTGAATAACCAACCTGTTTTCTTTCTCTACTACCTTCATGGAGAAAACTGGGTTGAGAAAATATTTTGCTTCGGTACTTTCCCGACAACATACTAGCACAGTGGCAGCGAATAAACCGCGGCCCACACAAAAGAACATGAAGTCACGAATGCAATGCTGAGCGTAAGCATCCAGACACCCCGGAGCACAGACTGTGGTTCCGTTCACACGATGTTCTAGAACAGGACAAGCTAATCCATGGTGTTGGAAGTCAGGACCGTCTTCAGCTTGGTGGAAACGGCTGGGTTAGTCTCTAGAAGGGGACACAAAGTGGGGTTTCTGGGCTGTCGATAACATTCTGGGTCTTGATCTGGGCCCTAATTACACAGGTGTCTTCAATGATGAAAGTTCATTGAGCAATACTCTGATTTCTGCATGCTTCTGGGTGTAGACTGATAATTTCATTGAAAGTTTTCAAATATGCTTTTCCTATTTACTCTTTGGTTGGTTCCAGAATTACACTTTCAGGACCACTGGAGTCATGGATAAGATTTGCATTGTATGAAAATGAAAGGATCTTAAGTAGAGAAGACATATTTTGTTTTCTAGATTCCATCCAAATCTCACATCTGGGTAAAAGGATTTAATTTTCTAGAAATCATAAAGGACTATGGTCACAGTTAGGAAGAAACATGTCATATGCGTGGGTGAGTTCTAATTTGATGAAACAAGATATAGTAAAGGAATGCATAATTAGTTGTAAAGCATAAAATTGTTCTAATTTTTAACTCTTGTACACAAAGCGTGTCTCTAAGTGACAGAGAAAATTAGTTTTCTTCTCTAGACTCCAGCAAATACCTTAATTTAAAAGTAGTTAAGATGATATTTTGGTGACTTGTTTTTAACAAGGAATAGAAAAACAACTACAGTGAAAAACAAAACACTGTTTACTGTTGTGGCGCCATGTGATGAGCACTGTGGTAAGTTCTGGGAATATTAAACAAACAAACAAACCCTCCCAAACTCTTGTCTCCGGGAACTCAGAACCTCGTGTAAAAACCAGACATGCTTGTTCAATTAACTAACAAAATGCAAGTGGTTGGGAGCTTTTCTAAGAAAGGTCACTTAAAATGTTGTTTTCTGTATTTTAGTAATCCTTCCTACCCTTGAAAATTTCAGATAGCAGAAGAAATAGAGAAAGAAACGGCACATTTTCAAGTATCATAATTAAAAAAACATACTTTAAACTCCACCAGGAGGCATTTCTTCTTGAAGGTGGCCAGCCCCTTCTCTTCCTCACGGTCAGACAGCTGAGAGACTGTTCGCTAAGCCCAGTGTCAGTCTTCACACCTTCACGGATCTCACATTTAAGGTTGTAAAATAATAGTACTAGCAAGAAATTGCTCATTCTAAGAATATTCAAATTTTAGCAGAGTTCTACTGGAGTAAATGAGAGCAATTCAATTCAGATTTTCAGGAGATGCTCATTTGGAATTTCTATAAAGTAATTCTGCACTGCGAGTGATCAGTATTAAATTGGATTTCCTTTGTGGGTATGAACAGTCAAGAACACTGAAGTATCCAGCTTCATACTGATCAGTAAGATCATGGTCGCAATGAACTATTTTCTTTGTTCAAGAAGTAATTTCATGTTAGATCCTATTCAACATAGGTTTCAATACCATCACTGATAATAAAATGAAATTTTATTCTCTTATACACTTACTGTCAAGGTCTTAGTTCCTTTATTACAATAGCCAAGTATAAAATAAGATATTTTATGTAAGTAAGAATAACACAAATAATCACAACAAGGTATTTTAAAAAAAACCTTGTTACTTGACAAAGTATGACTATGTATAAATCAGAATGTACATCTGCAACTTTTGGAACGCTGGTTTACAGAGGGTAAGAGTCCTGTCTTTCCATGCCTCCAATCACAAATACATTTTGCAAATGATCAACAGAGATAAATGTTTCCTCCTTTTAGAATTACATTATAATCCTATCTCCCAGTAAACGATTTCCTGGCAGGCTGAATTTGGTCACATCTATTCCATTTCTCATCCTCCGATTTATTTCTAGAACAATGATTAATCAAGCTCGCGTTAGCAGAGAGGGCACACCCACACCATTCTGTAACCACAGCAAGAGCCACCAATTAACTGTTAAATTATCATGCATCGGTCAGTATTCCTACTAATCGGTATTTCTTTTACGTACCTTTTTGCTAAAATTTCAGACTTCTCTGAATTTTCAATAGACAGGATGTAAAGGTTAATAAACCAGGTCAGTGAGTATTGGTACATGGGCTCGATGTTAGCTAGGTCCGCGATGGAGAAGAACAGGATGGCGGAATGGATGGCGACGGGCCGGTAGCCCAGCCGCGTGCGATCGATCTTCTTCTCCGTCTCCTCGGCTACTTCCTGCTTTTGAGAAATCTCATTAGCCAAAGCCTTGGAGGAAGATAATATCTTAATAGCGGTTTCATCTTCTAATATATTGCCTTCCGAAGATGAGAGAACTTCTAAAATCTTGTCTTCTATTTCTTTTAACTGCCTGGAATAAAACACAATTTTCTCAGAAGAAAAAGAAGTCATTTAAATTCACTTCGCGCCCACATTCTTGTCTAGGAAACAAAGAGCTTGGAACCTAAACTTTGTGGTTTGTGCTTCGCTTTGTGACAAACACCCGTAACGGTGATGTTGTATAATTAATTTCTTATCTTGCAAAATGTCAAAAAGACAGGACTCTCTGCTCCACTACTCTTCCCGACGATCATTTACGTGGTGACGGGAGCGAGAGGTATGAGCCGATCTGCTCTGCCATCAAGTATCTCAGCCTCGAGTGAACTGAAAGTATCGCTCCATTTATTTCCCAAGATTTTTCATGACTTCTAGAGCTTCACCCTTTGTACCTGTGCTAGAGACAGTGTGAGCGGACAGCGAGGTGCTGTGGGCTCGTTCAGAGAGAGAACGTCAGCTACATGATGGATACCAAAACTTTTGTGCTGAAACTCTGTTGAATACTTGAAAATTCATTGCCTTGACTTGTGTGGGGAAGGCCTTCCAGTTCTTCTAGTGCCCGAGAACTTGTATGTAAACATATACTCTTACGCAGGTTTCTAAATTAACATAGAGACATTGTAATGCCTTCTTTTTCCCTCTTAATTCTCCGCATTCAATGCACCTACTACATCTAACAAAACACAGCTTTAAAATGTACTGTAATCCATTCTAAGGGATCTTGAAACAAGAACCATGTTTTTTAGAGAGAGCGCGTGCACGTGAGTGGGACAGGGGGTGGGGGTGGGGGGGAGACCCTGAAGCTGACTCCGTGCTCAGTTCAACCTGAGATCATGACCTGAGCCAAAATCCAGGGTCCAGCACTTAACTGACTGAGACACACAGGTGCCCCAGTAATTCTGTGTTTTATAAGATTTGATACCTTTTGTTTTCAGCTCCTTGTAGTATCAAGGCTTGCTTTTCTTCTTCAAGGTCTGGCCTCTCTCGGGCCACCACAATTCCCAGCAGCTGATCTTGCATTCCCTCCGACGTGATCATGAAGTTGAGTAATGTTACCTGTAAATGGAAAAATAAACAAGAATTGCACCATCGTTTCTATCGAGAAAGCCTCTACTTTTAAAAGTTTTAACCTTAAAATAGACTCTATTTACTATAGTAGTATATGTGAAAAGTGGCAATTTGTAGAGATTATGATTAAAGATATAGGCAAGTTTGGCTGCTGGATTAAAAACCCACCAAAGTTTCTCACAGGCATAAATGTATATTTCAAAGGGTTTTGTTGGGTGATCAGTTTATTCCTATTACAAACTGATCCAATTTCTGACAACTGTTTAATCCCCAAATCCACTAGAATCAGGTTGGAAGCTATCTTCAGTACTGGCTGGATGGGCTAATTTATGTTACGGATCCCGGTGGTGACCAAAAGTAAAGGAAACCTTAACAAGTGAGACAGGAGGAAAAAGAACACTGTTATTACTCCTCATGAGCATATACGATATTTATAATGTGATAATCATATTACATGGTTTAAAATGTATGATATTTAATGTAATATTACAATATGACCCATTAGATAATCACATTACAGTATGAACAGCCATTATTGTGAACTAGGAAATATACATTTATTGGTATCCACTTACTTTATACTCCTACTATGTAATGGCTCTTACAGGCTCTGTTTCCTACATCTTAAAATTCCTCCTCCCCTGGTTGTTTCCCGTAAGTGGGAAAGTTGGCATGCTGAGGTCTTTCACATATCAAATAAACGCATAATTCATTGTTTCTCCCACAAACCCTTCAGCCATGGAATGATACTCTTTGCGCCGTCACAACGGTACTGTTGAAAATTTATGTATTTATTTATGCTTTCTGCCTCCCCTCCCTCCGTTCTTCAGTGACAATCCACTCTCACCCCAGCCTCCATACGCCCTTCGTGCTCCCAGCAATAAACTGCAGAAACTCTTTGGTTCTGATCATCAGTGAACCCATAGGTCAACAAATGCTTACTTGACCTTGGCTTAATTCGAGACCCCCTACCCTGCACCCTGGCTCTTTTAAACATCTGTTTTACAATCTGTCTGCTCTCTGCCCTTGGGTCTTGAGCTCGGTTCTGTGTTTATGTCTCGAGCATCACCTTCTGTGCCTCCTTTCCCCGTGACTTTCATTTCTGCTACGGCTGATTTCTGGTGGAATCCGTGCCCATCGGCTGTGAAGTGTCTGCCTGTATTTCCGCTCTGGCTGCTGAGCGGGAGACTCCACATTTCCCCACCTTTCCTAGTAAGAGAATTTGAGAATACCCCCTCCGCAAGAACAGGGTAATTCCATCTCTGTAAGAAAATGTCCTACCTGCGATCAGAAAGTGTACAACAATTTCTTGCAGTACCTCTAGGAAGGTGACCAAACTTGGCACCTTTTCCCTGGTGGTTTCCTCTTGGTTAAGTTTGTCCCCCCTTCACTTGACCTGTGGTGGGCTTTGGATACCACTAGGGATAGATTATATGAGCGTAATCATACATTTAGACGGGAGAATAAGAAATTCTTAAAATCAAGCAATTGAAAAAAACTCATAAAATGTTATTTTGTAATTCTCTACTGCTTTGTCATTTATTCATGGGAAAAAAATAAAGCATTTGAGAGATTTTCCTCTTGACATGAGAAACCAAGGGCACAAATTATTGAGAGAAATGTATGTTTTATAACTTCTACTTCATTGTTTCAGACCCTATGGAGGTATTCATTCATATTCCATTAGTGCTGGATCTTTTAAGATCAAGATTTTGTAAATCTAAGCATTTGCTCACAAATGACAATAAACATTTAAAGAAAATAATAACAAAGAAACATTTTAAATTATACAACATATGATTTCATAATTTTATTCTCATTTAGATTCAAAAGGATTATAGCAGCACCGTATCATCCCTTGGGTACTTTTGAAAGCAAAGGTACATAAAAGACCCTAAAAATAGGATTTAAAGGAAGTATTTTAATTTGTAAATGAAAGCAAGTAACTGCCTCACTATGTTTTCTAATCCCTGTTTAATCAATCCCAGCAATTAAAAATAATGAAGCAATAAGACGCCCTAGGGATTGTAAGGGTTTCAATACTGAATCATAGATCAGTTTCCTCCCCACAGCAGTTTATGGCTTCTATAACTAGTTACCTGTGAACTAAGAATTGTTAGTCATTTGTGAGATTTTCATAGGTCTTACTGAAAAGTAAAAATGGTTTTCCATGTCATTTATTTAAAAAAATGAACATAGTTTTGGGATTTTAACATTTTCTTTTATGTTTCATACTTTCTCACTTATATTTAAAAGTTAAATAATAATGTTAATCATTAACACTCATATAACACTATGTGCTGGGACTTACTCTAAGCCCTTACCTAAATTAATTTATTTAGTCTTCATACCACTTTATGAGCTGGATATTTATTATTCCCATTTTCTAGACTGGGGAATGGATGGACAGAGAGATTAAATAATTTGGCTAATGTCACACAACTGGCAAATGATAAAGCTAGGCTTTGAGCCAAGGTAGTCAGGTTCAAATGGCTTCAGAATCCATGTTTAAACTACTACTAGATACTACCTCTCCTGATAGACAATACACAATTTTTAGGTGTTTAGATAACACTTATTTTAATTAGTTAAAAATAGTGGCCAAGATTTTCTATATTTTAACATTGTATTTTTAAAACTAACCTCAAGGGTTACCCCACTTTCCCTCAGTCTTCTTGACTTCTCTGAATGTCCAGTCTAAAATATGTCCCCAATTAAGAGCTCCTGTGTTTTCTTAGTCATAAATATAGTCACTTAACATACATATTATTTATAGTGTAAACCTCTTAAGAGCAGTTGCCATGTTAATTCATCTTGGAAGGAATGAATTATGTCATCTTTGTGCTTCCTCTGCCTCTGTAGACAGAGGCCCACATTAACTTAAATATTTCTTAAAAAGGACAGTTTTTGAACTCTCTGGTTAAATCTTGTCTCCATATGTAACTTTCAAAATCGGAATCAATATTTCTTCATGTCCTCTCCTGCTAGTTTCCATAAATGAAAGTTATCCCTCCCTCCCACACTCATTCCACAAACATTGACCAAGTGCCAACCTTACTGAGTGCCAAGATTTGGGAATAAAATATGGAACGACCTCCAGGAGCTCAGTCGCAGATCAGTGTCTCAAGTAATTTTAGTCATTGGATAAAACTTTAAACTAGCTTTCTTGAAAGGAATTCCTAGTATTTTCAAAGAACCACTGATGAAAATCAATTCTTTTAAGTAATTATATAAAGTTAGATAACAGCATCCTTACTCCAAGAAAGAAGAATGGATTTTTTAAAATTTCAATGCCAAGAATTAGCATATTATCATTTATTACAAAGGGGGTACATATATATCATCTATTCTTAACAATGAAATTCTAAGAGTAATATCAGTTATAGGAATTAGATTCTCAGAGTTTTTTTTTTTTTTCACTTCATACTGAAAGGTCCTTTATTACTCACATGCACACACAAAATAAACATTTGGAATTATTACAGCAATTTCAGGAAATGCCAAACAAGGACAAAATCTCTTTTTCTTAGGAAACCCGTCCTTCTTATGCCTTAGGAGGAAAATACAGTCATTGATTGTAAAATTCAAAAGAGAAACATTCAATTTAGATACTGGCCTTTACTGATGTTTCAGGAAGATAATGAGGATTTCTCAGCTTCGTAGTAATATAGAAGCGGAAATCCGGTGCATATTCAACGGTCGAATCCCCAAGTCGGATACATGTACTCCCACCCTGCTTAAAGGTCTGTTTCAGTAGAAGAGGTTCCAGAATAGGATCTAGTTCTTCTCCAACATTTTCTAGCAACACTGGAGTGGAATCAGAAAAAGATGCCATGTTATTTTAGACATTGACTATCAACATGCAACCCCCCAAATTCTTTCAGCCCCTGGATTACTATTATTCCTAATTACCTATAAATTTATTTTTGTCTTCTGAGTGTAAGGAAACAGTGTCATAAAAAAATAATTGGGTGCCTGCGGGATGGGCTGAACTGGTGGGTCTATCTGGTCCTTTTGCATCATCTTCCATACTTCTTGGCTATGGTCCTACTCAGGGCTCCCCACCTGGTCTACCATTCACTGTGTGCCCCAGTACGACGGGGGGAGGTATATCCATCTGAGACACCAGACAATAAACATTTCAAGTTGTAGCTATTTAAATGGTTATTGATTTTTAATTAAGAAAGTAACTCGAGCTTATTGTAGAACATGAGGAAATGTAGGTAAGAATAAAAATGTTAAATAAGGAGGCCATTAGGCTGAGTTGGCTCTAATGCTATGGTGACCTAGGGAAGCAAACCGGAATCTAAGCTTATTAAGGTCTCAAGGTCACAAAGTCAAAATAAAAATCCTAAGGATAACAATCAAAAATAAAAATAAAAATAAAAATCCTAAGGATAACCAAGTACAAGCAGCCAATGAGGTTTTAAGCTATTGCCAGCCAAATAATTTCCTTTCTTTTCTCCCTACTTCCCCCAGCTCTGGTCAGTGGAGCAATCTAACCACATCCAAACTGGCAATGCCCAATTCCAACCAATTTTTGCTCAAATAAACTCTTAGAATGTTTAGTGTGGCTCAGCTTATCTTTTAAATATTTTACATAATTGACTCATACTCATATATGGTTTGATAGAAAAAAGACCCAAAGCTATGATAATTTTTGTTGAATACATTTTTTTGAATTATTTGAATTTATTTGAATAAATTTTCTCTTCAGTATTTTATTAATCTTTTTCTATGCACAATCGAGACTAAACAATATATCTAATTTCACACCCTAATTATTTTGCTTGACATTATATCATAAATATACCAGTTAAAATTAATAAACATGCTTTTAATTACTGTATAATAGTCTCAATATTAATTTATCTAATATTTTAAGTCAATTCTCTACTATTATATATTTCAATTGTTATCTGTTCTCAGTATTATAAATAGCACTGTGTACAAAAACTTTGTGCTTAAAAATATTTTCTTATGACAGCATTCTAGAAAGGGAATCCTTGGATGAAAGAACAGTGACATTGTTAAGGCTCATGATACATTTGCCAAATTAGTCTTACATGTTGGAGTTTGGGGGTGCTATTGCAGCCAACCTTGAATAATGGTGTTTTATGCAAGTCCTTTGAGAGCCTAGATGTGCAGTCTTGCTGGGAAAGGGGAGCTTAGAGTATCCGGATGGCGGGTATTTGAACTTCTATTGCCATTAAAGTACAGACATACTCTGCTCCTTCCCAGAGGTTACACCTGGCTAAATGAATTTCTAAAATTGTCCTGTCAATTTCCTTCACTGCTGAGATCTTAATTAACCAAAGCAGGCATCTCAGATGATTTTAAAATTCATTTTCATTTTCTGCTCGAATAAAATGATTATTTTTCATAGTTAAATAATCTGAGTGCATTATAATGGATTAAATACATTCATCTATTATTTAGATTGCTTCCATTTTTTCTGTTGTTAATAATGCTACAGTGAACATCTTTTTGAAAAAACCCTTGTGTTCATCTCTGATTACTTAATCAAGCTGGAGTCCTAGAAGTGCAATTAATTTAAAGGCTATTTATATTGCCAAATTGCTTTCCTGAATGGCTGTAGAACTTTCAGAGTTGCAGTGAGCACTCTTTTTTGCCCTTTTTAAAACTGTTTTTATATAATATTGTATTTATAAATGCCAGGCACCATGATGACATTTTATTTTCTCACCCTCAAATGTTTTAAATAACATGGAATACTGTTACCCCATTTTTACATGTGGGGAAACTGGGACAAGGCAACGGAGCTAAAATTTCCAGTTAAATCAACTGGTAAATGACAAAGTAAACACTTGAACTGAGCAGGGTGGCTACTGCCAGGGCTTCCTTAACCACCATGTGAGACGGACAGCAATAAATACTGTACTCATGACTCGTAAAACTTGAAAGGTAAAAAATAGTTAAAGTTTGTATTCAAGGCTTGATGTTTTGGATGCTCTTTGTCAAATTCTATTCCCCCCCCCCCCCCGGATATTATCTATTAGTACACTGGCCCATTCTCCTATTGTGTATGTTCTTTACAATTCGGTATAGCTCCAAATGATAAAAAACCCACAATGACTGTGACATGAGGAAGAAGGACTTTATAGCTCATGTAAAGGGAGCCCGAGGGAATCCGTCCAGGGTGAGAAGGACAGTGTGTGAAACAGAAAAGGAAAAACATCCTTAAGGAAGGTTTCCTGAGGCTCACAAAGGGCACTTCCACTCACACCCTGATGGCAGACCATAGTCCCACGATCATATGCAAATCACAACGGAAGCTGGGGAATTTCTTTAACTACGAACGCGATGTTGCCCACGGAAATACAGGGAAACCAATAGGTATTGGGGAACAAATATCGTTCATTGTCATAAAGTGCTAGTTTTTAAAACTTTATTCGTATCTTTTAACATTCTTGTAACAAATGGCTCCCATTTCCTGGTTGTTTTCAAACAACCAGGTTTGTTTACACTTTTTTTTTTTTTTTTTTTACTTTTTTTTCTTACTTGTAGAAATTTTCAAACCTTGGTCAGGGGCGCCTGGATGGCTCGGTCAGTGGAGCACCAGACCAGCTCAGGTCATGACCTCACGGTTGTGAGATTGAGTCCTGCACTGGGCTCTGTGCTCAGCACTGAGTAGGCTTGGGATTTGCGATTCTTTCCCTCTTCCTCTGCCTCCCTGCCACCCTGTCCACTCATGCTCTCTCTTTAACATAAATAATAAAATCTTTTAAAAAGTCTTTCAAGCTTCGTTCAAAAGCAAAAAGAACAGTATGCTGAACTTGATATACAAATCTTCCTGCTTTGACCCTTGTAAATTTAGCCAAACTTCTTTCATTTCTTCCTCATCTCACCCTGGATTATTTACCAACAAATGCATAAAACTTCACTTTCAGGTATTTGACTAAGTACCTCTGAAAGGTGAAGACTTTTTTCAAAGATTTTATTTATTTATTTGAGACAGCATGAGAGAGAGAGAGAGAGAGAGCATGAGAGGAGGAAGGTCAGAGGGAGAAGCAGACTCTCTGCTGAGCAGGGAGCCTGATGCAGACTCAATGCCAGGACTCTGGGATCACGACCTGAGCCAAAGGCCGTCGCTTAACCAACTGAGCCACTCAGGCACACAGGTAAAGACTCTTTAAAAAATTTTCGCAGCCAGGGCACCTGGGTGGCTCAGTCAGTTGAGCATCCAACTCTTGATTTCTGCTCAGGTCATGATCTCAGGGTTGTGAGACTGAGCCCCACGCGGGGCTCCGCGACCAGCGGGGAGTCTGTTTGAGATTCTCTCCCTCTCTCTTTGCCCCTACCTTCCCCTGCTCTCTTTCTCTCTGTCTCTAAAATAAATAAGTAAATCTTTTAAAAAATTGCCATAGCTTAAAAAATATAATTCAAAATTCAAAATCTTATCAAATATATGGCAAGGAATAGATTCCCACATTGTTTTAAAGTATCTTATTTCCATTTTAAAAAATTTTTAATTTATATTTTAATAGGCTCCACATCCAACATGGAGTGTGAACTCACAACCCCGAGATCAAGAGTCATGTTCTACCAACTGAGCTAGCCAGGTGCCCCGACTTAAAATATTTTGATCACAGTTTGATTGCTTACATTGGGATATAAATTCCATAAATTCTAATTGCCCAATAGTCTCTTAAGTTTGATATTTCTTGGCTTAGCTTATAAATTTTTAGAGTCAAATATATGAATATTTTTCTTTATCAAGTGTGTATTTTCTTAGAAAGTTTCTTCTCAAAGACAAGTTAGTTATTCCCCTATGTTCTTTTAGCATTTATGTCTTCTATTTTTGCCTTTCATATTTAATTCTTCAGTTCATCTAGAATATATTTTGGTCTGAGGTAAGACTCTGACTTAACACATTTTTCCACAAAACCACTTCTTCAACACCCTTTGCTGAATAACCTATCATTTTTCCATTGGTTCATAACATTTACTTTATAATGTGTTAAAGGCTTACATGTATTAAAATTTATTCCAGAACTTATTTGTTAATTGAAAACTCACTCTTCTGAATTTTTATTGGCTTTTTCATTTATTTTTTCTAAGTTAACTTTGGCATTATTTCTAAAATATGTATTTCTGAAAGAGTGACATGTTTATAACATTTAATTTTCTTATCAGACCAAATGAGATGTCCTACTCAAATTGTGCTTTTCTGTGAAGTTTTGTCATTTTTTTTACTATACATTGTTAAAGTCATGCTAAGTTTTTGCTTTATTTGTTTCGCTTCCTATTCACTGGTTGGCTAGAATTACTACACACTCAACTTTTTCTCAGTTATTTTTAAATCTTGTTTTTGGAATATATCTACTCCATTAAATTCTTTTATTGTAATAGATTTTTAGCTAATTTTCTTTGATTTTCTAGATGAAATATATTATCTACAAATATTATTTCCTCTTTCCAAATGTTATTGCACTCTCATTGTTTCTTATTTTATTGCACTGAAAAGAACCTTCCTAATAATGTTAAGTGACAACAGTGATACTAGGTACCGAATTCTCATTTTTATTTTTACATGATCATATTTTTAAAGTCTATTAATTTTCTAGAATAAGATATGAACTGGAAATCCTGTTTATGAAATGTTACAACATTTAAACTTTGCTTAATTGCCTCAACTTTTATTAAAAGAAATTTTTGGATTAAAATCTCATCTTTAAATTATTTCTCCCTAAAAATATACAACTTCAGCTCCTACACCAATATGTTTCCTATTTTGAAATGGAATTAAGAGTGTCTAAATTTATATGTATGGGTCTCTTTAAAGGTAAAATACATATTATAAAACTTAAATATTACAAACTTGATTCTTTTCCCAAAAAGTGAAAATGTATTCCTGACAGAATCAAGTCTTATGCCTATTTTCTGTAGCATCCTGATTTCAAAGAAATCTGTTCTCAGAATTCAATATTTACTACATTATGAGCCTCAGTGAGAAATCAAAAATATTCTCAACTTAAAAAAACAGGAAAAAGAACAAAAATCTATAGGTACACAAATTACCCCAGAATGTTATCCTTAATTTAACTATTTTATTTTGACTCCTCTAAATTTTAACTAGGTCAAAATATGTTTCATGTTCAAATACAGGAGCAAAAATTAATGAGACGGGCTTTTCTTCATTTTTCTATCATCAAAGTTAACTTTATACCGATTTCTGTAAAAACCCTTCCTCGTCTCCTAATGTCAGCTCATCCTGTATTTGCAAACCTAGTGGGAAACCAAGACTGGGGACCAAACACATGCTGTTAATGTCTTTTGAGTAAGGCAGAGCATCTCACTAAACACAGTTATCCTTCCTAAGGAAAATATAAAGGAGACCCAAGAATTCCTTTCATATATAATTTTCCCTTACGACAGCAACTGATACCAGGCTTTTATAAAATGATGAATTATCTGCATTATTCTATGTTAGACTTCAAATTTATAAGAAAAAATCCTCTGTGTATTTCTGCTCAACAACGTAGCATTTTGCACCCATTTTGAACCACCGACTGGGGACCCTCAAAGAGCTTGGAGGTGAGAAGCAAACAGTTACGTACGTAATCATAAAGGCAACAGTAGAAATTTGTCAAAACTTCACTGTTGGCATTTGCTGGAGAGGTAGAGATGTCATAGGAAGAGAGCCGTTTGAGCTGTGTCTTGAAGGCTGCCCTTAAACGAATTCACCAAGTGGATGGAAGAACACAGAAAGCCAGGAGATGGGAAGCGACGCCAGGTCATAAGAACTCCCTGCTCCTGTGCACCGTGTCCACCCGTGTTACGACTCTCATCACACCTGTAACCATGGTCTCCCTCTTGAAACCAATAAGCTCCAACACAGCAGAGACCAAGTCTGTCTTGCTCATGCTATGCTTTCAGTGGCATGTGGTAGTTGCACAACAAATATTTGTTAGGTGAGTGCAAGAACAAGCAAGTGAGCGAAGGAGAGAAAGATTAAACCAGAAATAGCTTTGCACGTTAGACCCAAGGGGGAAAAGAAAGCGAAGTGCTAGGAGATAAAGGAAAGGCGAGCTCAGGTAGGACAGATGGTCTTAAAGCAAAGATTGTTTTCTTTCATAGAGTGAATGAGAAGTTATTCAGAGATTTTCTATACCAGTTGATGTCTTTTTAAAATGTCATATTTTTCCAGCTTTACTGGGGAGTACAAATAAATGGATTCATCAGCAATATTTATATGATCACTATTCTATGCACACCTTATTCACTGATGTAGCTAATATAAATGTATCTCTATTTTCTAGAACACGGCTTTCAAACATTTTTTGCAAGCAGGAGGATACTTTTTTTTCCCAAAGAGGATATTGTCTTAAAACTGACTAGAGACAAAGAAGAGGGAGGCCGCTCGGGCTGAAGCAGGGGCAGGCGGACGAAAGAGCGGAAAACTTCTGCCTTCGCCGCGCAGGCTACCAGCAAGGGAGGATGCATCAAAAGCCACGTTCCTGAATTGGCCAATGTCTACAGTAATTTTTAAAAGGAAGTCTTTAACAGCCTATGTTTAAAAACTGTAACAGTAACCAATTCTTTTACTTGAAGTGATACAAAAATAGTTACAAAATCTGCCATCTGTTACTCTTTCTATAATAGTTTTAAAATGTTCACTTTTCTTTGATGACTAATGTTAGAAGGTATTATAAATGATTACTATCCATTTTTAAAGTAGTTCATCCCCAAAAGTAGGTGAAAGCAACTGCGAGTGGTCCAGTAGACATTGGGCAAAGGCGGGGGTCTTGGGGACTAGTTTCAGCACTGCCCTTTACTGGGGACACAATCTTGGTTCAGCCAAGTAACTCACATGCTCGAGCACCTCACTTAGTTTGTTGATTAAATGAAGTGATTGGAATTACTATTGGATTTCAGATTTTTATGGGCTCAACTCCAAGTAAGAAATATATTTTAAATTTTGATTAGGCACATACATACATATGCACATAAACTCCAAAAATTTAATGAACTAATGCTTACCTTGACTCCATGCTATGCAGCCTATAATATTTTATTCTTTTCTACTGTATTTCTTTGAAAAATGCTGGTCTTGACCCACTAAAAGTTGACCTTCTCTCCCACAGTTTGGAAACCTCTATACTGATTGTCTCCATGGCCCTTTCTTCCCTAAAATTATGGAACACTAACAGCAAGATCCATGACTGAGACTGTAGAATCCTAGAATGTTAAGCACATGGTAGATGCTAAATGACTGTTTATTTTTTAGCGTATCAAGGAAATTTGACTAAATGAAATCAAGTAATTTTAATTAAAGTATTTAAGGTGACAATTCTTTCAAGATATCTTCCCTATTTCTCTGAGTTCTCGTAAACATCTGGGCCTTTTTGTTATGCTAATTTAATTAAATATAATGTAATATAACTAAAAGAGACTATGCACACACCACATAGTAAATCTCCAACTAAGAAACAACATACATTGAATTTATCAGACACTACCAGAAGTACCCAAACCACAGTAACTCATTTCCTCCTCACACTATCTAGTCAAAGTACTAATGGGGAATCTGAGTCTCAGATCACTGAACTAAACGAAGAGTAACAGAGGCAGGTACTCTAATTCCAGAGCTAGCGTACCTACCTGTAAGAGCACAGTGGTTCTAATAAGGGTTAGTGACATATGCCCACTTTCTATGTTTATTACAGTTAGTTATACTATTATACTATGCCTATTGTCTATACATACCACACATACTGTCTGATACTATTAAACAAGAAAGATATTTGAGAGTAGAGCTGTTTGCCCTTTCTTGTGACACCTCTGTCACTATACTCTAACACCAGTTGGATGAATGAAATACCATTTGCATGTATGTCTCCCTGTCCGTATACACAAACACAGACTTTGTAGGTAGATTTAGTTTTTTCATTCCATGTGAATCCTAACAAACCTAAAATTTATAATATTTTAAAGATTAGCACATTATTAATATGCAAAAATAAAATGTCTGTAAGACTACCTCCCTGATACGTTTGTTACCATTCTTTCAAGCAGTATTAGCTCTAATGGCAACTGGGATTTACTCAACTCATCCTAAGGATAAATACGTTGTCGTTTCATAATGTCCACATGTATTTATTTGATCAAGTAAATAGCCAAAATTTGACAGATAACATAGATTTAAAATGTGACAAGCCCAATTTACTCAAATCATAAATATTTTAACAAATGTGACATGTGCATGGGACTTTACTGAAAAATTCTGTCAAGTTTCTAATCTCTCCATTGTGGCAGATAAGAGCCACGGGAAATGTGTATTCACTTCTCTGCCACTTTGGTAGGACAACTGAAGGAAGAATAAACACACAATTGGACTAATGTTGTGTTAAAATACCTCTGGCATATCAAGTGGTCCTTTTAATTGCAGTAGTGGAGTTATCGCAAGCACTAAGAATGGCAAAGTACAGACAAAAATGAAAACAATTACATTAGAGGCTGCATTGCAAATGAATCTTGGGACAAAGAAAATAGCCTAACCCGCGAGAACAAAAATTCTCAAGTTCCTGAATAATTATCAATAAGTAATGAAAGACATAACAAAGTCATTATTTATTGAAGATGAATCTGACACAAATATCTTTTTAAAAAAGAAAAAAACCTACATCCTTTTGGGTTAATTGTGCCCTCTCCAGGCATTTCCTAACACAACACACTTATTATTCACATACTTACCAGGGGTACCAAATTGGATGCAATTTTCCAGAGTCCTAACATAGTCAGGATCATTTAATTTAACCACGTGAAGACTATTCGTTTTTTCCATGTTTTTGATCCATTTGTTAGCCTGACCTTGAGGATCTATCATCAGCGGCCACCTTCTCGCATTCCTGGAAGACGGAAGAAAGACAGTGCTGACCAAGTTATGATTTGTCTCCAGGCTACTTAGCCAGGCACACATCATTTTCTCATAGTTTATGCTTTACAGCAATATTTTACTTTTTAACTACTTATGAGAAACTGTGATCTTATAGCAGAGACATTTAGATTGGGCAGGCTATTAAAATGACATCTCTAAAAAATTCACCTGGCAAACACAAGTTTTTTTTACTCCATTTGGAAAATTACCATTCTCTAAAGGTTAAATTATATTTTTGGAAAAAAAAAACAACCAAAAAACCAAAAAAACAAAACTTGCCACACTTGCCAGTTAATGAAATTAATTAACCATCACGAATACTGCAAATCAGGAAACTCTAGCTCTTCACCAGGCCCCGCCCTTCATTAATTACTCCTGTGACCCTGAACAAGTCACCTTTACTTCTTGGCTTCGATCTGCTATCATTTGTACAAGAGGGAAAGGAGAAAGAATTGAGACATCATCCCTCTCTTTGAAATCTTGACCATTAAAGATATAATGGTTCTTAAAAAAAAAAGTGAGGAGCTAGATTTTAATCATCTAACCTTCCTGGATCCTAAAGTTTTAACACAACTGTTGATCTGGGACTTGTTTCAAACACTTGTATATTTAACGTCATATTTGTAGCTCACTACATATTTGTGAGCTTCCTACAGACAGAAACATGTTCTCTCAAAGTCAGTTTTTGCACTCTGGGTGAGCTCATTCTTCCTGCTCTATTCTCACCGCCCCCTTTTATGATAAGAATAAGAACAGTAAACCCTGAGGCAGCCAGGTTTTCTTCCAGGGTGTTGTGGGGTCAAACAGAGTTAACCAAGATCTGCCATCGCCAAATGGTATCCAACCATCTCCTCTCTGTCCTGTGTGAAATGGAACCAGCATTAAGATTACTGTTCTTTCTCTGGGAAGTTTTAGTAAACTTTACAAGCCATAATTCTGGCCACATTCCTACAGATACTGTCATACTCTTCAAAAGTGAGCACAGAAAACGCACACAGATTGTTAGAAGAGTGAAAGGAGAAAATAAAAGGTGATTGGGGCAAAAATAAAACGAAACAATGTGGGGCTAAAAATTTATTTATTTATTTGATTTTATCTCATTATAGTATGAATTTAGAATTTTATTGGGTAATCTGTCCCAAATAGAAATAATCATGCCTTTAGCATTTAAGTTATAACCTGGCATAAAACATGTACCTTTATTAGAAAGAAGATAGTCTAGTCCTCCAGTATTAGCATTATACGATATAACAGTCAGCTTGAAAGTCAGCTTGATTCCCTCTTATTTCCGTTGCTTCTACGATTTTTAACCACAATACCCATGTTCACACTGTTCCTCTGTCCACAATGCACTTCTTCCTCATCCTTTCATGCTCAAGACCTACTCACATTTCAAGGTCAGCTCAAATGGTATGCAATACAGAAAGTACCACAGACTGTCTTAACAGAATTTTTTCCCCACAGTTCCAGAGGCTGGAAGCCCAAGATCCGGGTGCCGGCGGGTTTGGTTTCTCTAGAGGCCTTTCTTCCTGTCTTGCAGAAAACACAGCTCTCTTGCTGCATCCTCACATGGGCCCTCCCCCTGTGCAGGCATTCCTGGTGTCTCTGATTAAAAGGACACCAGTCCTATTGAATTAGGGATCCACCCTTATGACCTCACGTATCCTTAACTATCTCCTTAAATGCCCTGCCTCCAAACAGTCACATCGCGGGGTAATATAGTCAACATAGGAATGAGGGGTGGGCAATTCAGTCCATACCATAATGTTAATTGTATTTAGTAAGAAATGAGACCAAAAGAGTAGTGTAATATCTTAAGTGTAATCAACTAATAAGAAGAGAACCATATCCATAAAGGAGTGAGAAGGAAAATTAGAAAGAAATAAAACTTATAAATATGTAAGTTTCATTCTGTCACATTTTAGAAGTATTTTTAAGTTGGGAGGATTATGGTGTTAGCATTTATGCTTCCCTAAAGAAACTGAATGACTCACTCTTCCTTCTGTTGCTTCCACAATTTTTAACCACAATACCCATGTTGACGCTGTTCCTTTGTCCAAAATACACTTCTCATTCTTTCACATTCAAGTCCTACTCATGTTTCAGGGTCAGCTTCAATGTTATGCAATACACAAAGCCCATCTCGGTCTCTTCTCTCTCTAACCTCTTTAGCGGTTCATCTGTATTACATTTATGATACTCTGATACAATGGTCATATTCTATCATGGCAATTTTATAATTTGCTAATGGCATCACTCATCTAAATTGGTTACTCTTTGAGGGAAAGGTCCACAGTGATTCTTCTTTATCCTTTTTCCCTGGATCAAGTAAGTGTGATAATCCTCTGGAAGATAAACAATAAAAAGCATCTGGCAAGCACACAGGTTAACGGATTCTAAAAACAGGTATTTTCCAAGCAGTCATCCCTGCATGGGGAATACCAAGCCAAAGTACCACCTCGAATTTGGAGGAAAGAATTCTAGTGCAGACCAACCTGGTCGAAGTCTGTCATAGCAGCTCTCTTCCACTGATTATAATGAAAAGTTCTGGATAAAATACCAGATTTTACTCACAGATTCTAAAAAGCAAATAGTAAACAGTGAACGGGAAGAAAGTTAAAACTTGAGCCATGGGGGCACCTGGGTGGCTCCGTGGGTTGGGTCCTCTGCGTTCGGCTCAGGTCGTGATCCCAGGATCCAAGGATCGAGCCCCGCATCGGGCTCTCTCCTCGGCAGGGAGCCTGCTTCCCCCCTCTCTGCCTACCTGTGATCTCTCTCTGTCAAATGAATAAATAAAATCTTAAAAACAAAAAACAAACCAAACTTGAGCAATGACCAGTAAGGGGGTAGTCAGTTTCTTGTGTGTTTGTCATCATTGTATCTTTTTTTTCCTTTCTATCTTCGGCTTTGGTCAAAGAACAGGCCTAATGGGTGTTCTGGGCGTCAGGTACAGGTAGCAAAAATTCAAACTGGAGGAAAGAAGACGATCCTGTGTGAGCCGGAGAGTGGGGAGTGGGGGCAAGGGAATCTCTTTTTCCTTCTGCCCATGTGTCCGGGTCCACGCCAGCACCAGAACTGTAACCCCACGAAGCAGCATGAAGAAGCCTGGGTAGTGCAGGCACTTACTACATCGAGAGACCAGACTCTCTGGGTAACAGAGCTGGGCAAAGGGCCCTGTGCCACGTCTGGTGTATAAGGCTGTCCTAGTCTGCTCAGGCTGTTACAACAAATGACCACAGACTGCGTCGCTTAAATAACAGGCATTTTTTCACAGTTCTGGAGGCTGAGAAGCCCAGGAATCAAGGTCCTAGCAGATCCAGTGGCTGCCGAGGGCCCCCTTCTGGCTTGTACATGGAGCCTTCTTGCGGCCTCCTCACATGGCAAAGAGCAGAGCGATCATCTCTCTGTGTCTCCTAAGGGCATTAATCCCATTCAAGACTCCACCCTCATGTCCCCAATAACCTCCCAAGGCTGCACCTCCAAATGCCATCACTATGGTGACTTAGGCCTCAACATATCAATCTGGTAGACACCAAGATTAAGTCCAAAGCAGGGGGAACCCTAGTATTTTCCTTTTTTCCTCTTGCCACTTTGCCCCAAGTATGGACAGATGTGTGAAAGAGCGGGACGCTGAAATTCTGAGGAAATGTCATTATATTTGACAGAAAAATACAGAGAAATGGGTCCCTGGGATATGAAAAGTAAGGGAGAGATTCTGGGGGACACAGACCCAAAGAAAGGATCCCCTAATTCAGACACAAGTTCTGAGTTCACGACCAAACACATCTGGAGAAGTACAGCAGACACTTAGGGCTACAATATAAACCCAAGTCCCAGACTAACTCTTGAGCAATACATGCAGAGAAGTGTATCTAGACAGCGTAGCAAAGGCTTTTAATTACGACCTGACACTGGAAACATCATCCCCAGAAGGAAAGCAACTGAACCTAACCAAGTCGATTGACTACTAAAACAAAAATCAGTTTTATCCAGGAGATTTTAATAGGAACCAGAATTTCATTTTCAAAAGGTCCAGGACAATGCAAAATTACACGACATACAGAGAGCCAGAATATGACGGATTCTCCAAGAAAAAGCAAAATGCTGGAATTACCAGAAAAAAACTTGAAAGCAGTTACTATAAACAACCTCCACAAGGTAAAGGTGAAAATTAATATAAATAAATAAATAAATGGATAGGGTGCCTGGGTGGCTCAGTTGGTTAAGCACGACTCTTGATTTCTTTCTTTCTTTCTTTTCTTTTTTTAAAGATTTTATTTATTTATTTGACAGAGATCACAGAAAAGGCAGAGAGGCAGGCAGAGAGAGAGAGAGAGGAGGAAGCAGGCTCCCCGCTGAGCAGAGATCCCGAAGCGGGGCTCAATCCCAGGATTCTGGGATCACGACCTGAGCTGAAGGCAGAGGCTTTAACCCACTGAGCCACCAGGTGCCCCCAGACTCTTGATTTCTGCTCAGGACATGATCTTCTCAGGACATGGGCCGCAAGACTAAGTTCCATGGCGGGCTCCGTGCTGAGTGGGGAGCATACTTGAGATTCTTTCACCTTCTCTCTCTGTCTCTCCCCCAGACTGAGGGTTTTCTCTAAATAAATAAAATATTTAAAAATAAATAAATAAATGGAAAGACAGGTGTGTTCAGCAGAGAAACAGAAATAAAATAAAATAAAAGAAAAGAACCAAAAAAGGAAATTTTAGAACTGAAAAATATCTGAAACAAGAATTCCACCATAAGGATTCAATAGCAGAAAGATGACAGGAAAGTCAGTGATCTAAGACAGATGCATACAAATAATCCAAACTGAACACTTAAAGAGAGAGAGAAGAGCCAGTTAAAACAAATAGAGCCTCCAAGACCTGTGAGAAAATACTAAGAGGCTTAGTATTCATGTGATGGGGTCCCAGGAGAGAAGAAAAAGATTAATACAGAAAATATTTGAAAAAATAATGACTAAAACTTTCTCAAGTTCAGTAAAACACACAGATTTAGTTTCACAAAGCTGAAAAATCCTCAAAAAAGGAGAAACTTAGAAGCAAAAACAAAAATAAAACACACAAAAATGCACACACACCCAGATACACTGTAATCAAACTGCTAAAAACCGAAGATTTGAAAGAATATTTTTGAAAGCTGCCAGAGAAAAGTGATATATTACAGATAGAGGATAATTATTCAAATGACTGCTGACTTCACCTCAGAAATCATAGAGCCAGAGCACACTAGAATATTCTCAGTAGAATGAAAAAAAAAACAACTGTCAACACAGAACTCTATAACCACTAAAAATATCCCTCAAGAATAAAGGCAAAATAAAAATATTCTCAAGATTAAGGAAACTAAGAAAATTCTTTGCCAGCAGATTTACTCTAAAAAATTCTAAAGTTCTTCACTCTGAAGAGGAACGATACCACAATAAATTTTAGAAAGAAAAAAAAGAAAAATGAAATGGCAACTATAATAGACTATTTTTCTCCTCTTAATTTTTAAAAAATATGTATAAATATTAAGACAAAAAACATTAAGTTGGGGGGAGCTTCAAAGCACACAGACATAATACATATGACTACTGGAACATAATCAGGGGAGGGTAAAGGAGACCTACATGGTTGCAAGCCTTCTACATTTTAATTGAAGTGGTAAAATATTATCTCTAAGTAGACAGAAAAATTTGTACTAAAAAAATAATGCAAAGCATTATAGTGAAAATGGAATGTTAAGGATTGTGGATTATTCAAATAATGCAATAGAATGAGAAACAGAGCAACAAAAATCAGAGGTAAAAACAGAAAAAGAAAAATAATAAAGTGGTAGATCTAAATTCAATCATACCAACCACATGAAGTATAAAGTTGTCTTAACCTACTAATTAATGGAGAGATTATCAGAAAAAAATATAAGCTTTTACTGTACGCTGTCTACAAGATACTCACTTTAAGATTTTTATTTATTTATTTATTTATTTACAGAGAGAGATCACAAGTAGGTACAGAGGCAGGCAGAGAGAGACAGGAGGAAGCAGGCTCCCTGCTGAGCAGAGAGCCCAAAGCAGGGCTTAATCTCAGGACCCTGGGATCATGACCTGAGCCAAAGGCAGAGGCTTTAACCCACTGAGCCACCCAGGTGCCCCCAGATACTCACTTTGAATACAGTAATATATTTATATTAAACAAAATCATGGTAAAAGATACACCATGCAAACACTAATCAAAAGAAAGTTGAATTGTGCATAGACTTCAGAAGAAGAAAAATTATTAGGGATAAGGAGAGATATTATGTAATAATAAAAGGGTTAATTTATCCTAAAAACATAATAATTCCTATGCATCTGACAACACAGCTCCAAAACACATGAGGCCAAAACTAATAGAACTGAAGGGACAATAAGTAGACAGCAAATTAACAAAGGAAGATGTGAACAGTACTATGACACAGCCCAATTTAATTGGCATTTAAAGAATCCTCTACAAAAAAAAAAAAAAAGAATCCTCTACCCATTAATAGCAAAATACATATTTTTTTCAAGTATACATGGAGCATTCACAAAGACAGACCATATTGGTACCATAACACAAACTTCAACAAATTTTAAACAACTGGAATCATACAATGTCTATTCTCTGAACATAATGCAATTAAGTTAGAAATTAAAAAATAGCAGAAGATACCTTAAAATCTCAAATGTTTGGAAATTAGTATGTTTTTAAAAGACCTATAAAGAGGAAGTCTCATGAGAAATTAGAACATATTTTAAAGGAAATGAAAATATAACATATCAAAATGTGTGCTATGCAGCTAAAACAGTGCTTTGGGGAAATGTACAGCAGTAAGCACATAGATTAGAAAACAAGAAAAGTCTAAAATCACTAACTTAAGCTTTCACCTCAGGAAACCACAGAAAGAAGAGTAGTTTAGGCCAAAAACAAGCAGAAGAAAAGAACAAATATTAAAGCAGAAGTCAATAAAATGGACGTCCAAAAAGATGGAGAAAAACCAATGAAATGAAAGCTTTATTCTTAGATAGGATCTAAAAAAAATTATCAAATTATAGCTTGACTGATCAAGAAAAGCAAAGAAAATGCTAATTACTGATATCAGGAATGATAGAGAAGATTACCATTACAGACCCTGTGAAGATTAAAACGATGGTGAGGGAACACTACAAACAACTCTATGCCCTTAAATTTGACAACTTAGTTGAAAGGGACCCATTTTTTTTGAAAGATAGAAACTACCAAAATTCACTTAATAATAGATAACTTGAATTTTTCTTAACTCTTAAGATAACTTCAACTCTTTTAAAATTGAAATCATGGATAACATCTCCCAGCAAAGAAAGTTCCAGGCACAAATAGTTTCTTTGGTTATTTCTGCAAAACATTTAAGGACCTGAGGAGATAATTCTATATAATCTCTTCCAGAAAGTAGAATGGGGGAAAACACTTTCCACTTCGTTTTATGAGGCCACCATTACCTTGATAATGAAAATGTATAGACATTAAAATAAAAGAAACCACATAGCAATATCCCTCATGAACAGAAAAATCTTCAACCAAGTATCAGCAAATTGAATCAGAAATATATAAAAGGAGAATAGATGAAGACCAGGTAGGGTTTATCCTGGAAAAGCAAGGCTAGTCAAACGTCAAAAAAATCAATCAGTACGGTTCACCATATTAACAAACTAAACTTAAAAAATACATCTCAATAGACACAGAACAAGCGCTTAACAAAATTTAATCTGCATTAAAGATTAAAACTCCTAGCAAACTAGCAACAGAGGAAATTTCCTTTACCTAATAAAAAGGATGTACAAAAAAATCCTATAGCTGATAAAGTATGTCATAATGAAAGGCTAATTCATTTCCCCTAAGACTAGGAAAAGGCAACAGTGTGCAATTTCATCTTCCCTGTCCAATATTATATTAGCCAGTGTAAATTATATTTATATAACAAGTATTCTTACACTTGCCAAAAAAAAAGTCCTTGACAGTACAATATGCAAAGAAAAAGAAACAAAAGGCATAATATTAGGAAATAAGAAATGAAACTGACTCTGTTTTCAGAGTACATCTCTGTACACTATCTTAATGAATCTATGTAAAAGACGCTAGAACTAATAAATGAGTTTATCAAGGTCATGATGTATATGGTCAATGTTCAAAAATCAATTGTTTTTCTAATACTGGCAATGAACAATGAATAAACTTTTTTAGGGTACCATTTACAATAGCTCACAAAAATTAAAAAGTACTGGATATAAATCTAACAATGAAATACTGATGAAAGAAATCGAAGGAGAGCTATGATAAAACGTTTCTGCACAATGAAAGAAATGATCAACAGAACTAACAGGCAGCCTATGGAACGGAAGAAGATACTGCAAATGACATATCAGATAAAGGGTTAAGATCCAAAATATTTAAAGAACTTATTAAACCCAACACCCAAAAAACAAGTAATCCAGTTCAGAAACAGCCAGAAGACATGAATAGACATTTTCCAAAGAAGACATCCAGATGGCCAACAGACACATGAAAAGATGCTCAACATCACTCACCAAATCAAAACCACGATGAGATATCACCTTACACATATCAGAATGGCTAAAATGAACACAGGAAACAACAGAAGTTGATAAGAATGCCAAGAGAGGGGAACCCCCTTGCACTTTTGGTAAGAATGCAAACTGGTACAGCCACTGTGGAAAACAGTATGGAGGTTCCTCAAAAAGTTAAAAGTAGAACTACCTGATAATCAGCAATTTCACTATTAAGCATTTACTTAAAGGATACAAAAATACAGATTCAAAGAGATGCATGCATCCTGATGTTTATAGCAGCATTATCAACAATAGCCAAACTATGGGGAGATCCCAAATGTCCATCAACTGATGAATGGATAAAAGGGTGCTGTGTGTACACACACAGCACACACAGGAATACTGTTTAGCCATCAAAAAGAACAAAATCTTGCTATTTGCAATGACGTGGATGGGGCTAGAGTGTACTATGCTAAGTGAAATAAGACAGAGAATGACAATATATATGTGGAATTTAAGAAACAAAATAGATGAACGTATGGGAAGGGAGAAAAAAAAGAGAGAGGGAAACAAACCATGAGAGACTCCTAACGATCGAGAACAAACTGAGGGTTTCTGCAAGGGCGGTGGGCAGGGGATGGGCTAAATGGGTGATGGGGATTAAGGAGGGCGCTTGTGATGAGCACTGGCTGTTACATGTAAGTAATGAGTGACTAACCTATACTCCTGAAGCCAGTATTGCACTATAGGTTAACTAGAATGAAACAAATATTTGAAAAATTGAAAACATTTAAAAACAGGGATATATTGTGCTTATAGAAGACTTATTGTCAATTTTTCTCAAATTGAAGTATAAATCAATGCAGTTTCAATCAAAATCCCAGCAAGGATCTTTTGTAGGTGTTTAAAAACTGATTCCAAAATTCATAATGAGAGGTTAAGAATTAGACATAATGATTTTGAAAAAGAAAGCAAAGTTTGAAGACATATAATCTAACTTCAAGACCTAATATAAAGCTATACTAATCAAGGCTGTGTGGTTTTTGCATCAAGACAGACAAATAGATCAACAGAACAGAACAGATAATCCGGAACCAGACCTCCATATATGTGTACAACTGACTTTCAACAAAGATGTAAAAACAATTCAACGGAAAAAGGGTAATGTTTTCAAACATGTTCTGCTGGAACGAGATATAGCTCTCTCTCTCTCTATCTATCTAGCTATATTTGTTATTATCTATCTCTGACCTGTGTATCTGCACACACAAAGATGCTGTTCCATACCCAGTTAACAATTACATGAAACTTATTTTCCCCCAACAACACCCGTAATATAACATATCTTTTTGATTCAAAAGCAGGACAATGGTGAGACTTCAGTTTTTTTTTTCTTTTGAAGCAAATTTTGCTTTAAAATAAAAAAAAACAAGATTTATTTATTTTTGAAAGGAAGAACATAGGCTGGGAGGGGGTGTGGAGGAGGGAGAGGGACAGGGAAAGAACCCAGTGACTATGCTGTGAGCACGGAGCCCAGGGCGGGCCTGGATCTCACCATCCATGAGATCACACAGGACCTGAGCTGAAACCAAGAGTCAAACACTCAACTGACTGAGCTGCCCAGGGACCCCTTAGAGGAAATTTTGTTTTTAAAGATTAGGGCATCTCTAGAATAACATATCAAATGAGTAAAATCTCGAAGGAGACATTCCTCAGGGTAAGTAGAGAAAAATATACTGGGGTTTTAATAACAATTATTGTGGAGAGCTATATGCAACACACATTGGTTTAATGTGGTTTAATGGTTTAAACAGGATCACTTTTGGGATGAATATAAATCCTGAATTTGAAATAAACGTGCACCATATTAACTATCTACTTCCTCTCCGCTGCTTTGCCTTACGTGTTTTACAAGACAACATCTTTCTTCAATCGTCTTACTTCCTCCAGCCAACATTCTTGAATGTAGAAATGTTTTCAAATCAGTGGTTCCCAAATAAAGACTGAATTTTTACAGACTCAGCATTCCAAGTTTTAATACTGTTTGTTCTTTTGTGGTTTATCTACGGAGGATTATTATTTTGTGCTCTTTGGGGCTTTTGCAAAATGCAGACTTCTAAGAGTGATAACACATGTTCACGCTAGTCTGCATGGAAGGACACAGAATTTAGGTGTATAATAGATGCATCTCAAAGAATTTGGCTATATTCCTTTTTAGACACACACATAAAAATAGATAAAAGCAGACAGCCAAGGGGGGGTACTCCTCTCTGTTATTACTCTACTGAAATAAAACTAGTTTATCCGACTCCTATAGAAATGAATACTAAAAGACATTTTTAAAAAGCAGAGTTACATCAGATAGAGAGGTCCGATTTATTTACCAAGCAGTTAAACAATCTTAAAACCATTTCACTATGAAGTGTTCAGATACAATCCAATTACATTTAATATTTAATGTTATCACTAGCCCTTGAAATTCTGATTAGCCAAGGACCTTCAGGTGTCAATAGCTCCAAAAGTTAATTATATTCCAACTTATCTAAATTTTATAGATTCTTCCCATTTCCCTAAATAATCAACTCTTCAGTCTGCTGAGATAGTACGTAAAAAGCACTTAGCACAGGATTAGGTCTCTAGAAAGTGCTCAGTATTAGGTATTATCATTATCAAGCAAGTATCTCTGTGGACTGGAAGAACTCAGCAGGCAAGTAAATAAGATACTTATCTGATACTTCAAAATAATCACCTTCAACCTATTTACCGAAACCTCTCTGTATAAGATTGCCAACAGATTTTGACAAAATAAGCCAAGAATGAAAAATGTTATTACTTCTTTCGTAGTAAAGTTGCTACCATAACCTTCAGCTAATATTTCAACATTTTTATAAACAAATAGCAAAAATGTAAGGGTGCTGGCTCATTAATACCATTTTTTACCTCTTTCTCTCCTGATTGTGAGTTTGTTATCTCAAGAAATAATCACAGAAAGGTTCGGAATCATAAATACAGAAATATTCATCAATGTCTTATTATTATTGAAATACAACTGGGCCCAAAAGAAAGAGTACAATTATTTGCTGAAAAAGAAGAAGGTATTTGGCCTCCAATGAATATAATGGTTGTAGAGATCCTGCCAGGTGGAAAAAAACGTAAATAAACTGCCAATCGAAACAGTAAAGACAGAACTACCCTAATGCAGGACATGATTGATTATAGTCACAAGTGCTTGGAAAAACCTAAGTATTTTTTCCAAAAGAGAAAAAACAGCAATAGCAAAAACAGAAAAAAATCTGACTGTTCTTTAGGCTGAAGTTAATCGGTACAGCTGGGCGAAGTAAAGGTGGGCTCCCGAACTTCCAGAATCCTCCCGCACATGCCGACGTCTAATTGTGTCCTCACACTAAACATCAACACAAACTCTCTGTGTGCCACCTACTGGTTCAATAATTTAAAAAACAGGCTGTCATCCTGAACTTGTTAAAAGGTACTTCAAGGTCTGCTTTAGTGGCCAACTAATGCACATATTTATCATTTATCTTGATTCAGTCATTTCTCTTCTGGATAGATTTAGATTGTGAGAGCAGAGGACCAAGTGCTTAATTTTCATTCCCCAAAGAAAAGTTTTGTAATCTTTTCTCCAAATCAATCAAATAATTACATTTAAGTTTGGCTCCTGAAAAAGGTTCGTCTAAGTATGATTCATTTGATTAAAAATATGAGAACCATGTGACATGGCTTTTCTTTTTTGCCTTAATTACTAGAAAGCTTTAAACTTAATTCAGGGCCCAAATGTAAGGATGAGCTTCTCTGAAATACCGAGAAGTAACTTCTTTAATTTCCCTTAAGTGGTCTCATCAGATTTTTACTTTATATTCAAATTGCACTCACCTCAAATCCTTGTGGAACAATTCAGTAAGTAAATGCTAAAGAAGCCCATAAATATACACATATATGTCAGGTATATAGCATATATTTGTACATCAGGATCGTTCATTGAGCAGTAAAGAAACATGTTCATCAGAGTTTTAATTTGTGGAATAATTTTCTTAAATACTACATACAAAATAATTTAAGAATAAGCAGTCTTCACATGTTAATTCTATTTTAAAAATTCACATGCATCCGTCATTTGTACATTCAATTAATTGTACATTAAATTAAGTACTCTGACATCAATTACTTTTTCGGTAGACTAACGGTAGACTAACAACGAATTAAAATAGTTATGTAACACAGAACTGAGTATTTCTACGGACGGTTTACCTGTGCTATTCCTAATCTACTAAAACCTCCAGGAAGGCTGGCTAGTGATGGAAGGCCCATGCTAACCCGACAAATCATGACTGTCTTCATACTGGGGCAGGTTAAAGACCTTGGTTTCTGGGAGATAAGACCTTTAGGAAGGTGAGACTGGACGAGCCTGCAGTATTGCCCCCTCCAAATTTCCATGGGATTTGTCTACTAGACAGGACATTCCAGGAATAGCCTGCACTACATCTTGGGGGCACCTGGGTAGCTCAGTGGGTTAAGCCTCTGCCTTCAGCTCAGGTCATGGTCTCGGGGTCCTGGGATTGAGCCCCGTAACAGGCTCTCTGCTCGGTGGGGAGCCTGCTTCCCTCTCTCTCTCCGTCTACCTCTCTGCCTACTTGTGATCTCTCCCTCTGTGTCAGATAAATAAATAAAATCTTAGAAAGTCCCAATCAGCCCAGGACCAGAAATGTATCCATATCATTGAAGCTGGTTCCACACAGAGCAAGGATTAAGAATTGGTATACACTTGAACCCATCACCACCAACAATCCACTGCTGTACCTTTCACTAACCTGAAATAACAAAAACCCTGTAATTTTAAGTATTAGACTTCATTTACTCATGGTAGGGCTTTGCTCCATTTGCCAAAAGCTGATTAAAAATTAAGCAAAAGTCGGGGTGCCTGGGTAGCTCAATGGGTTAAAGCCCAGGGTCCTGGGATGGAGCCCCATATCGGGCTCTCTGCTCAGCAAGGAGCCTGCTCCCCTCCCCCCTGCCTGCCTCTCTGCCTATTTGTGATCTCTGTCTGTCAAATAAATAAATAAATTTTTAAAAAATTAAGCAAAAGTCATTAGGGTTTTTGGTTGTTTACTATGGTCTCCAATATGCAATCATTCTAACATTACTGGGAAAAGGAAGTGATTATTCATATTTAATTTAGTTAATTAATGATGTAGGCAAAAATTTTTCACTACTATAAAAGTTTTCTAGCTATAATTGTTAAAGAGATGCACAGATAAATAAATCTACTGATTAATAGAGATCTCTTGAGAGAAGAGTAGTTTTCCTTACATTATGATGATCCCGTTATCAATGGAAAATGAGTCGGAAGGTAAACCAGCAATGTTCCACGTTCGAATCGTCACTGCTTCTCCCAGAATACCCATAAGAGAATAATCATCAGAGCAGGGAATATCTTTGCTTTTGCACAAGTTTGTCCACTCCTTGATTTGGTTCTTTAAGACATACATAGAGAGATATGAAAATGAGGTTGGAAATCACCAAATGAATACTTTGTTAACTTCTCAATTACACTTTATTCCTTGAGTGAACAAACCAGTGTTGAAACTGCACATTAAAACAATTTATCAGATTTTTTCAAATTATAATTTAGAAGGCCCATTGTGCATTCCAGTGAAAATGAACTATGTCCAATGCTAATTTTAGATACATCACTTAATAGTGAAGTTGAGGTCAAAGTTTTGCATTCAAAAAAAACAGTTGCCAATTTTTATTCTAAAGCGGCACTTGACAAAGTAGTTGGAGATCATCATTATTCTATACATTTTCTTTAAAGTACAAGTACCTGGCAAGTCTTAACAGAGCATTATGGAATAAAATAAATCTACTTTGAACTGGTGGGGGCAAAGGGACCACGGCAGGACTATGAGACACCAGCAAGGGTCAGGACGTATACTGGAGTTTGGGATATCCTACTTCGGGGCACAGTGTGCTAGGCTGCTCGGGAATCCAAAAGGGATTCCCAGGTTCACACTTAGGAAGTCTGAAGTCAAGGTCCAGTTTGAGGTCACATATCAGAGAGTTCAGAAACAGTAAAAGGCACGAGCAGAGGACAGAGAGGCGAGGAAGAGACATGGCACGAGGACATAGACACCCAAGGTGTTGGGACCCACCAAATTCTGTGGGCACAGAGTGGAGCTGGCCGAGAGGGCATGGTGGGTCCCACCATCTGCCTTGGACTCCTGCAGAGCTCTCCCCACCAAAATCCCTTTAAGTTTGCCCATGAAAAACCACGACAGGTTAGGGACAGTTAATGACTTTCAGGACCTTGATCAGTCAGTCGTTTTTGTAGAATGTCCCACAGTCGCATCTCTATGATGTTCCCCCATGATTCAACTCAGGTAATGCACCTTCAGCAGGAATAGTGTAGAAATGATACCAGGTTCTGCTCATTGCATCCCCTCAGTCATACGATTTCTAACTGTTCATTTACTGATGACCCTGATTTTTATCACTTGATTAAGGAGTTGTCTGCTGGGCTTCTGTCTTTTAATTGTATGATCTCAGGTATAATTAAAGCTTCTTTGAATGGTGGGATGCAACACAAGACACTCAGATGAAGAGCAGACCTTCTTGGTAGTTGCACTGCCACATGAGAGAAGGCTGCACCCAGACACAGGGTAGCAGCACATGGTGAAATGGTAGCAGGCGCTTCGGTGGGCAAGCAGAACGCAGGAGGGCTGGCTAGGCTGCGCGGGCTTCCTGGGGAGGGGGTAGTTTGAGGAATTCCACAGGTGTGGCAGAGAAGGGGCTGCCCCTGGGCATTAGATATCTAAGGACCTCTGGAAGTTGAGTGCCTGTTATCACCTGGAGTATTGGAGCCTGAGAAGGAAACAGTTGGGGGGAGGGCTGAACCAAGATGAATTCAGAGTTTTAAGCCAGGATTCAAAACTGAATGAAGGCAGCGCTTGTCAAATACTGTACTACACCTTCTGCACTGCCCTTGCCCCATTTCTGGCTGTAACGAAGAGGCATTTTGTGGGGAGATACTTGTAACTGTAAAAATCTAGCTTTGTCGGGCACTCATTTTTAAAATGTATTAATTTGTGTCATTAAAGACTTATCTTTTTCTATTTTCTAGTCTCTTAAAAATATAATGGTCATATAACATGATAGCAGTCACAACACCATGATCCTCTCTCCGTGTGTATTGTGAACCCATCATAGTAAGTCTAGTCAACATCATCACCAAAGTTACAAAAACTTGTTTGTTATGATAACCTTTTAAGATCTCAGTAAGATCTTTTAAGATCTCAAAGGTACAATACAGTATTATTAACTACAGTCACCATGCTGTACATTACATCCCAGGACTTAACTTTATACCTAGAAATCTGTACCTTTTGAACCCCTTCATGCATTTTGTTCACATTTTTTATTCAATGAGTTGTAATATATTGCTATCATTATTTATTGCTGATTTGGCCAGTAGAAGTAGCTTCAAGCTCAGTTTTATGTCCTTTTAATAAGTCCCTATCACTTGGGGGCCACTTCCTTACTCTTGCTTTAAAAAATAATCATTTTCTAATCATGTCCTGGCTAACTGAAGGATCATCTTCCTGTTCTAAATTCAGCTGATAAACAATCTTAATAACAGAGACCCTTTGCCACATAATGCAATATATTTGCTGATGTAACACTCCAGGGCAAACAGGGGCAAAATCTCACCTTTTGTGAATACTTAACAACTATCATCTGGCTTTCTGTTGGGTTTGGTTGTTGATGCCAGGAACAAGGGTTGTGGCTGTGTAGGGAGGGTATAAAGCATTTCTGGTTTGAATTCTGCTTTCTAATTCACAGTTCCTACTGGCATGTTTTGATCTCTTTGTTGTCAGGCTATGGGGCCATCTGCAGACTTTTGGGGAAAATCTGAATGTTTTGGCAAATATAGCTTGATGCTGGTATTGGCACGATAGACAATGATATGTGGAAGAAGTAAGAAAGCTAGAGCAGCAGGGACTGTGGGATGTTGTTTATAGTTGACAGTGTACGTTATCATATCTGTGGACTAGAAATTTAAGTGGCCCAATTACATGCCTAAAATGGTACAGCAACAGACAGTAACTATCCATGACCACCAAGACAGGTCTGACCTTGACTGCTGGCAGGGAAAATGAGAAAGTTCCAATTAATTCAACTCCAGGGCTTATGTGTCCTTACAGCACTGTAGGATTTTGTTTCCGAGATTGGTGCCGGCACGGCAGTTGAGGTACCCTGGGCCCAGTTATCCTAGAAGAACTGGAGTTTTCCATGTTTTATTTATGCAGAATGCCAGAAGTTCTACAGAGACGCTGATGAATAATTCACAGCGACTCAGATTCAAGCTTGGAGGGAGGGGTCCAGCTATCTAGTGAGGGCTCTTGGTATCCAGAGACTTTGATGCTAGAAAAGAACCAGGATTGTTGGAAAGCTATTTTGTCTTGGTTGGGTTTCCCAGAAGCAGACTCTGAGATGGAGATTTATTAAGGAAGTTTGCTGTGGGGAGCCGTGCAAGGACTGGGAAGAAGCCAGTGAAAGGTGAGCATCTGCCAAAGTGTGCGGCACGTGGCTTTGGTTTGATCCCCCGCGGAGGGTAAGTCAGTCCTTAGAGCTGTTCCAGCCAGAGGGAAGGGAGGCCAGTTCTCATGCTGCCACCTCCGTCACTCATTGATCCAGGCACGCCTTAGAGGGAGAATAAATCCCCAGGCAATTCCAGCTCCAAACACTGGGCCAAGGGGATTCCAAGACCCCAAGAGAAGTCTGCCAACGAAGGGCCACGAGTGCTGGTTGTTGGGCATGAAAGGGCGGGAAGCCAGGAGGCCATCTGGGCAGACACAGAAGCTGCGCCTCTGACCTTCTGCTTACAAACAAATGGGAGGCTTTTGATGGGGTGTAACTTGACCCCTGCCCTGACCCGGAGGGGGCGGTGAGAGCACACAGAGAACAAATTCATAGGAAGGAATTTTGGAACATTGAAAAGAAATAAAATAAAATGGAAAAAAAATTCACAGGAAGGAACAGAACAACATTAGAGACTCAAGAAAAGTAAAAGCCTCGTTGCTGTAGCGAAGCATGGGAGGCGTAAAATCGCCTTCAGGCCTTGACAGAGATGAACCCGGATGGGATAACATGGCTGTTCCAGTCAGGGGCGAGCACAGAGGATCTGAGGTCACAGGAGCTCGGAGTTTGGGCTGTGTCTGTGTCTAGCTTAAGTGTCACGGTGCTTCTGTCAGTAAACTCCCAGGTCTCGGTTCTGGACTCTCCTGAAGGATTTGTGTGCTGGGCTGACCGGCAGCCTTCACTCTGGTGGGAGCGGGTGTCCGTGGAGGCGGCAAGATCCAGAGCCTCGGAACACGTCCGTCAGAGGACAGGGTGGGGAGGCATGGGACCTTCCGTCCGGCTCGAGCAGGTGCCCAAGGGTGCGTTGAGAACCAGCAGGGAAGGGTAAGTGTGGCCGCCACTAGCCCTTCCCTGGTTCCAGGCAGATGTAGGGGAGGAGAAAGGTGCTAAATCAGGGTTCAAGGGACAAGTCTCGTTCCTGCTGTGTCATTAACGAGCGATGTGGCTTTAAGCAATTCCCTTCGTCTTTCTAAGCCTCCGTCTCTGAACCGGCAGAGCGAACAAATCTATGACCAGATAGTTTCATGCTAGACAGTACCTATTTGAGCTACACGATGTTAACGCCGGGGCAGCAAACAGTCATTCAAAGACACAAACCAACAAAGTGAGGAAGACTGTGAAGGTCACGCACCAAGAGCGGGAGGACCTGGTCTCCAACACAGAGAAACGCCACGTGTGTGAAGGTTTTAAATCAGGTTGGTTAAAAATAAGCAAACAAACTAAAATTGTGGACTCCCAGAATCAGCCCTACGTAAGAGAAAGTCCCCCAGAGTAAGTAAGGCTCGACGGAGACCAGGTGCAAGCAAGTGCTAAGGGGAAGAAAGACAGATGGACAGAAAGGATTGAGGGAAGGAAGGCAGGAAGGAGGAAAAAATGGAAGAAGACCAAAAAAACGAGTTCTCATTCATGCTTTCTCTACTTGCTCGACACTAGAAGCTATTACCAAATGCTTCAGGAGTTCTCTCTTCTCCTTATTCTCATCACCCTCTTTTTCTTTTCTTTTAGAACTTTCAGTTTTTCTAAGTCTCTCTTCCTGCTCTGACAGGGCCATGTTCTGGGTCGGATTCCGGTTCAATCTTTCAAAAGAGAGCTCACCGTGTGCGGGGTCTCATTCAGAACTGGACTGAAAGGGGGAAGGAAAAAGCAGAAAGAAGAAATAGAAATGGGAACTGGGTCATCAAAGGGGCGCGAATTCAAAGCAGGACACTTGGCATTGGTTTTCAAAGGAAAGAAGCCACTTACGGATTCAGTTCTAGGCCAGCTTGCCTTTTCCTCCTCTGAAGTTTTCTGTCCGAAGTCATTTTTTGAAATGATTCATTATTGAGACTCATAGAGAGTAGATGATCACACTCATAAACACACACATCAAACAAAGATGTAATAAAAATCCCGATACCTTTGAAATTTTGTCATTAAATGCTAAGATGAAATGGTAGACCCTAGAGTCAGTGTTTTTGTTTCTAGAACAATTTGATTTTAGAAAAATATCTGATATAGCATCTTATGGCTATCAAGGCAATTTACAGAATAACTAAGATACACAACTAGATAGAAATCCCTTGGAAACATTTGCTCTCTGTACTCATCAAAAAATCAAAACTTAAGCCAACAAAATCCTCTAAGATTAGTTAGTACTGGCTACAATGGGAGGGTCAGGAAGAGACCTCAGAAATCGACTAGTATTCTTCACCTGTCGATAGTTCGACGTAAAGGCGCCGAGGTAAGCGATGACTCCTGAAGAGACGAGGATGTCACCTGTCAGGTTGATGTACACCTGCCCCAGGTCCAGAGCTGTGAGGCTCCAGCGTGTTTTCTCACCCCCAAGGCCTCCAATCAGCTGCTCGGCTCGTTCGAGCTTTTTGCTGCACAAGTCAACCTTGAAAATAAGAGTCAGGCTTTATCAACATCCACAGGTAGAAAATAAGTGAAAATTTCTGCACGATTTTGCCCTCTGAGATAAATCCTTCTTTTTTAATTACAAACTTTCACTCGGAATTTTTTTTTTTAACTCTTTAAAAAAATGTGAGTTATCTCACTATGAATACTGGCAAGTCCATGACATTTGGGAAGTGTGTTTCATAATAAAGTACACACAGTAAGTAAGTATAACAAAGTATACACAATTTATAAAATTTTTAGTGGCTATTCATCACATAACACAAGAATAGCTCTATTTAAGGAAATGATCTACAGCAGGAGACACTGAAATTTGTTTAAGTAATAAAGGACATTTTCTTGAAAATATAAGTATTTTCCCTCAAATTTAAATACTCTACATGCATTTTATTTAAAATGTTCTGGCAAAATCTTCCCCTCATTTAACTTGTGGTTGACTTGATAATTTTAAAGGTTAAATGTTTAAAAGTTGTAATAATTTATGCTTATTTGCAAAGCACAATTTTCAAGTTGTTAAATTGTGTCAACCTACTCACACATTTGCAATTAACCTTCAATTAGGACATCAATCAATAGTTGAGAGCCTACTTTGTGCAGAAGACTGTCAACCAATTTGATTATGCATAATTAGGCAATGTAATTAAAAAAAGAAAAAGGATAATTATGACGGTGGAAAACTTGGGGGAAAGCCATTTCAACCCATGCAATGGCAATATTCCCCCGAGTTATATTAGTTTGATTTTAAATGACTTGGCCTCATTATTCTTGGATAAAGACAAGAGTAAGCAAAGGTTAGCTTAAGGCTCAAAATGAAATGACGGACATGAGAAGAGGAAGTAAACAATTGATAAACGCAGAGGCATTTAGATTACAGTGGAATAAGAATTTGGCCTATACTTTTTCCTAACGCTATGAATATTTATATTAAATAAATGCCATTAGACCAAAAGAGATAAAATACTAAACTGGTTTATTGAAAGATAGGCTTGAAAAAGCAACAGTATGTAATTGGGGATATTTTTGATACTTCTAAACTTAAATCTTTTGTCTTTTAATATCTTCTGTCTTCCTGGCTTCTTTCTTCATTCTTTATCATAATGTTTATAATAAATGGCATCATGTATTTGACTGCAATAAACTTGCCATCAGAAATTACTAAGTAAAAGTATTTTAACTAAAATTTTGCCTCCAAAAGCAGATTTTTAGTGCACATGTAAGCATATATTCATTTTACATGATCATAATTTCCAATATTTTATCACAAAAAATAAAAATGTCAGTCATACAACAGAGTTGACAAAGGTTTACAATAAACCACACACCCACCTATTATATTATTTAAACTAAAACTGAATACTTGGACATCATGTTTTATAGTAAGTAATATTTCTAAAGATGAGCTCAACATCACATATTTGTATAAATACAGAATATATGGTCATATCCGCTGGGAAGAAAACTCTAGGAAACAGCACAGCTACTGAAGTCAGATTTTAACCTTCTAACTTAGAACCTGGGTTGACTACAGGCAAGTTACCTGACCTTTAGTTTCTACAAAAATCATACAAAAAGATGACCTCCCGCAGAAGGCTGTTTTGAGAATAAATGAGATATACATATTGTTCCCAGGGTAAGAGTGACTCGCAGAGTAAGTACTCAATAAATATTTTGACTTTTTTCCCCCTGGAACATAATTAGACTTGAGCAGTTACTTATTATAAACAGTATCACATTTTCAGTCTTAGGATAATTTTCAGGGGTCACAGAGTAGGTAGGGTTTTGGGTATTGAGTTCATACCTCAGCTCTGCTATTAACTCTTACACAACCTAAGTCACTTAATATTTCGGTTCTTACCTATATAATGAAGAATTACTTAAATAATCTAGCTCAATATTCTGGTAATATGAGGCAAAGAGGATTGACTTTTGGTGGGGGGAAGGACCCAAAAGGTAAAAATTGGGGGTTTTATGGATCAAGAGACAAAAATGATGATATTAGGCAGGTATTTATACAACCATTTACCATATAATCGTTAAAAAGTGTCAAAACCGTCTTTAGCTTGTGGGCCACACAGAAATAGGCAATGGCCGATTCGGCCTGTGGGCCATCGTTTGCCAGTCCCCAACCAGGAGGAAGACAGGAGACTGAGGCTGTTCCTTGCTGGCACAAACATTATTCCTACCAAAGTGATTAGGATTTGCCCATATTTGTCCATAGTATCACACACCTGGTTTTCCAAATCAGCCTTCTTCTGTTTGTTAAGTTCTAGAGTATCCTGAAGCTTGGCCAGTTTGTCCTGGACTTCTCGCAGAGTGGCCTGTTTCTTCCGAAGACCATCCATAGCAATTTTAAGCTCCCCTTCGGCAGCAGCCAGTTTTATCTTTTTAGGAGCTACTATTTTTGCCACTCTGCAAAAAGTAAAATCAGAAAATTCAATATACATTTTATACTGTAGTGCACTCACTATCACTGAATTTGCTTTTCTATCCTTACTGTAACTCACAACACATTTTTATGCAAAACCTATGCTGGTTTCCATATTCTATATTTCATCAAACTATCACACCTGACCCCAGCACATAAGAAATGATGATTAAAATAGGTATCAAATATGAATAACTTTTCAAATAAGTATTCTTTTACCCAATATAAAGTATTAGATTATTGACAGTATGAATATTGTGTTTTTGCAGAAGGAAAATAGCCTATTCATGTAAAACATTGCAGTGTTTATGAAATCTAGTCTATTTCATTAAAGCTTAATTTTAGGAGGTGAGGTGTTTCATCTATGTCATTTTGCTTTTTAAAATTTTTCAAAATATATCTTTAACTAAAACCAGCCATCTTATAAATATGTATGTCAATAATAGAAGGGACTATATAAGAAAAGGAATGGATATAAATTATCTTCTATCTGGAAAATGGGGTCAGTGATGTTAGCTTTCTAAACAAATGGTAAATGTTAAAATTTATCTTCAATACATTATGGTCCAAAACATATAGGTTATAACATAGGTACAATGATTCAAACTATGTATGAGTTTGAAAGATATCCTGTAATAGTTGTTTTTTGAAGATAACCAGTAATTTTTGCTGTTTTGTACATAATATAAGTGGTTCTCCTACAATCACCAGAGAAGACTCCTTATCGTACAAAGACTGTATATTACACTAGTGGTTTTCAAAATGGGGCCGAAGACATACTTCATCCCCTGCGGGGGGTCCGTGACAACCTGTCATGTCCAACCACACATCTGCGTGAGGCTGTATTTTCATCATAAATTTCAGTAGAAACAACAAATTGCAACAGATTGAATTAAGATGCAGATTTGAGTGTCCAACTATCTTCCACTGGCCACATATTAAAGAGATTTGCAAAAATATAAAACACCACCACTGATCTCCTAATTTTTTGTGAAAAATGTGAATTAAAAAAATAAGTTATTTATGTAACATGTAATGTCTTTTACGAAGTAATTTTTTTAAAAAGATTTTATTTATTTATTTGACAGACAGAAATCACAAGTAGGCAGAGAGGCAGGCAGAGAGAGGCAGGGGAAATAGGCTTCCTGCCGAGCAGAAAGCCCGATGCGGGGCTCGATCCCAGGACCCTGGGTCATGACCTGAGCCGAAGGCAGAGGCCTTAACCCACTGTGCAACCCAGGCACCCCTGTGAACTAATATTTTTAAAAATTTTTCTATTTCAACTTCTAATATGGTAGATAAACAAGTTTTTCAAGGGATGCCTGGATGGTTCAGTCAGTTAAGTGTCTGCCTTCAGTTCAGGTCATGATCCCTGGGTCCTGGGATCAAATCCCAGACCAGCCTCCTTGCTCTGCCTGTCTCTCCCCTGCTTGTGTTCTCTCTCTCTCTCTGACAAAGAAATATAGTCTTTAATTGAAAAAAAATTTTTTTTTACATGTCTTCAAGATTTTTAAGAGTATAAAGGATTCCTGAGTCCAAAAATGTTTAAGCAACACTGTATTATACTATATAACTGGTATGGTCTTGCCTCCAGTAAATATGTACACACACAGCAGATACTAGACAGGATTTCCCAAGGAGCCTCTCACCTATATAACTTTTCAGTTTTGTAGTGTCTAAATGACCAAACAGGAAAATAAAACACAGGGCTGTGTCGTTGTTGTCGTTAGTACTTACTTATCATAGGAATCCATTGCTATGACCCATTTGCACAGGCCTTCAGCTGCTGTGGAAGCATTTCTAATCTTCTCTGGAACAAAATCTGGATTTGGAATATAATTTTTTCTTATGATATTCATGTAAGCTGCAGGAATGTTGTCCTTGTCATATTCATGAAGTGACTGTAGAAATCGGATGTCACCAAGAAGTCTCTTAGCGGGACCCCAGAAATCCTCTATTTTTTTTCCTGAACCTGTTGGGTCAGGGATTTTGTCAGCTTTGATGCCTTTCAAGATGCATATAGCTTCCATAACAAGCTTGACTCCAGCAGGAGGACTCTTCATGGATTTTACCACTGTAATGTCCTTGAAATAACAACATGCTCATTATTAAAAAAGAATGGTTCATGTATTATTTGTAATTGGCTCTTATTTTCACACTAAACCACAAGATAGAAACTGTTCATTGGGTAGAAAGGTAACAGTGATAGAATTCTGTCAAAAAAGAAATGAGAAGTTTGTCCCAAAGGAAAAGTTAGAAACCAAAAAGAATAATGGAAATACACCTGAATGTGAGATTACTTACGACACAAAGTCTACTCCAAAAATACATAAGAGAGATTTGGCTGTTGCAAAGTAAGAGTGTTGTAGTTTCTTAAAAATTGTGAAAGTAGTAGATGCAAATATTAGAAAAATACAGAAAAATTATACATACAAAAACCTCCTATAATCCCATATCTAGTTAACTGTTGCAAATATTTTTATTTATATTTCTTCTATATGTTTTTCTATGTATATACGCTATTAGCTTGTGAATATGCTACATTTTGACCAACGGAATTATCATACATGCTGTTTTAAAACTTTTAATATTTCAATAGTAATATATAGTGAAGATCCTTACGTGCTATGAAACACATCATTTTAATGGCAACATGACCTTCTCATGTATAGACATGAACCGTAATTCTCATACCCTAATGTTTTTTCTTCTTCTTCTTCTTCTTCTTTTTAACTATTACAATTGCCATGTTAAGTTAAGAACTTTGTATCTTTGATTTTTAAAGCCTTTGACACATATTCACAAACCACTCTCCAGAAAGTATCTAAGGTTTCCTGTTTTACTACATATACCCTCAGCAACAGGGCTAGGGATTCTGAGAAGTCAAAGAAATCTTTTATTAATCTGTTTTTTCAAAATACAAGTGAGGTAGGATACATTTTCATATGTTTAATGATTATTCATATTTCCTCTTTTGTGAATTACTTCTTCATATCATTTACCATCTTATCTTACATCTATTTTTTCTTATTTATTTGAAAGAGTTTTTTACATAGAGGTATATTAATCTTTTGCTTGCCATCTAGTTCAAACATTTTCCCCCAGTGTTTCTATACTTCTGTCTGTGATGTTCATATCAAACAAAATGTGTTGGTTTTTTGGTACTAAAATTTATAACTGAAAAAAAACCCCAATTATTAGTTATGAAAAACCAGAAGAGAATCCAGAGCATATATATTACATTTTTGCTTAGTTTTTTTCCCTGATCTCTCACATCTAGGAAATCTAAGGTCCTGATCCACTCCAAGATATAAACAGGACCTGCATTTCCTACTATTTTATAATAGTAAAATTATTTATGTTTAAATTTTAATCACTCTGAAACCTATATCGCAGTAAGTATGAAGAAAGGACCTAACAGTCTCTCCACACCCAAAGTTTAGCATGATTCTCAACACTATTTTAAAAAAATTAATCTTTATAAGTATTCCTCTCTCATGTCTAAATTTTTAATACCACATTCCATCCAATCTAACACATTTATTAAAAAGTACAACATTGTAGGTTGTATTAGTATCACAAAAATTAAAAAAGAACCCCAACAGTAACAAACATGAACACAATATGTTATCACATCTACTGTAAGGTGTATGTCAATTTTATAAAATTGCCTAAATATGAAAAAGGTGAACCTTAGAAATAAAATACACACTTAGGTCTTAGGCCTCTGTCCACCACTGTACTGCAAAGTCCTTGCACAAATTTCTTGAAATAACAGAGGTTTCAGGGTAAGTTCTAAAATTTGGCAGCTTTCTCCTTTCCCAAAATTCTTAGCCATGCACATGCGTTTCTGTTTCAGGTCAATTAGGTAACTCTTTTGCCAATTTGAAAATAATTTCGATTGCATTAATTGTGGAGACTATTTGGAGACACAGACTTGATGGTAGCCCGCGATGGTGAGCACCTCCTTGAGCTACGATGCTGTGTGTCCTAGCAAGTGTGCGGCTGTGCTCTTACCTGCGCAGTGAGAGTGTCCAGGGCAGACAGTGCTGACTCTAAGATGGGCAGGGCCTCCGCCAGGTCTGCGTCACATTCGTCTTTGATGGCTTTGGCGGCCATAGCTTGTTCATTGGCTACCGTTTCATCAGCTTTCACTACTTTTTCAGTTTTGGCAACTTCTACAGACTCCCTCTCGATGATTGCCATCATTTCATCCACCTCTTTGCTAGCAACTTTTAACTGAGGATGTAGCGCCTCCAACTCGGTTTGCATTGTGGCTACTTGGGATGCTGCAGAATCCAGTTTGTCCAAACCCACCTCATACCTCTTTTTCATTTTCATGACTTCGCTGGAAGCAAACAGATAAAACAAAGTTAGTCATCAAGTTCTCTACCCTTCAAGGAAAAAATTGAAATATTCTTGAGATTTTTTAGGCCTTTTCCAGGGATAACTAAAGGGGTGGTATGAAAGATTTTCACATAATACTTTGTCAAAAGTTACTAACTTTAGAACATTGGGGTTGCACACAACTAAGAACAAAAGTACGCCTTGTTCATTTTTTATTTCCAGTGCCTAGCACAATATCCATGCATATAGCAAAATTGCAGAAATTTCTTTTAAAATTTATTATATAGTAGGTATAGGCAAGGAGGGCTCTTTATCAAAATGAATGGTGTACTTCTAAAGTTAGTCACCTTGGGAATTTTATTCCTACAACACTATGGTTCCTTAAAACTTTTCTATAATTACATCTTCTAGATAGACTTCGGTGCCCAAAATATATTGTCTCGAATGTTGCCAAAGGTGGCAAATGATTTTAAGAAGTATTCAATATCTTCAAATAATTTTTTCTTTAAGACAAAAATGGGGAGGAGGGGAAAGGGGCATGATGGCAGAGAAGTAGGAGACCCTGTTGCAACTGGTCCCCTAAAGTGAACTAATTTTCTACCAGAATACTCTGAACACCCATGAAATCAGCCTGAGATGTAAGATTATACACTTCTGGATCTCTCTGGGGGCAGAAGACATCAGTGGAGAGGTAAAGCACAGTGGGAACAACTGGACTGATATTGGAGGATAAACAGAAGCAGGAGGGAGCCACCAGAAGTGACCCACTAGAAAGTGATATCCCAATATGAACGTGCCCTGTGATTGGGGACCAGCATTAACTTGGAGTCTGGTTAAAAGCACTCAAAAAGAGCAACAGATCGTAAGGGGCAACTGGTGGAATGGGGCGGTCAGGGGCATGGGCCTAAGCCCATGGTCCCAGGACAGTGACCACTGGCAACCACTTGTGCCAGAGAGAGTCTGGCGGGGCCTCCAGTCTGCGGTCACTGAGCTTGAGGCTTCCCGCTGCTTGCCCCACTGCTCAGCAGGCACACTCCCGCCGTGTGTCAGGGAGCCCGGCATGGACACTGGCTGCCATCCCTCGGCCCACAGCCTCCTGTGACATGTGCTGCCATGGGGTCTGACTGCACCCAGCGTAGGCGTGGACCCCAGGCAGCAGTCCTGGCCAAGGCAGCCACCAGAAACAGGGCTCCCTGGACCAATATTGCTCATGGTTTTAGTGGCACGGGGGTGCAGAGAAAAGTAGGGGCCTCGGGTGACCACTGGGATGGTGGCTGGGGGTGGGCACCACCTGTAGGAGGTGGTGGAGTTCAGTGGAGTTTGCAGAGGGGGAGTCTGTGTGTTCTGGACCATCCAGAAGGGATCAGTCTAAGGCTTCTCTCTGAGGTGGAGCTCTGGCAGACTAATTCTTTGCTCCCACCCTCTGAAAAGCTGCAAAAAGCCACCGAAGAACAAAACCTCCAGAGAACAAAAGCCTGAAAAACTGGTTTCCACAGAGCCCAACCCCTTGACAGGGGGCAGGGTGACTCAACCCAAGCAAGATTGACTGGAAAACAATGTGGTGGCCCCTCCCCCAGAAGATAAACCAAAAGAACAAGAGGACAACCACCACAGGGTCCCCATAAAACTGTAAAACCCCAACATCAGGGGAAAACAATATATTAAGCTCCTGGTATTGCCCTAAAACCTGTATATTTCATAGATACAACTTTTCTTTCTTTTTCTTTTCTTTTCTTTTTTTTGGTTAATTTGTTCTCATGATTCTTGTTTTTTTTTTTTAATTTTTTTAACCTGCTTAATACAAACATTTCATAATAACTTTTTAACTTGAACTCTTTCATGCATATACCTGTGTTTCTTTTTCTTTTTCTTTTTTTTAATATACATATAGATATAAGTTTCAAGGTAATCCTTTTTTCCTATTTAATACTATCCCTATATATAAACCAGTTTTAATTTCCTTGTATCTCTGGAAAGTTGAATCCTTTAACAAAATAACAAGATACACCCAGGAAGAACCAAAATAACATGCCTCACCCACACTGAGGATTTATAACCACCTTCCATTAACTCTTCTGTTGTGTTTATGTGTATTTCTTTTTGTTCTGGTACTATAGAAATCTTAGTCTTGGGGCTCTTTTTGGCTGGGCTCTTCCTATTTTTCTTTTCATTTACTTTTGTTGCTCTTTTTGTTTGCTTGTTTTTGTTTATGTACCTTATAAATCTTACTTTTGGGGCTCATTTTGGCTGGGTTTTCTCTTTCTTTTTTTCCTTTTTCTTTCTTTCTGGTGTTGACTTCTGATTTCTCTGAAACTTTCCAGGGTTCATCTTGTCTGGATCACAGCTGATATACTCAGCTGTACATTCTCTCAACCACCTCTCACCAAAATGACCAGGGGGAGGAAAACCAACAGAGGAAAAATTCAGAGACTGTGCCCTCTGCCACAGAACTACTAGATATGGACATAAACAGTATGTCAGAAAGGGAATTCAGGGTAACAATTATCCATTCAATGACTAGCCTGGAGGACACCATTACTGACAACATAGAATCTCTAAGGGCTGAATTGAGAGCCAATCTGGCAGAAGTTAAAAATGCTATCTATCAATGAGATCCAATCTAATCTAAATACTCTAATTGCTAGGATAACTGAGGCAGAGGATAGAATTTGTGATCTAGAAGACAAACTGATAGAAAAGAAAGATCAGGAGGAGGCCTGGAACAAACAGCTTAGAAGCCATGAAAACAGAATTAGGGAAATAAAAGAGGCCATGAAACACTCCAACATCAGAATTATTGGGATCCCTGAGGGGGTAGAGAAAGAGAGACTAGAAGATATAAATAAATTCTGGATGAAAGTTTCCCCAGTCTGAGGAATGGAACAAGTGTTTGTGTCCTAGAGGCAGAAAGGATACCCCCCCTCCAAGATTAAAAAAAAAAAAAAGTCTAGAAAGACATCCAGACACATTATTATGAAATTCACAAATTGTAATTTCAGACATGAGGTCTTAAGGACAGCTAGGGGGAAAAGATTCCTTACATACAGAGGAAGGACCATCAGAATAATGTCAGACCTATCCACAGAAACCTGGTAAGTCAGAAAGGGCAGGGAAGACATATTCAGCGCACTAACTGAGAATAACATGCAGCCAAGAATACTTTAACCAACAAGGCTGACATTTAAAATGGATGGAGAAATAAAGAGCTTCCAAGACCAGCAAGGTTGAAAAGGGTATGTGACCACCAAGCCAGTACTACAAGAAATATTAAGGGTGTTCTGTAAAAGAAGAAATAACCCAGGAGTGATACTGTACAGTAATTTACAGAGACAATCTATAGAAACAAGAACTTCACATGCAACATGATGTCAATAAAAACTTATCTTTCAATAATCACTCTCAACGTGAATGGCCTAATTGCTCCCATAAAATGGCACAGCGTTGTAGAGTGGATAAAATGACAGGACCCATCCATATGCTGTCTACAAGAGACACATTTGGAACCTAAAGTATATCCAGACTGAAAGTGAAGGGATGGAGAACCATCTTTCATGCCAACGGGCCTCAAAAGAGAGCTGGTATAGTGATTCTCATATCAGATAAATTAGATTTTAAACTAAAGACTGTAGTCAGAGATACAGAAGGACACTACATCATTCTTAAAGGGTCTATCCACCAAGAATATCTAACAATTGTAAATATTTATGCCCCCAACATGGGAGCAGCCAACTATATAAGTCAACTGTTAATCAAAATAAAGAGTCATATTGATATGAATACATTAATGGTAGAGGATCTTAACACACCACTCTCAGCTATTACTGAGAGTGGTTTATTACTCAGCTTTATTCATCCAAGCAGAAAATCAATAAAGAAACAAGAGTTTTGAATGACACATTGGACCAGATGGACGCCATAGATATAGACAGAGCATTACACTCTAAGACAACAGAATACTCATTCTTCTTGAACACAAATGGAAATTTCCACAGAATAGACCATATACTGGGTCACAAATCAGCGCTCAACTGATACCAAAAGATTGAGATTATTCCCTGCATGATCTCAGACCATAATGCTTTGAAACTGAAGGAATTCAAACACTTGGAAGCTAAAGACCATTCTGCTCAAGAATGTCTGGGCCAACCAGGAAATCAAAGAACTTAAACAATTCATGGAAACCAATGTGAATGAAGACACATCGGTCCAAAACCTATGGGATACAGCAAAGGTGGTCCTAAAGGAGAAATACATAGCCATCCAAGCCCACTCAAAAAAACTGAAAAATCCCAAATATACCAACTCTCTTTACACCTTAAAGAACTGGAAAATCACCAACAAATTAAGCCAACCCCACACACAAGAAGGGAAATAATTAAGATTAGAGCAGAGATCAATAAGTTAGAAACTGGAGATACAGTAGAACACCATCAATGAAACTAGAAGTGTTTCTTTGAAAGAATCAATAATATCAATAAGCATCTGGCCAAACTAAACCAAAAGAAAAGAGAGAGGACCCAAATTAATAAAATTATGAATGAAAAGGGAGAGACACGACCCACACCAAGGAAACAGGAACAATCATCAGAAATTATTATCAACAGTTATATGCCAATAAGTTAAGCAACCTAGAAGAAATGGATACACTGCTGGAAACCTATAAACTTTCAAGACTGAAACAGGAAGAAATTGACAACCTGAATAGACCAATATCTAGTAACAAGATTGAAGCAATGATCAAAAACAGTCAATAAAACAGAGGCAACCTACGGAATGGGAGAAGATATTTGCAGATGAACTACAGACAAAGGGCTGATATCCAAGATCTATAAAGAACTTATCAACCTCAACACCTGAAAAACAAAGAATCCAGTCAAGAAATGAACAGAAATGTGAACAGACATTTCTCCGAGAAAGACATAAAAATGGCCAACAGACCCATGAAAAAGTGCTCCACATCACTTGGCATCAGGGAAGTACAAATCAAAACCACACAGAGGTACCACTTCATACTAGCCACAATGGCTAAAATTAACAAGTCAGATGTTGGTGAGGATGCGGACAAAGGGGCCCCCTCCTACTCTGTTGGTGGGCATGCAAGATGGTGCAGCCACACTGGATAACAGAACAGATGTTCCTTGAGAAGTTAAAAGTAAAGCTGCCCTGTGACCCAGCAATTGCACCACAAGGGATGTAACCCAAAGTTACAAATGTAGTGATCCAAAGCACACCTGCACTCCAATATTTATAGCAGGAATGTCCACAATAACCAATCTATGGAAAGGGCAGAGACATCCATCAACAGCTGAATGGATAAAGAAGATGTGGTATATATGTACCATGGACTATTACTCAGCCATCAGAAAGGATGAATACTTAAGCATTTATATCAACATGGATGGAGCTGGAGGGTGCTATGCTGAGTGAAATAAGTCAATCAGAGAAAGACACTTATCACATGGTTTCACTCATATGTGGAATATACGAAAGAACACAGAGGATCACAGGGGAAGCGAGGGAAAACCAAATGGGAAGTCATCAGAGAGAAAGACAAACGATGAGAGACTTTTAGCTACAGGAAACAAACTGAGGATTGCTGGAGGGGTGTGGTGTGGGGGGTGGGATAACTAAGTGGTGGGCATTACGGAGGCAAGTGATATGATGAGCACTGGGTGTTATACAAAACTGATGAATTATTAAACTACATCTGAATCTAATGATGTACCATATGTTGGCTAATTGAATTTAAATAAAGGAAGAAAAGAAAAAGTTCAGTGAAACCATGTAGTCCTATATTTGAATTGGAAATCTCAAAATAAGCACATGAGATGAGTTATATTTTAAAAAGAGAGAGAGAGACTCACTTTAGACCTGCAGATTAAAAGTGAGGGGATGGAGAACCCACTATTGTGCTAATGCACATCAGACAGAGCTACAGTAGCCGTCTGTGTATCAGAAAGACTAGATTTCAAACCATGGACTATAAAAAGAGATGAACAAGGGGACTACATGATAATAAAGGGGTCTATCCAACAAGAAGATCTAACAATTCTATATGACTCCAACTTGGGAGCACCCAAATATCTAAATCAGTTAGTAACAAACATAAAGGAAGTTACTGATAATAACACAATAATAGCAGGGAACTTTAACACCCCACTCACAGTAATGGACTGATCATCTAAGCAGAAGATCAACAAGGAAACAATGGCTTTGCATGGCACGCTGGACCAGATGGATTTAACAGATATAGTCAGAAACTTTTATCCTAAAATAGCAGAATACACATTCTTTTTCCAGTGCACATAGGCCATTCTCTGGAATAGATCACATACTAGTTCACAGATCAGGCCTCAACCAGTATAAAAAGATTGAGATCATACCATGCATATGTTTTGACTGTAATGCAATGAATCTTGAAGCTAACCCCCAGAAAAAATTTGGAAAGGCCATAAATACCTGGAAGTTAAAGAAGTATCCTACTAAAGAATGAATGGGTCAATCAGGAAATTCAAGAAGAAATTAAAAACACATGGAACAAATGAAAATGAAACATGATGGCCCCCAAACTTACACACACACACACACACACACACACACACACACACACACACATATTAATCAGCTTCAAAAAGAATGAAATCTTGCCATTTGCAGGGACATGGATAGAACTAGAGTGTATTCTGCTCAGTAAAATAAATCAGACAGAGAAAGACAAATGCCATAGGATTTTAAGAAACAAAATAGATGAACATAGGGGAAGGAGGGACAAAGAGAGGGAGGCAAACCATACACCAGACTCTTAATGATAGAGAATCGGCAGAGCTGCTGAGGGGAGGTGGGCAGGGGGTGGGCTAGGTGGATGGCGGGCGTTAAGGAAGATATTTACTGTGATGAACACTGGTTGTTCTATGTACCTGATGAACCACTAAATTCTATTCCTGAAACCAATACTATAGTATATGTTAATTAGAATTTAAATAAGAATTTGAAACTACCAATAAATAAATAAATATATAGATGTCACCCTCAATGACATTAAAAATTCACACTGACACTTTCTATAGTATATAAGTTTATTGATGTTCATACTGAGGTTTTTCAAATGAGGATTTGAAGAAGGAAACCTGACTAGCTGTCTCTGGGTTTCAACTGTTCAATATCTAAACAGAAGTTTTATCTATTATCTAATTACTTACAAAAAAAAATCTTTCTAAATGGTGTTTACTCAGTATCATTGTCAAAGGATCCTGGAGTCAGTCCAACTCTGAGTGGCACACCTTTATTCCTTTAACAAATATGATTATGTATTTACAATGTGCTAGATGATACATCTACACAAAAGAATAAGACCTTCTCCCAAACATCCCTGAAGATGTTTGCAAAATAAATCACATACACACACACACACACACACACACATATGTATATGCATATATATAAACAATAATCAGAGTACAAACATGTATATATATATTATATATATACAAAATAAATCTCTACATCATAGTTATGTCATTTTTGTACACACAAATGTTTTAAAATCACTGTAGCTTACTTAGAAATATGAAATTCCAGGATGCCTAAGTGGCTTAGTCAGTTGAATGTCTGACTCTTGGTTTTGGCTCCGGTTGTGATCTCAGGGTAGTGCGAGCGAGCCCTGCAACAGGCTCCGTGCTCAGTGTGCAGTCTGTTGGCCCCTCTCTCTCCCTCTCTCCCTCTGCCCCTCCCCCCACTAGTGCATGCTTTCTTTAAAATACATAAATAAAATATGAAATTTTATTTTTACCTTCTTTTCTTTTCCAACAAGGTCTTGAAGGTGAAGATTAATTCAAGATAAGAGGTAGGAGTCACATAGTTGTATCTTTGAAGTTCAACATAGAAGGATGTAGATAAATCTATAGTAGAAGTGTGGAAGTTTTTACACATGGTGATACAGCCTTCTCGTATTTCCTCTGACATTTCAGTTTCTTCCAAGAATCGTGAGGCAACTGCCTGGAGTGCATCTTCCGGCCATGACTGAATTTAGGATAAATGAGTTAGTACTTGATCAAAGTGACCAGTGTAGCCCTGTGTGATTTATCGATGTCAGAAGTGGAGAGGAACGGGTGCAGGATGGGGCAGGAGAGACACTTCCATGAGGAACTCCCAATCCCCGACCCCCAACCAAGGACTTACACACTTAGGAGTCAGTAGCTAGTACTACTAACATTGACTCGTCACGGTTTGTTCAAAGGTTAGAGAAATGGTTTGTGTGTGGTGCAGGCACAAGGAAGAGGAGAGGAACTAAATTTATGGAATGTCTACTTCTGTGTGCATTCTTTGGGGTCATCTCATTGAATTCCCCCAATAATTCTCTGAGGTATATGTTATTATCCTCTCTCAACTCCAGAATCATCTGAATGACTCTCTCTTTGATTTTTTCTTAAAGGTATCCCAAACTTGACAAGTCCAAAATGTAGTTCCTGTCTCTCCCCAAGTAGTTGCCATCTTCCCCAACTTGGAAACACCAACACCACCCACTCCTTGCTCCAGCCATGGAGGAATCAGGCCCGATACCTCTCCTTCTCAACCCTTCATTCATCCCATAAACAAGTTCTATAGGTACCATCTCCACAATAGCTTCCAAATCCTTTCTCTTCTTCCTACAACAGCCATCCCAATTCAACTCCCTGTTTCCTTCTGCTTGGAATATTCCAGTGGTGTCCTAACTGGTCTCCCTGCTGATGTGGCTCTCTACAGCTGCCAGGGTGATTTTTTTCAAAATGTAAATTAGCTCATGTCACACTCCCCAACTAATAATCCGTCAAAGACTTCCCAGTGTACTTCAACTTCAAAACCAACTTGTTGATCTCTGCCACCTTCCTGACGTCACCTCTGCTACTCCCCCTCAGTAACTCGGTGCCTGCTGCGCCCAAGTCCCCTGACACACCCGTTCCTTCCACAGCCCCTTCCCTTCACGAGTTTATGCCCTCTGCCCACATCCTCTCAGTACTAGCACTTCTCGTCTGGCATGCTTCCTCTGAAAAGGTCAACTCTTCAGAAACGCTTTTACTCCCTATATGCCACACTGTTGATGGAATAAGTTTTTGCTAATTTGTCTGTCTCTAGAAAATAAGCTCGAGATCAGAACCATTGTCTATTTCATTTTCCTTTTCACTCCCAGCTTTCAGAATAGTACCTGCTATTGAGCAAGTGTTCAATAAATCTCTTGTTTGACACCGTCTTAGCAGGAAATGGAGAACAGAGGGGCTGTGCACATTCCCCAAGGCCAAATGCACTCACAGGGCCTTGGCCAAAGCCCACAAACTCCCAACACACACCATTGTCTCATCCGCTCTGTGCTTCCTGACACTGAAGTTAACTACCACAAGTGTCACTCTGGCTTTCCTCCTTTTGACTTCCTGTTGGGTTTGGCTAATGGAAAGAGACTGGAAGGACAGGAGAGGGGCAGGAGTATTCATACCCTCCCTTCCTTTCTAGCAGGAGCTTAGTTCTAGGTTTTGTGTTCCTGCTCCTTTCAAGTAATCCTACTTCCCCAGCTCTGAGCCCCAGGAACACGTTTTCCTCCCTCTGTCCCTTTATGCCCAACCTGTACTAAAGCTCCCCGCTATGCTCCACCCCCTCCTAACTGCTCCACTGTGCCCTCTCAGCTCCTTAAACCCCACCTGGAGCTGTAGCTCCAGGAACAGTTCCTTCATTCAGCTTTGCTCAGGGAAGCCTTCAGAGGACCTGACTGATACCCAAATTCATCCTAAAACCTTCTGTTAATATACTGAGCTTAATGATGGTATTTATGAGTAATAAGATGCTTTTCTCTTATGATCATTTCTTGAATTCTAATTTCATACAATACATTATCATTGATCAGAAAATTCTGCTCAACCACCTTTTTGGGGGGAGTCTATAAAATAAGCCATGATGATGACGAAGAGTCACCATACCATTTCAGGTATGGCCATACCTGAAACCAGTCAATGGTACAGCAGTTAACAAGAGCAGGGAACTTCCTGAGGCGGATCCGGAATGCATCTCCGATGGGACTCATGGCGAGGACCACGTGCAGCTGGTTGCGGCAGCGATCGATGAACATATTGAAAAGAGCTATGGGGCTTCCATCCGTCTGTTTGGTTTTATCCCGTTGGCGGTCTAACTGACGCATCTTATCACATATCTCCTGCTTCTCGTCTAATGCAAAGAGATTTGGAACCTCCCCGGCATTCAGCAGATTGTTGACATCTTCTAGAAATGACTCCCTTTTGATCTGAGTGTCTGTAAACAGGAAGACACCTTGCATCTCACCTTCGGCACATTTCCTGAGGATCACTTTTAAATCTTCGTGCCACTCAGTGGTACCATACCCCTTGGAGATTTCGACCTGAAAAACTGAGTAGTCAGCCATGTGGGCAGCTAATCTGGTGACAGACTGCCTCCCGCTCCCGCCAACACCAACCAGAAGAGCATGGCTGCGGGGTTGCTTCAGGATCCTGGAAATTCGGCTGATGTGCTCTATGGCAAATCGGAATAAGACAAGGCTCATGGTTTTCTTGCTCATATTGTTGTATTCTTCTAAGTGAGCTTCTGCTATCACCCGAAGATTATCCACATCCTCAACTTCTCTGTAGTTGGTGTCCTCCCGTTTGGGATCGTGGAAATCACAAAACATTAAGCTACGCAAGTCATCTTCTTCTACCACCCCATCGTTATCGAAATCTAAGTGTTGAAAAAGCTCATGAAAATCTTCATCCATGTATTTTTTCAAAATTTCTTGAATGTAGTTGATAAGCCAACCTCTATCTGCATTATCCAGAAGACGGTCATAATACACTCTAAGGACCTGAATGAGCAAAAAGCCACTGTAAGAACTGATGGGTCTATTTTTGTAGTTTTACTTACATATCAATCTCAAGTCACATAAAAACTACTCCAGGATATTTCTATGGGTTTTATTAAAGGCATAGCCAAATAATCGGGATGGAGTCATAATAATGCTTATTTTAAATATTAATTATGATCATATATATTTGAGATAATACATAGTTACATATAGTTATTAATACATAAAGGCGTTTGGGGGGAACAGAGGAAGATTATAGAGATGCAAAGAATATTAACGACCAGGGCAGCTGGGTGCCTCAGTCCGCTAAGCATCTGCCTTCGTCTCAGGTTATGATCCCAGGGCGCGGAGACTGAGCCCCACATCCGGCTCCTCGTCTCTCTCTCCCCCCATCTGCCTCTTCCCCGGCTCATGCTCTCTCTCTTGCTTTCTCTCTCTCAAATAAATAAAAAAAAAAAATCTCAAAAAAAAGTATTAATGACTAGAGAAGGAAAAAAGGCCTAGAGAAAGTGGCTGCCTTTACTGGTCACTCAGGTACTGATAAAGAAGCTGGGGACTCCTCTGTAGTGATCTTTCCTTTTTCCAAGTCAGGAAACATTCTGAAAATTATTGGCAAATGAATAGTATTATTTTTTAAGGCACATTTTTTTGGGGGAAAAGAAATGTCTTAGGTGAAAACCAAGTTTATTTTGCACATTAATTATTTTTGTTATTAGTCACTGCAGAGGGCGATCTACTAAAATAAACTCTTATGAAATGGACATGTTATGGGACTGTAAGAAATAGTTAATCAGGCTTGTCACATAAAACTATTTCCTCAACATGGTATAAGTGTCCCTTGGTTACTATCTGTCTGGACTGAATTGTGTCCCTCCCTACCCCTCAAATTCATGGGGAAGTCCTAACCACAATATGACTATATTAAGAGAAAAGTCCTTTAAAGAGGTCATTAAAGTTAAATAAGATCACAAGGGTAGAGCCCTAGTCCCATAGGACCGTGCTTATAAGAAAAGGAAGTGAGAACAGAGTTTCCACACTTCCCCTGCAGGTGCACAGGGGAAGGGCCATGTGAGGACACAGTGAGGGGGCAGCCTGTACCCACATTCGGTGGCACCTTGCAGGTGGACTTCTGGCCTCCAGGACTATGAGAAAATAAATTTCTGTTGTCAAGCCCCTCTGTTTGTGGTATTTTGTTATGGCAGCTCTAGCAGACTAATACGCATATGAGAAAAGCAATGTGTATTTGTGCCAACGAAACTGTCATTTGGGGGAAATTACTGAACCCTGTCTGCATAAGCGGCTTCACCTATAAAATGGAAACAGGAATACTTGCTCAGTGTTCCTCTCCAGTTGTATAGCAAAAATAAAACAACAATGTATGTGGAAGTACTGTAAAATTCAGAAATAAAATGATTACAAACCACCTTGAGATCAGCCCAATGGTGCTCCAGAGTAATGCTTTTAGTGTTTACACTACCGTCAGGCTGGTGCCATGAGCGCGTCACCCCTTCTTCTAGCAGTGGCGGCGGTGCAGGCCAATAGTATGAGTGAGGCTCCATGCATACTCTCGCTGTTCAAAAGCTATTTATTTATTGGACAATCTAGTTCCCTGACATATGCCGATAGTCCCGTCCTTGGACTGAGGTACTGAAGACGTTGTACAATATTCCTGTGGGAGGAGAAACCTAAACCAAGCCAACCTCACATATCTGGTATCACTGCTGAAGACGAAGTCAGTATACTATTACCTAGCGGGCTACTTAGCAAGCACCTAAGGTTGTGTTTCCCAAGGACAGTCAACAAACCTGTATTGAATCACCTGTGGTACGTGCTGAAATGGCAGGGGCCCACTTGAAAACTTTGAGGGCGGTGCCTGGGAATATCTTATTTTTCTACTTCTGTTTCTTTATATAAAATATAAAAATCCTAAGTGCACAGCTCCCAAGAATTTTTACACATTTATACACCCAGGTCCCCACCACCAAGATCAAGATAGAGAACGCAACCAGCACCTTCGCAGGCTCTCTCATGCTCCCTTCTGCGGATCCCCTGCTCTCTACCCTGTGATTCTGCGGCCCCCTCTTCCATTTGGAGAAGTTGATATGTAAAGTTTCTCTATCATAAGTCTACCTCATTCCAAGAAAAGTAATCTCTGGAATATTTTTATTATATTGTATTTATGATTTGAGTTTATTTACCTCCAACCCTGAATTACAGATTGTTTTAATTAATATATAATTCACATATCACAACATTCACTCTTTAAAAGCATATAATTCAATGGGTTTTATAATATTCATGAAGTTAAGCAAACATCACAACTCTCTAATTCTAGAACTTCTTCATCACCCCCATGTAGCAACCCTATAACCATTATCAGTCACTCCTTATTTCCCCCTGGTGCCCCCCCAACCCCTGGCAACTATCACTCTGTCTCTGTTAATTTACTTACTCTGCATATTTCGTATAAATGGGATCATATGATATGAGACCTTTTGTGTCTGGTTTCTCTCACTTAGATGACGCTTTCTAGGTTCGTCCGTGTTGTGTATGCACTGCTCTTTCTTTTTAGGGCTGAATAAAATTCCATGGTGTGTACATACCACATTTTCTTTGTCCATTCATTAGCTGATATGTATGTGAGTTATGTCCACTTTTTATTATAATTCTAATAATATTTGTGTACAAGCTTTTGTGTGGACATGTGTTTCCAGTTCTCTCGAGTGCATGGCTAGGAGCACTACTGCTGGGTCACACGGTAGATGTAACGTTTGAGGAACTAGCTGTTCTCTGAAGCGGCTGCACCACTTTTCATACCCCCGAGCGGTGAATGAGGGCAGGATTCCTCCGCCAATTCACGAGCACTTGCTATTATCTGCCGTTGGGGTGACAGCCACCCCGTGGGTGTGAGGCGTACCTCACTGCGGCTTGGATTTGCATTTCCCTAATGACTAATGATGTTGAACATCTTTTCATGTGCTTATTGGCCATCTGTATATCATCTTTGGAAAAATGTCTATTCAAATCCTTTGCCCACTTTTAAATTAGTTATTTATCTTTTACTATTGAATTGTAATAGCTCTTTTCATTTTCTGGATCTGAGACACTGATCAGATATATGTCTTGCAAATATTTTTTCCCATTCTGTGGGTTGTCTTTTCACTTTCTAAACAGTATCCTAAGAAGCATGAAGATTTTTCCCTTTGATAAAATTTAATTTATTTTTTTCCTTGGGTCACTTTTGCAGAATAACTATATTTAATAAGCAAATCAGATTTGGGGCACACAAATGTTTGAAAATCATGGAGAAGCCAAAGGGAACGTAAAATAGTAAACCAGTTTCATGCCTTAAAAACCATTTAATAAAATTACATTAGGTCTTCTGACTTGGTAAAAGTGTCTGGACACCTAAAGGACACCTAAAGTAGTATCTGGCCCATATTAGACCCTTAGGAAATCTTTTTTTTTTTTTTTTTAAGATTTTATTTATTTATTTGACAGAGAGAGATCACAGTAGACAGAGAGGCAGGCAGAGAGAGAGAGAGGGAAGCAGGCTCCCTGCTGAGCAGAGAGCCCGATGCGGGACTCGATTCCAGGACCCTGAGATCATGACCTGAGCCGAAGGCAGCGGCTTAACCCACTGAGCCACCCAGGCACCCGAGGAAATCTTTTTTGAGTGAATAGAAACAAAGCACAAGTAAAGCGTTGAGTTCAATTACTTCATAATGTTTTTGAAACATTGAAAATAATGTGTCTAACACTGTTCTCAGCACTGTGAATAAATCAGTGACAAAAATAAAAAGAGAGAAAAATCTCTGAGCTCATGGAACCTGCCTGCTGTCTGAGGAAGATGGGACAATAAACATGACAAATAAATCTTATGGCATGTTAGATGCTGATAAGTGCTACGAAAAGAAGAAAAAGAGAGTTTAAGTCAAGAAAGACTGGAACTACTAATGGGGTGAGGGCCTGTTGTATGTAATAGGGTGGTCAGCGTGGGCCTCATGGAGAAGGAAAGATTTGCTCAAAGGCAGCAGGAAGCCAGTGCACAAGATCCGGGGACGGCACTCCAGGCAGGGCGAACAGCCAGGAGGCCTGAGCTGCCGGTGAAGGTGAACGGGCGTTCTCACACAAGAGGCAGCCTGACGGGAGCCAGGAAAGAGGGACACGTACGAAATCTTGTGGGTCACCAGAATTGTATATTTCATCCTTCCCAGTGAAGTCGAGTGCTCTTGAAACGTTTTGAGCTGAGAATTTAAACTCATTATATTGCATAAATATCAAAAATGTAAAGTTATTATATTATGAATTTCATTACACTAAAAATTCCATTTCTAAATGTCCTTTTGTAATTTTTATTTCTACAGCACATGGTTTTAACATAGCACATTCCTATTTTCTAGATTTAACTACATTATTAAAATTAAAATAGCTATATTATTTACATATTAAAAATAAAACATTTTTCTTTAACTTTCCTATAATTCTTTGTATTAAATTATTTCTGATGCCTTATTTTATTATATTCTTTCTCTCCTTCCTTCTTCAAGTTTTTTTTTTTTAAAGATTTTATTCATTTATCTGACAGACAGAGATCACAAGTAGGCAGAGAGGCAGGCAGAGAGAGAGGAGGAAGCAGGCTTCCCGCCAAGCAGAGAGCCCGATGTGGGGCTCGATCCCAGGACCCTGGGATCATGACCTGAGCCAAAGGCAGAGGCTTTAACCCACTGAACTACCCAGGCACCCCCCTTCCTCAAGTTTTTATAAGAAAATGTTCACCCATATTCCTCTTCCCACAAAGAACTTAAATATACTTTCAATATATTTTTATGCTTTCAAAACTGGTTTGTTTTGCAGTTGTTTTGGCATCTAAAAATACAAGTAAGTAATGCAAACAAATACATTCTTTTCTTATAAAAACAGCTCCTTAAAAAGTATTCCATCTAAAAAATTATTTGAAATCAAACTAACAAGAATTAAGTCACGTAAGGGAAATTGTCCCAAAGTGATACCTACTTAGAAATATCTTTTTTTTTTAAAGATTTTATTTATTTATTAGACACACACAGAGAGAATACAAGTAGGCAGAGAGGCAGGCAGAGAGAGAGGGGAAAACAGACCCCCTGCTGAGCAGAGAGCCTGATGCGAGGCTTGATCCCAGGACCCTGAGACCATGACCTGAGCTGAAGGCAGAGGCTTAACCCACTGAGCCACGGGCACCCCTAGAAATATCTTTTAGGTCAACAAAAATTTCTAAAAACAGGAGATAATCCTTTTTAAATATCATAAAATATATTAGTGTTAAATATTCTTTTAAATTATCTTGATTATTGGCCTCCATAACGCCAAATAGCTGAATGAATTTCAACAATACAAACTTCGAAATGCTTCTTTTTACCCAGTTGTTGCCATAGTAAAATCTTTGTTTCTTGTATAATCATATTTCAGTAACACAAAAATTTACCTCATGAACCCAGAGACGTTTAATCACTCTTTTGGTTTCTGCTGTTTCTGGCCTTGACAGGCAAACGCCCTGAATGACACGGGAGAAATCACGGAGGTTGAACAAGTAGTGAGATTTAGCGGGAGTAGGCAGGAGATTCTTCATGGCTTCCTTGTACAGAGTCATCGTACCGTTAACAATTTGTGCGGTCAAATCGAGAAAATCATCTGGAAATTTATAACTTAAAATAATGTAATAAAAAAAGAAAATGTTAGCATATATGATACATAAATGATATTTAGCATGCCTAGTGTGGAAATTATTCTGATTAAATAATTGGTTTAATTTATAAGATTGCCATTTCTTAATAGTAATAATAGAATTTTAATTTATTTTAAAACTACTTGCCATTCATTATTTTATTTTATGATTAAAGAAACTCCATGGGAAGGTAGGACTAGTGTCATGGACTTAGAAGTACTTAAATAAGTGGACAAAAGAGCCAGCCGAGGGACCCCGATAATATAACTCGAATCCAGCATCCGCTAGACAAATCACTTTCACTCTTTAGCACTTTCAATAGCATATAAAAGGAATCCCTGAAGAACACTGGTGAAATGAGTATTTTCAGAGAAAATGGGAAGGAAATAAAAATACAGAATATGAAAAAGAGGAAAAGAAAAAAGAGAATTAAGAATAAAGCGAAATAGGATTTTTAAAAAGGAGGGCAAAGGGCACAATTAGGGTAGAAAGAACATGTACGGTGAATATCCATTTGGGAAAAACTGACTATCTTTAATTTCTGGCTTGACGAGGAGCCCGATGTCTGTCTCCATCAGCACTAGACCGGGCAAGGAAAGACAATTTCTTGAGAAAGGATATCAGGGAGCTGAGACTTGCATTGCCCAGGTCCACTTGGCTCCCTGACCTCTGCATACCACATAGAGAAACGCTGAAAGTGCAGAGCTAGACAGCACCATTTCCCCTAGGGTACAGGCTCAAAGGCTATACCCTTAGATATGAATCTCCTTGAGGAACTCAAGAGACCTACTACAGGGTATCAAAGTCACAGGATAAACTTAGCATACATCTTTCTAGCATTAATTGTATTACATGGTGAAAATTCAAAACATTAATAATTCCACCATGGACATACTACATAGCAGAATGCAAACTTTGTATGTATTTTGGGGCTAAAATTCAAGACATCAGACAAAGAGAAAGATACTGTGGCCCCTTCTTGCGATGCTCCCATACTTGGAGATGAGAGCAGCAGAGGGGAGCTGCTTTATCTAGAAAATATCCAGATCTTTATCTTTATCTAGAGATGTTTTCAGGGAATAGTTCAAGAAGTATTACTTATATTGATACGTTTCCTAACGACTGTATACCCACTAATGAAAAAAGAAACGCACTTTAAATTACTTACCAGATTTTAAAATGCCAAGTTAAGATTCTAGAGAAGATTGCAAACATGGATTTATCACTAAACTCATTGATTGTTATAATATTGAAATGTCTCATATATCGGGGTGTTACTGGATTTCGACCACCACCTAAATATTAAAAACAGTAACTCTTAACAATGTTACTACTACACCCTAGAATACCTTCTCCAATATTTTACAGCATAAAACAGGTTGAAAGATGGACAAATTCACAGCATATTCACAGCATACAGAGAAATTAAGAGTACTTGTTTGGTTAACCCTGACCTAAAAACAGTTTTCCCCCCAACCTCAACACATTGTTTTTCTAGTCGAATTATCTGACTGAGTTCTTGAGTCAGGTCAATTTACTAAAGAAAATCAGACCAGACAGAAAACCACCTTCTCTGTGACTCATATAGCCCAAAGCAGTAAACTAGAAACATCCTCATTACAATACAACATTAAGATACAACATTATAAAATGGGAATATTGCATGCAATATTGGCAAACATGTCTCATCAAACTTAGATTCCTTCCCACATTGCTGAAGTTCAGCACAATCTTGGCATTTAGCCTAACTCTTTCCCCTCATCCTAAAATGAATTTCCAAAAGTTGAGTCTATGTGGTTCATGTGGCTACTTCATTGACAACTTGTATTTTTAAAAATTTAGATTGTCTCACTTTGATAAAATAATGATTACACTTTCAAAGATGAAGCTTTTAAAAAAGATTGTATTTATTTATTTTGAGAGAGAGAGCATATAGAAGTGGAGGGACGGGCAGAGAGAGAGAGAGAGAAAATCGCAAGCGCACTACACGCTGTGTGTGTAACCTGACTCGGGCTTGATCTCATGATCCTGAGATCATGACTTGACTCAAAATCAAGAGTTGGACACTTAACTGACTGAGCTTCCCAGAAACCCCTCAAATATGAGGCTTTAATAACTAACTAGGAATGTACCATCATTAAAAAAAATCACCGGTATTATTTTCTTTAAATATATAGACGAATCTTATTTTTTTAGAAAAGAAAAGAGAGGCAAACCATAAAACAGACTCAACTGTAGAGAACAAATTGAGGTTTTCTGGAGAGGAGGTGGGTGGGGGATGGGTTAGATGGGTGATGGAGATTAAGGAGGGCACTGGGAAGAGCATGGGATGTGGCATGTACGTGGATGAATCACTAAATCCTGCACTCAAAAGTAATATTACACTGCATGTTAACTAGATAGAATTTAAATAAAAACTTGAAAGAAAAGAAAAAAAGCATTTGAAGTGGCCCAGGAAGTATGCTGAGAGCAATTACTGACTCAGAGCAACCTGACTGGGTTACAGGTCAAGAGATCAGTGGGTCAGGAGGCAAATACCAATGAGATTCCCTGAAGCCATGATATTTGGTGAAAAGGAATTTTTAAAGACTAGAATACTGGCTTCAGCTCAGGAAAGAAAAAAAAAAAAAAAACAGTTAAGAATGTCCAGTTTGTTGAATCAAGCCACTATTAACCCATCATTAAAAAGTTTCCCCTGCATAGATTCTTTCAAGTTTATCAATTTCCCTTGGGAAATGTAAAGAATCTTTAAGGGTTAATTCTTTTGGCTATTTGCTTCTTAAATTCCTCTTAACAGCCTGTGTAAATCCAAAGACTCATTTAATGGGACTTGATTGGGGAAGAAACAGGGGTTTCATACAGTTGGAAGAATAAAGGAATATAACAGGGAAATGAGCTGCTTCACAGGGATCTGGGTCCTTAGAATACAGAGAAAGGAAGTGCAAAGTTCCAGAAGGTGGGAGAAAAAGGATCTGGAAGAACTGGTAGGAGAATGGCCCCAAGGAAGGCAACCCACTCTGTAGTGTTGACCATTGTAGTACATTCCCACAGGTTCCAAAGTACACACTAAGAAGACATATACACAAGAAATTGTAACTCAGTCCAGTGGGTTTCTCTTTCTTTCTCTAACCATCTCTCTAGGTATAGCCACAGTGAGTCAATTTTAGTAATCACAAACTCAGAAGACGTACCTGGAGGTCCCATAGCGCACATGATTTGAATGTCTACTAGTTTAATCATAGAACAATCCTTTAGGTCATACCAATTCCAGTGATCTAACCATTGTCTAAGCAACTCAATGGGAGGCTGAGCCCCATATACTTCCCGAGCGGGCATATTGACATCATCTACAAAGACAACCTGAGAGTAAAAAAGAAGCAATATTAAAAAATACTAACACCTTAGTATATTGTCCAATTGTGTAGATGATGTTGAGGCAAAGAATTAGATTATCTTCTTGCACATACATAGGTGAGAAACGTTGGTCTCTTTTCAAATAAAAAATAATATTCCCTAGCATCCATGCTTCTAAGGAATAGGGAAAGTCTCATTACTAACCTTTCTAGGTTAAGAATTGAGGATTTATTCATCTTCTCACCCAATTTGTTTATCAATATGCCTTCTCTTTTTCCTTGTACAACTTCAATACATTAAAGTAAATGAGAAAGGTAGGATTTTAAGAATGATTATTACATTGGAGTGGTGACAAGTGAGGTTCAGTAGGGTATTTGTGGCAGAGGAACACAGAGAAATCAATTGATGGCTGGGTTGTTTAAAGGTCTACAGGAGCAAGCAGCAAGACTCCGCTGAGTAAAAATGTTCATCAGAGAACTAGAAAGGTAGATAATTTCCTAGATGAATATTCTACTTTTTAATTCAAAGGGCAATTGCTTGTTTTTAATGTCAAGTTGCCTAATGCACATGCAGATATGAACAGACTTTAAGGAAAATTGAATCAAAATTAGTGATTAAAGGGGCGCCTGGCTAGCTCAGTGAGCGGAGCACACCACTCTTCATCTTGGGGTTGTAAGTTCAAGCCCCATGTTGAGTGTAGAGGCTCCTTAAAAATAAAATCTTGAAAAAAATTGTGATTTAAAAAAAGAAAAACAACAACATACAAAAAGATGTCAAGTCCTAGTACAGTTGGTTTCCTAGTTCTGACTGTTGCAGGGGACATGAAGACTCATGCCGTACCATATATATATAGAAACAGAGAACAATTACCATTCTCTTGCCCAAAGGAGGACCAAAAACTCCCTTTCTTCTTTTGTCCAATTTTGACATGATAATATTCTGAGTCTGAGCTGCTGTAGTTTGTGCCGAGAAGTTAATTAGCAGAGGCTTGTAGATTTCTTTATTGAGTTGATTTAGAAGAAAATTCTATATAACAGGAAATAACAAAATGAACCATAGTTGGAATTATGCCCTGACATTTCAAAATAAACACTAAGCATCACTGTCGACAGACTTGAATTTAGAGTGTCCTAACATTGCGGAAGAAGAGATGGAATCAATAGAGATAACCGTTACCATACCGTGGTGTGTCCCTGTTTGTCCACGCCCTGTGCATGTGGCTTCTCTGATTTCCAAAGCCACCACACAGAGTACCTTGTCATCTTAACGTTAAGTCATGGGGACTCAGAGGCTAAGCAACCTGCGTATGGTCTCAGGGGTGGGGCAAGAATTCAGATTGCCATGTGTCTCTTCCCAGATCAATGTTCATTTTATTATAGTTTATCTCTCCACTTAAATACCAAGTTTTCTGACTTATTAGTGAGGAAGCTCAAATTGTATAACTGCATATTCAAAATGGATTTCATTGGAAAGCAGGTGCAGTCACACTGATTCTGAATCAAGGTGTTGTGTTCTACAAATCATCTTGTAAAGAGTAACGACATAGGAAAATATTTACATTCTGTTAGGTAGAAAAAATGAACTAAATTGCAAAGTATGTTCCCCATTTTGTAAAAAGTTTTTTTTGTTTTGTTTTGTTTGTTTGTTTGTTTTTGCCTGGGCAGTTTTAATGCCCGGGCTGAATTTGGGATGAGGATACAAATGACAGGAGGCTTGATTTTTCTCCAAGCGCTGCCTTTCACAATGTCAAGTCTCCATTCCTTGACTCTTGATGGTATCATGGGTAAATCCCTTAGCTTTCTGTATACGGCTCAGAAAGATCTTTTTTTGTTGTTTTTTTGTTTTGTTTGTATTTTTTCTAATTTAAATTCACGTTAGTTAACATATAATGTAGTATAGGTTTCAGGAGTAGAATTCAGTGATTCATCACTTACATATAACACCCAGTGTTCGTCACAAGTGCCTCCTTAATGCCCATTACCCATTTAGCCCATCCCCCCACTTGGTCCCCTCCAGCAACCCCCTGTTTGTTGTCTATGGTTAAGAGTCACTTATAGTTTTATGGCTTGCCTTCCTCACTGTTTTTTAAGATTATTTATGTTTTAGGGAGAGATGTGCAGGGGGAGGAGCTGAGAAAAAGGGAGGGTAGGGCGGGAGGGCGGGAGAGAGGGAGGCAGAGAGAGCAGACACCCCACCGGGTATACAGCCCCACATGGGGCTCGATCCCGTGACCGCAAGATTATGACCTGAGCTGGAATCAAAAGCTAGATGGCCCAACCACCTGAACCACCCAGGCACCCCTCCCTCTCTGTTTTTATTTTCTTTTTCCTTCCCTTCATCTGTTTTGCTTCTTAAGTTCCACAGATGAGTGAAACCACTTGGTATTTGCCTTTTTCTGACTGACTTATTTTTCTGAGAATATACTCCAGATCCATGTTGTTGCAAATGGCAAGAGCTCATTCTTTTTGATGACTGAGTAATATTCGTGTGTGTGTGTGTGTGTGTGTGTGTACACCATATCTTTATCCATTTATCAGTTGATGGACATTTGGGCTTTTTCTATAATTTGGCTATAGTTGATAATGCTGCTATAAACACTGGGGTGCATGTGTTCCCTCAAATCATCATTTTTGAACCCTTTGAATAAACACTAGTAATGCAATTGCTGGGTTGTAGGGTAGTTCTGTTTTTAAATTTTTGAGGACCCTCCATATCGTTTTACAGAGTGGCTGCACTAGTTCCCACCAACAGTGTTAGATTCCCCTTTCTCCCCAAACTTGCCAACATCTGTTGCTTCCTGAGTTGTTAATTTTAGTCATTCTAACTGGTGTAAGGTGATATGTCATTGTGGTTGTGATTTGTATTTCCCTGATGCCAAGTGATATTGAGTACTTCTCCAGCCATCTGTTAGCCATTTGTACATCTTCTTTGGAGAAATGTCTATTCATGTCCTCTGCCCATTTCTTTACTGGATTATTGATTTTGGGGGTGTTGACTTTAATGAGTTCTTTATAGGTTCTGGATACTAGCCCTTTATCTGGTATGTCATTTGCAAATATCTTCTCCCATTCTGTAGGGCTGCCTTTTAGTTTTGTTGACTATTTCCTCTGCGGTGCAGAAGATTTTATCTTTATGAAGTCCTAATAGTTCATTTTTGGTTTTGTTTCCCTAGGCTTTGGAGATATATCTAGCAAGAAGTTGCTGTGGCTAAGGTCAAAGAAGTTGCTGCTGCCTGTGTTCTCCCCTAGGATGTTGATGTTTGCCTGTCTTACATTGAAGTCTTTCATACATTTTGAACTTATTTTTGTGTATGGTGTACCAGTGTGGTCCAATTTCATTCTTTTGCGTGTCACTGTCCCATTTTCCCAATACCGTTTGTTGAAGAGACTTTTTTCCATTGGATATTCTTTCCTGCTTTGTCAAAGATTAGTTGATCATAGAGTTGTAGGTCCCTTTTTGGGTTCTTTATTCTGATCCATTGATCTATGTGTCTGGTTTTGTGTTTGTACCATATTATTTTTATGACCACAGCTTTTCAATACAGCTCTAAGTCTGGAATTGTGATGCCTATAGCTTTGCTTTGCTTTTTCAACAGTCCTCTGGCTATTTGGGGTCTTTTCTGGTTCCATACAAATTTTAGGATTATTTGTTCTTGCTCTGTGAAAAATTCTGGTGGTATTTTGATAGGGATTGCAAATTTGTAGATTGCTTTGGGTAGTATAAACATCTTTTTTTTTTTTTTAAAGATTTTATTTATTAATTTGACAGAGAGAAATCACAAGTAGACGGAGAGGCAGCCAGAGAGAGAGAGAGAGGGAAGCAGGCTCTCTGCTGAGCAGAGAGCCCGATGCGGGACTCGATCCCAGGACTCTGAGATCATGACCTGAGCCGAAGGCAGCGGCTTAACCCACTGAGCCACCCAGGCGCCCCTGGGTAGTATAAACATCTTAACAATATTTATTCTTCCAATCCATGAGCATGGAATGTTTTTCCATTTCTTTGTGTTCTCTTCAATTTCTTTCATCAGTGTTCTATAGTTTTCAGCATACACATATTTTATCTCACTGGATAGCTTTATTCCTAGTTATCTTATGGTTTCCAGTGCAATTGTCAATGGGATTGATTCCTTTTCTGCTGCTTCATTGTTGGTATATGGAAATGCAACAGATTTCTGTACATAGATTTTATATCCTGCCACTTTGCTGAATTCATATATTAGTGCTAGCAATGTTTTGGTAGAGTCTTCTGGGTTTTCCACATAGAATATCATATTGCCTGGAAAGAGTGAAAGTTTAAATTCTTCCTTGCCAAACTGGATGACTTTTATTTCTTTTTGTTGTCTGATTGCTAAGGCCAGGATTTCCAGTCCTATGATGAACAATAGTGGTGAGAATGGACATCCTTGTCATTTCCTGACCCTAGGGGGAGAGCTCTCATTTTTTTCCCCATTAAGAATGATATTCACTGTGGGTCTTTCTTACAGGGCCTTTATGACATTGAGGTATGTTCCTTCTATCCCTTCTTTCTTGAGGGTTTTTATCAAGAAAGGATGTTATATTTTGTCAAGTGCTTTTTTGTTTTTTTACATTTATTGAGAGGATCATATAGTTCTTATCCTTTCTTTTATTAATATGGTGTATCATGTTGATTGATTTGGGGATATTGAATCACCCCTGCAGCCCAGGAATAAATCCCACTTGATCATAATGAATAATCCTTGTAAAGTACTGTTGGATTCTACTAGCTGTTGGATTCAACTATCTTGTTGAGAATTTTTGCATCCATGTTCATCAGGGATATTGGTCTGTAGTTCTATCTTTTAGTGGGGTCTTTGTCTAGTTTTGGAATAAAGGTAATGCTGGGCTCACAGAAAGAGTTTAGAAGTTTTCCTTCCATTTCTCTTTTTAGAACAGCTTCAGAAGATGTATTAATTCTCCTTTAAATGTTTGTTAAAATTCCCCTGGGAAGCTATGGCCCAGAACTCTTGTTTGTTGGGAGATTTTTGATTATTTATTCAATTTCTTTGCTGGTTATAGGTTCGTTCAAATTTTCTATTTATTCCTGTTTCAGTTTTGGTAGTTTATATGTTTCTAGGAATTTCTAGGAATTTATTCATTTCTTTCAGATTGTCCAATTTTTGGCATATATTTGCTTGTAATAATTTCTTATAATTATTTGTATTTCTGCATTGTTGGCTTTGATCTCTTCTCTCTCATTTGTGATTTTATTTACTTGGGTCCTTTCTCTTTTCTTTTTGTTAGGTCTGAGTGGGGCTTATCAATTTTGTTAATTCTTTCAAAGAATGAGCTCCTAGTTTTGTTGATCTGTTCTGCTGGGTTTTAAAAATTTCTATATCATTTATTTCTTCTCTAATCTTAATTTTTTTCCCCTCTTCTTGGTTTTAGGCTTTATTTGTTATTCTTTTTCCAGCTCCTTTAGGTGTAAGGTTAAGTTGTGTATTTGAGACTTTTTTCCTTCTTTAAGTAGGCCCGGTATGCTTCCCTCTTGTGACTGCCTTTGCTGTGTCCCAAGTGTTTTAGACTGTTGTGTTTTAATATTCATTTGCTTCTGTGTATTTTTTTAGTTCTTCTCTAATTTCCTATTCATTCCTTAGTAGGATGTTCTTTAACCTCCATGTTTTGTCATCTTTCCAAACCTTCTCTTGTGGTTGTTCAAGTTTCATAGCATTGTGGTCAGAAAATATGCGTGGTATGATCTCAATCTTTTTGTACTGATTAAGCTTGATCTGTGACACAATATGTGATCTATTCTGAAGAATGTTCCATGTCCACTTGAAAAGAATGTATATTCTACTGCTTTAGGATGAAATGTTCTAAACATCTGAACATTTGTTAAGTCCATCTGGTCCAGTGTGTCATTCAAAGCCATTCTTTCCTTGTTGATCTTCTGCTTAGATGATCTGTCCATTGCTCTGAGTGGGGTGGCAAATTTCCTACTATCATTGTAATTATTATCAATGAATTTCCTTATTAATTGATTTATATATTTGGGTGCTCCAAATTTGGGGCAAAATATTTACAATTTTTCAATCTTCTTGTTGGATAAACCCCTTTATTGGGATATAGGGCTCTTCTTCATCTCTTATTACAGTCTTTGGTTTAAAAATCTAATTTGCTGAAAAACGTATGGCCACTCCAGCTTTCTTCTGATAATCACTAACATAATAAATGTTTTCACCCCATCCTTTTCAATCTCCAAGTGTCTTTGGGTCAAAAATGATTCTTGTAAGCAGTGTATCAATGGATCTTGTGGGTTTTTTATTCATTCTGATACTCTATGTCTTTTGATTGGAACATTGAGTGCAATTACATTCAGAGTAATTATTGATAGATATGAATTAGTGCCATTGTATTACCTGTACACATGCTGTTACTGTAGATCATCTCTGTTCCTTTCAAGTCTTTGCTTCTTTTGGTCTCTCTTTCCAACTCACTGAGTCCCCTATAATATTTCTTGCAGGGTTGCTTAAGTGTTCACAAGTGTTTTTGCTTGTCTGGGAAACTCTATTTTTCCTTCTGTTCTGAATGACAACCTTGCTGGATAAAGTATTCTTGGCTGCATATTTTTCCCCTTAGCATGTTAAATATTTCATACCACCCTCTTCTGGCCTGCTAAGTTACTGTGCCAAGCTGCTGCTAACCTTATGCATCTAACTGTGTGGGTTAAGGATGTCTTTTCCTAAGCTACTCTCAGAATTCTCTACATCTGTATTTTGTAAATTTCACTATGATATGTCCTGGTGTTGACCTGTTTTTGTTGATTTTGAGGGGAGTTCTCTATGCCTCTTGGACTTAAATACCTGTTTCCTTCTCCAGGTTAGAGAACTTTTCAGCTATAATTTGTTCTAATAAACTTTCTACCGCTTTTCCTCACTCTTCTTCTTCTGGGACTCCTAAAATAAGGATATTCTTATGCTTTATGGAATCACTGAGTTCCCTAAATCTATATTCATGATCTAATAGGCTTCTTTCCCCTATTCTTTTCAGCTTCATTATTTTCCATAATTTCATCTTCTGTATCACCTGTTTGTTCCCCTGCTCCTTCGATCCTCACAGTGATTACATACAGTCAAGTTTGCATCTCAGTCGTAGCATTTTTTTTAATTTTTACCCTGATTAGTTTTTAGGTCTTTTATCTCTGTAGCCAGGGTTTCTCTAGTGTCTCCTATGCTTCTTTCATGTCCAGCAAGTGTTCTTATGACTGCTATTCTAAATTCTTGTTCACATACACTGCTTATATCGGTTTTGAGCAAATTCCTGGCTGTGACTTCTTCTTGGTCTATTGTGGAGAATTCCTCCATCTTGTCACAATGTCTAGGTTTCTGTCTTTTGTGTGTTATGAAAGCTTGTTATGTTTCTTGCCCCTGAGAGTAAACGTGTATTAAGAAGGAGTCACAGGGGCGCCTGGGTGACTCAGTGAGTTAGGCCTCTGCCAGCCGCTCAGGTCACAGTCTCAGGGTCCTGGGATCAAGCCCCACGTTGGGCTCTCTGCTCAGTGGGGAGCCTGCCTCCCCCACCCCTGCCTGCCTCTCTGCCTTTGTGATCTCTGTCTGTCAAATAAATAAATAAAATCTTAAAAAAAAAAGAAAAAAGGAGTCACACACTGTCCAGGGCTGGGCACTTCTGAAATTGTTTCTCACATGTGCTATTTGCACTCTGCTGTTGTGTTTTGGTTGCTCTTTCCCAGAGGATGGTCCTCTGCAGAGTTCCTCCTTGCTTGCAATGGGGAGTGTTTAGGCCTTTAACTAGGTATGCTTTGATCTCTTTGTTAAAATAAACCTGAAAAAAAAAAAAAAGCCTCATGCAAAAAAAAAAAAAAAAAAGAGAGAGAGAGAGAGAGAGAGAAGGAAAGAGAACAAAAAACCTTACACAAACAAACAAAAAACTATAAACCTGATTCTAACGTGGAGGGGGGTGGGAAAGAAGGAAAAAAGAAAAAAAGAAAGAGAGAGAGAGAGAAGCTTGATCCAAAAAAACAAGAAAAGGAAACAAACTAATAAATGAGCAAAAAACCCTATAAGCCCAATTTCATCCCCACCCAAAAAGAAAGAAAACTAAAAGAAGTTAAAAAATAAAAAATATTTTTTAAAAAGCCTGGTCTTATTTCCACCAGAACTGAAGTGACACTTTGGAGCACTCAGTGATCAATAATCTGGTACATGTGCAGGGGTCTGTGTTGTTCCTCCCAGGGAGAGGCTGCTGCACCGGCTCATGGCCAGACCTACCTTTGGAAAGATGCAGAGGGGTAGGGTTTGGTGGAATCATCTGCAGCCTCCACTGGAGGCTGTGTTTCTTTCTAAAGTCCAGCTGTCCTGGTGGGCGTGGGTACCGGCAGGGAGAAACTTGGGATGGGTGTGGAAGATGGTGTCTGTCTCCCCGTCCTCTCCTCCCCAGGCAGGTGACCTCAGGGCCACCACCTTTCAGGAGACACTCACACAAATAATCTCCCCTCCTGTGTCCCGGCCCTCATCAGGTCACCACGCTCAACCCATCTGTGCCCGGGCCATCGGCATGCCTGGTGCCACAGTTCTCTTATGTTTCATCTTGGGCACACGGCTGGAATTCAAAACTCCAAATCTTAAAGGACCCAGCAAGGCACGGACCCACTCTCCTCTAGGGGAGAGGAGAGCTAAGCCCAGCACATTCTGTCCCAGAAAAGCAGTCGCATGGACATGGCAGCGCCTGGAGTCTATGGTGAAGCACAGTGAAGAGTCCCCACCAGGCTATCTGCCCTCAGCGGGCACCTCTGTCCCCTGCTGCTGAATGGCCACTCAGCGGCGCCCTTGGAGAGGCAATGCCCTCTTCCAAATGTACTCTGGGAAGGTAAACATTTGTTCTCTCCCAGTGTGACCAGGGACACACATGGTGTCTCGAGCCAGCCCTCCACACTGCTTCCTCGCCCGCCCCCTTCCTCTCTCCCTGACTTCTTACCACAAAAAGGGCCCCTTCCTCTCCATGGCACCACAGCTTTTCTCTCCCCCATTTCAAGTCTCCAGACTTTGCATCTGCCACATTCTCTCCCTCCTATTGTGCGGATTGTTCTCTTAATCCTCAGATCAATTTTCTAGTTGTTCATACTGATCTGATGCTGATCTAGCTGTGTTTGTGGGTCAAGGCAAGCCCAGGGTCCCCCTACTACTCCACCATCATAACTCCTCCCTCCAGAAAGATCGTTGTTTAACCCCAGGCAAACCAAACCTTAACTTAAAATCTCAGTTTAAACTTCACCCTTCCCTGCTCTTGGACATTCCCTGATGCATCCTGCACGTAAATTATGAGAAGGGCACCATCACAATCTTTTGTGGAAATATTATTCAATAAATGATACCAGGACAGTTGTTTAACTACATGTCCAAATATAGTTCAAAAAGATTAGCAGATTTAATCAAAATATAAAATCAATAAAGAACTGGAAACAGGTACTCTCATAAAGTGGGTGACGGAGAGCCTATAATGTGAAGGACCACTGATGGCTTCTTTGGGCTCCTCTACTTGCTTTGCCCTGTCTTCCCACCCACTGCTGGATGGGGGACAGAGCTAGACGAAGAGAGACAAGAGTCCTACCTTACTGGCATCACTGTGGTTCTCTCTTAGCTAATGAGGTCTTGCCTGCTGTCATGGAAATCTTCCAAACATTTGCTCTTTTAGAGGAGCAGAGCTACGAGATCTTTAGCAACTCCAAAGAGATACCCACACTGTACAGTTCTCGGCCATAAGGGAACTAATGGAGCTGCTGTGGGCCGTCATCTAGAATGGAGCCCCAAGAAAGCTGAAGGCCACTTATCTTCCACACACTTTCTCCAGGGTCACCTGCACTTAACTGCACTTAACTCTCATGACAAAGCTGCGGGTGCTACTCACTATTAGCTCCAGCCAGTTTCTGCCTTTAGAAATCTGAAACTAGGGGCAAGAACTGGCCTTTGTTCAGTATGACCTTCTAAATACAAGGGAACCAAGACTATGTAGAGATACTGAGATTTTGGACATTATCTGCTACAGCAGCTAGCATTTTCTTACCAAACACACAACGGGCATGATTCCAGAAGTCAAAGAAAATCATTTTTATTACTACATAGTAATCCTCCATATACTAAACAATTTTGAAAATTAAGAATTAAACACCTTTTCCTTTCAAGGGACATGAAATCTTCATCCTAATGAGCTATTTTAAAGGTATAATAATTTAAAAAGGTATAATAACTTAGTGATATAAAATGGAATCATATCTTTAGTCCATTTCTAAAATAAATAGGCAGTTAAGAATTCTCTGTGGCTACATCAACATATTTTAATATTTAAAAATATGAAATCTACTATTTCAGGTAGTTAAAAAATAACATTCTTAAGAATATGATGGATATTTTAACATGTAGATTTCTTCAATACTTACAATAATATAAACGCTCTTTCCAGTTCCTGTCGGTCCTACAAATATTGAAGGCTTTTGATGGGTGGTCAACAATTCCATTAAAGCAGAGCATCGCACCGTGTCCAGAGTTGGTACAATGATTTCATTAAACATCACATCCTTAGGAATTTGAGGAGCTTCTGCCAATTTCTTTACCCATGGTTCCCATTTTCCTATTCCCTGTTTATAATAAACAGCCAAATGATGAATGTTATATTATAAAATACTTTTAAGATCTCTGTTATTCTGTGCCATTATAGAAAAGATCAAAGATCAAGATGAAAAACAAAACAAAACAAAAAAACTACAACAAAACAAAAAAACCACTGACATTTACATATTTGTTTTTATCCTTTAAAACACTCCACCCTGAGTTTGAAAGTTAAATTTTGTGTTAAATTGTGGAGAAACTAGGCTTTCATATGAATCAAAAAGAAATGGCAGTGCTGTGATATTTCTAATTGCTGAAACTACTGATTACGTTAAACCAAAGATCAAATATTTTGTACAAATGTTAATTTTTTTAATGAACTAAGAAACTAGACTAATTAGTGCATTAAATAGTAAAGAATTTTATTCAGTAAGTGTTAACAAATATAGAATTTTTTTCCCTAGAACATGAGCTGCATGTTTCTTGTACTTTTATTAATGGTATATATAACATAAGCTTATCATTTTATGTGAGATTTTTAAAAAATTGTGGTTTTAAAAAAACTCCTAAAATTTACCTTCAACCATTTTTTAAGCATACAGTTCAGTAGTGTTAACTATATTCAAACTTGTTGTGCAACAGATATCTAGAATGGATAAGATTTCTTCATGTGAGATTATTGTTATGAATTAACATTATACTATATTTTTGTATCCAACTCATCGACTAAAATTTGTATTTGCTATGCAGTCTTTAGAACAAATACTTCCAAAAATAACATGTTAACTCTCTTGCTTTAGAAAAACATCACTGCTCTCTTCATTCTTACAGAATTAAATTTAAGATCCTCGTCATTCAAAACACAACAGAATTCAGACTCCTTCCTTCATGCATCCACAGTCCAGCCTCATTGATGGACTTACTGTTTCCCAACATGCCCAAGTCCCTGGATCTTCCCACAGGGCACTCTTTTGGCCTAGAGTGTCACATGACACTCTTCTGAAGAGGTTAAGAAATCACCAAGGGCAGCACTGTGACTTACTCATTTTTGTAACCTCTGGCACGAGCTGTGCATATAGTACATGTTTTTGTTTGTTTGTTTGTTTGTTTTTTTAGGTGGGTGATTTCACATCACGTTGAAAACTGTATTGCAAGGAAGTAACTAGAACTTTCTAGAACTGAAGAAGAAACAATGTCCTTCCCTTATTCTTGATAATCTTTTCTAAGATGGATATTTTATCACCATATGGGAAAGGAAAGATTAAAAATCAGAAAACCTGGAGTGAATACTCATTTAGAGACTTTGTGATACTGGGAAGAATCACATAATATCTCTGAGCCCAAATTTCCTCAATGGGAAGATTTATAAAATAATTCTATCTTTCCTAGTTCAGTGAGATGTTGGGAAACAAATTGAAATGATCATAGAAAAACTTAGTAAACTGCAAGGTGCTCTGAAAATGCAGGGTATTGTTAGTAATTGAAATAAAATAAAATTGGCAAATAAAAGGCTACTATTTTGTGGCTGGCAGGATGAAGAGTGTCTTCTGAGGTAGGCTTGGCGATACATCTCAAGAGCCATAAAAAATTCAAAAATTGATACAGCAAATTCCATTTCTAGGAACTTATTTTAAAGAAACAATCAGATATGTACACAATGCCTTGTATAAGAATATTCACTAAAGCAGAAAAACTAAGAAAAAACAAAAACAGTCCAATGTGTAAGAGTAGGGAACTGTTTGGATAGATCATGGCCCATCCAGATAATAGCCTCTAGGGAGGCTTTAGAAAAATAACTTTATTAAAGAAATATTGGTGAGATAGAATTATCTTCTGGGGATATAGTATGAACCACTTTCACTTGAAGCTCCATATTTAAATAGGTATTCCTGAAATTCTCAGTACAGTACTCATGGGAGCTGTTACACGTAAATAAGTAAACAAACACCACCCAGCTTTTATTGTCCAGTGCATTTGGGAAGAGTTGAGTTAACATTAACCCAGCTATGTTCCTACAGGACTTCTTAGCACCTGCGATATGCTAACATGCACCATATGAACCCCAAGAGGGACCCTGAAACAGCATGTACCAAGGGCTGGACTAGAGGTCATACTGTGTACTTGTATTTAATGAACACAACAGGCCCAAATAAGAAATATTTGTCTTATTTCTATCAAAGAGAAAAACAAGGTTCAGAAAGATTACTAGTCCAAGGCTATACAGAAAGAAAGTGGCTTTAAAAGGACTTAAACCCTGATGTGTCTGACTTCAAAGCCAGAGTATCTTCCTCTACTACTCCATGCTGAGTGTTAAGGTAAAAAGTGTTGACAGGGTGGCCGCAGGGCCATTATGTGCTGTGTGTCTCCAAGGGAACTCTGTCTGGCTGGTAGTTGTAAATCTTGCTTCAGAGCTCTTACCTCAGTGACAAATTGATAATCATAAATTGTTCCTTTTTCAGGAAATGGGACAGTTAGTGCTTTTGAAGGCATCTGGTCCATGCCACTCAGTAATTTAAACTTATTTCGAGTTAGTTCTGAAATTGGGCCTTCCATTAGTTCTCGAAGAATCTTATCAAATTTCAACCGATCATCATCTTTACAGGAAGCTCCGATGGACCAGATCAATGAAAACAGAAAAATGCCCTGCATTGGAGAGACGAGAAGATGAGTGCATTAAAGAATAACTTTAATGTATTCTTGAAGCTTGAATCAGATCAGACAGATTAATATCTTTGAAAGAAATTTAATAAACTAATACATAACCGTAGGTTATCTCAGGATTTTATAATAATTAGATTTTTAAAAATTGGATTGCATGTCTTATGAAGTCCTGCTATCAGAAAAGATGACACAATGCAAAATACATGGTGAAACCTTAGAATGATTAGTCTGGTAAATCATGTGATATTTTAAATACGTGGAAGGACCCTGATATTAAAAAAGTACATTGCGATAAATTTTTATTAAGGCAATTGTAATAAGGAATAATCAACCCCCATAATATACGTGCTTTTTAATTTAAATCTTGATAGTGTTTTCTTAAAAGAACAAATTCATATTTGTTTATTTACCTGTTGTTGTAACAATCTGAGCACGGACTGCATAACAAGACCTATAGCTAGGGATGACAAGACCTAACACGAAATGAGAAAACCTATTTTCTTTTTCTCTTTTTCTTATTATGTTCAGTTAGCCAACATATAGTACATCATTAGTTTGTGGTGCAGCGTTCAACGATTCATTAGTTGCATATAACACCCAGTGCTCGTCAAAACGCACACCCTCCTTAATACCCATCACCCAGCTACGTCATTCCCCGCCCCCCACTTCTGTAACCCTCAGTCCCTTTTCCTGGAGTCCAGATTCTCTCATGGTTTGTTTCCCTCTCTGATTTCAAGTTTTCCCTCCCTTTCTCTGCAGTCCGCCATGTCGTTCCTTATGTGGTTTCAATCATATGTGGACCGTAAGTAATAATATGGAGAAAACCTATTTTTCTGTTTTAAAATCAAATGCCCCTTTTATTTAAGATTTTTTATTTGAGAGAGAGTTGTGGGGGGGAGGAGAAAGGGAGGGGCAGAGGGAGAAACTCTCAAGCAGACTTCCAGCTGAGCATGAAGCCCAATATGGGGCTCGATTTTGTGACCCTAAATCATGACCTAAGGTGACATCTAGAATCAGATGCTTAACTCACTGAACCTCCCAGGTGTCCCTAAAGCCCTTTTTTAAATGCCAAAACAAGCACAATCTTGACTACTCTTAAAAGGTTTGCACTATACTTAACACTGTTTGCCTACTCCTTGATTACTAACAGGCTGTTTCTCTCTGGAAACCATTTAAAACTAAATTAAAAATTAATTTATTTCATAGAATATATGTAATAAGAGCAACATCTTGACCACCTTAGAAGTGCTACTATTAGCAATATATAATTTTTTATTAGGGAATATTCAAGGGCCATTGATCATTTTATTTGAAAAGTGTTTTCATACATATTTCTTTCCTCAATGCTAATATACATTTATATTACACACACATATATACACACACATACATTTTATTTTTTAGTTTTTTAAGATTTTATTTATTTATTGGACAGAGAGAGAGATCACAAGCAGGCAGAGCAGCAGGCAGAGAGTGGGGGGAAGCAGGCTCCCCGCTGAGCAGAGAGCCTGATGCGGGGCTCGATCCCAGAACCCTGAGATCATGACCTGAGCCGAAGGCAGAGGCTTGGCCCACTGAGCTACCCATATACTCTCATATATTTTCAACATTTATATCTCAAGAAAAAGGGAAGAAAATCAAAATAAAAAACAAAGAATTATGATTTGAAGGTTGAACAGGAGGCGAATCTTGTTATCTACTGGTCAGTGCTGGGGCACCTGGGTGGCTCAGCCGGTTAAGCATCTCCCTTCAACTTGGGTTGTGATCCCAGGGTCCTGGAAGTGAGCCCTGAGTCAGGGTCTCTGCTCAGGGGGGAGCCTTCTTCTCCCTCTCCCCCTGCTCATGAATATATGTGAGCTGCCCCCACCCTCAAATAAATGCACAAGATCTTTAAAAAAAAAAAAAAAGGTCAGTCGTCCCGGGGATTGATAACGTCTGAGGCTGGTTAAATGACCTGCGATCTCAGTAGCAGATCTAGGGCTATCACTGGGTTTCACCCAAACCTCATGATGCAATGGAACTGACAGTAGGAGAGCTTCCCTACATGCACTTACTATTGGGGACCCAACTTTTTCCTTGCTGTCCAGCCTCTATTTCCGGGGAGAAAATGAAGTTTCTAATCAGGAAGCATTGGGGAGAGCGTAGATGTCTTTCTATCGGAAGATTCAAAGCCAATGGACCTTACCTCCAGTAATGAGTACGTTTCACGATCATTTCTCTCTCTCACTTTGATTTCATCAGAAAAGTTATCCATAAAACAGTCTATCAGATTCATTAAGGATCGGACTAAGTTTGTATCTGAAGTAGGAGATAATTCCTGAAAAATCAGGGGAAAGTGTGTAAAATTAACTTCAATTAGGCACTAATTAAAATAGCATCAACTAATACTTATTGAATTTACTTAGTCCTCATGGCCATGGTACCCATGAAAAAGAACTATGATAATTCTCATTTTGCAGGTGGGAAAACTGAGGCACAAATCAATTCCCTAGTCCAGAGTGTGGTATCACTGGATGTCCTGTCCCACAGATGCACTCTTGAACCATTCCTGCACTGATTCCCAAATTCAAAAATTTACTTTTATATGTTTAGTTGTGTTCATCAATGACCTAGAATCTATCTTATACCAATTTTGTAAATCAAAACACTAAAAAAAAATCTTTGAGCATTAAAATTAATGAATGTGTTTCCAAACTTATTTTATACATCTTTATAGCAGTCCTCATGGTAAACTCATTCCTATGAAATAAATTTGAAAGTCTTGAAGAGCCCAAAATATTCCCAGAGTGCTATAAACACCATGCACTTCACTTTTTGGGGGAGAGGGGAGGTCTCAACATGACTGTTTATAAAATAATGCAATAGTGTGTACAGCTCCTAACACCATGCACCATACAACAATTTCTCCATGAACAGGTTGTCTTCTTCCCTCCAAGCTTTCTCCCACCCCTCAGAGTGATACTGTTTCGTGGTTAACACTTAAGAGTTAACACTCTGTGGGGCGCCTGGGTGGCTCAGTGGGTTAAAGCCTCTGCCTTCAGCTCAGGTCATGATTCCAGGGTCCTGGGATCAGGCCCGGCGTCGGGCTTTTTGCTCCGTGGGGAGCCTGCCTCCCTTCCTCTATCTCTGCCTGCCTCTCTGCCTACTTGTGATCTCTCTCTCTCTGTCAAATAGATAAAGTCTTTAAAAAAAAAAAAAAAGAGTTAACTCTCTGAAATGGACTCAGAAGATTAGAAGCAGCCGATCTCATCTGTAGCCGCTGTCCCAGTAGAAACAGGCAGAAATGACAAAGGAGTTTCTAAAGATTGGACTAAGTATTAGTGACCCAACACTAAAATACGAATAGTTATCACTACAAGTAAGACACTTATTACTACATGGTAACAAGAGGAACTCAGAATTTATTTGAGAGGACAAAAGTGCAGAGGACATTTTAGAAGCTTGTATTAAAGTGTGTTTTCTTGGGGTGCTTGGGTCTGTTGGTTAAGCAACTACCTTCGGCTCAGTCATGATCCTGGAGTCCTGGGATCGAGTCCCGCATTAGTCTCCCTGCTCAGCAGGGAGTCTGCTTCTCCCTCTGACCCTCTCCCTCTCATGCTCTCTCCCTCTCAAGTAAATAAGTAAAAATTTTTAAGAAAGTGTGCTTTCTCCTTTGTTTCTGAAAAGATATTTATTACATTCTCTGACAATGCCAGGGTAGGGGTGGGTGTGGGGAAAGCTGTAGCTTATTTTACAAGTGTAACCGTTTTTGAAACATGATTACTTCAAACTTTCAACACATTTCATGTTTGCTTGTTGTTTAAATTTTTTAACAACCAAGCTTCTTAAAAGAGCAGCGTACCCCACTGTTGTGACCAGGAGCTCCCATATTCAGCCGACTGCCCTGGAGCTCCCTTGCCTCTTCCCTGAAAGTGTTTGGGCCATGCTTGTCCCCATGACCTTCTTAATTGCCAAATCTAAGGGACACGTGCCAATCCTTCTCTGCCCTGACATGTTAGTGGTTTCTGGTAATACCAACTACTTGCTTCTTAAAAGGCTCTCCCCACCGAAACTGTAGCAGCACCCAGGATGCTATTCTTTGCTCTCTTAATTTTCTTTCTCTTTAGGTAATACCCACTGGCAGGATTTTAAATTCCACCTTCCTTATCTGTACCTTGAGCCAAACTTGTGTCTTAAGCTTTTCTATTTTATTTCCAACAGCAGGAGAAATAACCAGGCCTGTGTTCCTGCATTTGTTCCAGAGCCAAAGTCATCCTAAAAGACCTTTGGTTGACATCTCCCAGAGCAGAAATTAAGCATATTTTCCCCACAATTTCCAGCTGGAGAGGGTTTAAGAGCCTGGCTGGAGCTCCATCAACTCTCAGAGGCAGGAGATCCCCACTCAGGCTGTCATTTCTCCCCCACTGTACCTTCCCCACTGCACCAATCCCCTGGATACACTGAAAGAAAGAAAAACGGATTTGGACTTCTTTCAGTCTTCTACCAGGGACTGACTTTCCTCCCTGAATCCCAGGTTTTTCTAACCAACACCAGTCATCTCTAAACAAGGAGATGCGCTCATGCTAAATAGAATGGATTCCCCATTTAGCCTGCCTGAAGCAACAACGTATTCCTCCATTATTACCCACTACCTCATTCGTCAGATGTCATAAATAAATTACTTTTAAAAATCAGCCTTTTGCTAATGATAAAATATGACAGCTTTATTCTAGGAACTTCAAAAAACAAAAAAAAATTATAAAAATGGAAACTAAAATATAATAGTCGCTGAGGAATGAGAGAGAACATTTTAGGATATTTTCACCCAGATGTGGTTAGGTGGAACTTTAAGATTTTTTTTTTTCTTGAAGGGAATAGATTAGCATCCATATATTCAAACCCTAAAATGCCTCATTAAATCTTTCTACTTTAATCAGAAAAGGTTTTAGTTAAGCCAATTAAATTATTTTAATATCTGAGCATTGGTATTAACAATAGACAAAAGAATATATTTGGCTGATTTGGATTTTCCATTTATTCAAGTCTTACAATTCTGATGCCTCTTACCTTCGCATGCTTTCTAATAAATTCAACAGAAACTGGGACCATTCTGTCAAATAAGCCTACTATAAATTCTTTCTGCATGGAACCAATTGCAGCAGGTAGAAGATTTATCCAAGACAACATTAATGGTCTCCAGCCTAACATGTGAGGTTCCATGTAAATCATACCACATCTGGAAACCTGGAAAAAGAATAATTATTTACCATCAAGGTAATGCTTCTGTAAGAAATATGACTTGGTACATCTGTTTCTTATAACCTTCAGAAAATTCTTTTTAAAAAAGTTTAATTTTATGTAATTTCATGATCTAAATTTTTGTTTATGACTTTACCCATGGCTTTAAAGAAAGAAGAAAATATCCCTGACTCTCAGATTTGTCATGGTAGGTCAACAGATAGGTCTGTTCTTAAAGAATCGGAGTATTGTTAAAATGAATTCTACTAATGTTTTTCTTTCAAAGTCAAGGTTACTAAGCAATAAAATCACTTATAGCATTTCAAATTTATAATCAGATGTCAAAATTGAGAACTTACAGTAGCAGGAGAAGCGACTTCCAAATCCATTGGTTCAAAAATAAGATTCATTTGTGGTGACATCTGAATGATTTCCCCACTCATCAGACACAGCTTTTTGTTATCATCCAGCACCGTGTTCATATTCTCAATCCACACCGCATCTACTGGTCCATCAAAGATTAACCATTTCCTATCTGGTGTCTGGTTTAAGCATATGACGAATAAAGGACAAAAATTAGTAGGGATATATAAGGAAACAGTCCAATAATGTTTCAAAATTTAAAAATGTAACTCCTAAAATTATTTTCACCATAAAAATGTAAGGGCAGGGGCACCTGGGTGGCTCAGTGGGTTAAAACCTCTGCTTTCGGCTCAGGTCATGATCCCATGGTCCTGGGATCAAGACCCATATGGGGGGTGGGGGGGGGCTCTGCTCAGCAGGGAGCCTGCTTCCTCCTCTCTCTCTGCCTGCCTCTCTGCCTACTTGTGATCTCTGTCTGTCAAATAAATAAATGAATAAATCTTTAAAAAAGTATGTAAGGGCATCTTTTGAATAAAGTGTGTGTGTGTTTATGGAGAGAGAGAAATAGGAAGAGTCACTGAAGAAGCCTATATACGCCATGGACAAGACCGAAGTAGAACATCTTCTCAAAATCTCATCTTTTCTAATGTTTCTGGACTCATATATAACATGCTTTAAAAGCATTATGAGTAAAAAAACATAATTGCCAGAGAAGATAGTTTTCATTCAAAGTATCTGATTCTATGCAGTATTGTGTTCATATAGATTAACTACTCTTGGGTGCCAAATCAAGTTTTTTCTTCCCTCCGCTGAATGAAGTCACACACACATATCCCGCTTGGGTTGAATGGTTTCGTGGTGATACAGGACATCAGTCTAAGGTTCCGTCTCACGATGATAAACGTGACAATATTTGCGCATTGCCTGAACAACAGCAAATGTTCGATGAGGCCCAGGGAATGGCCAGATATTCATGGGGAGTGCAACAGCGAATTCTCCTTTCCAGATCTTACAAAATCTGCTTTTTTGTGCACACAGACGATGCCTTGGTTCCCTCTCAGCAAATGTGGATTCAGGTTGAAGAGGTGAGGGGTCTGAATCCATCCTAACACCTTCCGAGGCCCTGTCGCCAACTGCTTCAGTCTGCAGGACCGTGGACCTGCCGCAGACTGGGCCTGCTCCACACCCACACTCAGAAGCCAGCTCTGGCCAGGCTCCGGGAGCAAGGAAGGGCTCATAGCTCAGAGATCACCTCAAGACCAAAGTTCCCTAGTCCTGTTGGCTTCCCATGCCTGCTAACCCTCACTTTGGGCAACACGGCCAGGTACCAGAGATGGGGGCTCTGCGGCCTGGAGGACCTCATGTGTCATTTGGCTTTACTGCTTGTCCGCTGTCTGGTTTTGGGTCAGCTCCTTAACCTTTCTGAGACTATTAATGGGGCAAAACGTCCTGAAAAATGTAATGTATGCTCTGTAACTGAGTATAAAATGGGAGATATCTTGTCATTATTTCTGCATAAATAATGCGACTACATACATTATGTAGAGATGTCGTGTGTTAATCTGGGCCCGAGGGCATCCACTGTGAAAAGAAAGAACCTGAGAAGTTCTATCAATGATCTCCCATCTCTATCTGTCCTGTAATTACTTTTATCCTTGAAATTACTAGTAAAGCCTGATATCGGGCAAGATCTCCGTCCCATGAAAGCCAATTCTTATGTTACACTCATTGCCTGAGGTCCTTGAGCCACTCAAAGCAAAGCTGAGCTTTGATGTTTTTCTATTATTACACCAACTAAAGAGTCATGGTCAGCTGAGTCCTTAAGTGGGTAAAGAACACCAAAGTAAGGACATATTGTCTGAAACAACTGGAAAAGAAAAAACAACCGAAATTCATCAGAAGGAGCTCACAGTCTTTCTGCATGTGCGCACTAGAGCTCTGGTACTCACAGTGGAAGCAGCGAACGCTCTGAAACTGACAGCCAGGATGCCATCGGACCACTCGTGCGACACCACGTCAAACTGTCCGTACAGCTGACCCATGGTGACAGACTTGGGGTTTAACACAGTGATTTGAACCTTGTTCTCCTCCATTAACCCCTTAATGGAAAAAAAAAGCACATTTATTTAGAAGGATATTGTCTTTATTCATAAAAAACATGATTAGATATGTAGAAAATCCTAGATTCTGCAAAGAAACTACCAGAAGCAAGGAGTGCATTTCACAAATTTCCAGCAGACAGAGTCAGTTTATTAAGACTGGTTGTATTTTCTCTACAGGGCTGAACAACTAAAAAAATAAAATTTTACAAATACCACTTATGATAGTATTTAAAACTCATGAAATACTCAGTAATAAATTAGCAAATTTATTGTTGCAAATAAATTAGCAAACTTGCCAACAAATTAGCAAAAAGCTATAAACCTGAAACTACAAAAGGAGAGTTGGAAATTTTTACTTTTTGTAAAGTGTCAAATGGTACGTACATATTATATATAGGCTCTTCAAGTTACATATAGTTGGTCACATATCTTCTCCATTTCTCTTTCTTTTCTTTCTTTCTGTTTTTTTGTTTTGTTTTGTTTTTTATAAACCTTAAAAAATATTACCACTATTCTAAGTTCTCTGGCATTAGAAAAATAGGTTTGGAACCAAATACGGCCTATGGGCTGTAACGAGTTGACTGGTGCTACCAAACCTTCTTTGAGAGAAAATGAAAAGATCTAAATATAGGCAACCCTGTTCCATTCTCACAGAATCAAAAAGGTAATATTCATAAGTTGTCAATTTTGACCAGAATCTTGAAAGCTGGGAATTATACAAAAGATGTTAACACACTTAGGGCATGAGATTTTATGTTTTTAACTAATAGGTGTTATTTTCTTAGAGTAGCTTTAGGTTCAAAGAGAAATTGAGTGGAAAGTACAGAGATTCACATATATTCCCTCTGGCCCCCAGATCCCCCTCCATTTCCCCTATAATTAGAGACTTGCAGTGGGGTGGTATATTATTATGAATGATCAACTCATATTGATACATTATTATCTTTTTAAAGATTTATTTATTTATTGAGAAAGAGAGAGAGCATGAGTGAGAGAGGCAAAGGAGAATCTCAAGCAGACTCCCAGTGAGTGGGGAGCCCAACACAGCCTCAGCCTCGCGACTCTGAGAACACGACCTGAGCCAAAACCAATAGCCAGACGCTTAACTGACTGCACTGCTCAGGGATCCCTGATACGTTATTATTAACTAAAGTCCTTGGTTGACATTAAGGGTCGCTCTTTGTCAAATGCATAACGGCACTTATCCATTATTACAGTATCATACAGAATAGCTTCACTGCCCTAAAATCCCCTGTGCTCTCTTATTTGTCATCATTTCTTTTTCTGTATATATAACATAACAAGTGCAACTCTTCCCAACGCTGCCTTCTGCCCACACCCCCAGGGCTTGGGACACAAAAAACCGAACTCAAGGAAAGATGTGGAATAGTAACACTAGACAGTAAAACAAGCCTGTGGTCTTCACGTTCTCCTCTGTGCCCACCAAGGGGATAACAATGCATCATTCTCCACGCGGAGGTATGGGAAAGCTCCGCCATCTGAGTCAGGGAAGTTGTTGCACGAAGGTAAGACTTTTGTCTCAAAAATGCAGCAAGGCTAGTGAGACTCCACAATCAAGATATAATGATCACAAATACCATTTGGCTACACACACTGAAATATATGAAGTGAAAACTACTCAAAATACAAAAAGTAGACAGAAATACAGTATTAGTTGCAGAATTAAAAATAGCCTCATTCCTTTAGCATATCAAAGTAGGCCAGTTTTAAATAAATGATCGTATTATTCACGATCCAAGTCTTATGCAATCTTTTGTTGCATTTGTGTGTACATGTGTGACTCAGATAACACAAAGCACACATTCACTTCAATACCACGAGCAACCAATCACAGAACTTTGCCTTACAAATCTAACCGTTCAGAAAATAAAAATACTCTTAGAAGTATGGAAAGAAAGCTTTCAGGCTTTTCATGTTTTCAGATTTTTTTCTACAACATGTGTTACTTTCATAAATAAAAAATTTTTTGAAAAGAAATAGAAAGTTGACATGCAAACCTATGATAGATAGGGTAATTACTTCATACGATCTTTCTAGTACTATTTTCCTTTGACTCATTTTTCCCTTTGATTTTTAAGTTGCGACATTAAAATATTTTTTAAAATCACTGTACATTCTGGGGCACCTGTGAGGCTCAGGGAGTTAACCCTCTGCCTTAGGCTCAGGTCATGGTCTCAGGGTCCTGGGATCGGGCCCCGCATCGGGCTCTCTGCTCGACAGGGAGCCTGCTTCCCCCTCTCTCTCTGCCTGTCTCTCTGCCTACTTGTAATCTCTCTCTTTTTCAAATAAATAAATAAAATCTTAATAAAGTAAATCACTGTACACTCTATCTTGCACAAAGCTGATTATGAATAAATTAGTGCATTAATAACACACTTACCTTTTCACAGATGTCATTTAGTGCTCCAGCTAAGACGCGATATGCACTGGTTTTTCCTCCAAATGGTTCCCCGACAATCATAAAACCATGACGCACAATCATCATTTCATATATTTGAAGTATCTTCTCGGAAAAGAATCTGGTCAGTTGCAAATTCATGGACTCACAGTTGTCTTTGATAGCTGCGAGCAAATCATTGTAATCTGGTTTTGGTAATTTCACACCAGGAAACAAATCTGAGGTGATTCCCTGGTGACAGAGGATTTGGGGATTTATATTACATATCTGATACCCTTTCTCTCTCTCTCTACACACACACACACACACACACACACACACACACACACACACACCCACAGACATCATGAAAGTCTTCCCATCCTCACAATTAATATTGATGGAAATAGAGCCATTAAATAGTTCAACAGTAGTTTTAACAGCTTTATAGAGGTATGACTGACATGCAATGAACTCTCTATATTTAAAGTGTTACAACTGGGTAAGTGGAGTCATCCGGTCACTCAAGATAATCAACATGTGTCTCCCAGAAGTCACCTTGTCACCTTTCGCGACCCTCCCTCCCTTCTCTTTGCCCCGCCCCACCTCCACCACCGGGAATCCACTGATTTGCTTTCTGTTGCTACTTTTATTTGCATTCTCTAGAAGTGAATATGGATGAAGTTACCCATTACAGGTACCACTTTTTTTCTGTGTGACTTCTTTCCACTCAGCTTAAAGATGTGGAGATTCCCACACGTGACACCATGATTTAATAGTTCGTTGCATACAAGGATTACATTCAAATCCATTCCCCTGTTGACGGCTACTTTCTTTCATTGTTTCCAGTTTGGGGCCATTGCAAACAAAACTGCTATGAACTCTATATACAACTCTTTGTGTGGACAAATGACTTACTTCCATTTCTCTTGGTTGAATACTGAAGAATGGAAAACCTGGATAATATGGGGGTTATGTGTTTAATATTTAAAACATTATCTGCTTTACAAAGTGGTTATATTATTGTGCATTCACTCTAGCAGTGTATAACACTTCTAATATTTGTTATGGTTGGTCTTTTTAATTTTACCCACACTAATAGGTACGTCACACTGTCTTACTGCGGCTTCTTCAATGTGCATTTCCTGATGACTAATGTTTGCATGTGCTCATTTGCTTTATGTGTATGTCTTTTAGTGAAGTCCCTCTTCAAATCTTTTGTCTATTTTTAATGTTTTTTTTTTCTTAATGGTAAATTTTGACCGTTCTTTAAATATTCTGTATACGAGTCCTTCATCATAAATCTAAATTTGCAAATATTTTTCCTAGTTTGCAACTTGTCTTTCATCCTCTAACCAGTGCCTTTCAAAGAGCAAACTTTTTAAATTTTGAAGAGCCTATTTTATCGATTTATTGCTTTATGTGTTGTGCTTTTGGTGCTGTGTTTAAGAAATTTTTGTGTATCCCAAAGTCACAAGAGCTGTCTCCCGTTTTCTTCTAGAAATTTTACAGTTTTACAATACTTCTAAATTAAAAAGTTAGACAACTATGATCTGATTTCAAGGCTTATTATAAAGACAGTTTCATATTAGTATAATGATAGATAAATATAACAATGGAACACAATGGGGAGCCCAGAAAGAGACCCCCACACACTTGAACAATTCATTCTCAACCAAGGCACAAAGACAATTTAGTAGAGAAAAGATAAAAAAGAACGCCTGGATTTGTTAAAACAATGAACATACAAAAATTATTTCAAAGGTATTTTAATCATTGTGGTGGCTAATCAGCTTAGTGCCCTTCAAAGATTCATGCCCATTTAAAACCTCAAAACGTAACCTCATTTGGAAATAGGATCTTTGCAGATATAATTAGATAAATTAAGAAGAGGTTATACTGGGCCTTAAGTCCAATGACTGGTGTCTTTATAACAGAAAGGAGAAGAAGATTCAAACACAAATACACCCAGGGAAGGCCATGTAATGACGGAGGCAGAAATCAGAGAGATACCAGTGCACCATATTATTAAACTTAGTTCTCCCTTTAGATCATCCTGAAAAATATCAATTTCATAAAAGCCAGTACATTCTTTTAAAGAAATTGGGCTTTTTATTACTTAATTTTTTTAAAGATTTGATTTATTTATCAGAGAACGAGAGAAAGCACAAGCAGGGGGAGCTGCAGGCAGAGGGAGAAACAGACTCCCCACTGAGCAAGAAGTGACATGCATGGCTCCCTCCCGGGACCCTGGGATCGTGACCTGAGCTGAAGGCGGATGCTTACCCAACCGAGCCACTCAGGTGTCCCAAGAAATTAAGCTTTTTAATAAATTTCTTCAATTTTTAATTTAACAAACATTTGTCAAGTACCTTTTCTGTGCAAAGGGTTCAGTGGTGGGTTAGACCCATTATTTTCCTTCAAGGAGCCTACATTCTAGTGCAATTTATCAGCAAGCAGACTTTGTAACTTTTGTGTGCTTATTTACATTGCACAGTGTTAAAAAAGTACAATTTAAAAATCCCAGCTTCTTGAAAGTCACCTGAAACAACAGAACTAAACACACTCCGAATAAAACATGGAATGATCTATGTTTCTCTGTGCCATAGCATTATTTTCTGTAGAAGTTTCTCATAAGGACTTGCAAACTTGGACATTTGATAAATACATTATTATAAAAATTCTGATACACCAAAATGACAAATATCCTTACCTCAAAGAGTGGTAAATCATGGGACAAAAATTTTGGCAGATTTACATCAATAATAGATCTAAGCAGCAAAATTTCTTCATTTTCATTTGGGTATTTCAGCTAAAAGAAAATATACTCATGATGATACTGCCATCAGCTAAGTACGCCCCCTACATGTTCACACACATACACACACACACACACACACACACACGTATACACACATAGGCCCCAAAGACAATTTAAACCCACATAAAACTTTTCTCATTTATTTTCATTTAATTGGATTGTTAATAATTTTAGGTTTTGAAAAAATTCCAAAACACTTGTGGTAACCCCAAAGTTTACTAAAAACCTGGTTGAACTCTGAACCTGTTGCTCAGGCCCATAATAAGGTGTGCAGAGTTCACAAAATATGAATTTCAAGTTATTTCTCTTGACTTCAATACTTTATTCAACACCTCACTCCAAAGTTTCTCCTACCATCATGCATTTAATTTTCCAGAACCCCCACTCCTTCCCTCTAGAATCTTTCTGCCTAAAAAATTCCATGTTCCAACTTAACTGGATTCATCCTTACAAAGTCAGTGGTTCCGGCAGTCAAGTTCAGAGAACCTAATGCCAAAGGTCATCCTGCTAATAGGGTGTCTTTGGATCAGTCTAACCACACCTAAATTATGAGGTGTCGAAAGTCTATTTTGTCATTTGAGAAGCTATCATTTTAAAGCAAATGTTTAAATTGTTCCTTGATATAATAAAAACAAACTTCAAAATATTCAAGCCAATGCTTTCAACAATTCTAAATTAGCTTTTGACAAAGAATGAAAGGATTCATTTGCAGGATTCATTTGCTGTATAACTTTAATAGCTCAATTCCACAGTCAAGATGTCAGTGATAACATACACTAGACAATGCATTATCTTTCCCATTATCTGACCACAGTGTAATCCTGACACGCTAAGTTAATAAAAATTGTTACTTCTAGTTGCATTGGCTTATTGCAAAAAACAATGACATGCAGTTATTCTAGGCTAATGTGAAATGGAATATCACCACTATGTATCAGAACTCTCAGTACCGTTTATTACAGAAGATAAAAATGCATGTCATTGTTCTTAATCATGTAGAATATATTTTAAAATCCTTTCTTCTATAAAACAGGAACATAAAAATTTTATAAACTCCAAGGTCACATTTTCCACTTTGCTATTAACTATAGCCTACCTTGCTTTGTTTCATAAAGAACTAATACACAGAGTTCACACCTCCAAAAATATCTTCAATGAAAAGTTACAGAAGTCTTAAAATATTTGGATTTTTTCCATCCATATAGTTTTATACCATTTTAAGATGCAAACATTATATTGCAAATCTGTAACTGCTAGTCCACAATGGGCTGTAGTCACATAATTATATCAATTGGTAATGTTTTGGCACATTTCTATATATTTATTAATTATACATTATTTCCTTTAAAACTATACATGTTCATATAGACTGAAAGCCTTCAAAATATTTCTCGGCAGCAATGAATTTCATTTCTTGGTAGTACCTATATTTAACATTTAAAATTACAGAGCAGAATTCAAATCAATAAGAATTATGTCTAAGTTTTTACAAATCATAAAATTTCCTTTTTCACATGTGCAAACGATCAACTCTTTTTTAGCACAGTAGCTGGATTTTTTCAGCTGATGAAACCAACCAGTTACTGGAACTCTGTATAGACACAGGGTCCTGCGATTTAGGAACAGAAAATTCTGGAGTAAGAAAGAACTTGAGTTGTCTACCTTCAGATTCCCAGCAGCGGTGAGCACGGACTTCACGGCTCTCATGCCGTAGTCATAGTGATGTTGCGAGGACAGTTGCTCTGAGCACAGGCGGTAGGTAGCCACGATTTTTACTGAGAGTGGCCGGGCTGTGACAAACCCACAGGAGTACAGGACTATTTCAGCAATCATGGCGTAGTCAGGCACCATCATTGCTACTGTCCGAAAGAGAGCCTGGAGGAGTGCAGAAAAGGTATTTTGGAAAAGACCATTGTAAGGCAACCCTACTGTGTATTTCCTAATGTGTTATGACTGTGTAGCTTTTCTGCAATAACTTTCAATTACAACATCCAGATCATATAGATAAAAACATTTAATTTTAAAAAAGGGGTTTTTTTGTAATTGTTATATAAAATATCATTAACTTCTGTATCACTGTTTTTCCTTACGTTATGCTTTGAGAACACTCACAAACATTCATGATACTTAGATTTTGGGTGAATTATTAAATCACATGCTGAGTATCACTTATGCTCTATTCTTCTTGGGAAGGGACAGGTTATAGGGAAGATATATTCAAGTCTGTTGGGATGTCCAAAAGCTCAGCTTTTCATCTGGGCTGGTGAGAAAATGCATGGTACTGGGAGACAGGCTTCAAGCGAGGCTATCTTGGAATCTGCTTAGTTGTAGTCTGCAGGCTAATCAGATAACTCCCAATAACAAGCCTATGTTAGATAAATAAGGTATTTTGAGATATTTTCAACCTTTTTGAATTTGTAGCTACCATGTCAGTCTTTAAGAAAATTTAAGTTTAGGGGCTCCTGGGTGGCTCAGTGGGTTAAGCCTCTGCCTTCGGCTCAGGTCATGATCTCAGGGTCCTGGGATCGAGCCCAGCATCGGGCTCTCTGCTCAGCAGGGAGCCTGCTTCCTCCTCTCTCTCTGCCTGCCTCTCTGCCTACTTGTGATCTCTCTCGCTGTCAAATAAATAAATAAAATCTTTAAAAAAAAAAAAAAGGAAAGAAAGAAAGAAAATTTAAGTTTAGAATGCTAGTATGTGTTGGGGCCTACTTCAATAGCTCATACAGTAAGTCAGGACCTTTGTGTACTAAAGAGAAAAATGGGAATTTTTTTTTCAAAGTGGGCTCCATGCCCACTGTGGGGTTTGAGCTCCCAACCCCAAGACTGAGAGGCACACGCTGTAGTGACTGAGACAGCTAGGCATTCCTAAAAAAAAAAAAAAAAAGGTAATTTTGTTCAGATAGTTTGTAAATATCTTCTAGGAATTCATTGAGTTTCCTGAAACACAAGGCAAATAGGAAAAAAGACATCTTGCCTAACTGATCTGTTATGATTATTCCAGGTTGAGAACAAATAAAAGACTGGCATTGAGCAAGAGCCTTCCAGTGTGTTATGTTAATTACTAACTAGAGGCTTAGGACTGCTCTTTCAGTATGGTGACCATTAAATAAAGAATAAAATGTTAAAAATATACAGCTTGAGCAAATAAACTGGGAAGAGAGAAGCTTAAGCAAGTGCTGGAAACCGCTACATACTTGAGGAAAAGAGAATGTAAGAGAATTACTATACAGATGGTACCTCTTTAAAAGGGTAGGTTCTCAACAACTATTTCTTTTCATGAATAAAAGAATGAATGAATGAGCTGATCCGTCAGTGGGTCCCTGACTTGGTTCGGGTGGTGTGGTCTTTCTAGGACAATATTAACTGCTGTTAGTTTCGGGTGAACATCCAGGTCTGCGTGGTGTAGGTTTCCCCCTGACCACATCAGATATTTCACAAATTCCTATTCAGAGTGTCTCAGACACACTAGCAATATGGCCGTGGAACACCCCAGAACAGACAGATCATGGCCAAGAGAACAAAAATGGACAGTGGTAAAGACATTTCATGGGGTCATCATGATGTTCGTCTGCTCAGAATCACCCAATGGGAATCGATTTAACATGGATTCCCACTGATCACACAGAAAAGCATCCCACTCAGAATATTTTTAGGTGAATATTCTAATTCAATGGTTCTCAGTGTGTGAAAAATACTGATAGGATATGGTGTGATCTGGAATGTGTCAGAAATAATTTGTTAGTAATAGCAATATGTTTAAAGGTAATTTAGTGCTCTTAAAAAATTAAGTTTGATTTTGGCTTAGCCAATGATGTACTTTCTTGAGTCTAAAAGAAGAGTATAGCTCAGGCATCATACCAGGGCTTGAATAAATTGTGATACAGGTAATCAACACGAGCATTATCCCTGTAAAAAGCTATACACCAGGTTATTGACTTTGTGACATTAGAAGATCTAGAATATCTCCATTTCACCATGGCTTCTAACATGCAACTATTCTGAAAACTTTATCGAATACTGATTCTTCAGAATAGTTTTAATATTAAACACAGCATCTCTAATGTAGCAATGAGCTTCAGCAATTGCTCACTATGCAGATCTTATTTCGATGTATAGGATGTCAAAATGGGACTATTTCCATGAAAACATCGGTGTAGGGAGATGGCAGGACAGATACAACTGGGTCCGAGTTCCAAGGTTCTTGTAGATCAGGCCAAGAACTTTGAACTTTTTTCTGCAGGCAAAACAACAACAACAAAACGCAATAGCTTCTTAAGTCTGGAAACTATAGGATTAGATTGCTTCGAAGACACCGGTAGGATTATAATGGGGAATTCACGGAGGCTTATTTTAGTAGGGAAGAGACTGGAGACAAGTGAGCTGCTGCAGTAAGACACACAGCGGAAGAATGAGGGGGGATGGAAGGAATGTGTGGCCTGGGACTACGGAAGAGCAGCGAGAATGATAAGGCTTTTGTACAACAGGATGCCTGGCTTTGGCGACAGGCTGAGTCACTGGGTGAAGAGGGACGCCTCAAAGACGACTCTAAAGACATTCTCTGGATCTTAGTAAGTTGTTTGTTGTTTGTTTTTTGTGGTTTTTTTCCCCCCCCTTTAAGGAAGATCTGTTTCATTCTTTTCAGACTAAGACATTTTTTCAAAACTGTTAGGTATTTCCATTTGTACTTGAAAACAGATGTTCTGTGGCTGCTCTAACCAAGAAGACTGCACAGTAGAAAGAACAACAACAAAGCTATGAGAATTTGAGAGCAGCTTTTGGCCTGAAGGAGAAGATGCATCACCTACAGAACCACTAGGTGGGTATTTTGACGCCATTTCAACACGCACAGCCCGTTAGACTGTGACACATTCTGCATAGCGCATGAACGGACTCCGCTAACAATAGCCCCAGCTTATATGATGAGCTAGTCACAGGTTTTTGCCTTTACAAATACTATGTATTCAGAGTGAACTACTGAAGAAAAGAAAAATGTAGGCAAACAAAAAATACTACAAAAATAGCTCCTCAAATGTAATTCGCAATGAAAACTGCAGAACGCTTCTTAGATGAAAGAGGATTTACCAGTTTTTATTTTTTAATCATACCTTCCTTCACTAAGGCAAAGTATTAAAACATCTCATCTAATACATAAAAGTGCATGGAATGGAAATACTGAAATACATTGTAGCAATTAGTCGAATCAAAAGTGTCTTCAGTGGAAAAGAAAAATTCCTCAACTAGTCTAAGAAGCTGTCAGCCTAACATGGGAAGACCAGCTTCGAGTCGGAAGACTTGGCTTTGGATCTGCAGTTACCACTGCGTTATTCTTCAACATTGTTCTCCATGCTCTAGCCATAGATGCAAAAAAATAAAATGCAATAAATAAAAAAAAAATGCCCAAGATACAGGGGAATGTCCTATTTCTCTCATAATCAAGTTTTTGGTTTTTTTTTTTTTGTTTTTTTTTTAAGTGAAGAGTCTAGTCTATTCAATTAGCAAAGTGCTTTGCTTCTTTTATTGGGAAAAATAAATTAGTGTTGGGTATAAAGGTCAATTGAGAATTGATGTGGGCTGTGAATTATTTCAACCTCTGTTGGGAAGCTATTTCGCAACACAGCTCTTTGTCTTATGACCATATTTAAGGAAATATTTTAAAACAGACAAAAGTCTCAAGTAAAAACTGCCCATTGCAATATTATTTATGATGAAGGAAAACTAAAAGCAACCTAAGTGTCCAACAGTAATAGGCAGTTCCGTAAATTTATTTACAGTTTGAATTATGTTTGTAACAATGGGAAAATTCTCATAATATTAACCTGAAAAAACAACAACAACATTCACAACTGCTGGATTCTACCATTTAAAATTTGCCTTTTAAAAGATATTTAAAACTGCAGGATACAATATAGTAAGCAATAGAATGAGTATCTTTTTCAGTATTTCCTATATTTTCTAGTTTTCTGTAATTATCAGTCTTTAAATGTCAGTTTGGAAGTTGCATCCACTTTGCTCATTCACTTTTTAACGGTATTTAAAGCTTTTAAAAATGATTTTCAAGGGGCACCTGGATGGCTCAGGTAGTTAAGCGTCTGACTTCAGCTCAGGTCGTGATCTCAGGGTCCTGGGATCAAGCCCCACGTAGTGCTCCCAGCTCAGTGGGGAGCCTGCTTCTCTCTCTTTCTCTGCCCCTCCCTCTGCTTGTGCTCTGTCTCTCTCTCTCTCTAATGAATAAATATAATCTTTAAAAAAGTAAAATTGTTTTCTGAAACAGTTTTCTAAAATACAATGTCCAAAACAAATATTTTGCATAAAATTCAAGGAGAGGGTGTCCTTTCTTTTTACATATTAACTTAGTATAGTACAGAAAGGAAACAGATGATCTAATCGGCCCTTCTGTACCTTCAGATTATCCGGCAGTTCTGATCGCCCAGCATATCCAGGGTTCATGGTTATAAAGACAGCACATGTAGGGTCAAGTTTTAACTCAGTTCCTTCGAACACTAGTATATCGACACCTGCATTAATGCCTGTGGGTCATCAAGAATGAAATGACTTAGCAATTCCACATTTAACCCACTGAGCCACCCAGGTGCCCGCAATTCCACATTTAAATGCAACTTGTGCCATCTGTCATCTTCCATATTTCTACTGTTCTGACATAATGCAAACACAAACCAGTCCATTACCTCTTTGGATAGTAAGAATTTGTTGAGCAACCACAGACAGTACTTCCAAATCAATTCTGTTAAATTCATCAAAGCAAGCCCAGGCTCCACAAGATAACAGTCCCTGGGAGAAAAGAGTAATGAAATTTTTCAATTTTATCTGATTAAATATTGCATTGAAATGTTGCATTTTCACCTGATATTTTCAAGGATTTAATATCCTATCAAGGAAATTGCTTATTCACCTTTATCTTTAAAGACAGCATATTATTATTATTTTTAGAAATCCATTATCCTACAGGAGTAAGGAGTTTGATCAATTGGAAAACTGTCCATTTGATCGATAGCTTTTTACTTTCTGTGTCTCTTTTGACGTTTAGATGTATACCTGTAATCTCAAAGTCTTTCTTGCTTTTTATATACAAGATGATTTTGTTTGCTTTTTCTATATGAACTTCATAGAGTAGATTGTAATAATTCTCTAAATAAGATGACTTCTGTTGCTAATGAGACTATTTTGTGGTCTGAGTCCCTTAATAGACAACTTACACAGTTTGAGGCCCTAGTTTGTACTTCTAACTCACAGCTACCCACAAATATGTGCCATTTGGGCATTAAAGGAAACTGGACCACCAAGCTTGAGTAGCTCAGCCAAATTCAAATTTACTTAAAAAAATCAATTCAATATTTATTGAATCTGCATTCTATAGATTGTATGTGTGTATATATACACACACACGTGTGTGTGTGTGTGTGTGTTTCACTGAGTAGCTGGTATGTTTCAGGCATGATGCATGTATCTTTCATGCAAAGAAACTAAGACTGTATCACACTAGATGTTAAGTAATTAGTACAAGGCCACAGAGCTAATAGGGGCTGACCTTGGATTTGTACACAGTTCCATCTACTGACCACACCAAATTAAATGAAAATTCTGTCCATTTCAAAGAATAGCACATTTTTATTAGCTACTATGACTTTAATCTCTACATATAATAAGAGGATTAGAAACCACAGAAAACAAAAAATACTTATGAGTCACACATTCATATAGATATCAGAATTGTGAGGTTCTTAATAGCAATTCCCATGTCTTTTTGATCCTGTACCCTATTATTCAGCATGATCCTCACACAAAGTATCTATATAACCGATATATACTTATCAGTAAGCAACTTTAATACTAAAAGTATATGCTGTATCAAGGAATTAAGAATATCATTCAAAAATTGAGTAGTACGTGCCAGACTTTTCTTAAATGTTTAGGAATATAATGGCTATTCAAACTAAACTACACAGAGACTCTTTTTGACTTACTATTCTTTCTTAAAAATCATGACAACAAGGTTGTATATCATTACAGAGTATGATTAAAATGGTCATTTGTCATTCAAATGTTTTCTTGATGTTATTATAATTTTGACTTTTAAAATCTTATCCTAATTGTTTCAGCATCACAAATATAGAGACTTTTTTTTTTATATTCCCAATCTGTTATAAAATAACCTTGCCTATGCCAGGCAGGAACAGCTTACTGTATAGGGTAGGATTGGTATATGTATTTTTTGTTAGTTTGGATTTCTTTTTAAATGTTACCTTTTCTGAAGAAATTTTGGAAAATAATGACAGAATCTTAAAAAATCAGAATTACAGAATCTTTACAGAAAAACAGACATAAATAAACAGAACCTATAATCTCTAATGGATAATTCTATGTTTAGCTGTTCCAACTAACATTTTAAAGAATAACAGCCAGTTAGCAACAAAGGGCTAAAATGACCAATGAGTCACAGCTTTATAGACAGGAATGTTACATTTTTAATTCTTCTTTTGCAATCTTACAGATGGGAATCTGTAGAGTGGGAATCTGACTCAGTATAAGAAAAAAAAAAAAAAAACCCAACAAGAATTTTAAGTTTGCAAGAAAAGATTAACTACAAAGTATCTATGAAAAGTAAATTACTGAATCATTAACTGGTTAATAATAAGAGCTACAGATTAAAGACTTTAGATTTCCCACAGTCTTTACATGATGTCGTGGTTCTCAAATTTTTAGCAGCCTCAACATACTGAAGGCACAGCCCTCCTTTCTATCAGTCATACTGACCCACAGCAGCAGGCACTGGAGACAGGAGTAGAGCTCCTTCTCCGGTAAGCTTGTGAAATAACCCCACTTCTCTGGAGAATAGAGATAGTGCTTATTTTACTTAACTTACAGTAAGTCTTTTACTTGCATGAAATTCTGTTTCATTATAAATAACTTCCCTCTCTGAGCTGTTATTTTGTAAAGAAATGAGTCAATTCAAACCTTAAAGAATTTTCCTAAAGCCAGATAATCCAACCCATCAGAACAGTTGAAAACAACACATTGTTTGGCCACTGCTTTTGCTAAATCTTTGGTAGTTTCGGTCTTTCCAGTGCCAGCTGGCCCTTCAGGGGCTCCTCCAAGGTGCAGGTGGAGGGCTCCAAACAAGGTTCTGAAATAGAAGAAATAAGCAATCTTTATAAAATAATGTCATTTTTAATATATATTATGAAAAGAGGAGAAGTTTAAACTGAGAGCCAAATTTTCCACTTCCTCTTCAATAATTTCTTCCTTCCCATGAACCTCTGAGAATCTCTGACGGTGGCCTACTTTACCTGTTACTGTATTTCACTTCTGAAGCGCTGATTATAAAGGACAGAATCAGAGCAAGCACACTTGGAATTCAACGCTGATCCTGGTCAAAATGGGGAATTCTGCTGATGCCAAACCACCCCTCCCCGCAACTGCAAGCACTCAGAAATGCTCCACAAAAAAGTCCAAATAGTAACTTTTGAAATACCAGCCATTTCAAAAGCATGAAAGAGAAATCACCAGTGAAGAGGGAACGCAAAGCCGTTGGTAATTGAGTGCTAAAGCTAGAGAGGCGCGTGTTGTTTTGGGATCTGCATACAAACACACGCAAGTGTATTTACAACCACACGGAAACAGAAAAATTCTTTTTTTTCTTTTTTTTAGATTTATTTATTTGAGAGAGAGATCTAGCAAGGAGGCGCGGGGAGCAGAGAGAGACAGAGAAAGTCTTAAGCAGACTCCATGTCGAGCTCAGAGGCCAACACGCGGCCCAGTCTCACAACCCTGTGATCAAGACCTGAACCAAAACCAAGAGTTGGATGCTTAACCAACGGTGCCATAGAGATGCCCCAAAACAGAAAAATTCTTATATTGAGTAAGGTGAAGAGCTGGAATGGATTCATGTATATAAACCCAGAAGCCTTGGAAAGCTGGTTTATCTCTAAATGGAAACTAAAATTACTCTAGCAGCCTACTCAAGAAAGACGAAGATCAACTACAGAGGAGTAGGAAGCTCACCCTTCACGGCGGCTCCCAGTGGGAACCCTTCGTGGGCATAGGGCCAAAATTTTCAGTATCCATGGGCACATGAACCCAAACTGAGAAATTAACACTGAAATGTTGTTTCGGACCAAAGAAAACTCTAAAGCTCTTTTAAGAGATAAATGTGACACTGCTCCACATGGACACCTCCACAGCTGAGAAAACAACCCTTTCCCAAAATGAGCTCATAAGTAAAACCACAGAGAGAGAGAGAGAGACATCAAAGTTAAGAGTCTGACTTGCAGTGGCAGATGGACAAAGGTGCGGGAGAATTACTATATACATGGTACTCGGGTTTCCTGATGGTTTATTTAATGAAATCTTAAACAAAAAGCAATAGACAGGGCCGGCTGGGTGGTACTGCTGGTTAAGGGTCCGACTCTCGGTTTTGGCTCAGGTGTGGTCTCAGTGTCGTGAGATTGAGCCCCGCATCATGCTCTATACTCAACACAGAACCTGCTTGACTTCCCCCCACCTCCATCTGTTCTTCCCCCCACCCACTTTCTCTTTCTCTAAAATAAATAAATCTTTTTCAAAAAAGCAAGAGACGTAAGAAAATTGTGAGAAAAATCAGTTTCATAAAAGAGAAAACTTGAAATCTAGCAATAAAAAATACAGTTATTGGACTTTTTAGAAAGTTAACAGCTTAAATGGCAGAGTAAACATAAAGAGCAGAATTATACACAAAATAAATAGGAGAAAATCACCCAGGAAGAGACCAAGATGGGATATCAGAAAAGCTGAGAGACAAAGAAAAAAAAAGTGAACAGGAAAAAAGCAAAATCTAAAAAGCATTGGCTGTGGGGCACCTGGGTGGCTCAGCAGGTTAAACATTTGACTCAGTTTCAGCTCAGCTCATGATCTCAGGGTCCACGCCCTGGGCATGGGAGACTGTTTAAGGTTCTCTCTCTCCATCTCTCTCTACCCTCCTTCTCACTCCCTCCCCCACCCAAATAAAAAAGTAAAAAGGAATGGCTGAGAATTTGCCAGAATTGAAGAAAGATATGAACTGAAAAGTCTCAAGTGGGATACATAGAAACTCACCCACATATAGTAACATTACAGTGAACCTCAACAATAAAGAGGAAATCTTAAAAACCACGATAGAAAAAAATTACCTACAAAGGAATCGCAGTAACAGACAACTGAGCAGTACCAATGAACACCAGGAGAACAGTATCTCCAGGGACCTGAGGGGAAACTAGGTTCACTTACAGTTCTATACCTAGCTATCTTATCATTTAATAAAAGAATGAAGACCATATTTCGTCTAAAAAGGCATTTTTAGACAAAGACTGTTAGAGTTCACTACTTGCAGAGCCTCGCTGAAACCATTACTAAAGGATATTGCCTAGTAAGAAGAAAAATGAAACCAGAGAGAAGGCAAAGGAAGAAGCAATGGTGAGTTAAGACAGTGATAAAGTTTTGGTAAATACATATAAATACCAGGTATAAAAAATGCATAACAGAATATAAATAGAGCAAACTATGCCAGATCATCTTATCTTACAGATAGGGACATTGGTCACCTAGCACCAGGCATACAGAAAGTGGCTAGGAAGCTTGTAAAAGAGAGGTCGAGATTAAAGATCTTTGGAAAGAGCTGTTAGTTCCGGTCCCTCTGTAGAGAAGAATGCACTTGCCCCTCTCCCAAACTACCTGAGGGGCTTTAGAGAACTCTTCAGAAACCTTGGCTCACTGACTGACCCCTGGAGTTTGTGTAACACAGGAACGGCGAGTGCAATTATGACTTAAAATATTTCAAGTCAAGAGAATGTCTATAGCTATTCCTGAGGGCAGAGCTGGGGAAAACAGTGACAGTAAGAGAGATGTAGTCATACTACTGGCAAAATAAATGTGTATTTATCATCTGACCAGCTCTAGATCCCACCAGAAGGAAGCTAGATTTGGGTCATGTTGAATGGGACTCTGTGGAGGAGGCCCACCTAACACCAGAGAAGACACCAAGGTGAGTGTCTGTGAGTAGCTGACCTCAGAGAGAGGCTGAAGCAAGTCATCAGCACCCACCAGAGAAGGTATTTTCCACAGGTGACTGGTAGCGGGGTGGGGTGGGGTGGGGTGGGGAGGATTTCCAAAGAACCGACATAAATATCCCATGGGAGATCTGGCACATCTAAGCTTGTGTCTTCATCGAGGACACTAAACGGCCAAGAGATATTTCCACACAAGACACTTGTCACCCATGCAACCACCTCTCCCTTTGCTTCTCCCCTCCTCCGTTAACCCCAAGACTGGAGGAGCCTCGGGTGAGCTATGGAGGGATGAATGCAAAGGACAGGGATAAAACTGACAAAAGAAGAAGAAAACTGACAAAAGATTGACCACACTTGCCTCCCCAGATGAAGGTCTTGGGCTTGTGTCAAGCTCAAGCTGGGAGAGAAGGGGAATTTCAAAGTGGATGAAAGATGTTGGCTTTGATGTTAGACCTAAATGAACTTCAATCATCTGAAAAAATAACACTTTAATTAATATGGGAGATGCAAACTTGGATTAAAGTTGTTAAAGCCCTTTTATCATTCAGAAGCATGACAGAAAAAAATTTCAGTGTAAATACCTATGAGTTACCTAGTGGAGCTATCCAGAAAGCATGAAGCACAAGTTTACAGGGGAGACCTTGGCTGGAGATACAGACTTGTGGATCTTCAGAATGTAGGCTATTAAAGCCTGCAAGTGGACTTGAACGTTTGGGAAACCATGAATCATGAGACAAACCACCATATGAAAACAGAAATCTAGAAAATTCTGTGTTTCAGGGGAAACAGCAGTCTGCCTCAAAGGATCCAAAACAAAGAGAAAGTTTCAAGAAGAAAGATGAAATGCACAATGTGAACAACAATAGCAATATTGGGCAATACTTATCTCCAGAGCTAAGAGGAAAAAGCCAGCAGAGAAAGAGAAACTGAAGATCAAGTTGAGAAACATATTAAGAGCCTAGGAAAAGGGGCGCCAGGGTGGCTCAGTGGGTTAAAGCCTCTGCCTTCGGCTCAGGTCACGATCTCAGGGTCCTGGGATCGAGCCCCGCATCAGGCTCTCTGCTCAGCAGGGAGTCTGCTTCCTCCTCTCTCTCTCTCTCTGCCTGCCTCACTGCCTACTTGTGATCTCTGTCTGTCAAATAAATAAATAAAATCTTAAAAAAAAAAAAAGAGTCTAGGAAAAGATAACATAGGATACATTTGCCAAGTGGAAGGTAATCTGTTTCTCTTAAAGATTTAGTGGTCTAAGGGTGAAATTTATTTCCAATAGACCCTTAAATTAGTGAGTTTACCTGTAACAGCGATCAGTGAGCGGAGTAATAACCAGTCGAGGGGAATTACCCAGATACTCATATCCATACCGTAAGCCAGCATTGATCATCTTTGTTTCTAAATTATTCTCCTAGGAGAAATCAGAGAAAATGAAGTTAATTTAAATAACAAAATTTTAAGTAATATGAAATCTCAAGCTCCTTAACAAATAACTGTCAAGTTAGAAACAACATCTTTAAAATTCACTTTTCAGAGGGAGCTGGGTGACTCGGTCAGTTAAGCGTCTGCCTTCGGCTCAGGTCATGATCCCCGAGTTCTGGGATGTGGCCGGGGTCAGGCTCCCAGCTTGGCTTCTCCCGCTCCCTCTGCCCCTCCCCCCACCCAGTGCTCTCGCTCTCTCAAATGAATAAATAAAAAATCCTTTAAAAATTCCAATCAGACATCATTAATTCAGTAGAAGAATTGAATATCTAATCTCCTTGGATAAATCTGAAGTCACTGGCTTCAACTTTTTCCATAGGTATCTGTGGAAAATATATTTGTTCCTTTTCTCTCCTGTATTTTCTTTTCTTTGTACTTGCTAGTGCTTTTTAAATTAAGGTATAATTGACATATAGCTTTAATTTCAACTATAAACATAATTACCGAATATTCATGTATAGTATAAAATAATCACAGTAAGTCTAGGTGAGATCTATCATCATATGTAAGTACAGTTTTCTTATAAGACTTTTAAGATTTACTCTTAGCAACTTTAAAAACGCAATATGGTATTATTAACTATAGTCAACATACAGCGTATTACATGCCCATGACTTATTCATGTCTAGAAGTTTGCAATTTTTGACTCCCTTCCCCCATTTCTCCCACCTTCCCACTCTCAGCCTCTGGAAACCACCAATCTGCGCACCATATCTGTGGGCTTGGTTTGTTTTAAATTGCACATTTGAGATCATATTGTCTTTGTCTGACTCATTTCACTTAGTGTAATGTCCTCAAGGTCAATCCATATTGTCGCAAATGGCAAGATTTCATTTTTAACAGCTGAATAATATCCCATTTCCATATATACCACATGTTCTTTTTATCAAATATTTTATTTATTTATTTGACAGACAGAGAGGACAAGTAGGCAGAGAGGCAGGCAGAGAGAGAGGAGGAAGCAGGTTCCCTGCGGAGCAGAGAGCCCGACGCAGGGCTCGATCCCAGGACCCCGGCATCATGACCAGCCCCGAGTCGAGGGCAGAGGCTCTAACCCACTGAGCCACCCAGGCGCTCCTCTACCACATGTTCTTTTCTCATTTGCCTGTCAATGGCCATTCAGGCTGTTGCTATATCTTATTGGAAATCTCGCTGCAGTAAGCGCGGGCATGCATATACCTTTCCGGGTGTTTTTGTTTTCTTCAGGTAATACCCAGAAGTGGAATTGTTGGCTATAGGACAGTTCTGTTTTTTATTTTTTGAGGAGACTCCGTCGTGTTTTCCACAGTGGCTGCACAAGTCACATTCCCAGCAGCACTGCACAACGGCTCTTTCTCCCACATCCTTACCAGGGTTTGTTATCTTTTGTCTTTTGGTAATGCTCCTTCTGAGAGCTGCGGCGGCTCTCTCACGGTGGTTTCCATTTTCATCTCCCTGACGGTGAGCGATGCTGAGCCTCTTTTCGTGAACCTGTTAACTGTCTGTATGTCTTCTCTGGAATAATGTCGATTCAGCTCCTTTGATCGTTTTCAAAACAGGTACTTTGTGTTTTTGTTATTGAGTTGTAGGAGTTATTTATATATTTTAGAGGTTAACCGCTTCTCAGATGCGATTTGCAAGTATTTTCTTCTGTTCAGGAAGTTGTCTTTCATTTTGTTTATGGTTTCCTTTGCTGGGTGACACTTTTTAGTCTGATGTAGTCCCACTTGTTTGTTTTGCTTTTGTTACCAGATCAAAAAAAAAAAAAAATCATTGCCAAGACTGAATTAAGGGGCTTAACATCTGTTTTCTTCTAGGAGTTTTATGATTTCAGGTCAGACATTCCTGTCTTTCATCCATTTTGAGTTCACTGTTGTGTATGATGTGCGACAGTGGCCCAGTTTCAGGATCTCCTACGTGGCTGCTCAGTTTTCCCAACACTATGATTGAAGAGACGTTTCTTTCTCCATTGTATATTCTTGGCTCCTTTGTCATAAATTATTTGAAATATAGGCCTAAGTGTACTTCTGGGCTCTCTGTTCTGTTCCATTGACCCATGTGCCTGTTTTTATGCCAATACCATTCTGTTTTGATTACTGTGGCTTTGTAATATAATTTGAAATCAGGGAGCATGATGTCTCCAGCTTTGCTGTTCTTTTTCAAGACTGCTTTGGCTCTGGTACCTTTTATGGCTGCACACAAATTTTAGGACTGTTTTATTTCTGTGCAAAATGCCTTTGGAATTTTGACAGGGATTTCATTGAATCTGTAGATGGCTTTGAGTAGTAGGAACTTTTAAAGAACATTAATTTTCCAATCCACAAGAACAAAATATCTTCCCATTTATTTGTGTCTTCTTCGATTTCCTTCACCAACGTCTTAGAGTTTTCAGTGTGTGAGTCTTTCACCACCTTGGTTAAGTTTGTTTTTAGGTATTTTATTCTTTTTGATATAAGTGGGGATTTTTAAAAAAAATTCTCTGATAGTTCATTGTTCTCCTATATTTATAATTAGTTGTTCGATTCATTTTCACTTCAGAGTGGATATTATATTATTGCCATTTTACAGGTAAGAAAATGGATACTTACAGACGGTAAGTAACTTGCCCGGGTCATAAATCTGGTAAAGGAAGGGTCTGGCATTTAAAATTACTCGCAGGGAGCTCTTATCCACGACGTCTCCTGTGGGTTTCCGGGGTCTGGTCCTGACCTTTTCTCCTCCCACTCCATTCCTTTAAGCATTTCACAGACGTGAATCTGCTCAGATTTTCCCCCCGACACAGGGTGAATTTTTGAGTCCGCATCTCCAGCCGTCCTCAGCAGCTTCCTCCACGCCCGGCCGGCCCACCTTGTCCGCTGTGCTAACTGTTCCACTCCTCCTGCCTTCCCAGTTGTGACCACCGTCACCACCCCTCCAGGTGTCCGGATAGAGTCTGCTTTCCCGATCGTGTTTACAGTTCCTTCAGTTGATCAGCAAGAGGAAACGTTCATGATTAAATCACAATAAAAGTCTGATTTTTAAATATTCTTTAGATATATCAAAAAATCTAAAAATGCAATTTTAAGCTGCCCAGTTCTGATATTTTACAGATTCAGCAAACATAATGACTCATTTAAAATGAGTAATTTTTTAATAATCACTCAGTTTGTGTGTGTGTCTCTATGTATATGTATTTATACATTTGAGTATGGATTTGGGTATAGATAAAGATATAGTTTTTTGTACAGATGATACACAGTCGTTGGCTGCCTTAATCTTTAGTCTGGAGAATGCTTGTGTGGGTATAGTCAGCCATCAGCAAAAAATCCTGTATTACTGATACTATTCTCCATGTGAGGAAGCAACACAAATGAAAAAGCTATGAGCTGGAATTGTCGTGTAATAACATTCAGTGATATCACTTACTTGCCAATAGTACCTAAGCTGACTTAACCACTCGAAGTCAGATTCATCACTAACTTTCTTTTTCACAAGTGTCGTGAGGACATCTCTAGCATGGACATCCAGCACCACCAGGGCTCCCAGAGTAACACGGTTCTGCTTGGACAATTTGCCACGGACCAAAGTCACAATATCATCAATTTGCATGTTACATTTTTCTAAGTATTGCTCAAGAGCCTGAAAGAAAATGAGATATAATTATCGTAATCAGAATTTTTCTGAACAAAAACATTTTGAGCTAGTCTGAATAAGGTATTTCTGTACATTTTTCCCCATTATGACCTAATTTAAAAATAATTTGTTTTTCTTGCTAGGAAAGCATTAGCTGAACAAGGACAGTCTGGCCAGATGCAGTGGACGCACGTGGTTTGTGTTACTCATCGTCCTTCCCAGGTCTATTTCCTCTGCTGTCCGCTCCGCGGTCCCGGGGAGCTGTCCATCAGCTTGCCGCACTGCGGGGCCACAAGGGGTGGGAGGAGGCGTGACCCAACCTGAGCCAATCATCACTCTTCCCACGACCGGCTATACAGGCAGAGGGTGGCAAACAGCGCTTCTCGCTACATTTGGAGGGCCCTGAGAATGCCTGTCTGAAGCCACTGCCAGCCTTCATCCCCAGTGCCGAAAAGCCCGCCAGAGACTGGCAGAGCGGAAGGATGTAGGAAGAGAAGCTTCAGCAGCACCAGTGCCCCGAGACCCCGGACTCCAGCGGCCTTGTGGTCCACCAGGCCTCCAGGACTGCTGGGTAAGCTTGCTGAGCCGGTGAGCAACGCTAGTTCTGACAGCCAGCCTTGCTTTGGGACCTGTTTTTTGATGGGGGTAAACCGAATCAGTAAGTCAGAAAAGAGAAGAGGGTCTATAGTAACAATCAAGTTTGAGTCAGCGAGAACCGCTACGCTTAAGGGAAGGGTCAGTAGGCCCCAGCAGGCTGCTGTGGTTGCGTCCTCCACTCCAATAACATTTAACAAACACTGGGCCCAAGGCGTGCATCGCAGTCCTTCAGGACCAGGTAATTGGTCCTGGGAAGCATTTCCAAGGACCAAGGAAGCCTTTCCAAGAATAAGAAAAAGTTTAAAGGACCAGCAAACAGCAAACTGTTTCTCTAAGGGGCACTTTCCTTAGTCCTTGAATGATTCTGTCTTTATTTTTAAGAAGGTAATTTTTTCAAAAGTTTGGTGCTTGAACACTGTTGCCATCATATTATTTACCTGATCGATTGCTATTAATTCTCTTCCTACACAGTGAAACGTAAACTTCTGTCCCACCTATGTTTCAGTAGATGTAAGTGTTTAAATTCTTGGAATCAATTAGTGAATTTAAGTATGTTGAACATATAAATTAGTAAGAAGCAATTTGATTCTAAGAACCTAAGCCACACCATTGGGCGCCTCTTAGTTTTCTCATCAGTAAAAGTGAGGATCATGTGAACCTTACTGATTCTTACATCCTATAATTCAACACAAAACATAAAATAAAAATTTAATGTTTAGACCTGACAGTACAAATTATATGTCCATAAGAATTTATTACTACACACAGGAGCAGAATGTTTTCTCCTATACTAGGAAACCAGATTTAGAACGAAAATTTAACTTCAAACTGTGATAAACTGAGTTCTTTAGGAACAATATTATATGAATCAATGATAATTTAGATTAGAGAGAGGGAAAACAATCATGATATTGATAGCATTTCTGTTACATTTTCTTCTTTGTGAACCATTCTGCACAGGGAGTGAGCAGATGAATCTAAAGGTAACTACTATTACATTCTGCCAAAATAAACCCTATCTGAAATCAAATATTTTTATCAAACCTAGTTCCTTCTACATATGCAATGATACAATGACTCAAAATCACACCAGTATTTGCCATATCCTGAGCTCGGTGATAGCAGCAATTCTTTCATTCATTTTACAGTCCCTCTCGTGCCTCAAGCAGACTGGTTCCACAATCACCATTCACTGCGTAAAGAAATCAGACAGGTCCTCTGGGAGCATGACGGTGTGACACATAGGGCTTCTGTAACATCAAGCTCCAGACAACTTGGGATGTTTGCAGGAAGTGGAAGTATCCAGTGCCCCAAGAGGCTCCCAAGAGTCTCGAGCTCCACCAAAGTCATCAGTTTCAAATATGAACCGCACATTAATTAGGGGAAAAATGATCAACACATACAATCCTAGAACATATGCTAGCCTCCCATGATAAAACTACATGTTAAATTTTTAAAACACCATCAGGGCTATAGAATACTAAAACGTGAGCCTTTCATGTTGCTGCTACAGAACTTGAAGGGCCTAAACATGGATGAAAGACAAGCAGGCACAAGGTGTGCAGATCGTGATCAAAGGCTTCATGAAACAGGGCAGTCGCAAGCAGATGACTAGGAATTAATTTTTTAGGACACATACAAAGCTTAATTTCATATCATGAAACTTAGCTATGAAAGCACCTTAAAATGCAACAGAAGAGGGCAGTCTTGCAAGCAGCAAACAGAGGTGTAACTTGCTAAGAACTTTTGAGTCTGTGACACTGAATCCCCCTCAAGTAGCACAGGTTCTCACCTCGCTTTCTCTGTGAAAGACTCCATACTTGCATCATGTGACATGAGCAGAGAAGAACTGAATAGACTGATAAATGAGTCAGTAAATAACCCAATCTCTGCTATAAACAAAACAAAACTCCTCTTTGTATCTTCATGCAATGTGATAAGAATTACGGCAGATCACTTTGAGCAGAGGACACGTGGTCATGGGAGTGACCTGAACTAGTGTCCCTCGACATTCAAATTCTGCTTGGGAGAGAACTGGAAGCTTGAAAAAGGTATCATTTACATTTAATGCTGGACATCAACTCCTGCCTTTTGCAGGTTGCTTAGAGTGAGACCAAAGAAAAACATGGACTTGACAGAGGAGTAGAGGTTTGATAAATACCACATTTAAACTGAAGAAATTTGGAAGATGCCTACAAATTTGTCTAATCTGCTCACATTTACTTCTTTGTTCCCTGCAGACTATGTCCCCACAGTGGCTAGTGATAAAGTTAGTATCGTGATTTGGAGAGCTGACCAGCAAGCAAGGAGGGAGACCCAGGAATCTCCACGTTGCCCCGGTAGCCTGCATTGGTGAGAGAGGAAACCCTCTGTGTGGGGAGGTTGACAAGTGGTAGCTTAAAAGTAAAGAGAGAAAATGAATTCTCTAGACTCACTGGACAAAAAGAAAAATACATACGGTGTTTGAAGCCAAGAGCCCACAAGTAACTCCAAGAGCTTACTGCTGTGAGGGAAACCCGTGTTCCCCAATGGCCTGTGTTCCATGAAGACAGACTTTTTCTGGGAAAACCCTGATTTCCCCTATGCCCTTATTCCTTTCTACAGGATAGAAATAAATGACTTGTTGCTAAGTTTGACAGAACTAAGCATGTGTCACACAGCTCCTTCCTCTATGGGGTCTGCCTGCTTACAGAGATATTAGTTCCTCTCAAACCTTAACACTATCAGCATTCAACAGTACCTTAGAGCTAAAGACAATAATACCAAACTCCATGTCAAAAATATATTTAAATTCCATGATTTTAAACAAAAGATCTATGACTACTACATTCCAGTTGTCATCAGACATTGCATCTGCCAACTGGATATCATTTCTCAAGGACAGGAATGTTGTGCTAATTGTGGTTTCTGTTATGAATTACTAACAGAAATCCAGTTAATATTATTAAATTAGGACAACTAATATATTACAATATTTAAAACTAAGAATAACTCAAAATATCCAAAAATCAATAGATTAAGAATAAAAATGAAAACAGTCAAAATTATTCAACCAATATTTTGTCTTCATAGGGTGGTTTTACTCAAGGCAGAAGAGAGAATTACATTATTTTTCCTCCTCATCTTTCTGAGTTTAGGAAGTTTCTTACTTCTATTACCATTCTCTTTTTAAAGGTACAAAAACGTACAGGATTGAGGCTCAAGTACCCTTGACGTTTTAAGAGGACTGTCTTTACTTGGTTTTTTTATAATTAGTATATTCTGGCAATAGTAGTAGTTGAAAAAATGCTGAAAAACCTGGGGGTAATAAAGCTTACCTCTTGTCCTGTTGCAATAGCTGTTTGTACTTCCATCGTCCAAAAGGTTTGAGATACACAGAGCACGGTCTGTCCTGGCCAATCTCTCACCCAGTTAATTCGCATATCTTGTGTATAGGCGAGCATTGCAGCTCTGATTACCTAATTGGTAAGAAAAATGCAAAGGATCATTTTATGGTTTACTTGAGTGAGCTAAACAATGAACAGCTGACCTCCTAAACAGACTAACTCATACTGTTCAACTTTTTACATCTTAGTCAATTACAAGGACTCAAAGCAGTGGTTAGACAATTTAAATTCAAGTTTACCCATATACATGTGACCGAAAAAATACATTACATAGCACTTTATTTTGTTGATACGTGATCAATCTATGTGCACCATATTATATCAAATATTCATTTGACGAGATGTAGCCACAGATATCTTAGATGCTTTTGGATTGATTAAGCACAAGCAGTTTTATTTTGAAATATAAATTTAAGTCATTCCAAATGAGATCTGTCAAATCCATCAAATAGATAATAATTTTCTTTGAACTTCATCAGATCCCCATTCAGCCATGGGCTCACGAACACACGCACACTGAGGCAAACCACACAATTCCTCTCAAGTTCGTTCCGTGTTTCCAGACCTCACTTCTTAATCTGTAGTTGGATGCCCGAGGCGATGATGACCAGCTCAGGTGTATAATTCATTTATGGAGAGTACTAAGAGAGTACTAAGTACTAAGAAAGTCGGGCGCCTGGGTGGCTCAGTGGGTTAAGCCGCTGCCTTCGGCTCAGGTCATGATCTCAGGGTCCTGGGATCGAGTCCCGCATCGGGCTCTCTGCTCAGCAGGGAGCCTGCTTCCTCCTCTCTCTCTGCCTGCCTCTCTGCCTACTTGTGTTCTCTGTCAAATAAATAAATAAAATCTTTCAAAAAAAAAATTAAAAAAAAAAAAATAAGAAAGCCAAGAAGTCTCATTTATGTTCTTTGTTACATGTTTTATGTCAAATTCATGTACTTCTCCTCCATATGTTTTCAGTGGACTGACATATCCGCTTTTTCCACCAGGCGTATTGAGAAACATTCTAATCGTTTCTGTGTATCGACCAAAAATAGTAATGTTGCCTGTGGGGTGAAACCCACTTTCATGCTTGATTTCAGAGAAAACTGTCAAAATTAGATTTTTCTGAGAAATACATAAAGGATGTATGAACCGTTCTGGATTTCTAGTCTAGCAAGATATTTATGGAGCTGAACAGAGATGAAGGGCAGTGTTGCTGTGGATAACAAAGAAAATTTCAAAGGCTAGAAGGAGCCACAGAAAGGGGATGGGAGGCGTGCGGAGAATGGGAGGTGCTGTGCAGAAATGTCAAGGAGGGGGTGAACACACGTTCTAGAACGGAAGTACCATAGGTAGATGGGAAGTGTGGAAAGAACAAGAGGAAGGCATTAAAATCTAAATCACAATTTCTACATAGTTGGATGAGGAGAAATATGATTGTGAAAAGTTGTACAATATTGTGTGTAAGATATATTTATTTGCGGCATATAAAATATATGTATATATACATATATGAATTTATATATATTTTGGTAATAACATACACATGATAATCTAGTAAAATAAAGGGGCAAACATGCCAAGAACATGACTTTTTAAATTAAAGTGACCCCAAATTCACTTAATTTAAGCATGCTTGAAAGAATGCAAATACATACAGTAAAACATAGTAACACACATATCTCTCTTTGTGGTACTTTATGCTGCAGTTGAGTAACATATTTCAGTAACACAAACTTATACATACACATTTAGGGACGATACTTCCTACATAATTCCTTTCTACCCCTCTAAACGCTCTGGAATAGCAATCAAAATAACTTTCCTAAGCGCTTTGACAAAAAAATTTAAAATAATAGTTGTAATAGTATTAGGCCTAAAAAATGAGTTATCACTGTGCACATCAATTAACAAACCATATAACCAAGGCTGCTAGGTCGTGCTCAAAGTGGAATTCATCTACATTGCTTATAGCTACATGTACGGGAATCTTATTTGTCAACATGTATCAAGGCCTATGAAGTCTCATCTCTTTGACTTACAAGAAGTTATCAAAAGAAACAATTCAATCAAAGAAGCTAGTTGTATCCACGTGGATATTTAATGCACAATAGGGAGAAATGACTTTATATCTACTTAAAAACTATTATGCAGGCAGATATTAAAACTATACTTGAGAAAGAAGCACTTAGACACATGATATCCACTGAACACTTAGATTCTTTTTTTTTTTTTTTAAGAATTTGCTTCTTTTCTTTTATTTATTTGACAGAGATCACAAGTAGGCAGAGAGGTAGAGAGAGAGGAGGAAGCAGGCTCCCCGTGGAGCAGAGAGCCCAATGTGGGGCTCAATCCCAGGACCCTGGGACCATGACCTGAGCTAAAGGCGGAGGCTTTAACCCACTGAGCCACCCAGGTGCCCCTGAACACTTAGATTCTAATGAATTTTTTCAATAATGTGTGAGAGAATCTGAAAAATCAGTGAAAACTGTTGTTAAGACATCATACCATATTTCCTTCTCATTCCTGCTCTCAAGATTCCCAGCTCAATCATGATTTTTATTCTTGACGAAGAACTTGAATGCTAAGTCCACATTACAGGGAAAAAATGAATTTAAGTGCTCGACTAATCTATATTTCCTGCCATGACTTGAAATTTTCTACTAATAAAAATAATTATAAATGACTGAGTTTGTGTTTTATGAGACATGGAAAATATGAAGTGACTGTTATGTTAAAGAAAGTGTTTGTGATTTTCTAACATTTTGGTACATATTTTGTATATATACAGGAAAAAAAGATTCACTATAGAAACATACATGCAGGGAGACTGATGTGGAACTATAGAGAGATGCATTCAAGGCAAGACTAAACATAGACTTTATACACCAAGGTGTGTTGGATTAATAATGAAAGAACCAGCATGTGGTTGCAAGAAATGGAACTTATGGCTAACAACCAAGTTTTCTGTAGTTTCAATGGTATTTTATCCCACTTTTCAAGTGAATTGCCATGAAATTAATTTCATAGACCATATCTCTGTCTTTAACCTATCTATTACAATTGAACTGGCAATTCACGACTCAATTTATGTCTTAAAAAAAAAAAACACAGCGCATTTATTAGTGATAAACTTTTTACATAATCTCTACCAAAATGGGGCTCAAATCCAGGTCCCTGAGAGCCAGAGTCACATGCTTTGCCAACTGAGACTCAGGTTCCCCCAATGATACATTAATATTCCACATCTTTACTGGAAATAGTGATAAACACAGCGAAGTACCTTGTGGATGGATTTAATCATGACTCTCTCCAGCTCCACTAACCATTTCTCCACCTGGCCTCTGGCTTTGGCCGTTGAAATGGTCTCTGTGAGCACCACAACCTCTCCTTCACTACTCTTCATGTGAGTGATGTCTAAAGTTTCTGTAAATTCTACTTTTGCAATTCCTTCAAAACATTTCTTCAAGTGAGGCTGCACCCTGTCGGGGGAAAAATGTTTAAGAGAATTAATCAAATTAAAGCAACTCCTTATCTGTCGGTGTTCTTTGTGTCTCAATCTTCATTCACAACGTATAAATCTGCATTATGTGTTAGGCCCCTACTCGATGCTGTCGGAGATGAAACCCTGAGGGGGAACAAAAGACATGATCCCTGCCTGTATGGATTACACAGTCCAGTAGGAGGTCATCATTAATTGAATAATCACAAAAAGATCTGCTAAACTATAATTATAATAAGAGCTACAGAAGAGACACCGTGAGGCTTTGTTTCCAACACAATGAATTAAAAGTTGTTAGAAGTAACGCAAGGAGCAAACCCGTGTTAACTAACAGATAACACACTAACTGGAAGAATCTTCAAATGCACAAAACTAACTTTTTCAACTGGGATCTTCATAGACTACTTACAAATTGTGAACTAGGTTTAGCACTTTACATGCTTCACAGTTTGCTAAATCAACTGCTTTGAAGGTTTTCAACTATAGTCATTGTAATAGAGATGGGAAGGGCTAAAGTCCTCATTTTTTGGCATGTTACCAATAACCAGTTGAAGTCAATAGGCAATAAAGAGGCATAAAAATTCAGATGGAAATCTGAGCCTAAATTAATATTTTTGTTTGGATTACTTATCTCCGACTTGGAAGGCACAAGGCACAAGGCACAAAACTAACGAATTTAATAAATATCCGTTCACTTCCTGCTATATACTAAATATACACATTCTTCTAAGGAATTGAGAATCAGCATTGGGGGAAAAAAAGTCAAAAATCTCTGCCATCACAGAGCTTATATTCTGCTAGAAGAAATCAGACAGTAAACAGGTAAGTACATTACCGAGTTCGCCAGATTATAAAAAGTATGCTGAAGGAAAAGAGGGCAGAGGATATAGTCCAGGAAAGGCAGCTGGGAAGGCTGGAATGGTTGCCATTTTAAATACAGTGTCAGGGGAAGCCTTCCTGAGGGGCAGACATTTGAGCACGTTTCCACAAAAATCTAGGGGAGGTAAAAGAATTCATGGATATTTAGATAAAGAGTATGTTAATGCAAAGAGGACAGTACGCTGAGAGAGGAGGCTGCCTCCTCTCTTATAGTGGAATTGGAAGGACTGTAACAGAATGAACAAGAAAACTAGTGGGGGATACACAGGAAGGATAATGCGAGACCACCTGTGTGGGTCACTGCAAGCCCCTAGAAGAGTGAAGTGTTCTGAAAAACCTGTAAGAGAAAATAAAGTATGAAATCCTCCCCAACATGTATCACATGTGGAAAAATATCCCTCAATGATATCATGTTTGTAATAATTACACTGGTTACTGATAACATTTAGAATATTCTTGAACATAATTATATACATTTAGACTTTACCTTATTTTAAAAATTAATTTAAACAGATAAACACATAGCCATGTGTTTACATATATTACATTTATATATATTACACATGGCCATGTGTAATATATGAGTTACTTACCTAGTGGGATCTTTAGTCTCAGACAGTATCTCAAGAAGTTCATCATTAGACAAGAAAAAGAATCTGGGGAAAAAGAGACGTTTCTTTTCCAAATATTCATTAAGTCCTTTAAGAATGAGTTCCAAAAGTTCATTTGATTTTTTCAGCCTTTCCAGCATTCTCTCAATAGTTACAACTTGTAGAACATGTTTGTCCTAAAAATTAAAAATACCCAACTCAAAAATATTAGGTACCAGCTTTCTTTGTATTCATATTACACAACTAGGAGATTACATGTTTTTAATTGAACAAAGGTTAACCGAAATTTAAAGCGAATATTTTTAAAAAATAGTCCTGCATAGTCTAGGTCTAACTAGCCTCTTAAATTAGTAAGAGTCATGTTGACTTGAACCATAACAATAATGCTCAAGTTTCTCATTCTAAGTTGGAAAGCGTGAGAAGCAGAAAATGAGTATGAAAGAGAGGAGAGAAGACAAGAGGGTAAGGGGGGGGAGGGGGTGCAGGGAGGAAGTGAGAAGGAGGGTGAGCAGGAGGGCAAGCACCCCCCAACAGGCCTGGGGCAAGAACAGCGAACTCACAGGAAGGATAATGGGAGAAACAACAGTAGGACTTGTGTTGGCCTTTTACTCTTGGAGAAAAAGCATTTAAAAAGTGATAAATCATCATCATTTCAGATGTTATTATTATCAGTAATAAAACAATACAAACCCTGTTTTACAGCTATAGATAAAACTGTAAGCGTTTGGGGGTGAAGAAAGGAGTTTCTGATAAAAATCTTACACTACGGTGAAATGTATTTGGCATGACACAGTAATACTGCCTGCTGAAGCACTCAAGTTCCAGGTATGGTCTTCCTGAACTCTCCGGAAGCCAAGACTGCTCTACTGTGAAGGCCTGGATTTCTGAACACTTTGTCACAGAAAAGTACCACTGTGAGCTGTTTGGTTTAACATTATTCAAACATGGTCAAGTTTTTAAAAGAGTTTCTTTTATGCCGTGGGACACAAGATGAGACTTCTAACCAAGAGGTAGTCTTAAGAATTGATATTTTTAAAAAGTAAATAGTTTCTTGATTTATAAAACATCCATATAGAATAACCACTGGGTTTATGAAAATCTTTAGAAACAGATTTTTAAGATATAATCTAGATATCATTGAAATAAAATTCTTTTTACTTCTTTTGATGTCATCTAGGTCTAGTCTTGGTCTTTTAACTCCGAGCTCAGTGATCACCACTGACACCAACAACAAATAAGAAAAGTTCTTTTCTAAGTAAGCACCAATATGTTAGGAAAAGGTGCTAAAACACATTGGAAATACTGATCACCAGGCCAAATAATAGTGAGAAGATACTAGTATATTTATTAATATATGTAACAGGGCATTGTAGAAAATTTCTAGATATTAAGAGAATGTTGTTAAAAAATTAAACATGGAATTTCAAGATTACTGATTTAGCTTACTTGTGGCACTCAGCCATGACTAAGAGATCAAAAATGTCAGCTGTAAATTGTTCTATACAGAAATTTTATACTTCTGCATGACTCTCTAAAATGTTTTTGTTAATGTACTTGGAATGTGGCTAAAAAGGGAAGATACATGTTCCTGCTTGTTTTGATTTTTATTTGATTTGATTTTGATTTGTTTTTTATTTTATTTTTTAAAAGATTTTATTTATTTATTAGACAGAGATCACAAGTAGGCAGAGAGGCAGGGAGAGAGAGAGGGGGAAGCAGGCTCCCTGCTGAGCAGAGAGCCCGAAGCAGGGTGAGATCCCAGGACCCTGAGATCATGATCTGAGCTGTAAGCAGAGACTTTAACCCACTGAGCCACCCAGGTGTCCCTTGGTTGGTTGGTTTGTTTTTCAGCGTATCAGTATTCATTGTTTTTGCACCACACCCAGTGTTCCATGCAATCCGTGCCCTCTATAATACCCACCACCTGGTTCCCCCAACCTCCCACCCCCCCCCCCTTCAAAACCCTCAGATTGTTTTTCAGAGTCCATAGTCTCTCATGGTTCACCTCCCCTTCCAATTTCCCTCAACTCCCTTCTCCTCTCTAACTCCCCGGTGCCCCTTGTTTTGAATTTTAACAGTGTAACTTGGAAACACAGCAATTTAATCAAATAATATAATTATCATTAATACCTGTTTTCTCAATAAAACAGGTTCCTATGAAATATATAACAGATCATTCTATTCTCTTTAAAGAGGTAATTTTAAAACGACATTTTCTTTCCTAACAGTTTTATGTTTAAATAGCATTTTTTAAAAACGCATGTAAAAAGAAGCGTGACAAAGACTCAGATCAAAATGTGCAATTCATCCAATCAAGAAAGCATAGAGGAGTACTCTTGAACTCTTAAAAACGAAAACCAAAATGATGTTCTCAGAGTGCCACCTTCTGGTAACATGTGCCTTTCCTTGTTGGAAACAAAACAAAACAAACAAAGAGCTGAACAGTTGCTAGTAAATGTGAAAAACTCCTCTCACAAATCAACAACATTTGTTTCATTCTCAGCCAAAGACCTTATTGCAATATTGCTATCTTGGATCTTAGGTTTGAAAGCTAAAGAAAAATTCCGCTATTTAAAACAAGAGGTCATATTTCTTTCCCCAAATCTTAAAATTACAGAAGAAAAACCTCTGGAAGCACTTAACGTTTAAGTAAAAATTTTTTATTGGATTCCTGAGGTCAAACCTACTTAGATTAGCTCAATGAGAAAAAACCGTGAGAGCTCTGTATGAGCAATGCACCTTTGTGTGCGGACTTCAAAAATAAAGAATCATCTCATGACCGGAAACTAAAGAACCTTCACTTCTTTCCTGCGAGAAGGGGACCATAACAGAGGCTGCATCAGCTGAAGGACAGCGCAGACCTGGTTCCTACATCCCAAGGCTACTTATCAGCTGTGTGGCCTTGGGTGACTTACCTCACCAGAATCTGTTTTCTTATCTCTAAAATGGGAATAAGAGCGCTCTTCCACAGCTGTTACAAGGAACAACTACATACAGAAAATACTGGAAGCCCCTAATATGGCATGAGCATAGGAAGCACATGGACATGGAACCACCTTTATTTTCTCTTCCATCACTGTCTGTTGAAGAGACAGACAGACAGACGGATGCTACTGGGGGTGGGGCGGGTGGGTGGATGGAAGGAAAGAGTTACTCCGCTCCCGCAGTTTCATGGAGTTAAAGGGAACAGTTTATAATCTGCCACTCTTCAGGAAAGCTATTCATCATTGTAAAATGAAACTGGCTTTAAGTCCCTTTAAGTCGTGCCAAAAATCTAGCTCCGCAGTAGGCATTTGCTGACACGCGAGCAAACACGGATGAGGCGAGCCTGTAGACACACAGGGCAACTCAAGGGAAGTAGAGGCCTCCGTGGGGCACCAGGATGGAGCTCACTAGCTGTGTTCTCAGGACATAACAGTAAGACGTTCTAATAGGAAGCTACTAGAAATTTGAAACTTTGTATGACTCCCTTGACACTTTCATTACTCTCTGTCTCCTGGAGGGGAAGAAAAAGAATGATTGACTGTCATATATATTTTTGTTGTTAAAGGAATAATTTTACAAACGTACGGGTCTTCTTCTGCTTCACAAGTACCACTACTCTCAGCAGCTCAAGGGACAATCCACTGGGTGATTTACATACTTATAAGATACTCATTAAATCTTTTAAATACTAGGAGACAAAATGTGGATGCACATCGTTTATATGAACCAGAATTTAAAACTCAACTTATTTCTCCCAGCTAAAAGTTTGGACCTTGGGGTACAGTGTCTTGCGTATCTTTCAGGTTTCTTCCAAGGCTTCTGGCAAGGGAGGCTCAGTGATAGGGGCCAGACTACCTGGGGTCGATCCAAGCAACCCAAATGTCCCCATTTCCAGTTCTCATCATCCTACTCTTTCTCGGTAAGTGATCTACCTTTTACATAATAGATCTGGCAAGCCTACAAATTAAATTACATTGTAATTCGCCAACCCACTGAATCAGACTCTATCACTCATTTTTGGCTACATCAAACGTGTAGCTGGGCAAAATAAGAGGCTCTTTGAGGGCAGTCACCGTAGCTCCTTAGTCTTCTGACTACGCCTTGAGTAGAGCTTCAAATTCTGAATTAAGCCAAATCATTCTTTAATTTCTCCAGTGCTTTGAAAAGAATTCAGCCCATCTCATATATTTTTTTTTCTCAAATTCCTAACATACTGACTGATTCCAGCAGCCACCTGGTCCACCAGAGCGTTACCTATAAAACAGACTTCATTCCAGGAGACCAAGAGCATAATTCAAGTGATTTCTGTAGTTCCAGGGTTCCATCTTCAAATGATAACTACATTCTCACCATCCTCAACTAGGCCATATAAACCATCTAGGCCATATAAACTAGGCCATATAAACAATCCTAGTTCCATCTTTGAGGTGTTCATACATTTAAGGCAAAATAGAATCCTTCTAGGTACATTAAGCAAAAAAAAAAAAAAAAAAAGAAAAGAAAAAAAGAAGACACTTAACATAGGGAAAGAAGTGATTACAAAATCATTAGAAGGTCTGAGGGAGCATGCTCCGAGCTCTGCCCCTGCCCCAATCAGGACAAAAGGATACCAGCAATGGCACTACCGCATTTGAGGACTCACTATGGTGGCTGTGAATCCAGGGCTTAGAAAGCCACCATCAGCACTGCCTCTAAACACCTATTAAACTGATGACCAGACACTGAATTCTTGCTGGAAAAGAAGAAAAAAAAAGAAGTCATGTGCTCATGATCTTGCCTGACAGCAGGAATAGCTAAAATGTCAACAAGATGTCTGCTGTTTCACATATGCTTTCCAAATCCCGAGTGAGTGTTTATATCTGTCTACATCTCATTCACTACCCCAAACTAGATGCTAGAGAGTCTGAGGGAGGTGGTTTTTAGCCTTCCAGCTCACTAGGAAGGAGGGAGATGGTGTGGTGCGAAGTGATCGTATTTACTACAGCAAAGAGAAAGGAAGAAAACCAGAATTGACTCCTAAGTTTTTCGCCTGAGCAACCAGGGGAACGGTATTTATGTGCACTAAGAGGAAAAGTTTTGGGGAGAAGCTCAAGAGTGCCTTCTGCCCATACGGACGACAAATAAAGACTTGTAAAGGTCAGAAGTCAAGCTTGGGAGTGAGCACAGTATACGTGAAGAAAGATTATCCACTTCATTCACCTCCAAATAGGAGGCAGTTAACTGGCTTCCATTCCTGACTCCAAGAGAATCTCTTGAAATGTTTTCAAGTGTCTGCAAAGAGAGGAAGCGACATCTACCTCAACTGAAAGTCTGCTCCAGTGCGACCGGAGCAGGAAAAGAACCGCGGGAGATGGTGTGGTAGAAGGACCAGGTGAAGGGGAGGCACAGACCATGTGCTCACGGCTACCACGAGGTACTGAAGGCAGATCCCACCTTTCTGCAAGCCCCAGATGAATTTAAGGGCAACAGACTTTGAAATACACACTCACGGAACACCTGGGGCCGTAGCCACCACTGGAAAGTCAGGTTGAAGGTGCACCCAAATCGCTCAGAGGATGCTCAAGCCTGGGAGAGATGCTCAAGATAGAATCTGTTCCCAGACAGAGCTCGTCGGGAGCTTCACCCATCCGTACTGAGTCAATCAACGAACGCCGCATGTCCACAACGTATCAAAAAGCTAGACCAGTTGGGGTAACCAAAAGTAAAGGTACGATGAGTGCCCGGACCACACTGACAGGAGGCTGGCCACCTTCTGACCACCAACGAAAAGGGCAGCCGGTTCGGCTGGTCAGTGACACCAGTAAATGCTCTCTTTCTCTCCCTCTTTCCGATCTCTCTCCGCGCCTTACCTCCTTCCCTCTGTCCCAGCGCCGCGCAAGAAGCCCAGGAAGGAGAGAAGTAGTGTGGAAGGGCACCCCCCCACATCTCTCCAACGTACGGGAACCTCCGCTTTACCTGCCCTGCGCAAAGGAGACGAGCTCTGGGTAGAACGTGAAACTGAGGTTTTGCAGCAGGTATAGCTAACTCTTCATAGGCAAAACTCTCGTAAGAGTGATTGAAAAATTCTGGAATTACATTGAGAGGTCAATAATGGAGCCTCTCCTAGTGATACAGGATCTTTGGCAGCAGGCTTCAAGACATGGAATTATCTTCCACATTCTTTATTTAACCTCCAAGTCTTTTCTCTTGCCTAGCTCTAAAAGAACATTTCTTAGGAATCCTTCACATGGAAAGTGATGGCTTTTTGTATCAAACACTTAATCCAATGATGTCTCTACTACACAGGTCATCTCATTAGCCTTTCTGAGAAAATATGGACTAAGATTTATTTTCAAAGCTTTGGAGAGTATGGACAAAAGCTGTCCTGAATACTAATATATGGAGAAAAAGAAAATGTAAAGACAGTTCAGGAAGACAATCAGGTATTACAGCATGAGTAAAGAAGTGTCACTCAAAGGAAACTGCTTATTTCGCAATAAGAGTAAGCAATATTTGTTCTGTTTTGTCTGTTTTTCTTTTAATATACAGAGTTTTATTAGTTTCAGGTGTACTTGTTTGTTTTTTGAGGTTTATTTATTTTAGAGAGGGGACAAAGGGGCAGAGGGAGAGGGAGAGAGAATCTTTACAGAGACTACCCAATGATCATGGAACCCAAAGTGGGGCTCAATCCCATAACCCTGAGATCATGACCTGAGGTGAAACCAAGAGTCAGACGCTCAACCGACTATGCCCCCCAGGTGCCCGTGTTTGTTTGTTTGTTTTAATTTTTTTTTAATTTTTTTTCAAATTTATTTGACAGACAGAGATCACAAGTAGACAGCAAGGCAGGCAGAGAGAGAGGAAGGAAAGCTGAGCAGAGAGCCCGATGCGGGGCTCGATCCCAGGACCCCGAGATCATGACCTGAGCTGAAGGCAGAGGCCTTAACCCACTGAGCCACCCAGGTGCCCCCCCATGTTTGTTTTTTAATTCAGCAGTTTGACAGAATTGAAGATCTGCTTCCTTAATTTACTAGTTCAGCATAGCTGCCCTTTTTCTAGGTACTAAAAAAACTATAAAATTTCCTTAGCAAAATGGGATTTTGAAAAGTATTTTGATCAAATACCCAAAAAAAGAATGTATTTTTTTTTTTATTTTAAAAATTTTCTTAACTAGGAAAATACAAGCATCTACTGTTTGCTTTTTTTGGGCAACCAAAAAAATTCTACTTGATCCTTTTTCCGGTGAAAATGTGTATGTGCTGTAAGGGTTGTGCTCTTTTGTAAGGAAATGACATATGAAAGGCTAAACTTTTAAAATAAATTAAAGATGATTAAATGTATTACAAAGTGACTCACCAAAGGTCCTTTAAATATAACATTCCAGTGTGATTAATTTTATAAAAATTTGGTTTATACGGAGTTGTGTTTCAAGTATTACTGTATAAAATGAAGTAAACATTAAATCCATGTCTATCTTTTATTTTTCCTAGCAAATCATATAGCTGGTGTTGATATAGTATTATCCATATTTAGGGTTATAGTCACAACTTACAAAGTTTAAATAATAAAAATATGTGTATTTCTATTTTTAAGGTAGGAAAATATTAAGATAATACTCATCCTACCGTCCAATATTGTACTTGATCAAAAGACCAATGGAGAAATTTACATTCATTTAATGAATATAATTTAATAACTAATATTTCTTCTATTTTAATGTTAACTTCCTAGTAACATACAAAACCATGCTTTACAGGCAATAAATGTCTTTTGAATTCAACAAAAAAAAAAGGTATCTTTTTCAGGTTTCTAGTTTGGGAAACAAATTCCATCCTTGAATTGTCAGTTCAGTATTTGTGTTTTGATTGATTGCGTTTTGTTCGTGTTTACCGGTCTCTTTACATTTACCTTTATAACTCATTTTTTTAAAGATACCTAAAGAGAACTTATTGATGGAGTGACATGCTGGCAGGTTTCCACGATAGTGCAGTTTCAGCGGTGGTTCCGCTCATAACAAGGGGCCATAGACTAGAGAGGACATCAAGTGCTGTGGACCGGTGTCTTCTTGCCAGAGCATCCTGGAGGAACCACTAATAGAACCACAGGTCATTAAATAATGCAAACTACTTTGAACCTCAAGAAGCAGTCAGGACAAAATATCTACTCAGTTTATATTTCTTCCTCTTAGGATTCTAAAATAATATCTGAAAGAGGAACGTATGTGGGGGAAAGAAAATGACTTACTTGGATTATTTCAAAAACAAAAATCTTGTCACTTCAACCAAATAATTACATTCTCAGAGATTTTCACCTACTTGCATAACACTTTTCATTATATCTCTCCACGTTTTATCCACAGTTGTAAATCGTCTTCCTTCCTCAGGCATTTGAGACATAATGTCTGGAGAACTGAAAATGGGCTCCAAATACAGCCATGTGGCTTGGACTTTGAGCCATTCATCCAGAATCTCCTGAAGGAGCAGGAGCTTGCTCTCCCATTCTCTGAGAAGCAAAACACAATGGTTCAACAGAAAATCAAGCAACATTTCAGATGACAAAACTCAAAATGATCCCTGGAATTTTCAGTCCCGTATGCAGCGCTGCCGTTCCTGCTTTTGACAATAAATCGCTAAATTTGTTCTACAAGGTCTGTTTAGCACCCACATTTATGTCTATATGGATACACATGTTCAGATACACCTATCTACAAATGGGCTGGATTCTGTATATGCCACAGCACTGAACCTTTCTGCAAATCAATTCCATGGCTAGGGGGTACAAACTGAGAAGTGAGATTCTGGAGACAGTAATGCTGTTCTTAGTGAAGGACACTCTGAACTTCGTAGGAAAAGTAGTTACATCCAAGATTCATTTCCTTTAACATTCTTCTTTTTTTTAAAATTTGGGCCTATAAAGGCTTTATTTCCAGAACACAGTATTTCAATTCAGAAGATCTAAGTGGCATTTGAAGAAAAATCTGCATAATCTAAAATATAATACTGTGTCATTCATGAGAAGGAAGCATTTTTAATCTACAATAGTGATCAGTTCATTTCTAAATATGGAGAACAAAAATAACGCCAAGATGTCCTCAAGAATAAATATTATAATTACACTCTAAACTTGTGTTTTTTAAAACTTACTATTTTATCAGCACAAGTCTAAGGTCTCTGTACGTATTTGCTCCCTCCTCACCATAATCCATAAGGCCTAGTGTATCTGTTTACCAGTGGGGAGACAAGGCACACAGAAATACCCGGTTGAGGTCCACCCACTAATAAATGATAAAGTCAGATTTGAACCCAGATCGCTGCAGCCACTATGCTGCAGGAGACTACATAGCCATTCAGAAGGATGATCGGTCAGCGGCAACAGACCTTACAGATGGGATAGCTTCATGTGTAGTTTGAAGCACCATTTATAATTAGTGACCTGCAATTTTAGACTATTAAAACCAAGCCCTGTAAATGGAAGTCCTAAGAGTCACCAGGCATTTCCACTCTTCTGAAAGGACTTCAGCATCTGTCAGTGAATTTAACGTCTCTTCACAAGAGGAAACAAATGCCTCGGACTCCCGCCGCTCTTCCCTTTCTCCATCTAATCCCTGACTGACACGGAAGATTCCCCACTAGCCAATGACCTCATGGGTAGCCCATAAAGGTAGCGTCTGGTTAGACCACTTTCAGAGTGGCTAAAAAATTTACTCTCGATGAGCACATTCGAGTAAGCAAGGCAGGAGGCACAGCAGCCGAGGGACGAGGCCAAAGGCAGAGCACACCCAGGGTTAGGGTAACACAACAGTGACCAGAGGCGGACACTGCCGAGCGGTTGGCTTTCCCTTGTCATACAAATTCCCATTGAAGATGGTAGTCGGATTTGGACTTTTTTAAGGCAAATATAAACTGCTTCACACAAATCACAAAAATTGAAAGAAGCAGACAGGATAAGGATTTAGTTTAAGCATCTGTGTCCGATGCCTGAAACCTCAGGCTGTAGTCGCAGCGTTCATACTTCGGCACTTACCACAGAAGTGAAAATTACAATAAGCGTTCAAGAATAATCTATAATAACCTAATTAGTGTATTTGGAAAATGACATTATCTTCAGTGTCATGGTTTAGATGTCCTAAGAGCTATGTGTAGAGATGTGAAATTATTTTTGAGTTCAATGTATAAGATCAGACTGGACACAATAAAAGTGAATATCCAGAGGCCTATTGTCCACTACCTTGGTAATAGCAAAGGAGTAAGTACTATTCCAAATGCAAAAAAGGTTATCACTCCTTCCAATCAACTATTTAAAATATTAAGTATGAAGGGCAGAATCAATTTGCAAAAAGAACTGTACAGTACAGATAAGTGACGATTATGGTAACACAACCTAAACATGGTCATGTAAATATCACTTTACCTTATTTGTTTCTCATGAGGCTTAATGAAAGGAGAGCCTCGCATAGTTTGCGTTTTAATGATGTGGTCGTCCAGCAACATCTGGATGTCATCAACCGATGACAAAATAAATGTCCCGCTTTCTCTATAAGGAAGAATCACAAATTCCATTGCGTCCCACTCGTTAGTCATCTTGTCCATGGCCTTTTCAAGAGAGTACTCTTTGCTAGCTGCTTCACTAATCCCTTCAAACCTATCCAGATACGGTTCCAAATCCATGTCTAAAAAAGTGAAGACAGTGGAGTCGTCTGCCGGCTGCAGTGGGAAGCCAACAATGTTGGACATGGCCTCCCAGTGCCGGGGGCGCAAGCCAGGATTACAGATCACTTGAATCAGAGGAATGTGCTGCTTGAAATCTTCTACCTTTGCTCTTACTTTTTTTGTCATTGCCAATGCATTTGGAGAATCATGGAAGGTTTTTTCCAGCTTATACAGTCCTCTCCAGTAATTTCCAACATCTATTTCTACTTGGTCGGGATTCACCTTATGATACGGTCCTTCAGTCCATCCTCGGTATTTGTTGCTAAATTCCACAGCAGTTTCATAGAGACGGAGGTAAGGGTTCAGCCCATCCTGGATTTTTTTACGTTGAGGGTATATTGATGGTAGCCAACCAAACGCCTCTTCCTCAGCATTAAATTGCTCGATCTGGAATGACAGGTATAAGGTATGTTATTCTAGAAGTGAATGATACTCAAAATTAATTTTTTGAAAATATTTTTATCAAAAGTGGCCCCAAGCTCTCAATAAGCCCCAAAGTAAAACCGAAATTAGGCCATAATCGAGAATTACTGAGCAGTAATCGATCCTATTTCTTTTTTATAACATTTTCCAGAGAATAGTATCTGGTTAAGTTAGTTAAAATAGTAATGGTATATATTTAAAGAAGTCTCTATCCATCCAGATATATTGAAGTTATACCATGATTTATTAATTGACTAGAACTTGAGTACTTTTAATACACACAGCATTGTATCAGGTACTGTGGAAAACAGAGGGAAAAAGTAGTATATTGCAAAATACCAACACTAAGGAGGTGGTATATATCAGGAAATAGACATGCATATGTAGAAAGTGAAATTACAATTGTTCAACAATAATATGAGGCAATAGAAGAGATGTCTTAGAGTAGTATCTCTTTAATATACATGAATAGTATATACTAAAAACGCTATCACTCCGAGGCAGGAGATCATGGTAAATAGGTGCTTATGTAGAGAAGATACAATCAGAGCTGGTCTTGAAGACGTGTGTGGGATAAGAAGAAGCAAAGAAGGGGCGCCTGGGGGGCTCAGTGGGTTAAAGCCTCTGCCTTCCGCTCAGGCCATGATCTCAGGGTCCTGGGATGGAGCCCTGCATCGGGCTCTCTGCTCAGCGGGGAGCCTGCTTCCTCGTCTCTCTCTGCTCTCCTCCCCCATTGTCCCGCCCTCACTCATGCTCACTCTCTCTCCAATAAATACAATCTTAAAAAAAAAAAAAAGAGGCAAAGAAAGCACTAATTTCCTCTTTGTTTAGTAGTGAAGTTTGTGAAACTGTGGATGGTTTAAAGGAGAAATCTATAGATTTGAAAAGTGTGAATTAGGTATATAAACTATGCAGGTTACCCAAAATTTCAGTGGCCACAGAATTCTAAAATCTACAGCTTCTGTTTTCTCTACATGTGTTCAGACTTCAGTGACTGTTATAAACTATTTAATTATCTGAACTAATAAGATACCAAAATCCTTTGATGTAAGAAAAATGGGAAAGCATCATAATATGGTCTGTTTTCATATTTCCCCTTTTTGTTAAAAAATGCAATTAAAAATCTCAAACATCTCCTTCGGCAAAGGGTATGGCTTTTCCACCTCAAGCTGCTTCTAATGAGAAAGCCAAGTTCTGACATAGCAATATCAGGGAAAAAGTGGCTCAACGGGAGAAGATAATGGGCATAATTTCAAAACGCAGTCACCAAATCTATACCGCCTTCTATGAAGATGGGCACACTATAATGAGGAAGCAGGTGCTAGCACATGATATAAATGATTAAATGATGCACAATAAAAAATAAGCAGATGGAAATATCACTCTATCTTTCAAATAAAAGGCAAAGGCCACTGAGATAACTACCAAAAGAAAGCAGCAAGGTTGCTTCTCCTCGAAGCATGTCTATAAGATCTATTTTTACCATTTATTATTTCCAAAAATGTTTAATTCCAGTATAGTTAACGTATCGAGTTATATTCGTTATAGGTGTAGAGCATAGTGATATTTGCAGCATTTATATTATTCTCTCAAGGTACTTGAACTTTCATTTGAATCTATTTTTAAAAGGTGAATGTACAATACAAACGCAAAGCTCTTTCTTTTGAACTAATTCATCCTCTTAAAAATGTTGGAATTATACCTTGTCTGCTGCTAAGTCCAACTTCCCATTCAGTGTTTGAGCCTTTTTCAGGTATCGCTGTACATCCTGAAGGTCTCCAAAGGAGTAAAATTCTTCTGCCTGTTTAGCATAACTCTCCAATTCCTCCACAAACCGTTCACACCGTAACTAGTACAAACAATATTTGTTGTTAGGATTTTTTAAAGGTAAAACCCCTAGGCATTGCAAGAAAGTATTTGTAAAGATTATCAGAATTATTATTCTATGTTGTCACAGGCAAAAAGACAGGAATCATCTTGAAGAGAACAAGGATCTAAAAAATGCAGCATTTTTAAGAGTCAGGATTTAAAAGTAATGAATTAAGCTTCCTATAATTCAGGAATTAGATAAAGTTAACTTTGTTTTATCAATCTAAGATATTATAACCAGTAAAATAAGAATGGATTAAACAACGGTACTATTCTTTAGTATGCTAAAGAATGTGTGCTGACAAATGATTTATAAGAATTTTTTTAAATTCATAATAATCAAGTATGAGGCTAAAAGAAAGCTCCAGTTTTTTAAGGGCTATAACAAGATCTGTGGCATTTTTACAAACAACTGGAAAAAAACCCAGATTTTCTTTAATCGTGTTCTGATATTCAGCATCTTTTCAATTTTTGGTTGCTAAAACAAAATACTCCAAGGTTATTTTTCTTGTCCTATGTACTCTCTTCACAGGAAATGTGCAAGACAAATACATCTGGATTTTAAAATCTAAAAACTCTAACTTTCCAACATAAAACAGGTGTGTGGTTTTTGTTTTTGTTTTTAATGAGAAAAGCTCATTACAAAATTGTCATTGGTAAGGCACTCTAAGTTAAATGGCTCTAAAAATAGAGCTCTTAATAAAATATTCAAAAGTCAAATCTGAGTTATTAAAAAATGGATTTTCTATTTTATGGATTATCTAGGCTGATTTGTATCCTCTTTAGCTCATGGAAATTTTATAGTTCTGGTGCAGTGGGGGAAGGACAATGAGAAGATGAAATTCCTCAACATTATAGGAAGTTTGCAGAATAGTAAAGTATAGATAATTCTGGGCCATCTAACAGTTTGCTAAGAATCTGTTATAACTTCTGTGTCTAATATTTGTGATTCATGATGTTTTCTACGGGTTTAAAAAAAAACCTGAAATGACCTAAATGCACAACAGAAACACCGACTACTGTTTAAAATAAAAGTTTTTGGTTAAGCCTGTGAATTAGTCTTCCAGCATGTTCTGTCAATTAACCACATTTGCCGTAATGTGATTTGCTATAAGGGACATCTCTCCTGGCTGACCTGGCACGAGTCTCCTCGCTTTGGGAACCTCAGCTTCTTCATTTATACGGTGAAACTGAATATATGAAGTCATTTATGCAGACACAGCCATGGAGCGCTCCCACTGTTCCCGTGTGTGGGACACCTCACTGGCCACGGTGTAAAGGGAGAAAGGAACAAGGAAACAGCCTCTATCAAAGGGCTGACCGTCCATGGGGGAGACACACCGGACAAGGACATCACGATCGGGTGGTTAGTCCACGGAGATGCGTCACAGTGTAATGGAAGCGGAGAAGCAGCAGAGCTGAGCTCTGGCAAGAGGAATTCTGAGAGAGTCGCTGGCATGAGAATCCCGTGAGTGGGCCAGGGGTGCGCTCGCTGGCAAATGGAGGGAATGCGCGCGAGAGAGGAGAGGTGTAGCGGGCCAGGGATCTAAAAGTTGCTCAGGGTGAGCAAAAAGTCAAGAATGAGGAGTGGAGGAGGTAGACGAGACTGGACAAGCAGACGAGGGGAAAAACACAAACCGTCGTCTATGTAGGACACCAGAGAAGGCGAGAGTTATTGAATGTTCGAGTGAGGACTCTGGGCACAAGCCTTAGGTGATTCAGTGTGTGTGAAGGCACACTTTGCTGAGAGAGCTTTGATGTTAAATAAGGAAAGCAACTCAAAAAAGTACTATAAACTGTATAAGATAAACACTATTTTTATTAATGGTCACTTGAGGGCAGTATACTAGGATTTTTCACCCTTGAAAAGTCAAGAAATGATAACATATCGAGCCAGTACGGATACCATCTTCCTCTAAAATTGATGGCATGAGAAAGCTTAAATATCTGACCTGTGAGACAGAGCTGATGATGCCACGTAAGTTGAAACTTAAGCATTTCCAGAAAATGAAAATAATTCAAAATATCTGTGATGCCAACCTTAAGGCCTTCTTGATATTGTTCTGTTTTCTCTTTAATGATTTTCCTATGTTCATCAAAAATTTCATCCATTCTTCCATACCACTGAAACACATTATTATTGAGCCTAATGTCTGCTGGAGAAAAGTTTGTGCACTCGATGAGGAAGGCGAGGCAGTTTTTAGAATCCACCAGTCTCTGGCCCAGCTCGACCATGTCGGTTGTCTCTACTTTCTGAATATAAGCCTGCGGGAAGACAAAAGTTGCAGAAGGCATTTTAAGGAACAGCTTAAGTCAAAACATAGGCTGTGGAAACGCTACGTATAAAGAAGCATGAATATGCACAGATTTGTTGGAAATGTAGACTTTGCAGTTTAAGAGAGAAGACCGCAGCACAGTTTTCCTGTCATCGTTCCCAAGCACCTCTACACAAAAGCAGTGGGAAAAAAACAGAAAATACTAAACAGCACATAAGAAGCACTGGAAAACCAGAGAGTGTTATGGGTTTCTGGGAAAGATGAAGCAGGGTAGTATCACCTATGCTTTCACGGTCGCATATTGGGGCCCCTCCTAGTCCCCCTCCAGTGCCTGCCACCCTGCCAGGTGCTGGCAATTCAGTGTGACAACCAACAGCCCCCGGCTTTGCTCTCAGAGACTTGTTGGGGGAACAAGTATTAGTTGAATCGCCACCGTAACAAACGTCAGATTGCAGACTTGCAGCAGACACCAGGGCTACACTTTTCTTAATTACAAAATCTAAAAGAGAGCTATAGGCAAATATAACAAGAACTGTGCTAAATCTGTATGAGGATAATGATAATACCTTATTGAGGGACATTTTAAAAGTTCTGAATAAATTTGAAAACGTAGGTTAAGATGTAACATCCTCAAGATGTAAATTCTCCTCTAGTAAGTATAAAACCAAAGCAATTTCAATCAAGATTGCATTGGCAATTTAAAAAACAAAATTCGTCATAATTCTGACAGTCTCTGAAATCATAAATACTTGAGTAGCAAAGATAATCATGAAAAAAATGAGAGCGAGTAGCCAAATATGAAAATATAATACATACAGATACGTTATTTAAACAGTTCTTGTTCTGTCCCAGGAATAGAGGAGGAAGAAGAACAGAAGTCAGAACTAGATCCATGTACATGTGGAAATTGAGTGTTGAAAAGATGCATTTAAAATTAGGAGTCAACTGACAGATCATTTAATAAATCATATTAGAGTAATTAGCTACTGATATTGGAAAAACTAAGGTTCCTTGTTACCTAGAAGAAATACAAAGAAGGTACATTGTTGTGAAGAAAGGAACTTGCGGCAGAGTAATGATTTTGTTTTTGCAAAAGCAAATCTGTGAGAAGTGGTGGTGAATGCAGGGGGTGTGTATGTGTGTGTGTGTGCACGAGCACACACAGACATGTACACACGTATATGTGCACATACACATAGAGCTCTCTCAAAGCTCTTTTGACACATGTTAACTTATATATCTGAGTAATATAAATGTTGAAGGAAACCTGCTTCCCCATTGAAAAACGAGAAGGCTGGCGATTACCTGTAACTGCTTACATCCAGCTTCCCTTGTCTATAGCTACCCTCCCTATCTGTGAAGTAAAGGCTTCTTGTTCTCATGTTTTTAAAAGTCTATTTAATCTTCATTTTTCTGTCTTTCTCTCTTCTTCTCTCTCTCTAGTGTTATTTAGACTTAATACTGTATATATGTTTGGAAAGAGCAGAATTCACACTAAAAAAATCATCACTCTAAAGAAAGGAATTATGGGAAAAGATGAACTTCTGCTTCTGCTTTCTACTTTGTAAAATCCCAGATTATTTAAAATTTTACTTCTGTGATTAAAAAGAAAAAAACCAACACTATCTAAAAGTCTTTCATTAATATATCATTTTAACAAGACCAAATATTATGTTACAAATCCAAACAAATAAGATGGGAACCATGATGGTTTCCACAAGTAAATAAATGTCTAACTGAAAATATACTTTTATAATGTGATTAATCAGATTTCTGTGTATTCAAATGAATGGATTTTTATTTCCCCAACTGATAATGACTGATTTCAGTACTGCATAAACCGAGAAGTTATTTTACTATTGTGTGACTAAACTTTTTTAAGATGCAGAAATATTTTTTTTTAAAGATTTTATTTATTTATTTGACAGAGAGAGATCACAAGTAGGCAGAGAGGCAGGCAGAGAGAGAGGAAGGGCAGCAGGCCCCCTGCTGAGCAGAGAGCCCGATGTGGGACTCGATCCCAGGACCCTGAGATCATGACCTGAGCCGAAGGCAGCGGCTTAACCCACTGAGCCACCCAGGCGCCCCAAGATGCAGAAATATTTTAAATATCAGTTAATGAATCCTATTTGCTAATTCTGTTACAGATTGTTATGAACAATAGAAATTCACACTAAATAATTCCAAATTTGTAAATATTTCCAGTGATGGCTAGGAGGGTAAATAAATGACACTCTTCCTACTCAGCATTATTTTTTCCACAGGCATATATGGTTGTGGAATTCTCCAACTACTTTATAATCATCCAGGATCAGAGTGCCACTTGACATCTTACAACAACTAATATAAAATATAAAAATCTAAAAGTGATCGCATACAGGTGTGTGTATCAAATACACATACATACGCATTCACACGTGCTAACACCAATGCAAGTACAAAGACTTTAAAGAAAACAGATTTCTTTTAGTTAAATGCTGATATGTAAAGTCAGTTCTAATGATTTAAAAACTTTTCTTTGAAAGTTGACTAATTTAAAGAATGTACATAAGCACTGTAATTTCTTGCCTATACAAAGTTTTGAATGATTTTACGTATTTTGCTGGGTTTGCTTCCCTATCTCACAATCTAAAAAGAAAAGATTCTATTTTAGATCTTGGGAATGCTGGGTAGGAAATGGGGTAAGTCCTATAAAAGCTTGTTGTTATAAGAATGAAAAAGGAGTAAAATAAAATTGTGATTAGCTAGTTGTTTTATACTGTTTTACTTACCAGTAGGCAGATTTCTAACACAAAAGGAACACCAAAAATGATTAAAGTGAGACTTACCTAATATTTTTAGTAGCATAAATCCTATGCTCAAAACTTATTTCGGCAAATTACCACAGAAACTTTTAATGTATAACCAAAATAGCCTATAAAAACAAATTATTAAAGATTAAATATTTGATTAAAAAAATTAAGAATGGCACATATCTCAGGTTGCCCAAGACAGTCCTGGCTCATGCTATTAGCATGGTAGTAAGTATTAATATTGTTCCCAAAAATATTGGTAGACAATACACAAACAGCTCCGATATTTCACCTCTCCCAATAGCCATACCCTGTGGTATCTTCTCATGCTGTGGCCATGTGACTTGCTTTGGCCAATGAGATGCTAACTACTGTGATGCACAGAGACAATTGAAAAGCATTTGTACACCTGGGTGTGGTTTTGTGTCTCTACCATGCCATGAGAACACGTCCAGTAAGCCTGCTGGAATTTAAGAGACAAGCAGAGCAGAGTCAAATTGCCAAAGATCGTTTCGCTAGTCAACTCAACTGAGAACTAGCTGACCCAACTGAGTGAGTGACCCAACTGGGAGCAGAACCAGCCGGGAGCACCGAACTGTAGACTCATGAGCTAAGAATAACAAAACAAAACATTACTTTAAGCCTCTTTTAACTTTCGTAGTGATTTGTTATTGTATTATCATGTTGATAATTAACTAATAACAGCTGGGGAAACAATTAACTTACACACATATGACTATAAAGTTTATAAATAATACCTTCATTTCCATTAGTTCTGCTGTATTTGGAGGAGTGCTAAGAGCTTTTTCTGCTATCTTCTCAAATTCATCACATAATCTGAAATACCAGACAAAATCAATTTATGTAACTAAGTTTTATCCTTAAATATATTCTTATATACTAAATGTGCCCTTATGTGAAAAACAAAGTAAGATGATCTTATCTATATGACATCTAAAAATCTGTGCCATTATTCATTCAATACACATTTAATGATCATCTCTTACATTTGCAACTATAATACTAAGTGACAGAGATAGAGAATTGTAGAAGACGTAATAATGACTCCAAGCGGTTCATAATCCTGTATAGAAAACAAGGCCATAAACAATCACTTCCGACCTAGAATTTTAGGGGTTCTGCCAGAGATTTAGTTGAGATAGCACCCAAAAAAGTAGTATTAAGTAAGGGAGTGATTAACTCTACTTGCGGCGAACAGTTAACATGGACTTCTATGCTCAGAAACTTCTAGTAATATGCAAATATTTCTTACTTATTTGGGTTGTAGCCCATATAATGATCTTACTGTAAGATTAAAAAAAAAAAAGTGGTAAAAGGTAAAAAAGGACCAGATAAAACAGGTAGAAATTTCTTAAAGACGATTGACTGCAGTGGGGTACCTCGGGTTTCAGGCGGTTAAGACTTTGACTCTTGATTCTGGGTCCGGTCATGATGTCAGGTCATTTGACTGAGCCCTGCCTCAGGCTCCCCACTGGGCATGGAGCCTGCTTAAGATTCTCCCTTTCCTTACCCTATCTCTCTCTCCTTAAAAAAAAAAAAGGAAGAAGAAGAATGGCTGTGAGGTGGAGAAAGAAACAGCATGGTTGTGAATTTGGGTTGAAGTGGGGAGTGTGGAAGAAGAAACAGGGTTCTGAAGATGGTTGTAAGTTTGAGAGGCAGAATCCACAGCAGAGGAGCGATTTTTAGTGAGATACAGAGGACATGGGCAACTGGTAGAACCAGCTCCAGAAGGACGGGCGCCAAGAGGGTTGAGCCCATAGGCAGAGAGAACTTTGAATGGTATGACAGACTCTTTCTCAAAAATATGGGGAGACAGGAATGAAGGGCTCTTGCAGAATTGAGGTGAGACACAGAGGGGCAAGAAGTTGAGGCACTTGTATCTGACTGGTTCTAATATTCCTGACATGTCCTTTGTACATCCCGTGTGTGGTGAGAGGCAAGGTTTGGAGAAAGAGGGGAAAAGTAGAATCAGCACAACCTCAGAAGGGACAGTTAAGAGACAGAGAAAATAGCTATGAAATTAAAATAAATATTTAACGCAGCATGAAGAGCTACAAGTAAAAGACATTTTCACTATTCTCCCAGAACTTTTAGAGGAAAAGTGCTTTTACAGTTGAATATGGGATTCTGGTTCCAGGACTGGCTGTGCAGGGACCCGTCCTGCCTCAGCCTTACCCCTCACTCCTCTTTCCAGCGACACAGATCAGTCCGTGTTCTTCAAATAACACCATCCGTTTTCACACCTCACACCCTTATATATGTTACTTTTTCTAGCTGGAATTCTTTTATTTACATTGTTCACCTGGTAGACTCCCAGTACTCATCCTCTAAAATGAATTCACATATCTTCTTCCTCGTAGCTTGCCCTGATTTTTCCCACTTGCCCAATCTCTGCTGTGAAGGACATTAATCATGTCCTTTTCCATTCTGTGTCTGTGGCTCAATCCAGCATTTACTGAACCTTATGGTAATTTCCTGGTTTGTATTTCTATTTCCCCTTAAGACTATAGCTTATAATAGTTATATGTAACTTATATATTATATTATTATAATAAATTAAATATATTATGTATTATAGTAGTTATATTCATATTTAGAATATAAGCACCTACTCTTGTGCTTAATACAAGCTTCCTTCAGGCTTTTTTACAGCCTGAATCTTCTTTTTAATGATCTATTTTTTCCTATAATACCATAACTATTACAAAATTTTTGATTGGGAGGGGGTGTCTTCCATGTGACTGATACCAGAAAAAAGGTTCTCAGAGCAACATGAACACCAATTGTTGATTCAAGACGAGTTCTACATCCTGCCTACATACAAAGGCATTCTATTTATACCTTAGCATTTCGTGAGTTTACTTAACATGAGCCAGTTATCCTAAAATTCCCCAGGTTATTAAAAAAATAAGTTTTTAGTTAAGACAACAAGTTATTAGCCTTGAAGAGTAATCCCAGTGAGTGAAATTCTAAATCTGAGGATCCATTAGGACCCAGGAAAACTATTGGGTAAATCCACTTTGAAAATCCATTTTGTGTATTGATTATACAAACTTAAAACTTAAAACATTAGTGATGTTAGAGAACATCTATCTGACTTGTGAAAACCAAACTGCAAACACTTCTTACTACCGCCTTATTTCAAGCAATCAGGAAGGTGCATTTGTGGTGAAAAACTAATAATAATCATAAAATGACAAAGCCAAGTAGAAGTAAGTGTGACATCATCTTCTTGGAGGGTCATTGATGACACTGTTCTAATCTAAAACTTCATTTGAATGACAATTGATCCTATCTAACAACACCCTGAAAAAAAAATATCAGTATCACATAAATACCTTGTATTTACTTCCTGATGATCTCGGAACATTTTAGCTATAAGTTTTCCGCAAATAAGTTCTGCTCGTTTCACCAAAGCTCTGATTAATTCCTCACAGCGCATTTCAAACATTCCTAAACGAATAGTCTGCAACAAGAAGTATTAAAAGTTTAATGAACATGAAAAGAAAAGATTCCCACAATTTTGCCTTTCTCACAATATTGTTTGGTGTGTGTGTGTGTGTGTGTGCATGTGTGTTTAATATGATGTAGGCAGGATTTTCTAACCTCCCATTTGCATTTTACAACCATCTTCTGGATAAATCTTCAAGAGTTTGTTATCTTGGAAGCCAATTCTATCTCAGGACAACAATGGACATAAGAATTTTGGAGAATTGAGTTATTGCTAAATAGACAGTGGGGGATTTAGATGTCGTATCTGCTCCGTACAGAACAGTAATGCGTATTTTGGGTGGAAATTTTGGAAACTATGAAAAAGGACAAACAAAAATCTTAAATTACCAGTCTCCTACGAACAGAAGTAATCACATTTTGGTGTGATTACCATATTTTCTGAAAGATTTATGAACACTAAAGCAAAAAAACAAAAACAAAACAAAACTAAGCTCTTGGAATCTTTGAGGGGACAAATCATATCAAGTACAAATTATGTAAAGCAGAAGTCAGACTTGAAGTACTAGACTTTCAGCTCTCTGGGGACAAGAACACTGTTTTGTCTACTTCTATATATCCTGGGTTTCCCACAATGCTCAGTTCATGGAGAGGCAATAAGTATTTTCCCTGTTGACAGTTATGGTCTGACTTTCACTGTATGATCTAAAAACATATCCTCATAAAACTGGGAAAAGATCCTAGTTACAAAGAACAGTTGTACAAAACGGACCCTTTACCTTTCTAGATGTGTACTGTATCTCCTCTATTAGTTTTTGATATTTGCGAATTTCTTGCATTATTTTCTCATAACTCCGGTTCTCTTCAAGGAAAGCATCAGCATCTTGCTCAGCTTTTCTGGTGATCAGGAAGTCATACTTGTCATAGAGTCTGAGGTGCTCCTTGGGTGCCACACTCTCTCTCTCTATCACTTCCTTCACTTTTTCTTTGTGGGCTTCGACAATTTCATCCAGAATTACTGGCTTCAAGGTTGTTGGTTTAGACTTACTTTCCTAAACAAAGGGAAAAATAACATTCATTTTAAAAAATAAAGGTAACTGTATCATTTATCTTTGTAAAAATGCCAATCTTACTGTGTGTATTTGTGTGTGTGTACACACACACATACATTCCTAAAGTCTTTTTTATTTATTTTAAGATCTTATTTATTTGACAGAAAGCGAGAAAGCACAAGCAGGGGGAGCATCAGGAAGAGGGAGAGGAAGCAGCAGACTCCCCACCGAGCAGGGAGCTTGGCTCGGGATGCAGGACTCGATCCCAGGACCCTGGGATCATGACCTGAGCCCAAGGCAGATGCTTAAATGACTGAGCCACCCAGGTGTCCCTCTTTTTTATTTTCTAATCTCTATAGAAAGAGATTCAGTCTAATAGTATATTGAACACCTAAGTTTCATGGACTTTTTTTGTTTTCCTTCAAGGCTACCTAGTTGTGTTTTGGGTTTTCTGTATGCATGAAAGAACTATCACTTGAAAATACACACAAAATAAAAACACCAAAACCCACATTGTATTTGTGCAATTAAAAGGTAGTGCTTGCATTGTACTTTATTTTTAAAAAGTAAGCCAGCTCAATGTCATATCATCATATTCTCTCATCACAGTACTTTTTCACCTTGAGGAGTAATCTGTCTAGAACAAAGAAAAATTGTTTACTCATTCATTGACCTTTGATCTTTGATTCTGTGAACAGCAACTAGAAGAAACTAAAATCCCTGGTTACAAAATGTGCATTCTGCTATCACCATTAGAATAATGAATGAGATAACAACTTTTAATAAGCAAACAAATCTCAATAGCTTGTCTCCTCTTTTCAAATAAGAGGGCAAGGATATGTGCCTATAGGGTTTATTATCCTGAACCAAGTTACACTTAAAAATATACCTGCTCTACCTTTCATTTGGAAGAAGGGATTTTTCACTCTAACAAACAAAAATTATGATCAGTAGTGGATATTCTAGAGCATTCACTAGATACTATTAAAGGATTCCTTAGAGAACTGGGTAATTTATTCAGCTATCCAGGATGCATTTGCCCGCCATGCCCTCTAGGGGGATTTTAGGAAATCATAATGGTTAGAATTAGACCCTTCTTGAGAACATTAGTGAATCCCACCGCCGCCACCACCACCACTACAACGCTGGGCTCAGTAGATGCTTGGTGCCATCTTTCCTGGGGCCAGCGGGGTGGTGGTGGAGGGGAGACTCTGAGCTAAAGAAATCTATATTGTGTACTGTACACAAAGTAATTATTGGATCTAATGCAAGCTCATCAATACTCATTATATAATATTTCTTAAACGTATTAACAGCCTGCCTATAGGTCTATCTTTCTAAACCTAATTTTTAGATTTTATTTATTTATCAGAGAGAGGGTGGGGAGGCAGACAGAATGGCAGGCAGAGGCAGAGGGAGAGGCAGGCTCCCCGCTGAGCAAGGAGCCCGATGTGGGACTTGATCCCAGGACGCTGGGATCATGACCTGAGCCGAAGGCAGCTGCTTAACCAACTGAGCCACCCAGGCGTCCCCAGAAAGTATAATTTTGATATGAATTCTAATCAGTTCCTATCAAGAGTTAAGGGAAATGATATTTTGAATGAGACAGCTCAAGTATTCGAAAGTCTATCAAAATAGATCATGAGATGGTGATATGCTTGGATTCACAGCATCTTGGGCCCTTGTAGGTTTGTCTTCCAGGGGGAGAGAAATGTATTTTAATTTCACTTTTAGTTTCTATCAAAGATTATGATAAGAACACCTCTACAACCCACTTCTGCCATTGCTGTCAAAGGTCATCAAAATCATGTTCAGTCATCTTACTCGAAGTACCTTCTACATCATTTCCAAACCTGATTACTAGCAAAATATCCCTAGATGATTCCGGCAACATATTTCTGAGAATGAGCTATCATTGTGAATCCACATGTCTAGGGGCAAGAAGTGGTGGTGGTAGATTTGTATTTTTAAAATATCACCAGGTGATGCTGATATGTAGGATTTCAGAACCATTACTCCATGTAAAATGTAAGACTCCTCTCTCAAAATCTGATAACAGGGAAAAAGACCTGAGCAGTTTAAATTAACTGCTTAATCCCAGTTAAAACTTGTCATGTATTCCTCCTCACTTCAGAAGCCAGGAAACTTAGAGCCATATTTTGTAACCATTAAATCAAAGTAACTATATTCATTCAAATGATGGTAATACTTTTCTCAACTCTGAGCATGCCTAGTAACAATTATTAACTCGTTCTATTTGTCTGTTTCATAAACTCCCTCAAATCCTTATTGAAAACTGGCAGGGTATGCCTGGAGAAAGATACAATAGCTGAACTGAAATTAAACAAAGGCCAAAGTAAACTACATTTCTCCAGAGACTTCTATTTATGACAATATGAGGACTCTATAACCTGAAAATAACTATCTAGTTCAAAATATATAAGAATGCCAGAAAAGATGCCAAATATAACTTTTCTAATGCATAGCTAGGGAAGCAAAATAAAATAATAGGGAAAGTCTAGGGGCTAAACGTGAGGGAACACATGAGTTGGGAGGTAATTATGTGCGGAAGTGAACAACTGCCCTAGAGACTGCTGATCCCTGGTGGTCTAAGCTTTGTTTTAATGAGTCTCTAGTAAGATGGGCCTACGTGCAAGGGAGGGGGTGGCAGAATGGCTGTTAGGAAACAAAGCCTCAAGCCTGAGCAGAGAGGAACGTCACATTGGCTACCCTCACAGAAAGCCAAGAATACCGAAAGGTGATAGAAAATTTCAGAATGCTGAAAGGTGACAGAACCTCTGAATGAGGAACCAACAACATCATGCTTTGATCTTGTTTTTTGGTGGAGAAGAAAAAAGACTGTCGCCTTAAGATTGTGACCACCAGCTTGTTCTCATGCAGACTTGGTAAGCATTCACACTGCCCGTGTTGTCCACAAAATCCTTGGCAAGAATTTTATTTAAAAAATGGTCTTTGGGGGGTGCCTGGGTGGCTCAGTGGGTTCAAGCTTCTGCCTTCAGCTCAGGTGATGATCCCAGGGTCCTGGGATCGAGCCCCGCATCGGGCTCTCTGCTCAACAGGGAGCCTGCTTCCCCCTCTCTCTCTGCCTGCCTCTCTGCCTGCTTGTGTCTCTGCCAAATAAATAAATAAAATTTAATTTAAAAAAAAAAAAAAAGGTTGTTGGTCTGGAGAGACCTCCAGAGTAACTGTGAGGAGAATATGCAAATTCGGGAGGAACCACCTTAAATTAAGGCCTTAAGGACTTCCCTGCATGAAGTTCTTACATGTATGAGCCCATAATGATAAAGGAAAAACACCCATAGAAATAAACCACCATGAGCAAGTGTCAGATCAGTGAATGGCGAAGTGAAAGAGAAATGAATATATGACTAAACACAGGCGACAATAAAGTGACAAGTCCCATGTGACAACTTACTGGAATTCCTAGAAAATAAAAATATTGAAAAAATAGAAACTTTATGATGAAGATAAATATCCTCATAATGGATAATTTCACAATCACAATGTTGAATAAAATAAAACAAGTCACTGATTACAAGAGGACTCCACATATATACACAGACAAGGAAACACTCAATGGAAATTGTTTAGGGATATGCAGACAGGTAGCAAGTGTATCTTAAAATTTTCAGATTAAGAACGACAAAATTCAAGATTATGATTGTTTTGCTAGAAGGCAGAAGCCGAGAAGGTGAGCAGGGAAGGGCGGCGGGGAGCGGGAAGAGCTTAAAGGCATCAGTAATATGACATTTCTCTAGCTAGACTGTAAGTACACAGGGGTAGCTGGATTACCACTTAAAACTACACACTCGTCTCCTGGACCTTTTCCTGTACATGAAATATTTGTGAACTATTTTAAAAATAAAAAAGAGGGGTGTCTGTGTGGCATAGTCGGTTTTAGCTCAGGTCATGATCTCATGGTCGGGAGATCAAGCCCCGTTTTGGGCTCTGTGCTCAGGACACAGTCTCCTTCAGGTCCTCTCTCCTTCTCCCTCCCCCTCTGCCTGCCCAGCTCATGTGCACATATGTGCTCTCTAAAATAATACTTTTAGGGACGCCTGCGTGGCTCAGTGCGTTAAAGCCTCTGTCTTCATCTCAGGTCATGATCCCAGCATCCTTGGGATCAAGCCCTGCATCAGGCTCTCTGCTCGGCAGGGAGCCTGCTTCCTCCTCTCTCTTTGCCTGGCTCTCTGCCTACTTGTGATCTCTGTCTGTCAAATAAATAAATAAAATCTTTAAAAAATAAATGAATAACTAAATAAATAAAATAATATTTTTAACCCACTGCGCCACCCAGGCGCCCCTTAAAATAATATTTTAAAAAAATAAAATAAGAAGGAAATGAGAAAGCTACTGATTGGACTTACAAAGTTTGAAAACCTTTTAAGTTAAGGAATTATCAGACATGCTCGACTTGTATACTAGACTGCAGTAGCTCCCGTTGAAATACACAAGTTCAGCATAGCTTTGCTAAGTAAATGGCCAGAGAGAGAAGCGAAGTAGAATCTGTGATTTGAGAGTACAGACACTAATGCTGATGGGAAAAGGTATATGAGGAGAGTAACCAACTGGAGGACCGTCTGAAAGAGCTAGAGAAGTATCAGGGGCTGTGCAGCATGGCATGAGTACCACAGCCAACCCTGACTGCCTGCCTTAAACCTGAGCACAAACTTTAATTCCTTCCCTTAAGAAAAGTTTCAGTCCAATGCAAGACTAGACTAAGTAACTAAGTATATTGTAATGGAAATACTGTATTTTTTAATTAAAAGCTTCTCATAAGCCAATGTTGCCAAGCCATTTATATTCCGCACGGCAGAGGATACAGGTCTATGCCTTTTAGAAGTTGTTTGAAATGAATGTCATCATGAAAATTCAAGCAATCAGAATATCCCTGTTACTTACCCACTTGGAATACAGTTTTGTCTCAACTCTTGGCACAAAACTGACAGCCTTAATCATGGTATCATAAACATTTAGAAGGATGTCTCTATAGTCACTGAACTCAGGTTCAAACTTAATGGTGTCATTTTCAAGAATCAGCCTCATGATGAAACCGGGATGTTCAAAAGCTCTAACAGAATCCTGCCAAAAAAAAAAAAAAAAAAAAGTATACATGTATGTGAGTATATACATATATATGTATATATTCATATATATATATATATATATATATATGAATATATGAATGAATGGGGAGAGACTAAGCAGTGCAGTGGTCCCAGTTAGAACTCATGGGTTCTCACCTTTCCTCTTATGCCCTAGACAGTTAAGCCAATGAGGAGGTCTACTAGAAAGTGCAAGAGCACTTCCCAGCTAGACATGTTGGTGTTTAGTACCCACCAGGCCTACAGATCAACCAGAGTTGGGGTCAAGGTTTCAGAAAAAGGAGGATGTGCATAGCAGTGGGGCTCTGGAGTCATGCAAGAAAGAGCCTATGAGAACATTCAGATTCCCAGGCCCAGCTCATACTCAAACAGGACCTTCTCCCAGAAAGAAGAGAGTTCCTTGCAGAAACCTCCCCCAGCCATCATGGCCCAAATTTCCCAATGAGAAGAGTTTTCACTTCTCTTCACTAATCCTCACCAACTAGGTGATACCCGTACATCCTGAATATTCAGGTTGTTACTAAGTGTTTTTAAACAGCTAAGTGATCTGAAGATGTACTTCTTCTTCCACTGGTAAAGGGCTTTTTTTTTTTTTTTTTTTTTAATCTTCTTCCTCTTGAAAATAAATTAGTGGTTGAGTAGTGGTGTTATGGCACCATACTTACTGGTGGTTGTGCTATTAAGTCTGTGAAATCCTGCATGGAGACCAAAGTGAGTTCTTGCAGCTGTAAAGTCATAAGCGTAGCTGCGCAGTTGAAAAAAGATTCCAATTTGGCACTGCTGTCACTAGTTGGCAATTGCTTTTTTTTATTACCTTGGTAATAAATATTCTGAACTTCTGGAAACCACCTTGAAAGCACAAAAGACTTTTAAAAGTTAATACTTCCAGTGAATCACTCCTCTTACGTTAAGCATTAATAGTAACTTCTGGACATCCAAAGGTCTTCATAGAGAGCTCTATTGCTAAGACATTATCTACCCTCTGAAATGTAAGCACTAGCGTACTTCAATTTTTCTAGGAAAAGAAATTTTAATCAAGGCCAAGAGAAGATGACTCAACAATGTGATGTGGTGAGGAAAAAAAGAAAAAAACCCAACAACATCAAAAAATAAACCCTGACTCTAACTCCTGAAACTATGCTTTCTGTACTTTTTGAATAAAAGTTTATTGGATATTACAAAATACTATGCACCAGTCTCCAAAATGTTCTTTAGGGAATGGATTTGTTAGTATAAAGCTAAAATGTAAATAGCTGCTTAAACCAAGAGAGAGCTTATTTAGTTCAACTCACTTGGTACTATATGTTATTCTGTTTCACAATGACTTGAAAACAAGACAAATCAATAAAATCAAGTGTATTATTTTATTCCCCTTATTGTGAAACCCTGAAAGAATGACTGATTTAGAACAAAGTCTCAAACGTGTATGTAACCTTGTAATAGAAATGTAAATTCACATATAGATACATAATAAGTTTTTAGCTTATAAAACCACTAAAACTACAAAATTAAGGAATACCGATACTTCTTTCATAAGAGATCATGAATTTTTTTTAAATGGCAAATTCACATATAGATACATAATAAGTTTTTGGTTTATAAAACCACTAATACTACAAAATTAAGGAATACTGAATCTTCTTTCATAGGAGATCGTGAATTTTTTTAAAAACATAGTCCATATACTTTCAGGAGTTGCCAAATCCTTTCAATAAATATCTCAATTTTAAATGCATGTATTCATTTCTTTAACAAATATGTGTTTAATGTCTACATGCTAGAAACAGTTTCATGGGAAATGTAAAAAGATATGACATCATCTCCTATCTCTTATAAAAAAAGGCAATGAGTCATAGCAGAAAAACAGTCTTGAAGTCAACGGATGGAGATATAATTTTCCATGTAAGTAACAGAGAAGGGTTTTATAATGAAAATGGCGATTTCATTGATAGATGGCAATGGAATGAGAAGGACCGTGAGGAAAGGATCTGAAGTAGAAGCGGGATAATAAGAAAAATAGGTGGGTAAGTGGGGCTAATTTATCCAATAATTTCATTGTCTATAATAGAAGTGATAGAGAGATTTCTTCCAAGAAGATAGAAAGAAAGAAGTGGGGGGAAGTCTGAGAGGACTTTAGTAGAATTGGGAGCTGAACACGAGAAGTTGGGACAGCCTCACTCTCTAAAATGAGGCCATGGCAGATCTTTCTGCAGTAAGGTGTCCTTGTGGAAGCAACAGAAAATGAGGAAAACTAACAAATACTATATAGAGAAGAGTAATGCTACATTAAGAAAGGGGACCGAGAAACTTCCGGTAGTTTGGACAAGAGATGGAGTAAGTTTGGAGCTACAGAACTGGAAAACGAACAAATAAAAAGATATGTTTTAAAAATTATTCTGTCATTGTCCCAAAGATATTTACGGGGATCCCTATTATGTACAAAACACTTTGTGCAAAATATTAGTCAGTCTCCAAAGTGCCTTGAGGCTAAGAGAGGGAGGAAAAGATGAACACATAAATACATATTACAAAAGAAAGGCATTAAAAGAGAATAAAGGGTCAGAGGTATTTAGAAGAAAGTGATCATTTTTAAGGGGTAGCAATAGAGATTTCATAGAAGACGGATCATTTGAGCTGGGTACTGAAGGGCAGAAGAGAGGCTTCTCCAATAATGAGCCACATCAAGTACTGTAAATAGCATAAATCATACTATTTTGCTGATGGTATTCAAGAGGTTTTTTTTGTTAAATTTCCTTAACCTCTGATTCAGTTTGATAGAATTATGTGTGAAGATGGTAATGCTAAGAGTCACAAGTTTAAGAAGAAAGCAACTAAACAACTTCCAAATGTTCCTAGAATTCCCATCCCACAGATGAAAACAAAGAAGAGTCACTAATTTTTTTTAAAAATCGATAATTGGTTAAAAAGGAGAACAAAGAGACTTTATCCACTGAATACTTAACAGTTATAGACTGATGTTAGAAGTTATGTCTTCTTTAATTTAACAGGACTATTTCTCCAGGCATGGCCCAAGGTGAAAGTCTTTTCAGACCTGAGAATAGAAGCGCTAGGTTAGGTCCAGGTTGCAGAAGACCTTAAAAGGTAGGTTTAGAAATGGTGACTTATTTTGTCAACAAAAGGGAAGCACTAAATTAGGGGTTAGGACATGTCACATGACGGTGGTTTGTAGGCTACACAGGAGGCTAAAAGAGCCCAGCAAGGGTAGTTGCAGTGGGAATAAAAAGGCATATGCAAGAAAGAGGCTTCTGAGCGAAGATCAAGAACAGTTCGTGGTCCTCAGTCTAAAAAACATAAAAGGATTCAAAACATAAAAAATCATAAATCAGTAACAGAAGGACACTCTGGCAATATATAACTACATAGAAATGAAACAACACAATCCTGCATGGCCAGTCAAAAAGGAATTCATATGGGAAATCAAAAAATAATTTGAGATGAATGAAAATGAAAACAGCATTTACCAAAACTCACAGAACACAAAGAAAGCAGTGACTGGAGGAAGTTTATAGATGTCAACGGCTACATTAAAAATGAAAAAAATCTTAACTCAGTAACTAAATTCCACTAGAAAATGGAAAAAGAGAAAACTAAACTCAAAACGAGGAGAAAGGAAGAAATAAAGATTTGAGAAGGGGAAAAAATAGAGAATAAAAAAAGATAGAGAAAATCAACAGACCCAAAATTTGGTTTTTAAAAAGATCAGCAATATTGGGGAGGAGCAAGATGGCAGAGGAGTAGGAAACCCAAATTTTATCTCATCCCAGGAATTCATTTAGTTACCAAATCATTCTGAACACCTACAAACTCAACAGGAGATCAAAGAAAAGAATAGCAGCAATTCTATGAATGAATCTGGAAGGTAGGACTGCGAAGAAGAGAACCCTGGGCAATATTAGGGAAGAGAGACCACAGGGGAGAGAGAGCTTCTATCATCCGGCTACAGGCAAGTGATAGAGCAGTGGAGCAAAACTCTGAACATTAAGAAGTCTGCTCCACTGAGGGACGTCGCTCCAGCGGCTGAATGGGGGGAGGGGTGAAACCCTCACTGGGACTGTGTGGTCTCAGGACCCTTGGGGTCACAGAAAGACTGGGCAGAGCTCAGTGGCACAGCTCCCAAGTACTGGAGAGGGGAAGCCAGCTGCAAAGACAGAGCCGAGGAGTGGGCTCTCAGCTCAGGGTTGTCATAAATCATTATCTGTGGCACAGTTGGGCCACTACTCTCCAAGGAGGGACCCCACAACTAGCAGATCTGGGGAGACTCTCCTTCCTCCACTGGGAGGAGCAGCATGGGATCCTCCACAGGAACCTGCTGAGTTTGGACACTCCAAATGGGGTCATGTGCCAAAGACAGAAATGCTCAGTCACAGGCCAAGTGAGCATGAAGTGTGGCCAGGGACCAGGGAGAGAGGAGTGATTGACTGCTTTTCTCTGAGGCCACACTGAGGACTGGGGCCCTGGCCTCTCACCTCCTCTGGGGCCAGCGACTGGGAGGCCACCGTTTTCATTCTCATTCTCCAAATCTATACAGAAAGCTTTCAGGGAACAAAAGCTACCAGGAGCAAACCCAAGTGGATTATTCTGCCTGGCCCCTGGCAAGGTCAATGCAACTCTACCTCAGGCAAAGACATGTGAAAATCAGTGCAATAGGCCCCTCACCCAGAAGATGATCAGCAAGAACATCCAGCCAAGACCAAGTTTACCGATCAAAGAGAAGTGCAAATTTCTAGCATTAGGGGAATATAGCACATAGAATTCATGGCTTTTTCCCCATGACTCCTTAGTCTTTCAAAGTTAATTTTTAAAACTTTGTTTTTTTCTTTTTCTATTTATTTTTCGAATTTTTCTTCAACTACCATCTTATCAATTCCTTTTTAAAAATCTTTTTAGATTTTCAGTTTTACAGTCATATTCTATCCCTTCATTGTATTTAATCTTATTTTTTTATATAAATATAAGTTTTTCTCTTTTAAAATTTTGGGATACACTTTCTTCTGACAGATGAAAATATACCCTAAACCTGGTATATGACTTTGTTCTCGTCTCCTGCCTGATCACATTCTCTTTTTTTTCCCTAATTTTTTTCTTTTTTTAATGAATTTCTTAACAATTCCTTTTTAAAATTCTTTTTAAATTTTCATCTTTATGGTCATATGCCATCCCTCCATTGTATTTACCCTTATTTTTGTATATATATAAGTTTTTCTTTCTTTAAAATTCTGGGAAGCAGTTTCTTCTAATAGACCAAAATACACCCCAGACTTAGTGTGTGGCTCTGTTCTATTCACCACCCTCTTCCCATTTCTTTCCCCTCCAGTTTCAGATCTCTTCTGATTTGTTTATATTTTTCTGAAGTCATTGTTACCCTTTTAGCATTTTGTTCTCTCATTCTTCTATTCTTCTCTGGACAAAATGACAAAACAGGAAAACTCACCTCAAAAAAGAAAGAAAGAAAGAAAGAAAGAAAGAAAGAAAGAAAGAAAGAAAGAAAGAAAGAAAGAAGGAAAGAAAGAAAGAAGGAAAGAAAGAAAGAAAGAAAGGACAAGAGGCAGTACTGACTGACGGGAGCTTAATCAATATGGACATTAGTAAGAACTAGAGTTCAGAATGAAAGATACTAGCTGGGCTTGGGAAAAGCATAAAAGATACCAGAGAATCCCTTTCTGGAGAAATGAAATAGCTAAAATCTAACCAAATTGAAATAAAAAAGGCTATTAATGAGGTGTAATTAAAAAAAGAGGCTCTAACTGCTAGGATAAATGAGGCAGAAGAGAGAATTAGTGATATAGAAGACCAAATGATGGAGAATAAAGAAGCTGGATGAAAGAGAGATAAACAACTACTAGACCACAGGGTCTAGTGACAAGAGATAAGTGACACAATAAGATAAAACAGTATTAGAATAATTGGGATATTAGAAGAAGAAATGGAGGGGACAGAAGGTATATTGGAGCAAATTATAGCAGAGAACTTCCCTAATTTTGGGGAAACAGGCATCAAAATCCAGGAGCCACAAAGAATCCCCCTCAAAATCAATAAAAATAAGCCAACCCCCATCATCTAATAGTAAAACTTACAAGCCTCAGAGACAAAGAGAAATGCTGCTGCCCCTCGGAACAATTTGTTACTTAAACTGTAACCCCTGGAGGATTTTACTAGTTACCAAGCACATTTAGATATGGCCTTAAGAAATACATATACTGGCAACAGGTCTTTGGGGAGAAGGATGATGTACGACCATGAAGCTGGGCAGCTGGTGATGCCTGGCTCACTCAGGGCGGAAGGCCACCCCTTCACAGAAGCTGGGCAGCCAGGAACACCTGGCCCGCCCAGGGCGGAAAGCCGCCTGCTTCAGGGAAGCCGAGCACCTGGGAACGCCCAGTCAGCTCAGGGTGGAACGGAAAACCGCCTGCTTCACTTATCCGTTATTGCTCCTTTCTCTTCCCAGAAGCACCTGTTGTTAGTTAGATGAGTCCTTTGAATTTGCTTGTTTAACTATTAACTCTATCCTTCTCCTTGTTGGTCTGCAAGACGTGACTAACGTTTGACCTTCACCAATCCTTCTGTTGGCTATTGTTTTCTATCCAATAAAAGTGAGACTGTGGAGTTGCTCGTGGCAGCAGTCCTTTTCAACTGTTGTCCCTTGCTCCCAATCTCTTGCAGCTGACTTGTTTGTACCTAATTCTTCTCTCGTCACTGACTGGAAGCAGCAGAGAAAATATCAAAAGCAGCCCAGGACAAGAGGTCTGTAACCTACAGTGGTTGAAACATTAGATTGGCAGCAGACTTATGGCAGCCTGCCAGGTCAGAAAGGACTGGCACAATATATTCAGAGCATTAAACAAGAAAAGCATGCAGCCAAGAATACCATACCCAGCTAGGCTATCACTGAAAATAGAAGAAGAGATGAAAAGCTTCCAGGACAAACAGAAACTAAAAAAAAATTGTGAACACCAAATCAGCCCTACAGCAAATATTGAAAGGGGTCGTCTGAGCAAAGAGAGAACCTTAAAGTAACAGACCAGAAAGGAACAGAGACAATATATAGTAACAGTCACCTTACAGGCAATACAGTGGCACTAAATTCATATCTGTTAATAGTTATCCTGAATGTAAGTGGGCTAAAAGCCCCAATCAAAAGACAAAGGGTATCAGATTGGATAAAAAAATAAGACCCATTGATATGCTGTCTACAAGGGACTCATTTTAGACCCAAAGACATCTCCAGATTGAAAGTGAGGGGGTGTAAAACCATTTACCATGCTAATGGACATCAAAAGAAAGCTGGGGTGGCAATCCTTATATCAGATAAATTAGATTTTAAACCAAACACTATAATACGAGATGAGGAAGGACACTATAGCATACTCAAAGGGTCTGTCCAACAAGAAGATCTAACAATTTTGAATATCTATGTCCCTAACAGAGGAGCAGCCAATTATATAAACCAATTAATAACAAAATCAAAGAAACACATTGATAATAATACAATAACAGTAGGACATGAAAACCCCCCTCACTGAAATGGACAGATCATCTAAGCAAAAGATCAACAAGGAAATAAAGGCTTTAAAGGACACACTGAACCAGATGTACTTCACAGATCTATTCAGAACATTCCATCCCAAAGCAACAGAATACACATTCTTCTCTAGTACACATGGAACATTCTCCAGAATAAATCACATCCTAGGTCACAAATCAGGGCTCAACTGGTACCAAAAGATTGGGATCATTCCCTGCATATTTTCAGACCATGATGCTCTGAAGCTAGAATTCAATCACAAGAGAAAAGTTAGAAAGAACTCAAATACATGGAGGCTAAAGAGCATCCTACTAAAGAATAAATGGGTCAACTGAGAAATTAAAGAAGAATTTTAAAAATTCATGGACACAAATGATAATGAAAACACAACTGTTCAAAATCTCTGAGATGCAGCAAAGGAGGTCCTAAGAGGAAAGTATATAGCAATACAAGCCTTTCTCAAGAAACAAGAAATATCTCAAATACACAACCTACCCCTTCCCCTAAAGGAGCTGGAGAAAGAACAGCAAAGAAAGCCTAAACTCATCAGGAGAAGAGAAATCATAAAGATCAGAGCAGAAATCAATGAAATAGAAACCAAAAAAACAGTAGAACAAATCAATGAAACTAGGAGCTTGTTCTTTGAAAGAACTAATAAGATTGATAAAACCCGGGACAGACTTATCAAAAAGAAAAGAAAAAGGACCCAAATTAATAAAATCATGAATGAAAGAGGAGCGATCACAACCAACACCAAAGATATACAAACAATCATAAGAACACATTATGAGTACCTATATGCTAGCAAATTAGACAATCTGGGAGAAATGGATACATTCCTAGACAAGTATAAACTACCAAAACTGAACCAGGAAAAAAAAATAGAAAACCTGAACAGACTCACAATAAATAAGGAAATTGGAGCAGTAATCAAAAATCTCCCAAGAAACAAGAGCCCAGGGCCAGATGGCTTCCCAGGGGAATTCTACTAAACATTTAAAGAAGAATTAATACCAACAAAAACTATAGGCCAATGACCCTTACGCACATACACACGAAAATCCCCAACTCAATCCAACAGCATATAAAAGGAATTATACTCTATGGCCAAGTGGGATTGGGATTTATCTCAGGAATCAGATTAGTTCAGTACATGAAAACCAATGTAATGTATTAATAAAGTAGAAAAATCTATTTCAGCTGCAAAAAAAAGCCACACACACACACACACACACACACACACACGGCAAAATCTGTGGTCTTATATGATAAAAACAATCAACAAACTAAGTATGAAAGGGAAATTCCTTAACCTGATAAAGGGAAATTACACAGCTAACTAAATGCTGAAAGACTGAAAGCCTTCCCCTAAAATCAGGAACAAAACAAGGATCTCTGCCCTTGCAACTTCTTTCAACACTATACTGGAGAGTCTAACCAAAACAATTAACCAAGGACAAGAAAAAACCACACAGATAAGAAATGAAGAAGTAGAGCTGTCTATTTGCAGATAACACAATCATATATATATATCTATATATAAAAGATATGAAGTTTACACATAACCGCCCCCAAAAAAAATCATTGGTACTAATAAACAAGTTTAGCAAGGGTGCAGGATACAAGATCAGTATACAAAAAGATAATTAGACTTTATCAAAATTAAAAATATTTGTGCCTCAAGATGCCTGGGTGCCTCAGTCAGTTAAGCAACCAACTCTTGATCTCAGCTCAAGTCTTGATCTCAAGGTCATGAGTTCAAGCCCCATGTTAAAAAAAAAAAAAATACCTCAAATTTATGCCTATCAAGAAAATGAAAGGATCAACCACATAATGAGAGAAATATCTGCAAATCGTGTAACTGAGGGCTTAGTATCCAGAATATATCAAGAACTCTTAAAATTCAACAATAAAAAGATTACTCAATACAAAGTAAGCAATGATCTGAATAGACATTTATCCAAACAAGATAAACATATGGACAATAAGCATTTGAAAAGATACTCAATATAATTAGTCATTAGGGAAATGCAAATCAAAACCTCAGTAAGATAGAACTTAACATCTACTAGGATGACTATATATAATCAGAAAGATGGACAGTAACAAGTGTCGACAAGGATGTAGAGAAAGTGGAATCCTCATACATTGTTGGAAGGAACATAAAATCTAACAAACGCTTTAGGAAACACTGTGGGAGTTCCTCAAAAAGTTAACCATAGAGTTATTATATAACCCAGTAATTCTACTCCTAGGTATCTACCCAAAGAGAACTAAAAACATGTTTATAAAAATGTTCATAGCAGCATTATTCCTAATAGACAAAAGATAGTAACAACACAAATGTCCATCTACTGATGAGTGGATAAACAAAATGTGTTAGATCCATACAATGAGATATCATTTGGGGGGCACCTGGGTGGCTTAGTGGGTTAAGCCTCTGCCTTCGGCTCAGGTCATGATCTCAGATCCTGGGATGGAGCCCCACACCGGGCTTTCTGCTCAGTAGGGAGCCTATTTCCCCCTCTCTTTCTGCCTGCCTCTCTGCCTACTTGTGATCTCTCTCTCTCTGTCAAATAAATAAATAAAATCTTAAAAAAAAAAAAAAAAAAGAAGAAATATCATTTGGCCAGAAGAAGAAATGAACTATTGATATATGCTATAACAGGGTGAACCTTGAAAATATCATGCTTAGTGTATGAAGTGAGACATAAATGAATACATATTATATCATTTCGCAGAGATGAAATGTTTAGAATGGGGACAGAAAATGTACTAGTGATTGTCAGGCCATGTTGGAGGGGAAATCGGGAATGACTGATAACAGATAAAACGTTTCTTTTGGGGGGTGATAGAATTAGTGGTGATCACTGCAAAACCTTTGAATATATTATAAACTACTGAAATGTACACAAGAAGGTGGTGATTTTATGGTGAGTGAATTATACCTCGATTTTAAAAAGTAGTTAGCAATACACTGACTATGGCTGGAGGCAGGGTAGGGGTGGTAAAGATGTAGACGATAAGCAACAGATAGAAAAAGTCACAAAGTTTTCAGCTTGGCCTGGGAATGGTCTAGAACAAGAAGAGTAGCATGCTTGGAAGAAAGAATTACCACTGTAATGGAAATGCTAATATTTAGATGCTGACGTGATATTCAACAGGAGACATATAGTATGAGGTTAGTAACAAAGGCCTAGAGCTCAAAAAACTTAAGATCTTGAGACAGATAAGGCAGATGAAACCTTGACATTGCCAGGATATAAAGAAGACTCACAAGAGTAAACACCTGAGAGGCCCCCACTCTTGGGAATAGTAAGAACAAGCACAGCGAGGAAACAAACAAACAAACAAACAAACAGAAAAACCAGAGGCACAGGGACCTAGAAAAACAGCTTCCAGAAGGCAGGGGTGATAAACCACAATAAATGCTGAATAGAAGCAGAGAATGAGTACTGAGAGAAGACATCTGGGTTTGGCGTAGATACCATAATTAATCATTTGCTAACTGTTTTTCCATTGTGGTAAGCTGGTGCTCTACCTTTTAGCCATGATAAACACATTCTGGTTCACTATTTAAAGCACAGTCAGAGTGTTTTCCCCTTAGAATAAATCAGGGAGCATTGAGGCTACAGCAAATCAATCTACAACTCTCCACAAAATTTTCAGCAAAGGTTTTATTCTGCTCTGTACTTTGACACCCAATTTACCAAAATTTATGGTGGTAATGTATTCCTGGACTATAACCCGAAGTTACCGATCAAGAAAATTTATCGGTTTTATGTCCTTAAGGGGTCATTTTCTTCTCTGTAATTAATTATGGGGTTTCATTCTATAGCTCTCATCTATTTGTTTATGTTAACTAAATACTAATATTAAATAAAATTCTAAAGTTCTTTCAAGTGACTTCAGACAAAGAATTTGATTCTAAAATATTGGAGAAAAACAACAAAGATGCAATCTTTAGCTATCAGGATGTATCTCTAAGTAACTTATGAAAATCATGAAACCATGCTGGAGTTTCATGCTCTCTGCTATCTGAAATTTGAGCTAATTTTAACATCCTATTTATAATAACTCAACAACCCATGATAGAAACATTTTCCTGTATTGTTTCAGAGCATACTGTCTGGCACCTACATTGGTAATTATCATATGTGACTATTCCATTTTTAAGAGTCGAGCCAAGATGTTTAATTATCATGTGATAAGTCTAACCTCTCAGTGTGATCGTAAACTCCTTTAAAAAATATATTTTCCCTACCTAATAGTGCTTTAAACTTCTTTCATTCCCCATCCAAAAGCAAAATGAAAGAGGTAGAGTGCCTTAAATGTAATATTAATAGTAGATGTCGAATATCTAGCAAATGGATTAGTTGATGATCATTCTCTCCATGGTATTCAACCCCTCTCACAGAGCAGAAGTAGAAACCAGAATTGAGAGAAAAAAACATAATCATTTTAGTTCCTTCACAATCTATGTTGTGTAGAACATCTGGGTAGACAGTACAGACCAATTCAGTTAAAGACACTATACTTAGTTCTTGAACAGAAGTAATTACAAACTTGTTAAAATCAGATTTTCTAAATGCAGTTAAAATGTAGTTCCCCGCCAATAACATTTTTAAATTTGTGCTTTCCTCCATGAAATTTTAAAACTTTACATTTTAAGGAGAGTCTCTTTAGCAGATTCCATGTGTTTCATGACAATGGTCTGAAATATTGACAGTTCTAATGCATCCTGGCGATTATGAAATTCTTCTACATCAACTAAACGTAATTTTCTGCAAGACATAAAAATAAACAATAATTAAGGCAGGAGATTTTTTTGCATTAAATATTTTTGTTAACTGATCTCAAAAATATAATATTCCTCGGTTTTATCATTAAAATTTGTGTTTAATAAAATTAAATAGTTAAGAACATAAAATTTTTAAAATTTTAATTTTTAAAATAATGTAATTAAATTTGATAAGAACACAACATAAGATTATGAAACACTATTGTGAAGTAAAACAGACTTGAAATAACTGGGATTTGGTAGAAAATTTAGACTGATTTTTGCTTTCAAATCAGAATAATTGCAACAGGAAAAGAGGTAAAGCTCAAAGCTTAAGAAAGCTCACTATACCTGAAACAAAATTGTACCCACTCTGGAAAGAAAGTAACCTTGCATTTTAGGGAGCCATGTAGTGGGGGAATTCTCATACCTGATTAAGACCTAATATATCAGTCTTTTGATCCTGTCTGGTTTTGACTTTTATTATGTTCAGTTACCAACATACAGTACACCATTAGTTTTTGATGTAGTGTTCAAGGATTCATTATTTGTTTGCTCATCACATCATCTAGTTATCCTATCCCCCACCTCCCTCCCTTCTGTAACCCTGTTTCTTTTGTGGAATCCAGAGTCTCTCATGGTTTGTCTCCCTCATGAATTTTAAGAAAACATAGTGCTTCCTCTAGTCAACAGTTTCCCACACACCTTCTTTTCTGACTACAGTGCTATGGATCTTTGTTATGTACATGACTTACACATTTAAGAAGTTTCTATTGTGGGCTCTATGCTGGATGTGGACCCCAATTCAAAAAAATAATAATAATTTTCTGTTGGGGAAATTGGGCAGCCACATGCAAAATAATGAAATCGAACCCTTATCTTATACCATACTCAACAATGAACGCAAAATGGATTCAAGGCAGGAATGTAGAACCTGGAACCATAAAACTCCTAGAAAAAAACATGGGTGATACATCCCTGGACACAAGTGTTGGCAATGATTTTTTGGATCTGATGCTAAAAGCAAAGGCAACAAAAGCAAAAAATGAACAAGTGTCACTACATCAAACTAAAATGCTTCTGCACAACAAAAAATCAACCATTAACAAAATGAAAAGGCAATCTATTGAATGGGAGAAAATATTTGCAAATCATATACTGAAAAGGGGTTAATATCAAAAATTTATAAAGAACACATAAAACTCAATAGAAAAAAATCTGATTAAAAAATGGGCAGAGGATCTGAATAGACATCGTTCTAAAGAAGACATACAGATAGCTAACAGGTATATGACAAGATGTTCACATTACTAATCATGAGGGAAATACAAATCAAACCACAGTGAGATTGTCCCCCCACACCCGTTAAAACGGATATGAAAAAAGGACAGGAAATAACATGCATTGGTGAGAATGTGGACAAAAGAGAATCCCTGTGCACTGTTGCTGGAAATGTAAATTGGTGCAGCTGCTATGGAAAATAATACAGGGTTCCTCAAAAAGTAAATAATAGAACTACCAGATTATTATACACCAATTCTACTTCTGAATATTTATCTGAAGAAAATGAAAACACAATAAAAGAATAATGTACACCCATGTTCATTGCATTATTTCTAATAGCCAAAACATGGGAACAATCTAAATGTCCATTGACGGGTAAACAAAATGTGGTGTACATATATACACAGTGGAATAATATTCAGCCATAAAACAGAATGAAAGCTTTCCATTTGAGGCAACATGGATAGAGCCTGAAGGCATTATGCTAAGTTAAATAAGTCAAATATAGGAAGACAAATAAAGAACTTTATAAACTCCTATGTGCAATCTAAAACGACAAAAACTGAGCTCACGGATATAGAAAACAGATTGGTGGTTGCCGGAGGCAGGGGATGGACGGTGGGCAACATAAGCTTCACTTTCTTAGACATCTTCCTTTTATTTTTAGTTTTTTAAATATTTTATTTATTTATTTGTCAGAGAGAGAGAAAGAGCACAAGCAAGGGGAGAAGCAGGCAGAGGGAGAAGCAGGCTCTCTGCTGAGCAGGGAGCCAGATGTGGGACTTGATTCCAGGACCCAGGGATCATGACCTGAGCCAAGAGCACATGCTTAACTGCCTGAGCCACCCAGGTTCCCAACATCTTCCTTTTATATTCAACTACTGTAGTTCCTAGCCTATGGCAATTTCCACATATATGTACCTACAAGCTATACATACATCTTCATATATGCACACTACTTTTCAAGCAAAAATGCCCATATGCTATGTAGGCTGTGACGTATTACAGATGCTCTGTCTGACACTCGGCGGGCTCAGTCAGTGTCACTACTGAAGCACAGGCACTTGCACCTTCTGTCTACAAGCATCCCCTTTCAGCTTCCCACACTCTTGCATTTCTGCAGTCGTTCAGATGACGTTTGCATCACCATTCTCCATACCTCTGCCACACACAGAGATGTCCCATACTTTCAACACCTGCTGAGAGCCCAAACACTTTTCATCTAGAGGAAGGATGCCCTTTATAGTCAACGCTGGCTCCTACTCTGAGAGGCAGTGCTGCTGACTGCCTGCCCCACTCAACATTCTCATAGAGTGAAAATGACTCATGTCTACGAGGGCAACATTGGAATTGGTGGAGTCCTCTTCCTACCCACAGACTGCAAAGCTTCTTTCTCATTTGTCTTCACCCCAGATGCCCTGAGGTTTGCTTCAGTTGCTGCTACTAATACTTCTGCCACTATGACCATGGACAACAGGTTTGGGCATATCCATTGTTTACTGTTTTGTTTTGTTTTTTATCTCAACTTTGTTCCCTTTTTCTTCCCCTTCATTTTCTTGTCTCTTGCCTCCTGACGTTGGCCAACAAAGTCTAGCCCGTTGTGGACAGTACTAGGCACTACAGCCTCACCCGCCTGCATCCACTTCAGTGTGTCCTGGCAATTCCAAAGAGATCCATATCTATAAATGGATATTAAAAAAAAAACACTGGCATTGTTGTGAAAATGAAATATATATATCACTGTATGAAAACATCCTTCGTGAGAGCGATACTATACAATGTGACCTCATGACTGCATGCAAAATTAAATCATGGCCAAATTTAAGCAAAGAAGTCCACATTATACAATGGAAAGCTAAAAGATGTTCTAACAGTATTCAGTCTGACCAACAAAAGCCATTTTTATGCTATGGATATGTGTGCCTGTGTGTGGATGCACATAGGTATTTGATAATATGAGTACACATAAAAATAATGAAAGATATCCCACTAGATGGTTATCATGGGTCTTTAGACTGGTGGAAAGGAAGGCAGAGATGAGGAAAAGAAAGGCTGCGGGAAGTCAGGCAAAGTAAAGACTGCACTTAAAAAGTATATATGAGGGACACCTGGGTGGCTCAGTTGGTTAAGCCGCTGCCTTCAGCTCAGGTCATGATCCCAGCGTCCTGGGATCGAGTCCTGCATTGGGCTCCTTGCTCCGCAGGGAGACTGCTTCTCCCTCTGCCACTCTGTCTGCCTATGCTCACTCTCTCTCTCTCTCTGACAAATAAATAAATAAAATCCTTTTTTAAAAAAGTATATATGATCACATTTACATGTTTATGTAAAGTTACATATGTAGCTGCATATTTAATTAAAATTTGTTTTTTAAAAGGCAGACAGGGACAGAGCGAGGAAGGGGCGGGCCTTGGACAGCACAAATCATTCTACCTGTGAGAAAACAGAATGCCAGGGAGGACAAGGGGTGAAGAGAGAAGCTATAATCAGATGGTGGCAGAGCCCAGGCAAGGAGCTTGGCTTCCTAGAGCAGATGGCAGGGGTAGGGCTAGAAAGGTACGCTAAAGAGCCTAACTCTGGAAGGAGTTCAGAGAAGTTGGTTGGGGAGGTGGCCCTAGGGCATGTCCTGGGGTTTCCCAGGGTGGGGCCAAGAGCTGCCTTCTGCCACGGCCATAGCTTGAAAGACAGTAGCTTTCCTTCTGCTGGTTTTGGGAGGCAGAAAAATGTGCCCACTTGCTGCGCCCTTCGGCCCACAGCATACATACAGTAGAAACCAGGAGACCCTGGAGAGCGGGTCACTTGTCACAAGGGCTGCAGATGTAGGGGTTGAAAATGTTGGGGTGGGGGTGGGTAAGACCACCTGGGACACAAGATGCCTCCTCTGGCATAAGGCAGGACTGATCCAGGTTCTGAGGTTCCTGAAGGAAGGCCTTCTTTAAGAAAAATAAATATAGATTTGTATTACTTTTGTACATTTTCTAAAACCATGTCTACGGGTGCACGTTGCTAGGATGCCCACCAGTGCCTTAGAAGAGGTCATGCAAGGGTGGGCGGGAGCATGAAGTAGCAGCTTCTAAACTGTGTGGTTGATGGTCCTCAGCCTGGGCAGCAAGCATGTCAGCTCCACGGCGCCCACCAGCATCCGCATCCCACTGCGCCAAGCACTTGCCAACGTGTGGCTGTACCTTCCCCACCGTGACAAGGTCTATGAGGTGATGCCTAACTTCCTGCTGTCACCCAGGAACTTTAACTCATGCCATTAAGGTGTGCCATATTTACTAGGTTCCTAACCATCTAGATGACTGTAGCAGCTAATGGTCTGTGGGATTTAAAACACAGCATGACAATATAGACCCTTAAGGGTGATCACCTTAAGTCTGCATGGTAATGAGATACCGGACGGGAGTAGGCGGGGAACTGAGTCAGAGGTCAAAGACAATGTTCCTGATTTACTCTACCACTACATTGCTGATTTAAAACCATGTTTGAATACTGATGGTTAAGTTTGTAGTTATTTTTTTTTTTTTTTGCAGTTGAAATAGTAAAAGAAACAATTAAGATGTGACAAAATAGCTTTTATTGCTCTTTTAAAAAGAAGCTCAAGGGGCGCCTGGGTGGCTCAGTGGGTTAAAGCCTCTGCCTTCGGCTCAGGTCATGATCCCACGGTCCTGGGATCGAGCCCCACACCGGGCTCTCTGCTCTGCAGGGAGTCTGCTTCCTCCTCTCTCTCTCTCTCTGCCTGCGTCTCTGCCTACTTGTGATCTCTGTCAAATAAATAAATAAAATCTTAAAAAAAAAAAAAAGAAGAAGAAGCTCAAGAAGGCCAGAAATACTCACTTAAAAGTCCCGTGCCACAAATCTAGCACTGCCAACATTGTAGGGTTCAATGTGTTCAAGTGATCCTTAATATAATTGCTTGCAGCTAAAAATGATTTCCTCCAAGGTTTTGGAAGAACTTCCATTCTGAAAACAAAGAAAAAAGAATCAACTATCTCTAAAAAATCAGAAAAAAACATTGTCATGCATACTTTCTGAATAATAATAGCTTCCTTTTTTTTTTCTTTAGAGAGAGAGAACGGGGGAGGAGGAGCAGAGGGAGAGAGAGAACTTTCAGCAGGTTCCATGCCCAGCACAGAGCCTGACTTGGGACTCAAACTCACAGCCCTTAGATCCTGACCAAGAGTGGGTTGCTTAACCCAGTGAGCCACCCAGGCACCCCAATAATGGTTTTACTTTAATAAAAAGTATTATGTATCCCTGACAATAATAACAAAATACATAATTATGTATGGAAGATACATAAAGGCCATACTTTCTATGGCCTAAGCCATATGATTTTAGAATAATTAACACATGAAATTATACTTGAATCCTTTTCTTTTTTTTAAGATTGATTTATTTGAGAAAGAGTTCATCAATCAGGGGAAGAGGAGCAAAGGGAGAGGGAGAACCAGGCTCCCTACTGATCAGGGAGCCCCACACAGGGCACAGTCCCAGAGCCCCAAGATCATGACCTCAGCTGAAGGCAGATGCTCAACCAACAGAGCTAACCAGGCACCCCTGAATCTTTTTTTTTTTAATTTTATTTATTTAAGTAATCTCTTCACCCAACATGGGTGCTCAAACTTACAACCCCGAGATCAAGGGTCACATGCTCTTCTGACGGAGCCAGCCAGGTGCCCCATAAACTTGAATCATAAGTTAACTTGAATCATAAAGTAACTATTTTCCCTTTAAATACTTGGTCAAGTTCACAAGTAACTCAAAATGATCAAATAGAAACAGTAGCCAACTTTTTCTCATATACGTCTTGAAAGAGGTAATTTGAAGACACAAAAAGTTTAAATTTTTTTTAAAACATCTTAAGTATTGCATGGAGCACTGGGTATGGCGTATAAACAATGAATTTTGGAACACTGAAAAAAAAAATAAAATAACAATACAAAAAATATATATATATATAGTCCAGCCTACCTGTGGAAATCCCCTTTAACTTAATCTCTGTTAATGTGTAAAGGACACCCAAAATTACCGATGCTAAGGTCCTTATTTGAAGACATTTACTCTGTAACTCCTTTGACATGCATAGTCATCCTTGACACATTAAAGATATGCCATTTTCACCTTTCAGAATGTATTTAAACCTCTATATTTTATGCCTACAATATTTTCTTCTCATGATTTTAAACACTGAATCTCACTTTATTATGTGTACGCTTATCTTGGTTTTTCAGTTGTAGTCATTCCACCTTTACAACTACAAAAGGTGATTTTGGTCCCTTCACAGGAGAAAAGCTGTTCTCCACATAGGATATGTTGGAAAGGACCGCATAATTTTTTCTTGCCATTATAGGAAAACAATCTGAGGCACTTTCAAATAATATGAAAGAAGCAAAACTGAATTATTACTAAATCATAAAAATGTAAGTTCTATTCCTCAAACTATTTAAGAGATTTATTCCTAAATGGGATTTAGGGATTAGGGAAAATATATAGTGAGTGTACTTTTCTATTATGTGTCCTATATTTTAATCTATGTAATAAATTGCAATATGTTCTATATACACACATATTTTTTGTAATGTTCCCAGTATGATTTGTGCATTCCAATTGCCATCAAGTTCTTATATCCCTATTGTATCCAAAGCCTGTGCTAGTAGCTATGGAAATACAAGGATCTATATAAGCTTCTTTCACCAGGGTACTTATGTTTTAACCACATAGGTATCCATCTCTCTGTCTACCCATCTACCCATGGATTTGTAAATAAAACATACTAGGGCTTAAATACACAAACTTAATAAGAATAATCAGTTGTATAAATGAAGTATATAGGTTATAAACATATATATGAGAAATACAATCAGTGTATAAATAAATACACATACATAGAAACAGTCATATAATTAATATTCTTAGAGAAAGTTAATCACTTACTCTGCGCGATGGGGTGGAATTTCAGCTGTTTTTTTATCTTCTTCTTTTTCCCTAGGATCTTTCAAAACAAAATCAACTAAAAGAAAATTGAAAAGTTCTGATAAACATCCTTATATTAATTATGGCACATTTCCAAGCAATTGCAAAACTAATTCCACTAAAATCAATTATTTAAATTATGTTATTTAAAATAATGGAGCCATTTGTGCATATATCAGACAACAAAAATATTTATGAGAAAACCCATGACGTCTGTGTCTTTGAGAGTATATGTTCCCTCTCTTTAACAACAGGCTCCTATTATTTCATTTGAAAATAATAATTGGTTTTAAAATTACATTTTCCTTCATAGCTATTCTACCAAAAGTAGTTTTCATTGAAGGCCAACAATAAAGAATCACAGCAGTTTCCTTTCACTGAGGAAACTTACCATATTGTTTTGTTCTCTTTTAAATTGCATAAAAACATAAAACAAGCCTGTTATAAAATCAGTAAAGGGAGCTGCTTCTGCTTCTATCTTATGGTCATTAATCCACAGTTAATTCTAATTTTCCTACCTTTAGGTGCTCTTTCTAAAATGCCAATGTTAACACCCCTCTTCTTAAAATCCTTTGGTGACTCTGCTTTAATTTTGAATGTTTTAAAAAGGCATTGAGTGCCCTTAAGATTCTGTCCCCTTCCCAAATGCACTCTATGCTTTGCCATCACGGCTGCTGCAAGCCTGAAGAGTCTTTCATGCGTGTCTGCCACATGTCACACCGTTTTCTCAGTGTGAGCACTGTCTCGTGTTTGGTTTGTATTTCGAGACAGTTCAGGCACCTCCAGATTTCTTCCTACCAAGTCTGGCATGAGCTTCTGTCCCTTACAGCACATCCTGTTTCCCCCCTTCCCACGCCTACCACTCTACTTTGTAATTAATGATTTGTCCCTCTCCCTCATTTCCACAATGAACTCCTTGGAATCAAAGATTTGCCTTTTTATTTTTACATTAGCAGGACACTCAATAAGAGTCTTAAATTAAGTAAATGCCTTCCTTAAAAGGTTCCCAGGCAACTCCAAAACATGAGGATTTCTCCAGCTTTGAATACATTATCAATTATACCAGTTTTACAATCCCAGTTAATTGGAGAACTTTTTTTTAAAGTATAGATTTAAATTATAGTTTTAATTCAGATGGACTCAGAAATGAGTATGTGGAAAACGATTCTGATGTTTAGTCAGTCTTAGAATCCAGTGGTCTATACCAGGAATCAGCAAACTTTTTATGTAAAGGGCTTGAGTATCAATACCTTCAACTTTATGAGCTACAAGGTCTCCATCACAAATACTCATCTCTGCTCTTATAGATCAAAAGCAGCCCAAACCATGTGCAAATGAATGCGTAGGACTGTACTGCAATAACATTTATTTACAAAAACAGGTAGTGAGCTGGACTCGACCTGTGAGCTGTAGTTTGCCAACCCCTAGTCCATAACAACAATTTTCAATTAATCACCTTCCAATAATGATAGCAATAATATTAATGTCAGTTAAATAATTAAATTTTAGAATTTCCTCAGTTCTAGAATTTACTCAGTTTTTACTGAGTGGATGTAACACTCAAAAAAAAAAAAAGGGGGGGACGCCTGGGTGGCTCAGTGGGTTAAGCCGCTGCCCTCGGCTCAGGTCATGATCTCAGGGTCCTGGGATCGAGTCCCGCATCGGGCTCTCTGCTCAGCAGGGAGCCTGCTTCCTTCTCTCTCTCTCTCTCTGCCTGCCTCTCAGTGTACTTGTGATTTCTCTCTGTCAAATAAATAAATAAAATCTTTAAAAAAAAAAAAAAAGATGGGATTTAAAATTTTCTTGCTGTACTTTATTAAAGAAACCTGCCTAAGATCTTAAGCAATGAAATAGCAATGCAAAAAGCAGAATAAATCTATGAATGCTTTCAAGTATAGGTATTAACTTTCAGTTAATAAGACACATTCAAATTAGAAAACAAATACTGATTTACCTATGGATTTTTTTACACTAAGAAGATAATCTTCTCTCATTTCATCAGATAATGCAAGTATGCTGTTGGTGAGGACTTTCAGATGTTGGGGGACTAAATTCAATACATGCTCTAGCCAAGAATCTTCCATTGGGGCTACATGGTCTGTATCAATTCCATGGTGAATATAATAGTAATATCTCTGCATAAAGAAGATGGAGAAATATAAATGTGTTTAGTTCTGTAGTGAAAAAAGTGTGTTCATTAAAAAACAACAACAAAAACAAACAAAAAACACCTACTGAGCAAAATCAAAACTTTAGGCAAAGTATTTACAAATCATAAAAAAAGTATCTTGTGTAATTCATGGAGGTATTTTTTGAGATCCCCTAAGTTAAAAAACAACAAAAAAAGGATAGTTCATGAAAATTAAAGCTCATCTCAGTTCATAATTACAATGAAAAATATCAAATTATATTACCAAATATAGGATGTACTAAGAAGAATCCATGCTGAAGTAGAATTTAGTGCTTTATAAATGTGTGAAAATGTCATAGTTTTTGTCCTTTTATTATTGATAATCAAGTCAATCTTACAAGCTGCAAGCAAATCGGTAACCCTATACATTAAGCTCAGAAATCTATGACAGGACTGAGGAAATCTCCAACTGACCAATAGTCCATTTATAATTTTACAGCTACTATTAAATGTGTACATAAACATTCATTTTAAGACATGTTAGTATTTCTCTAACAGACATTTAACTTTGGTATATTTTCATAAAGTTTTACATGTCACTCATTAGAAAAATTTTAAACATCCAAGTATTTTTTCAAAATACTTCCAAATCAGCAATGTTAGAGTCTTCGATATTTATATTTTTAAAAATTCTTCTGTATTCAAAATGCTAGAATAATTATATTTTTAAGTGGGTTAATATGCTCTGTAAAGTATACTTCATATAACTAAGAGAATGTCTCCTGGAAGAATAAAGCCATATAAAAGCTGTACAAGACCGAGGCTCTTTCTAACAAAGGGAGCTGGTAAACGAGATTTTCCATTGTGGTCTTAGATGGCAAGGGGGAAAATGATTTCCTCCATTAATCCCATAGAGCAATTGTGTGGAACTCCATATTTACTTCCACACCAGAAAGGAGCACAGGGTAAGCTCAAAAGTTTAAAGGCATCTTCAAGTGCTTCCTTTACATTCAAGTATACTGACAAAAGAGACAGTCCATTACCAAAATGTCTTTCTCTATTGCAGAAGTGGTCAGTTTGGGAAACGTGCTTTCACCAGGACTAGGTGAGTCTAACACCGCATCTTGTTGCCTAAGAAAATGATAAACACACTATTCAATCATACAAAAGGGCAGTTAGAATATACATCAATGGATATACAGTTGACCCTGGAACAACTCAAGTTTGAACTGTGTGGGTTCACATACACTTCTTTTACAGTACAGTGTTGTAAATTATTTTATGATTTTCTAAATATTTTCTTTAGTTTACTTCATTGTAAGAATACGGTATATGATACATATAACCAAAAAATATGTATAAAATAACTGCTTCTATTATCAGTAAGACTCCTGGTCAACAGCAGGCTATTAGTAGTTAAATTTTTGTAAAGTCAAAAGCTATACGTGAGATTTCAATTGTGGCGGGGGTCAGTGTCCAGAACCCCCCTAAGTTGTTTAAGGGTCTACTGTCAAAACATCAGGCTGTCTCTACTAAATCTTAAGAAAAAATGAATTGTTGGAACGTTTTATTAATAGTACATATAACATATATTTGTTTGATACCACATTCCACCCAGAACACTTTCTCTTTATTTATAGAGAGACAGTTCTATTGGAAGTGATTTGCAAGACCAAATCCAGAGGCTACATTCTTCTTGATGAGCTTTACCTATTCTTCCTCATTTCTCCAAACTCAAGCTCTCTCTTCTTTAAAATGTTGTAGGACTATTCTTGCATTATTGCTAAACCTCATTTCTCCAAACTCAAGCTCTCTCTTCTTTAAAATGTTGTAGGACTATTCTTGCATTATTGCTAAAATATGTATGGTTATTTATAAATAAGGGATTTAAAAGAGCACTGAGGGAAAAGATTTTTAGTTTTCCCAAAAACAGGCACATTCTTGAAAAGATCATTTCTCAGATATCTAGAGATATACAGAATAAGCTAGCAAAGAGTGAAAGTTTATATGTTCTCATGTATTTATTACTGCCTATCTATAAATGGACAATGTTGATAACTGTAATTAAATTCAAACTCTATACAAGCCACATTTTTAAAAAATCAAGTCTTTATTTTTTTAGAGACTCCACTTTAGGAGGGGCAGAGAGTGGGCATGAGTACAAGCAAGGGGAGCAGCAGAGGCAGAGAGAGAAGCAGGCTCCCCACTGAGCAGGGAGTCCGATGAAGGATCAGGATTGATCCTAGGACCCCGGGATCATAATCTGAGCTGAAGGCATATGCTTAACCAACTGAGCCACCCAGGCACCCCTACAGGCCACATTTTGTGACTTCTTCTGGGCACTACTGTGGAGAAAGACATAGGTCACATCTTCATGAAAAATAAGTTGTTCTGGGATAGCTTTAACTTACTCATCGTTGAATGCATCAGGCTCTAGATCTCAACTTCATCTGGGATTACAGGTCAGTGATGCTGTGTAACAAAACAGTCCCTCCCACTAACAGTCTAGTGAGTGAAGATTGGAGTTTTATTGAATATCCATCTGAGACACGATACTAAGATAGATGCCAGGTGCATCTTCTAAATTATTTTGTCTTTTGCAAATCCAGGAATCAAATATTTTGTGAACTTCACATTCTTTTCCATTATATGGAAGAGAAAAGAGGCAATGCAATGCCTCGGGTAATGTCTCAGTTTAATTCAGTACATAGTAGGTGCTCCATCGATGTTTATAAAATGAGGGAATACAAATATAAAAGCAGCAAGGGAAGATCTTCAAGGTATTCTGTAGTTGGAATGAGAAGCGCTGACTATTCTAACTACAAAAGTAGCCTTGCCATTATTTTGATTGTAAAGTGTTACTAATGGGACAGTAATGGACCTCAAGAATCAGGACACCTGCATACAAACTCTGCCACCCTAAAGTAGATGACCCCAATAACTGGGTTGTTGATGTTTTTTAATGGCAGAAATGCCCATGTTATTTAACTTGCTGAACCCGGAGAATATACCAAGCTTCATCCTCCACATGAGTACTGCCTGCCTGGAAGAGTGCAGCACGGTCAGGAAAGGGAAGAAGGAGAAGGTGGGGGCGACGAGGGCAGCTGCACGGGTTTTTGCAGTCATCACGAAGATCCTTTCAGCTTTAAAATTCTAGGATTCAATCATTCTGTGGCTACAGGCAAAGATTCTACTTGCTGGAAATAGTAATAATAAAAACCTTCTTTATTGATCACCTAGTTAGCCCCTCAATAGTTTCGCATACATTATCTCTAATCCTCACACCTATTGTTAGACGAGACAGAGAAATTATTCTCACTTCACAGATGAGAAACTGAATTTCAGATTCAATAAATTCCTCTCTGTCATGTAGTTAATTAAGTACAAAAAATAAGGATTTGCCCATCCACATGTGCGTCCAAACTGCCACGTTCTTTCCAGCAGAACAATATTCCTTTCAGAAATAAATCAATATAGGAGACATTTTACCTGACTAAAGAGAAAATATGGTGTACCTTATTTCCTGAAAATGAAAAAACTATATTGATTTTCTCTTTATTAAATCAATAGTGATTTTGAGTCAAGACGGTAGCAAAAACATCCCTTTTTTCAAGTTTCCTTGTGAACACCGTAGTAATTTTAACCAACATTGTAAAGAGACTAGAGAGTCATCAGCAGAGGAGATATTTCAACAAACTTTTGAAACATGAAAAGAAGAGAGAGGACAGATACCATTCTGCCTAGGAGATCCTGGACTTGTAGTCTAGCAGGTGCTAAAAGATAAAATTACTAGAATGGCTGAAAATAAGGAAGTTATCTAACTTTATGCCAGCAAATTAGACAACTTAAGTGAAAAGAGATCCCTAAAAAGCAAAAACACCAAAGTTGACTCAAGAAGAAAGAAAATCTGAATAGATACCTATCAAGTTAACTAACTGAATTCATAGATAAAAATCTTCCCACAAAGAAAACATCAGGTTCATATGGCTTCAGAAAGTCTGTCCAGGGCCTCTGGGTATCTTGGTCAGTTAAGCATCTGGCTCTTGTTCTTAGTTCAGGTCTTGATTTCAGGGCTGTCAGTTCAAGCCCCACACTGGGCTCCATGCTACGCACAGAGACTACTTAAAAAAAAAAAGTTCTGTCAAAGAAGGAATAATACTAATTCTACCTAAACCCATTCAGAAAACAAAGAAAACACTTCACAACTCATCTTGAGGTCTAAAGCCAGACAGGACAATAAAAGTACACACCTGTATCTTTCATTAATATAGACCTAAAAATTCTTAACAAAATATTAGCTGGTCAAATCCAGCAACACACAAAAATGATTATACATAATGACTAAGTGACAGGAGTGCAAGCTTTAACATGAAAAGCCTTTAATGTAATATACTATATGAAAACATTAAAGGATAAAAACCAAATTCTTATTTCAATGGACCCTGAAAAAGCATTCAACAAAAATCCAGCACTCGTTTTATGATAACTAACATCTCTCAGACAACCAGGAAAAGAAGGTATCTTTTTCAGCCTGATAAAGGGTATCTTAAAAACTTATAGCTAACATCTACATAAATGTAAAAGACTAAATGTTTTCCACTAAGACTGGGAAGTCAACTATCACCAATTCTATTCAACAATATACTGAAGAACCTAATGAGTACAAAATGAGAAGTGAGAAAAAAGAAAGGCATCAGAAATGAAGTAAAACTATATTTGAAGACAACATAATTGTATACACAGGGATTTCCATGGAAGCTTTTAAAAAGCTGCAGAACTGGTAAGCAAGTTTTTGTGAGGTCTTAGGATGTGAGATATCTAAGTAAAAATCAATTGATTTTTCTACATACTGACAAAGAACAATCAGAAAATTAAATAATTCCATTCACAGCAAAAAATACTTAGGATATTTTTTAAAAGGAGATTTTTTAAAACGAGATTCATACATTAAAATACAAGACACTGCTAAGAACAATTAAAGAAAAAATAAGTAAATGAAGAGAAATAACATGTTTATGGGCCAGAAGACTCAGTATTATTGACAATTATCCCAAAATTGGCCTACAGATTCAATGCAATTAGCTATTAAATCCTAGGTTGTTGTTTGTTTTCCCCAGAAACTGACAAGCTAGTCTTCAAATATGTATGAAAATGCAAAATACTCATGATAACCAAAACAATTTTGGAAATGGATAATAAATGTTGTGGATTTAAACTAATTTCAAACTTGACTATAAGGTTCAAGTGATCAAGACAGCGTGGTAGTGATGTTAAGATGAACATATAGACCAGGGGAACAGAAATAGAACCCCTCACATGGGCAAATGTTTTTTAACAAATGTGTCAAGGTAATTCAGTGGGAGGCTGGAACATTGGGCTATCTATATGGAAAAAAATCAAACCTCAACCTTAGCTCATACTATAGATATGCCATTAAACTAAATCATGTATCTAAATATAAGAGCTAAAACTATAACCTTCTAAGAAAACATGGGAGAAAAATCTTGTGATAGGAAAATATTCTTAGATAGAACTCCAAAAACATCAACAAAAGAAAAAATTGATAAATTGAGCTTCCTTAAAATTGAAAGCTTTTACTTTCAAAAAAGTACCGTTACGAAAATGAAGAGATAAGCCACAGACTGGAAAAAAATATTTGCAAATGATAGATCTGATAAAAGACTTGTAAAGGAAATATATCAAGAACTCTTAGAATGTATTAACAAAAATATAACATAACCCAATTTAAAGATGGGCAAAAGACTTAGACATTTCAAAGAAATTATATGAATGTCAAAGAACCACCAGAAAAGACACTTATCATCATTAGTCATTCGGGATATACAACTTAAAGCCACAGTGAGATAAAATAACACATCTACTTGAAAGGTTTTTGTTTTGTTTTGCCTATTCTAACCAAAGTGTGGGCAAGGTTGTTGAAAAACTAGGAACTTCTTCTTACACTGCTTGTGGGAATGTAAGATGGCATAGCCACTTGGAAACAGTTTAGCAAAGTCTTTGAAAATTAAACATATCCTACTATAAATTGAGCATTTCTACACTTTGGCATCTACCCAGGAGAAATGAAAACACACATCTACAAAAAGACTTGTGTTCAAATGTTCATGGCAGCATTTTCAAATAGTCCCAAACCAGAAACAATAAACAAAATGAAAGGATTTTAAAAGCATACATACTGTAAGATTCCATTTATATGAAATTTTAGAAAAGAAAAAACAATAAAAACAAAACACAGATCAATGATTGTCTGGCGCAGCCAGTGGCAGAGAGAATTATTTGGAATGGGAATAATTTTTAGCAGATGATAAAAGTATTCTAAACCTAGATTTTGGTTAAGGTTGTACAGCCATAGAAATTTATTGAAATTCATTCAATAGTACATTTAACCTGGATTAATTTAGTGGTAGGTGAACCACAGCTCAGTAAAGCTGTTCTTAAGCCTATCTAGAAGGCTATGAAAATAAAATGTTCAGGAAAAAAAAAAGAGGTGATAGAGTACAAATATAAATCGCAAATAAAATTATGACAACTAGAGTGACAAAGGCTTCTCATCAACAGTAATACATGCCATGGTGGCTACAGTTGAAAGTACTATATTGTATGATTGAATTTTGCTGAGAGTAGAAACTACACATTCTTACAAAAAAAAAAAATGCTGAAGATGTGAGGTGAAGAATCTGTTAATTAACTTGATTGTGGGAATACTTTTACAACATATACATATACTCTCACATTGCAAACTTTAAATATGCCCTAATTTTATTTGTCAGGGCGCCTGGGTGGCTCAGTTGGTTAAGCGTCTGCCTTCAGCTCAGGTCATGATCCTGGGGTCCTGGGATCAAGTCCCACATTGGGTGGGGAGTCTGCCTCTCCCTCTGCTCCTCCCCCTGCCTGTGCTCTCTCACGCTCTCTCTCAATAAATAAATCTTAAATAAATTAAATAAATTAAATCTTTAAAAAAGTTGTTTTGCCAATAATACCTTAATAAAACTGGGGGGAAACTGTACATGCTAAAAAATAACACTCCCAATATTTTTCAATCTAATGTTTTCAGATATAAGGTAAAAATTAAGATTATCATTTAGTTTTGTAGCCAGCTTAGCCATTAATTCAAGAGTAAGGACAAAACACAGAACTTTACAGAGATGAAAAATCTCTGTAAAGAGATTTTTAGATCCTCACTGAAACAACCACTGCGGGGTGAACTTCAGAGGGAAAAAAAAAGCACTCAGAAGTGAAAACTTCAATGCAAAACAATTTTCTAAAGAATTAGAAAACACATTAGTAACCCCAAGTGTTAACTTAAGAAAAAAAATTATGGAGAATTTAAGGACTCAGTAGAATAAAAATATTATAGAAATACTGGTAGAAATAAAACAACAAGTGATCACACTGAAAATGCAAAGGAAACTTTAGAGCTAAGTGAAAGCAGTCCAAGACCCCTTTGTGTTATTCAGGAGAAGACTGATAAAAATTGAATTTTAAACTTTAAAAAGAATAAATTATAATAGGTGGCTTTAAATAGTATGGTAACCACTGAAAGAATAGAGATATTTGATAGCTTTTAGGCCAATAGAAAGGGAGAAGAGAAAATTCAATTCAATAGAAAGCAGAAAAAAAGAAAAACGAAGTAAAGGCAACATAAATAGAAAGTACAAAATAAATCGGTAGAAGCACACATATATAAGAAATACCAACAACTATAAATGGGATTGGATGTACTATTAAAGTACAGAAACTCTTAAGATTGAATTTCATATGTTTATCCATATCCTGTTTATAAAAGGCATAACTAAAAAATGACATAAAATGCCTAAAAAAAGACTAGATGGCTTATAACACAAGAACAAAGATAATCTGAAAAACCAATACCATTCTATAAATATCAGAATAAGACACATTCCTTCCGAATGCATAGCCGAGCTCACAAAAAGAAAGGAAATACTCAGGAGTTAAAAAAAAAAAAAAATGGAATGGCAATCAGCAAAAGCCCGAGGCTATGGCTACCCTTCTGGGGCCCGGGGCCATAGTCTTTAATGACCCTATGAATCAGGAGATCAGGTTCTGAGTAGGACTGAGTGAAATGGAGAATTCAAAGAGAACCCTGTGTGACCCTAAAACCCAAGATGGGCTCTATCTTCACCCAGAAAACGACCAGAAATGACAGGCACTGGAAGTTATATCAAGGAAATCATGTCTTGACCAGATCTCTGGGTAGAGAAAAAGTTGCTTCAAAGATTTTGTAATTAGAGCCTACCTGGTCCACAGCTTTGGGTTTTGATTTTTACATTGTTTGTGGGTTGTGAGAGAGCTTCATCCCCAAAACCGACAGAAGTGAGCCAAACGAGTACGATTCTAGTGGAGCCCAGGAAAGGCAAACTCCGACCCCTCTAGCAGAGGCGCCCACAATCCAGCTGCACAGGGCTCCCCCAAATCCCCTTGCCCTTTGTAAGCACAGAGCACCCACTGTACCCCTTCAAGACCATGGGGTTCGTAAAGCCCCACATGGGGACCGGAAGACCGGGTTCTGTGAGTGAGTTACTTAATGCACCAGGTCATGAAATTATGTCCACAAATAGCCATGTGTGGGCCTTGAGAGTCCTAAAGAAAGAATGTACCAACCAACTAGCATGCGGCAGTGAGGAGAGAGTGAGGAGGAGTTAGTGACTTGTGTCCACTCGGCTCTTCAGAAATGGACGTCCAGCTCACACCAGGCAAGCCCGGCCCTGCTCACACGGCTGATGGCTTCACCCTAGTTCCTTTCTTTTTTTAAGATGAGGAGGCCCCCCAATGCCAGAGAAGCTGCTAGATCACCTGAGCTGGTGAAATGGGGAGAAAGAAAAACTCGCCCCACACCCTTCACCAACCACAGTCGTCGCAACCACAACTCCCAGACGTTGTGCTCTCCCGGCCAACCTCAGAATTCACACCAGCACCGCTTCAGCTCGTGGTATTTCAAAGAGAGACACCCGAAACAGGGCGAAGCTCCAGATTTCATTCTTTATTGGCATGACCTCACTCCAACAAGGCTTTAAGGCATTCTTAGAGACGCACAGAACTTGTATACTTTTAGATAGAAAGATCCCCAGTGCTCTCACGAGGGTCACACACACTGGTCAGCTTACACAACTCACATAATGACGTTAACAAGAGTGCTTCTAAAGTTTTCTCGTTCTTTATGTAGAGATTTGTTCTTGGTTTTAGTAGTAGATGGTCCAGCATAACTGTCCTCAGCTTGGTCCAATATTTTGCTCTTTTTTCCAAAGTGTTCCAGGTACTCAGCTTGAATTTAAAAAAAAAAAAAAAAAAAAAAGCATGAGTTAGTCCTCTAAAAAATAAGCTAAACCATGCGGGTGGTTAGAATAAAAGGCTAAAGCACCTTTCAAGAAAACACTACACACTTTAAGTTCTCAAGTAACCATAGGTACAATTGATTTTCTTTTATTAGGAAGTTAAACTACTCTTGTTTTATATCATCATAATAGAAACTTCGGGTTATTTCAAGAATATTTAATTAAGGGTGCCTGGGTGGCTCAGTGGGTTAAGCCACTGCCTTCGGCTCAGGTCATGATCTCAGGGTCCTGGGATCGAGTCCCGCATCGGGCTCTCTGCTCAGCAGGGAGCCTGCTTCCCTCTCTCTCTCTGCCTGCCTCTCCATCTACTTGTGATTTCTCTCTGTCAAATAAATAAATAAAATCTTTAAAAAAAAAAAAAAGAATATTTAATTAATTTAATTTATATTTTGATTAACATGCTAATAAACCCTAATTTTCAATTAATTTGCATAGAGCCTTCCTAAAATGAAGATAAAGATTATTATTAAAAACATAACACAAAACTATGTCAGAAAATTTAAAGAACCATGATGAAAAAAAGTTAATATTCAACATAATCAATCTGATGAGTCAAAAAGATAAAGAATAAAAAATATTAAAATGATTAATTGGGAAGCAATATTTGCAACTTATTAAAATCCTTCTTACAAAAAACTTCTAAGTCTGTTGTAGAGAAGTCTGACAATAAATCAAAGTTTTAATATAAATGCCCCCCAATTCTGAAAATATCACCTTTTATAGCCTTTACAACAGCCTGAGATAATTAAGAACTACAATTAATTATTTTATGAGGGAAAACATTTGGGATAAATTTTTCTACTTGATATAAATGTCATTTCAGTTTTATAATTTCACTACTCTCAACTAAATGTTGTAATGATTTTTTTTTTCCTCTTAAAAATTTCTCTAAGTTGGAATGAACTTCTTACCATATGACTGTTCGTTTTTAACACTAAACGGTTCTGGAATATCATCGTCCTGTTTTATATTCAAATGGAATGACGGAGCTGCCTGCTGCCACTGGGGCTTCGTACTCACCTGAAATGTGAAATTCAAATAGCATTAATAAAACAGGATCGGGGGGGGGACCCTTTTTTTCATGAAACTCATGAGTGTTTATAAACACGTTTTCTCAAACAAATCAGGACATCTGGAAAGAAGGCACACTCAACAGCAAATCTTAGTCCTGTGAACGGCTGTGGTGTGACATTTGGGAGACATTACCAAAGTCTCTGCAGCTAGTTGGATGTGGGCATCTGTTACCTAACACTGGGGTGTTCATTCCAAAGAGCCTACTCACCCCCAAACATTGGAAAGTGGTTTTAAAGCCTTCCGTGTTAATGAGAGGAACATGCTGCTGGTCTCCAACGCTAATGAGCTTCTCTGCTTTCCAGCTCCAAAAGATCTTTCTGTTCTCGTGGCTCTAAGCAGCTCTAGATTTCTCTGGCCACTCACGAATGTATTCCATAGTTTAAGGCAGGGTTCATAAATTCTTGCACTTACAAGAGCCGGGCAGATACCATACAGGAGGGAGGAAGACTAGGGATGATAGCTAATTGGCATTCAGCTTCAGTGCTGAAAACCATAGAGGGTGGTGGGGACTGCAGCAAAACAGGAAAATACCTCCGTCTTCTAAAAAGACAACAAAAATTCGCCCAGGGAAAGTATTCTAATACCAGAACACAGACCCACTGCTCCTGGGACCTATGACTCTTCAATAAACCCAGATGGGCAGATTTTATTTCTCCTAATTTTTTTTAGAGACTTTATTTATTTGAGAGTGAAAGCAAGAGAGACCACAGAGGGAGAGGGAAAAGGAGAAGCAGCCTCCCTGCTGAGCCCAGAGCCCAGTGGCTGCATCCCAGGGCAGATGGGTGGGTTTCCAAGCGATATCACATCGTCCTGATCACCGAGTCTGTGTCCCCCTTGCACACCCAGACCAAGCTGAGAGCTGATGCCTGCGCACCGGCCCCGCTCCGTGGTTTCACTCTCTCCAGTCTTACTCCTCCTTCACTCAAATAAACCGACTGTATGCGAGTCCTCATTTCAGTCTCTTCTTCTGCAGGAAAACAAGCTAAGACAACTCAAAAATCAGTGCTCTCCCAACCTTCGGCCTGCCCTTCCATTTCTTGGTCCATAAAGGATTTAGGACTCGTGGGAGCGCTTCGAGTGAGCCGTGCAGAAAGGGTGAGAATCAGGTCCCTGGCTGCGACCTCCAGGGCCGGGTCACCCTGGATTTCAACTACAGGGATCACCTCCAGAAGCGTGAAGGTCTGTAGTGAAAATCACTTTAGATCTAAACTACTGCTGGAAAAAAGTCACCTAAGTGCAAACCTTAATTCTCAGATGAAAATAGTTCGCCATTTTTAATTGATGGATTTTTTAAACAGCTCTTAAAAATATTATTTCTTGCACAACACATAAAACTCAAAGAATGCTGAAAACAATTAAGATACATATGAACATAAAACCAGGTTTAAAGCCCCAACAGAAGGATTTTAGACTATTAGATGCCACCAACAGGAAAGGATTATTCTACAACTTGGTCACAGAATGGTAAATAAGAAATTTAGGGTTTATATTTCTAAACCCATATACTAACAAGACACAATGAACCAAGGACAATTGTTATTTTTTCCAGTTTTAAAATCTGTTAAGTTTTCAAAAGCAAATGTCTATTTTATTTCAAGTCGTATCTTTTAAATTAGAAAACTTAAAATTGATTTTGTAGAACTAGAGAAACATTCTATGGCTCCATTTCTCAGAACTTGGCATGATACACTGGCATTATCCACATAAACATATATTTTTTAAAGATTTTATTTATTTATTTATTTGACAGAAATAGAGAGCCAGAGGGCACAAGTGGGTAGGGGAGCCCAATGGGGGCTCGATCACAGGACCCTGGGATCATGCCCAGAGCCAAAGGCAGACGCTTAACCGACTGAGCCACCCAGGTGCCCCCATTTAAACAGATTTTTAATTAAAATTTGTATTTTGTAATGTTTAAGGAAATTCACTTAAGAATATTAGCTCAGGTTTTCCAAGGGAAAAATTGTCATCCATTTTAAATTATTAGGAACCTTTTTACAAAAAGCCACACAACTTCAGTTTTATACTTGTTTGGAGCTTTTAAATTATCTTTCAAAAAATAATGCTTTAGATAAACCTTGAAAACGTTATGCTAATCAGGCATCAAAGGACAAATGTTGTATGGTTCCACTTACTAGAGGTAGCTAGAGCAGCCCCTTATGGAAAACAGAAGGCCAGCCACCATGGGCTGGGAGACACATGGGCGAATGGAGACATACTGTTTAATGGGGACAGAGCTCGAGTTTGCAAAGATGAAAAGAATTCTGGAGATGGATGGTGGTGACATGCACGAAGATATGAGTGTACTTAATGCCACTGAATTGTGGTTCAATTAAAAACAGTTAAAATGGTAATTTTATGTTAGGTATATTTTATCACAGTTTAAAAAAATAACGTTTGCACTGAACTTCTACTTAAATTTCACTTCGATGAGTCACAAGAGCACAATTCAATGGCATTACGCTCAACATAATTACTATTAGGATTACTGGTAAAATTTATTACAGTAAAGTATAACGTACAAACACTTACCAACTGAAAATGCCTATGAACTGCCTCTACCATAGGACAATGAGAATTTATAATCATAATAATTTCTAGAAAGGATACCAGGATAAGAGGACTCTTCTGTAGCCTAGCATTTCAGTGCTGAGAGATATAGCTCAAAGAAATTCATTTTTAAACTCAGAAGGTACAGCTCAGGTTGATAAATGACCCTTTCAGATCCTAAAGCCATTAGGGACAAAGCTGTAAGCTGAGGCCTCCTTTCCTGACTCCAACACTGATAATCTTGCCATTGGTCCATCTTGAAAATTCCTTTATCCAGAATATTAAAATACTCTGGACATACTAGGAAATGCTGGCTTACAAGTTACTTTAAGATTGTTCTTTTTCCTACTATGTGTATCTTATGGAATTTCTCCATCAGAAAATAATCAAATGGAGCACACAATTCAAAATCAGATGTTCAGTTACTTATTTACAAGTCTGAAACCACATTTTCAAAAGGGCAAAGAGCCACTGAGAGGACACAGGTGAATTACCGTAGACAACTGGGGTAAAACTCTTGCCGATGTCTTGGATTTTTCTTTGCTGTCTGCCTTACCCTGCATGAAAATAGAAGAAAAATTGACTCTTTACATCATAATCGATTCACTCAAGCACTTGTACAGGCACTACACAGTAAGATGTTACCCCAAACCCTCAAAGACCTACTGTACTAGTCTCACATTTGTCCACAGAGGCCTTCGAAGGACTTCCTCTGTAGCAAGGAAAAAAAGGAACATGGCATCCCACAAGACTCAGAAAGCTTTAAAAAGTGTGCAAACCTTTTTATCCAGCACATCTGCTTTGGGGAATTTCTCTGAACCCAGGTGGTGTGCAGGCCTCACCTGGCTCTCCCACACTTCTCTATCCCTGGAACCATTTTGTTCCGTCAACAACGGTGATGTGCTGCTTCCTAAGGTAACAACGATTTGACCTTATGCGTCCTCAAGTCGCCATAAGGAACACCTGTACTTTTCAGAGCAAAGTGTTGCTATCTCCTTTGAGGAGAGGACAAGGACCTGGTAGGAACTTCGTCTACGTAAGAGGGAGCACAGTTGAGGAGGACAGAGTCCTGCTTGGGCAACTCATTCATTGCCTCTCAGCATCAGGTCTTTACTTTCTACCTGGCTTTGAGACTCCTGAGCAGGACTCCATGAACATTTCTCCCGCTGGCACAGCACTCTAGAGGGTTCTAGAGGGACACTGAAAGAGAAGGGCTTTTCCTCCTGGTTCCAGTGCTTTTCCCAGTGGCTCCACAGCGTGGCTGCCAGAAGTCAGCGTCCGTCCTGCGGGCGCCCTCCCAGCCTGCGGTATGGGGCTGACCCTGCGGCAGACAGCCTTCAGGAGCTTTCACTGGCATCCCTATAAGCAGCCTTCCAGCAAGTTCCTCTTAGATCACAAAGGGAGACTTCGGTTCCAACTTTTTAGCACGTAAGTAGGTGTTTTAGTCACTTCCCAGCCTGCAGGATCTCTGCAAATGTCTTAGTCACCTGAGGGGGCCACAGCCACTCCCTCTCCAAGTAGCCTTAGCTAAGCTTTGGGGGACGGATGGATCTTCCAAGTTCCTTCCTTGAGGGCTCTCCTTTGACCTAGAGGGAGTGGCTGTTCCTTATATCCGCCATTCCTTGATTTTTTAAAACTGTTGTCCGAATCAGCATCCACTAGCCACCTGCAGCTACCAACAGCTTTAAATGTGGCTCATCTAAAGTGAGAGGTGTTTAGAGTATATTTTTATGTTTAAGAATATATTAAATATATACTAGATGTTGCAAACTTAGTACAAAACACAAAGAATGTGATTAGAATATATTTTACATTGATTACGGTGTGTGTTGTATATTGCTTTAAGGACTTGACATGAATTTTTCTCATTTCATTCCCTTTCAAACTCTGAGACAGTGTACCACTTTTGTGCATATTGTATAGATAAGGACTTTTTATAGGACTCTCTACCCCTACAAAGCACACAGGCCAGTTAATATTAAGAACTATATGCTTATATCCAGGACAGGAGAGGGTATGAACGCAGCACTGACAGAACGTTTCAAAAAAGAGAAAGGATGAAAACCATGCCGGGGGGCATAGTCAGAGCTCCACAGAGAAGGACAGCAATAGGCTTACTGAAGACAGAGGAAGCATCACGAACAAGGACTTGGAGACTAATTTAGGACAGCAGGCCTGGGAGAGGATACAAGGATCGACGGTAAAGGGACTTGATCCAACCAAAGTGGAAAGTACAACCATTCTCTCATTCCACCATGATTTACGGAACTTCTACCACGCGCTGGGTTCTCTCGGAGGCACTGGAGCTGTAGTCATTGACAGGCCCAAGCCCAACCCCTCACGGAGTTTACATTCCAGTGGGTACAGACAGCTATCGCTATAGGAAGGAACAAGTATGATGGAGGGAATGTTGGGGTCACGCCCCCAAGATGGCGCCAGTCGCGCCCCCAAGATGGCGCCAGTCGCGCCCCCAAGATGGCGCCAGTCGCGCCCCTAAGATGGCGCCGGCTACCTAGCCCGAGCAGCATGGACAGCCTAAAAAACATCCGCCCTGGCCACACGTGACCTCGTGCTGGTCACGTGAACACCGTATGCCACCACTGCTTACGAGCCCCACATACCTCCTGTTCACGTGAACACCTCTGTGATTGGCTGTTAAGCCCTATATAAGGCAAGGGAACTTCCCCGCAGGGGAAAGAGAAAGAAAAGAAGAAAGATCAACCAGGGAATAAACAAGAGCTTGTGCGTCGACCCGTGTTTGTGTGTGTGTGTGTGTGTGTTGGTGTTGCGTCATCTCTGCAGGCAGGGAGAGCGCGTCAGGGAAATAAAACAGGTGAAGAGAGAGAGAAAAGGCAGAGAAGTGCTAGGTTTCACGGAATAGTGAGGCCACTTTACAGGGGTTATATTTGAGCAGGAACCGAATCAAGGGTGAGGGACGGCTGGGGAAGTGGGGGCTGCTGCCTTAAGGAGCGCAAGTGTTTGGGGCTTGACTGGCCTGGTTGGCAGGAGAGCCCTTTTAGTCTCCTCTGAGGGGACCTTGAGTCCCAGTTTCCTGGGACAGTCCCTGTGTATACAGCTCTTTCCCAAGTATAATTAGGACTTTCATTCTCAATGTCATCTCAGTTTGGGTGAGAAAGCGTATTTTTATCTTCTTTATCCTTCAAGGCCATTCGGAGGGCTATTTCATAAATGGTCCCGGCAGCAGTAAACAAGGTATGTGAGGAAGAGACTCAGGGCAGCCATGAGAAGAGTTTAGTGGCTTTTTAAAATCATCTAGGCCACCAAAGATACTGGCCTTGATTTAGAGAAAATGCTAGGAACTACAACCTTCCTGGGACAGTTAAATCATACTGTTCCTTTGGTCAGAAACATCAAAGTCTCCCTATTAAAGCTTCATCACCTTGGTTTTCAAAGCCTCCTCAACATGCCCCAAACTATCTCGTTCCCCAGCCTCTCTTAGTTACTCTGTAGCCATAGGCCTCCTGTGGCCCATGAAATATGAGCATGGACAGGATGCATACGGGCTGCTGTGCCTTCTCCAGGCTCTCCTGTCCCTGCCACTGGCAGTGAGGGGGCCGCATGTACTCACTGGCCTAGGCAGGAGGGGAGGAGGCCTGCCCGGCCCACATCAGACTTCATGCGAGTAAGGGCAAGCTCTGTTAGGTTTCTAAAATGTAAGGGAATAGGGCGCCTGGGTGGCTCAGTGGGTTAAGCCTCTGCCTTCGGCTCAGGTCATGATCTCAGGGTCCTGAGATCGAGCCCCGCATCGGGCTCTCTGCTCAGCGGGGAGCCTGCTTCCCCCTCCCTCTCTGCCTCCCTCTTGCCTGCCTCTCTGCCTAATCGTGATCTCTCTCTCTGCCAAATAAATAAATAAAATCTTTATAAATAAATAAATAAATAAAACGTGGGGGACTGTTATGTCAGTATTAACCAGACTAACCAAGTATGCTTCTCAGTATTTCCTTGTGATAGTCCAGCTCTTTCTTCAGGACCAAGGTCAAAAAAGTATAGATTTTCTTTTTGAACTCCAATTGCAGGTGATATCTTTAAATATGTATAACACCCTTTTGGTAATTCTCTTATTGTTTGAATCCGGTCTGAAATATAATTTGTGCCTGTGTCTGTCCTGCTCTCCTAGCCAGCCCCTCATTCCACTCCATGTCAACCTACTACTTTGGTCTTCCAGAACTGGATAAATGGACTTTAGTTTTAATTTTGTCTTAGAAAAAATTAAAATTGGTTAACCAAGTCCTAAGAGAAAAAGCATAACTAAAAAAGAAGAAAAAAAATTGCAATGAGCTTCAAACCGTTACCAAAGTACAACGTCAGATTAGGTGAATGTTTCACACATATCCAGTGCTAGAGCAGAAATATGTTCTACAGTTCCCAGTGAACCACGAGATGTGAGGGAAACGTGAGCATGAAATCTTCAAGCTCAAATGTGCAACGGGTGGTCTCAAAGTGGGAGGCTTCCTGGTGGACAGAATGAGGGTTGGATAAGAATGAGGTTGTAGAGGAAACGTTCACAGCTGAATCTCTCTTCAGTGCTTTGGAAGAAGTTGGAGAAAAAGGATCCTTCTTTCAAAATGGCAATGGTATCAGAATTCCTCAAACAGGCCTGGTTTATTGAAAATGAAGAGCAGGAATACATTAAAACTGTGAAAGGATCCAAAGGCGGTCCTGGGTCAGCAGTGAGCCCCTATCTTAGCTTCAATCCATCCTCGGATGTTGCTGCCTTGCATAACGCGATAACGGTTAAAGGTGTGGATGAAGCAACCATCATTGACATTCTAACTAAGAGGAACAATGCACAGCGTCAGCAGATTAAAGCAGCGTATCTCCAGGAAAAAGGAAAGCCTCTGGATGAAGCTCTGAAGAAAGCCCTTTCTGGTCACCTCGAGGAAGTTGTCTTGGCGCTATTGAAAACTCCAGCCCAGTTTGACGCTGATGAACTTCATGCTGCCATGAAGGGCCTTGGAACTGATGGAGACACTCTGGATGAAATTTTGGTATCAAGAACTAACAAAGAGATCAGAGAAATTAACAGAGTCTATAGAGAAGAACTGAAGAGAGATCTGGCTAAAGATATCACCTCAGACACATCTGGAGATTATCGGAATGCTCTGCTTTCTCTGGCTAAGGGTGACCGATCTGAGGATTTGGGCTGGGATGACGACTTGGCTGATACAGATGCTAGGGCTTTGTATGAAGCAGGAGAAAGGAGAAAGGGGCCGGATGTGAACGTGTTCGTGACCATCCTTACCACCAGAGCCTATCCCCATCTTCGCCAAGTGTTCCAGAAGTACCGCAAGTACAGTAAGCACGACATGAACAAAGTCCTGGACCTGGAGATGAAAGGCGACATTGAGAAATGCCTCACGGCTATCATGAAGTGTGCCACAAGCAAATCGATGTTCTTTGCCGAGAAGCTTCATCAGGCCATGAAGGGTTCTGGAACTCGTCATAAGACCTTGATCAGAATCATGGTTTCCCGTTCTGAAATCGACATGAATGATATCAAAGTGTGCTACCAGAAGCTGTATGGTATCTCTCTCTGCCAAGCCATCCTGGATGAAACCAAGGGAGATTACGAAAAAATCCTGGTGGCTCTCTGTGGAGACTAACATTCCTTTGATGATCGCAAGCTTCTTGATTAGAAGACTTTTAATCCTATCTTTTCATTCCATATCATAGACTTAAATGGGAAAGTTTTCTCAACGGGATTACATTCTAGCTAAATGCTTTCTGAAAAATATAGCCTATAAATCATTTTTATATCACAACTCCATATAATAGAAGTTTTTAGAAAAAAAAAAAAACAACTATATTTATCCCAAGCTATAAAAACCTCGTAAGCAGGTTGTTCTAGTAACATTACCTGAGAAAGATGTTTGTGCAGTAGAAAATAAAATGATTTTGCAGGACAAAAAAAAAAAAAAATGAGGTTGTAGACAATAGAGAAGAAATGTGGGAATATATGTTCCCAGCGACCTAGAACTTTCACACTAAGACACAGAGGGAATTCACGTGGGGTCTACAGTATAGCACCATGACAAACGTACAGAACACCTTGCTCACCGGGCCTCCTGCACAAACCCTCACACACCTGACCTGGGATCTCTGTCCAGCCCGTTCCGCATGCTGAGCCAGCAGCACCGTCTCCTCAGCACCCTGGGTGGACGGCGGTGCGGGCCTTGTGTGTCCTTATACCGCAGTGCAGAACATACGTCTAATAGAGTCTTTTGCACATAGTGGTGCTCTAGCTAACCAATAAAAGCAGCCACACATAAGCCAGAATTTCACCTAACTAAGTAAGGTCATTCTTCAATAAGATCAGAGGAGTGGATTTTCAAGTAAGATCTACATGTTTTTGCTGACAAGAAATTCTATTTTAGTCAGCACTTTCCTATGCAGTGATGACCTAGCCATACACTACCCTTTCCTTTCCTCTGGCACGCCTGTGAGACTGGCCCGAAGGAATTTCCACGGACTCTTCTATCAGACAAACCTTGTGCCTCACCTCCTTTCCCACTTTTTTCCGGCTTCACCTGTGATTATACACATGGCTGGAGGGAATAGTTCTCTCTGGCTTCAATTCACATAGGAATGACAATGTTTCATTTCACCTCAAGAAAATGTCTTTTGCTTTCTGCTGTGGGGTTTCTCCAATTCCATAGAACGGGACTCTCAAGGTCGCCCCCTCTGCACACGTACCCGTACACATGCATGTGTGCACACGTGCACATGTGCGTGCAAACACACACACACACAAGTAACCAGAAATGGGTGAAAGTTAACACCCTCAGGAGAAGCCACCACCAATGTGGGATAAGAGCTGATTAATAAAAACGACTCCCTAATCATACCGGGTACGTGATTACAGGAAGCACTGGAGAAGCTCTTCAGAAAATGATGACAGGATCACCCCCCAATTACCCAATGCGGCAGTGAACTTGCTAACACATCCCTAGACTGATTTTTCCTTCTTCTTACTTTTATTCTCCTCTATCTCTTATTTCTGCTTCCTGGGATCACCTCCCAAATAAAATACACACGAATCCTTTCTTCAGGCTCTTCTTTCACAGGAAAACAAACAACTTAAAAATCAATGCTTTTCTATCCTTCGGTCTGCCCTTCCATTCTTCCAGTCTCATCTTGCTCCATAAAGGATTTAGGATTTGGGGGAGCGCTAGGATTGAGAAAGAATGAAAACCTGGACACCAGTTCACTGACACTGGGAACCACCAGTGCTGAATCACCCTTGATCTCAAGCACAGGGATCACCTCGAGAAGCATGAAGGTCTGTAATGAAAATAACTCTGAGTCTTAACTACTGCTGGAAAAATGTCATCCAAGCACAAAACTTAATATTCAGATGGCAATATTTTTTACTCGATTGGTTACTTTTTAGAATATCATTAAAAAATATTATCTAATAATTTTTTTATTTCTAAAATTCCAAAGGACACAAAGAAAAAAAAGCGAAGATACAATCAAATAAGAACACAGCATATGGCTTAAACCAGGCAACAAAATCATTTTAGACTATTATATGCCTCACTGGCTAGAAAGGATTATTCATCTCAACCACTGAATATTTATTCAGTAAGTAAATTTAAATTTTGTTGATATTTCCAAACCTATATACCAGTAACATAAAAAAACAAATGGCAATGTTTTTCAGTTTTAAAATTTGTTGAAGTTTTAAAGGGAAAATGTCTATTTCAGATCTTTGTCTTTAAACTAAAAAACAGATTTTTGCAGAACTAAAAAAATGCTAGGATTTTATTTTATAAAACATGGTATGATAATCTTGACATTATCAACACAAACAGGTTCATAATTAACATGTACTTTGAAATGTTCAAGAACATTCACCTGCAAAATTTCATTTGAGATTTTTTAAAGATGAGAACAGCTTTTATTTCAAATTATTAGGAATCATCTCTGCATGAAGCAATCCATATTTTATAGTTTATTCTGAGTTTTTAAAAGATATTTCAAACAAGTAATGTTTGCATTGAACCTCCACTTAAACTCAACTTCCAGCAATCACAAGAGTATAACTCGATGGCATTAAACTCAATATAATTACTAGAAAGTAAATTTTATTGCAGTCAAATCTAACTTTTCTAGCACTTTATCAACTAAAAATGTCTATTAACTGTTGTTTCTACTGAACAATGATAATTTAAAGTCAAAATAATGACAAAGGATGCCGAGATCTAAGAAATCACGTTAGTGCTGGAAGAGGCATCTCCTCAAAGTTCATTAAATCAACTCTTCTCATTTTCAGACTTAGAAACTGGGGCTCAAAGAGGCAAATGACTCACCAACTGTCACAGAGTCATTTGAGGCAAAGCTATAACCCAAGTCCTTGTTTCCTGATTCCGAAATAGCTACTGCTAGCCCATTTTCATAATTCTTTTATTCAGAATACTTGAGTGTTCTTTGCAAACCAGTACTTGTAACTTATGATTCCTTTATTAAGCTGGCTATTTTTCTCAAGATATGCATATCATGGATGCTATCCATCAGAAAAGAACGAAATGAAGCAGAGAATTTAAACCCAGAAATTCAGTTACCTTCTCAAAGCAATAAAGTATGAGAATATATTGGTAAATTACCGTAGATAACTGTGGTAAAAATCTGACTGATGTCTTGGATTTTTCTTTGCCAGATGATTTGTCCTGCATGAAAAAATACAAAAATAAAAACAAAAAATGGAACTGTTCAGTCTGTTAATGCTACAACTGATTTACTCCACTAACTTTCACAGTATCTAATATAAAGTACATATCCTCCAAAATATTCTAAAAATATACGCATTCGATGGCATAATGTTGTGTAGAAAGTCAAAGGAATCCACAAAAAATTGTTAGAGCTAAGGAATACATTCCAACATTGGATATAAGATCAATGCACAAAAAAAATCAATCGTATTTTTAGACACTAGCAATGAACAGTCCAAAATTGAAATTAGCAAATCATTTACAATAGAATTAAAAAGGATAAAATAGGAATAAATTTAAGAAGTATTAAGACTTGCATAATGGAAGTTATAAAACATTACTGAAAAAATTAAAATTAAAGACAATTTTAATAAGTGCAAAGTTTGCTCCAGGTTCAAAAGGGACACTGTAAGAAAAAGGGACTCTTCTTCCAGTTTCCAGTGCTTTTCCTCATTGCGCCCACGCTGCTGATACCAGCAGTTAGCTTCCTTGCCCCTGAGCAGAGCGCCTTTCTAGCCTATGTTACGTGCTGACCCAGGGGCAACTTCCAGCAGGTTTCATCGCCACCTCTATTGGTAGTGTTCCAGTTGGTTTCCCTTAAATCAAAAGGAGAATTCTTTTCAGACTTTTCAGGATGCAAGTACGTGGTTTTCTCACTTCCCATGTGGATATCATCTTCACTGATTTTCACAGTTGAATAGTGTTCTACCATACGGATATAATGCAATTTATCCATTCCTTTGTCTTGCAAGTAGGCATTTAGCTAATTTCCAATGTTTCTCTATTACAAAAGATGTTCCAATAAACATGGCATACATTTTACTATACCTGCATACACTTTTTGCATCTCAGGCACACACGTATTGTTGGTGTATTTAATATACATATATATATATATATGTGCACACCCAATTTTGTCCCTTTAATTCCATTGGTATATATGTTTGTCTGTATACAGACTGTGTCACATCACTGTAACTTTACAATAGGTCTTGAAATATGTAAGGCAATTCTCTCCACCATACTATTGTTAAAAATGATCCGATACAGAGTTCTGGTCCAAGATGGTGGCCTAGGAAGACTCTGAACTCCGCTCCTCCACAGACACAAAAATTTACACCTATCTCCTGAGCAGCTCCTCCTGAAGAAGAACTGAGGCCGACTGAACAGCTGCTGCACAAAAAGGTAAAGAGGCCGCAGAGAATGGGCAACTGAGATGGAGACACAGTAAGGAAAGGAACACGCACTCCCAGCACAACCAGCTGCAGGGGCTGGGGGAGGGGAAAATGGTACTGTGGAACTGAGCAGCTGTATGCACTGAGGCACAGGAAAAAAAAAAAAAGTGGTTTAAAAGAACTAAAACATAAAAGATTCAGCCTTAGAAGTCCATCAAATAGCCAGGGAGCTGCTGGAACACTCTCCGGGTTCAAGGGGCCGACCAGCACCATCGCTTATATTCCGCTTCCACATCCACAGACAGGAGCAGGCAGGCTTCTGCCTCAGAGAGCACCAAGTCTCCAGCTCACACCAACCCCAGATACCCTGGGGCACAGAAAAAAACAAAAACAACCCATTGTTTAAAAGAACAGCAGGAATATAAAAGAGTCAGCTCTGGACCCCAGCAGGCAGCGCAGGGCCGGGGCTCGCTGGGTGAGAGGAGCCGCGGGCACCACGGTTCTCCCTCCACCCGGATGGTGCGGACAGGACCAAAGTCCGGGTGCCATCATGAGTCTGCTGCCTCAGTGAGTCCCAGCCCTAACCCACACCAGCCCTGGCCGTCCCACCAAGGCAGCTCCAGTGCAGTGCACGCTGGGACACTCCTGGTACATGCTCACTACAGCTCCAGCGGTCACGCCAAGGTGACACAGACGCACACCACCCCAAAACACTCCAAGTCCACACCATCTTGATTTCAAATGACTTGCTTAGGGCAACCTGAGCACAGACCTCTCAGGGACCTACCAGCTCATGCCTGCTTTGATTCTAGCCCTCCCTCCCAAAACAGCATCATGTGGGGCACTTCAACAACCCTTAGCCCTTGCCTACCTCAGTTCCAGCCAGGCTGCCAGGACACCACATGCATGGGGCACCCTGGGAACCCTGGCCTGCTCTCCACCTTGGTCCCAGCCATCCTCTCAGGGTGCTCCCTTCATGGAGTGCCCCAGGACATACCCCAGCCTGCATAGCTCCAATCACCCCAACAGATCAGTCTCTACCCTGAGCAATCTGGGCAACCTGGCTTGTACCCACTTCAGTTTTAGCTATCTGCCAGAGGACTCGCTGCATGCAGAGACCCAGGACCACCCCAGTCCATGCCTATTTCAGCTCCATTCATCCCACCAGGGCAGCCCAGCACAGAATACCTCAAACCCAGAGCCCATCGTCAGACAGAGCTCCAGCCAGCCGGTGCCACCAGGCACATACAATCCACACAGGGAACAAACATACAAAAGATCATTATTTTAAGTTTAGGAGAAATAGCTATTCCACCTAATTCAAAGCAACAAACACAACAGGTCAAGCAAAATGGGGAGACAGATGTATATGCTCCCAATGAAAGAATAAGACAAGCCCCCTCCTAAAAACTAAATGAAACAGACATAAGCAATATGCCTCGTGGAAAGTTTAAAGTAATGATCATAAAGTCGCTCACCAGAGGGGAGAGAAGAGTAGTAAGAACTTCAAAAAAGACACAGAAAACATAAAAAAGAACAAATCAAAATTGAATACAATAACTGAAATGAAAAATATAGTAGAGGGAATCAACAGTAGATTAACAATTGCAGAAGAATGGATCAATGATCCAGAAAACAGGGTAATAGAAAGGACCCAAGCTGAAAACAAAAAAAAAAAAAAAAAAAAAAAAGATTTTTAAAAAAATGAGGCTAGGATAAGGGGTCTCTCGGACAACATCAAACAAACAAGCATTTGTATTTTAAGGGTCACAGAAGGAGAAGACAGAGAAAGGGGCAGAAAATTCATTTGAAGAAACAATAGCTGAAAACTTCCCTAAGGAAAGAAACAGACATTTAAGATCAGGAAGCACAGAGAGTTCCAAACAAGATGACTCCAAGGAGGTCCACACCATGGCACATAATTAAAATGTCCAAGGTTAAAGATAAAGAGAGAATTTTAAAAGCAACAAGGTTATCAATCAGTATTGAAGGAGAGATAAAGAGTTTCCCCCAGAGAAAAGTTAAAAGAGTTCATCACCACTAAACCAGTCTTACAAGAAATGTTAAAGGGATTACTTTAAGTGGGGGAAAAAAAAAAAAAAAAGAGCCATCAATAGAAGTAAGAAACTGGGGCACCTCGGTGGCTCAGTTGGTTAAGCAGCTGCCTTCGGCTCAGGTCATGATCCCAGCGTCCTGGGATGGAGCCCCTAGTCAAGCTCCCTGCTCAGCTGGGAGCCTGCTTCTCCCTCTTCTTCTACCCTTCCCCCCAGCTTGTACTCTCTTTCTCTCTCTCGCTCTCAAGTAAATGAATAAAAACCTTTAAAAAAAAAAAAGTAAGAAACTTATGAATAAAAAACATAAAATATGACAACATATACATAAAATATGTATGTATATTACATACATATGTATGTAGGGAGTATGTAGGGAGAAGGGAGTCAAAAAATTCTTTTAAAATGTGTTTGAATTTAAATGACCATCAATTTAATATATGAGAGCATTATCTCATATATGAACTTCATTGTAACCACAAACCCAAAACCTTTAATAAATACACAAAAAATAAAGAGACAGAAACCCTAGCATAACAACTACAGAAAGTCCTCAAAGGGAAGAAAGAGAGGGAACAGAGGAGAACTACAAAAACCCCCATAAGGGCGCCTGGGTGGCTCAGTGGGTTAAGCCTCTGCCTTTGGCTCAGGTCATGATCCCAGGGTCCTGGGATCGAGCCCCGCATCAGGCTCTCTGCTCAGCAGGGAGCCTGCTTCCCTCTCTCTCTCTGCCTGCCTCTCTGCCTACTTGTGATCTCTGCCTGTCAAATAAAAAATAAAAAATCTTAAAAAAAAAAAAAAACACCATAAAAGGACTAACAAAATGGCAATACATACATACCCACCACCAATTACTTTACACTTAACTGGTCTAAATGTTCTTATCAAAAGACATAGGGTGATGGAAAAAAAAAAAAAAAAAACCAAGATCCATCTATATGCTGCCTATGAGAGACTCACCTCATGCCTAAAGACACATACAGACTGGAGGTAAAAGTTTGAAAGAAGATATAGCATGCAAATAGAAGAAAAAGAACAAGCTGGGATAGCAATACTTATAATCGACAAAATAAAACAAAGACTGTAACAAGAGACAAAGAAGGGCATTACATAACGATAAAGGGGTCAATCTAACAAGAGAATATAACAATTGCAAATATTTATGTACCCAACAATGGAACAACTAAATACATGAAGTATTAACAAACATTGAGGGAGAAATAACAGGAGAGTTTAACTCCCCCACTTACATCAATTGAGTGATCATCTAGAAAGAAAACAAAAAAATCAAGAAACTACATCTTTGAATGACACGAGACCAGATGGACTTAATAGAGTTATACAAACATTCCATCTAAAAACAGAATACACATCCTTTCCAAGGGCACATAGAACATTCTCCAGGACAGATCACATGTTAGGCCACAAAACAAGTCTCAATAAATTTAGGAAGACTGAAATCACATCAAGATTGGAAAAATTAGTATTATTAAAATGTCCATACTACCCAAAGCAATGTACAGATTCAACGTAATTCCTACCAAAATACCAGCAGGATTTTTCATGGAACTATAATACTAAAATTTGTGTGGAACCACAAAAGACTACAATAGCAAAAGCAATCTTAGGAACAAAGCTAAAGGTATCATAATCCCAAGTTTCATGATATTCTATAAAGCTGTAGTAAGTAAAACATGATGATACTGACATAAAAACAGACACACAGATCAATGAAACAGCACAACGGGCCCAGAAATAAACCCATGCCTGTATGTTAAATTAACCTACAACAAAGGAGACAAGAATACAGTGAGGAAAAGATCACCCCTTCAGTAAATGGTGCTGAGTAAACTGGACAGCTACATGCAAAAGAAGGGAACTGGACCCCTTTCTGACACCATAAAAAGAAATAAATTCAAAATAGATTAAATACCTAAGTGTGAGACCTGATATCATAAAACTTTTAGAAGAAAACAAGCAGTAATCTCTTTGGCATTGGTTTTAGCAATAGTCCTCTAGAATGGTCTCCAGGCAAGAGAAACAAATTCAAAAATCAACTCTTAGGGCTACACAAATAAAAAGCTTTTGTATAGAGAAGAAAACCATCAACAAAACAAAAAGGCAGCCTACTCAATGGAAGAAGGTCTTTGCAAATGATTTATCCAATAAAGGGTTAAAATGCAAAAAATAAAGAACTTCTACAACTATACACACACACACACAAACACACTTACAAAAAAAAAAAAAAAATAGAGGACTTGAATAGACACTTGGCCAAAGATGACATTCAGATGACAGATACACATGAGTGAAAAAGTGCTCAACATCCCTAATCATGAAGGAAATTCAAATCAAAACCACATTGAGATACCACCTCACACCTGTCAGAATGGCTAGAATCAAGAAGACAAAAAGTATTGGTGAAGATGTGAAGACAAAAGAATATCACACACTGTTGAAGAAATGTAAATTGGTGCAGCCACTGTAGAACATAGTATGGAGTTTCCTCAAAAAATCAAATCTATTGTGGTCCAACAACTCCCTACTGGATATTTATACAAAGAAAAGGAAAAACACTAATTTGAAAAGATACATGACCCTGATTTATTGCAGCATTACTCTAAGAGCCAAGATACAGAAGCAACCCTAGTGTCCATCTGTTCGTGAGTGGATAAAGTTGTGGTATACATACACAAACACACGCAAACACATACACAAACACACATACACACAACAGAATATAACTTGGTCATTAAAAAAGGAGGCGACCTTGCCATTTGCAACGTCATGGACGGACATAAAGAACATTACACTAAGTGAAATAAGTTAGACAAGGACAAATACCACAGATTTCACTTATATATGAAACCTAAAAAAAAGAAGTGAATGAACAAAAAGCCTAAACAGACCCCAAAATACAGAGAATCGATCATTACCAGAGGGGAGAGGGGTGGGGTAAGCAGAAAATGGGTGAAGGGGTGTGGGAAATTCAGGCTTCCAGTTAGTTAATGAAGTTAGGAGAATAGAAAGTACAGCAGAGGGAATAGAGTCAATAATACGGCAGCAGCGTTTTATGGTGACAGATGGTAGGTTTGCTTGCAGTGAGCATAACATATAAACTTGTCCAATACCTATGTTGTACACCCAAAACTAATATAACATTGTATGTCAACTACACCTCGATTAAAAAAAAAAAAAAATTGGGGAGATTTTGATAAAAATACATTGAATTTCTAGAATAACTTGAAGGAAACTGACAAAATTATGATATTGACTCTTTCATGAATATTTATTCATTCAGATTCTAGGAGTGTATCATTCAAAAAACATTTCATAATATTCTTTATAAGGGACTTAGATATCTTTCTTAGATTTATTTTTAGGTATATAAAGATTTTGAATCAGAAAATGAATCATGGCATGTAAACAACAGACTTAAACATTTTATCCCAACTGCTTTGTCAGTAGGGAAAGGTCTCTGAAAGCTGCATCTGTGTATAATTGCTGTGATAGTTAGGCTTTGTTTGCGGTGATCAAGACTCCCAGCCTCCTAGCGTTTTGTTTTGTTTTTCTTGCTCCAGGCCTGGAAGGCTAAATTCCATATATGGGCATCACCTGGGCTCCCAACTTTCTGGCTTCTGGTGGGGAGTAAGCAGTGAGAGGCACTGGTAGGACACTAGAGAGCAGGAAGTGAGGGTTTGGGGTAGGGCTTTCCTAGGACTCCACATTTCCCATTCTGATAACAGCTGAGTTCTTTCAGAGCTCAGCTCCTGGGAGGAAGCTATCATTCCAAACGTCCCACCTCTCACCAGGCTTTGAAAATGGTGTGATCTGTCAGGTCCAGGAATGGTAATTGATGCGGAAAACAAAGGCAGAAGAAAAATTTTTACAGCCCATTGACAAGTCCTTGAAACAGGCAGAGGGACATTCCTCTAGGGACTCAGCTTGCCTTGCTGTGGATACTTTGCCAAAGGCAAAAGGCAATCTTAGCCCCACCCCCAGGACCCTGTAAGTCTACTTTAACATATAAAAACTCCTTTGGAAACTTCCTTTATCTCTACCCCCCAAGATACCTCTTGACAATCATTCCCCAAGTGTATGACCCACCAACAGCCATCTGAAGGGTCCGATGCCTGAGTTTTTACTCAACAGTAATAAATGACCTTTCCTAACAATAGCTAGCCCACTCAGGGTCCTGCAAACTGTGTTTCCAAAATATGTGGGAGGCCTACACTGTCCCTAACCCTCCCCCCACTTGAAAGCATATAATGGGCCACTCCTCATGACCCCAGTGCCGCTCTCTCTACCAAAGGATCCTGTCCCAGTGCTTCAGTGAAATCAGCTTTTTGCACCAAAGACTCTCGAGAATTCTTTCTTAGCCATCGGCCTCAAACCCTAACTTCTTTCCTAGGTCAGTAATGACCTCCTTTTGCTATCAGTCCTTAAGCGCCTCCTCATCCCCATTGGTTCTTTCCCTTACCCTCACCACTGCAAATGGTCTCTAAGTTTTCTTCAATTAAAGCCCATTGAGCATGTCAGCTGTATTCTGTTGGGATCCTAACGAATACGACTTTAGATTATTTAAAATAAAAGTTGCTACAGAGTCTAGATCAATCCTGAAGCATTCTGGCTTCGCATTTAGTTTTTATTTTGCTCATTTTCAACTACTTGTCTATTGAAAGGGATATCATAAAACTGGTAGTAATCTAAGCTTAACCATTCTGCTCATAGGACCAGAATCTGTGAATGTGTCTAGTTCCATCAGCCATTTTATGAAGTGCTCTCTTTAAAACAATAACCTTTCCAAATTTAACAGCATTGATTTAACATAGTGGTCCTATATTTGCATTATGGTTGTTGAAGTTTTCACCAAGGAGGTATGGGTTTCATGTTGAACGGTGTTTACCCTGACCTTTTTAAACAAGGGCATCAAGGAGATATTCAGGAAAACTGAATGAGCATATAAATGCAAAATCACAGTCCTCCTCCAGGGGCACCTGGGTGGCTCAGTGGGTTAAGCCTCTGCTTTTGGCTCAGGTCATGATCTCGGGGTCCTGAGAGGTCCTGGTTCGGAGCCCCACATGGGGCTCTCTGCTCAGCGGGGAACCTGTCCCCCCCCACCTGCTTGTGATCTGCCAAATAAATAAATAAAATCTTTAAAAAAAAATCACAGTCGATTTAATAATCAGAAAAAGCACTAGGGTAGAGATGGGCTGACAGCTTTTCCTCCTCACCTGCCCACAATACATAGTGGATTTGCGGGGCACTTCATGGTCTTTGCCTGTTTTTTTTTTTTTTAATCTTTAAACTGGCAGTTCTTCAATGAAGCTCAAATGCCTTACTTTATGTTTTAATTTTAAAAATAAAATGAGCAGTTGCAAGAGATTTATCTTTGTTTTAAATACCTAACTTAAGAACTCAGACTGCTATTCCTGAAAAATGCCATGTCACTCTCAAACTTCCACTAATGAGATGAATATGTTAAAATCTCCTCCAGCAAATATGATTTACCACCTGCTCGCTTTTTCAAACTAAGTGAATACATAAGTAAATGTCACATAAGAATGGCATTTCCAAAAGTTTAATCCATTCCATTTGTTTTAGGTTAAAATATAAAAGCTTTCATCCTTTCAAAAGGAAAACTACACTTGAAATTAGCATAAATAAGTGTACCAAGAGTTTTAAAATTTGTGTTCAAAGCAGTGAGAGAGGGACCTCTGCTGTTTAAAAATGGCATTTAAAGCAGTGGGAATAATCCTAGATGGACTCCTGCCACATTCTTCCGACATCGCAAGAAGTCTCTTTAGAGAACAGTTGGGAAAGTATGAGGAGTGTCATTTCCAAACATCATTTTTATTAAGGTAAAGCAAACTTAAAACTGCCAACAGGTTTTTTTAGTGGACACTTTTAGGTGTAAATGGGTCAGCTGGGGGCTTTGGAAAATAATACCAATTCAGAAATACCATGACAAGTAAGGTAAACATGAGTTTTAAATTTCTACAGCACAGGCTGCAGCTCAGATGAGGCCAAAGACTGATAAGAGCATCGAGCAAATAAGTTGCTTAATGCATAGTGATGGTGATGGTAACAAATGTTTTTAAAAGGATTTTGACTACAGTTATCACATAAAAAAAAAAAAAAATCCATTGTACCGTCTCCTAACGGCTCAGTGTTTTGGTTACCTATTTTTTGGTTGTTTGTCCATTTCTTCTTTTACCACTGATTATATGATAAGTGGATCTGTGTTTCTTCTCAATTTATAACACATTTCAATACGATGTTAAAACCAGGTTTTCTTGATCATTTAGACATTATGTGATTCATGAATTAGGACTGACATTTTGGTAATCTACAGCCCAAGGGATAGGGGAATAAATTGCTTTTTGACATCCTTTCCTCAATAAACTACCAAAAAAAAAAAAAAAGAAGAAGAAGAAGTATCAAAAAGGAAAGAATTCTAGCTTGGTGTTAAAACAAAGAAGCTAAGCAAAATGTGCTGGCTTAAAAGCCACTGTCCTCCCCTGAGTACCCGGACGCTCAAGGGGCCTTTTCCATACTCATCAGCGGAGTCAGGGCGGTGTCCTCGCTCGCCAAAATCATGCCCAGGCTTCACGCCTTCCCAGCCTGCCCCCGCATCAAGACGCTTGGCCCCTGTTCTGCATCCCTTTGTTGATCATTGCCCTTAAATTCCATTTAGAAAGCTCAGAAAAGTGGGTGTAGCAACACGCATCTTTTATTACCTGCCATGGGGCTTTTCTTAAGAAATTCCACTTGCCGCTTCCCAGGCCCTGTCGCCCACGGTGTGGAGCCGCGCTTGAACCTCGCAGCCTCGCGGGGGAGGTGCCCTGACCCCCCCACCCCACCCCACCCCACCCCCACCCACCCCCCACCCCCACCCCACCCCCCTCGCGGGGCAGGGAGGGAAGGCTTGCAAAGGTAGAGTGATTTGCCCGAAGTCCCCCCGCTAGGAAAGGGCGGGGACCATCCCCAGGGAGCCTAACCCCCCGCAGCTCCCCGCCGAGCCCCCCGCGCCCCGGGGACGCTCCCGGCGTCGTCCCCCCGCCCGCGCGCCGCTCGCTCGGCCGAAGCGGTCGGTCGTTGTGACAACGTGAGGACGAACCGTCGGGAAGGAAACTTTTACCGAGTTTTCGCGGAAAGCGCTCGGTATCCCGGACGTCACCGGAGCGAAGGAAGCGGACCCCCCCCCCACACACACACACACGACCCCAGCGGGGGAGTCCGGAGGGCGGCGCTTGCATCCCTCGAGGCTGAAGGGAGGTTGGGTGCGGGCCCGCCCGGCCACCCTCTCACCTGCTCGCCGCTCATGGCTGGCAGGACGCTCTCGGGTCACCTGGTGGTGACTTGATCCCCCTGTGAGGCGCCCCTCAGACAAGAGAAGTGGCGTCCGGAGAGCCCGCCCGCAGCCTCTGCGCCCACAGCGCCCTGGGGGGGAGGGAGGGGTCTAGCGTCCTCGTTGCTTAGCAACAGGCCCCGGCCGGATCCAGTTCCGGTCACCTTCGGCTCCTGGGAAGGCCCCCGGCCGACGGGCGGCGCCGACCTGCAGGGGGCGCTTTCCAGAGCACGCGGAGGCGCCTGGGAGCCGGGCCCGGGCGCTGGCCGGCGCGCTGGCGCCCCCGCAGGGCGCTCGTGGAACTGCTGAAGGCCGAGGGCGCCTCTGCCCCGAGGAGGGATGCCTTTCCCGCCCCGACCTGCGGTTTGCGGACTCTCGCAGCTGCGTGCTGCGCGCCCCGGCCGTAGCCCCTCACTTACCCTCCTGCCCTGAAAGATCTCAGGGAACCAGTGAATACGCTTTTCTCTAGAAACTAAAATCCTCTGGGGACAGCTAAGTCGAGGGGAGCGTCCAAATCTTGGCTGTTGTAAATGATGCTGTAATAAACCCAAGGGTGTCTCTATCTTTCGGAATTCGTGTTTTTGTTTTCCTGGGTAAAGAGTGGCGTTCCTGGATCTTACGGTTTTTCTGTTTCTAATTTTTTGAGGCGCCTCCATACTGTTTTCCGCAGAGGCTGCAGCAGGGTGTGTTCCCAGCAACAGCGCAGAAGGGTCCCTTTTCCCCCAGAGCTGCGCCAACACCTGTTCCGACGGGTCGTTCCGTCCGGTCACTCTGACAGGGGTCAGGGGCATCTCATCATGGCTTTGATTCGCGTGTGCCTGAGGGTTAGGGGTGTTGAGCACCTTTTCATGGGTCTTTTGACCACCTGTGTCCGTCTCATCTAGAACATGTTCGGGTCCTCGGTACACTTCTTAAATAAAAAATAATTTTGGTGTCTAATATAATTTCCTTATATATTTGGATATTAACCTCTATATAACATTTGCAAGTATCTTCTCCCATTCAGTAGGTGCCTTTTGGGGTATTTTGATGGTTTCCTTTGTCGTGCATAAACTTTATTTTGGTGTGGTCCCAAGAGCTGATTTTTGTTTGTAGCTCTCTTGCCCAAGATTTATCTAGAAAAATGTTGCTATGGCTGATGACAAAGAGATTATGGTCTATGTTTTCTTCTAAAAGTTTTATGGTTTCAGATCTCATATTGAGGTCTTTAATCCATTTTCAGTTTATTTTTGTCCATGGTCCAGTCGTCCTAGTCCCATTTATTAAAGAGGCGGTTTTTTCCCCCACTGTATATTCTTGCCTCCTTTGTTAATATACCAACCCCTATGTTTATAGCAGCATCACTTACAATAGCCAAAATATAGAAACAACCAAAGTGTCCATCAATGGATGGATCCAAAAAAAAGATGTAGGATCTATACACACTGGGACACTACTCAGCCATAAAAAAGAAAAAAGATACATTCTTGCCCTTTGTGACAGCATGGATGGACCCAGAGGATACTATGGTAAATAAAATAAATTAGATAGAGGAAGACAAACACCATAGGATTTCACTTTATGTGGAATCTAAAAAACAAAACAAGTGAAGAAACAAACCAAAAAGCAGACTCTTTAAATACAGAGAGCAAGCTGGTAGTTGCCAGAAGGAAGGGAGATAGGGGATGGGTGAACTAGATAAAGGATTTAATAGGTACAAATAACCAGTTGTAAAACAAATCATGGAGATGAAAAGTGGAGCGTAGAGAAAAGAGCCAATAACATTGTAATGCTGTTGTACGGTTAGGGATGGGGCCTGTGATGATCACAGTGAGCACGGAGTAAGGCACGGAACTGCCGGGGAAATGCTGGACACCTGAAACTAACACATCATCGTAGGGAATCATACTTCCATTAAAAAAAAAAGAAATTGAAGGAAGATCAGAGGCAGGTATTGGTCAAAATTTGGAGCAGAACGAAAAGGTTTTGAAATAACTACTCGGCAGGAAAGGAGAGAGAATAGGAGTGATCGAGGACAGACAGGAACAACCCAGTTGAAGTCTCTGAATTAGGAGTGACAAAACCCTGTACTCCGGAGACGTCAACACTCAGGCTCCGGTTCAAAGAAAACCAACACACAACACACTTCCCAGGCCAGAGTGACAGAAGGATAACTGTTGGCTCCCAAGCTGGCCCCCACACAGGGAAGGCAGAGAGAAACTGGAGAGAGAAAACGGGCCACCCCAGATGGGCAGGCGGCAGGTTCTATATGCAAAGGGACTTGCAGGCAAGGCTTGGTTTCTGCAGCCGTAAGACGAACAGATTTCCACGCCCACCAGCCAGAATCTTCCGTTTATGTAGAGACCCCAGCAGGGCTCAGCCACGTCCAGATGGGCTCAGCAGCAGATTGCTCTCGCAAGAGTGGCGTCCTGGAGGGCAGAATGTGCATTCCGAGGTGGGGGGGGGGGGAGCGAAGGAGCTTCCAAATGCTTGGGTCCCGCTAGCGGGTCAACCAGTGGTCACGGCCCTTCGACGGCCTCCTTCGACAGCAACAGACCAAGGGAATGGAGACTCTAAGAGTGAAGTTAAAATGGAGACTCTCAGAACCCAAAATCAGTAAAGGAAGACACAGCTATTAAATGGGGAGAAAGCTGTCCAGTAGGGTGGGTGGGCATCTCGGTGAGGGAGACGTGGTGGGAGACACTGTCACAGCAGAAAGAACAGGAGTGCGGGCAGGGACTCCGCAATTTCCGAAGTGGAGCAGCACCAGGCATTGACAAGTCCCCAAGATGGCCATGAAAGTGGGTGACTGAAGCATGGACTTTTGTCATGGCCGATCAAGGAACTGAGTTACTAAGGCTATGGCTGTCCCCATGGACGCTGAAATAGCGGAGGAGTGGAGAGCTGTGACTCAAAGTCTCCCATGAATGAAGCAGGAAAGAAGAGGTTATAGCCTAAAATCAGCAAGAACTTTTAACTGGAAAACCGCTGACGAATGGGGCAGACCCTATCCCCTGTACCTGGAGTGCGGAGGAATGGAAAATCCCATATAGAAACAGAGCCTCTGAGGAGACACACTGCAGTAAAAACCTGGAGGTAGAGGTAGGGTTCCAAGAACAGGCAGAAGACAGAGTGCTTCCCCAGCCCAAGGGCACAGTGAAAAGCTCTGACCGCCAGGAAAACACCCGAAGGTTGACTCTTCAGCCAAAAAGCAGCAAGAAAGCACTTAGAAAGCTAGAGTGTGAGAAGTTTAAAAATTACCCTGAGGCCTTATGCTACAGGCAATAACCAAGAGGTGAGAAGGTATGATTGGGTTAGTGGCTGCCCGTGTGCTGCCAATAGAAGAATCCCCAGCAGTTTCCGGGTATTTAAAAGGATTTTGGCATTCTTAATAGAAAGCCAGCGTCATCTGGATGGCTCTTTGGAGGGTACCGGTCGACAGAAGCAGGCTAGCAGGAGATCGAGGGGTTCACAGCACCCATCGGCCAGACATGAGCCTGGATAGGTCAGCCATTCACTGTCCACACTTTCCCCATCTGCACATTGTCCCTTTCGGGCCCTCTGCTGTCTCCCTGTCCATTCACCCCAACCTCAAAAGCCACAGTAGAAATAAATATCAGATGTTCTGACTTTCTATCTTACCTCTACGAGACTTCCATTTCTAGGTCCTTGAGGGTGACAATAGCTCATTCACAGAATCCTGTTTCTCAACCTGTCTTCTGTGGGGCACCCTGACAGAATTATGGAAGGAAAAACAATTTTATAAAAATTGACAAAGACAATTCTTTTGTAGTTGTCAGTTATTATGATTCCTGTCAAGCAAGAGAAATACGACTTCCAGGACTGAATTTCCCTACTACTTATCACCGTAATCAGAAATATTACCAACCAGACTGAGACCGAGGTGTAATCCCTGGCTTCACCATGCAGATTAAGGTCAACTCAAAACCCTCACAAGAATCAATAACATTCCAAAAATTGTTAGGAATGAACTTTAGATTAGATGGGTTGGACCACTGGATCCTTCAAATTATGGAAAGACACTTTATCACTGCTCTTACTTATTTCCTTGAAAGAGTCCCTTATCCATTCAGTGTTTCATTCGGATAGAGCTATTTTTATGCTTTTGATTTATTAACCTACAAATATGGACATCTACTTTAGAAGGAGGTATCTAGAAACAGAACCTGATTACCTCCGTTAACTAAACATAAAAGACTAAAATGGAAAACAGAAATTCACTTGTTGATACTTTGGTTCCCTTGGAGTCAAGTTCAGCTGCATTTATGATTTTGTGTTTTTTCTCAAGGTTTAGGTGTTTGTTTTTTTTCTAAAATGATTTTATTACACATGAACCAAATGCTTGCTTAAGGATTTTATGCTCAAATTTGTGCTGATTCTAAGGGAATCTTTTATGAGAAATTTATTTTCCTTTAAAATATGTTGTATAAGCTGCTGAGTTTTGCCTTGTTGTGTTATTTGTTACGACTGATTTTTTTTTTTTTTACCTCCTGCTTTTGAAACTGTGGCTTTGTAGACCGAAAGAGTATGTAAGTTATACATGCTCCTTTGAAGAAGTGTGGCTGCTTTTTATTATGGTGGGGCATGTTATGAGGTTGAGAAAATTGCCTGTACAACCTACAGCAGAATCCAGCATCTGGCATTCTCTTTTCTGCCCAGGTCTTCCTCTCTGTGTGAGCCTACCCTCCTCCGCATCTTCCTCACCTTCCTCAGTGGACAAGCGATTCCTTGAACACCTGCTCTGGGCCAGGCATTGTCCTAGGCGCGGGAGAGTGTGGAGGCAGCCAAGATTCCATCTCCTATTCTAGTAAAGAGGAACAGAAAATGAGTAAGAAAAAAATAAATATTTTGTTTATTTATTTTAGATGATGAAAGATGTAAGAAGTAAAGGAAACAGGGTAAGAAAAGAGACTGAGGTCAAAGAAAAGCCTCTCCTAGGAGAGATATCTGAGCTGAGATCTGAAAGAGAGAAGGAGCCAGCCCTTCAGAAACGTCAGGAATGAGTTTACCTGGGAAGTGGGTGAGCCGGTGAGACTCAGGCCTGAATGTGAGAATAAAGCTGACATAATTCAAAACCTGAAGAAGTCTGGGAACCTCATGAGGAAGGATCTTATTTTAATAAGGTGAAGAAACCATGAGTTGAAATGGGGCAAGAGTAGAAGCAGGAAGGCCAATTAGGAGCCTATTAAGTAGGTCAGGGAAGGGAGGATAGTGGCTTAAACTTGGGAGAAGCGATGGAAGTGGAGAGAAGGAAACACATCAGAGAAATACCTGGGGGGAAACCTGAAAGGACTTGCTGATGGACTAGATATAAGGAATGGGAATAAGGTAAAATGACTGTTAGGTTTTTGTTGTCTGAGCTACTTGGTAGATGGAAGGTATAAGAAAATTTTTAAAAACCTGGTTCTCAAACATGTTAAGTTTGAGATGTCCATTAAATGTCCAAATAAGATGTTGAGGAGCTAGGAAGCTGTACAACTCTGGGGATAGCTCCAGTCAGAGATAGATTAGAAGCTCATCCATAGACAGATGATAATCGACCTTGAGAGCAGATGAAATCATCAAACAAGAGAGTTTAAATAGAAACAAAAAGGAAGGCGATCCAAAGATCAAGCCCCAAGACTCTTGTTTTCTCTTTCTGGAAATTCACCGTTTAAAAATTACATATTTTGTGAACCCTTTAGCAAAGAGTTATCCAAGTACAAAGTTAGAGTTACAGCAGATACCTCAGATACAAACGGAACCCTACAAACTGTGGTTGACAATTCATGCATGTGGTATTTGTTTGTGAAAATACTGAGGCTATATATGGACCAAATCCCATAAAAACAAATAATGATGCTGTTTTATTACCACACGTTGACCTTCAGCTAATCACAACCAGATCTGGACCAACACAAATGGTTGCATTCAATTGCTTTGAACACTAGAGGGAGATATACTCACCTGCAAACCAGAGAGAAAAATGAATTTTTTCTGTAGAATTACTCCTCTGCCATAGAACCGTAAACTATTTTAAATTTTATTTATTTATTTGACAGAGAGAGAGAGCTCAAGCAGGCGGAGTGGCAGGCAGAGGGAGAAGGAAGCAGGCTTCCTGCTGATTAAGGAACCCAACACGTGGCTCGATCCCAGGACCTTGGGATTATGACCTGAGCCTAAGGCAGTTGCTTAACCAACGGAGCCACCCAGGCGCCCTTGTAGACTATTTTAAACTTTGATATTGTTGCAATCATCAAGAAATAAGTCTTAAATAAATTACACATGTTTAGAAAGTAACTCGATTTCTTTACTAAGTCAGGTTTTACTAAAAGGCTATGTTGTGTATACTTGTGATATGCTATATTGTCAGTTGATGTCTTGGTTCTTTTTCTTTTTTTTTTTGACAGTGTGGGGCAATAAGATAGAAATCAGTTAATTTTTATTTGGAGGCACATCCTTCCTAGGAATTCTGGTAATATATTCGTTGGAAGCCAAAGCGTCCGAAGCTTTGACTCTTGGCCTTGACTCTGCGGACTTCGGGAATGTGCTGAACTTCATCACGTCGAGGGCTTTTAGGTGGCTTAAAGGTCACTGGCACTGACTTCATGCTGCACTTTTTATTTGCCCTATAAAAATGTTCCTCAGCTTTGCTAGGTAATCGCATAGATATGTAGTGTTTTCATGATTGCTTGGGGCAGCTAGAAAACTTTCTCTTTATTTACTTTGGTAATCTTTCCAAAGAACACACTGTAAAACGTCCTCTTTTCCTGATCAAAGGTTGAATGTGAACCCTACCCAGCTACTCTAGCCTACCAAATGCTTTATTTGACCTTGTAACTAATTTACAAGTCCTCTTTTTTTGTTGTTAGCATCAACACTGAAATGCTCCTGTTAATTAAAGGGGGAAAATGTGTTTTCTGTGTCTAGGGAAGAAGGATAGTAGAGGAAAAAGAACGATTTTCTGGAATCAGAGCTGGTATGAATCCTGACTTTGGACAGATGTTAGCTAAACTTATCGTGGCAATCATATCACAACATATACATTTTGTGATTATATTATATGTATAATATATAACATATATATTATTTGATATTAATATCAAGTAATTGTATTTTACAATTGAAATGAACACAATTTATAAGTCAGTGATATCTAAAAAAAAATTCCTGACTCTCTCTGCTGGTGAATGTAAACAAATTATTTTTATCTCTGAACTGTCATTTTCATTTCTCTAACTTGGAATTACAACCTTTTAGAATTGTTGTGGGGGCTGATTCAGACGATGGACAAAAAGCATCTTCCTTAGCTCCTGGTGAAAAGCAGACATTCCAAGTTTCCTGCGCCCCCCTTTCCTTCCATGTGAAGGGCTTTTTAAATTGACCCTGTAATTCATATGTTCCTAGATTATGTGCTCTGAAGTATTTGTCAAGTGCTGGTCGTATGTACAGAAGGTGACCCCCGGCCACGTTTGCAAGACAATCTTGGAAGTGTTCATGTGTGGTCAGAGCTGTGTGCCCTGTTCTCTGCCTGACGAGGTCAGACAGAGGATCTCACTAGGATCACTCCGAATTATGGGCTTGTGAGCAAAGACACAGGACAGGAGGCTCTCAAAGTCTGGTGCGCACTAGTACCCCTGGAAGGAACGACTTCCCCTTTCCCCCCACAAATGTAAATTTCCGTCCCACCCCCACAAAGGTCCTATTCGCATCCTTTCTCCAACAGACATTCGCAGCCTCAATGACCGCATCCCTCCAGACACCACTCGTATTTACCCAAGACAGTCACCTGGCAATTCTTGCCTTGCGTTCCTACTTGCCCTTCATCCACAGGTGTCTCACCAACCCGGCAGGTTCTTAGGAGGCGTGGCTGCTACTATATCCTGTTTCTCCCCGGTTCACTAGAGCACATTCCACGGTCCTGTTCTGGAAGCAGACATCACTCCACAGTCAGATGGATTTCCATGTCCGTTTTCCTTCAACTTACTTGACACACGCATCTTGACAATAGAGCTCATGCAGGGTAAGTGTATAGGTATGGTTTAAATCATTCTGCTGACAGCATCTGAAAATTATCTCTTTAAACTACAGATTCTTAAAAAGAAGAAAACCAGAAAGTATAACATATTCCGTGTACCTTTATGCTCTTTATTTTGGTACCCATGCCGTGATTTTCACCAAGTATCTACTCTCAGATTAGTTACCACGACATCATGGCCATCGTTCACAGATATAACATGTATGATAGATGTTTTCATCACCGGCAACTGATTTTTTTCCTCTTAAGCCCCAGAGTCAAATGTTGCTCTTGGTCATACAACACATGACAATTTGGCCCTGGTAAAACTCTGAGACTGCCACACATGACTCGGTGTTTGCATATATGGAGGTGGAACCATAATGAAGTTTTGTCACTATATATTATTCAAACTGCACTAAAGTGTTGCTAAAGCTGAAATGAGAGTGCTCTTCAAGGTCATGAGGGTTAAAGAATCACAAAGGAAATGCAGCACCTGTTCCCCAAGTGTCAAACCATAACAGAAAAGTCCTAATCCTAAATCTGGCCTGTGGAGCAGCTCTGTGCTGTGTCCCACATGCAGAAGGACTCTGCAGCAGGGCGGACCCTCCCAGCCTCTAAGGAACACCTAGGGAAGATCACATGTTTGAGAGTAGACGCTACAGGAATGTACTTTCAAATATTAATAATTGAAGCAATATTATTTTTGAAAGAATTGAGTGACAATGTATTTTTTTAAAAATATTCAAGTAGGGGCACCTGGGTGGCTCAGTGGGTTAAGCCACTGCCTTCGGCTCAGGTCATGATCTCAGGGTCCTGGGATCGAGTCCCGCATCGGGCTCTCTGCTCCGCAGGGAGCCTGCTTCCTTCTCTCTCTCTCTGCCTGCCTCTCAGTGTACTTGTAATTTCTGTCAAATAAATAAATAAAATCTTTAAAAAATATATATTCAAGTAATGGGTACAGTTTTTCAAAAGTATATGCAGAAAAAAGCATGGGAGCAGACTCCTTCTTTCCTGCTTTTATTCATTCACCAAAATCTTAACTGCTAAATTACATGTTTAATTGACATTTTTTTCTAAACTCTACACCTTTTCTTCTTCTTATCATACACCATTTTCTATTTCCTTGCCACCTGATCTCTTTGAAAATCTTCTATATTCGGGCTTCTATTTCCACAGTCCATTAAAATAGCCTTAATATTGCAAACAACCTTGACCACTTCTTGGTTTTCTTAACTACTATTCAGAATTTGATGTTGCAGTTACATACTTCTTAAAATTACCTTCTTCCTGGTCTTGCATGACAGTGTAGCCCTGTTCTTCTAGTTCTGTCATGTTTTTCCGGCTCTTCTTACTTCTCTGCCCATTTCTTTGCAGATAATCCTTAAATCTCTGCTTGTGCTCTCTCCCCTGTCTTCATGCCAGTGGCTCATCAACTTTTAAAGCTTCATACAACACCATGATGCTTATGGTTCTGGAGTCTCTGCTCTATGTTCTCGCTCACTTGTGCTCAATTATCTATATGACTTTTCCCTTTAACTACACTACAGTCTGAAACCACAAATCCAAAACTGGTCTTCTCTTCCAAACTTTTCAGCTTTACCTGAAGCCTTACCAATTTTCCAAGATCACTATCTTGAGTCCATCTTGGTTTTCTCCTTGTTCGCCAAGTCCAAGTTAGTCATCTGTTGCTGTTATTTTTTTGTAGAAATGTCTTACGATCATCTCATCCCTCTAGCTCTACTACTACTTTTAGACTCCAGGCTCTGAACACCTAAGTAACTGTGTGGGTCTTTTAATTATTGTTTGTTTGGTTCTCAGTCTGTCCAATATGCACACTTGAAGGCAAAAAACACTAAAATATTCCAAAAGGATTCCTTCTTGGTCTCATGTCATCAAACACTCTTTCAAAAGACTATCCATCAATTCCCTCTTCCTTACCCCCTTCTATAACCATCTTCCCTATTCAGAGATTCTATATTGTGCAACACAGAACCTCTACTCAGGTTGTGATCCTCCACATTTTGATTGAGTCTACTTTTCCTCTGTATTATTCATTACCTAACTCTATCCCAACCCAAGTCAAAGCACCCCATCAACAAGCTTTTGCCCAGGAGGAGGAGCAAGATGGCGGAGAAGTAAGAGACCCTGCTTCAAAAGGTCCCTGATGTGAGCTAAATATCCATCAGAACGCTCTGAACACCCATGAAACCAGCCCAAGATGTAGGATTATACACTTCTGGATCTCTACGGGGGCAGAAGATGCCAGTGGAGAAGTAAAACAGAGTGGGAACACTCCTACTGATATTGGAGGATAAACAGAAGGGGAGGGAGCCACCAGAAGGAACTCACTGGAAAGTAGTACCCCCAATACAAAAGTGCCCTGTGCTTGGGGACCAGCATTAACTTGGAGTCTGGTTAAAAGCACTCAAAAAGAGCAAAGGGTTTTAAAAGGCAAGTGGTAGAATCGAGTGGTCACAAGCATGGGCTTAAGCCCACGGTCCCAGTATGGTCACAGCCAGTGACCACCCATGCCTGAGAGAATCCCCCTGGGCCCGAGACTTTCCACAGCTTTACTACCGCTTAGGCTGGGCGCATCCCTGTGGGTCCCTGAGAAAGCCTGCTGTGGATGCCAGCAGGGGGTCTCTGAACCTGCAGCCTTCCATTACCTACACCACTGCCGGGTCCTGGGCATGGACCCCAGACAGCAGTCCCGACAGCCGCCAGGATCGGGCTCCCCCAATATTTATTTGACCAATATTATTTGTGGTTTTAGTGGCAATGGGGTACAGAGACAAGTGGGGGCCTTGGGTGACCCCTGAGATGGTGGTTGGGCGAATGCAGTGCCTGTGGAAGGTTGTGCTATTCAGCGGAAATTGAGAAGGGGGGTCTGTGTGTTCTGGACCATCCAGGGAGCAGCAGACTGAGGCTTCTCTCTGAGGCCAAGGACTGAGTAGAGACCTCTTACTTCTTGCACTAGCCCTCTGAAAAGCTGCAAAAAGCCTCCCAAGAACAAAAACCTCCAGAGAACAAAACCTGAAAAACCGGTTTCCGCTGAGGCCAGTCCCTTGCTAGGGGGCAGGGCGACTCAGCCCAAGCAAGACGACTGAAAAACAGCAAGACAGGCCCCTCCCACTGAAGACAAGCCCAAAGAACAAGAGGACAATAACCACAGGGTCCCCATAAAACTGTAAAACCCCAGCATCAGGGAAAAACAACATATAAAGCCCCTGGTATTGTCACAAAACCTGTATATTTCATAGGTACAAGTTTTTTTTAATTAGTTCTCATGATTGTTCTTTCATTTTTTTAACCTCACCATTACAATTTTTTAGATATTTAATACAACATATTACATAATAATAATTTAACTTGAACTTTTCTCATACATAACCTGGGTTTCTTTTTCATATATAGGCTTCGAGGTAATCCTTTTACCCTATTCAATACTACCCCTATATATAAGCCAGTTTTAATTTCCTTTTATCTCTGGAAAGTTGAGTCCTTTAACAAAGATACCAAGATATACCCAGAAAGAACTGAAATAAACTTTCTTGCCCACATCAAGGGTTTATAACCACCTTCCCATCCTATTCTTCTGTCAGTGTTTCTGTGTATTTCTTTTTGTTTTTGTACAATATAAATCTTATTCTTGAGGTTCATTTTGACTGGGTTTTTCTTTCTTTCTTTTTTTTTTTTTTTTTCTTTCTTCTCTCCTACTTTTGTCAGTCTTTTTGTTGTTTATTTTTGGTTTACCTTATAAATCTTACTTTTGGGACTCAGTTTGACTGGGTTTTTCTCTTTTTTCTCTCTCTCTCTTTTTCTCTTTTTTCTTTCTTTTTGGTGGTGACTTCGATTGCTCTGAAACTCTCCAAGGGGCACCTTGACTGGATTGAGGTTGATATATTCAGCTATATATATCCCCTCAACCACCTCTTACCAAAATAACTAGGATGAGGAACATGCAACAGAGGAAAAATTCAGAGACTTTTGCCATAGAACTATTAGATATGGGCATAAACAGTATGTCAGAAATGGAATTCAGGGTAAAATTGTCCAGGCAATGGCTAGGTTGGGGAAGACCATTAGTGACAACATAGAATCTCTAAAGGTGAGAGTGAGAGCTGATCCAGCAGAAGTAAAAAATCCTATTAATGAGATCCAAGATAATGTAAGTACTCTAACAGCTAGGGTAGCTGAGGCAGAAGATAGAATTAGTGATCTAGAAGACAAATTGATAGAAAAGTAGGACCAGAACGAAGGCCTGGAACAAACAACTTACAAGCCATTAAAACAGAGTTAGGTAAATAAATGATGCCATGAAATTTTTCAATGTCAGAATTATTGGGATCCCTGAAGTGGTGGAGAAAGAGAGAAGGCTAGAAGATAATAGTTGAACAAATTCTGGATGCAAATTTCCCAATCTGGGGAATGGAACAAATAGTTGTGTCCTAGAGGCAGAAAGGACACCTTCCCCCAGGAACAACAAGTCTAAAAAGACATCCAAACACTTGATTGTGAAATTCATGATTCATAATTTCAGACAAGAGGACCTAAGGGCAGCTAAGAGGAAGAGATTCCTTATGTACAGAGGAAGGACCATCAGAATAACATCAGACCTGTCCACAGACCTGGCAAGCCATAAAGGTCTGGCAAGACATATTCAGGGCACTAACTGAGAAGAACATACAGCCAAGAATACTTTATATAGAAAGACTGACATTCAAATGGATAGAGAGATAAAGAGTTTCCAAGACCAGCAAAGTTGAAAAGGGTATGTGACCACCAAGCCGGCACTACAAGAAATATTAAGGGCATTCTACAAAAGAAGAAAGAATCCAAGAGTGACATAGAACAGAAAGTTACAGGGATAATGTATAGATACAAGGACTTCATATGCAACATGGTGTCAATAAAAACTTATCTTTCAATAACCACTCTCAACATGAATGACCTAAATGCTCCCATAAACAGGCACAGGGTTGCAGACTAGATAAAATGACAGGACCCATCCATATGCTGTCTACAAGAGTCACATTTGGAACCTAAAGATATACCCAGACTGAAAGTGAAGGGATAGAGAACCATCTTTCATGCAAATGGGCCTCAAAAGAAAGCTGGGGTGGTGATTCTTATATCAGATAAATTAGATTTTAAATAAAGACTGTAGTCAGAGATACAGAAGGACACTACATCATCCTTAAAGGGTCTATCCACCAAGAAGATCTAACAATTGTAAATGTTTATGCCCCCAACATGGGAGAAGCCAACTATATAAGCCAACTGTTAAACAAAATAAAGAGTCATATTGATATGAATATATTAATTGTAGGGGATCCGAACATGCCACTCTCAGTAACAGACAGATCATCTAAGCAGAAAATCAATAAAGAAACAATAGCTTTGAATGACTCATTGGACCAGATGGACCTCATAGATATATACAGAACATTCCACCCTAAAACAACAGAATACTCATTCTTCTCAAGGACACATCGAACTTTCTCCAGAATAGACCACATGCTGGGTCACAAATCAGGGCTCAACTGATAACAAAAGATTGAGATTATTCCCTGCATATTCCCAGACCATAATGCTTTGAAACTGGAACTCAACCACAAGAAAAAGTTTGGAAGGAATTTAAACACTTGGAACCTAAAGACCATCCTGCTCAAGAATGTTTGGATCAACCAGGAGTTAAAAGAAGAACTTAAACAATTCATGGAAACCCATGTGAATGAAGACACATCTGTCCAAAACCTATGGGATACGGCAAAGGTGGTCCTAAGGCAGAAATACAAGCCTCACTCAAAAAAATGGAAATATCCCAAATATGCCAACTCTTTACACTTTAAAGAACTGGAAAATCACCAACAAATTAAGCCAATCCCACACACAAGAAGGGAAATAACTAAGATTAGAACAGAGATCAGTGAGTTAGAAACTAGAGATACAGTAGAACACAGCAACAAAACTAGAAGCTGGTTCTTTGAAAGAATCAATAAGATCAATAAACCACTGGCCAAACTAATCCAAAAGAGAGAGGATCAAAATTAATAAAATTATGAACAAAAGGGGAGAGATCATGACTAACACCAAGGAAATATGAACAATCATCAGAAATTATTATCAGCAGCTATAAGCCAATAAGTTAAGCAACCTAGAAGAAATGGGTATGTTCCTGGAAAGCTATAAACTTCCACGACTGAAACAGGAAGAAATCGACAACCTGAATAGACCAATATCTTGTAACGAGATTGAAGCAGTGATCAAAAACCTCCCAAAAAACAAGAGCCCAGGACCTGATGAATTCCCTGGGGAATTCTACCAAACATTCAAAGAAGAAATAATACCTATTCTCCTGAAGCTGTTTCAAAAAATAGAATCAGAGGGAAAACTTCCATATTCTTTCTGTGAAGCCAGCATTACCCACATCCCCAAGCCAGGCAAAGACCCTACCAAAAAGGAGAATTTCAGGCCAATATACCTGATGAATATGGATGTCAAGATTCTCAACAAGATCCTAGCTAATGGGATCCAACAGTACATTAAAAAGATTATCTACCATGACCAGGTAGGATTTATTCCTGGGATGCAAGGGTGGTTCAACATTCACAAATCAATCAATGTGATAGAACAAATCAGTAAGAGAAGAGAGAAGAACCATATGGTCCTCTCAATTGATGGAAGAAAAAGCATTTGACAAGATCCAGCATCCATTCCTGATTAAAACTCTTCAAAGTATAGGAATAGAGGGAGCATTCCTCAAACTCATAAAATCTATCTATGAAAAACCCACAGCGAATATCATTCTCAATGAGGAAAAACTGACAGTCTTCTTGTTGAGACCAGGAGCATGACAAGGATGCCCTCTCTCACCACTATTGTTCAACATAGTACTAGAGGTCCTAGCAAGAGCAGACAACAAAGAGAAATAAAAGGTATTCAAATTGGCAAAGAAGAAGTCAAACTCTCCCTCTTTGCAGAAGACACGATACTTTATATGGAAAGCCCAAAAGACTCTACCCTCAAACTACTAGAACTCATACAGCAATTCAATAATGTGAGAGGATAAAAAATCAACACACAGAAATCATTTGCTTTCTTATACACTAACTATGAAAATATAGAAAGGGAAATTAGAGGGTCCATTCCATTTGCTATAGAACCAAAATCCATAAGATACCTTAGAATAAACCTAACCAAAGAGGTAAGGGATCTGTACTCAGGAACTACAGAACACTTATGAAAGAAATTGAAGAAGACACAAAAAGATGGAAGACCATTCCATGCTCTTGGATCAGAAGAATAAACATTGTTAAAATGTCTATACTGCCCAGAGCAATCTATACTTTCAATGCCATCTCGATCAAAATTCCACTGGGATTCTTCAAAGTACTGGAACAAACAATCCTAAAATTTTGTATGGAACCAGAAAAGACCTCAAGTCACTAAGGAAATGTTGAAGAAGAAAAACAAAACTGGGGGCATCACGTTGCCTGATTTCAAGCTTTAGTACAAATCTGTGATCACCAAGACAGCATGGCACTGGCACAAAAACAGACACAAAGGCCAGTGCAAGAGAGTAGAGAGTCCAGATATGGACCCTCAACTTTATGGTCAAATAATATTTGACAAAGTAGGAAAAAATATCCAGTGGAAAAAGACAGTCTCTTCAATAAATAGTGCTGGAAAAATTGGACAGCTATGTATAGAAGAATGAAACTCGACCATTCTCTTACACCATACACAAAGATAAACTTGAAATGGAAGAAAGACCTCAACATGAGCAGGAATATATCAGAATCCTAGAGGAGAACATACGCAGTAACCTCTTCGACATTGGCCACAGCAACTTCTTTCAAGACACATCTCTAAAGGCAAAGGAAACAAAAGTGAAAATGAACTTTTGGGACTTCATCAAGATCAAAAGCTTCTGCACAGCAAAGGAAACAGTCAACAAACAGTCAAACTAAGGCAACCAACAGAATGGGAGAAGACATTCACAAATGACAGTACAGACAAAAGGCTGGTATCCAAGATCTATAAAGAACTCCTCAAACTCAACACATACAAAACAAATAATAACATCAGAAAATGGGCAGAAGTCATGAACAGACGCTCCTCCAAAGAAGACATACAAATGGCCAACAGAAACATGAAAAAATGTTCCTCATCAGTGGCCATCAGGGAGATTCAAATCAAAACCACATTGAGATACCAGTTAGCATGGTATCGTACTTATAGTATGGTATATAACTTATACCAGTTAGTATGACCAAAATCAACAGGACAGGAAACAACAAGTGTTGGAGAGGATGTGGAGAAAGGGGAACCCTCTTACACTGTTGGTGGGAATGCAAGTTGGTGCAGCCACTTTGGAAAACAGTGTGGAGATTCCTTAAGAATTAAAAATAGAGCTACTCTATGACCCTGCAATTGCCCTACTGGGTATTTACCCCAAAGATAGAGATGTAGTGAAAAGAAGGGCCGATGTTCATAGCGGCAATGGCCACAATTGCCAAACTGTGGAAAGAGCCAAAATGCCTGTCAACAGACAAATGGATAAAGAAGATATGGTCCATATATACAATGGACTTATTATTCCTCCATCAGAAAGGATGAAAACCCAACTTTTGTATCAACATGGACAGGACTGGAGGAGATTATGCTGGGTGAGATAAATCAAGCAGAGAAAGTTAATTATCATATGGTTTCACTTACTTGTGGAGCATAAGGAATAACATGGAGGACATTGGAAGGATGAAAGGAAAACTGAAGTGGGGGAAATCAGAGGAAGAGATGAACCATGAGAGACTGTGGACTCTGAGAAACAAGCCGAGGGTTTTGGAAGGGGGGTGTGGGTGGAGGAATGGTGAGCCTAGTGGTGTGTATTAAGGAGGGCACATGTTGCATGGAGCACTTGGTGTGGTGCATAAATAATGAATCTTGGAACACTGAAGAAAATAAAATTAAGATTTTTTTTAAAAAAAGATGCTTTTGCCCAAATATCCAACAATGGGCTATTTTTTTAAAACAAGAATTCGCATAGTATAAACTTCCAGTTTATTAGCTATTTATCTATTTATTTATTTACTATTAACTATTATTATTTGCATGAATCCTATTGTCCTTTCTTTAATATATATGTATATATGTATGTGTGTATATATATTTTCTACAAATAGAGAAAGAAATATACTTTTATTTCTATTTCTATTTCTATACTTATTCTTTAAGTTCCAGTTCAAAGATCACTTCATCTACAAAGTCTTCCCTGAGCATCCAAGTCACTTGTGTCCCCAAACATACCTCGCATAGTTTTAGAAATATAATTGAACAGGTGTAAAAATCTTCTAGTTGTACTATATTTTGAAAAAGAATGACCTCAGTGGAATTAATTGCTTACTTAGGCCCAAAGGATACATACATAAATTAACAGGTAAAGATGATATTTTTCTAGGCCAAGCCATTAGTGTTATTAGTAGAAGCAATAAATGAAATGAATTCCCAGAGTTATCCTATTTTCAGTGAAGCTAAAAAATAGCTTATCACCATAGCCTATGAAATACTTATCACTGTAGTTTATACAGTAATCATCATTTTTGTTTTTAAAAATTTTATCTCTAATTACTGATTGCTATACTGGTGATATATATCATGATAAACACGTCAAAGTCCATAGAATGTAAAACACAAAGAGCAAACCCAAATATAAAGTATGCACTTGAATTATAATGTATCTATATTTGCTCATCACTGTAACAAGTGTACTAACTAACACTAATACTAATAATAGGGGAAATTGAGTGGAATATAGGAACTCTCTAATTCCCACTCAATTTTTCTGTAAACTTAAAACCACTCCAAAAAATCAAATCTATTAATTTCTTTAAAATAACATATTTATTGCAGAAAATGTATAATGTCATGTTAAAACACAAGGAAGCAAACTTAAAACATCTTCAAAACATTTCCAATATTTTGGTATCCCTTTAGTCTATCATTCTATCTCTCCATCACTGGAAGATACTTTACCCATTATTATTACATGACTATTTTCTTTTTAATATTTAGTCATATATCACAAGCATTTCTCTCTCCTTGAATAATCTTACAATAAAATATTTAATAATCACATAACATAAACCTCTTTATCTTAAAGCAGTGTTTCTAAGATTTCTTGAGTTTCAACTTTTGCAGCCTGATAAACTCATTTCCTTTATTACTTTCTAAATCTGCATTATTATTTTCTTCTTGGTATTCGTATCACTCATGTCTGCATTTTTTTTTTTTTTTAAGAGCGTGCAGGGGACGGGGGCAGAGGGAGAGGAAGAGAGACACTCTTAAGCAGCCTCCACACCGTGTGGAGCCTTACACAGGACTTGATCTCACAACACTGAGATCATGACTTGAGCTGAAATCAAGAGTTGGGTATTTAACTGACTGAGCCACCCGGTGCCCTCATATCTGCATTTTTCATATCCCTTTCTCAGGATGCTTAATAATGAGTTATTTATACTACTTCCCAATTTTCTATATAGCAGTCCCTTTCCACAGAACCAATTTTTTTGGTACTAACATTTCTAAAACCACAGCAGCTAATTAGGTAAGGGTGGTTTTAGATATAAAGCAGCATGCATACCGTTATACAGCACATCAGTGACTAATCAGAATATATAGTAAAGCATCCCAATGAACCCAAGATCTTTTTCCACCTGATGCATAATTTTTATGATGTATGGTCCTGGATTACTATTTGGGTTTATTTGAGACAGAAACTTAGAGATGGGGGCTGATTAGAAGAGCACCATACAGAATCTTTCTGTATTAGGACAACATCACAAAGTTTCTGAATTAGTGCAGATGGGCCAGTGGTGGGCCAAAGCAGTCCCAGGGATGGGCCAAAAATGTCCTTCGGTTCTGGCTTGCGTTGTTCTTGAGAAGTCAGCAATTACCCTTCTCGTCGTTCACCTGGCTGTGATGTCCCTTTCTTCTGGCTGCTTTTAATATGTTCTCTTTTCACAGATGTTTGGCAATTTGAAGATGAGGTATGTTTTGATGTGGTTTTGTGTTTAGCTCGCTTCACGTTCACCTGTTTCCTTGGGTTATATTTTTCATGCATTTTGGAAAATATTTAACCACTATTGCTTGAGACCTCCTTTCATCTGTACCTGCTCCCCCTGATAGTCCAATTGTGTAGATACTGACCACTTGATCTGTCCACAGCTCTCTGAGGCTCCGTCCACTTTTTTTTTTTTTTTCAGTCTTTGCTCTCTCTGCTTTCAGTTTTGACAGTTCCCATGTTCTATCTTCAAGCTGTGGTTTTTTGGGTTTTGTTTTCCTGCCATGTTCAACCTATTTTGTGGTAATTTCTTGTTGGTTCTAGAGCTTCTATTTGATTCTTTTCCTAAGGACTCCATTTTTCTGCTAAGATTCTCTACTGTCTCGGTGTGTTCGTGTTTTTCTTTTAATCCTTGAAGGTATTTATAACAGTGGCTCTGAAGTCCTATCTGATGACTTCATCATCCCAGCTATTTCTTATTCTATTTACATTGGCTAATTTCTTTTCACTCTGGCTGTAAACTGGGATTGGTATATTTGTGCACAATTCCCACACAGGGTCCTTGGTCTGTGAGGTACCTTAAAGCTATCATAGTAGGGAGCCCAGTCGAAGCATCTGGAACTTCCCTCCACTCCTACCAAAAAAGGGATATCAAAACAAGTTTCACATAGATCTATGGGGTAAATGACAAAAATCAATGCCATCCTTAAGTATCTAATGGAAGAATACTTTTGCCCGGGCCCACAACAAAAGTTACACTGAATCATAATCTTCACTTCTGCTTTGATACTTTGAGCAAAAATAAAATATGTTAAGATCGAAAAGGGGAACATGGGTACAATTGTAGCAAATATTAGAATATAAGGGAAAACATTATGGATAATGTTTTAGACCTAAGTGATGCTTTAGACCTAAGTGATTTGGACAAATTCCAAGAAAAATACAACTAAAATATAAACAAAACTAAAAACTAAAGACTAAAGAAGAAACAGAAAATCTGAATTATCTTATAATAGTTGCTGTAATTGAATCCATAATGAAAAGATTTCTCAAAAGGTAAAACTAGCTCAGAAAGTTCCACACATGAATGAAACATTCAAGGAATATGTTCTAATTTTAAACAAACTCTTCCTCAGTCTAGAAATGAGGAAAATATCCCCCAGCTAATTAATAAACCCAACTGAAACTTGCTAATAAAATTAGACAATGACAACATCCACAAAGAAAATTATAAGCCATTCTCACTATGGGAAAACCCTAAATATTAGTAGGCCAAAGTGAATGGAGTATATAAAAGGATATATAAAAGGATACAAGAATTGTTTAACCTTAGAAAAATCTATTCATGTAATTTACCTCCTTGAGGTGTAAGGAAAAATATATTTGGTCTTTGTCCCATGTTCTTGGCACAGAGCTTTTAAAATCCTTGGCATTTCCTGAAGGAGAGGAGGGTCTATTGTGATTCATAATGAGGCTCTTCTACCCGACCTTCGGGATAAGAGCTGATCAGGAGGAAGACCACACATAGGACTGGAGGTTTGGAAGTTTCAGTCCCTGCCTCTGACATTTAGGGATGGGAGGGCAGGGGGACTGGTGGTTGTTTGATCACCCATGTTCAGTGAGTGGCTCAGTCATGCCTCCTTAATGAAACCTTAAGAAAACACTCTTGAACAGAGAAGTTCAGGCTGCTTCCAGATGGGTAAACACATCCGTGTGCTGGGCTGGGGATGTGTCTGGAGAGGGCATGTGAGCTCTGAGCCGGCCCTCCTCTGCCTCCCATTCCCTTGCCACATGCATCTCTTCCATTTGGCTCTTCCTGAGTTGTGTCCTTTCTAACGAAACTGGGACCATAACTGCAGAGCTTTCCTGAGTTCTATGAATCATTCTATCAAACTATCGAACCCGGCAGAGTGGTGGTCCTGGGACGTCTTGTATTTATAGTCAGGTGGGCGGCAGTGGGGGTTACAAGTACAACTTATAACCAGTATCTGAAGTGAGGACAGTCTTGTGGCCCCGAGCTCTTAACCTATGGGGTCTGTGTCAATTCAGCGTTGTTAGTGACAGAGGTGAATTGAACGTAGGACACCCAGTTGGTATCAGAGACAAGATTACAGGAAAGGTACCACACAGATTAACAAATTAAAAGGAAAAAAATCATATGATTTCCTCAGAAAGTACAGTAAGAAACAGGTGGCAGATCCTTTAGGTCTGTCTGCCCAGACCCCACACTGGTACACACCAGTGTACCATGAATGGGTTAAAACTGAACCAAGCCTGTGAAGGCTTATGAAGGCCAGAGCCCTGGAGCTCACCGCTTCCCCAACTTCAGACTCATATTGTTTTCTACTGTCATGTATGAGTAGTATAATTTTTGACATGTGCTGTTGTGTCAAGAAATACAGATTTTTTTAATAGATGAGCTTCACTCACTTGGGTAGCTCTTATTCTATTGTTCCACATCCTGCTCATCGGGGGATGAAATCCATTGGTTTCATCTGAGTACAGTTTCTCTATTAAAAAAAATTCTAAACTTGTTACTACTAGGAATTTCCTCTTTTCTTCCCTCCATGCCTGAACTAACGTGACACAAGGATCATGGCTAAGAGCGTGTTTTGCAAATGCAAAGTTTCCTCAGTTGGGCTGAGTCAAGGCCAAGACCAAGGGTGCAGAGTGTTAGCAAGCCTATGTGACTACTTACTCATATCCTCCAATGTAATTGCTTTTACTGATCAAGCTCATATTTTCCATCTCCATTGATCTGACTGGGTCGGTGGGAACTTACTATTACTTAGTAACCTCTTAATATGCCCATGCATAGAATTTCCAAAATGACGGGTTATTCTGAATGGAAACCAACAGATGAGCCAAAATTGAACCGACGTTTGCCAATGATTTGCAAACATTTCACCTACTATAGAAGTTTTTATAAATGGCTTCTCTCCTGCTTTTATTCCCTCCAAACTGTCACTGAAAAAATCTCCTTGAAAACTCTTTCACTGAGGAACTTCCCTCTAAGCCATCTGCCCTCCTCCCTCTCTGCCCAGTAAGACCCTGCCGCCGGGTTGGGTGGGCCTGTCGGAGCAAAGCTTGTTGCCCGGCTCTCCTCACGTGCTCTCTGTGGAGAATCTTCCTTCTTGAAAGGATTTCAATCATAACTCTGCTCCACAAACTGAAGTCATGCTTGGTGAGTTTCCAGCATCTTTTTTTTTTTTTTTTTCTGGTTTTCCATCCTCATTAGCCAGGAGCCCCTTCTAGAAACCAACATAGCACGACTCTGTTCTGGAGCTTGTACCTTCCAGGTGAGCCTCCCGCGGAGCAAACTTTGAGAACTGCAGGTTTCCTTTGAGATCATCGCCACTGAACACGGTATTCTCTTTCTGCTCTCTTTGGAGGTATGTATTCAGTGTCTCCTTTCTCTGTCAAGGCAATTTTCCCTCTGCAACCCGAAGGAGAAAATTTCCGCTGATCCTATGACCTCCAAGGCTTTGTCCCATCACACCTTCCCACCCCGCCACTCCAACACACACTCGTGTTTACCATTACTCGTGCCCCTATAATCGCTGTTCCCGCGCTCACAGATGCAAAATGCTTCTATGTTAAGAGATGGTTAGCATTTTCTTTTGTCACAAAATCAGGATCTCTGCAGGCTGGCTTTTTGGACTCTAAGCCATACTCTTACCTTGAGGGCACTGACATTGGCCATGCTACCCAGCCAAAGATATCCGGTAGGTTTGCCCAAAAACAATTCTTGTCGGGTCAGCCTTTATTAAATCCTCCCCGGGAGCTGATATTTTGGGAACAGAATATGACTGGTAAAGAGAACCATGTGACGTTTCCAAAAGCAAAAGCGTATGCAACCAATGGAAGGATAAAATTTCAAGGCCTGTACAGTAAAGCAGCTGTTAGATGATTTACTGGAAAATTCTTCCAAAACATAACAGAGGCTTCCTACTACAAAGGAAATATTTTCCCTTCGAGTCCATAATATTAAAGTTCAATACATTACGTGCTCCAAAGACCTCTCTAATAAAACCTGAGGTTTTCACAAAACTCTCGCGTTTGGGATCGGATTCCCGTTCCATCCCTCCCAGGGGCCCGAGCATCCCCGGTGCGAGAGCCGGGCCGTGCGCTCTAAAGCCCAAGCTCGTCCCTTCCGTGCAGGTTCCAGTCGCCCCCGCAGAGGCTGGGCCTCCGCTTCTCACGCGTGCGAGCGACTCATCCGAAAGGAGGCGCGTGACCCAACCTCTCGCTTCCCGTTAGAGAAGTGGCCTCGGATCTGGCCGCAGGGCCCTGGGGGGTTGCAGAGGCGGGGAGGACCGCCGCGAGGCAGCACTTGCAGGGGGGAGGCGGGCGCAGGCAGGGAGAGAACGCGGAGCCCCTCCACGGCCAGCCTCGGCCCCGCACGAGCGCAGGACGCCGAGGGCCTTTCCCGCTCCAGCGCGCGGGAGTGTTTCGTCCGGTCGCGTGGAGAGAACGAAGGCGACGCTGGGCACAGGGCCCGGGGCTCTGTCACCGCGCCAGGCCCCAGGCGGTGACGTCGGGTGCATCTGAGCCGCCGAAAGGGCCCCCCGGCCCCAGACCAACGCGTCCCGTGTGCCTCGGCCTGGACTCCGCGAGCACGCGGCCGGTACGGGGCTTACGCGACAGCGGTCGCGCTCCGCCGGAGGCTGTGCGTCCGCATTCAACGTCCTGCGGCTCCCGCGACGAGCCCCAGCTGCGCGGAGGGCACCGCCGAGCCTCCCGGCCCGGGACTCCCGGGACTTGGATCCACCCCGCACGAGCCGGATCGGCGGCGGCGACGAGAGACACCGCGAGGCCCCTGCAGGCTGTTTGGGAGGCGCCGACCGGGGCTGGCCCGCGTGTCCCCCGGTGCCGGCGCGTGCGGCGGGCGGATGTCGGGACACCCCGGCCGGACCCCGGCACCGATGCGACCTGTTTGGCCGAAACTCCGGCCACACGGGCCTCGTCTCCCGGAGAAACCAATGAGGCCACGGTCCGGTGGCCACCGCGCCGCCGACCCGGGAAGGGCCTGTCCGGTGGCCACGGCGCGTGACCTCACGGCCGCACTGCGCTGCGACAGGAGCGGGGCGGCTCAGCGGGTCCCCGGCTCCGGCTCAGCCTCGGGGCTGCCGGGCCGTGGGGGTTGGAGGCCCGAGTCCGCGGCTCCGCTCTGCTCCGCTCGGCCGGGGGAGGACGAATCGGGGCCGCGAGCTTTCCTGCCGATGAAAGGGGTTATTTGGGGGAGAATGGGGAAACCGACTTCGAAAACCTCATTCCGTGAGGACGGAAGGTCCCCGTCTGAAGAGGTGCACGTCTGGTCCGAGCTGAGAACTTCGTCCTTCCTTAGGAAAACACTGCTGTTTCCGAGTGACCTTGAACTGTTGACTACATGGACCCTTCGAACTTCACTGCTAAGGGGGGTCCGATTTTGCCTCCAACGATGCTCGCTCCGCTGGGGGACAGCACCCCCCCACCACCGCCTTGTGCTCAGCCGCCCTCGTCCCCTCCGAGGATCAGCTGTGAAGTCTGTCCCCGAACAAAACGGTGCAGGGTCCCGGGGCCCACGAGTTCACAGTGGCGGGAGATACCTTAGGACCAGTCACGGAGCTGGTTTTGTCCTCTGGGTTGTAGCTTCCATTCCGCGGCCCGTGGTGTGCCTGCCCCTTGGTTCCTGCTCTTCTCTCTCTGCGAAGGGACCCTGGTGTCCTTCAGGGACCAGGCAGCGCGGGGCTCACAGCAGGTCGGCTCAGGCCCAGGCATGAGTCATGATGGGCCATTCCTCTCGGCCAGTGACTAGTGTGGGGATCAAACCAAAAAAGAAACACTGCTCTGGGGCTTTGGAAAAAGACTTTCCTCCCCAGGAAAAGGAAACTTGACACGACTGAGCAGCTCCTTTTTAATCCACTCTGCAACCCGAACGCTGGGCTTCTCGTCTGGGGAGAGAATCAGCTCCTTGTCGTTTAACTCCACTGGATATGGAGAAAATTGCAGCTAAAAGGATCGTCAGTGGTAAGATCTTGAATTTATTTTCTATTTCTGAAAGAGAAACCAAGTCACAGGCTATCAGCGCCTACTTAAGAAGAAAAAATAAGCATTCATAGTAAGCTACGCGAATTCACACAAATGCCGCCAAACTTGCTCATCTGTGAAATGGGTATAGCAGCACCAACAACGCCAGAGGTTTATGATGATTAATTTCTTTAGTACAGATAAAGCTCTTAAAATAGTACTTAAAATAAAGACTCAATTTAAATGTCAAATGTTATTATTATGGAGACGAAACAAGAAGGATTGATCATTCTGGACTAAATCAGGGCTACCGACTAGGGATCAAGATACAGTCACTTGCAAAGGGCAAGATTCGGGTGGAGCCTGGTTAATACAGGCAGGACGGTAACTGCCGCTTAGCAAGGTCTTCATCGTGCTGTTCCCTCTGCAAGGGTGTTCGGTGATCGGGCCGGCAGCAGCGCCCTGGGGTTGGGAGCTGATAGGCTGAGTGATGCCCCTCTCCCCAGATCTGTCAGTGTCATAATCCCCAGAACCCGTGACTCTGCTTCCTTACATGGAAATGAACTTTGCAGATGTGATTTAAGATATGGGGTCTGGAGGTGCGGAGATTACCCTGGACTATCTAGAGAGTCCAGTGTCCCTCTATCAGGGAGGAAGAAGATCCGAGTCGATAGTGGGAGATACACTGTTGGACACCAGAGGCGACAGTGAGGGGAGGAGGGGGCCACAGCCAAGGACCGCAGGACGTCCTAGAAACCAAGAAGGGCCAAGGAAGCCGCTTCTCTCCTAAACCTCCAGAAGGAACTCAACCAGACCAACAGTTTGAATTTGGACTTCGGACCTCCAGAACTGTAAGAGAGTGAGTCTGAGTTGTTCTAAGCCAAAGTTTGCGGCCATGTGTTATATTAGCAATAAGGAACAAGGATTTCTGGCTAACCAGGTAAGACACGTCCCCTGTGTCTCAAGTGTACATCCTTCAGTGTCGGTCTAGATGTTTGCTTGTTTGTTTTTTAAGATTTTTATTTATCTGTTTGACAGAGATCACAAGTAGGCAGAGAGGCAGGCCGGGAAAGAGGAAGGGAAGCAGGCTCCCCACTGAGCAGAGAACCTGACAGGGCTCGATCCTAGGACCCCGGGTCCATGACCCAAGCCAAAGGCAGAGGCTCAACCCACTGAGCCACCCAGGCGCCCCCGGTCTGGATGTTTTTGCTGCAAATAACAGAAGTCTCGACTGAAAATGGCTTACACAGTTGAGGCATCTGGGATGTCACATAGCAAAACAGAGAAACAGTATCAAAGTTTAGGTTGGTTAAGCTATAAGTTGGTTAATTCAGCAGCTCAGTGACATCATCAGATATCTCTGTGGTTTTTTTCCCCAAATTCCTGCTCGGCCAGTCTCAGCATGATCTCTTTAGACTGGTCCATTCAGAGTCAAAACGGTTGTTGTGGCTCTAATCCCTACACCTTACATGTTAATATCCAAAAATTGAAAGATAAAATCCCTTCTTTCAGGCAACCTTCTTTGAGTACAGGAACATTTGGCCAACAGTGCCCAAGGAGACCTTGCCTCCTGTTAAAAGAGGACGTTCATGACCTCCACCCTGACCTCAGCCTGGACTTGACTGATTGAGTTCTTCTCTCTGGCTTATCTCTGAATTCAGGCAAAAGACCCTGCAAGCAAAGCACCCCATGATGGGAACCCTCAAGTAATAAGGACTGCCCTGACGTCAGCAAGACTCTCCATGAATCGGCCCCAAAGACAAGGATCAACCTTCACCTTTCCCACCCCCTGCATGTGCCCACCAAGCTTTGTCTCACATTTTCCTTATATAAACCTAGAAGCATTTACAGTACTTTGGAGCCACCAGTCCATTGTCTTCTCAGGTTGACCTTACTGAAATAAATCCCTCTCTTTTTCACCACCACTCCTTTCTATGCCTTTGTCAGCAGTGAGCAACTAAAACGTGTGTTTCATGGGTGGGAACCCCCAGAGTGAGGTGCTCTCGCCCCCCTCTGCGCTGGTTACCATGCGGTGTTAGCAAGAACGGAAGGACTCACCGATTTCTAAACCGGTTACTAGGAAAGGGACAGACTCAAGATGCACCTCCAGGAACAACAGAAGAGCTGGTCCCTCCTGTAGGAGGAGCAAACGGCTACGTTAGAGACAAAGATTTTACAAAATCGCGGAGGGCTGTCCTTTCAGCAAAATGTGCAAACATCGGTAACTTGCACTTTTTTTTTGCTCGAAATCTTCTGACCTGGATGTGCATTCATTTATTTAATACTTTTCTTTGCTTAGAGCAGCCCCCAAATTAATGTTTATGGAATCAAAGCTCAATAATGGTTATTTTGTGTCTCCAGTGGTATTATTTTCTTATTTGGTTCTCAACAATTAGGCAGATATTTACAGTCTACTGGAGATTTTATTAACATGAATTTTAGATTAGATTGAATAAAAATAAATATACTAACTCTTATGTAATATTTTCTCTAGGCCTATTGTTATACTAATGACTTTATATAACTCGTCTAATCTTAGTATTACTTGGGGGGGTGTTTGAATGGCTGGGGGGTTGTTAAACATGGGCCTCGAACTCATGACCCTGAGATCAAGAGCCACATTCTCTATCGATGGAGACAGCCAGGTGCCCCTGAAGTTTTTAATCCCCATTTTAGGGATGAAGAAATTGAGGCACAGAAAGGAAAGCCATTGATAATCCACATACTCCTCCTTGGAAAAGGCTAAGCAAGGCGAAGAGTAACTCTCACGATATTTTAAAAGGAAATAAAGACAATGGTAAGCATCCGACTCTTGATCTCAGCTCAGGTCATGATCTCAGGGTCATGAGATCGAGCCCCTCGTTAGGCTCTGCTTTGGGCACGGAGTCTGAGATTCTTTCTCCCTCTGCCCCTGCGCCTGCTCTCTTGTGCATTCTCTCTCACTCTCTCTCTCTCCAAAAATCAAATAAAATTAATAAAATAAAAAGAAGTAAAAACAATTTAGTAAAAATGCCTGATACATGACATAAGCTACAAGATAATTTTATACCTACATTTCCCAAAAAATTCTTTAATAAAATTAAAGACAAGCATCATTCGAACCTAAACTGAGGGATGGATAAAAACATGTTTTATGTGTGTCTGTGGGAAAGACCCAACAAAAAAAAAAAAAAAAAAAAACTTTATAAATTGTGGTCTAACACTCATGAGCATGAGAAAAACACTCGAGGTTGAGCGGGAATCAAAATCATTTGGCTTCCTGAAACTGGAGACCAATATATTTAATGTCTTTTATATGTTTGCAGAATGAGTTTGACCTCCCTCTGAACTAACATCTTCTTCTAAAACGTGCCTGGGGTCTCGTGCTACAACCATTCTGGACCTAAAAGGCCTGTATTCTGCTTTGGCTCTTGGGCTCCTCTAATCACTATTTATCCACTTTATTGTTATTGGGTTTAGATGTAATGAAACCAAATGATTTTATCAGTTCCCGCATACAGATGGAGACAGTAATAAACTTCATGTTAAGTTTATTACGATTCCCTCCAGGAGAGAAAACGATGCTGGCGAATGCTGGCTCCACCACGTCTGTCGGCTGGCGCGGCAGTGGACATCGAGATGCTTTCTAAATAAGCTCCAGGACAGTTGGAATTTCTATACCAAGGAAAACAAAAACTCCCTCACCTGAATCCTATTAGAGCTGACAAGGGTTTCAGTGAAGCTAGATCGTTGCTGGAAGATGGGACAGGGTAGATTTCATGATGCCGAGTGAGCCAGAGAGTGCCTCCGAATACACACGCGCCGAAATCCAGGAAGGGCAGAGAAGGCTCGCTTGTGGTCAGTGCAAAGGGCACCACACGTGAACTCACAGAACAAGACTATTTGCATGTGGCACTACGTTGGCTTCCTTCGGGCTCTACTTAAGCCGATCAGATGTCCAGAAAGAAAACCCGAAAATGTTTGGCCATTCCTCTGAGTGATTCCAAATGATCCTGTATTTGATGTGGTAGAAGTAAAGTAGCAAAGACGCAGGCTTTCTTTTTCTAGTATTCGCTATCCAGAGTTTTTCTTGTGTCAATTATTTCTAAAAAGGAGTTACTTAAAAGAGTTTCCTGGTGATTGTAAATTTCTCTTCTGCATTTAGTTTTCCTATAACCAGTTTGTTGCCAAGCATGTCAGGAGAGGCTATTTCCTCTGAATATTCTTTTTTTTTTTACATTTTATTTTTGATTGAAGTATAGTTGACATATAATACTGTATTCATTTCAGGTGTACAACGGAGTGATTAGAATGAATATCCACACTTGTCAGACTTTAAAATTGACATTTCTATGGCACTCTGAGTCATTGCTGGTAAAATGTAAATTAGTCTAGTGTGTTGCAAACTAATTTGGCAGTATATACAAGGGCGCTACAACGTTTGGGCATTTGACCGAGTGCTTCTGTGTCTGGAAGTCACTTTCAGGAAATTACATAAAATTCAAAAACCATATTTCTGTTGTTTATATGGTAATTGTGCTAGCTGAGATGAGATACAATCTAAAGGCTTAATAACAAGATGGTTAAGTGAATAATGATATAACCACTGAATGAGATGTTGTTAATTCTAAAATTGGTAATAAAATGAAAAAATTCTTAAATATAATAAAAGTTCAGAAACAGGCGACAGGCAGAAGCAAAATTGCATTTGGCATTTGATCTTAACAACATTAAAAAATACGTACTTTTTCAAAGATACATATCTCCAAATGCCCATTAACAAGAGAAAGGATAATTAAGCTGTGGTGTAAGCACATGATAGAATCTAAAAAATGTTTAGATTTTAAAAGGCATGATTTCAGCCATACAAGCCAACAGGGATAAATCTGAATAACATATCTCTTTTTTAGATTTATTTATTCATTTGAGATGGAGAGAGAGAGCGTGACAAGCAGGGGGAGGGGCAGAGGGAGAGAGAGAGTCTTAAGCAGACTCCCCACTGAGCGTGAAGCCCCAGGTGGGGCTTGATCTCATGATCCTGAAATCATGACATGAGCTAAAACCAAGAGTGAGATGCTTAACTGATGGAGTCACCCAGGTGTCCCATGAATCTTAATAATATACCTAATAAAAATAATCTTTCAAGACAAGCTAACTAAATCTTATGTTATTGAAACACAGATTCATATACATGTGCGTATGTGTGTATGTGTGTGCCTGATGAACCTAAGAAAAGGAGTGGCAATAAACACAAAATTTGGGACAATAGTTATCTCTAGCAGAAAGATACAGGGTCCAGAGGAGTAGGGGGAAAACAATTAGGTAGAGGTCAGTTACTGGAACAGTCCATTTGTGGGGCAGGGCAACGGGTCTTCTGCAAGTCACTTTGTTTTATAATGATGACCAAAATCAAGGATGGCCGGGGCACCTGGGTGGCTCAGTGGGCTAAAGCCTCTGCCTTCAGCTCAGGTCATGATCCTGGGGTCCTGGGATCGAGCCCCACATCGGGCTCTCTGCTCCTCGGAGAGCCTGCTTCCTCCCCTCTCCCTGCCTGCCTCTCTTGCCTACTTGTGATCTCTCTCCCTGTGTCAAATAAATAAATAAAATCTTTAAAAAAAAAAACAAACAAGGATGGCCATGCATTGGCCAGGCAATGACCAAGAATTATGATTTATTTCTCACCATTGTTAGAAGGTGAGATTACGACTGACATTTCCCCTTTATACATTTCTACAGTTTTTAATTTCTATTATTAACATTATACTTTAAAATTATAAAAACAATAAACAGATTTAGAAAGCCTGCAGGTATAAAAATTCAAAAGACTTTTTAATGCCTGAGTTTGGATGCGCTAGAATTACCAACTGCAGGTCAAGCAATTGAACCCAAAGCTAGGATTTAATTAACATTAAAGGACAGACAGTAGCCGGTTATATCATCCAGGTCTGGTTTTATTTTCTTAGTTCTGATGATTCAAATTCTTTGAGAATGTGACCATTCTAGGTTCTAAGTATAAACACCTAAAACTACCATATTTTCTCATAACAACAATAGATGACACTGACTATTACTGCGTGCCAGGTACTGGGCCTGGGAAGTACTGGAATCTGTATCTTCAGTCCTAGGCTGGCATCAACTCCTTTCTGTAATTTTCCGATGTTTAATATTGACTTCCAGATTTCTAAAATTTTTAGGATACTAGTCTTAAAAGTCACTTCCAGAAATTGGAACTCACCTGCTCAAGTGTTCTATTTTCTCCAAATACTGAAAATATAGCTGACATTAATTATGCGCTACGTGCTTTTCATCCACGGCCAGATGTAATGTTCGCACTAGATGTGTGACAGTTAACTATTATTGTCCAAATTTGACGAATCAGGAAGCTGAGACACAAAGAAGACAGGTGCTTTGCTCAAGATCACACGGTAGTAGATATGGGAGCTCAAGATTCGAGCCTAGACTTAATATGGATCAAGCCTCCCCCTGAGAACAACTAAAAAAATCTTACCAAATGCTGATCTTTTTTTTTTTAAGATTGATTTATTTTAGAGAGAGGCCGCGCGTGTACACACGTGAGCAGGGGGTAGGCAGAGAGAGGGAGGGAGGTTCTCACGCAGACTCCCTGTGAGTGCGGAGCTCAAGGTGGGGCTTGGTGCCAGCACCCTGAGGTCATGACTTGAACCTAACGAAACCAAGAGTCGGGAGTTTAATCAACGGAGCTACCCAGGCGCCCCTCAAATGACGATCTTAATATATACTTCTTTACCACGGTGGGAGCATCATCAGTCTGAAAAAAGGGCCCAGAGTTCAGTCCTGAGAACCCAGTGTGAGCATCTGTTCAGGGCACAGTTTCTCAGGCCCAGGGGGAGACAGAGGGTGGAGGACAGAGGCCAAGGCCATGGTTAGGAGGCGGAAGAGCATGATACAGAGGCTCCGCGGCTACTTTGGTTAAATGCAGGCTTCGCCACATATTAGCTTTGTGACCTGAGAAAGGGAGTTCTCTGTGCTTCATTTCCTAGGACAGTGACACTGGCTCATAGGAGCAGCGGCCTCCGAGTCGTCGTGGGGGTTGAATAAGTCCATCTGTGTGGGGGCTCAGAACGGCCTGGCGCCCAGCTCTCACCGGACAGGAGCTGCTTCATCTGCAGCCTATGTTTTCCCAGCCTGAGACCCTGAATCCTTCTCCCCCACTCCCTCTCTGTCTCTCTCTTGTTATACGTTCATAGGATGCTTTGAATTGCCTTGAATTACTTGCGAAACAAGCCAAGGTACCTTGTATGATATAGAACGGAAAATAACCTTGCGGGGACTAGTAAATTCACCACTTTAATGGTGTGGAGTAAAGGCTCAGACACGCATCCATTGGTTTTCTTTGCTGTTGAGAGAACCTGATTCTAGAACAGCAGATCAGGGTCCGGGCTCGGCTCTGTCAGGAACTGCACAGGGTCGCCCGAGTCTCAGCTCTTACGGTCCTCGGTCTTCCCACCTGAAAAGGATGGCCCAGGCCCCCCCGAATGCGGATCCTGGTGAGCTCTGGCTTCGGTGGGGCTGTTGTGTCATTCCGAGCTCTGGGCTTTGGTGAACGCTGGGCTGCAGGGGGAGCTGCGAAGTCCACTACGTGGGGGCCAGGGGCAGGGACCGCAGCCCTGGGGCAGGTGTCACACATCCAGGTGAGCGTGCAGGGGTGAGAGGGACCCAAGAGACCAGAGAGAACATTCTTCCCGCAAATGATGATGCGCGCGTGCTCACAATACGAGCTGTTCGAGGCCGGGTTTTTCCTTTTTGACATGAAACATATGCACATTTCCATGGGACTTTTTACCCCTAATTGCCCCCAACTGAAATGTTCGTTTTGCATTTGTTTTGGATCCTTTAGGACTCCATGAACCTTTAACTCAGCTTCTAAGACAGAACATTTGTATTTGTTTGGCAGAAATTTTCTCACAGTTCATGTCCAATTATTAAGTAAGTTAGATAAAAAATAGTGATATTACTACACTTTCATGCTGATCACCCTTGACATTTTCCATAAATAGGAACTTTGTTCATTGGCTGGAATCCTGTTTAATGCTAAGTGCTGTCAGAGGCAGGATTTGGTACACCAGTCTCCTTGGAGAAAAGGATGTGGGCCTCTAATTCAATTACGGATGGAACTGAATTTGATAGCCCCAGACTATTTGCCAGTAATATTTTTGTAGCCACAAATAACCTGGTGACTCAGCATTTTCGTTCACAGTGAGGTCAAAAAAGGGTCTTGCTAGTCATTCATTTCCACATTTCTCAGAACATCAATTAAGTACCCATCAGGAGCACGGCCGCTCAGAGCAGGAAAGCCTCCATGTTATCAAGGCCACGCGGAAGGGATCAAACATTAAGGTATTCTTCAACCGCAGGTGCTATGGGCTGGCATCTAAACGAAGGAGGAGGAGTCCAGGAAAAAAAAAAATCTAAAACTCTTCAGTTAACCTATCATCGGAATATTTAGTATTGCTTGGACTTGAACCAAAAGTCATTTAAAATGTTTCTCGGGGCACCTGGGTGGCTCAGTCACTGGGCATCTGCCTTGGGCTCAGGCCATGATCCGGGGTCCTGGGATCGAGCCCCACATCAGGCTCCCTGCTCAGCGGGGAGCCTGCTTCTTTCTCTCCCACTCCCCCTGCCTGCATTCCCTCTCTCGCTGTGTCTCTCCCTGTCAAATAAATAAAATCTTTAAAAAAATAAAAATAAAATTTTGTTTCCCAAAATGTAATAGAAGAGAAGTACGAATGGCTAATAAACTACAAAAAGGTTTCTGGCCTCACCGTGGTTTCCAAATATGGAAAATAAAGCAAAATACTCTTTTTCTCCTATAGAATTGGTAATTACTTGAACATCGATAATATCCGATGCTGGTGGTGGAGGAACAGGGGCTCTCCCTTAGCTGCTGGGCCTTATGGTATTGGTAAGATTTTCCAGAAAGAAAAAATCTTAATGTTTTACGTATCCTTTGACCCTGAAGTTCTACTTTTAAGAAACTCTCTCTCTCTTTTTTTTTTAAAGATTGTATTTATTTGACAGAGAGAGAGAGATCACAAGTAGGCAGAGAGGCAGGCAGAGAGAGAGGGAAGCAGGCTCCCTGCTGAGCAGAGAGCCCGATGCGGGGCTCGATCCCAGGACCCTGAGCCAAAGGCAGAGCCTTAACCCACTGAGCCACTCAGGCACCCAAGAACCCTTTTAAGGAAATAATTATAAATGTATAAAAGGAGTCGCCTTCAAGGATAGTGCCGCAGTGTTTTCAGTAATGAATGGTCAAAAACATTAAATGTCCAAAAATAGGGGATTGGTTAATAAAAGATGTTATGCTCGTACAATGGTACAGCGTATAATCCTCGAATACAATGTTATGTAATATGCTTATGCTATATTAACTCAAAGACATCTTGTCCTGGAGCAGCTATTGTCCCTAAATAGATGGATGTGAACCGAATCCTTGATTTTTTTTAATTTTTAATTTTTCTGTATTTTTTACAGTGAATCCATTTGCCACTTTTAAAAAAATGATAAAATGTAATAGTTTCAATAAGAAAAAAATGGATAAAGAGTGATACAACGCTTCTTAAACTGGCATAAGCTTCTAAATGCTATTAAAGCAAACAGATACTGGCCTTCCTGTAAGAGCCCTATGACAGTCCCTTTATTAAAATGTATATTTTACTGGTTTGGATCAACTCAATTCCAAATAATTGAAGAGTGTAATATTTGTCGAAGACACTGTGCATACGTAGGATTCGATAGCCCCTGCTAGACATTGTGTGTAACCCAGGAGGCGGCTGTGCACCGTTTCAGCGCACAGCTGGGATTTGCAAACTTGCTCTCCTGTCCATGGAAAGCCCGTGGAAATAATAGGAAGAGCTGACAGACGTAGGTGCTTTTGTAGTTGAATCTGAAATAATAGGGGTAGAAAGGCCACGGTCACTGGTACGGGGTGGCCTGCGCTCAGTTCCCGCCTCTGCCCTTCGTGGGCTGCGTAACCTCGGCCAACTCACGGACCCCCCGGCAAACCAGGACAACGCTAAGAGGGACCTCTTCCGGCGCTCACGGCGTTTAAATGAGAGAAGGAACGACACAGGGAGAATTTGAAATTAGCAGTGACAAATAAGCACTCAGTAACTCTAGCTATCATCCCCATCAGTAGGCTGATCCCGGGTTGGTGCGTCCGAAGCCTCCTGCCCGAGTCCCGTGTGGCCGCACCCAGGAGGGACGTCGGAGCAAGATGGGTGAGGCCGGCCCCTGCCAGCGCGCCTCCGCCTTACCCAGGGCCTGGAAAGTGCAATCCACGGAGAGAAACTGAACTTGGAAATGCCCTTGCATTCCCATTCTGTGTGTGTGTGTGTGTGTGTGTGTGTGTGTGTGTGTGTGTGTGTGTGTGTATGGAATCCTTTTGTTTAAAAAAAAAAGGAAAAGAAAGCAGCTCAAGAAAAGAGGCGCTGTCCACTATAGTTAATATCGCAAAGCCTCGGGGAGGAATATTTTCACTACTGTCTGACCTCCAGCCAACAGGGGTTCTAATCAGGGGATCCTCTTTGAATGGCAGGATTCTTTTTTTCTTCTTTAAAGTTGCTTAAATGTTACCAAACTTTGAAGTCCCTGGAAGGACAAAAATCTCTGAGCAAATTGGTTAATGTGGCTGAAGCCCGGAGATGAGTGTCCTCACACAAGGAAGGGCCTGATGTATGCAGAGCGCTGAGCACAGGGAACAATGACCACTTTATGTGCTAAAATAATTAACCTGTTAAAACAATGATCGCTTACAGGAAAAATGTGAGAAAAGTTTACTTCAACCAGGAAGACATTGATGAGTTCACTGTCGCCTTCTAATAGAGTCAGTAACTGAAAACCTCAGCTCCGGGCTCCTGAAGAAAAACCACTCTGTCTTGAGCAGGGGAAAGGAAAAAAAAAATTGTTTGCTTCCTGAAAAACACAACGCTTATGTTTTCAGATCTTAAAAAGAGATGTAATTTCGAAAAGGGATAATCACAAGCAACACTTTCTGCTGAGAACAAAAACCAAAGCAAAAAAATATTTATGGACATTCCCAAGAAACCGCTATGGCAAATCTCATTGGAACTTTAATTCATGTGGAGGCTTGGAAACATCAGCACACAGCAGGAAATGAAAGGGCATTTGAAAAATGAGGGACAACTCCAGTCTCTTCTCTAGCCATACTTCCATAAATTGCAAAAAAAGTCGTTATTTTTAGCAGAGCTGCTATCACGTTTACCAACAGCCGTTCTGGACATGTGTCCACGGCTCTGAGCCAACATCACCGTATCACCAGGGATCCAAACCTACCAGAACATTCTGTTTTTCAAAAGCAGTTCTGCCTTGGAACACATTCACATGGAGGGTAGAATACAAGAACCTTCACGGATAATGACAGCTCGGGGCCTGAGAACAAAAGAAATCTGCCAGGGATCTTAAGGAGTATGCTGTGAAGGAAAGTCCCTTTTTAGCTCCCAGTGAATTCCTCAGCAATTAGTGGTTTGTCTTGAAATGACAGCAGTTGCAAGAGCTGTGGCCAGAGAGCCACCGCCTGCCTCCACCACGGGCACAGCCTTGGCCTCTGAGAAAAGGAACTGCGTGGAGCTGTTGTGGTAGCCGCTCTGTTCTTCAAAGCTCTACGGGCCCCTGTTTCAAGAAGACAGGAAACAAACAAACAAAAAACAAACAAAGAAAATTTGTCCCCGATCAGGATTTCATAGATATTTCAAAGCAGAGGGATGCATTCCTGCCAGAAAGTATTGTTTCCGAGTGAGGAACTGTGTTTCGGGTTGTCAAGCTCCTTCCTGCGTAAGTGGTTGAGGACTTTGCTGGGATGAGGACTCTGACTTTCTGGCATTACTCAAACAGGTACAACGACCTGCCGTGAAAAGCCACACACTTCCAAAATCATCAAGATTTGTTAAAGACAATATATTATTTTAGTTTTACACTTTTTGTGTATGTGTTCCTGCTCAGTTTTGCCTCCTTCCCCATCAAAGGCCTGATTATAAAAGAAATGTGGGCTTACTATAGATAACTACAAAGCGTGAGGGAAAGATTGCCCAGGTGCTGCCATGACTAACACACCACAGTGTTTTTTTTTTCTTGTCTGTTTTCTACATTTCTGAAAAAACATAGATAAGATTATACTCTGCGTGTGTGTGTGTGTGTGAGAGAGAGAGAGAGAGAGAGAGTGTTCACTTGATGTTTCATAGAACTTTCCCAAGGTCATGGAGAACACTTCATAATTATTGTTTTAAAGGCAATGTTGTTTTTCATGACATAAATGCACCATTATTTGTTTCACTTTGTCCTGTTGTATGTTTGGCAGATCCTTTTGAACATGTGTACAACCTGTGTTTTCTTAATGCAAGTAATGAGGAGGTTTTCTTGCTGAAACATGGAAATAATGGTATCTTATATATATTTGTACATATATGCGTATATTTCAATTTTGGGTGCCAGACATTTTGATATTTAATATTTTTTATGTCATCTCTCAGAAATGAAGAAGACGTGTTTGTATCTAGACTATATAAAGAATTCCTAAAAGTCAATAATAAAAGATAATCCAATTTCAAAATGGGCAAAAGATTGGAAGAGATATTTCTCTGAAGAAGATGTACCAATAGCCCATAAACACACGAAAAGATGCCCAACATCATTAGTAATCAGGTAAATACAAACCAAAACCACAGAGATAATACTTTATAACTGCTAAGAGGACAATAAGCAAAAAGAAATAAAGGGGCGCCTGGGTGGCTCAGTGAGTTAAGCCTCTGCCTTTGGCTCAGGTCATGATCTCAGGGTCCTGCGATGGAGCCCCGCATCGGGCTCTCTGCTTGGTGGGGAGCCTGCTTCCCTCTCTCCCTCTGCCTGCCTCTCTGCCTACTTGTGATCTCTCTGTCAAATAAATAAATAACATCTTTTTAAAAATTTTTCTTTTTAAATAATTTAAAACTTTAAAAAATTTTTAAAAAGACAATAACAAGTGTAGGGAGGATGTAAAGAAATTGGAACTCATGGAAACTGTCAGTGGGCATGTAAATGGTGTAGGCACTTTAGAAAACAGTGTAGCAGTTTCTCAGTGGTTAAACATCCAGTTATCAGGTGACCTGGGAATATAGGTATTTACCCAAGAGAAATGAAAACCCCAAAACTTGTACATGGCAGCCTAACAGCCAAAACATGGAAACAACCCAAAACTAATGAATGGGTCAATGAAATATGACAGATCCACACAGTAGAACATTATTCAGCAATGAGAAGGAATACAATATTGATAGTCATGGATGAACCCCGAAAATATTTTGCTAAGTGAAAGAAGCCAGTCACAAATGATTGCCTATTTTATGATTTCCTTATAAGAAATGCACAGTATAGGCAAAGTCATAGAGACAGAAAGTAGTTTGGTGGTGGCCTAGGGCTCAGAAGGTTGGGAGGAAAGCCAGAGTAACTGCTATCAGGCACGGTGTTTCCTCATGAGGAGATGGAGATGTTCTGGGATTAGTGGTAATGGTTGTGCAATTCCGTAACTATGTTAAAAACTAGTAATTGTGCACTTTAGATAAGTGAATTATATTTCAAGAGAGTTGTTACTTAAAAAGAGAAATCTTAGCACATTACGGGAAATAGACACTGGCTCGATTTTCATCGTTTGAAAAGTACCAGTGATGGAGCCACCGTATTCTTGGAAATACAGTTTTCCTGGCTGCAAAGCACCCTCTGTACCGAATCTCTTTATATGTACTAGAGGTGATCTTGTAACCAAAGGAGATACTTACTAAATTTCTATTTAGGTTTCAGACAGTTAATTCATAAACACTTGCATTTTTAAGAACAGAGTTTAGGCTTCCTGAGTGAAACTAAACAAATTATTTTTAGAGAAATTAATCTAATTCACAGGCTTTTACTGTAAGTTCAAAGCAAGTGTGAGCTTTCTTTACCCAGGTACTAGAATAAGATTTATTTACATTTGAATCTCAGACTTTGCCAAACATTTTGAAGAAACTCTTTATATAAGTCTTACATGTAGAGAGATTATTCCCATTGCTATTTTTTTCTAAGAATAAATGTAGTCTGGCCAGTTTGATTTAGTTGGCATTTGTTTATTTTTTCACACGCATTTTTTTCTTTATTTTTTTTTTTTTAAAGTAGGCTCCACACCCAGCACAGAGCCCAACATGGGGCTTGAACTCACAACCCTGAGACGAAGACTTGAGCTGAGATCAAGAGTCAGACACTCAACTGACTGAGCCGCCCAGGTGCCCGCACAAGCACCTGCTCACAAATGACACTTATTTGTGCAACTGCACAAATGGGGCTGGAGTCCAGGAGTGACAAGGCTGTAGAAGCACTTGAGGGATCATAAATATTACTGGGGTTATTTTCTGAAAATGTAATCTGCCACTAAGGAATATCTTCAAAGCTTGTATTTGTCATTTTCACTTTTGTGTGAATATATTCCAGATTCTTTCTGGGAAGAGATTTCCATAAGAGGGAAAGAACCTGAGTACACAGCATTAAAGGAGTTGGGAAAAGGGTATAAGTAAAAGAAGGAAATGGGGTGCTTACACTAGAGACAGGTTTTACCCACACCCCGCCTGCAGCTCTACCCAGGAACCTGTATGTGCGCCGCCGCCCCCACACTATTTTAAGTAATTTTTCCTCTCTGTTGATAGAAATGGTGGATATTTCATTAAAAAGACATTTGAATTCCTTCCACCTTTCCTCCAGTCACTTGTCTCCATCCTGTCGTCCCCCGTCCGTCTCCCACACTGTATCCTACTGGAGACGTGGCTTCGCGGCAAGTTAATAGGACCGTATACAGAGACCTGAATTGTGGAAGGCATTGTAGCGCCCGGCTTGATTTCACTGGCCTCCTCCGAGCCAGGAACCTCATTCAATCAGCTGTGCAATGACAGTACCTCGACTTCATATGTCCATCGCTGCGCACACCTTACAGCTTCAAATCTGTGCTACCAAGAAACCATCATCCAAAACAGCTCATCTTCCCTTCCGACCTGCTTCCTCCTCCAGGATTCCCTTGTTTTCCTCAAGAGCCAACCACTGCAATGGCTGCTCAAAGGAAAAACTTAAGAACCATCCCTTAGAGCTCCCTCATCCTACACGTCCAAGTAATCAGGCAACTCTATCAGCCCGAACTTTCCAGTCTCACTTGAATCTGTCCATTTCTCTGGGCCTCCTAAGCCCGCACCATCTCTTGCCAGAACAGCCGAAATAATCCTCCCTAAGTGGCTGCCTTCGGATCGACCCCCTTGCAAAACCCCCTTCACACAGGGTCCAAACAACACACCTTCTAAAACACAAAATATGATCATGCACAACCCTCACTTGAAAACTCTTTAATGGCACCGGTGACCCCAGAAAGTCCCACGGGTTACCATCGTCTCTGCCGTCTCTCCGGTCTCTCACCTCTGGTCTCTCTTCCAGCTCCCTGAAGGAGCCGGCCTCTCCCGCCTCAGAGCCAGCTTGCCTGGAGAAGGTCTTCACGTGCAAGCTATCTTTGCCAGAAGTTTCTCAGACATTAGAGATAAAGAAATACAGAAGACCATTTTACACCAATATCTGCTCCACATGAAGCAAAATTTGTGTGGATACAGGCTGTCGGTGCAGACACACACACACACACACACACACACACACACAGTCTGTACAGTGCATAGAACAAATAGCTAACGTGGAAATTAATTCGTATTTCAATTATTATCGAATTATCAAATTAATTCGGATTAATTCTTATTTCTCTTTTCTATTTAGCAAATAGTACATTCTGTAATGATTCAAATATTACTTTGACTTTGATACATTTCAAAATTTTTAATTACACATATAAATAAAAAGTGTGATCCAAATAGGTTTTTCAATGGCACAAATCCCAATCACTTTCTCCTAGTTTTTGTTTTTGTCTTTAACTTAATACTGGAAATTTTTTTTAAAGATTTTATTTATTTATTTCACACAGAGAGATCACAAGTAGGCAGAGAGGCAGGCAGAGAGAGAGGCAGAAGCAGGCTCCCTCATGAGCAGAGAGCCCGATATGGGGCTGGATTCCAGGACTCTGAGATCATGACCTGAGCTAAAGGCAGAGGCTTAACCCACTGAGCCACCCAGGCGCCCCAGTACTGGAAATTTTAATTTAAATATGCTGTGATAGAAAGGACACAGGTGGCATTTGAAACCAGGTGAACTTGAGCTCAAATTCCCGAGTGTAGTAATTAGGTGATTTCGAAAAACTGCTTAACCTCTCAGTGACTCAGTTTCTCCACCTACAATATGATGATATTCAGGGGTGTTGTGAAGAGTTAATGAAACCGCATGAATAGAGTTGGGCACTTAGCAAACTTTACTCCTCATTTATTTTATATCCTCTATATTTCTAAATACAGATATACCGGCGGTTGGTATTTTTTATATAGACCCACAAACACCCATTTTATAAACACACACTGTGAAGACCTTCCAAAATTGATACTTAGATACAATGTAGTGGGACTATTTGTGTGTGTTATTTGGCACACTGGAGCAAAGCCAAAGTAATTAAGTCTCTTACAAATTTAGTAATATAAAAGGCCCCAGGCATTGGCCATTGTAATTATTCTATTTCTGGGAAGAAAAGAGACAGGTTTATTTGCAGTATCCCATGCTTAATCATTAGTATTAAATGAATTCAGACCAGAACTAATCAAAGAAGCAAACAGCTGATTACTGCTGTTTTGTAAAAGAAAGAAGTAATTGATGTTCACAAAGGTTAAAACGGCCAAAAAGGCCTTTAAATAAATGGCTCAGCTCCTTTTCTCCCTTTATAACTTGTTTTCAATGGTCTTTAGTCTGTGATTACTTAAATATTCATTTATTTCAGAAGACTTTTTGTGCAAATTCCAATTAAAAAACCAATCACGTTCTTAATAAATTGGGCTAACAACTTCTTTCAAAGGAGGAAACAAATCACAATGTTTCATCTATAAAGTTTGACTTCATATGAGTATCTAGACAGTTAATTCAATTATAACCTGGAAAGATCATGAAGCCTCATAGATTTATTCCTGATGACTGAGTTCTAGGGCAAGGAAGGGCTCTGATATGCCTTATATGACCTACAGAATCTATTGTGTTTTATTCCATCATTCTACCTTATAATTTTCTCCACAAACATTGTGTACTCACTTGTTGACCAGTTAGTATAACTAAAGTGCCTGCGCCTTTGCAATCGTGTCTTTAATTGCTGACCCAGTTACATTTTATGATCTGGCTAGCAATATTGGCATAATTAGCATGTATTTCTTTCGGCCTTTCAAAGGGGTATTACAATCACTAAATTTAAATTCCAGTGGTGAACCAGAAAGGTGGAATCCTTCCTACTAATTATAAAATAATGCCTTTTTTTTTTTTTTTTTTTTTTTTGCTTATTCTGAAGGTTGACCACAGTACAGGGTTACCATAGGGCCTAAATGTGAGAGATTTTTCATTTGATTCTGACCACACTGGCGCCCACCCTGCCTGTTAGATTCTTTAACAGTTTCCATAGGAATGTGTTTTACAAGGAAGGACATAATTTCGGTAAACTGGAAGATTTGTTTCCTATAAGTAAAACTACTTTTCCATATAAGAAGATTGTGTGTGTGTGTGTAAACTATGTATAAGGGAGAATGTTAGAACTTCCCTACTCTTCTAGAAAGCTTTGACAAATAAGGAAGAAGCCAGAAGATAGGGAACATCCCATGATACCTAATTTCATGTATAAACTTGATAGGGCTAAGGGAAGCCCAGATCGATGGTAAAACATTATTTCTGTTTCTGGGTGTTTCTGAACGAGATTAGATTGTTACTGATAGACTGAGTAAAGAGCACCCTTACCAACGCAGGCGGGCTTCATGCAATAATTAGTTGAGGACCTGAACAGAAAAAAAGGCACCAGAAGGTGCCTCTCTTTTCTTGAGCTGGGTCATCCATCTTCTCCTGCCCTCGACATTGACCCTTCTGGTTTTCTGACCTTCAAATTTGGGCTGTGATTTCCACCCCCAGCTTTCCTGGTTCTCTAGCTTGCAGACAGAAGATCATGGAACTCTCAGCCTCCATGGGCATGTGAGCCCTTTCCTATAATAAATCTCTTCTTAAATATACCTACATATCCATGTGTTCTGTTTCTGGGGAGAAACCTAATACAAGGCCTTTGCTTTCAGGTGTGGAAAATATACAAACAAGTTGCTAGAGAGGAAGGAGCAGTAAGAGTACAGTCTGTCCATGCTGGAAGCCAGGGCATGGCCACACAGAGTCCCCAGCAAAAAGCCAGGCCATTGACTATCAAGGAAACATCATCAAAACATTGAGACCTCATGAAAATCAGAGTGTGTTGTATCAGAACCTAAAGGCGATTGCTGATAGAGATGTGAAGCCTACAGTACTACAAACAGGGGTACTGAAAATGGTCTCAGTTAAATAAAATATTCGGAGTCTGTCCTTCTTAGTCCCTTCCCCAGTACAAGAGCTGGTTCTTACAAAGTCACTTGAATTCTATTCTGGGAGAAGCCAGATCTTTAGAGATACTTGGGCTATACTGATTAAGCATCGAGTACAGTGTGAGTGTCCATGATACCACCCAGAGAGATGTTAGCACAAACAAAGTAATTATAACACACACCACATACTAGGTTCCTCGCTTGGAGATTCCCGGCATAAATTAAAGCCTCCAAGGAATCCCACAGTAAAAATGCATGTGGAACACTGTTGAACATGGTGTTTCTAAAACCCTGTTGGGTATACATGCCTTCTTTTTTCACCACGTACCTGGTAACATTACAAGGAATGTGCATTTGGAAAATATTGATGATTCTATCAGTTAAAATGCTTTCAGCTGCAAATAACAGAAAATCCCAAAGAGAGTGGCTTATCCAAATAGGACATTTATAAAAACCACAAACCGAAATGTTGAGAAGGAAGTTACTGCTGCTGTTACATCTGTGGCTTCAGTGGAACGGTAAGGTCAGGGCCAGGATCTCCAGGATTCCCTTGTCCTTTCATTCGTAATTACAAAATGGTGGAAACAGCTCTCATCCAACATGGTTAGAGGTTGGGGTTGTCAGCATTCCTTGTTTTCATCCAGAAATCCAAGCATTTCAGAAGCCGCCCAGCAGACTTCCGCCTCATCCCTTGCTCCAGGTGAGCTGGATAGCTTCTGTAATGGAGGTAGGCCACAGAGCAAGAAACGGGCTACAGCCGGGGGGTTAGCCAACCCACGGTTCTTCAACGATGGTAGAATTACTTTTAGAGACTTGCCCTGTGGTTGCATGCTTCCAGCTTCCACCAAGGGATACTGTTAGAAACAGTTATATGAAACCTACTTTGTTTTTCTAGTAAGTGCACTCTGTTCATGAAGATGTTGTCCAAAGTAGAAGAATATATTCTAATGAGACCCACATGAGAACCTCATCTCAGGCTCACTGCTATCTTCTCCCTCCCTGTGATGCTCGTGTCAGTCAGTGTTTACCCCGCACAACCTTTTTGGCTCTACCTTAGCCCTGGAGGCCACACTGCTACTGTTGGATCACTCTCTACAAGGTCCCGTAATACTCAATGCGCACAGGGAATTGGGCAAGTTTCGCATTGCTCCAAGACTTACAGATCTTTCTTTTTTGGCCTTCTGAGACTCTCCCCTCTTTTCACAACAGATTTAAGTATTTATAAATGAAAGCCTCCATGGAACAGGGTTTTTTTTTTTTTTTTCTTTTGAGTGCTACTATATATGTCCCTGATGCAAAGCAGCACAATCTCCTGATATAAAAGAAAAGATATAGGCAGAAATGACAAATTAGTATTGTAAGAATTGTTTGACCACATTCTACACAATAAACTAATTGCAAATTAAGATCTTTGGTATTTAATATCTGTCTCTGCTGATAGATGAACTCCACTCATTTGACCAATATTGTTGCCCGCCTCTGTCCTCACCTTGTGCCACATTGTACTCTCGCCACTACACCCTCCTCTACTTCCTTGTCGCTCGGTAGACCACTAGCTGCCGGCTTCTTCGGAGAAGCAGATCATTCCTCACTTCACATCTCTGTTGTCAACCATTTTCATTTTTTATGTTGGGAGACATTGTTTTTCTTTATTTTAGCCACAGTTGCTTTTGTGCTTGTGATCTCATCACTTTCTCTGGCATTGTCTAACATTAATCATCTTGTGCTAGCATGCATTTCAGGTGTTGCCTCCATGTGGGCTTCTCTCCTTTGCCTATTAACATTTTCAAGTCTTCCTCATTTTAAAACATTAAAAAAAAAAAATTCTTCAAACTATAGTTCTCCTCCTTTTCCCCTTGATGTCTTGGAAGACCAGTATGTACCTGTGGCCTCCACTTTCTATTTTCTCAACTAGTTGCAAACTCGATATTCTAGTAAACTTATATTTCCAATGACTACTCTGTCCTCTTCCTCTTGGGACATCTGCTTGCTAGACAAAGTGAATGCAGACAAGGCTCACTTCGCTGTGTCTTTCTGGCTCTCCTCCCATTTTAATCATGCTAGATAGAGCTAAGATAGTTAATGTGATACTCTACATTGGGGTCAAGAACTAAATGTAGTTCATCATCTGTTTTTATATATCAGGTTGGATTGGCCCACCCATTTGTTTGCATATGCTGCTATGACTGTTTTCATGCTCTAGAAGCAAAACTGAGTAGTTGTGAAAAAACACTGGCCTGCAAAGTCTACAGTATTTAATAATCGACCCTTTATAGAAAAGGTTTGCAGATCTCTTCTAGATGTCTAAACAATCTAGATTTAGATGAATGTATATGAGTTATTTTCAAGAGAAAATAACTATAAGATACAAAAAAAGATATTATTGATAGACATTAATGACTATTAGGGAGTGCCTGGCTGGTGTCAAAAGAGCCAGCAACTTTATTTCATGGTCATGAGTTTGAGCCCCACACCAGGTGTAGAGATTGCTTAAATAAATTTTGAAAAGCTTAAAGAAATTAATGACATTGGAAGAGGTCCAGTAAGAACACAAAATTTTTAGAATGATACCTAGAGAAACCCGTTTGTGATGTGTGGGTAAATAGTGCTGTATTAACTAAGGGAGGTAACGTGAAGCCAGAAAGTTTGGGTGAGGAGGTGATACAAAGAGGGAGAATATGATCCTGATTTTACTTAGAGCTATTTTACATTTGAGTATTCTTACATCCAGTAACGATAATATGTATGACCTCAGTGTCCAGGAGGAAAATTGAGTCTAAAGAGAAAAACTGGGGAACGTCATTGTGTCAGAAAAAGAAAATATGGAACCTGAGAAGAAAGTGCTCACAATTTTTTTTTTTTAAAGATTTTATTTATTTATTTGACAGAGAGAGATCCCAAGTAGACAGAGAGGCAGAGAGAGAGAGGGAAGCAGGCTCCCTGCTGAGCAGAGAGCCCGATGCGGGCCTCGATCCCAGGACCCTGACATCATGACCTGAGCCGAAGGCAGCGGCTTAACCCACTGAGCCACCCAGGCGCCCGAAAGTGCTCACAATTAAGAAAGTCCAACACATTACAATTTCTTCTCCCTACAGACTCTGTTAAGTCGTGCATACCTCTTCATTATCACACTTCAGACTTTTTACATGATGATTTTGGCATGTAGAGTTGACCTTCCTCATTCATTAATTCCATGCTTGTGAACTTACTTGCTAAAATTTATTTGCAACCCCAAAATTAACATGATAGTGCTTTCATGGTCATTTGCAGACATGATCACAGTGTTAAAAAAAAATGAGATGCTGGACACTTTCCTGTCTTAGGTTGAGCAAAGTGATGCTGAGTCTTGTTTTGGTTCTCATACTGTAAGACAAATGTCCATTTTGCGGTCTATTTAATGTCACATTTTCTGCATTTTTGTGCTTTTTGTTAGTGATTTCTTTGTTTAAAATAGCCCCAAATCATAATTTTTAATTGCTGTGTAATTCTGTTCCTACGCACAGGGCTGTAATGTGCCTTATGTAGAAAAGATGTGTTGTTAGATAAGCTTCATTCAGGCATGAGTTATGGTGCTGTTGGTGTGAGGTTAATGTTCATGAATCAACAATATATATTGAATAAGATCCCTTTAAACAGAAGCTACATAAAACAAGGTTATGTATTGATTAGTTGGCAAAAATGTTATAAACAGAAACTTGTAGGAACTTAACCCTGTATTTCCTCTAACAATGTTTGAGTATTCACTGTTTATGGGAACTTTATAGGATATAACTACAGTATGTTATATGAACTGATTAGTCCATAATCAGATTATAAATTCTTAAAGAATCCCTTATTCATCTTTTTAAAAATTCAATTTATTTAAACTAAAAACAAAAACAAAACCCCAACAGAAACAGTTCACTCATTTGTAGGTAAATAAAAATCCCTTATTCATCCTTATGCAACATGTAGTACACACTGCCATTTACTGACATTTTCTGAAAATATCTAGCATTACCACAGAATAGACTTGTTTTCAAACTTATGAGGCTTTTTAACAGACAGGATCTAATAAACAGATATGTACTAAAAAGGGAGTTCAAAATGACATGTGTCAAGGCTAGTACCTTCAGGCGAGGAGGTGTGCTTTTAAGAAAAACAAACTTAGAAATACTTTAAAGCAAAAGACAATCACAGACCAAAAAAAGTGCTTTTTAATTTTTAACCAAAAGGATCATTAAGTTGATATGTTTTTTTTTTTAAACTGGGGTATTCATAATAATGTCAATCAATATTCTTAAGCAACATGATTATTTAATGAAAGATGGGGGCAGTTATAATTTGTGTAAAATTTCCAATTAGAATTTAAAATTCTCTAAACTCTTATAAAATTATAAATTGATACTATTTCTCCAAATGGGAAGTCAGATAACCTGATTTTAATACAATTTGAAATTAAAGTACAGTTGTTTATACAACAATGAATAAAGACAAGTTTCCAAGACAGATACAAAAATGGAAAATTCAAAATTAAACAGAAGAAATGTAAACAGTTATAAAATATCAATTTATAAATGTTGCTTAGAGCAATGCTATTCCAAATATGGTCCATGAGCTATTAGCAACTCATCGCAAACGAAAGAACTTGTGCCGGAATGACAATCAATTATATCATTAATCAGCTGACTTTTTTTAATAACAAGACTTTCTTTAAAGGAAGCAATGTATTGATACACATTCTGACACAGGTGCCTTATTTCATTATAGACTGCAGAACACATACTGCTTATGTCTTTAAAGTGCCACTATAATTTTACTGCTCAGAATAAACTTTGTGGAGAAAAAAATTAAAATGACAATTTTAACTGTCATCTATATTTTTTAATCCTGTCTAACCAAAAGGCAAAGTTATTAAACTTTATAAACTCATCACAATTTAACATTAATTTTCAGATGTGTTTAAGTGTTAGGACATCTGCTCACCTCAGGGGCTAAGATTCCTACTTTAATGAGATATATCATCTACTTTTGATAGATACATTTTTTCCAATCTTGGTAGAAAAGAAATTGAGTCATTTGTTAACAACTTCTCTCTAAATACTCATTTAATTTTCACATTTCAAACAGTGAAAATATTTAAATTCACTTTTACAAAAAAATGAATTTTTATATTGTTTGTGCAACTATTTGTTACTTTTTTACAATAAAAATTATTAGGAAAAAAGGCATGGAAATTTACAACTTTGTGTATTCTGTTAACTAAGGGCTGACATGAACTATTTTAAGATTCTTCAGACTCAAAGAAAACTGGTATAAAATTTTTTTTAAGAATTAGCTTATAATTTAAAATGCAAACATTTATTTTTTTCTTTTTTATTTTTGCCAAGCCATAATTCCTCTAGAAATTTAAAAATAAAATATCTTTTATAAAAATCCTTTCACCAATGGCTTACCAAGCTTTACCTGCAATAGCTTAATATGGAAGGCAAAGAAATGGATAATCAAAAATTTAGAAAAAACTCATCAGTTTTAGATATACAAGAGCCCAATTTAGCTTCTGCAATGGCTAGTTTATTGAACCAACAAACTATTTCTTAAGGAATTTAAATGTATATTTACATATCCTTAAGAAGAGAGCTCCTTTGGCACCTGAGTTGAACACAACATAGTAGAGCAAAGACTCTCTAAGAGAAAGTTGTCTAAAGACTATATTTTATCCATCTATACATAAATACATAGCCTATACATATACACATATGCACACACAAGTAGAAATAACTTTTCCTTTAAGAAATGCTGAAGATTTAAAAGGAAGTCACCCATTTAGCCAAATGACTTTAAAAAAAAGTTTCAAGTTATTTGGAATCTTAACCAAATTTCAGAAAGTTAAAGGTTTAGAGTAATAAATAACTCACAGGGCGGGGGGAGCTCGAGAATTTCTTTTTGGTCAAAATATAATGTCTTTTAATGTAGTAACATGGGCATGAGGTTACAATTATCCTAACATGATATTATAACAGAATCTTTAATAGTAACCAGGTGCAAAGTCATCAAACATAACCAAAAAAGGAGTAAATTTCCCTCTATTAGCACAGCGGTCATCAGCCACTCCGCTGTCCTTAGACTCTCATGAACATTGGTCCCAGCAGAAGACCATTAAAGGCCACCTGGCAGATTGCCTTCTGCCGAGTCTCATGGCTCGCTGGAACTCTACATGAGCACTCCGATGTCATCAGGTTTTATGATCACATCCACCTCGCTGTCACGGACTCTGGTCCTGAGTTAACAGTCTTCCTGGGCTGCAACTTTTTTTTTTTACACATACTTTTAGAACTCTGAATGACTGCCGTATATCCTAAGACTCAGAAAACATCTAAAATTCTGTAAGTTGCCAAAATCAGGCAGCATTTTTTCTATACTCAATTTAATAAACATGAGTATAGAGGACAGTCAGTTTTGTTTAAGTGTCTTCTACCCAGAAATTCTGGAATATGAAAATCCTCTACACTTGAATACCATCTAATTCTCCATCTTTCAGACCTTATTAAATCTGAAGTATGTTGAGAGAGGGCAAAAGACGTTTGAGTTAAAAAAAAAAGAAATGATGCCACGCTGCTCTTTTTTCTGCTTTAACTTGTACAGAGTGTTCCTAATCAGGTTTCTCACTCCCTCTTTGCTCTGGTTAAAAGGACATGTCTCATATAGCAGACTATATATCCTGGAAATCATAGGCAGTTTCAAAATATTTGTGATTAAAATATTTTCATATGTAAAAATCCTTTGAGCATCTAAAAATAGTACATATTTTTCTTAACCTTGACACTATTATCCTAACAAAATTTTGTCAATAGAGGCATGGTATAGGACTTACCTTACAGAACCTATTAAATTCAAATGCCTTCATTTTGCTCAGTTTATTTCAACCATAGTATAACCCAAATCACTGTTTTCCTTATCTGTAAAACATTTTGATAAACCCATTTGAACTTGAATTATTTCATTAACATGTAGACTCACATGCACAACTCTATTTTTTGTCATATATTTAAATATTTCTTCTCTGCAGAGTTAGTATCTTAGAACAGGAAATGAAATTATGCTGGTTACTAGTAATTTAGCATCAAAACACTTCCCTAAACTCCTCTATGCAAAAGTGCACTTACAATATAAACATGCCATAAATGAAGCTACAAACTACAATCTCACATTGCAGTAGATTTCAAATTCCAAATTCAGTCCAAATAACTCAAAGAGAAAAGTGCTAACACAGCAAATCTGAAACAAGTTCATGGGGATTAGGCAATGAGTTATCAAAGCGAAATCTTTTGGAAACCATGCTGCTATCCTCTGGAATGTTCTCTTTGTCTTCTCGATCACTACAGGTTCCATTACAAGAGGATTTGGAAGTTTTGTCTTCAGAGGACCTTAATGAATGATCTTGACTTTGAGAGGAACTGGAAGTTTCTTCAGGGTGAAATAAGTTTCCAAAGTCCCATTGCTGTAGCCAAGAATGAGACAGGCAGATTTCTGCTGTTGGTCTTTTCCTTTGAAAGAAAGCATCAAGTGAAAATTTAGAACTAAAATATCAAGTTAGAAATGGCTGCAGTTCTTAAAAAAAAAAAAAAAAAAAAGGGGGGGCGCCTGGGTGGCTCAGTGGGTTAAAGCCTCTGCCTTCAGCTCAGGTCATGATCCCAGAGTCCTGGGATCGAGCCCCATATCGGGCTCTTTGCTCGGCGGGGAGCCTGCTTCCCTTCCTCTCTCTGCTTGCCTCTCTGCCTACTTATAATCTCTGTCTGTCAAATAAATAAATAAAATCTTAAAAAAAAAAAAAAGAAATGGCTGCAGTTTGATATACTATAGACTTAATTTTTTTAATTTATTATGAAAATAAGACATACTCATAGTACAGACGAGAATAACAATACAAAGACTGGAGTACCTAGAGTTTCTTTAATATTAACATCAGCTGAAAAATTCATTATATCATGGAGCTTATGGATGAGACTAATCAAAAAGCTTAAGAACATATGCTAGCCTCACAAATAAAAATTAGTAAAATTATAAAATCTCTTGAGTATACAAAACTCTGAAAGAAAACATATATAATATATAATCTATTATTATTGTGCTCTTAAAAACAATACAGTTAAGTCTTGAAAATAAAGGCTGCTCTTGAATGATGTTTACCGAATATTTTGAATTTTTACATTTTGTTTGAAAATAATATGGTTAAATATCACAGTATGTTAAAAGTTCAGAAAATACCTAGAACTCCAACCTTAACACAACCACCAATTCCATGAGAATATATGCTTCCTGAGGCTATACCTTCATTTTTTTAAAGATTTTATTTATTTGTCAGTTAGAGAGAGAGCACACAAGCAGGGGGAGCAGCAAGCACAGGGAGAAGCAGGCTCCCACCAGATGCAAGACTTGATCCTAGATCATGACCCGAGCCAAAGGCATATGCTTAACTGACTGAGCCACCCAGGCTTCCCTTAACTTAATTTTTTATGATCATTTTAATTTCATTGTTTTCTGATTACAAGAAAATTAATGTGCTCATTTTAGAAATTATGTTCCTTTTTTATTATAAGAAAATGAATGTGTTCATTTTAGAAATTTTAGAAACTACAAAACTTAAAACTGCATATAATCAGAATCAAACAATATTTTTACTACAATTACTAAATAAGCATTCGTGTCCAAAAAATGGCCAGTGAGAATTTGTTTGAACTTGCATTATGCCAATAAAATAATTAACAAACCTGAGTTTTTTTCTTAAACATATAAGAAACGGAGTCCTCCAGGCAATTAAGTAATTGTTAGAGATAAAAGACCTGACAAGTAACAAAACCAGGATCGGAGCCCAAGGCACTATATCCCAGCTTCTGTGTTAACTTTTTAGCCAGGCCAGGGAGCACTCGGTGTTATACATAATAATTAATCTTGGATCACTGCATCAAAAAGGAATGATGGATTTTATGGTGACTAACATAACACAATAAAAAGATTTAAAAAATTTAAAAAATAAAGTAAATGGGGCAGATCTGAGTAAAGAAAAGGGAGGTCAGTTTTTCCTCTTCCTGCTCTGAGGTTGCCAATGAGAGAGTTAAGAGTCCTAAGTCACAGTTTCAAGTCCCTTTTTTTGCAGGTGGTCAAAAAGCATCTCTGACCTTTAAAGATTTGACAATCAGTAATTGATACTTACCAATAACTATAATTACTTGTCTACAAATTATTCACAACAAAGCCAGCCATGTGTATTGTAAACCTACTTTTAATTATTTTAGGGAACTTCAGGATTTAGTAGCACATTGAGAGAGAAATCACAAATCTTCTCTTTACTCCAGAATTTCCAGTTACACGTTTTACATATTTTTTATGTTTGAAGTTACTGATTTGTTCTAATGATCTCTTACACTACCTTTCTTCCCATTTTATCTGAAACTTGACAGCATACTTCTAATAACTCTAGTATGTTATTACACATATATTCATTTTGCAACAGTACTTAAATTAATGTTATAACTTACTCTGGATTTTTTACTAAAAGCCTCTGGATGAAGTCTGTGGCCAGCTGTGAAACTGATGAAAAAGTTTCTTCTGAATAATCTACATTAACTTGAGAAATATTGAGGTACGTTTCTTGATTATCTTCTCCCACAAATGGAGATGTATGGGTTAACAACATATATGCTATTATGCCAATATTCCTGAAAAGGAAATAAGGGACAAGAGGGGACCTTAGAATGCATGTTAATATGAAAATATTTACATAAAGTAAAATTGATACTTAACATATTCTTCAAAACTTCTACAGTTAATCTATAGACTTAAATTGCTTTTCAAACTTTCTATATTATTAAAACTAAAATAACTGGTATCTCAAAGTCTGTGTCTCAGAAAAAGAACATGAGGGGAATGCATGTTGTGTTACATAATTATAAATACAGTGTATTAAATATATATCATGGTATCTATAGTCTGCCCTTCATTCAGACACCTGTTACTGAGAACACAAAGGTGCTTGAAGGGCAGCATTTCCTAAAAGGTATCGATGACACAGTCATGATCTGTGAGACATAAACAGGAGTTCTGTGCAAATAGAGTCAGCAAGTTTGGCAAAGCACAGAGTTGGGCAAGCAGATTTTTTTTTTTCTTTGCAAAACTTTTCAGGGCCTTAAATATATTAATGACAGTCTGGTGCTCAGGAGCAGAAAAAAAATACATATGGTACGTGTTTCCCACTTATTTAGCCAAGGACGGTCTTTCCTTGACAAGTTACATGGAACACAGGGAGTAAGTCTAAGCTCTTCCACTTGGCCTGGGGAGGCGGCCCCCACTGCGGTCCCACCTGAAGTTCCAGGAGGAATTCCAGTTTTACTCCCTATGATATCTGACATTCAAAGTATCATTTCACTTGCCACAAAAATTCACAATACCCTAGAGATATCATCTCATAAAACTAAACTTCTGCATGAACCCAACCTCAGTTTTCTGCATAGCAAATACCTTCCTAGTTCTTCTAGACCTAGATCAGATATTTTCCATGTGGGGCTGGTCCGTTGTCTCCTTTATGCTCATTACCTTATTACAGAACATGCTGCACAGTCCTGCAACTACTTTGGTTTATTTTACTCCTTCAGGAAAGGGATTTTTTCCTATTTATTTCTGTATCTTTGGCTCACAGCCAAAGTATTACTTAAAAAGAATGGACAGATAAATGTCTTCTTGTGGCATACTAATGATACTTGAAAACAACCTTTTACAGAAAACCTTATTATTTTCATTTGGAATCAAAGAACCCTAAAATATATATTAAGCAATGTATAACAAAAACATTTAGGTAACTAGCGAAACCTTACCACATATCTGTTGCTGTAGTAATAGGATCATAGTTCAGGATTTCTGGAGCTGAAGCAAAAAATAAAATTCAAAATTAAAAACCTGAAAACCATTTTATAATAAATTAAAACTGGTTTTAATTTTAAAGAACTATTAATATCAAATTTTAATAGAAATTTAGCATACAATTAATTATCCTGTGATTAGACATTTAAACATATCTAATGTTGAGAAAATTATATAGTCAAATGGTACAAATAACACTTTTGGAGTAACCAGTAGCTAGCTATGTAGGTTTCTTTTTTAATCATTAAGATCAATCTTAGGAAAAACAATTAGGAAGAAGTAAAATTTTAGACACTAGAATTTAAAAATTTTAGTTTTATTACTCTATGTTAAGAGTTAATGTTATTTTATCATACTAATTTAAGTTTTTCTTTTCAGGATAAAGAAAATCATATGTATCTATAACAACATAATGAGCAAATTATGCTTCCTAGTAGTGCTTTAAATTTTCAAGTAGATCAAATATTCCTCTTAAACTATCAAAAACCTAAATTCCTATGCAATTAATTTCCCATCTTTTCCTTACCTGCCAGCTTTCTAAGTGCAAAATAAATTTTCTATATTTTGTAAACATTATCACAAATTCCAAAATAGTTGATTCCAAACTAGAATTTGTGCTTGAATAATAACTTTCTTGTCTCGCAGTATGGTTTCATAATTTCTCCAAAGAGAAATCGTTTCCTAAAACCTAACATTTTTATTAATAAAGACTTTGAGTCATATATATTTGTCAGTCTCTGTCTGTCACACAATCTACAACCTGACACATACTTCTGTGAGCTGTGTTATCTATAATTACAATCCTTTATTCCAGGACACTATAGCCCCTATTAGCACTCAAAAGTTAGTAATTTGCTTGGTTTTTCATTTCAGGAAATTCAGTTGCCTTGTTGAGAAGCACCTGTTCTGTTTAGTTTTATCTTTTCAATGCTCACATGGGGATATCAATGTCATAAGAGCAACAACAAAAAAGCCTAAGAATATTATTACTATAAATATTTTTAAATACTTTATGTGCTGCTTTACAGAACTCAGTTTTTTCATCTGCATGATCTAATTCATTGATACAGTACAATATCCTTAGATTATCTAATATTGGGCTCTTTTGGGCATCTTTTTCTTCAAAATCCTCCTTTTACAATCCTAGGCAAAACCTCACATTTTTACCACAGCAGCAACAAATAGTAAGCAGTCCTGTTAACAATTCTTGCAAAACTGAAGACAATGTATGTTGTAAACAGCTTCAGAGTTGGGACCAGGACAGAAGTAGAAGCGAAAAGCATCCAACAGCCAGGCTTCAAATAAAATAAAGGACCGTCTGACTGTTTCCCCCTCTTTCTTTTTCTCCGGTTCCCTAATTTCCCCTCCATCCATTCTTCTTTATGTACTAAGCCTTTACACACAAACATTAACCTTTGAACTGATATGTCCAATGTCCTGTGAATCATTGTGAATGTCTAAATAATCCTATGCATGCTAAAGTTCATTTGAATGTGTCATAACCCAATTTCAATGCATTAAAATACCTGAACTAAATATATCCTGGAATTACATGCTCTAAAATATAGTTTCAGAGAGGTCTCATTTAGTTGATAAATTTCAAAATGGTGTAAAAAATAAAAAGAAATTCTTACCTAAGTATTCTGGTGTTCCCATGATTTCCCGGAGTTCACAAGCATTCCCTATTTTTCGAGACATTCCAAAATCTACAATTTTTATATCTCCAAGAGGGTATATGCTGCTCAATAATATATTCTGTGGCTAAATAAAGCACAATAAAAAATGGTAAGTAATATACAACAATAAAAGAATACTAGTCTTAGATCGAAGGTAAATTGTTTAGTTATTACACATTTCATTGAGTCATTCACCAAATATTTACTGAACTACTTATTTAGGAAAAGCTTTATACTCGAATGATAAATAAAGCTAAAAATACACTCAGAGGATTATTAGTTTAGACAAAAAAGAAGTTAGATGAATATTTGGATTGATTAATTGACATGAGATATACTCCATAATAAAGACAAGACTTCTCAATTCTGCCTGTTATAAAGTCTAAGAAGCTTTTCCTGTAGAGATGAGAGTTAAGTTAGACCTTACAGGATAAATAGGAGCGTGTCAGTTAGAAAGGCGCGCTAGGAAACAGCATGAAAGAAGGTGAAGGAATAAAAAACCTACACATTTCTGGAAACAGAAAATGGTCCAGTATAGTATGATGGTTCTGGGTCTGACTGTTGCCAGGTTTTTAGCTCAGACAATAAGAGATATGGAAGTATGGAAGGCTTCAGCTACATAGTTCTCAGAACGATATGACTTTGCTTTATAAAGCAATGGACTGCGGTCTATTACAAAATTCCCTGCCACCGTCATAAACCATATAGCTGCTGAGGTGCTGCTCCCAAAGTCTGTGAGAAGAATCAGAAGTCTGACTTTGGGAAAACCCCATGCTTGTTTATTATTAAGTCACAGACACCTTAAAAGAGAGGAGGCGAGGGTAATTAGGTCTACTGTTGTCAACCACAGGCTTTAGAATATATAAAGCCAAGTTTATTTGCCATCCCTGACTACAAGTGCTATGTGGTATTATGTAATACATGTGACTGGTCTCTTCTTAGGAAAAAATCCTCCTTAGCAAAAAGTCTCCTTAGAAAAAAACATGCTCCTGTTTGTCCTGTAAGGTCTAAGGTAAATACTACCTTTCCTCAATAGGGGAGGGGTTAACAACACAGATGAACAGATTTTCTTTTTCTTTTGAAAATGGGGTAAGATGAAAAGTCTTATTTGACATATGTACATTTTAAAGTTTCTATAAGATATCCCAATGGCATCTATCTGCAGTTTATGAAAGAAGTCTTGGCTACAGGTAGGAGAACTGGAAATCATCATTACTGTGAAAGCGATAGTAAAGGACAACGGATCATGCAGCAGGAAAAGTGTATAGAAAGAGAAGAGTCCAATGTTCAAAAAATGAGACACACATTGACTGAAATTTTGGATGGCTGAGGAGGAAGGATACGGAGAAAGGATAATAATGTAACAGTAAGTTTAAGTGGTATTTCAGGGCTTGAGGAGTAAGTGGCCTGAATGGTCTTGGGGCCAAAAATAAAAAGAGCCAAAGACTAAAAGTCTTGAGGTAAAGATAAAGGACATTACGGAGCAAAGAAACAAGGACTAGCAGGAGGTTATCTTCAGAGACGGAACTCCGACTAGAGTATGTAGAGATGGAACGGAATGACTCAAGCACTGGAACGTGGGGGGATGGCGGTTTTTAAGAACACAGTGATTACTCCGCGCTGCTCACACATAAGGTCTCCTCCTCTCTGCCAATACACATGTCAGTCCGTGCGGCCCACGGGAAAACGAAGAGCAGCCCCGCGGTACAGAGCGGCGCCACCCGGCCGTGGTTCCCGAGCCAGCCCAGCTTGCAGTTTCGCGCCCCGAGAGCAGGAGGGGCAAAGACGTTGTGTTCCTCAGAATCATATGTTACATTACCTTTAAGTCAAGGTGTACAATGTTATTCTGATGTAGATAACAAACTCCTTCAAGTATTTGTTTAATGAGTCTGATAATGTCATTCTCAGAAACCATTTCAGCCAGCTCAGGTAAACACAAGTTGAAGATTTCTCCACCTGCAGCACTGAAATAAAATTCAAATAATAGAAACTTGAAAAATCATTGACCTAAAAATGACTTTTAAATACTGTGTAACTGTTACGTAAAAGACAAAACTATCGGAACTTCCATCTCTCTGTACAGATACAGACACTTAAGAAACTGGGGGAAAGGGCGGCGGGAGAGATCTTTAAGGAAGAAAGTAAACGACAAGAATATGTGAAATTCTGAGCACCGATACTTGTAGAGATAATAAAATTGAATTGCTTTATAATTCAATAATATTATGACTGCTTTAATGATGCAATAAAAATAACAGCTAACACTGAACTCAGCTCCGGCTCTTCATTTTATTCCTTTACAGAGAGATAAATAGCATCTCTTGATTCTCATGACAACCATGTGGGGTAGTTGGCTATTACTCCCATTTTACTGATGAAGAAACAAGTACAAAGAAGTTGAGCTACTTGTACAAGGTCACATGGTAAATGGGCAACTAGAGTCTAAAGCTGTATGATATGGGTGAAAATCTGCATTCTTGGGCGACAAACCATGAGAGACTGTGGACTCTGAGAAACAAACTGAGGGTTTTGGAGGGAAGGGGGGGGGTAGGTGAGCCTGGGTGTGGTGCATAAACAATAAATTTTGGAACACTGAAAAAAATAAAAAAGAAAATCTGCAGTCTTAACCAATACCCTGTATTGCAGCTTCACAAATCTTTTATTATTTTTTAAAAGAATTGAAAATCTAAAGAATTTTGACAAAGGCACAGAAAAAAGTCCCTAGGTTTAGAATCAAATAATATAAATATAAATCCCAAATCTGCTATTTACCAGCAATAAAACTAAGGATCAGCCACTTACTTGGCTTTTCCCATCTGTAAAACTAAATAAAAATCACTGAATTCAACAGATTTTTTTTTCCCTGAGGATAAAATCTAAAAAATGCAAAAAAAATCTGGGAGGTCACTCAATAAATTTATAAGGTATGTTTAAGAATATCTCAAGTAAAGCATGTTCTATGTGGTAAAACAGGAGAGTGTCTGGCATGTAGAAGGTGTTCAGTAAAAGTCTGTTGAATGAATGAAGGAAGGAATAGACAGTCATTCTTCAGAGTGGCTGAAACTGAACCTCAGAAGTCTCACTGACTGACAAGAGGAGAAGCAGGTCATGTGTATTAGGAGGTATAAGAAGAAATGGTAATGGCGGTCGGTTTGAGCCCTACCCTGAAAGTGACAGCACTGGCCCGTCACATCGCAGACGGAACTGGTAACTGAGCCGTCTCCACCAATCTGTGCCAGTGAGAGGCTGCAGAGATTTGCTGCCTTGCACTTTACCATATTCCAGAGAAGACTGTATGGCACAGCTGGTAAGGGTACTTGTGAAAACTCCAATTATACTTACACTTCAAATTCCCCCAACTCCTGAAACTCTAAGAAAATTCATAAAAAACTTGTACCTGTCTCAAGGTATGACAATTTCAGAATTAAAAGGTTAGTTTGCTATAAAATTTATAGTTTTAGAACTGAACTTGAAACTAACATATAGGAAGACAATATTAGAAATTCATGTTCACCTACAAAAAAATAAATTAATCTTTATGAATCGTTATATACAGATTACCCTTGGTGGTCTGCAGGTCAGATATTTACTTGTCACAGCCCTGCTCAGTCTCCTGAGGGAAGAGGGACTTCCCAGGCCAGGCTGCCAGTGACACCCTTACCCCCTCCCTTTCTGGTTACACTATTTAGTTTGAATGAAACAAACCCTCTTAAAACAGAAAGTGGTCTAAATATTCCTGCAAAGACACTTCAGATAATATTACTAATGTAATCATAAGCAAATAAAATGAAGGGATGATGCTTAGGTTCTTAGAACGAGTTTTTGCTCAATAAGAATTGATAAGAAACAGATCAAATAATTTGAAATATAAGAAAACTGTATAAAGTATGGATTTATATCCCCTATTAAGATATGAAAATCCAGGGTATAAAAGACTGAAGGATTAGAACATGGCGGAAGGATGGTTTTCAAGAACCCAGTGACTGACTTGAGCTGCTCATACATGTGGTCTTCTCCTTTCTGCCAATACAAAATTCAGTCCATGTAGCACACATTCACTAAATTTAATTCAACTAGCCAGAACTCTCCACTAATTCAAAAAGTCAAAAAAATATAAGAAAAGCTAAGAAAAAGAATGTAAAGCTCTCTCTGGTGCCTGGGATGTATGAGGTAAGATAGGAGGCTGCTTACAGGGGCACCTCCTGAAATTCAAGACTGCCTGGATTCCACTCTGGCTCTGCTGCTAACTAGCTGCATAAATTAGGACAAAATGTTGCCTCTGTTTCCTTTACTGTAATACAATGATACATGATGAATAGTGATAGCTTCTGCTTCACTGGATTGCTATAAGAATTAAATTAGATAGGCCATATAAATTATTGGACACAATAGAAGTTTTAGAGATCAAAGCAGATATATAAATATTTATCACAGTGTTTGACACACGGTAAATACTCAGTAAATATTAATTATTATTATAATGAGTCAACAAATTTTAATTCCAAGCCTAGCAAACATCTAGCCTTTCTGAATCTGGGCCTTCTTACCCAGATTTTTAAAGGCAATTTAGAAAGTCCTTCCTAAATGAAAATTCATCTTTAGAAACATTATATCATACCTATAAAAATGCACATAATATATTCTTAAGTGAAAAAAATAGTTACAATAGAGTACTCCCAAACTCACAATTTTATTTTAAAAAATAAGAGTAATCTTAAACTACAGGAATATGCCATAAGAGTAACCACAATTTACATATGATTTCTATTTTCTACATCCTCTAAATTTAACGCAATACATAGATTTTACTTTTATAACCAGGAAAAGTATCCTAAGGGTTGTTTGTTTAAATAAAAAAAAAAATCAAACAAATATTATGAATGCCAGCCAACCAGACTGTCTCTTCTTTTTCAGTTTGGCAAGCTGACCAAAGTCTTTTGTAGGATTGCCATTTTTCCCATAAAAGAGGGATGTAGGTAGAGCTATGGAAAATGGAAAATCAGGAGGAGCTAAGAGGAGGGAAAGAACAGATAACACAAGAAGCAAACCGCAGAAGTTAGCAGAAACCAGAAGTAGTGAGTTGTAGACAAGCAGCTGCTTTGTTAAAACAAGCCACCTTCGATGTGTTTTTCAAGTAGATGGACAAAATATGTAAATGATTTCAATTCTATTTATCCATCAGATAGTTTCACACAAAAACTCATCAACGTTCTATGCTATAAAGCAATGAAAATTTACTTATTGTACAACATCCCCCAAATGTTGTGTTGTCATTCAGTGTTTTTGTGTGTGAGCTGTTTTTTGTTTGCTTGTTTTTTTAAAGATTTTATTTATTTATTTGTGAGAGAGACAGAGCACAAGCAGGGCAGAGGGAGAGGGAGAAGCAGACTCCCCTGCTGAGCAGGGAGCCTGATGCAGGGCTTGATCCCAAGACCCTGGGATCATGACCTGAGCTGAAGGCAGACACTTAACCAACTGAGCCACCCAGGCGCCCCATGTGTGTCTGCTGTTTAGTTTTTGTGTATGTATGAGAATATTCGAATATACAGTATGTCCTTCCAGTATTTTATCAACAGAGATCTTTACAAGTTTTTGTCACACTTTTATCACTCCTATTCTTGACATTTCAAGTCACCTTATCCACCATTTAAAATAAGTACAATATATTTATTTAAATTTATTAAAGTGTATACTTACTATTCCAGTACCAAAATAATTTCAGTGGCATTTTCATAGACTTCATGAAGATTAATTACATGAGGACAAGACTTCGCCAATTCAAGTACGGCAATTTCATGTAGAATCTCTGCTCGACAATCCTGCCCTCTTCTTCTCTTTTTTAGAAATTTTGCAGCATATTCTTGGCCAGTAGATTTTGATATACACTGTCTAACCACAGCAAATTTTCCTCTAGGGAAAATGGAGATAATCGATTTTAATGTTCGCATAAAGAACAATATTAGTATAATAGAGACACAGTTAAAACTTCAACTTGAGTTAATCCTTTCAAACAACTATGCCATTAGAAATTTATCTATTTTCTCTTAACCAAATCAAATACTACATGTACTTTTATAAAATTTATAGTACTATCACATAAAAATGAAAACGGCAAATGTAATAACAGGATAAGACAGAATTGTATTTGTTCATCACTATTAATTCAATACATTATCATTGTAGGGGGAGATCTTCTCTGCATACCAACACCATGCCATATTCTTGATATAAATTTTTGTGTTTAAATACCATAACAATCCTATATAGTAAGTGATATTCCATTTTACAGACCCCAGAGAGTGTATGTATCTTGGTCTACTTCCAAAAACTGTACCCTTAATAGAGTACCACACTAGCTCTCTAATCAAAATAGCTTCCTTCAAAAACAAAAGATTAAAATGAGTATTTGACATTTAATTTTCTTAGTGTAATTACTTTGCCTTTCAACACCACTTTTAACAATCTTTGAAGTTTTCTATCATTAACTTAGCAGTTGTTTTTACCAGTAAATATCTTAATATTGCCCAGTGGTCTATACAGATACCAAAGGTATACGTATCCAGAAATACTTCATGATCAACTAAGAAAATTTAATAGTTCTCAATAGTTACCCATTAAAGTCATGTTTATCACTTTTAGAATAAGTATGTGTTTGGCTCTTTCCAAAAGAAGTGCTTAGCATCTCAGCAAGAATTTAAAAAGATACTGGCAAATGTGTGTTCTAAGCCTATATATCCCCAAAACCTAGCTTCCCCAAAGACCTTAAGCTATTTTGATACATATTGATACATACAATTCCAGAGGGTTTTTAGATTTCAAAGCCCATCTACAAATCTTCAAAACCTGAGTCCACGGATCCAAAATTAAGAACTTGTATCCTAAGGCTCAAATTGCTTTGTAGATACTAACAAATGAGGTATAAATAAAGGGTCTTCAGAGAGGAACTTTTGTTCCACAACCCTTCTTTCCCCAATTCAGGTGCCTGGCAAGGAAAACCTGATGTTTGGGGTGGGGATGGGGGACAAAATAAATTGCTTGACTGCATTTTATTTGCTATTCTCAAGGGTCAGGATGACAAAGATACCTACTCTTTATTTTCCAAATTTCTTCTATATTGGTGCCAGTGAAAAGCACTGGAAACCAAGCTGAAAAAGTATAGCTACTAACACCAAAAAGAAAAAAAAAAAAGTGACCAAGCTATAATTTGACTCTTCTACATTGACCAAAACTACATCAGTTCAATAAATTTGCATGCACAAACCTGATTCTTAGAAAGAACTTTAAGATTTGGAATGTCTAATTTAAACCATAAGGTATTTTTTCACTGTATGGCAAAAGCAATGCAGATCAATGTATTTCAATGAGTACACAAAAAGGTCATCAGTCTCTACTTTGTATTCAAACCACCCATGTTTATAGATTTTATACTGGATAAATTGAATAAGACTAAGATTAAATGGCTCCTGAAAGGTCATATATGGAATTGGAGTGCCAAGAATTAAATTATGGAATGTGAATTCCTAGCTTTCTCTTCTAACCACTGCAAAACAATTCCTCCCTTTAAGATAGTTTTTTTAAGAAGTACAACTCACTTCTGCCAATTATCATTTAGATTTATAAGTGAAAATGTGTCTAAAACAGAAAGGAAATTTTGGGTTTTATGACGAAATTCACCTTGTAAAACTTAGTAAACAGAAACAAGTTAGCCAAGAAAACTGTCCATCTGAAAAACAAAAACAAAAACAAAAAATAACACCCAGTTTATACTACCAACTGTGACAATTAAACTCTGCTGTGATTTTACAAATATATTTGTAAGCCAGAATTTTCTCAAGAACAATGAGCAAAATTAACTAGTAACACTGTTTATCTAAATTCTTTCATGTATTCTTACGAGGCTTTCTTAATCAGGTACACAACTCATTAATCCAGTACAAAGGTGACCAAATGATATTGGTAATTATTTATTTGTCAGTATTTATGATTAAGTAAAAGCCCCATCAGGGTAGAGACTCTGTGTGTCCCCAGTACTACAGTTATTATAAAATCTACATTTGCTAACACATAACAGGAACTGAAACACCTGTTGAATGAATGCAGGAGTTATGATGCACCTACTACAAGACCATATACTGTGATATTTTGTGTCCTGTGCTTAAAGCATTTATATTTTTTAAAGCTTTTTTAAGGTTCCAATAACATTTTACATATATATTCATTAATATACTCTTAATTACCATAATTATCAGATGACTTAGGAAGAAAAAAGTATTTGTTTCCCATTATAAAATGTTAATTGTGGTTCAGAAGTATAAAAACAATCTTTTACATACATTAAGTTCCTATATCAAATTTAACAGAAATATTTAAGAAAATTAAAAACCCTTAACAATAATACTTAATTCATACCCTAAAAAGGCAAAGCTGGCTAGATTTCCCGGCAGTGAAAAAGTCTAGTAGTTACCCTTCTGCATTCTAGAATAGACAATAAAATGTGAAAGGAGGGGGGCAGGGTAAACCAAAAAGGAAGCTGACGTCTATTTCTGCATCTGCCTCACCCTTCTAACCACAAGAAGTCTTAAAGAACCTTGCCTTGGTTGGGGGAGGGGTGGAAAAAAACTTGCCCAACATGTTAAAAAACAGGAACAATGTTAAGTTTTTTGAGAACAGTCTAAAATAAACTGTAAACTTCTACATATTTTCTTTTAGTCTGCTAAAACTATCTTGAAATTAATTTTAAAAACAGGGGATTTAGAAAGATCAACTTGACTTATGAAGAAATTTGTAGTTCACTACATGCTTGAATTATGTTTACATACTTTAAAATATAAAGCCTCAGGAAAAACAATATTATAATCCTAATTTTCATTTTACATTAGTATTGTATATTAAGATTGGTAACAATATTAGAAGAACTTAAAGGAAGTTATTGGTCATGAAAGATCATGATTTCTAATTGATTAAGTTTTACTAATTAGAAATATTTGAATTTACCACATGACTCATTAGACCATACCAATTTAAAGAATAATGTTAGGTCTCTTTCCTAAAGATATTAGCAAACTGAATATTAGCAAACTGAATTTGTTTTAATAAGATTCTATCATGAGTTTTTGCCTTAAAATGTTAAAAAAATATACCTGATTCAAGTTTATGCTTGTTATGATAGTACTTCAGTTATAAAATCATTTAAAATTATTAACATTGTCCTCTTCAAAGTTTAAGTTCTCCAAAACTCCCAAAGTAAAAAACATATTTTGTAGACTTTCAAGCCACATTATCCCTATTTTGCAAAGTTAGTTTAATAAATGTATGTACATATACCCATCAAAATAGTAATTTAGAAATATAAAAAAGAATACCCTTTAATGTGTGTACTGTTCAAGGCTTTCATAGTCAGTTATCTGTTCAAAACAGTTTCCCAACATTTGTGCAATAGAAGGAAACTTGGAGAAATCTAGTCTACCCTCTCTTCTTAATGAAAAGGAAATCACACAACTAAGTATATCACACAACTTTAGATCCAGAGTAAAGACAGGTCGCTGACTTCCAGTTTAATCTGTTTTTTATTAATATTATATGGTATATATTTCACATACCCATTTTTTAAAAAAGGAAAGAAAACTCCTAAGAGAATCTTAAGCTACCTCAATAAAGCTTTACAGTAATCTAGCTGTTAAGATATTGACAATAGTGTCCAGTCTAGGCCTTCTTAAGACTGACAATGAAAAATACGAAGTGGTCCAGAAGAAGGTAACTAGATCAAAGATGGCTGTCTGGAAATTAGGTCATAAGATGAACAGTTAAAGAAACTGGCAGTGTTCAATCATATTCAAATCTCTGAAGGATTTTTCACATGGACATTACATGCAGGTACAAAAGAAGAACTATGTCTATTGGGTAGATGTTAGCAGAGCAGAAAACAGAACCTTCTGTGCTTCCAAGGTACCCACAAAATGGAACAGACACATTGTGAGGTAATGAGTTCCCCATCACTGCAGCATTCAAACTGAAGCTGGAAAAACAGCTTGTCAGGAAAATCGTAGGAAAGACTGCTACACAAAGAATTGTAGTAGAAGACCACTGACCACCCAAATCCTTCCAATGCAAAGATTCTAGAACTATTCCATGTAAGACATAAGCAACTAAAAGAAACTGATTCCTCCTGTTAAAATGCAGAGAAATAGGGGCGCCTGGGTGGCTCAGTGGGTTAAGCCTCTGCCTTCAGCTCAAGTTATGATCTCAGGGTCCTGTGATAGAGCCCCGCATCAGGCTCTCTGCTCAGCAGGGACTCTGCTTCCCCGCCACCCCCCCACCACCTCCCTCTCTGCCTGCTTGGGATTTCTGTCTGTCAAAATAAAATAAATAAATTTAAAATAAATAAATAAATAAAATAAAAATAAATAAAATCTCTAAAAAAAATAAAATACAGAAAAATAATTACAGATATAGAATTAAATTATTTCTTAGAAACATTCTGGAAAGTTTGAAAACTGTATCTTTCAATACACCATTAAAGCACCAAATATTTTGCACATAAAATTTATTAAATAAATATGCTAGGAATTATGAAAAATGCTTTCACCTTTAGTTCTTAGTTTAATGAAGTACGTATTATCAACCTTATTTGCAAACAAAAGACTGTACCCAACATCTGACAAGTCTAGGACTTGTCGTTACCAGTCACGTAAAAGATCACCAAGAACAGAATTACTTTTCATGGTTCAGTCAGCTTTTATTTCCACATTGAGACTTTCAAATATAAAAATCAATCATACTATCTTCCTATATACATCTATCAACACAAACATGGACATAGGAAACCATATTAATTTAAGATAAGCAAACATCTGTCTCCAGAACTAAAATCAAACTGAAGATTGAAACAGATCACCATCTTTCAACTCTTTGTTAAATGTCTTTAAAGTTCAAAGATGTTAAACATTTAACAAATAACTCAGTATATTTTTACAACGTGTGTATATATTTAAATGGCAATGGTCTCATAATCTCTGGTCACCCTTTGGACTTAACACTGTAGTTAGGCCAAAACAGATCAGTATTAGTGTTAAGTACAGTGTCTTACCTACAGAACACACATTCTTCATCATACAGAATTGTATTATCAAATATGAGTTAATTCTTTTTGTTTAATTTAGGAAAAAAGAGGAAGACACTCTCATTTATGTTTTTAGCGCAGCACAATATCCTAGGAATTTAAAAAAATTTTTAACAAAAATTGATAGCATTCTACTAAATACTTCACAATTAGATTAACTTAATTTAATCCTCATAACAACCATGGAAGGTAGATATAATTATCTTCATTCCCACTTCTCAGATGAGGAAATTATAGTACTAAGAGGTACAGAAATTAAATTGAAGTCACAAAGTTTGGAAATGGCAGCGCCCCATTGGACTAGGCAGTCTACATTGTAAGCTCTCTGTTCCCACGCACAGCCTCCAGTGAGAACCCAACCTCCTCTCAGGGCTCTGAATCTGGTGGGATAGATCATATAAGCTCACTAACTCTCTGTAGAGTTGATTTCCAAATCAGTTAAGACTAGACCTTTATAATAACAGCAGAGATGATGATTTTCTTTTTAATCATTTTTTAAAACAATCAAGTGAATTTTATAGAACTATAGACCGAGAAATCCAAAATTTAATTTAAACAGAAAACACATTATAAAGTTTCCTTACCGTCCCAGCTCTTTAGATGTAAGTGTATAAAAATTATTAAAGTTTTCCATTTTCATTGGAGTTTGAGGAGTTGTAGTTAGCAAGCCTGAAATACTTCGGCAATCAAACCTTCTCCGCGACATGTTTGATGACACCCAGATATGCCTTCTTTAGTCACTTATTTTTACCTATTTAAGAAAAGAGAAGACACAGGATATAACTTAAATGCAATTAAGAAAAAAAAAAGATGTTATCTCAGGCACACAGGATGTACATTATATTTTACAGCTCCATATTTAGCTCTAAGGTACAACCAAAAAAAAGAAACGAAGAAAAATAGATAGATTGATTTAAATAGCACATTCTCTCTCTGCCTGCTTCTCTGTCTACTTGTGATCTCTCAAATAAATTTTTAAAAAATCTTTTAAAAAACAAAGGGGGTGTCTGGGTGGCTCAGTGAGTTAAGCCTCTGTCTTCTGCTCAGGTAGTGATCTCAGGGTCCTGGAATCGAGTCCCACATTGGGTTCTCTGATCAGCAGGGAGCCTGCTTCCCCATCTCTCTGCCTGCTTCTCTGCCTATTTGTGATCTCTCTTTGTCAAATAAATTAAAAAAAAAATTTAAATAGCACATTCTACCCACAAGGAAGGCGGGGGGCGGAAAGCACACACATAAATTCTATTACCTTTATTGTACTTGAACTAACTTACTGATTTTATTTCAGAATAAAACTACTGTAAAAATCTTCAAGACCTCTCAAATTCTTAAAAAATAGTTATAATTTTAATACAAGCAATCATTCAATTTCATTTTTAAACCCTCGTTCTTTAAATTTATATCTTCACATAAGATTTTAACATAGCAAGGTAATGATTATTCATTTTAAATTTAATTTTACATAGCCAAATTTGGTAATGAGTTCACATTTTGTGAGTTATGTTACTGACTTCTGAAAGACTACAAGAAATAGAACTTATTTAACAGATTACCTACATTTCAATATTAAACTCAAGCTTTCATGTCTTTTTTTCTTTCGATAGAACCAAGCTCTATAACTTTGTTGGCTAAGCTAATGACCATATACAAAGCCTTATTCTACAATTCTATATCTTGAACTCATATTTACCTGCAACTTTGTGATATTTATATGTATTCAGTTTTAACAACAAAACTATCATTTCATGAATTCATATAATTGTAGACTATGTATTTTATAAAAGTTAGGACTTCCTGCTATGGGTATCTAACAAAAGACCCAGTATTAGTCTTCTAGCACCCTCTTTCAATAACCCCCTAAGGCTCTTGTTATTTCTCTGCCACATTTTTCCTCCACTTATTTCCTTGACATGTACTGTTCTTTATCTTCCTAAATTCAAATGACAACTATATTCAATTTAATAAGCAATGTGATAACAGTTTATTGTTTTCAGTTTCTATATTTTCTTGGTTTTATTCTTAAGTCAACAATTTTTTTCCTCTAAATCTGTTGATCTTTGGAGAAACGAAGACCTAAGTAGTTTTGGTGTACATTTCTAGCAGTCTATGGGTTGCCGAGTAGCGTTCTGAAAAATGGCATTTGGACCGAATCACAGCTGGGTCTGAATCACATTTATCCATCACACCAGCTATGAGATCTTAACTAAATTACTTAAATTCACTACTGTTATGGACCAATTGTGCCCCTCCTCTCAAAATTCACATGTTGAAGTCCTAGACCTCAAAATGTATCTGTATTTGGAGTTAGGGCCTTCAAAGCAGTGATTAAGTTAAAAATGAGGTCATTAGGGTGGACCCAGATCCAACAGGACTGGTGTCCTTACAAAAAGTCATTAGGCCACAGAAACATACAGAAGGAAAACCAGGTGAAGACACAGGGAGAAGAAGGACATCTGCAAGCCACAGAGAAAGGCCTTAGAAGAAACCACTCCCACCAGCAGCATGATCTCAAATTGCTACTCTCCAGAATTATGGGAAAATGAATTTCTGTTGTCTAAGTCACCTGATCTGCAGTACTTTGTCATGGCTGTGTGGGAAACAAATATAGTTACTTTAAAAAAAAAAAAAAAGAAAGAAAAGAAAAGAAAGAAATATTTCAGATGTACAGGAAAGGATACAAATATCCTAAGAAACACTTGCTTTGTCAATCTCATTGTTCTGTCATATTTCATTTAAATTAAAAATAAATAAGACAACACAGACGCGGCTGAAGTTGGTCCCTTTTTTCCACACGCAGTTTATATTCTCACTAGCACTAGGTGGGAGAGCTTATGATTTCTTTGCCAACATTTGTCCCAATAGGCTTTTAACTTTGGCCATTCTAGTGTGATGAAGGGAAATGAAACTTTGTGATTTACTTTGCATTTCTCTAATTACTACTGAAGAAAGCTTCAATTCTACTTCCTCTAAAGTATGGATTATAATAGAATCTATCTTACACAGCTCTATGGATTAAGATTAAAACACGATGTACTCAAATAGAATGACACTGGAACAGTGCTAACCATGAGAGTACATCATGATTTTTCAGTAAGTAAATATTGTTAATATTCTACCTAAAGATACTCTCTACACTGTCCTGGCTGTTGGTAAGAAGTTGTACTGCTTCCATATACAAAACTCTCACCACAGGTTAGCTTAAACTCAATTCTTAAAATTCGGCCCTTTTTTGCTGTGTTTTGATAAACTATTTGTGTACTTACTTAGATCTGATGGTATGCAATTACAATGGTCATCTATTCCTCTCAGAAAAATCAAAATAGTCACCAATTTCTATGCTCAGTCTACTTTTTTCCGGGTCATCTTTGGAGTTTTGACAATTTTTTTCCATGTCTGCTTATGATTGCACTTGTATTATACATACATATATACAGAAATAAGGGATGTACCTATATCATGGATACAAATTGGGCTACATTCCCAACACTGTCCATCAATCAGGCCTTGGGAAATATAAGAAATACATGTTAAGTTCAATCATAGAGACAAAGTATAAGCTCTTGATTCTGAGATATTCACTTCATCTAGATTCTAGAATCTAAGATCTTTATCTCATGCTGTAAAATATCAGCTACAAAGTGATCTACTCATAAGAACTCTAACAGAACTAATTTTTTGAGTATTTTCTGCTCTCAAGTTCCCAAAGAGTCAATATGGATCTCTGATGTAGTGAAAGATTCATGCTCAGTGAAATAGGGTTTATAATAACGAAAAAAACAAACTTGTTCAATAAATGAACCCCAAATTCCAAAAGTGTTTAAATATACCTAAATAATAGGATACCATATACTCAAAAATCATGCTTGCAAAGACTGTTTTTAACTCCTATAATATTAAGTGAAAAAAGGGAGACAGAAAAAGTATATATACTATGATAATTTTGTGGCAAAAATATAAAAACAAATAGAAGGAAAGACTGGAAAACTAGGACAAAACGTTAACAGTAGTTTTCTCTGAGTGGGGGATTATGGCAGTACTTACACTTTCCAGGTATTTAAAGCATCTACACTAAGTAGGTACTACTTTACTAATAGGCAAATAATTAGCAATACCCTTGGATAAAAAAGATGGCTGTGTATATATATGGCTAGACTCTGAACGCAGAAACTTACCCAGTTGCAACAGCAAAATATATCTCTTTACACATTAAGGGTTTACTTGGCTATAGGTTCAAGAGCCATTATTGCTCAAATTTTTTTAAGGCTTCAGAGTTTCCTCTGCATTTATATGGAGCAGATGGCATTCACTATCCAAGTAATATGTCAGTTCTAATGCAGAGACCATATAAGCATTCAGGGTAAACACCAAACAAGAATTAATGCCTTGTTTAATACTGGAGAGAAAAGACAATTTAAAAAATTCTGAATTAATGTTATAGTCACAATTCTATATAATGAGTAAGAATTTGTAACTTTAAAATATACACCTTTATTATGAGTATTGCTTATGAGAATCTAGACTTATCCTGGGACCCCCTTCCCTCCCCAAATCTAAAATGTGATTCCAAATATACATATAAATATTGTTTTGTAATACCTATTATTTGGTTATATTAGAATGAAAAAGAGCTGGCTTTTATAAAGTATTGATAAGATAATAGTAAAACAAATAGGGCCTTGTTAAATCAAGCTACTTGAGAGTATTTCCTAACACTGGACATTGTCTCATGTTTTTAATTTTTTACCCTAACAAATTTTCCTCCCCTTACATGTACTGTTGTTTATCATAATGCTGAATATACCCACAGGCATTTTTATGACTCTAAATGTAGCTGAAAACAGCAGTGGGCAATCAGCAATTTTTTAAATACATGTTAATAAAAAAATCATTTTTTGAATTGTGATAATTTTACTCTAGCTGGGAATATGGTGAAATACCAACTATGTCTCAGAATAAAGAGCAAGCACATTTCTGAAAACAGAACATTACACTTACCTACTTACTGTTAAAATAACGGTATTACAGACTGCTTAAGGCATGCCTATAGCATCCTGTACGTTTATTTTCCTTCTATTTACTGAACCTGAACAGGCTACCCCAGCCTAGATATTTTTCCATTTCTTCTCCTTTGGCCAATTTTACTTATAATGGAGCATGAATGTTACACTTTGTCCAAACCCTCCACAAACATCTGGCTGCCCATCACATAAGGTTTAACCCTTGGGTACATGAAGGTTATCAGTCAACCCTCTCCTCTGTGTATCTTCCTGAATTTCCAAACAATTTCTCTTTAACTCCACAATTGCAGACCTTTTGTTTTCTACTAAATTCACATAACTGATCCTAAATTACCAATATGTCTCAATCTATTTGAAATTCATTTCATAACACTTTATTAGGCTACACTAATAAAATCTTAAGGGGCTTAGTAGGTAAATGTGTTTGTGTGTGTGTATAGAGGTACACAATTATAGAAACAATCAGGCCCTAGAAACAGTAAGAGGGTACTAGAAGGCAAGATAAAATTAAGTTTCCAAGTATACAGTACCTCTAACTTATTCTCAAATATTTTTCTTTTATTAATTCCCATCACAATAATTACAATAAGAATTCAGATATGGATCGGTGAAGGAAGTAACAGAGAAAATGTTAGGCTTGATGTGGACCTTAACCTACTTGAAGGGAGACAGCACTGTGATGTGATTTGTAAGACACAACAGTCCCTGTAAAACCTTTAAATAGCTCTATTTAAATATTTAAAAAATATTCATTACAATATTCATTTAGAAGTTATCAATAAAAATGTTTTACAGAAATAGGATATAGCATATACAATATATGAAAACATCTAGAGAACTGTCTGCTTTGATCGCTTCATTAGCTACCCAGTATCTATAACCAAAGCCCTTACTGCATGACATAGAAAAGGCTTTGAGGCCAGGTACATACCAGTTTCATTTCCTGCCACATTCTTTTTTTTCCCCCTCTACATCTCTGTTCTACTTTTCTGCCTGAAATGTTCTTTCTACTTGTCCTTAAATGGCTAAGTCTTCTCACACACCCTTCATATCTCGGCATAGAAGGTCACCTCACCCAGGAAGTTTTGCCTAAAATTCACAGGTTGGTTTAAACGCCTCTCCTTTACCTTTCAAACAGGAGGAATAGGACGACCCTCAACATACTTCTTTACTTCAACGTGTAACATGTTAGACAACAATTCTCTTTAGTGTCTAAAGGGCAACAACTTTAGTTTTTGTGTCTAAATCCCTAATAGGGTATCTGGCACCCGGTACGAATTTTTTTTAATGTTTCAGGAACTGAGTTATAAGAATTATGAAATACAGCAACAAGAGTTTTTAGGTGAATCTCGTATCTTCAAGGGTTCAGCAAAACTTGAGGTTCATCTTGAAATTATAGCATTGGTGCTTCAAGCACCTTAGTCTCTGCTTAATCAGTATTTGGCTAAATAAAATAAGAAATGTTCTGAATTGTTATTAGAGAATTTCAGTTCTAAATGGGATAGCCATAAAGCCTAGAAATATGGATAACAATGTTTTATCATATATTGTAATACCAACAGATCATTTGTTTTGTATTTACCTGTCTTTCCAGACTAGGTGACCACCCGTTTTTTGTGAATAACAACTTCAGCTAAAAATATCAGTATTTTAAAAGCTATCTTATTCAAGAAATTCAGATATCTGTCCTGCTAAGGAATGACAAATCTACATAATCATGAAGTAAATTCAAAAAGCAACAGCAAATGAAGAAAGGCACAAGACTAGGGAACCTGGGTGGCTCAGATGGTTAAGCATCTGCCTTCGTCTCAGGTCATGATCCCAGGGTCCTGGGGTCCAGTTCCCAGCTCAATGGGGAGTCAGTCTGCTTCTCCCTCTGCCTCTCTCCCCTGCTCATGCTCTCACTCAAATGAATTAATAAAGTCTTAAAAAAAAAAAAAAAGAAAGAAAGGCACAAGATTATAGGGAAACAACTCCTTTGTATGTCAGCATTTTAGAGCTACCAAGTTTTCCCTAGGAAACAGAGGAACTGGAGATTTATGTAGCATCCATCAACATAAGGAAAGAACTTTCTGCTAGTGTGGCAGAAGAATCCATTTAGTCACTGAACAGAAATAAAGGTATTATTGTAGAGATAAGGATGAAGATGATTTTCGATTTCCAGGAAGAGACTATATTCCTTCTAATAGTTGTATTCTAAAACAGGTTTTGTTTGTTTGTTTGCTTCTAAAGATTGAATAGGAAGTCAAGAATTTAATTATTTGAAAATCACAAAAGGAAGCCAGCTAACTCACTCTAGCCCAGCCAGTCAGTATATACAACCCAAGGGCTGAAGTTGCAGGTAACAACACCAGGCCTGATTCTATGCCTTTCTTCAGAAGGAAAATTAAACCCTGTAGCTGTGAACCAGGATAGGAAGATGTTGAAAAGCAGAAATAAAGCGGACCAACAAACACACAGTGCTCGTCGTTCATCAGATGGAAAATTAAGTTTCTACTGTAAAATAAAGTACTGTTTACTGACTGCACTGCCGAAGTACTGTTTGTTCAGTAGCCATTACAGTAAAATGGGATATGATCCTTTAAGGATTTAAAGATGAAACTACCATCTCACTGTTAATATCAAAAATTTTAAATGCTCAAAGTATAACTATGCCTTCTTTGGGTGAAGAACTTGCAAAGGGTCAGGGATGCACTGAAATACACATATAAATGTTAGGCGAAACTGATTAATTTAGATGTTTAAAGTGGCATTGAAGTTCAAGGTTAAATGTTATTGGAAAAAATGATAAATAAATCAAAGAAATTTTTTAAGATTTAAATAGGTCTTGAAAATTGCAGCATCACCACATACATTAAAAAATTTGTAACTTAATTTATAAGCAAATTTGTTAGTTTGAAAGAGTCAAAGAAATATCCTTTGAAAATAACCTATCACAGAATATAAACTACTTAAAAATAAAATCATAGAATTTTGTCATCAATATGGTGGCAAGCTAAAGCAACTAAAATAAAGTTTTCCCAAGGGGAAAGGAAGTACATAAATGACTGTTAATGTTTCCCACAGATTGCAAAAGAATTCTTTAAAAAAAAAAAAAAAAAAACAAGGATCAAAATCCTTTAAAAGCAGTAAATCCAAGAGCACTGTTCTTAGCTGCAAATTTTGTATACAGGAAATATGCACTACAATATATTACACATGCAATTTTGAGACAATTTTAGGATTTAGTGAAAGTGTTAGGAATTGATTTCCTTGATTCATGGATTTTAAATTAGGTCTCTTTAGTACAATAAATTTTTGATAAGGATGGTCTCTCATAATAATCAAACATTCAAAACAAAGTTTTTGAAATATGTATAAGTATTTACTTAACACCAGTAAAGCACTGCCAACACAAGCTTAAAAATAAAATTGTTTGATTAGAAACATGCCATAAAATGCTTGTGTCTTGGGGCACCTGGGTGGCTCAGTGGGTTGGGCCGCTGCCTTCGGCTCCGGTCATGGTCTCAGGGTTCTAGGATGGAGCCCCACCTGGGGCTCTCTGCTCAGCGGGGGGCCTGCTTTACCCCCCCACACCCCATCCTGCTGCTCTGCCTACTTGTGATCTCCTTCTCTCTGTGTCAAATGGATAAATAAAATCTTTTAAAAAATGCTTGTGTCTTCTTCAGATTTGTTATTAACGTGCTGCCGCGGTGATCAATTAGTCAAGGTGTGACTTTCCTAGAAACTGATTCTGTCTTAACCAAATTGGAATTCGCTACTCAAGAGTACAAGAGCAACTACAGCCGTTCTGTCCACACACACAAAAGAAATACTTTAAAATTACTACACAAGTTTTACTTTTAAGACTTAAATATATTGCCATGTAAATATATTTCCCTTCAATTTTAGACCCATAATTTAGTAAATGATCTAAAATGCATACTATGTATCTCAAATATAGAACTTTTAATAGCTCCACTTATTAAAGTATCAAAATTTAAAAAAAAGAAAGAAAGAAAGAAAGAAAGAAACATCTCACCGCATCTCACCGAAGGATGGATGGGGAAGAGAGGTCTTAAATGAGGGCACTGTTTCTATGGACCAACTTTTTCAAAAATACAAAGTTCTACGGTGATGTTATTTAATAAAAACGGTAGAAGTAGTTGAAAACTACTTCTGGACAGTTCCCGGTACAGCAATAAAACAGCGTATCAACGAGGAAAAAAGGTGTCCCCTCCTGTCCTTTGACAAGCCCGCGCCGGTGGGTCCCCGCGCGCGGTCGCCCCGCGCCCCGGCCGACCCCGCGCTCCGCGCACGCGTCTCCGAGACGGCGCTTAAAGGGGCCGCGCCGCGACCGCCACGGCAGGCCCCGCGCCGCACGGGTCCCGGCGGTCCACACGACGCCGGCCACGCCGTGACTGCGGGCACTTGGACCATCATGGGGCTGTATTTTTTAAGTGTATTTTTCCTTCCTAATTTTACTTTGCAAGTCTGTGAGCGTCTCCCGGGCCATCACCGACGGGGGAGAGCCGCTGCCCGCGGCCGCCGGCACGCGGTCCCCGCCGGCCTCGCCTCCGCTCATCCCTCCCGCGGAGCCACCCGGAGCCTCCGCCTTCCCCGCAGTACGACGAAGAGCCGCGCGAACCCCCACAGTCACCGCGGGGCTGTGTCGCTTCAGGGTGGCTCGTGCGCACGCAGGGGCTTTACAGGGCGTCAGAACAACACCGGGTCGCTGAAGTTTACCGAAAGGACGGACATTCGTCCTCTCTCTTCGGGGCTGTACAGGGCTTTCCCGAGCGGCGACGGCACATGCCCCACGGGACGAGCCCCAACTTTGAGGGGACGGAAGGCAGCCGCGAGCGGGACGCGTCCACCAGTCCAGACGGGAACGCGCCCCGTGGCCACCACAGCGGTGCAAAGAGGTCAGGGAGGACCACATCGACGCGACGTGGACAGGGGTGCGGGCCGGCCACGGGCGACGGGAGCCCCGGGGGACGCGACCGGGGAGAGGCCGGGCCGGGGGGCGACAGCGCACACGCAGCCACACACGCAGCCACACACACGCGCGCACACGCACGCACGGACACGCGCCCCCACTGAGGGGGGCTGCGAGGACCACCGCACGCCCCAGCCCCGCACCCCAGGGAAGCCGCGAGGCAGGACTCCAGCCGGGGCGGCCGGGCCACCCGACGGGCGGCGGACCCGAGTCCACTCCATCTGGCCGGAATCCGGGTTCTGAGGGCCCCGAATCCGCCCACGCCGCCGGCATCCCTCGTCCGGACCTCTCCCGCGTTAGGGGTGGGGGGGTCCCCGTACCCGAGAGAAAGGGGGCGGGCTCAGGGATTCGGAGTCGCAGCCCGGAGCCCACCCACCAGCCGCGGCAGGACCGCGTCGCGCGAAGCGAAAGGCACTGACCGCTCGGGCCGCAGCAGGTCCTCTCGGGGCTGCCCCCTCCGAGGGGGCTCCCGTCCCGCCCCGCGCCGGCGGCCACCACACGACTGCTTCTCCAGCTCTAGCCCCGTGAGGCGCCAGGGAGCTCCGAGCGCGGCAGGACCCACTTTTACTCTTCTGGACAGCGGCCCACAGCGTGACCTGTTCCCCTGTGAGGTGGCTCCCGGCGACGGCAGGGCAGACACGGACCCGGGCTTACAGTTGAGGTTTGAAAACTGCAGCCGCGTTGCGGGGCCGAGCTCTAAGCCAGACCCCACCCCCGAGGCCGAGAGAGCCAATCCGAGCGCGCACAGAGGGCGGGGCTGTCACGTGACGGCTGGGGCGGGGCGCCGGCCGCGGCGCGTGCTGAGGGGCGGGCTTGGGGGGCGGTGCCCAGAGCCGGAGAGGGTGTGGCCCGTGCGGCCGGAGGCCGAGCGGAGCAGGTGGGGCACAGGGGTGACCGCGGCGAGGGAGGGGTGAGACCGCCGCTCGCCGCCGGCGGCCGTAACTTCGACCAGGTGCTCGGTTCGCTGCCTTCAGAGCGGTCAGCCCGCGAGGCGCGAATATGTGCACACTGGAAAGAGGAAGAAATAGTTAGTCCCAGCGGCTCACTCGTTCCCAGACTTCTGGACCCACCGGACACGGGCTTCCTGACCCTCCCGAGTCCCCTTCCCGACGACGTGACGCCCCCCGAGAGCGGAGACCCAGTTCGCGTCAGCCTGGCCAGCATCAGCATCAGCACCCCTGCCGCAGTTGGCCCGAAGAAGGGGGGGCCGTGCTGAGGCCGCGCGGAGGGCCTGGACGCGAGTCTGCAGAGGGCGAGCTGCTGACCTTCCGTGTAGGGCGCTAAAGCGAGGGACGAAAGCCCGCGGCGGCCACTCGGGATCCGTCGCTCCTTGAAGAGAATGAAAAGGTTGCAAGTTCTGTGCACGACACGATTGAATTTTTTAAAAAATATGTATAATCTAGGATTGGTTGCAGAGTATATTGACAGTAATTGGAAAATCCATCGGGAGAGAAAATATATCAAAAGAATAACATTCGGGCAATATTTATTTACTTATTTAAGATTTATTCTAGAGAGAGAAAGTGTATGAGCGTGAGAAGGGGCAGAAGAAGACGGGAAGCGAATTCTCAAGTAGATCCCCGCGGAGTGCTGAGCCTACCTGGGACTCACCCAAGGACCCTGAGATCATGACCTGAGACAGAATCAAGAGTCAGCTGCCTAACCAACGGAGCTGCCCAGGGGCGCCCGGTCAACATTTAAAGAGGAGGTTTTCTTGTTCTATCCCAGAAAGCCAAGCAAATTCCCATGAAGCCATCTGTTATCTCTTCCATACTGCATTTTTCTAAGATAAATGCATAAAATGCCTTACAATCATTTAATGAAGTCTGCTTGTTTTTACTTAACAGATTCATCCCAATTTAATGTGTCACTTGGAGAATGCTGCTTTTATCTTTCAAGTTTCTTGCTGCTAACTATTGAACTGACCAGAGAGGTCTATGGTTAGCATGGAAACAAACAACCGAAAAGCCACATGCTGAAATGGACTTTTCCGCTATCAGCATCTAAGCGTTCACAAACCAATAAGACTTTTCCCATTTTTCTTTTACGAACACTGGGGTAGCATCCCAGAGGTCTCAGTACCAGCACTGGAAACAGTAATCTCTGGGAATCACAAATATCATCATAATGATTTTGGGTTTGTGTGTGTGTAATGCTAGAAATTCCTCAATTACATTTGATCAATTGCCAGCTCTTAATCTCTATACACTCAATCTACTTTCTCCTCTGTCACCAACCCAGTCCCATGTCACTTCACACCTAGAGGAGGACCTTCCTCCATCACTGCTTTAAACCAACGCTCCTTACTCACAAGCCCTGGGCTCTAACCATCAGCTTCTAGACGATCTTTTCATATCTTGCATTTCCTGCCCCTGCCTTGCCTCCAAATTGATCCTCAGATGCCACATACTGACCACGGATGGTGGTTGCTATGGGCTTTGTACCGTCTCCTCATCAGCACCTATTCACCAATTTCCAACCATAAGAAGGCTTCCCTCTCCAGAAATCAGAAATCTTTGCTGATTTCTCCTTTCCACTCTCAGCCTGATCACCTCTTTGCCTTATTGCTTAGTACAGGGCTCACACTGTATTTTTTCCATATGTTTCTTTTATGCCCCTAAATAGATTCTTAACCCTTGTGCCTAATGTCAGATTCGCCAGCTGGGATTTAGCACATTATCCCAAAGAGATTCAACTACACTTGCTTGGCCTCAGGCACTGCGGTTCAAGTAACAGGGACTTCCTGGTGTTGAGAAGTGGACTGTGCCATCTGTGGCCTTACAATAAAATTCAGAGTCAGTTATGTCCCTCCATCCAATCGCATTTACCTAAAGTCATTCATAACCTTATCAAAGATGCATGTTTTGTTCTCATTCCTTTGAGTAGGAAATCTTCATGTGACCTAATGGTCATTTTGTGGGCATTGCGTCTGACCACACAGTTCATTAAATTGATCCTCAGATGCCACATACTGACCACGGATGGTGGTTGCTATGGGCTTTGTACCTGCCAAACCCGTATGTTGAAGACCTAACCCCCAGCACCTCAGAATGGGACTGTATTTGAAGATCAGGCCTCTAAAGAGATAATTGAGGTAAAATGAGATTATATAGGTGAGAGGTAATCCAGGATGAAGAGATTACACCAAAAACAAAATGAAAAGGCACCCTATTGAAACGGGAGGAAATACTTGCAAATCATGTGTCTGGCAAGGTGTTAACATTCAAAATATGGAAAGAGCTCGCACAACCCCATAGCAAAAAACAATCTGATTTTAAAATGAGCAGTAGGTCTGAATATTTTCCCAAAGAAGTCATACTTGTGGCCAACAGGTAAATGAAAAGATGCTCAACATCACTAATCATCAGGGAAATGTAAATCAAAACCACAATGAGATGTTACCTCATCTGCCAGTCAGAACGGTGATTATCAAAAAGACAAAAAAAGAGCAAGTATTGGTGAACATGTGGGCGACAGGGGAACCTGTGTGCACTGTGTAAATTGGTACAACCACTATGGAAAAGTATAGAGGGTCCTCAAAAAATTAAAATATGACAACTATATGATCCAATAATTCCGCTTCTGAGTATTTATGCAAACAAAACAAAAACATCAACTCAGAAGGATGTATTCGCTCCCATGTTCACTGCAGCATTATCTACAGTAGCCAAGATACGGAAACATCCTAAGTGTCCGTCAGTGGATGAATGGCTAAAGAAATTGTGATGCATACACAACATAATACTATTCGGTCATAAAAAGGAATAAAATCTTACCATTTGCAACAATATAGATGGACCTCAAGTTGAAATAAATGCAAAGCGAAATAAGACAGACAAGTACCCTGTGACCTTACTTCTATGTGGAATTAAAAGCGAAATAAAACAAAAAAACCAAGCTCCGAGATAAACAACAGATTGGCGGTTTCTAGAGATGAGGAGTGAAGGAGGTGGAAGAAATGGGTGAAGGGGGTCAAAGGTCACTATATTGTGCCACTTAAAAATAATTAAGTCATGGACATACAATGTACAGCATAATGAATATAGTTAATACTGTATTGCATATTTGAAAGGTGCTAAGAAAATAGGTCTTAAAAGTGCTCATCACTAGGAAAAAAATGTATTGGTAACTATGTAGGGGGACGGTTGTAGACTAGACTTACTGTGGTGATTATTTTGCAATGCACAAAATATCAAATCATTATGTTGCATACCTGAAACTACTATAATATTACCTGTCAATTATGTCTCGATTTAAGAATAATTCTGAAAAGAGAGATTACAACACAGCCTGAGGGGTGACCCAGTAAGGAAAGCAGTGAGAAGGCCGTCACCTGCGAGCCAGGGAGCGAGGCCTCAGCGGAAACCAAACACGCTGACATCTTGATCTTGGACTTCTAGCTGCAGGACTGTGAGAACATCAGCTTCTGTTGTCCAGGCCATCCGTTCGGAGCTGATTGTTCCGGAAGCTCCGGCAGGCTGATACTGCGGTCCTGCCAGGCGCTGCCCATGAATCACCGTCCGTGACCGGGCCTGGGGGTCCTTTCTGTTCGCGCCACGGTATTCGCCACGCCGTGCCCGGGAAAGCGACCCTCCCCCATCCCACCAGGTTCATCACCAGAAGCTGAACACATAGGACAGAAGATATCTGGACTTAGCCTCCCTGATCGCACAGTTATTCCCTCCAGATGCCCAGGAAGGTGGACTTTTACACGGTGAAGAAGGCCCAGATTTAAAACTCCTGCCCTGGACATATGCTCCTTCTGAAGAAAGCCTTACCAGTCATTACTGTGTCCCGACCCTACAGTTCAATCCATGTGGCAAGAACCAAATAGATGCTACTACCTGTCTCCAGCTGGATAAGCCAGAAAATTGTGACCAGACTAAATTTAGGCGGCCAGACACAATCGGAGGGGCAAGACACTCTGAAGGGGCTTGGCTCGAACCTGCACCCAGCAAGGGGACTCAGGCTGCGTGGACACAGGCTGGTCCACAGGGAGGGAGGAGTGCTGGGTAGGTCACACTGCGTTAGCCATGGTGCCTACAGCTCGTCCCAGTCTGGGGAGCACTGGGGACCGCAGAGTCCTCACGTCCGCTGGCTCTCTTAAACCCTGTTAGCAAAGGTAATTGGGGGAAGTCTTTCCTGATGAGAGTAATGAGTCAGACTGGTACAGAGCGATGCTAATCTTTTCCTCAAAGGGTGATACTAGTCTTTTTTCCAAAGCACCTATGACTGATGATCTAGATTGCCATTCAGACCACCCACCACACCACAGTTGATAGAGTATAAACTCCAAAACCATCAAAAAAGGAATATCATGCAAGCTGCATATGTCTTTTTTTTTTTTTTAAGATTTTTATTTATTTGACAGAGAGAGCACAAGTAGGCAGAGAGATGGGCAGAGAGAGCGGGGGAAGCAGGCTCCTGCTGAGCAGAGAGCTGGATGTGGGGCTCGATCCCAGGACCCTGAGATCATGATGGGAGCCAAAGACAGAGGGTTTAACCCCCTGAGCCACCCGGACACCCCTGCATATGTCATTTTAAATGTTCTATTAGTTACATTTAAAAAGTAAAAAAAAAAAACCAAAACGGGTGAAATTAATTGTAATATTATATTTCACTTAACCTGGTATATCCAAAATATTGTTATGTAAATATGTAATCAATACGGCGTTATTTTTTTAAAAGATCTTGTTTATTTATTTGACACAGAGAGAGAACACGAGCAAGGGGAGGGGAGAGGGAGAAGCAGGCTCCCCACTGAGCAAGGAGCCTGATGTGGGGCTCATTTCCGGGACCCTGAGGTCATGACCTGAGCTAAAGGCAGATGCTTAATTAACCCACTGAGCCACGCAGGTGCCCCTCACTATGAACTTATTAATGATATTTTACACGCTTTTTTCTTTCATATTGTCTTAAATCTGGTGTATTTCACACCACACATTCCAATTTGCATATGAAATTTTCATTGGAAACACTATATTTAGATTCACAAAATTTACTGTTGAAAAAAGAAAAATCACATCTGGATGTTGTTTCAAACACTGAAGTTTTCAGTAACTGAATGCAGTATTGGTTTCTTAATTCAAAGTTAATCAAAATGACATAAAATTGCAATGCAGTCACAGCAGCCACATTTCAAGTGTTCCGTAACCACATGTGGTTGGTGCCTACTGCATTGGACAGCCCAGGTCTGGGGGCTAGACATGTGCCTTCCAATTGCTTCTAAACCTCAAATTGTCTAATGGGCTGCCAGGCACACTGGAGGTGCTCGATAACTCGTAGCATCGGGGCAGTTGGAAACGTCAAAAATCCGTTAAGACTCAGTAGCCCAATTCCCTTGTTTTAGAAGGGAGACAACCCAGAATGAGAGAATGTAATGGGCTCGCAGAGGAGCACACAAATGAACTAGTTGCTGGATATCTGCACAAGAATTGAGGTCTCCTGATCCTTAATCCCAAGGTCTTTCTATGTCATTGCCTCAGCCATATTTCGGGGCTGGGGGGAAACCCAGATTTTAAAATCTATTTGAATAATCACTTGAATGACGTGGGCAAAGAAATACTGATAGCCGAGTTGTAGTTGCTAAGCTGATAAAAACAGTTCTAGACTATCTCAGGGCTACTTCCACTCCGTCTGGGGTCTAATCTGTCAGCCCCTCTTACTTCGGCCTGTCGCCGCTCGGAGCTGCCTCACTGCACATCCGTCTGTCTTGCCCTCCCCAGCACATCCGGCCACATTTTCTGGTCTGCAGCTGTCTTCTGCCAGCTGCCTACCACAATTTGCTTAATGTTGTGCTTCAGAGAATCCTTTATATTTGCAAATCAAAGCATTCAGTAGAACCTGCAGCAAAGTTGGAGAAGAGCTGCTACCCTCCAGCCATGAACAGAACCCTGAGGTCCTGCCTCCTGGTAGCTGCGAGAGGGAGCGGAGGTATGCGTGGTTGGGTGTGTGGCATCGGGCAGACCTGCATTCGTGTCTCAGTTCTGCCCTGTTCCAGTCGTGTGACTTTGAGCAACCCTCAGTTTCCTCATCTGTGAAATGAGGGTAATAATAATAGCTACTTCTGTGAGATTGAAGTACAACAGTGCACATGGAACCCATTGCTGGACAAGGGTACGCCCTCAGTTCATGAGAGGTTGTTATTTTACAGGGATCTGGGTTACGTGTATTTGGAGGGTTACGTAAACTTGGCTCACTTACAGCATCTTGTGACTAGAAAAATGCTTGAGACATAGTAGGTCCTAAATGAATGTCTGTCTAATGACTTTATAAGATACTTATGGTTTCCCTCAACTCTTAGGATTGATGTTAAGAGAAATGTTTGGGGGAGGGGGATGTGCTAAAGTCACTGATAAGGAAAGAGGAGAGGGAGGTGGCTGCTTCCGCCTTCAGCATCCCTGGGGTGGAGGCACCCAGGTTTGAAATGAAGCTGTGGGATCGACAAATGCTGACGTCCAGGGCTGTGCACGATAAAGGAATTAGAGTCGCTCATGTCTAAAACAAAGTAGATATTGAGTAGAAAAAAAGAAATTAATGTAGAGTGTAAAATCATCACTTACTTGATTTGACTAGATGAATGCCTACTCGTTCTCCCCCTAAAATCTCCTTTCTTTCATTCTCCTAGGAAACCTCCTCTACCAATGGCATATTCCATCAACCGTGACCTGACGTCCCATTCCTCAGGAAAATAGTAAAGCTTCCAAGAAACTGCCACTGAATCAGTTTTCTTAAAACAGACAGCAGTAGGTAAAGATAAGGCAGAGCCAACTTTTAACCCCCATCAACTCCCTTTTTGGGAATGGTCCTTGCCTCAACTGGCTTAAGGTGACATCATGAGCGTTGAGAGGTCAATCTAGTCCACTAGCTGAGTACTTCCACGGCACAAAAGTGTTGGTAATTTGGGAAATGGTAATATTAATGATTATCTCAACACCTCTAACACTTACGATATGCAAAGGCATCCTCAAGTTTTTGCTATAGTTAGCTTTACCTCTAAGTCTATAGAATAGCATTTCATAGCTTCATTTTCACACAAAAAATGTAGGTATACAGCTGTTTAGAAACCCTTGAAAGGGCACATATTACTAGCTGTGAGACCTTGAGTGGGTAATAATATATCCATGCCTCTCTTTCTTTTCATCTGTAAAATGGAAATGATAATATACTCCACAGGATAAGACTAACAATAGCTTATAAATAATGAACCTGACATTGTTTTAAATGTGATATTGGTGTTTACTCATTTAATCCTCACACTCCTATAAGCAAAGAGCCAAGTTTTCCTCCTTCAGAGAAAGAAAACCAAGAGACAGGGAAGTTACATAGTCTGAGTCACTAGTGGAGTGGTCACCAGGAGAGCCAGGATTCAAGCTCGCCTTCTACCATCTGGCCCTTTACTGTGAGTATTTAATAGTTACGGTGCTCAATAATAGAGTAGAGGGTTCTTGGGTATTTAATTCACCTTCGTGCCTGGAGTCCCTGATCTTTTCATCTTTTTGTTTCCTCTCACAACTACCATTTCAAAATTTTTTCATTTTAAAAATATAAATATAATATAAATTACAATATATATAGTATATGATATATACAATATATTAAATATATAATATTTTATAATAAAATAAATAAATAAAATGTAATATTTTATAATAATATATAATAAAATTTTATTATATACAAAGTATATATAATAAAAATATAAATGCAAATATATAACAAAAGCAAGAGGAAGGGGCTAGAATGACCCATGTGCTAATGGATTAAAGTTAGAGACATTGGTTGAACAATGTTGAACTTAACATAGATGCAAATGCTTACACATAGAAATATTTATAGATACGCATAGATATGGGTCAGAGCACATAGAAGCAATGACAGTAACAAGAAGCACACCTAACACTCAGGCCTCGCTTTCCCATATGATTCTCTACTAAAAGGAACCAAGGCTCCTTGGAGAAATTGATGTTTCTAGGAATAGGGAAGGAAATATGTCAAAGGGACCCAAGAGCCCACTGAAAGAGCTCCCAACGACCAAAGCTGGGACAATCTGAGCCACCGTGTTAAATATATAAAGTAGTATCAGATTATAAACCAAAGAGTAACATAGATGTGCATGAGTATGTACTAATATAGAAAATGATTGATTAAGTAAATAAATCTTTCCTACATACAGAAGAATTCTGAATAATTTATATAGCTACTCTTCAAGTTGATGGAGTGAACTCCCCCCTCCTTGAGTGTGGGTTATGCATAGTGACAGTCTTCTAAAAGGACAGTGTGGAAAGGTAGGGGAAAAATTAATTTTACAGTGAAAAACTTCTGACAGACAGATTACAGTCACTTACCTCAAGCCAAGTGTCCAGGTTAACAAATAATCACAAATCACTTTAACAACACGTCCCCTTAACATGGTATAAAGACAACGACACTTGGCCTTTGTCATCTTCCTCCTCAGAACCCACGACCCCCATTTACCCATGAGAAAAACATCAGATAAATCCCAATTGAGGACATCCTCAGTTGAGGGACATCCAAATTTCTTGCCTCGTCTCTTTAAAACTGTGAAAATCATAAAAAACAAGAGAAGTCTCTTAATCACAGGAAACAAACTGAGGGTTGCTGGAGGAGAGAGGGTTAGGAAGGATGGGGCGGCGGGCGATGGACACTGGGGAGTGTATGTGCTATGGTGAGTGCTGTGAATTGTGTAAGACTGATGAATCACAGACCTGTACCCCTGAAACAAATAATACATTATATGTTAAGTTAAAAAAAAGGGGGGGAAGTCTGAGAAACAGTCACAATTGAGTGGTATCTAAGGCAACGTGATGACTAATTGTGGTATCTTGCACGAGAGTTTGGAACAGGAAAATGACATTGAACAATAACTTAATAAAGTATGAATTTTAGTTAACAATATGAATTAATATCAAATAATTAATATCAGTTCATTAATTATGACAAATGTACCCTATTAATGTAAGATACTGCTAGGGAAAACTGGTTGTGGCATAGTCTCTGAACTATCCTTGCAATAATTCTGTAAATCTAAACTGTTCTAAAATAAAATAGCAGTTTAAAGGAATGAATGACTCTCAGGGTGCCTGGGTGGCTCAGTGGGTTAAGCCTCTGCCTTCTGCTCAGGTCATGATCTCAGGGTCCTGGGATCGAGCCCCATATCGGGCTCTCTGCTCAACAGGGAATCTGCTTCCCTCTCTCTCTCTGTCTACTTGTGATCTCTGTCTGTCAAATAAATAAATAAATAAACCTTTTTTAAAAAAAAAAAGAATGAATAACTCCCATTGCTTAAAATACCCACACTTAGAGTTACAGAATCAGAAATTAAAGCCAGAAACCATCTCTGATACTAAAGGAAAGGACAAATCCATAAAATAACCAAAATACAGGTGTGCCGGGCTGGTTCAGTCAGTGAAGCATCCAACTTTCGATTTTGGCCCAAGTCATGATCTCAGGGTGGTGAGATCTCGCCCCGTGTCGGGCTCTGCACTCATCGGGCACTCATCGGGCCAGAGATTCTCTCTCTCTCTTTCCCTCAAATAAATAAAATATTTTAAAGATTTTATTTATTTATTTGCCAGAGAGAGCGAGCACAGGCAGGCAGAGAGGCAGGCAGAGGCGGAGGGAGAAGCAGGCTCCCCGCTGAGCAGAGAGCCCGATGCGGGGCTCGATCCCAGAACCCTGGGATCATGACCTGAGCCGAAGGCAGCCGCTTAACCCACTGAGCCACCCAGGCGTCCCAAATAAATAAAATATTTTAAAGAAAATAACCCCAATATAGTCTGTCATTATTTTGTAGACTATGCAAATTACTATACTAGCAATTTGACGCAGGCGCAATCCTCTCAACCTCTGAGAAAAATTTCCAAATTTTGAATAAAAATATATGTGACAGGAACGCAGAAAGGGATCCAAAGAGGGGCGCCTGGGAGGCTCAGTCGGTTAAACATCCGCCTTCCGGCCCAGGTCATGAACCCGGAGTCCAGGATGGAGCCCCGGCTTCCTGCTCAGTGGGAGTCTGCTTCTCCCTCTGCCCCTCACCCCACTCACGCTCGCTCTCTCTCTTTCTCTCTCAAATAAATAAATAAAATATTTTTAAAAAGAAGGGGATCCAAAGAATTGTATGTGTCAATACAATATGTACCATCGAATTTCCATCACGAAGTGAATCTTTCATGGAGCAAGTCTCCAACTGTAGTACGGAGACTTTACACCTTTTTAGGGAGTCCCCAAAGTCACAATTATTTATTTCCTTTTCACTCTTATTCTTTCACAAGTGTATAATTCTGTTTTCCTGAGACTTCAGAGTGTGTGATATAACAACAAATTAGTGTAAAAGCAGGTGTGTTCTCATATCTGCCCATACCTGACTCTTTTCTATTAAGCCAGAAATTAGATTACAAAACATGTAAAACAAATGCCTCCTGTATCATCACTTTCTTTTGTTTTGTTTAATACAATGATTTTCATAAAGCATGTCATTTATGTTAACGTATAATTTTTATTATCTTAAGTGAATTAATAAATATATTTAAAACTTCTCTTTTAATTTCCTATATGCTGAAAATAGACAATTACAACCCACATAGGTAAAAATCCCTTTGGGGTTCTTTGTAATTTTGAAAACTAGAAAAACTGAGAACTACTGGTCTAATCATAGGAACCAGTTTGGTCTCCCTGCTTTGGAACTTACGTCATGCCGTGGATACATCGTATCTTCCTCCCTCCAGTATTAGGAGAATTTCTCACCTTTGAGTCTGAGGAGGCGAAAGTGCCAAATACTCTCGCTCTAGCCTCACGTGCAACTCGATTTTACCCCAGGTTCTATCAACCACCTGTACACACCTGAGCCTTGATCTGGAGCAAGTGCGGCTAGAGCCAGGAGCAACTCAGTGACAGAAGGAGAAGTGGCAGGGAAATCAGGTCCCTGAAGCGACACTTCTCGTGGCCTCTCCTTTTTTAAAAAAAAAAATTTTTTTTTAAGATTTTATTTATTTATTTGACAGAGCGAGAGAGATCACAAGTAGGCAGAGAGGCAGGCAGAGAGAGGGGAAAGCAGGTTCCCCACTGAGCAGAGAGCCTGATGCAGGACTTGATCCCAGGACCCTGAGACCATGACCTGAACTGAAGGCAGAGGCTTAACCCACCCAGCTACCCAGGTGCCCCATCGTGGCCTCTCCTTTGTCTATTCTCAGTGGTGTCTACAGCACAAACCGTAGCCTAGAATCCCATTGGGCGGCAGGAGTGTTGTCTTCACCTGAAAAAATCCATGGGTGTGATTTTGCATACTATTCCTTGGTTATCTTGCCTTGACCCTGGTTCTCCAGGCCAGATCTCTGTTCTGTGAGCTATGCAATATCCTTCAAATATGTTCCTTTGTAGCTTCAATCATCCAGAGACGCATAATTGTTTGCAGCTAATAACTCTGAAAAATCGTACCAAGAACTGCTTTCTGAGTTAACTTTTGTAGTTATAGATCTCTGTTTATTTTAACATGAGCCTTTCTGGAATCCCACAAACAAACCATGGTTAAGTAAAGGAAAGAAAAAGTGAAATAAACTTATTTCTTGCTTTATCTGCTATAGAAAACAAGTAACTACATAAATAAATTAAATGCTTAGCATTTTGAAAGATGAAAAAAAATGTTGGCCGTCTATTATAGCTATAAACTTTTAGCTCGATTTTGGGATTGTGATCGAACTTTTAACCAGCAGAGTGTAAGGTTTTCACTGTGTTACTTCCTGGTTATGCAATTTCTATAAAATGGGCAAGAGGCACTGAAGAAAATGAGTGATGACGCCATGCCATGGGCTTAGTTCATTATAACTCATCGTAAGTACCTCGAGCAGTTGTGAGCCAATCAAAACAGAAATGTTCTGACACATTTGAGAGTATCTTGTTTTACAGAGTGCTTTAAAGAGGCATGAACAGCACACAAGCTTTCAAACATACCAAATTATCCAGAAAGGATTTTGGAACTGGTTCCTATGAGGTACTTTTCATTATTATTTTATACGATATATAAAATATAATGCTTTTCTGTCTGAGCTCCTAGGGCCTGGAATGGTTCTGCCTTCTACAGTTTTTGCAAGCAAATTTTAAAATATTTTATTCTGGTCATTTTCTTGCTAGGCTTCAATGGTGAAAAGTATGTGGGCCAGTTAGGCCCTTCAGAGCTTCCCATTTCGTGATGATAGCTCAGGTTATTAGGGACTTAAATTAATTTCAACCAGACAAAGTATCTTCTCCTACAATTGAAATACTACCTCCAGTTAAGGATCCTTTCAAGTAGTGCCTTGAAATAATCCAGGAAAAACATACAAGGAAAGTAGCCTGTCTTTCCCCCTCCCCCCCTTTCATGCTTTTTGTCCAGGTTTGAGTTTAGCTAGGGGTTCTTGGATCTGGATTCTGATTTCTCTGCAGCTAAATCTCAGAGGAAAGTTTTGTTTATAGGAGAAGTCAACAGAAAAGTGTTCATCAGCACACCTCACCTTGGAAACGTGTTGAGAAATGAAAAAGCAGGCACATGTGATAACCAATGATAACCTGTTTTTCTCAAGCCTAAATTCGGGGTGCATCTTTTAAAATGAGGGGTTTTTTGGGGGTTTGTTTTGCTTTTTAACACTTTGCAGGTGGTTATCTTGGTGTACTTGAGAGAAGCGGCACAGGCATCAAGTCATTAGTCTGTGTCTTCCTGTCTCTCACCCAGGGTGTTTGTCTTTCTCTCCACTTGCTAAGAACAGGAAATTGCAGAAATAAAGATTTAATCAGTTCCCCTTTCTTCAGGGAGCCTTGCTCGGTTTAACTGAGGTCGGTAATACATTTAGATTTGCCCAAATAAGTTATACAATTTATTGGAATAGGCTAGTTTTGTGTAATTTTAAAACATGTTCTCACTACAAAGTTTGTCTCAGAGAAGGTTGCCCTTTCAAAGGAAAATAGACAACACCTTGGAGACACTGTCTATTACTCACCGACCTAGAAAAATCCCCTTCTAGTAACTCAGGCCCACGCAGGTCTAAAAGGCTTCTAGGTCAGCCATGTACGCTGAATGTGGCGCAGAATTTATTCCTACTAACGGCCCCTGAAGTCTGTACAGCATTTTAGTTAACATGGAGCTTCCACAGGCTGTGTTTTATTGGAGCCTCAACTACCCTGAGGGTATTGGGAGCAAGGCTTACCACACCCCACTAGACAAATGAGGAAAAAAGACTCTTGAGAGTGACTTTTCCAACTGAGGTCTGGGCCCTGGTCTAGAAGCGAAGATTGTCAACCCTTCGGGGCTACCCCTAAGAGACAGGAAATCCAATGAGCAAAATGATCTGACCTGCTTTCTCGCCTCCACCATCCCCACCCTTTCTCTGAGAGAGTAGAAGAGGCCCTACCATAGAGCCACCTTGGACAACAGGGAAGGAAAAGAGGCTGTAATATGTCAGCAGGGCCCAAAGTCCGGAGGGCAAGCCAGGCTGAGCCCTTTGGTCATTTTGCCTGCAACCACGTATAGCACTGGGCCTACCCCAAAACTTACCACTCCTGTGTTCCCAACTCGCTGACCCCCACTGCTGCTCCGGATTGCCTGGGCACTTTGGGGTGGGGAATTAGGAAAATCCAGAATGATGTACCATCCCAAGTAATAAGATCTAACACAGAACTAAGAATTCCAAGTCAATAGCCGAGGTTCACGGAAGACATTTAAGAGAAAGGAGGGTACTTATTTTTAAAATATGACACTTCTGTAATGAGATTACATGAGCACAAAGGATTAAAGTTTTTATAGTGAAATTACAGGAATGTTTTAATAAAGCATGATCATACTTTTTCATGCAAGATGCTTTGTAAATGTCATTTACTTAATTCTTGAAACATAACCTTGAGATAGTCTTTATTACTCCTGCCTCCCGCATGAGGAAACTCAGGTTCAGAGAAGTGAAGTGACCTGCTTGAGGTCATACAGTGGAATGGAGACAGACTTGGACCTCACGCAGCAAGTCCCATGGCCTTTTCAGGGCACCGCCTCAGGGACTGGGTTACCTGTTTCCATTTCTTATTTCCCAAACGTCCCATCTCCATAACTCATTACACAAATGAGTTTGTCTTCCTGTAGTGGAAAGTTACTTATCTTGTAGTTTAAATTTTAAGAAACAGGAAGTCTGCAAAAAACCTCTTCTGAGAAGCAGAGTGGATGTTACAGTTGGCGTTCACATGTGAGAAGACTCTCGCGGGCGTTGAATATGTCTTTAATGTTTACTGTGTAATTATTTTGGATGTTACAAGACTTCAATGATAGGATAGTGCAGTTTCCCTCTGATCTTCCAATGACTGGCTGCTTTTCTACCTTCGGTTCTCACTTTAGATGTTACAACCTGTGAGAGGCTTTCCCTGTGTTCTTTATAGCACTTTTTATCATAATTAATAATGATGGATTTATTTGTTTACTGCTTGTCTTCCCAACAAGATTGTAAATTCCCAAGGACCAGGAACTGTGTCTGCTTTTACACCAGCATTTTCCCAGCACCTATCATGGTGCCTGGCACAAAGTAACAACTCAATAATTATTGATTGGATGGAAGGACGGTTGGATGAATAGATGGATGGACAGATGGATGGATGGACAGATGGATGGATGGACAGATGAGAGAATCATTCCCAGAAGAGTTTCCAAAGGGATCTGAGGAAATAGGTGATTTGGTAATCTGTTCTACGAGAGTTAGGTTAAGTCAATCACCTTTCCCTAAAATAGGTCTGAGATCTGGTGGCTTCCTAAAGACAATGTATAGGAACAAGGAGGCCACTCTACCAGAACAGCAGGGGAAAGGAAGGGGAAACTGAGAACTTACCAAATGCAAAGCAGTATGTTAGAGTCACATTATCTCATTTAACATAAAAAACACTGCATGAGAAAGGCTTTATCCCTATCCTACGAATGAAAAAAGTGAGACTCATACTGGTGAGATTGCCAAAGGTCATTTAACCAAGAAGTGGCAGAGCCAGGATAAGGAGATAGATTTGTCATATTTCAAAGACCATGTTTTGTTTTAAGCAAATTAGATTTTAAATTTTTTGATCTTTATATTAGCCTCTAACTTACATACAAGAATTCCTCATATTTTAAGTACAGCTTGATAAAATCCAAATATGTATGCATCCCTGTAACCAACATCCAGATAAAGAAATAAGACATTTAGCCCCCCAGAGGTTCCTCGGCACTTCCTATCAGGCAATATTCCCGTCTACCATTATTTTGACTCCTTCATGACAGGCTCCTGTTCCTTGTTTTCAAACTTCATGTATATATGGAATCTTATGATACACCCCCTTTTGTTCTGGGCTACTTTTTTTTTTTTTTAGATTTTATTTATTTATTTGACAGACAGAGATCACAAGTGGGCAGAGAGGCAGGCAGAGAGGGGGAGCGGGATGCAGGCTCCCTGCGGAGCAGAGAGCCCGATGCGGGACTCGATCCCAGGACCCTGGGATCACGACCTGAGCCAAAGGGAGAGGCTTAACCCACTGAGCCACCCAGGCACCCTGGGCTACTTTTGTCTGCAAGATTCTTCCATGTTTTTGCTTATAGTAGTAATTGATTCTTTTTCCTTTTTGAGTTATATTCCAATAAATTAATAGAATCACAACTTATTTATTTATTCTAATGTTGATGGACATTTGCAGTATTTCCAGTGTGTTATTATTACTGGAGTATTATGTATATTCTTGAATGCATGTTTTGGTACACTCGTTTCTGTTGGGCATACACTCAAAAGTGAAATTGCTGGTCATAGCTTTTCATATGTTTAGTTCTGGTCAGTTCTGCCACTTTTTCAAAGTGGTTGCATCAATTTACACTCTTTTTAAAATTTAAATTAATTAACATATAGTGTATTCTTAGTTTCAGAGGTAATGTTCTGTGATCATCAGTAGTATATAATACCCCATGCTCTTTACATCATGTGCCCTCCCCAATGTCCATCACTCAGTTAACCCATCCTCCGACCCCCCTCCCCTCCAGCAACCCTTAGTTTGTTTCCTGTGACTAAGAGTCTCTTATGGTTTGTCTCCCTCTCTGATTTCATCAGTTTACACTCTTACCCACCACAATGCAGAGAATTCTCATTGTTTCATATCCTTGCCAACTCTCATTATCATTGGTCCTTTTAATTTTAGCCACTCTGGCGGAGGAAGGCCATGTTTTTATAAACTATACCTCGGTGCCTTAGCATGTGAAGGATGAGCCTTCAGAAAAGAAAAGACCAAGAGTTTGTTTCTGCTTCTTGGGTGAATCTGACATGATACTATTCCCAGCTTTCTAGTATCACACGAAAATGTGGCTCTCATATCTGGACGCACAGTGGATGAAGAAGTGGGGCCTCCTCAAAGGATAGAACAGACTCTAACTACTGGCTCATGAATGTGATTGAGACAAATGGACCTATTGGGAGAGAAATGGGTCACAACAAAGGGAGGAACTTTTATCTCTTTGATCAGAGCAGCAGAGCAGTGAATAGGTCTCAACAAAACCAGTCCACCTTTTCAACACCAGACCAGGACTCCTTTTAGGTAAGGCAGTGCCCAACCATGTAGGAGGTCAGATAACAGAAAATTGCCCCCATAATTATCATTTTTTGAGCACTTCCTATATGCCAGAGAAAGTACTTCATACTTTATAGAATATAGTAACTAGGACTGTTGGGTTGTAAATAACAGAATAGAACCTGATTATTAAATAAATGAATTTATTTAAAAGATATTTATTCTGAGATTGTCCTCTTGATGTGGGTGCTGAATTTTATTCCATTTTATATAATAATGGTAAGTATGGATGATAATTACTAGTTGTTATCAGTTAATGTTCCTTTTAATCACATGTAAAGTGTGATATATTCTGGTTGGATGGGGGTCAGTGGCATGGGTAGTGAAAAAATTCACCCAAGGCAGAACAAAGAGATAGAAGTTTATTGAATACACTACCAGGGAGCAGCTGGCAGGACAGCAAAAATAGACCATCTGCCACGTGGTGGTGGTGAGGGGCTATAGTCACAGGGCAGAGTGAGGAAGTATGGGAACATATGGAACTTTCTCTTTTTGATAATCTTAGGAACTGTGCCTTGTTGCAAATAGCTCATGGGTCAGCTAGGGCCTATGGCTATTTCAATGTGGGGCACTTAATGTGCCTGTTTGGTAGTCACTGTGGGCCTTTTTGCCTCGCTCAAGTTTCCATCACTCAGGCCTGTTGCCTAAGAGTGGCCTCTATATAAAGTGCACAACACTAAGCCATTCTCCTGCTCCCACCAACCAAATACTGTTGGAAAGGTAGTGCATGGAGCTAAATTTTATTGTCACGTGACACTCCAGTGGGAAAGCTACTGCCTCACACCGTTCTGTAAACATGGATGCTTTCACCCTTTTATCCAAGAATAGGCCTCATGTTCTTATCAAATCTTATTTATTAATGAAGGTTACGTAAGCTTCTATGGTAGTGATATACTATTATTAACTACAGTCCATACTTCACTCAGATTTCCTTAGCATTCACCTAATGTCCTTTTTCCATTCCACAGTTCTATGCAGGTTACATCATCACGTTCAGTCACTCTGTCTCACTAAGATCTTCTTGACCGTGGCTGTTCTGTTTCTCAGATTTTTCTTGGTTCTGATGACCTTGATATTGATAGTTTTGAGGAGTAGAGGTCAGGCATTTTGTGAAAGGCTCCTACATTGGCATTTGTCTTATGTTTTTCTCGTGGTTAAACTGAGGTGGTGGGTTTGAGGAAGAAGACCACAGAGGTAAGGTGTCATTTTTATCACATCATGTCAAGCCACATGAGTTAGGACTGTTGATATGGGCCTTGATCACCTGACTGAGGTAGTGGTTGTCAGGTTTCTTCACTATGAAGTTACTCTTCTCCCCCACCTGCCTTCTGTGCTGTGCTCCTTGGAGGGAATGAATGAATGAATGAACATTCCCACATTTAAGGGTGGAGTCTTTAGATAAATCATTTGGAATTCTTCTGCATGAAAGATTTGTCTCTTCTTTATTAATTATTCATTTATTTATCAGTATGGACTTCATTTATTTCACATTTTGTGTTGTAACTCAGTATAACTTTTTTTATTTTCTTGTTCAGATTGTTCTAGCTTTGACCATTGGAACCCTTTCATTTGTCTCCTGTAACTGTTCAACACATTTCCATCTTTGGGGCTTTTTTTTAAAAAAAAAAAAAAAAAAGTACTTCCCTACTTTCAAGCACTACATAATGTTTCAGGCTTATCTTAACTATTTCCTAGAATCAGTCATTTCTCCGAGGTGTAGGACTAATTTTTAATTTTTTTTTAAGATTTTATTTATTTATTTGACAGAGAGAAATCACAAGTAAGCAGAGAGGCAGGCAGAGAGAGGAGGAAGCAGGCTCCCTGCGGAGCAGAGAGCCCAATGCGGGGCTCGATCCCAGGACCCTGGGATCATGACCTGAGCCGAAGGCAGAGGCTTTAACCCACTGAGCCACCCAGGTGCCCAGGACTAATCTTTAAAATATGTTTTATATCTTAACTAAGGGCCTTACCTTAGCACAGGTCAAAGTCAGCTAGGAAACATAATTTTAGTAGTGTGTATGTGTACAACCATCACCACACCCAAATGATGTGGCTGGTTAGAAAAACTCTGTACATGTACGCCAGCCACAAAACTATTGGCATTCCTGCTTGGTTCCAAGATTCAGACAACCTGCTATCTTCATTCCTCCTTAAACATTGTTATGAGTGATATAACAGACAGGTTAATTGCAGATGAGAGAAAACAAACCTAAACATTTTAGTTCCAACTCATCAGTCGTACCCTATGAGGAAGAAACTCTGATGATACAGACATTGCTTTTCAAAGCAATGCAAGCACACCCCAGGGTACACAATGTCGGTTCAAGGAAGAGGAGAAATTAAAGTGCTATCTTACTGGATCATCAAACTCCCTCAGTATTTTGGGGAGCGAGGGACCAGTTGTTATTAAAGCTAATAAGGGAAAACTTCCATTTTCAAATTAAAACCAAGCTTGATGATATTTGAAAGTTTTACTTAGAAGTGAGTGAAGCAGACAAGTCATGTTGTTCGGTAGCGCTGGTTTCCAGCTACATTTCCATATTTGGAGGATCCTCTACCATGGTCACTGGGTGCCACATTTAAATTTTTTTGACATGGTTCTTAATTGAAAATGGAATAATAGTAAATTATCTATAACTAGTGAGTAGTTCTTTAGTCAACAGTTAAAAATGTTTCGTTTTGTTGCTTTGGTTTGGGAAGCCAGTCATTCCAGAATGGAATTGCCCCCAGGAGAAATGTATAGCTCCTGTCCATTCTCCCTCATTCCATCCTCAAAAAAGAAATGCTGATCTGGATTGATCAGGTTCAGGAACTTGTTCTCTTTTGTGATTTTATCGCTTAAGATTACTCTTGCATTTCCAGGCCATGAGGTTGGAAGATAAAGAGAGCTTCCCAGCCTCAGTTAGGTTTGAGCATCTCGTTCTACCTCATTTTTGGCTTTCTCATTTCGCTGGACTTGTCAGTAGTACTTTTTCCATTAAGGGACTCCTTTGCCCTGGGAAGTTGTAGAGCAGGCCATGTGGACCAGCTACGGAGTCACATGTTATATATCCAGAGTCATAAAGCAACATATTCTCTTACTTCTCCTTATTGGCTGGGTTTCTCTTCTTAGAACCTGCCTTTCCCTCAGTGAGGCACATAAGAGTCAAGCTAGGAGTGTGGGTGTAGGAAGAAACAGGTATAGAAGCCTGTTGACCTCTTTTGATCTCCTTAGAACCGACTCTACCTACTGCAAAAGAAGCCCTTCATATGTTTTAATCCAATTAAAAGAAGACTTCATTTGGCATTGGAGGAAAAGCCTCATAGTAATAAAAAGCAGTTCTTTATTTGGCCTTGAGTTTAGGATTTAACTTGGGGGTAGAAGCAGGGAGAGGGATATCATGAGCAATGTCATGACAAAGTTCAAGAATTTGGACTTGGGATCCCTTTTCCAATGCCACCTGAATACCAAATAGACATGAAGTATTATATTACTCCATTTTTGTGTGTAGTAAGAGGTAGTATCTTATAAGATTATTATAAATTGTCAGAGAATTATACATTGTTCCAATGATTTATACTTTGGGAAACTGCTTGCTTTTTCTAAAGGGATAACCAGTGACTAAAAATCTTTTGAAAGAACCTATAATAATGAGGACAATGAAATATGTGAAGCCGATTTCTATCAATGTGATCATTTTATCTTTAACAGATGTTCTCATTTCAATTATATTTCAATATTTAATTTGTTTGAAAAATGTTATACTAGTCACCTAATAGCTACAGAAGGAAGTATCTATTTTGAAGGAAAAAAAGCCATTAATAGGTAAACATTTTGATCAATAGAGAAAAGTATGTAAGAAAAAACCTTTCCCCCTCTTGATAAAGAGGTTAAATGCTTTCTAGCTAAAGGATGAAATAAAAACCACCAAGAAAAGGGACAGGGTGGCTGGGTTATGGACAGGGGGGAGGGTATGTGCTATGGTGAGTGCTGTGAAGTGTGTAAGCCAATGATTCACAGACCTGTACCCCTGGGGCAAATAATACATTGTATGTTATTTAAAAAGAAAACACACACACACACACACACACACACACCAAGAAAGACTTCACAGGAGCAATTAGTAGGATGGTGGAAATGATGCATTATTAAAACATTCGCTAACTAAATACGTTTCAGGTTTTAACAAAAGAATATAATGAAGGCAGATAAATTTATCATTATAAAATTACACTGAGGTCCAACACTATAGGTGGAATAATATGACACCGAAACCAGGAAGTCAGTGCCATGAATGCAATCTCTTGCTCTTCCCTTTCAATGCGATGACAAAGTAGTCATTATAATTAGGATGAGTCTTTCCTTCGACTGCTCTCATGTGGTATCTGAAATTTATTTCTAGTCTAAAACACAGAATGAAGAGTTTAATGGCACACTTGTTCCATGAAATCTTGACCATGCTTTTAACTCACATGATTTAATACAAGCTGGTTTTTGGAAAGACACCGGTAAGCACAGATCATGTTCAAGTACGTCCTTCAGCAACTGCCTTCCTCTACAGCTGCCTTTCCCCTCCCCCGTCTCTTCTGTTTACTTGTCTTAGTAATAGTTAATGTATTTAGTCAATTTACACTATCAATCAACTATAAAAGATAGTGCAATTGATTAAATAAAGGGTTCCAAACTGGTTAGAAGGCAAATTCAACTAACAGACATATTTGCTTTGATCCACTGGATTCAAAAAATCTAGAAATATCACAAAAAAATTTTAGATTTCTAGGTTTCTCTTGATAAATCAGAAGAACTTTCAGCACTGGACCTGAATTTTATGTGACTAGAGCTAGAGTAAAATATAAGAATGCACACTTGGGGTAAATCCCACCTCTGTATTGCTTACAGCCAGCCAGGTTCACTCATGCAATACCTCGCTGGCCCCTATCGGCTTGTGAATATGTGATCCTTGGATGATATTGACATGGGTGACAGTGGTAGAGGTGGTATGTAGATGCGCGTATGCAACAAACATTCAACCAAGATGGCTTAACAAATAGTCTCAGCCCATTATCACTTGAGTTATTCACTTCTCCCACAGTATTTGATGGGCTATCAAATACCAAAATATTCTTTTAGGGATAAACAAAATGGATTCTTAATTATAAATACCATGAAAAGAGAACTTCCCGTATCCACAAAGTTGCATGCTAATCCCATGAGACCTTTATCCCTACTTTGTTCTCTTTCTTCTTGAGTTTTTTCTTTCCCAAAGGTATCACAGAGAAGTAATAATCTATTTTTTTAAAGAAGATTTATTTTGGATTACGTGATTTCATGGTGCAAAATGGTTTTAAACAAAAATAGAGATCAGTATGAAAATAAAACAAATTGTACACATTAAAATATCTTTCCCTCAAAGCATTTTGGAATCATAAAAAAATACAACACAAAAGTCAGGGGTTCAGGTGAGGATAAGAATACAAGCTTTCCAGAAAACCAACATCTAGTCTACATTTCAGAGTCTCAGGCTCCAGTTAATACCACCCACAAATCATTTCTAGGATGTCAACAATCTGCATTATTTGCAACTGGAAAAAAATAGATGAAATTTAAATATAAGGTGAAGTGAGAACTGTAAGGTCTTAAAGTCAATACTAAATACCTCCCATTAGTTCTCTGTTAAAAGTCACACTGGACGAATACGAAGCTTAAATCAACTCAACAAAAATAGAAAGAAACATAGCTCTTGACTGTGACACATGGAATAATGGACACGTGGCTGGAGTTGGTGAAAAGAAATGGAAAGGCTTAAAAAAATACATCACCTGTGCTCTACTGAAATCTTAGAAATAAATATGGTATATATTTTTTTTTTACAGAGCCTTAATATTAAAAAGTAAGCGTTATTATAAAATTAGATTAATACTTTCAGTAAGAGGCAAGAGAGATGCATGTATTTCTATTTTGGAATGCCTGCATCCCTATTATAAAAACATGTAATCTTATGCACTTTCCAATATATTAACAGCTTCAGATTTTACTTACGATATCACATAAAGAAAAATAGGTTGTAATAACAGCTTTTAGAGCATTAAGGTCCTAAAAGAACATTCAGGTCTGTGTGTTTCCTGGTTAGTACTTCCCAGGTATTTCTTGAACATTATCCATCCTCTTTTACAGAAGGTGTAGTAACCGGAAGTTTACTGATGGTTCCTTACCTGCATCAGTAATAGCTAACTCAGCCTGAATCCCACCAGAGACCTATTGACACTTCTCAGGGAGGTAATGTCCCAAGAGAAAATTAGATGGAAAGATATCACCTGCCCAAGGCGACTAGATGCTAAGATCATGTATGTAAATATGATTACTCTGTTTTTTTCCCAGAAGCCCTAAAACTAGGGCCTGCCAATGCTGCTGAACTGTGCCATCATGAAAGCCAAATAAACTGCCTAGCAGAGTAAGTCTGAGCCAATGTGTTTTCAGTCTTGATCAGCTTCCTGGAAAATTGGAAACACTGATCAGGTCTCCATTTGCAATTCAGCAACCCAATTCTTGAGTTTCCGCTTCCTGGATTAATAGGGAACATTTAACTAACCACTAGAAACCACGAAAATGTCCCAAAAGCTCTATTCTCATGTCAAAGAATGTCTGCTGAGAAACAAATTAAGCATCATAAGTATGTCAGGCTACACCATTTTTTTTTACTTATAAAGTTCAATAATAGCCACAGTAATTCTGAAGTTAAACCAAATCCACAACATAATTTAATGCTAAATTGTCAAATTTTCCTGATTCATCTGTGGGTTAGCTTTAATACTTTCAAGTTCTGTTGTGCAATAGCGAAGATGTTATCAGCCTACCGAAGTTACACAGCAAGGCTAATTTCCCACCAGGCAGATTATCAAGCAGTGTCCTCACTAGGCAGCAGGACGTTCTTTTCTTCTTTTCTTCCCGAAGGTCAGAAACCAAATTGAAGCCCGAAGGTGATCTTTCCAGCCCTTGTTTTTACTTTCCCTTTGCTAGGATCCCGTCTTAACCATCCCTGCATTCCTTCTGGCCCAAAGTTCTGTGATTAGGGGCAGCACACACACGCGTTATATCCTTTGTCCCAGTTCTTTGGAAGGCAGCTACCTCCCAGAGTCTTGACAGTTGGTCAGGAATTAGCACTGTGTTCCGGCCGGGGTGGGGAACATAACTGCTGGACTTCTCTTGTCTGCTTTTCACTTGAATCGCCCCTCTCGTGGGCAGCCATTGGCCTTAAGCCACAGTTTAGAAAGCTTTAATGTCTCTCGTCTTCCTTTGCTTCCATGTTAGATAAACAAATCTACCACCTGCCTTGGGAATCTCTCCAATACAGTTTAGTTGAAAAGACTTTCAGACTCTTTACTGTAAGATGTTTTCTTTAGTCAGAAGTGGTCAAGTCATAAATACAACTTGTGCAGAAAGAAAGACAAAAATTGAGTGACTATGAAGAGGACAGAAAGGAAAAGAGAATCTGCAAGGGCTCCTTCATCCATAGCACTGGAACCTACCTCCCAGACCTTCTAGATACATCCTCATTAAGAATTAAAAAATAAAATAAGGTTAGTGATTAAAGCGGGTTTTTGTCCCCATTATTTTGCTTCCAAATAATAATAAACCACACTCCTGTAGAAATCCACCAAATGCCATAATTTTGCAATGTTTTAAATTTCTCATAACAAGTAGTAAAATGCAAGTATTAAGTCCATGAGGAGTTTTTTCCCCACGAATATACTAGTAAATTCCAAAAGCTTTTCAGAAGGTAACGCATTTTAAAAATGTTTGAAAAAAATGAGAATTTGGGCAGATGCAACATCTTGCAAGATTCACTGAGAGTGGAATATGTTTGTAGAAACATCAGTCTCCACATTGTTTGAAACGAAAACTAGAGTTGTAACCATTAAGTGTGGAAATTGATCCATGAAAATCAACCTCCACCCAGCTGGGTTTGATACCTTTTACCCCCCAGAAGCACGAGAGCAGCAACAGATTTAAGATGGCACACGGGAAAGCACTTTGAAACTCCAAAGCGATGCCCACACACATTCTACCCTTACTGCTCATCATTTTGGATGCAGTTTCAGCACGTCTCATGGTTAATGCAGGTGAAACGGATTTCCCTTCGAGTATAGGATGTCCACTAAATAATACACCCAACATACGCCACAAAATTGTGACCACACTTCTTTAGCCAAGATCCATTTGTTTTTGTGCACAAAATAAATGTCCTGACCCCCGAAGTGGGTTGGGCTCGAGGCCTGGGGATTTTTCCCCCTGAAAACTGAAGTTACATTGAAGTGCAGATGAGAGGAGAAACAGAGGGGAAAATACTGGACTTCATTTTGCCATTTCTCTGATTATTTGAAGATCCTTGAGCTGCTCCTTCATGGTTCAGCTCCTCATCTGAGCACTTTAAACCCTAGTGTGTGAAAGCGCCCTGGGTCTTCCTGCCAGACCAGTGCTGACACACTATCACATGCCATTAGTTACCAAGAGAAAGAGCATTTATGTGATTTTTATTTTTAGCCACACAGTATCTCCCATGTATGAAGGCTTCAGGGGATTTCCCAGATGGAATAAGCCATTCTCTCTTCATTCCTTAATTGTAGAACATACCAAATTTTATTAAAAATACTGTTTTTTAAACCTTGGTGTCTATTTCTCGAGACTGTGAGCTTCCCAAGGGCAGGTTTTGAATCCTGTGGCTCCATCACCAAACCCAGGGGCTGGTACAGAGTGAAGGGCAACAGCGTGCCTCTTGCTTCATGTACGCGACGTTCTGCATACATACGCAATGCATCGTGACGGTCTTTTATAGTAGAAGACCGTGTACTATAAGCGTCACTCAAGAATTTTTTAAAGAAAACGAGACCACACAGCCAAGTCATCTAGTCTCAGAGTCTAGAAGAAAATATTTAGGGACATTTCTATTTGTAGGGGATATTCAAGTCTAATTTATTCTGTGGAAATGTTATGTAATGTTTTTATAGTGACTATTGGACTTTTTTGTTTTACTAATTAAGAATAATAGGTCAGTTATCATGGTGTTCCGATATGCTAAGTACATCTTCCTTAATTCCCAGTTCTGAGAACTAAAGCAGCAGTAGCTTTGGGAAGAAGTTAGATGCTTTAACGAGAAATATTTTTGTTAGGATTAATTAAAGAGATGCATATTATTTCAAACCTCTTTTACCCAATAATGTGGAATATGGTAACACAGTGTCACAAACCAAAATGAAAGCTAACATGGTTAGCTTCGATTTTTGAAAGAAATGTGTAACCTTTTACACTAGCTACTTAGAGAATGCCAGCTCTGAACCATCAAGGATGTGCGTGTGTCTGTGTGTGTGTTTAAGTATGTTATAACTAAATTTCCTCTTAATGAAAAAAATACAAACAAGTAAAAATAGTTTGCAAAATTAAATATATACTTATATTCATGATCAGTAAGTACAAACTAACATCTCCAATTAAAACTTTTTTCTCTTCCCTTTTTCTCTGGTCCAGTTATAGTACACAGATAAATCCTCCTTTCTTATCTTTAGATTTTGGTAACCTTTTTTGGGGAACGTTTCCCCATGCTCAGGAATGTTGCATAGTTCAGGAATGCAACACGAGTGATATTCCTCTGGAGGGTCTCAGTAGTAAACACAGCTTAACCAACAATTAGTTCTTACAAACCACCTGTGAAAACCATGCATGTGACCCTATAAAATACAAGATGGCCAACATCCCATAATAGGAATCCCATGGCTACTTATAATTCTCAAAAAGGTGTTGCGGCAACGCCTGTAAAACCACAGGCTGGCAAACCAAATGTTAATCCAATGCTTTTATTATCCATGATTTAACTTGACTCTACTGAAGAACTGACTCCAATTAGTTATGGCCATAAGTCAAGAAATAAACAATGATGTGGAGTAACCCTAAAAGCAATAAAAATGAAGAACATCCTCTGATAAAATTATGCAGAAATAACATTAGTGATATCATGCAGTTTCTGAGATACCATAGAAAAATTGTTTCTTAATATTGATAAGAAAATTATGCATCAGTGAAAATGCAGGCTTAGAAATATAGTACTGAGAGTTTCAATTTGTGATGTCTTCATCAATGAGGGAAAATGGAATTCTTATTACTAAAGAGAGCTGATCTCTTGGGTGTTGCTGATGGCTCCCTAAATGAGCTTCGTGTTTAATGAGGCTGTACAAATAAAAAGCAGTGGGGGAAATACGAAATATCTGTATTAAATGCCATCCTGTAAAGTATTTGATGGATGGAAGAAGTCTAATGCATTTTAAATAAATGCATATCATACTATCACATATAGTGAGTCTTAAAAAATTATTACTTAGATGCACAGTCCTTGTAGTGGTAGACACGGCACTGTGAGGAAGTCTGATTTAGAAGCGATTTTCTATTACATCTGTTATGTGATGGAGTTGCTGTTAGTCGTAATGTCCCTTCAACTTTGGTACATTCAGTGCAAAATATTTCGGGGAATTTTTTTGTACCTTTATAAAAATAAAAGGCCCTTTTGTTCTCTTGAGAGTGCTTAAAAGGATACGTACTAGCATGATGCCCGAGTAAGCATGGAACATGGAAATGGAGCAGGCGATACACACAGTATGACAGGCAGGTTCTTATATACATCTCCAAAAACATAAATATAATGAACCTATGAAAAATAAAACAGAACTCACGTGTAGTTTTTCCTGATATGCTGTGATTAATTGCTAGTTATTTTTAAGTTGTTTTCATGCATTATAAAGCATAAAATCTGTCATTAGTTATTCATTGTATAACAGTTTGTCTTCAGCCTTAATTACACACATTTCACTTGGCATTTACATTGTCACAGACCACCTTATTGCAAATCTGTAAAGTTACCTCATGTTGACTGGGTTTCATTTTTGCTTGTGTCCCATGAAAGCTGAAACCTATGGTGCACACCATGCAGGCACTCGGAAGCAAGAAAATGAACATTCTGCTATAACGTAGGGCTTCAGTGAGTGTACTTTTAGGAAACATGTTGGTTTTTATTATATTATTTAACTTGCACTAATTTGGAGATTGGGCCAAGTGCTGCCAGTGTGGCTTGATCCACGTTCAGTGGTAAGTTTCAAGGTTCTCCTGAGTCCCTAAAAGTGACCATGGATCTGATCGTGTACAGGTTTGTCTTTGTCTTGGAACATAACACAAATGGAAAGAAGTTTGGCAGTCAACAACAGTTGATTGAAAGACTGTTGGGTTGTTCCCTGGGCATCAAGCTCACCCCAATCCTTCCGAGAGGACTCATCACCACTATCCGGTCCCCAAATGGGACAACGTGTGTGTTCCCGGACAATCAGAGCATTCAGCTTTACTCTAACGGAAGTGCACTCTTCCAGCTTCCAATGTTCAGCCATTCTTCAAGAGGGCAGCTTCTGAACTTGCCCGTCGTACGGAGCCCGACATTGCTTTTCCAGGTCACTCAAGTCCAAAGGTGCTGGTCTCTTCCACTGCGGTCAAGAGTTTTTCATAAAGCATGGAGAAGCTTGGGTACGGCGGGAGATCCAGGCGGTTAAAGCACGTGTGAGCTCTGCAACAGAAGCAGCAGACATAGATGAGACCGCTCTGAGTGAGAGGAGACCGCAGTGTGTGTGTGTGTGTGTGTGTGTGTGTGTGTGTGCGCGCGCGCGCACGCGTGGGTGCTCATGCTTGTCTTTCATTGCAGAATGGCTTATGGCCAATCTTCGCACTTTTTTGGGAGGATCTGAAATTATTTTAATTTCTAAAGAGAAATAGGATATTTAAAAAATATTTTCTTTATGTTTTCACAACCATTTCAAATTCACATTACATACATATTACTATTTGTTTAGTTGTCGAAGAAGTGCAAAGACAAGTTTGTTTTTTTTGTATCTCTTTTGATGTCAGATTTTTTTTTAAAGTTTTTATTTGAATTCCAGTTAGTTAACATACAGTGTAATGTCAGTTTCAGGTGTACTCATGTAGTGATTCAATACTTACATGGACATGAATATCAATTCTGGCAAAATAATTCATTTTGCACTTGTCTGGATGTCTCGGAAAGTCTACAGTTTTACATTTTTTCATTTTATTGGACAGGGAAGAGCACTGAGTGTCTCTGAGGACCTGCCTCATGGCTTAGAGTCTCGGGGAAATTCCCTGGCTGGATTTTTCCTGTCGAGGTCAGTAGACCATTGTTACTTCTTTCAACCCTGTGCTATAATCTGTTTTCTCCTAACTCACAGTACAAAATAATGTCCATTTAAATCATTACATTAAAGCATTCTTTTTTAGAAATACCTCCCCTTTGCCATGATAGGAAAAAAATATGCTTTCCTGTTATTTGCACCTGAATCACAACAAGAAATAGACAGTTTCCAAAATAGTACATCTTATCAGGAAACAAATCTGCACTTTTGACATGGATAGGAAGCATTTTATTCTGAACATACCACAGCTTGTTTGTGAAAGCTAAACAACTTGGACACACACAAAAAAATGCTCCTGGATTACTATGGAATTTTAGGAGCTATGCTTATTGATGGGCTATTTTACAAAGTCACATGTTTACATTTTCATTCTTATAAATCACTCTAACACTTAGGAAGTAAATATAATTACATTCCTACATGCAGTGGAAAGATCAGAAGTTTGGAGCTGGACAGACTCAGGTTTGAATTCTAGCTCTACCAACACACTGAGTGATTTGGAGTTATTAAAACTCTCTGAGACTATTTTCTTACCTATAATATGAGAGTCATATCATTTGTCGCAGAAGGATACAAGGATTAAATCAAATAACAGAAGCATTTTTTTTTTTTTTTTAAAGCATGCTTAGTATAATGCCTGGCTCACATTCTCTGATGAAGTTATTAGTGAGAGATGTATTTTTAGCTACATTTCATTACCATTAAAAGGATTTGCTCTAGGGGCGCCTGAGTGGCTCAGTCCTTAAGCATCTGCCTTCAGCTCCGGTCATGATCCCAGAAGCCTGGGATCAAGTCCCGCATCCGGCTCCCTGCTTGGCAGGAAGCCTGCTTCTCCTTCTCCCACTCCCCCTGCTTGTCTCTTGCTATCTCTCTGTGTCAAATAAATAAAATCTTAATAAAAAAAAAAAAAAGATTTGCTCTAGAAGCCTTCATTAAATTGCCAAAAGATAATCATGACTCATGGAAATGATGAGATAACAAAGAGATAATAAAGCAGGTGTGTGGCCGCATCCCTTATTAGGTCAGGAATGCAAAGGAGCTCAGTTAATAAGAATTCAGTTTAAGGACACAGTGTCGGCTCAGAGCCTCTGACTCTTGTTACTACAAACACTTGTATATATATTGGGTGGAAGTCCTCTAATTACTCTTTGCAGCCAAACACATTTTTAATAAAATAAATTATTTCAGAATTGCATTTGATATAATTCTTGTTAAAAATTTCTTATCATACCTTCCATACACTGGAACCTCAACTTGGAAGCCTCAAGGAAGAAGTTTAACCTTTTTAAAAATTGAACTAGCATATGAGGAGACAGTCCCAGGAATGATTTAAAATCTACCTTTTGTATAGAATTTTTAAAGGAAATATAGAATTATTAAATGAAGACTTTATCTCTGTACTAGGAAAACAGGAAGAAGCAGAGAAGTAAAATATGTTTTTAATATAATTATATTCCAGACTTTGTGTGCTGGACACATAATACTCACTATCCATTAGACTAAAAGATGATATTCCTTTAAATGAAATTTAAAATGCTGCATTTCTTTGGACACCAACATAGCGAAGCATCTTTCTCCAGGACAGCTTGCTTACAACATTTCCTATTTTGGGACCTCCATGTTCATCTCCTTGGCCTATTTATCTTTTTAAGTTTTTTTTTACTGTGATAAAACATACATCACATAAAATGGATCACTTTAGTCATTTTTAAATGCACAATTCTGTAGCAGTAAGTACACAGACAGTGTTTTGCAATCATCACTACCACTCATCTCTGAAACTTCTAAATCTTTCCAGCCTGAAACTCGGTACCCACTGCACACTAACTCCATCCTCTCCCATGCCTGCCAGCGCAATTCTATTCACTACGGATCTGACTATAGAAGGTACCGCAGGTATGTGGAATTATACAGTATTTGTATTGCATAATGTTTTCTTAGCATAATGTTTTCCAGGTCCACGTTATGACATGGGTCAGCATTCCCTTTCTTTTTAAGGTTGAACAATATTCCATTGTAGGTTACTGCATTTTGTTCATCCATCCATCCATCGGTGGACACTTGGATTGTTGCCGTCTTTTGGCTATTATAAAAAATCCTGTTATGTACATTGGTGTACAAATATCCATTCAAGTCCCTGTTTTCAATTCTTTTAGGTATACACCGAGGAGTGGAAATGCTAGATCATATAGCAATTCTACTGCACATCTTTGAAGGAGCTGCCGTACCATTGTCCACAGCAGCTGCATCATTCTATACTCCCATCAGCAGTGTACAAGGTTCCAATTTGCCTACATCTTCATCAATATTGTTATTATCATTATTTTTATAACAGCCATCCTACGGGTGTGAAGTCCATTTGTCATTTAAGGCTTCATGATTTCCTATTGATTTGTATAAATACTACAAAATAAAGAGATGAGCTCTTGCATTATCTCCTGCTAATCGCTTTCAGCCTGTTCACTTTTTATTTAGTTATGCATTTTATTTACAGAGCAATACTAATCTGAAACATTGTCATTATGTCTTTAGTGTGTTGATATGAGATGTGTTGGGAAAGTGATCACTATTGCTTATACCTAGTTGGAGGTTTTGTTGTCTATGCTTTCGTGGTAGTGTTGGTGTAGTGTTATAGGTTGACTTAGGGGTAATTCTTCCTAAAAGAGTAACTTCATAGTTGTAATCTTGAATAAATATGACTGAACTCATTTTCATGAATTGAGTCATACTGGGTGAACTGGGAAATAAAAATAATTCAGGATGGTCTGCTCTCTAGATAAGCCATAATCCCTAATTAATGTCTTAGTTGCTTAGGATGGGATACGACTGGAGATGCAATTTATCTATCACACTCTCGTTAAGCCTGTTCCTTCCCTCTTGACGACCAAATACCTTCCCTTAACTGAAGGATATTTTTAGCTAATTAAGAATGCACGAAATGGTCACATACATTGGAATGAGAATTCATTCAATGTTTCAAGTCCCCAATTAAGTTCTTGCACATACTTAGTTGTAGAATTTTAATTCATTGTGGTTTTGTGGTAGGCAGAATTCTAAGATGACCCATGCCTTTGTATAAACCCCATCTCTCAAGTATGAGTGGGATGTGTAACTCACTTTTTTTTTTTTTTTTAAAGAATTTATTTAACAGAGAGATACATAGCAAGAAAAGGAACACAAGCAGGGGGAGTGGGAGAGAGAGAAACAGGCTTCCTGCTGAGCAGGGGGCCTGATGCAGGGCTTGATCCCAGCACCCTGGGACCATGTCCCAAGCTGACTGTAGATGCCTAATGACAGAGTCACCCAGACGCCCCTGTAACTCACTCACAACCCATGGGGTAAGGCAAAAGTAAAGGTATATTTCAGATGTAACTAAAGCTAATCAGTTGATTTTAAGTGAAACAAAAGGGTAATTATCCTGAGTTGGCCTGACCTAATTAGGTAAGACCCTTAAAAAGGCATCAGGGAGGTCAGAGACTATCACTGTTGCTGGATTTGAAATAACCTGCCATGAGCTCTATAGCTACAATTCTGCCAACATCCTGAAAGAGTCTGGAAGCAGGTCCTTCGCCAGTTGAGCCTCCGGATGAGAATGTGGTCCAGCCGATACCTTGGTGTCAGTCTTGCGAGATGCTGAACAAAAGACCCAGCTAAGCCACGCATGGGCTCCTGATCCATAGAAATGTGATATAATTGTGTGTTTTAAGCTACTAAGTTTGTGGTAATTCATTAGGCAATAATAGAAAATCACTATCAGTCTCAGGAGAGTAGAATTAGTCCAAGAACAGTGTGAGGAATGAAGGGCGACAGTAGAATCGCCCCATCAAGGTCAGGTAGTGGGTCACAGCCGGGGGCAAACAGCCCAGGCTTCTGAGCAGAGGAACAGGAACGCTGCACGTTTCTCGGCAGTTTCTGTAGGATCTTATCCAGTAAACCCTTCAGCCTGAGTACTCTTTTCTCTAAAGACTCAGTTCTCAACACAAAGGTAAAGACTGGACAAATTTTTTTTTTATCATCTTGAGTCATAAGACGTAATCATCATTACTGATCCAGAATCGAAGATAATCACTGCTTCCTAAATTATATCTAGTTGCAAAACATGTGGTCACTATAGCTGAACTCTTCCTCTAATAAGCTGAACAGCTTCTCTAGAAAATGTTTCATGAGGATGGAGGGGAAAACTGCAGAAAGATTAAGTGGTTTTCCCAAGGTCAAAGTTGAGTCAGTGGCCAAATCAAAAACAGGACCCCAACCTAGGGGAAGTCCAACACTACGCCGAAAGCAGGAAGACTAATGCCATTAGCTCTGTTCTTTCAGTTCTTTCTGGAAGTCTGAGTGTTAATCTCGTATTACTCCTGACTGAACTGCTAGCCTGAACATCCTACTAGGTTATATAGATTTTGAGGACAGGGATTAGCAAGAAAAGCTTCAAGTATATATTTTTAATGAGTGACTCAGTCACGATATGCAGTAGCTCTGGGGGAAATGGTCCAAATTAGGTCAGTGTCAGTCCAGAAAACCCTGGGAGATACCGGGGGATTTTTAGGCTTAGCTCAAACCCTTCAGTTCTATCTCTGGCTCACCAGAAAGCAGAGAAACTCTGAGCAACATACCGGAGGGCATCAGAATCACCCTAGAAACTGTTTACAATGGAGATTTTTGGCTGCATCCCCTGAGATGCTAATTCAGAAATTTGAGGGTGGGCCCAAGAATCTGTATTTTAACAATCACTACACGTGAGTCAGACGCAGGTGGTCCCCGCTGCTGGAGACATCAAATGGATGAGAAATAAGATATCTACGTTGGCCATCTACACCAGCGTTTTGTATGTTTGCAAAAATTTCAAAACTCCTTATAAACAAGACAGCATTGCTAATAAGGAAATTGAGGAATAGTGTGGTTAAATCGGTTGCCCAATATTTACCATCAACCTGCAGTATGAGCCAAGAACAGGAAAAAAAAAAAAAAAAAAGAAAAAGAAAAACAAAACGCAATCCTCTGAGGCTTTTCACACCCCCTCTCCCACCCCATTCCAGGTCCTAAGAAAACTCCAGCAGAAAGTAACAGGAGGCCCTTGGACTCTGTTGATATTGGCAGCAAAAGCACATCCAGTTATTCAGTCTCAATAAAAGGACATTTTTCAAATCTTTCAAAGCCAGCCACACTAAGGCTATAATGAGTTTACCTCATTTCAATCTTTGCAGCCAGAACCACTCAAGGAGGGCAGGTCTGAAACCCATCTTTGGGAAATCACGCTGGCATCAATATAAAGAAAATTTAAAGCCCTCCAGACATCTGGTCTGACTTAATCTCTTGGTGCTCTCTGTATTCGTCAAATGTTAACCAGGAGGCCACATGCCTACCCTCTCTTCCTTCCTACACACAGACAAGTCAATTACCCGAATCCAGTGAGCCAGAAGTATCAAAATTACATCTAAACTTTCCACGACCAGTTAAACGATTAAGGAATTTCTCTTTCTCTGTACTTATTATTTTATTCCCCATTTTCCCAGAACTGATTTTTACTAGCCTATAAAGACTCAAAATATAAGACAAATAAGAACTTAGGATCAAGATTTTAAATTAAGAAAGAAAACAAGGGATAGAGAAAGAGGGAGAAAGGAGAAAGCCATGGACCTCGTTTTATCTAGTAGATGTAGTCTTAGAAATAAAATGGTTTGAATCTAATAAATACTTTCTATTTGCATTATGGTTTAAAAGGTGCTTTGCTAATACTCTCTTTTTTCATTTGGCAGTGGTGCTGAAGCTTTCAGGTTTTGGTTTCCTTATCCCATTCCTTCCTCTTCTTCATGTAATTAATAAATCAAAAAACAAAAACGAGCATTTTGGAAAATTCTTAAGGAATCTTGGAACAGATCACTTTTTAATATCAACATTTTTTTGGAAATGTGAGTAGTCCTGACCTAAATTACCTGTCACATCCACATTTTGCCTGTGTGAGAGTGTGCACAGGATTTCCCTAAGGGAATCAGGTGTGGCTGCAGTCCTGGTGGTCCGGACTGCTGGAGGCAGTGGCCAGACTCAGCCCGGAGCTGGGCCATAGAGCAGGCAAAGGGGGGCTTCCTCTGGGCTCTCCAGAACCTCTAATTTGGGGATCCAAAGACTCTTCAGGCAGCATCCAAGCTTGTTCACCTATAGAACATCTTTTATGATTTCTCCCCTCGAAGGTGCCATATTTGAAACCTTGTCTTTATCATACAAAGTGCTCTGACAATTAAAAATTAATTTTTCAATTTGCACAACATTTCATTTAGTCCTTCATTCATTGAACAAATACTTACTGAGCTCATATTTCATGCCAGGCATTGAGCTGTCCCCTAGCAGATGAGAAAGAAAAGCCTGGCCTCTGGCCACGAGGAGAGTTTACGTTCTGGCATCAAAATGTGCAAGCAAATGGACCCCTGCAGCTTGTGCGGTCTGTACCCTGTACTAGGGGATCTGACTGGGGTGAGGGGGCACCGAAATCCAGCCTGACTTTGGCTCTGTTCACCAAATCCTGAGCCCTGACTCAGGGCCGCATTTCTCTACAAGACTGCAAGACACCTTTTTCTAATTAATTCAAAAGATCCGTGCGAGTGGCCTTGCACACAATTTTAATATACTGAGTTGTAAGTCTGCTCAGCAGAGTCAGAAAGGCTTTAAGTGGACCTTATTTGTGCCTTGAAGGATGTGTAGATGTATAAGATTCTTCTGGATAAACTACAAGGAGAAGGATGTTCCTAGCAGACTGTCCCAGGGTATGGGGAAACTCCACATCATCAGGAAACTTGAGAAGTAAAGTACTTGAGTGACAGTAGCCAAGGCTGGACCACCAGCCGGTTAGGGAGGCAAGACCACATCAGGAAGTAAGGTGTGTTCATGCAAAGACCTCTTCCATTTCTTCCATGGATGAAAGGTAGCCAGTGACTAGCTACGGGGAGTCAGATGGCAGAGGTACCACTCAACAAAGCAGGGGACATATGAAACGGGTGGGGGCTACATGATGGATTCAGCGTTTGTAATCAGCATGAGAAATTCAAAGTTCCCAATGGCACAGAAAGATAAAGTTCAATTAAGGTAATCCAGGGATTGTGTTGTTAGCCTAGATAGATTTAGAAACACTAATAAAGGTAAAATTTCCATTATGATTATTAAAATATTCATAATTTCTCTAATATTCCCATTAATATCTTTTAGGCCATGATATTTAAAGCAGGAATTTCTGCTAAGACCAGTTCACAAATATCTGTGTAACCCGTGGTGGTACAAAATTCCTCACCAGGTGTTCCATAAATGCGAATCCAGGGAAGGGGATTCTGGCCTTTACTATCTCCGTCCCTCAACTGTCATAGACACCATTTGGTGGCCAATGACGTTGGTTTTCTGTTCATTCAAGCTCCTTTATTGCTTCCATCTCTGTTAAGACCCACGTGGATAGACATCAACTTATATCTCCCAGAAGGTTTTGTACACACTGATGCACGGATATCAGAAGGCTTTGTACACACTGATGCACGGATATCAGAAGGCTTTTTTAGAGGAATCTTATCTACTAACTAACGTCTTATGCTGATTTCACTAGGTCACCTTGGTTAAAATGTACTTGCACTTATAAATACAGTTTGGAATGACCCCACAGTGGGAAGTCCTGCATCCAGGGGTAAGAGCGGAAGGAACTGTCCCAACTATGCAGTATGGGCAGGTAACTTCCTTGCCCGTGGGTGGCTCTGGGAAAATATGAAGACGACATCCTTGTCAAACGTAAGAATTTAAACCCCATAGAAGAAAACTCAGTAAGGAACGGTTCTAGGACAGAAAGTCTTGAAGTCCAAACAAACATATAAATATCTTGGGTTGATATAGCACATTTCTTGCATACCTAAAGATGGTAAAATACCAAGCCAGCTCTGCAAACTATGTATCGGGAACAAGAGTAATAATGGCAGAATTTGTTGAATGATGTGTTAGGCCTCATTTTAAGCACTTAGCCTGCATTATCTGCATTCATTCTCAAGACTGCTTTGTGAAGTAATTACTCGTATTTACTTTAATTGCTCCGATGAAAGTACAGAGATACTAAAGTGATTTTGGTATATGTTGTCTGGAGTGATCCATAGTCATAACCCAAGTTGAAGAATTCCCTAAGAACGTATTCATTGAGTACAAATGACGCGCCAGGGCTCCACACTAGGGCAAAGCCACACTCAATTCCCAGAGTCCTTGTTCTCATGGGTTTATATCACAGAGGGAGAGATGGGTAATCAGCAAGTAAACCAATAACTAAACATAATGATCAAACTGAGGTAAGTCTTATGAGGGAAATAAGGCATGACAGAGTGACAGATGCACTGGGAGTGGGAGCATGGACGGTCTTCCTGAGGAGAACAAGAATTTCTTGGCTTTTTTTTTTTTTTTTTGTAAAAACTTTTCATAAGAATAAAAAGCATAGTTTTAAAAATGAAAAAAGTTACATCTTTAAAAAAATATTTTTTTAAAGTTCCAGTCCATGAGAAAAACTATCTTCCCGAGACACCCATTTCATAATTAATTCTTGCTTATTTCTTAGTTTGGGTCTGCATTTCGTTCATAATAATTTCCAGACACAGCCATTTTCAAGAAGTTTCCTCCTTCGACAAAACCATCACCCACCCCATTACTGCAGCTCTCCAACTCCTTGGCCACATCACCCCACTTGGCAAGAACCCTCAGAGATGAACATATATAAACTCCATACTGTGCTGGCAGAGAGCACTTGCCCTGCATTTTCCAGGCTGGCACGGTAGCCTCCTGTTTGTCGGATGCTGAAGAGCAACTGCTATAACGTGAACTGATGGTCTCCTAAGTCCTTCGGAGCCCTGGGGGATGGGAAATCTACAGAAATGCAAAATCCAGAGCTAGGTACCAACCACAAGTGGAGGGAGTCCAGCAATGTGTTCAGGCCCTAAGCCTCTGTGGAGACACCCGTCTGCCTCCATCAGTCTTTATCATCTGGCTCTCTAGTTTCGTCACCACCACGAGAGAGGAAAAAGAGCCACGGATTCAGCAAGTGCTGGCTTCAGACAACCCTATATACTTTCCTACACTTCTTGGCCCACGGTGTGAGCAGGGCTACCACAAAGCGAGACCAGGGAATCTGAGAAAAATAAGACTCACATCTGCTTGCTAGAAAGGTTGAAAGGGCCTCAGTCACCCAGGTCTAGAAAGACTAGGATGCCCTCCTGTTTGCCAGGAGCGCCCGCCCCACTTCCAGCTCTCCGGGGTGCAGCTTCCCCTGCCTGACACGAGGCGAGGCCAGACTGCTCAGAGCATGCATTTTGTCACTGAGAAGGACAGCCACCCGTTTTGTCTCCGGTCTGTTCAATGTCCTATTTTACACGTCAAACACTGTCTCATTAATCAGAAAAAGAAATACTTTGGGGTTGACCAGCATGAGACAGACCAGCTCTTTAGCTCTGCGACTTGAACCTATCAGGAAATAGCAGGAAAAATGGCTTCAGGGGATCTGCTTTGATGGTAGAAGAAATGGCTGAAGTCATCTCCAACAATCTCTTCAGACTGGAGACGCCCTTGGAGGTCTTTTTTACACTTAAGTAACACCCCCATTTCATGAAGGATGATGATAATGTTACCAGCGAACAAATCACTTCTGATAACACTATGTGGTCATGCATTGAAGTTCTTCTTTTTATGTTTTTCCTCCAAGTGTACTTTTTTTTGTGCAGCAAATTCTCATAGCTATAGCCATAGGCTGGGCTACAGAAGAGTCAGGATCCGGGGTTAAAAGAACAAAGCTCTTCTCATTCCTAGGCTCTCATATGCACCTTCTCACCAACTTGCCACACACTTTGTGAGCACAGCATTGTTACTCCTCTTCTTCTGAGGCGGATCCGGCCTGCTGCTGAGGACCGGATAGCCCGGGCCTCCCATACCTGTCCACTAGGTAAGCGGCTGTGAACCAGAACAGCCAGAGAGCTCTCCCTCCCTATCAGATCTGAGAAGTTAGGCCTTGTTATAGACAAGGCCTGATGTGCTTCCTATCATCTTTGTTTATGTTTTTTTACAACGTGGGTAAAACTAGGAATCTAGAACCAACCCTGGGTCAGAATGAAGAAAGGAAGAAACAACGCCCGTTGCCCAACCGTGAGTGTGTAACAATAGTGAGAACACCGTCATCTGTGATGAGTCAGCACGTGGACTTCCCGGAGCTCTCGGGGGAAGCAGAGAGTGAATCCAGTCTGACCCTCAACATTTTCCCCAACCTGTGCGTCTCACTTGTAGCTCAGCCAAACCTAACACACCACCCTCTCTCCCTGGCCTTTTGCACATCAAGAGATCTTCTGGTTCCAGAGTTAGTTGGTGGCAGAGGCACGCCCAAACCCAGGTCTTCTAGCTCCCAGCCCTGTGCTTACTCCAGTATGTTACCACCTGGCATATGCTGCCACTACTAACTGGATGCTTACTCAGAGCCAGGGTCAGCACTGAGTGCTTGACATGAACTACTTCATTTAGTCCTCAGGATTACCAGCCTACAAGGTTAACAAGGAAACAGAGGCTCAGGAAGATGAAGCGACTTCTCCAAGACCCCACGGCGAGGGGGATGGTCCAGTCTCTCCGAAGCTAGGTTTTATGTCCACACCATAGCGCCGTTCTCTGCTCACCAGGTTCTATGAAAATCGCAGTGATTAAGTGTGAACAACCGATACATCTGCTTATTGGTGCAGTTTATTCCGTCTACTTTACAAAAGCAAATCTTCAGAAAAACAGATTTCAAGAGAAAGGGACCCAATTCATCTGCCCTTTCCTGCCTCTTGATGCTGATGCTGGAGTTCCTCAGAAAGATGAGAAGCCTTCGTCAGGACGTGTGAATCTGCTTATGTGTTTAAGTTGTGTGTTGTGTGTGTGGGGGGTGATTCAGGAATACATAACATATTTCTTTAAATAATAAAATTACAGTCTCCCAAATTTGGAACATCGGGTATGCTGGGTAATACGTAGGTGTCCGGATGTAGTGCCTCTGTTCCCAGACGGACATGTACCTGAGGGGACTGGGGAGGCTGCAACCAGCCCAGAGCTTGCACCGTTCACTGCTGTCTGTATCGGTACTTTCAGCGCCCCACTTGTCATGTGCTGGGGCTTAGAACATAATCCTTAAGAAACAGTGTTCTGTGATCGCTAAGAAGAAATTCTTGTTAATAGGTTTCTCAAAGTCGCTTTTACTTAAAAAAAAAACAACTCAGGATGACATCTTCGGGTACCTAATGCCACTTAGGAAGACCACAACTACCACCTTACAGTTTTACATTTATTAGTCGTAGCGAAGTAATTTTCTGCCACTCCAGGGAAATGCATCATCTTATCATGAGTGAGAAGTCGAGGCAGAGAGCATGCGCATGGAACGGAGGCGTGTGCCGTCTAAGCCAAGGAGGCACAGAGGACAGTAACAGGATTTTGTATTCTTTCAAAACCACAATGGCAGTTTCTAGAGAAGGGATTCTAAATAGTTATTAATATAAACACAAAATAAGCGCTTCATTTAACATTTAAATTTTTCAGCTGTAATCGTAAGAAGCCAGAATGTGATGACCAACGTTGTTTTACTGAAGTTAACTAATGCTTTGGTTATGATGCATTTTGTATTATAAGAGAAGATATGTGTAAACGATATATCTGGTAAGAGCTTAATAGCCAAAATATAGAGAGAAATTATACAACTCAAAACCCAAAAACATAAATAACCCGATTAAAAATGCGCCAAGGACCTGAAGAGAGATTCTTCCAAAGAAGACACACAGATGGCCAAGAGACACATGAAAACATGCTCAACATCACTCATCCTCAGGGAAATGGAAATCAAAACCATAATGAGACACCACATTACACCTGTCAGGATGGTTAAAATAAAAAAGACAAAAATAGTAAGTGTTGGCAAGGATGAGGAGAAAAAGGAACCACTGGGCACTGCTGGTGGGAGGGCAAACTTGCGCAGCCTCTGCGGAGGAGACTTGGAGACTCCTCAAAGCACTGGAAAGAGAAATACCATGTGACCCAGTAATTCCACTACTGGGTTTTTACCCAAAGAAAATGAAAACATTAATTCAAAAGGATATATGCACCCCGATGTTTACTACGGCACTATTTATAAATCCAAGATATGGAAGCAATCCATACGACGGATGAAGGGATAAAGAAGAGGTGGGGTGTGCTCGTATCGCACACACATGTGCACAAACACATGCGCGCACGGATGTTACACAGCCATAAAGAGGATGAGATCTTACCATCTGCAACAACACGGATGAACCCAGAGTATCTTGTTAAGTGAAATAAGTCAGAGAGAGAAAGACAAATACCCTATGATTTCACTTATCTGTGGGAATCTAAAAAACAAAAATGAATAAACAAATACAAAGCAGAAAGAGACTCATCAAGACAGAGAACAAACTTACGGTTGCCAAAGGGAAGGGGGAATGGAGGGTGGTCAAAATGGGAGAAGGGGAGTGGGAGATACAGGTTTGGAGTTACTGAAAGAATAAGTTATGAGAATGGAAAGCACCCAGAGGGAATACTGTCAATGACATTGTAATTATGATGTATCTGGACAGACAGTAACTGCACTTGTGAACACAGCATAACAGCGTAACATACAGACTTGTCAAATCACTATGTTGTACACCGGAAACTACTGTAACAGCATGGGTCAATTTCACTTCAATAAAAAAAGAAGACAATGATATGTATATATGCATTTTAAGTGCGACAGGAAGATTTTTTACTCCTCCATTTAGAAAGGTGATCAAAGATAAATTCATTCTAAAATATTTTTTCCGCCCTCCCAAAATTTTAACATAAAACAGTAATTAATCAATACATACATAAGTTAAAGGTCTCCCTAGAATACCGTAGTGACAGTAAAGAAATGTTTTATATCTTACCTGGGAAGAGCAGTGATTTTCCCCCATTTCTCCACACAGAACCTTCTTGGGCCATTACTCCCTCGGAGAGAAGCAAAGCCTTCATAGGGAATGCTGGACGTGCCTGTGACAAACTGTCCACCAAGAAAACAGAAGGACATGGTGAAACCAAGAGACTAGCCACTACAAGCCACAGGGCATCACTCACACGCAAGGCGCTTCAGGAAGAGCAGCGGGCTGTCACTGGTGGGAGAGCCCGAAGGCTACACTCAGTGGGTGTGGGACAACCGAACACAGGAATTTTGACAAAGAGCTCGGGAATGCTAAGGAAGGAGTGTGAAATAAAAAGGAAAAGGGAATGCGGAGGGCTTGTAGCGGACAAGGCATTCTGTACAGCTAACCAGCCGAGAAGACTAAACTGGGTCCATTTCCTGCTACAGATTCATAAAGTGTCAATTAACCTAAGTCTGCTGAGCATCAGTCCCCAATCAGCTCGAGGTGAGTAAAGGTAGGACCAGATCCTTGATCCAAAGGAGCGAAGACCCAGTCTCTTCATAAGTCTGAGCCCAAGTACCCAGAAGGCTTGCTCGTGTTTGATATTTCTCTGGCTGCAATAAACCAGCGATTGTCGTGGCATTATAAGTGCTGCAAGAAAATTATGAGCTGGTTTTTCCAGTGTCCCTGAACTTCACTGTTATCTCAAATTTGCGGAAAGTTAGATGGAAGAAAAGAAAGGATTCTTTATCACAGACTTGGTTACCTCCTAAGGGACTGAAAACCCACTTTCTGTTGTTCGGGATGTGGCCCTGCAGAGTGCCCTGGGACCTCTTGAAGGGACTGACGGCCCCGAAGCCGGTGTTTCTCCTGGGATTCTTGGACTAGAGTTGCTACGTACTCAAAATTTAATGAAATACTTGGACTTGGTCGGGGATGTTCTGCGTAGCAATGGAGCAACAGAACCACGCAATCAGGAGAGTCTGAAATAATGTATCCCTCATTTGCAGATAAGCACAGGGTATAATTACTGAGTACTCAGCATTTATAAAAAATATGCAATTCTAACAATAATTGCATTAATGCATTAAAAATATTAACTAGTGGCATCTTACCTGTAACAACCTCAGCCGTTGTTCATTGTTGAATCTTTCCACTGCGGCCCAGAACCACCGGATTACAATGTGATTGTCATGATACCCTATTGACCCAAACAGGAAGGCCCACGTTACTCTAACTCTTCTGTGTTAGGATGACAGGACAGCATGACGCGTCAACAAAAGACCTTCAGACATAAATCATCATCTCGGATTCTTTAAAGGTTGTTTATCGTTTAAGACTAAGGAATAACATTGTAAATATGATCACACGAGTGTCAAAAGTCAAACAAAAACAACACTAAATGAAGCTAGGAGGTCTCTGTTTCCGTTTCGTGGTCAGTAAATAAAACAAATGAGAAGAAGAACACCCAGGTTGTTATTTTAAGCATATCATTTCTGCAGTCAAATGCTCTACCCCTGAGCTCTACCCCCACCCGTATCATTTCTGAAAAAGATGATTGCCGTTACTGGAAATGCTTAACTCTTTTGGTCATTCATTGAAGAAATTTTCAAGTATCGCTAGAACAAGCACTATAGTAAGCTTGGAGGTAACAGAGGCAAAGAAGACAGATTACAGGGCTTCTGGTAAAGGAGAGATACAATTGTCAAATAATTATACAAATATGTAATTGCAAACTATTTTAAAATTACATACAATGTTCAGATTTTTAAATCTAATCACTTTTTACTAATGAAAAGGCAAAAGTAATTTTATTACTTTAATTTCTTCAACTAATAAATCCCATATAATCCTTAATCTAAGTGTTATTTTTAATCCCGTATTTTAGTAGAATTTAATAAAATGTCAAAAGTATCATCCCCAGGGTGGATTAAGGCAATATTGAAGATTCCAAAATCTTTCAGTGAAGGAAGTTTAAGTTCAGAGAGAGGGCTGACAAGGATTAAGGAACAATTAGTGATCCAAACCGGTTCACTGACACTAGTGACACAGCCACTCTAATTCTAAGTCAGCAGAAATAAATCCAAAGCAAAGGTAAGTAAAAAATGATTTTAATTTGAATTTTTGCTCGTGTATTTCAGTGGCTGTAGAGTTTGGGGGGGATTTTGCCTTCCTGTTTATCATTTGATCAGTGATGCTGAGTGGCCTCTGCATCTTGGATTCCCAAGAAAGGGATCCAGGTGAAGGGTAAACGTGCTTCTATTGGACACGGAGATTTATAGGCTCCACATCCACTTGGCAGAGATGAGCTTGTTGGTGCTAAGCAAACAGTTTTCTCATCTTTAAGTACATTGGCTCTTTATAGGTTTTCTGACCTTATGAACTGGCCCCTTTTTGCTTCTGCTTTGCTGTCTGCACCCAACCTTTCGGAGGAGGACAGAAATGTCTCTTCAGATTCTCTATCAACAGCTGCCTTGTGAACATACGGCAGTGGCAGCAGGCCGCCTCCTCGTTCAGTGCCAGGAGTTGGGTTAGCAAACAGCTGGGCGTCTCAGCCATTCCCCTGCCTCCCTCCGGAGCACTGTCTTCCCAAGGATGTCGTTTGGCAAGATTTACAATAACCATGGAAACGGGGACTCGATTAGACACATACAGCAAATAAAAGCTTACAGCATATAAATGCAAAGTGGCTGACTGGATGAACAGCACTGCTATTAGAACTTCCTGGCGGGGAAGAGCTAATGAGATTTATGGTAAGATGCAAGTTTGACAGTGTGCTGGAGAAACTGTGCTCTAGTTCATAAAAAGAATTTGGTTAACAAAGTTATAATGACCAAGGCTGTATATGGATTATACATGGGGCCAGCTGGAAGAGACACACTGCAGCAATTGGTTTCAGAAATAGAAGCAAGAGAGACTGCAACTTAATACGGGCTTTCCGAGAGAACGGGCGAGCAAGGCCAGCCCACGGCAGGCGAGGAGCTGGAGGGGCCAAGGCAAGAACAAAAGCAAGTTAGCAAATGTTAAGGTATTTTTATTCTAACTCCACACTTGAAAAGGTGTTTTAAAATCTCTGTTTCCATGTACAGATAACTGGAGATATGTTCCGCTTTCAGTCTCTTCTGCAGAGTGATTAATTCAGTGACTTAAAGTTTGTATTTTTCACTCCCAAGTTCAGAACTACTGCTAACCTTTTACTTTCTGAGCTGAGTTAAAAATCAAAATCGAAAATCAAAACAAAAACAATTGCTCTTTGTCATGACTTTCTGAAAACTGTCATCCTGCAATAAATTTCAGAAAATGTGTTCTTTCTTTGCTTTAAGTTATGGAATAAAAACTTTAACTCTGGATTGTCATCAGGTCCCTTTCAAAGTGTCCCAACTCAGGATCAAATCCAATGGCTTCAAGCGCAATTACTAATTGAAAATGTATAGTGATGTACAGAAATACCACTTGTAAAGCTTCCCATGTGGTGAACTGTCATATAAATGTTTTAAATAATCTTATAGTAGCTTCCTTTTCAGTTGAACTTAATGCTTGAATTTAGAAAGGCCTTTTCAATAAACATCTTGAATATTGAGAACCATGTCTGATTCCATTTATGTGTTTCAACAGTGAATTATAACTGAAAGTAGTTTAGTGAAATGTAGAAAAACTGTGTTTGCTCGTTAGGAGGCCCAGAGGGTGTGTGACTTCAAGGTTTCGAAGGAAGGTAGAGAGGTGGGATTTTGACCAGCTGGACGTGAGCTCCTCAGGGCTTCCCTCACAACACCATAAAACAATTACTTAGTGTTCCCATGGTCACGTTTCTTCACCAACAATTAGGAGTTATGACATCCTCAGAGGAGGTGTAAACAGTCCCTCCTCCACTTGACAGATGAGGTAACCAGGAGCAGCCGAGAACGTACCTTGCCCAAGGTCTCAGAGGAGACTGCAGCAGACCTATGATTAGAGTACAAAGTGCTCTGCCCGTCCTGGATTCTGAGACTGGCGCGCTAACCATCTGCTTCCCCTCAGTGTGAAACTAAAAGTCCAGCCATCTCCCAACCACATCTCACCTCCTCTGTATTCCGTGTTGTTTCTCCAGTCACTCAGGTCGATCTCGGCTGTGCCGGCGATGACCAGTTCCAGTTCTCTTGCATCGAAAACAGACACCAGCCTGGCATCCACCACCTGTGGAATAAAAAGAATGCAGGGCATGGCTTATGAATCAGGAGAAATCTCAGCTACCATTAAGCCTCATCAGAAAAGGAACACACAAGGAGGTTGAGGAATGTTCTGGAAGTACTCCGTGTAGGCACTTTGAAAACTGTAAAGCTCTCAACAAATACAAGGTATTTTTAGTACAATATGGATGATCTTTTCCTCAAGAGAATTTTGATTTTACAAAACGGACCACTGGTGAATCCGGTTTGTTTTTCTCCTTGAAAAAAAGTCCAGTGCTCCTCCGCAGGAAGTCACATGGAGTATTTGTAACAACTCATCTGAACCCTAGATACCATCGTTTCACATATCACACAGATATGTGATTACCCACATCTAAGCACGAGTAAGACCTACGACTTCAATGCTGTTAGTGGTCATTAAATCGCGAAATGCTACCTGATTTCAGATCATTTTAATTCAGTGAGCTCTTCTAACAGGGCATTAAGGCTTTTTCGTCTTCTTGAAACATATTAAAAATATACTGGAGTTTTTAAATTGAAAGAGCAGTAGTAAATCCACCAAGAGAAGAAGGGAAATACCGCACAGAGAGCGCAGTCAGAGGGACTGCGGTACCCCAGAGTCCCCGCCGCACAAGCCCACTCGTGCCGGCTTCACCTCATAGAAGCCGCGCACTAGGCTCTCCGTCTGCTGCACGACGCCCCTCTCAATCCGCCACTTCACCATTCTCTCGATGTACTCCTTCTTGTTCTTCTCTGTGACTGGGATGTTGGCACCCCCTGGTTTTAATTCTCGTTCGGTTATCTGAAATAAAAAAAATAAATAAATAAAAAAGGGCTGAACATAAAGCAACATTCTTGATGTGAGAAGAACACTGCTCCCAGTGAGCGGAAATCAGCCAGCCAGCTACCTGGCCTGGCCCTGGCCCGGCACAGCCCACAAGCAGCCGGCGGGTGGGAGGGGGGGAAGTGCCAGGGGAGGTGCCCCATGGAGCCACACAGAGCCCAGGCACTGTGGAAAAACCAGGCATTGAGCTGATATCTGAAAGCCTCAGTAGTTAAAAATTGATGTACCGTAAGTACTGAAGGTTAAGTTTTAAACCCTGACTAAACAAGTAAGGCTTTTCAATGAAAATCAGTAGGCTCCAGATTCTGGCCCACTGCTATTTGAATGTTTGGCAAAAACATATTTTCATAAGTTCTGTTAGGGTTCAGAATCAACTACATATAGAAAGCCAATATTTAAGTAAAGATTTACTTTAATGAAGCAGAATTACATTCAAGTGAATGTTAAATTGAGAACTTCTTTTCCAACACGAAATTTAGAAGACCAGCCAAATACTGATGTCTAAATAAGAATATTACGTATGAACCAGTTTACAATTTCTGAAAGAGATCTTTTAAAACCAATCCTTCCACCAACTTTGGGAAAAAACCAATATGATTTCAAACCTTCACCAAAACATTATTTACCTTCCTTCAGCTTTGAAACAACCAATTTCCATTCTTAAATATGAGTGAGAGTTAAGTACAAATGTCAATTAAATAACTGAATATTCAACTCTGGGGTAGCATGGACTTTTAGAAGCTATGTTTTATACAAGACAATTCCAACACATCTTATCTGGATATTTTAGTTGGAAATAAAAGATTGCTTCTAACACACAAATAGTTATATAGCTTATAACACACAGTTGCCACAATCTATAAATCAGAACACCTTCGTCTGTAGCTGGCATTAAAATAATTTTTGTAACCAAAATTACTGTAACTGTACGCAGACCTAGATTGAAACCACCCGACAAGCCACAAATAAGTAAGTGCACGATCTTAGCCACTGAATTAATTCTTCACCAACCATCAGTCTTTGATCATCACACTTAGTCACCAGTGAGTCACAGACCTGCCCGAAAACTTCCTCATTCACAGTGAACGTGAGGTCCAGGATGTCATGGATGTCATTGTCCTTCATCCACTGCAGGCTCTGGTGGAACTCCTCGTCAAGGTATTCTAGATCACTCAGGTCACACAGACTAAGACGACAGACAGACAGAAACAAATATGTAGGTATGACCATCAGCCAAATGCCAAAGACACGAGGAGAGGTACCAAGAATTAAAGGCAAGAACAAGATCAACTAAATGAACGGTGATTCCTGCAACGTTCTTAGTCAAATTCAGTAACCAGACTAGCTAAATAATTCAGAAATCTGGTATAAGATTTTAAAATCTGGATATATAAAATGCCTTAAATCAACCAGCCTATCCTTTTTTTTTACAGACACAGAACTGGGGTGCAGAGAGTGGCTGCATTTTCCCAGTTACCCACGATTAATGCCATCGTCATCCATGATTAACGCCAGAGCAGGAACTAGAACTCTGGTGGACAACTTGACTTCCAGATTCGTTTGGCTATGTTCTACTACCTTAAAACATTGTTCTCCGAATCTGGAATTTTTTGTATGTTTCTATGCTGTACTTTAACTTTGTTATTTTTTCTCAAGGACTAGATTCTGTGATCCACATTCACCTGTGTCCCCGTTTTCTTCATGGTCCTTATTCTTTCTGTGTTTCTGAAAACAGCAAGCCACAGAATCTCTCTACAATTATAATGGTTTTCAATACTTCTCTTTTTTCTACACAGAGAGAGGTGGAATTATTATTTTATGGTCCCATTTTAAAGTGGTAACAATTGATTGGCTTTGTTTTCAAATTCCCTCCCTTCAGCCTAATTTCAAAGACCATTTTGCTTGGTTCCACCTAACCATTTATTAGGCATCAAGTATGTGCCAGACATCATAACAGCTACTTGACAGTTACTGCCCTCAAGGAGCTAATGGTCGGGTTGGAGAGACAGGCGCACAAGGAGGTAAACTCATATAAGGTGATGGTGATAGCCGAGGGTGGGTAGCCCTTGTAATGTGTGTATTTTTCTATGTATGTTACACTCCACTTAAAAAAAACCCAGATAAGGTAGATACAGGGAGCTCTCACAGCAAGAATGCAGAACATTTCCTTCAACTGGAGATTCAGGAAAACCCTTCTGAGGTAGATAATACCCACATCCAAATTTGTAGGCTCTTGAACAGCTGGAGAGGTGAAGGGGAGTGGAGGAAGACGGGGAGCAGCACGAAGGGGGAAGGAGAGACCAGCACGAACCAAGCAGGAGGGCATGAAGCGTGGAGAACACGCAAGCATACTGGGACGACCGAGTGTTGGCCGCGAGACAGAATGTCCGGAGAAGGTGGGAAGGTCGCTGGGACCAGGCTCTGGATGTCAGTTTAAGGACCTTGGTGCTTCAGAATTACCAAAATATTTTAGGACAGGAAAGGACATGATCAGATGTGAGACGTGACTCTGAATTGTTCTATCTGGAAGTCACGGTACAGAGAATTACTTAATATGTTAGTAGAGTGATTATTAGATGGTGGAGACAATTAGTCGACCGCTATGGTAATCTGGCTAAAATAAAACAAGAGTTTCATATTTCGGGCACAGCTATTAAGGGTAGGCAGGGGAAGATGCATTTAAGACTTACTTAGGAGGTAAGCATGGGCATTAGTAAATGGTTTTCTGGGGAGCATAAAGAAGTATATCAAAATAGGGGTGGCGAATGCACTCGTGTTGCAAGGCAACTCTGATTAATTGCCAGTCTTGAGGGCTGTAAATTGAAGAACTCCCTGAGGCCACAACGAGTTCAGTGGGAAAAAGGACCATAAACGATTTGTGAACTACACCAAAGCAATGGAGTGGGAGGTAGGGAAGAGTAGAGTAGGTGCTGCGCGCTTGCCACCTCTGTCTGAGGGGGACTCCTGATTTCCGACCAGTCACCTGAGAGTACTGGCACCGTGAACTGTGATGAGGCCCAGAGGAGAAGGCACACTCTCAGGGACCCCAGTAGAGGAACAACTCACAGTAAGTGCGTGGGGTTGGGGTGGGGGGTGTTCAACAACAGCAGAAGCCGCAGAGTGGTCCAGTAAGACAGAGACTGAAAGACATTCTTCAGGAGCTTCTACGGGGGGCGCCTGGGTGGCTCAGTTGGTTAGCAACAGGCTTCGGCTCAGGTCACGATCCCAGGATCCTGGGATCGAGGCCCGCATCCCACATCGGGCTCTTTGCTCAGTAGGGAGTCTACTTCCCCTTCTCCCTCTGCCTGCTGCTCCCCCAGCTTATGCTCTCTCTTTGCGTCAAATAAATAAAAATAAAATCTTTAAAAAAAAAAAAAAAAAAAGCTTCTATAGGTTACCGGTGGGAAAGAAGCCAGGCCAAAGTGTGTTGAGGGCACATCGCACAGACTGCTCTTTCAGGAAACATAGATGAGAAGACGAGAGAAGGACTAACATGGTAAAGATGCAAAATGGGACGGGGGGGACCAGAGGGGCAGATGGACAGTGCCCAGTTGCCCAGGGTTTCATCTGCCCAGACGCCAAAAGGGGGGAAAGCAAAAGCCTTCCCACTGACCCTCTTAAGAACCCATTAGAAATACTTTGTTTTCATTTGAAGTCTAGGTTTCCATTTTACTGAAGCAGGTACATGACCTTGGTCAGGGAACGAGCTGGCCTGAACCCAGCAGTCATTCTGTGCTTCCTCACTGCAAGTTTGAGCTACTACTCCCCTATTAGACAGTTGCCTTCTCCTGTTCAGCCTTGTAAATGACTACTGATTATAGGACAGAAATGTTTGCTCTACATTTTACAATAATTGCAATCTTTCGTTGTGGTAATGATGAAGAAAAGGTTCTGGATATGCTAGATTTTCATCTGCCATCCTAAATTACTGTCTTGCATATAGGGAGGTCTTCTCAGGAAAAATATGGGACAGCCCACCTCTAACAAACAAACAAACAAAAAAGTAAGACAAAAACAAAACAAAGGAGAATGAAAACTTAGCAGATGAAGTCTGCATAAAGCAAAATATAAAATGCTTCTCATAAAGGATAGGGGTTTGTGAGTCACCAAGACTAACCCACAACTATTCTATTAATAATCAGCATTAATACCACAGGAATTCCAGTACTGTATTTGAAGTACAGTTGTTTTGAAGAAACATGTGTTGCAACAAATGAGAATAAACTTTCCGGAATAAAGCAAAACTAACACTTTAGGGGCAAGACAGAAGGAGAAGATCAGGAAAAACACAGTAACCATATTTGAAATCGCATTAGTTTCAGAAATCTAAGCACATAAATGACAAGCCCATAAAAGAAAAAATAAAATATTTCATTTTAATGGAAGAAATACTGCATTCTTACATGCTAATTACACAAGCAATCAAAATTCTCTTACATTCTGAGAAGAGCTTTATAAAAGGGCCTAGTGAAGAAGGCGTCCAACAAATACTGATGTATAAGTGCGAGACCCAGAATCCTCCCGCTGAAGCGGAACCTGTGAAGGAAGAGCAGAAGGCAGCTTGCACGTCAGGAAGCAGCTTCTAGGTGGTCCGACCTGCTTTCTAAAACGCGATCTAGCTCTAACCACTGAAAGTTTGTCTAAGACTTTCTGCTTACATGAGGTCCCTGAGAGTTCAAGTGCATTGCAATCGGGGTCTCCCTTGGGCCAATATTCACATCTACTTGAAAAAAAGCTGTTTTACTCTGATATTTAGAGAGCTACTGCTCCATCTCCGTCTCATGTCAACAGTATCTGTCATAGAGCACCCCCCACGGACACCATGGATTCCCCGAGAGCAGGCCTGTGAAATTTCCCCAAGCTGCTTTTAAGAGATGACGGAATGAAACCAGTGGTGGGGGGGGAAATGTCTCCTTCTAGCTTGTTTGCATGAGTATCAGCAGGATTTCTCTAAGACAAACCCACGAGCAATCCCCTTTTGAGGAAAAGCCCCATCTCAGAGTGAGAGGGTTCCTATCTCTATTCTCTCTCAAAACCCTGCTGATTATTGTCACCATCCAAGAATTATGCTTGTGAACATCTGGGGGAGTTTCCTCATGGGCCACTCGGTTCTCTAAAATTTGAAAGCTCAATTCTACTCTGAATCATTTTGGAAACTTTGCTAAATATATCAGTCATGACTGGATTTGCTGAGAGGTCCCTTTATTTTCTCTTTCAGAAGTACTGTGGTTTCTACCTCAGGAAAGTCCAAATGTCTTCCAAAAGTGTAAATCCATGTTGTTCATACAGTCCATTTGTAATTTTAGAATTAGGTAGCCAGTTTAAGATTAATATCCAGCAGCTTTGTTTTTCTCTTTGTCCACCTAACTTAGCACAATTGCAACAGACTCAGTTAAGAGGACTGCAGACTGCAGCTACGTGGGGTGATTCCGAAGACTAAGTCCTACACGTCAACTCCTTCCGCCCACCGGTATTAACCTTCATGGCCGGAAGAAGCTTCTCCCGCGAGTCCTGCTTACGCTCTTTGTTGTTACTCTCCATGGAAATAAGCAGGAGCAAGCAAAGAGGGGTTATAAAGATATTTAACATGTATAAATGCAGGGACTAAAAAAGATGTAAGGATGTTTGGAAAGAGAACAATTTGGGATTTTTAGAATAAACAATCTTCAGAAGGGAATCCTATACCAGTTTTCCTGGATGATTTTGTGTGAAAAATTAGGAAAGGGGCAATGCCTGGCTACAAACATCAGTGGCTACAGGGTAAGTCACTGCTGTGACCACACCATGTCCTTCTGCCAGGGCTCTCGTCTACACAGGGTAAGTCACTGCTGTGACCACACCATGTCCTTCTGCCAGGGCTCTTGCCTACCATCAGTTCCTCCAGGGCATTCGACCTGCCACTCCCTCCTACTAGAATACCATCACCCCCTCAGCCAGTGTCCCAGCTGCTCTGTCCCAACCCCAGGGTTGGCCACTTCCTTAAGGGTGCTCCAGAAGCTGTCTGACCTCTGGGACAGGACCTTCTCCCACTCTACCTCAGAATTCAGAGATGCCCAAGGGTGTAGAGAGGGGTCTAGGGACTCCGCCAGGAACCTAACATCATCTGGAACTCCCTTCCAATGGGGGAAAAGCTTCTGAATTCTACCCAGTTCACCTGAAATTGGTCTTTTGGAATATAATCTACCCTAGCCTGGAGAATGCCTAATATTTAAATTTGACAACAAAAGTAAGAGTCAAATGAAACTGAAAATAGGTTTTTCTCCAAGGAGGAAAGCGTTAAAAGAAATGTGGGTTCCAATAAAAACTAATATCACAGAAAGCAACTGAAGGAAAGTGTTGGGGAAAAAAATACTTACCATTCGTGGTGATTGTCTACGAAAGCAGACATGGGACTTATTTGTACTGTGTATGTGTCATTGGCTGAATATTCAAATAAGCCATAATATGGGTTAAAGAGTTCTCTGGATACAAGGAAGAAAAATTCTCTGGAGGGTCCACTGTAATCCAGCCTTTAAAAAAATCCACAAAAAGAATAACGTTATAATTTTTTCTATATATTGGGCATATTTTCTACAGAGCTCAACTTTTTTTTTGATATTTAAACTTTATTTTTTTCAGTGTTAAAAACTTTTTTTTTTTTTAAGATTTATTTATTCATTTGAGAGAAAGAGTACAGGAGCAGAGCGGGAAACAGAAGTAGAGGGAGAGAGAAAGTCTCAAGCTGACTTCCCACTGAGGCAGACTGCGCAGCAGGGTTTGATCTGAGATCACGACCTGAGTTGAAATCAAAGAGTTGGACACTTAACCAACTGAGCCACCAAGGGCCCCCCAGAGCTCACTTTCTATAGAACACTCATTACAACTCTAATTGCCCACATATCTGGACTATCCAATCCAAAATAAAGTGAATTATCTTGAGTCCTGATCTCATCCATGTCTTGACCTAGAATAGTGAAATGGACATTTCTGTGAAGCATACCCAAAAACTAAAGCTACACACAGATAATGAACAAGCAATATGACACTCATTTGCTTATATGTATATACATATAAAAAAGGTACATATTTTCAATGTCTGGAACGAGGTAATGGGAGATAGGAGTACATTAGGAATACTTTATTTATTTAAAGTATTCCTTTAAATACAGAGAGTATCAGCTACCTACATCCATGGGACATGGAGTTCTTATGGATTTCTGAAACATTCTGAAATGGGGGAAGAAAGAGACATTTGTGAATTGGTAAGAGAATAGTACAGATACAAGACCCCCTAGGAAGATCAGAGACAAAAAAAAAAAAAAAAATAGAATGATAGGGTTCAAGCAAAAACTTTAAATTATAAAACACCAAGGAAAATTATAGACAAGTAAAATGAGGGTGTCTAAAACTTCCTAAAGGAAGGTATTTGGAGAAGAGGCTGAGACTCTAGCACCTGAATCACAGTGTAAATTCCATTTAACCCACAAAGACATCAGGGTCAAAGTGAAGTATGAGAAACGGTTGTGTTAGCTTTGAGGAATGACAAGTGGCCAACAATGCCGAGAGGAAACATGCAGCCAAGAGGAGTCTGCAATAAAGCGATTTGATATGCTGCATTTCAGTGAAGAAGACAAAGTACATCTATTCCCTGATGACAAGCCGACACAAGCGTTCAAAGACAGGAGGGAATGCTGGAGGGGACAAAAGCGATGGGAAGCTGGGTGGTGGGATTTTACAAGACTTCTTTTGTTCACTGTATTTTTTTTCTCTTATGGAATTTTCTCTAGGGGCATTACTGCATATTTTTTTTTTTAATGAAGAAGAAAGAAAAATCATCTGAGTCTTGTCCAGTGAAGGGACTGCGTAATAGAGAAAAATTGCTTTATTAGAGGTGAAGAAAGAGATGGGCTACTAGTAAGAAAAATGAAATGGCTTTTATAGGTCTTAGTTGAGAGTTTAATAACATTTACTTAGAGGGGCACCTGGGGTGGCTCAGTGGGTGAAAGCCTCTGCCTTCTGCTCGGGTCATGATCTCAGGGTCGGATTGAGACCCACATCGGGCTCTCTGCTCAGCAGGGAGCCTGCCCCCCCCCCCCCCCCCGCCTGCCTTTCTGCCTACTTGTGATCTCTCTCTCTCTCTGTCAAACTAAAAAAAAAAAAATTTACTTAGAGCATACTTCCACTATTCACATTCTACTTCCTCAACTTTTGCCATATTGGAATATATAAGTACTGCTGTGTACTTAATACTTTTAAGTAAATAAACTTTAAATTTACTTGCTTTTCCAACGTAGCCTGCACTTACATACTGTCTATGAAATTATGAGGAGCTGGCTTTGTTTTTTTCTAATACACATTGAAAGAAACATGTAAATACTTTAAAATGTCAGTTTGCGTAATAGCTCGAATCATCTCACACATCTCCACAGTCCTCACCACACTGTGGGAAATATGACTGTAGACAGGAAACCTATATGTGCAGAAAAATGCACACACAGCACGCTCTCAGGACCAAAGGGGCCTTCAGGTGACATGACAGAACTGCTGTCTTGAGGCAGCTGGTGTAACCGCGCTACCAGGTGACTGCCGGCCTTGGAGAGATGATGCTAAGATTACCCTGCGGACTCCCGAAGCAGCACAGGGGCTGCTTCCCAAGCACAAGGATGTCGGCTGCCCCACCACATGCCAAGACCAAGGCAGTCGCCTGTGGCTTCCTTCCACAGTCCTACTTCGGGCCACTGACGCCACGAAGATCAAGTAGAATGTTTCTTCCACTTGAACGTTCTTCACATACTTAGAGGTGTTCTTTCCACAAATACTTGAGTGCCTACTATAGTTTGAGTACTAACCGAGATGTAAAGACAAAGTTTTTTTGAAAAGTAATTTTCTATAGGAACTCAAAGTTTAGCCATTTTGATATCTCTGGTCTCTGCACCCTCCCCTACTCCTGAACCTGCCATGTCTTTCAGTCTCCTCTCAAGAAGGGCAGGGAATTCCCTTGCCACCTTGGTCCTCTGTTCGGGACACTCTCCAGGGTGTGAAAGTCTGATCTCAAGGGTGGTGTCTAATACTGATCACAACACTAGGTTCAGTCTTGTCAGCACGGAGCTGAGAAGGAGCCCTTACCTTCTCTTGCTGGGCACGCTTCTCTGCTACGGCAGCTTAAAGCTACCTTGCCTTGCGGGGCAGCCACTTTGTCGATTCACGAGCCAGTCATCAGCCCAAACCTCTCACTTGTGCCCCTTTACCCAAGACACTCCCGTCCTGTCTGCAGGTCTGTATCTTCTCGGAACCTAAGTACTAGACCAGAATTCTTTCGACTGAGTTTCACTTTGTGAAATGTTACCATGTTCCAGTCTACCCAGATTCCTGAGGATGTAAAACATCTCTCTAAATTTCCTATTAATGGTGAATTTCATCAGCAGACTCCTGTCTTTCCAGAAATAGAGAATGCCAGTTAAAGGCATCTTGGAAGTCATTTTGTCCATCACCTCATTTTACTGAAGACTGAGGCTGAAGGAAATCACAGACTTGGATCAAAGGAAAGCTGCCACGGAGACTCTAGGGCTTAACACAGGTCTCCTGACCCCACGTTTACTGCTCATTACTCCTTACAGCCTACTGGTCAGTACACTTTAAATGTCACCAAGACTGATAAAAATGCTGCTTATGAAGCAGGGGTCAGCAAACTATGGCCTGTGGGCCAAATGCGGCCCATCCCCTGGCTTTGTAAATAAAGTTTTATTGAAATGCAGCCATGCCCATTATTGACATGTTGTCCTTGGCAACTCTGCTACTCTAGTGGCACAAATGAGGAAGTAGAACAGGAAATGTATGGCCTGCAAAGTCTAAAATATTTCCTATCTGGTCCTTCACTGAAAAAGTTTGCCAAAGTAGGATAGAAGAAAGTAGAGGGAAAATGCTACTTTATTAAAATACCTGGCTTCCTATAAACCCTCCTCTACAGTGAAGACCCCTTCAGGCAATACAATGACTACGATATCCTAGGATATATGCAACCTTAAGAATGGTCCAACTACTAAGCATGAGCCTGTGAGTGAACTCTGGTCCACAGTGGTCCCTGGCCTGCAGGGGCTTTCAGATACAATCAAGGCACGTGACAGATAAGGGTCACAGACAGCTGAAACACGGGCCAGTTTTATGAGTCAGCTTTCTTATAAAGAACAACAGATATAAGTAAATGAGTCTTTAGCTGCTTAAAATTAAACTGTGGTATTCAGTTTGAAATAGCAGGTTTTCTCTGAGCTTCAATTCTCAGTGTTTTCATAATACTGCTCTTATCAGAGTGTGTTATAATAATCCGTTTAGGCCTCTGCCTCCCCTATTGGCACATCTAGGCTGTAACCATACTGAGGGCAGGGGCTGTGTCTTTCTCATTTCTGTATCCCAAGTACTTTATTTTATTTTTAAGATTTTATTTATTTACTTGAGAGAGAGAAAGCGAGAGGGAGAAAGTACAGGCAGGGGGAGTGGCAGAAGCAGGCTCCCCCCAGAGCAGGGAGCCCGAGAAGCTTGATCCCAGGACTCCAGGATCAAGACCTCAGCTGAAGGCAGATGCTTAACGGACTGAGCCACCCAAGCGCCCCCTGTATCCCAAGTCCTTAAGCCTGACACACCACAGGGGCTCAGTATCTGCTGCTGAATCTGTAAGTGGAGCTCTCTGATGCTCTCTAAAGAAAATCAACATAATTTACATTGTTATTCGACATCTAGCAGAGAGAATAATTTTGCCCAAGCTCACCTTCAGGGGCTGTACTGATTCAGTGACACTAATAGGTCATGCCAATCCCTGAAAGACAGCTCAGTTTGCACAAGTGTCAGGACTCACTCGGTGAGCTACACCTAGAAAGCCTGGTCTGGTCCTTCCCAGGGTTCCTATCTTCTAATAATACAGTTGTTAAACCAACAAAGATGGAGCTCACTGATTTGTTCTTTATGGTGAGAGCTGATTCTGCTGAAGATAAGGTGAACGTTCCCTGAAGTCTTAAACTGAAAAATAAAACCCTTTTTCCCCCCAAGAGAGAACAAAGTTAATAATAGTTCCTCAAGGAGGAAAATGGATCTTCTCTAACAGCTCAGGCTTTTATCTGCCTTTTTTTTTTTTTTTTTTTTTAACTCTAGCAGCACTGACAGAGCCAGTGTAAAGCCAAGACTGTTTTTAAAGTCTGATCTGATTATAATTCAAAGCTTATGCATATCTCAGACTGGGTCGTGGGTTACAAATTACATATGTCCGCCCACTTCAGGAAGGCATGTCCTGGCAGGGCACCTCGTGCATGTGCTCCCTGTAACCGTGTCTCAGGAACCTCTTCCACATAAATGGTTAATATGTCTCAGATCACGGGATCGTATGCTACATTCCTGTTTGGCCAGTTTGGTTGGTTCCAGAGCCAAAGGCTTGGCCCGGAAGTACAGAAACTCCAGACAACGGGTGTGTAGCCACACCACAGCTGCATCTGAGGGCATTTCGGAATAAGCACAGATGTCTTTAGGGTGGCGGTGGAGTTCTGAGCCCATGAAATGCTGATAAAGCATTTTAATCGACCACCTCGTTGCTGGGCCGCCAGCACCCAAGCAGTCAGCAGTATCCAATACTTGTTAAAATGATTTTATCGTTGTAGCCTCCTGTTCTGCATTTTCAACTAAAAATCACTGAAAGCAAAGTATTCCAACGCAAGTCAATCACTGAAGGAAAGAAGAGGAAGGCGCTGGGAAGTCACACCATCGTTTCCTATAAATTTTCTGGAAGAGAGAAAACGCTTTGCTTTCTTAATAGCTGGTTCAGGCACATGAGGCCTACCGACTCATCTTCTGATTCAGTGTCAGACATTTACAGCAGCAAGGCCGAGTTCCTGAGCCACTTAAGGAGGCCTGCTGGGTGAGTAAGGGATTTTGCAAGCAATTAATACGACAAACAAAGTGTTACCTGCTGATGTCAAGCCAAAGTCTGGATACGGTAGCGCCCTTCGGCGAGGTTTGGGTTACTGAGGTTAGCCTGCAAAGGTCTCTTTTTGGAAGAAAACAAGCAGGACCATAAGGTTTCACTTGCAGCTTTACAGACTTTTGAGGAATAAATGGTCAAACTCAGGACCCCAAACAACTTCTAGCAAGGATGAGACCAGTCCTATGAAAGAGCTGCTGGTTATTTCATAGCGGAGATGCAGGCAGACCGCTCCAGATCTCATCCTCCTCGTGACTTTGATTGGTGTCTCAGGAGAAATATCACAGAAGGAGCTCATCTGTTTAAGAACAGAGGGGGAGGCGACGGCACCCATCCCCTCGCTAGTCAAAGTGTGGTTTTGCGAGACAGACGACCGATGCCGACAGATGGCACCTTACATATAAGGAACTCATTCTTTCTTAAAGAAAGGTGCCTTGTACAGATTTGGCCGTGGAGGGAACAAAGAGGCGAGGCAGTCACAGTGTAAACATCCTTTCCTTATCCAGGCCCTTATGTCCTCACTGTTTGGGGTACGGAGAAGTTAATGGCCCAAGACACCTTATTAGAACACAACAGTCCACCTAGCTAAGTCTTGATCCCACATGAGCTTTCGTTGCTAGAGCTTTTAATTCAGAAGAAAATAATATGCTGGAGAACATGCAGTGCTCTGTTGGCCTCCTTCCTACAGAAGCAATTTCCAGGCAGACAGAAGCCCAACAGAGAGAGGCAGCCACAGCATGTAATTTCCCACCACATTTTGTCGAGATGACTCAGTTTCCAGCCATTCTGTCACTGCTGACCTGCCACCCTTCCCACTGTGCAAGGCCAGATAACCAGATTAACTTGGGTGGAAAATGTAATGACCAGAACAAAACGCCCAGTTCTGACCACATTAAATCACAGTAGTTTGCTTAGCAACTGTCTACTTTTTGTAAAGAGCCAAGCATAACATGAAACTCTATTTTAGCAAAAAATAATAATTACTTATCAACTAATACACTTCCAATAATAGGCTCTACAACTCTATGTATATCCTAAAAAGTGAATGTATCTTTCACCAATAATCTGAGATTGATTTTTTTTAAAGACTTTATTTATTTATTTGAAATAAAGAGAGTGAAAGAGAGCATGAGAGGGGAGAAGGTCAGAGGGAGAAGCAGACTCCCCGTGGAGCTGGGAGCCCGATGCGGGACTCGATCCCGGGACTCCAGGATCATGATCTGAGCCGAAGGCCGTCGCTTAACCAACTGAGCTACCCAGGAGCCCCTACTCTGAGATTAATTTTGCCTTACATGGAATTTGTAAGTCATCTGGTAAATTTCTGACTATAAATTTTCCCATATTTCTCTTGATTCTCCTCTTCCATTTCAGAACAATCTTTATGTGTGTTTCAGATCTATGCAACGAGACAGCCAAAAGCAGAGCTGAAGTGTCTCTATGAATCTGCTAATTCATACTTTCTTGGAGTGCGGGCAGGTACAGTTTTCTTAAAAATAAATCCCCTTCCTTTATGCCCTAACTTCTCTATTGTAAATAAAGACCCTGATTATGACAGGTAGGGAATATAATCACTGAGACAGTACCAATAAGAATTGCAAAGTATTATTCCCCCATAGAGGAAAATAAACTTGACACCAGCAACACAAAACACTACTCTACAGATACACCACTCCCCCTACGAATTTGGACTTTTCACAAAATTAACTGTTTCTCTCTATATATATAACTCTACTGACCTCCACTGCAGAAGGAAGTGTACACGTGCCCAAAATTATACTGGGGGCAGCCACTCACTATCCAATAAGGAAATAAGAAAAGTTCGGGGAAAAACATTTCCTAAATCGCCCCCAAATCCTGACTATATCCTTTCTTTCAGTAAATGTTTCATTTCAGAATAGTTTTTTATTTACAGAAAAGTTGCAAAGAGAATATGGAGAATTCTTGTATATGTCATACCCAGTTCCCTCTTGTTAACATCTTACATCGTATATAGTACATTAGTTATAATTAATGAACAGATACTAAGGTATTAACTAAAATGCATACTTCATTTAGATTTCCTTAAATTTTATACCTAATGTCCCTTTTCTGTACCAGGATCACATCCAAAACACCATGTTTACATTTAATTGTCCTGTTTCCTTAGGCTTCTCCTGGCTGTGCCAGTTTCTCAGACTTATCCTTGTTTTTGACGACTGTGACAGTTTGAAGGTGTACCAGTAAGCTATCTTAGAGGATGTCCCTCCATTTGGATTTATCTGTTGTTCTTCTCATGAATAGACTAATATTAAGGGTTTGGGGGACAAAAACTCTAGAGGCCAAGTGCCATTTTCATCACATCATATGAAGGGCCCACACCCTAGCATGATGTATCACTGCTGACTTTAACCTTGATCACCTGGCTGAGAGTTAGTCAGGTGTCTCCATTCTGGACTTGCTTCTTTTCCCCCTTCCCAAACTGCACTATTGGAAGAAAGCCATTATGTGCAACCCACAATTACAGAGTGAGGATTTATGCTGAATTGTTTGGAAATCTCCTGCACAGAAGACTGGTCTTCTCTTTATTTATTCATTTATTTATTTAATCACATATTTATATTAGTACAGGTATTTATTTTATACTTTGGGTTATAACTATAACCCAATCTTACTTTAATCATTTTCTTGCTCAGACAGTTGGGAGATCTTTCCATCGGCTCTTGAGTCCCTCTGACATAGCCTCATCATTGTGTAAATTTTGAGCACTTCTTTATTTTCTGACACTATAAGACACTTCTAGCCCCAGCTCGTATATTTCCTGTTCCATCCTAGAATCAGTCATTTCCCCAAGGAGTCCTAGTTCCTTTTATTGAAGAATGATATTACAAACCAAGATCTAGTCACTGGATGTATATATATTTTAAATACCCATTCCTAGGGCTAGACATGAAGAACTTGCAAAGGGACACATTTCATGAGCATTAAAATTAATGAAGGGAAAGTGACAGAAAACTCCCAACTCCACATTTATAGGTCCATGGAAAAATGCAAGTTGATTTTCACTTTGGCTATTTATTACAATCCAGAAAGAAATGACATTATCCTTAATTTTAATGCAATGGAATCAATGTGTTTGAGAAGGTGGCAAAGTCTAAAATAACTTCTTAATTTTATATTATTTTGAGGTTTCCGTTTTTCAGCAAGAGTGCTATTTTATTCTTGCAAAACAGCATTATGTATTCTCAATGCCTTAGTAGCAAAGTGTAGTCTAACCTAATAATCTCTAGGTACGATATCGACATGATAAAGCCATGAGACCAGAAATTACTTGACCCTATTACTCCAGCTTCAAAGGGCCTTACGCAGAGGGGCTTGATTATGGCTGTTCTGTATGGCTGAGGTCAAAATTCAAAGCGCCCCCCTCTTGTTTTCCCTCTGGGGTTACAGCTAGGAGATGGGTGATGGAAACAGGCAACGTCTGGACATTGGCGGCAAGCAATAAAGGTATTAAGCCGTACTCAGTCTAGGAACAGATGCCATCAGTCCAGATCACAGGGCGACTACTTTAGGATGATTGAGCATGATAAGCATCTGCTCTACTCAAACTTAAGTACCAGGGCTTCCAAAGACTCTTGCTTACGTCTCTAAGATCTCAACAAACTATGGTCCAAAACAGAAGAAGAGCAGCTGGAGCTCTGGGGGAGGAAAAGTATTCCCATCCAAATGAGACTGGTTACGTAAGCAAATGTTTGGAATTCCACGCACACCTATGACTTGGCTTAAAACATCTGCCTTCATTTTCAGTTGTACACCTGCATCAGTAGCATAAGCTAGCATAAGCTAGAAGCCCACTGCGGCCCTTCACTAACCAAAACAAGTCTCAGGCAAGCTTCTGTCCAATTCTGTCACCCAGTACTGTTTTCCCATATAACATTTTACTTTCAGCTAGGCCCAGCTGGGACATTACACGCAGAATATGTGATGAGAGCAGGGGTTATCAGTCCGCTGGAATATTCAAGATCCTTGGGTAGGAAAAAGTTCTGCAAGACCAGAGTTCAACAATTTTGCCTCTATCCAGTGCTGGCCCAAGAGCCCCGGATGAAAGGCCCAGATCTGAGTCCTGATTTTACTGCTATCTAGTTCCATTAGCACCTGCAAATTACTTTTACTTGGGAGCCTTCAAAGTAACCATATGCTGAACGGCTGCATTTGTTGGATGTTAGTCCTAAGAGTCTATAATCTAATATACTTCATTCCAAGGCAGGACCGAGAAGGGTAGCTTTAAAATGATCCAAATTAAGAGTCAATAAGACAACCAGAGTTCAGGCCATCATGTAGTACTTTTTAAATTTGCTGTACTGATGGCTGGGTTACGAAGGAGGTGCTGAGACTCGAAACTTAGACCTGAAATGAGCAAGGAGGAGGGGTCTGGACAAGAGGAGAGCTGTCACCTTCCCAAGAGTCATATGAGCATGGCTGTGTTTATTCAGATGCAGTAAAAAGCGTGTAGGATTCTTCGCTCCTTCATTCCTGAACCCTTATCTCCACGAGTGCACTCATGGAAGACTCGCAGAAAGCCAGAGATGCTGGTCTAGGGCAGGCTGTTATTTTGGTAGGCATGTTGCTGTCCCCCACCAAAAAAAGAGAAAAGCTGGCAACAGAGAAATAAGAACCGAGGCCCAGGAATTACTGCTGTAGAAGCTTCCTGGTAGCAGAGCAGGATTCTAACTTGATTCCAATACGGAGGTTATTTAACAGGTGAAGGCTGTTCTACTCACACCCAGCACAGATAAAACCATCACAGACATTAGAATTCAACCCTTGTTTTTTCCCTCAATGCCCCACTTTTTCCCCTTTAAGAAGGAGATGTAGAGAGAAGAAACCTAACCAAACTTCTGCTCTCAAAAATGAGCTATAGTTATGAGTATTTACCAAATAATTTCTCTGTCAAATGATTTAAAAAACAGAGAAAGCCATTAAAAAAAGGAAAAGAAAAAAGAAAGAAAGAAAAGAAAAAAAAAAAAGTTGAGAGGTTTATGCGTCTGAGAATGGCATTTCCTGCCAGCGTGGTTTCCTGTCTCAGGCAGCCGCAGCGACCATGACCATGTGGTGACACAGGCCTCCGCAGCCCAGCCCGAGCTCCACATGCCGCTCTTCTGTTCTACTCACCCTTCCTCCCCGACAAATGTGACGTATAGCTTATTTCTCTGCAAGTCTTTTCTGGAGTAGCCCATGATCTGATTAAAAGCATCTTCCAGTAAGTGATCTCTTCTGATAATTAACCTGTCCATAAAAAGACAATGTGAAAAACAGATTATTTCCTAATCCTTATCTTTCTAGAACTGGGCACTTTTGATCCCCTTCTCATTTACCATGGTTAACCGGGGGAAAGGGGAGCAACTTAATACACTTCTGGCTGCAATAATGCGTATTTGTCTTGAACTCTTAACAGCAGAAGCAAAAATTACCTTAAGTGAAATGTTGGTGAGCAAAGCACCCCACCTACAACATATAAAAACAAGTCCCCAGCTCTTTCTGAATGGTCAAAAGAATTTATCCCCGAAGGAAGACGATTTTAAAACAATACAAACACAAAACTTTTGTTTACTAAGGAAGGACAACCCGATGAGGTCATGTTTTAAGCGTGAATGCACCTAGACAAGGAATTCAATTACTAAGTATGCACAGAGATGACTGTGTGCACCAGGAGAGGGGAAAAAAAGGAAAAACAACAAACCAAACCTCCCCATGTTCTCCAAAGCTGTCAGGTTTATGCCTGTGCTTAATTTAATTTTTAAATTAAGTGAATCTGAGATTCCCCAAGTGACAGCTACAAATGAATGATACTTGTGGCCCATTAATCCACTTGTGATGATCATAATGAAAGTCATCCTGAAGCGGCTAACATCTGCCTTCAGTGCAAATAGTCATGGAAAGGGAAATGATAGGGAGGCTGGACACAGGGAAAGCTGAGCTTCTGATCTCCTTTTTTGTTTGTTTTTAAGTAGTCTTCCTGCCTAGGCATGGAGTTCAGTGTGGCGTTTGGACTCATGACCCTGAGATCAAGGCCTGAGCTGAAATGAAGAGTCAGATGTTTAACCGACTGAGCCACCCAGGCGCCCCTCCAGACCTTCTTAAGTGAAGGGTGAGACAGGCAAAGCTCGCAGAGGTGGGTGCTTGGGCAGGCCGACGTGTGTTGAAGGGTAAGGAAACCGGGACCTGAGAATACACTTGAGCCAACCCCTCTGCGGGGGAGCCCTGAGCTGGGAAGCCGTGGGACCACCCCTGGACCTCTTTGCAGACCCCCGGCGTCATGGCAGTGTGGCTGTGGAGACCCTTCCTCCCCTGACCTCTCTCAGGGGGCACAGGGATCTCTAGGGGGTACATGAGGCAGGGGTGGAGGCGGGGATAAAGGAAGGATAGGGAAGTAGGGAATGAAAACAATTCTAGGCCAGATAACAGGATGATGTTTAAATTTCCTCGTTAAAGTTGGGTAAAGAAAGGCAGAAACAGTCATGACATAGTTCTTTGGACAAGTGAAGCTTATTCCACGGAATAAAACAGAGCTGAGCAGTGTTCCCACACTCAGGTCAGGTCAGGAGACAGTGTTGCGCCGTAGAGGACACCGTGCCAGCTTTTTATCTAACAAATAACACTGTAAGTGAACAGAGAGGCACTTTTCAGGAGAAACAAATTAGCTTTTTATTTTGCCTATATTTTTACAGGGAACATGGTGTTTGTTTTAAAACCTTAAGCTGAATGGTGCTTAATTCCAGAACTCTGTCATAGATGAGCCTGTAATTGCCACATGCCACAGTAATTACAGCGGCTAAAACAAAGGCTGTGATCCCAAATTACAATCCGTTCTACGTTCCCGACGGCATCCCATCTCCTCACCGTCACCCAGTCCTGAGGTCTGTATTTTGACTTACTTTAATTTCCCTGGGCCTTGTCCATATCCTTTTGTCTCTAACTTCCTGTAAAAGTTCCTTAGTTTGGCTTCAAAGTCTCGCTTATAAGGGGCTGGGGCGCGGGCATTGGCACGCTGAGTACCTGCGGCAAACCACAAAAAGAGAAGGTCTGGGTCTGTGCAATGTCCCGCTGTTCGACACATCACCGTGACAAAATACTGCCGGGGGCTGAGGCCACAGGCGACAAGGGAAAGGACACAATTAATTCAGCGGCTTCGCTTTTCACCTCCCCACGTCGGAGGTTCTAGCAGAGCTGACCCCAAGTCTTACATATTGCTGTATGGCATTTTGGTTGAGAACAACAATCCTGTCTGCATAGTTACAATGGTGCCCATGGGTGTCAAATGTGTTTCCCTTTTCAGTCCCAAGTCATAGGAGTCAAACAGAATGACTCATGTCTAATGGTAACTGTTCAGGGTGAAATATCTCCCTCTGCTTGCTGCTGAGATGATATCACGGCAATTAGATAGGAAGTTACAATGTGAAAGTATGTGGTGTATAAACCAAGAACAGTGCCTTTCCAGACTCTGCCCCGTGAAAATGGACAAAATGTACAAAATGATTCTTAGATATGCACTATAAGAATTATTTCAGACTTATAATCACATACATTTTCGATTGTAGGGTAGGATAATCTTGATATAAACAGATAATTCTGGCATAACTGTAGACTCACATGCTTCTTGGCTTCACAAAGAATAAATAGTGCGATTTGTTCACTTTTAATATGTACCAAGCGCTAGGATCATCCGCAGATAATCTAAAGATGTTTCATATGTCATCCAATGGTAGATTTCATTAATAACATGTAAAAGTAACACAGTTTGTTCCTCTTTCTGCAGAAAAGTCTAGCTTTGTATCACAGGGTGACTAACCAACAAACTGGGACAAAAAATGGATGATAAATATGGGAATCAGATGCAGAACCATGACAAAAACACTGCACATTTCCATGAAATATTTTGCAACACAATGAATGGGACTGGAAAACAGAAATTGTGAAGTCTTGTGCATTACATACCACATAAGCTCATTAAATATTTCTTTAATGAGTCAACTAAGTGATTACTGTTCATTGCTAACACTGTGTCAGAGTCAGCAACGTATGCTCAAAATGAGTAAGGCAGGACTGCTGAAATGGATATTTTGGTTGCGAAGACAGAAATAAAACAAATCAAACAATCAGATAGATAATTAAGTCCTAAACTAGGAGGTGGACTAACTATAAAGCACAGGGGACAAAACCACATAGACTTGGGCTGTACCCAGCCCTGATGACCTATTTTGCTTGGCATACAATTGTTTTTAAAGATTTTAAATTAAATTCCAACATTTAAAAATTAGGAGATTTCAAGTAAAAAACAAAACAGATTTTCTCTTGAAGATCTCATGGGAGCTCTTGCAACAGCTGGCCTGCACTTTCCTTAGGGCCACATTGGGCAGCTGTTCCATTAAATGAAGTATGTGCCACAACCACTCAATGATACCAACGGCTTGGCCCCCCTCGGTCTTTGCATTTGGGATCAGTGTTCCAGAAAAGTCATGGCAAATGAGGATAAGTAGAGATCAAGATGGAAAAGGCCCCAAGGATAGGGCTTTATGGGGCCAGGCCTTGTAAACAGAGGAGGATCTGCATCTTACACGGGGCAGGGCAGTGCAGGCTGGGAGAAGCCCTGCAGGCTTGTCTGGAAGGCCCCAGGAGACTGACCCAGAGCACAGGGGAGTGCTGCGGAGTCACTGGGAAGTTTCCTCAGAGGGTTGGAGCCAAATTATGTGAAGAATTTTAAAAAACCCAGCTAAGGAGTTTGAGTATGGGGCGGTGAGCCGTGGGAAGACGTTAGAGGATCCTGAGTGAGGCAGTTACAAACCCATGGTGTTTTTCAAAGCAGGGGTTTTCAGCGTGTGTTGGGTGGATTCAGGGCGGGAAGGAGAGGAGGCGTTTTGCGGGGTGGCGACCTGGCCGGGAGTCGGAGTCGGGGCAGCCCTGCAGGCCTGAGGGGACTGCGGTGACTCGGAGAAGCGCGCGCAACGTGAAATAAGAGCTGCCAACAGACAGTAAGTAAGAGTAAGGGAAGAGACATGGGAAGCTCCGACTGCAGCATCGAGCTTTACACAGCAGCAGCCGCTGCCATTTGTGAAGCGCCTGCGGTGCGCACAGAGTCATGCGCTTTCCAGACAGGATCCTGGGAACCCTACGAAGCCGGCATGATGCTCCTCGCCGGCACCGCCACTCGGTGACTAAGGAAACTGACATCACGTGCCGGTGCGTGGGAGCTGGGACCTGAGCCGGGACTATGGGACCCTACGAGCAGGGTGGGAGAGGCTGGTGGACGGGGCACGTGAAGCTTTCTACAGACTGTGCTGGAGACGAGAGCCGTTCAGGTGGATCTCCTTCCCCGGCACTTGAAATCACAGTCCTGGGGTTCTGGTGAGAGATGAGGACCACATCTGTGCACTGAACGAGTTCGGGCAGCAGGATGCTTTGTGAGTTAGCTGTTTCTGACATTATCTGCAGAGAGGTGATTACTAAAGACATGGGGAAATGTGTTGGGGTATTAAGAATGGATTTTAATAAAATCAGCTACCAATCAATGATATGTCTAGAGAGCTGTCTGCATGTTTATGAATCTTTTACCCAAAGACCTAAGATCTACGTCATAATGGAAACAAATAAACTTGACCTTAAAAGCTCTAGGATACAGAACCCTCTTACGCAGTGGGTTCTCAATCCTCACTGACTTAAGAAGCTCTAAAAAATCCCAATGTTCAGGTCACACCCAAGACATATTACATCAGAATCTGTGGGGCGGGACGCAGGCATAAGAGTTTTATGCAGCTCTCCAGATGAATCCAATATGCAGTCAAGGTTGAGAACCATCATCCCCTACAGGAAGGGCAAATGCAACCAATGAAACATCTGGAGAACATCCAGAGACCGACACAGAGGCAATGCTTCCCCTGTATTTGAAAGGCATCATTTGCAACATGAAGGATCGTGATCTCACTCTTGGACAGCTAAGGGACGGGGCAGCATAGCACAGGGCCACTCAAGTGTGGCAGATTCAGGCTGTTGGTCCTACAGCCTGAGAAACCTGTAAGCTAGTAAACCTAGATAGCTCAGAAAGCCACCGTCATGAGTCAGCTTTCAAGAGGGTGATTATTAATAGGGAAGAGAAAAAAGAAAAACAAAAGACTGAATGAAAATCTTTCAGGACTCTAAAGTTGATTGCTTAAAAAAAAGCATATATACCATTGCTGTATAATTTGAGATGCTTAAAAGGATGTGGGAAATGCCACAATTCATTCCATCATTATCAATATGGACACCTAATATAAACTAGCTCCGATTCCATTTATGCTCTAGGTTCAATTACAGAAGAGATCCAATTACAGAAACTCTGGAGACAGAAATTGTTAGATGCAAAAATTCTTTTGCTAATAGTTCTATTATAAAAAAAATCATTTACACATTACTTCATGGTTTAAAAATTACAATAAATTATGCTGTTGGCCCTTGTCAAGTTCGTAATGCAAGTCGGGTGCCCTGCCAAGAAATTCCACGGCAAGAATGCTGTTACTTCCACTTTAGAAATAAAAAATGACCTTGGAAGATTGAACTAATAGCACTGTATGGGAACCCTAACTAAAAGTAAAGTTTTAGGATACTGCTATAGAGAGAGTAACCTTATGGTCTTAAAAAAAGGAAGTCGGGGCGCCTGGGTGGCTCAGTGGGTTAAGCCTCTGCCTTCAGCTTGGGTCGTGATCTCAGGGTCCTGGGATCAAGCCCTGGATCAGGCTCTTTGCTCAGCAGGGAGCCTGCTTCCCTTCCTCTCTCTCTCTCTCTGCCTGCCTCTCTGCCTACCTGTGATCTCTATCAAATAAATAAAATCTTCTAAAAAAAAGAAAAAAAGGAAGTCAGATACAAAATAGTCCGTGTTACATTTAGGAAGTAATCAAATAAATGGCTGACTTCATGGGTGGTCAGCATTATGTTAATTATTCGCAGGAAAATTTTTAGTAACAGATATTAGGTTTTTTCCTTTATCATTGCTAGGCAGACCTGAAGTATGATAATAGTAGGATATTGTTTCCATTTATCATTATGAAATTGTATAATCATATACAAACTAAAGAATTCTACCTGACAAAATGCTTCAGGGCATAGGAGAAATATTCTGGCATCAAATCACTAGGAAGTCTGGGTGTTTTGGATTCTAGATCTGAGATGGCTTTGGTGACTGGCCCTCACTCTGCTTTGGGTGGGATGGAGTTTGGCCTAATCCAGCATGGCTCTGGCCTCTGACTGGGGTAGCTCAGAAGCCTACTTTGGTTCACTTTCTAAAAATCGTCTCTACAACTTTTTTAAAAAATTATTATTTTTTAAAAATAATTCCCTGTTAGTGAACAAACCATCAAGCATTATAATAATTTCTGGAAGACTCGGTCTTCTGGAACATAGCTCAATAATTAAAATTAAGGGGAAAGAAACACCTCCACAATGGCTGACCCAAAGCACAATTACCAAAGTTTTTGCATTTGTGCCTTATTCTCTAAGAGTAGTGAAAGGCTCTAGGTCACTGTTTTGAGCTTGCTGATGTTTCCATTTACACACTGTTTATTTTTTTTTTTAAGCTTTTATTTATTTACTTGACAGAGAGAGAGCATGAACAGGGGGAGGGGAAGAGGAAGAGGGAGAAGCAGACTCCCCATTGAGCAAAGAGCCTGATGCGGGACTCCATCCCTGGACCCCAAGATCATGACCTGAGCTGAAAGGAGGAAATAACCAAATGAGTCACCCAGGCACCCCTCATTTACACACCATTTATTTTTTAAAAACCAACTTAATAAGCTGATTTTTTAGACCTTGCAAATCAGAAGCAATATATTAAAGGGGGAAACTGCAAGGCACACCAGTGACGGGCATTCTCTTGCAGCCTTAGGGATGGACGGACAAGGGAGCCTAACAACAACAATAAAATTTAAAAACATCCGTATATCATGGCACAGGCAGTATTTGGCCGTCTTTCAGTCTCTGCAATCACAGCTTCCCCATCTCCACCCACCCAGGGACATCCTCCATCTGCACTGTTTGCTTCCTAGTTCATCTTTGTGGGGCTGAGCAAAGAGAAGTAACACTTTTTCTAAACACAAGTGCAGTTGATCCTTGAACAACACGGTTTCAACTGCATGGCTGCACTTAGATGTGCATTTTCTTTTAATAAATACAGTACAGAAGTGTAGTATTTTCTCTTCCTTATGATTTTCTTCATAACATTTTCTCTAGCTTGCTTTATTGTAAGAATGCAGTATGAAATACATGCAACATACGAAACGTTTGTATGGACCTAACTGACTGTTCATGTGGTGGGTAAGTTTCCTGGGAACAGTCAGCTGGCAGTGGTTGAGTTTTGGAGGAGTCAGAAGTCATATGCAGGTTTTTTACCTCACGGGGGGTTGGCGCCCTTGGCCTCCGCAGTGTTCAAGGGTCAACCGCATGAAGCTACTTCAGGGACGGTGGGCAAGATGGGGGAAGTGTGCAAAGACGGGAGGAAAAGAGAGACAGAAAGACAAAAGAGCAGGAGATGAGAAAAGCAGCAGCCACGATGCTGACTTTCAGGGGAGAAAGGGAGAGAAAGAGGGCCCTACGGGGTCTCACTGTGCATATCCCATGCCTCAAGACGACTTTCAGCGAAGAACCACATGGCTCTTCAGTGCTCTCTGGTCTGTTTAACCCTGTTGCGTGTGACCTGGTGCCCGCCTAGCTTCCAGATAGTCCAGTTTTAGTCAAGCTGTAACAGCTCTGTACGATGATCCCCCAAACCTGAAACACCTTTAATGCACTGTGTATAGGAAAGCAGGGAGAAAGATCACGTATTTGTGAAAGAGTTCAGTCAATGGTGGGTTAAATTCTCTGACACTTAGTCATAGCTTTGGTTACATGGAAAATTCACATATGTGAGCACATCTCCAATAATATTAGATAAATTAAGTGTTACTGCATTTAAATTCCTAGAAATGTGGACTTACAAAAGGTCCTTAAATAAACTTCTGGGTCCCATATTTGGCATAAGAACTATATGGTGTTTGGAGAGATTTTCCCCGTCTGGCACAGCTAAGGTCAGGATTGGCATTATAACGGCCCTAGAAAAACAAACCTTCACATTCCAAAATTTTGACCAATTTTAGGTGAGCTTTCTAACAGCTGCAAAATGCAGCAAGTCAGAGTTTCCAAAGCCCCTCTCTCCACTGCACTTGAAAAAGTAAATGTGCTCAAATAAGGAAAAGTATGGAAAGTTTACCGATCCCAAGGCATTCTGAAAGATCATTCGAATTTGTTACTGTCATAATTTTCACAGTATTATGCTCATACCACTAAAAGGGATGAAATTCTAGTCACAAGAAGGAAGAATAGACCACTTTAAAACATCCAAAATGCTTTTCACAAAAAAGCTTCAGGAAAGTGGTTGAAGGAGATGCTTTCGTACTCCAAGAATCAGAAGGTCACTCCACAGGGCAAATGACTTTAGCTAGTCTTGGCCTTGTAAGATCATGTGGAATCAGTTACAATAACTTCCATTGGTATCAGGCAGTTCATCCCAATTTCAAGATCAAATAGAGCCCCTGAAATTGAATAGGCCAAAAATGTGGAGATGATTCTCCCTGTAAATTAAAACCACCACAAACGCTGCTAGCAATTTAGATATATTTGGGTTCTACATCTCTTTGGAAAATGTTGGACTCTAAATGTGCTTCCAGGATGCATTTTACTACCATCAGAGATTACTCATGTTCCTTTGTGATGCTAAATGATTAGTCACCTTTTAAAATGTTCCTATAGTCTCAAAGAATGATTAGCCAGTCCCCAGGAGCACATGTTTTTGTAGGGCTTGGAAAGGGACAGAACCTGTTAATCTACCTCTTTCTTGGGGAGGGACAAAAAAGAAAAAGAAAAGCCCCAGGAAGGACAGCCTTGACTGAAATGAGCAAAAATCCACAAGGCTTCATTCCTTTAACCACAAAGCATCAGGTAAAGGAATAACCCATTTGAACTTCATCATAGGATGTAACTAAGATAAAGACCAGACAGAATGATTAAATATTTAGGCAGGAGCTTCTGCAAATCAGGGAGAAATGACTTCCCATTTTTTGGTTATTAATGCTTGAACATTGACAAACTATACTTCTCAGGATCAGATTTCCAGAAAGAAAGAAAAAAGGGATAAATTAATACTTATCGGATGCTTGTTGTGCTGCAAGCAGCAGGCAAGCGTTCTCCCCCAAGAGTCCGTGGGAGGTGATTGCTCTTATTTCCATTTTACAGAAAATCACATTGAAGTTCAGGGAAGGAGGTCAACTGCCCAGAGACACAGACCGTTGGTAACGACTGAGGCCGCCTCCAAATTCCACTAATTTCCACTAATACATCTTGAAACTTAGCTGAAGTGTCATATATTTATTTCTTTTCATCCTGGATCATCAAAATATGTGTCCCTGCTTTGTTCCAAAGTTGACCTTCACTTCTGTCTCCAGTGTCCTGCCTTTCCATGGGTCTGTGGTTTGCTGCTTCGACAAACTAGTTTCCTTCCACCCACGTCTTCTGACCTCTGTACACACACACAGGCTCAATTTCCCTATCCTGAAACCTCTTCCTTAACCCATCTTCTCCTTCTAAATACTGTCCAAGTTTCCTTCCTTTTCATCCCCATACTTCCTAAAAAGAATATTCTACACTTCTGGCTTCTACTTTCACATCCTGTATCACTCTGCAAGTGGTCACATTCTAGTTTATAACCTCTTATCTCATAGAAACTTCTCTAGAAAAGGCCATTTATAACTTCGTGATTTTCAGATCCAGTGGCCTCTTCCCAGGACTCATCCTTCTTGAATGCTTTGAGGATTTGGCCCACTCTCTACTCCTTGAAGCCTGGCTTCCCTGAAAAGACCTTCCTGATTCTCTTCCAAAATCCACTGGCCCGCTTTGCTTGATTGGCTCCTCTTTCTCAGCCCGTCCCTGAAATACTGGAGTTCCTCATGTTACCATCCTCTGTTTTCTCTTCTTTCCATGGGCTTGTCCTCCCTGGTTCCTCCAATCTGCCCTGGGTTTCAACTGCTACCAGCATACCTATATGCTGAGCCACCAGCCTCTCCTGAGCTCCATGACTGTCTTTTCCATTTGTCTTCGGTATCTCTAGTTGGATGGTTCAGAGAGTCCTCAACAAACCATGCTCAAAACTAAACTCCTCCAACCCCTCCTTTTCAGTCTAATCTTTTTCCTTCCCTGGTAAATGGTGTTGCCATCTGCCTGGTAGTCTAGGTGTTGGGGACCTCAGAATCTGCCTTGACCTCAGAATCTTCCCTACTTGGACTCAGAGTCCTGAGTCTCTATATCCTACGTATCCTTTGAACTAATTCCTGTTTCTCCAACACTTCTAGTCCAGCCCTTCAGCAGGTCCTAGTATTAACCTGCGTTAACACAACACCTGTATTAACACAACAGCCTCCCAAGCCGTTTCTCGGACTCCATTATCTCGTCTTCTAAACCATCGTCCCTATTGCCACTGAACTGTTCCTTGGAAAACAGGATATTCTTCTGTTTGCAAAGTTTCCGTGGCTCCATATGGACGACAAACTAAGGCTTCAACGACCAAGCAGCCCTAGCCTATCTTTCCAACCTGAGCTTTGAGAACTTGCTCTTGCTCGTAGCTATTAATTGGCCCTAAACTTCTCTCACACTTCTGAGGCCGAGGTCATACCGCTCGCTCGCTGAGGACACCCTTCTTGCTCCGGCCCATCTTCGTCATCCTTCAAGGCTCCCACCGTGTCTGTTTTCTTTATCCCCAAACACCCACTGCCGATCTTGAAGGAAGAACAGTTCCCAAATCGGAGTTCCCATACCTCTCCTTACAGAACCAACCTCACGGCTTTACAGAGTCATTTGCTGACTCATTGTCCCACCATGAATCCTTCAAAGGCAGAGACTGCATTATTCATCATTGCAGCACTGGAGTCTAACTCAGTGCTTGGATCAGAGTTGAATGCTCAATAAATCTCTGTTAAAAGAACAAATTAATAGACCTTTTCCTGTTTGTGGTATTCAATTAGGCTTTAGCTTCATTAACATAGGATTTGTGAAAACAAGTCATACATCAAAGACTACAGAGCAGCCTTGAGTGATGCATAATAGCGCTTAGATTTCTATTAAAACAGTTTTAAATTCTGATAGCTATTAAAGCGTAAATAATACATAGCTAATGCTCTGTCAACGTTATAACTATTTTCTTTTTAAAAAACGTACTTCCTAAGCTGCATTTTCTATCATTTCTTCATCCATACATCCACTCACACCTTCATTCACACCAAATGTCTTTCAAAAAGATTTTGAACTTAAATATTTTAGTTTATCTGTCAACATGTTTTAGCTGCCTCTGTGTCTCTAGTCTTCCTATCTAATGTAGTTAGTCATTACTGCAGGAAAAACCTATCGAACTCCATTAAACTACTTTTAATTCTGTATTATTTCTGGAAAGTAGACATTTCTTTTTATTTGAATCTGTCTCCGAACCAAAACTTGTTTTAGTCCAAAAGCTAACATAGTATTTTGTGTCCTAATACTTTCCAGGATAGATCAGACACTACGTAACATAATGGAAAGCAAATCCTGCATCTGAGGATATCACACTGCTAACATTTATCCTCTTTTTCTGGAAAGTCATTATCTTCCTGTCCAAATGAATGGTCATGGGGACAAACCAGTTTTAAGTGCCGTAGAACATGTACCCGTGCCCACACTGATGACGTACCCAAGTGCTCCTTTAGCGTCCTTTACGAAGGATAAAACATCTGGTCTTAGGGTACGCTTCTCAGAGGACTCACTGGGCACAACAGGCGGCCTTACCTGGTGAGTTCTGGGGAGATGACACGGGGGAGCCACGTGGGGACTGACAGTAGCTGGGGTGCAGTAAGGCATGTGGAGGCACATAAGACATTATCTCTTCTTCAAATAAACTGGGGAGAGACGAGAAACAAAACACACACTTTAGCCAAAGCAATGGGGAAAAGCCTTGCTTCCAAATGAGCCAGACTGTCGATTTCTCACCCTGCGGTCCAGTGCACATCCCAAAGGGAGCACCTGTCCCTGCTCTCCTGTAGCTAATTCTTGGGATAAGCAGCCACCTGTTGTGGCTTTTGTGGAAGCTGTGGTTATGGGCCTGTTTTCCTACCAGTTTTGGACAACACGATTTCTATTTTGCCACTTTATTATTTTTTTTTTAAGATTTCACTTATTTATTTGACAGAGAGATACAGAGAGAACACACGGAGACAAAGCAGCAAGCAGAAGGAGAGAGAGAAGCAGGCTCTCTGCTGAGCTGGGAACCTGATGCGGGCTCGATCCCAGGACTCTGGGATCATGACCTGAGCCGAAGGCAGCCGCTTAACTAACTGAGCCACCCTGGGCCCATTTTGCCTCTTTAATATGTGAGCCTGGATTTACACGTTTGCTTGTTAACACAGTACCTGGGTTTTTAGCTTCAAGAATAAGATTCAAGGGGCACCTGAGTGGCTCAGTGGGTTAAAACCTCTGCCTTCGGCTCAGGTCATGATCCCAGGGTCCTGGGATCGAGTCCCGCATCGGGCTCTCTGCTTGGCGGGGAGCCTGCTTCCTCCTCTCTCTCTGCCTGCCTCTCTGCCTACTTGTGATCTCTGTGTGTCAAAGAAATAAATAAAATCTTAAAAAAAAAAAAAAAAAGAATAAGATTCAACACACAACACACAATGCCTACTAAGAATCCCTAATCCCTAATAGAACAAAGTATGTTCTTTATTTTCATTCTAAGAAATACATGACAGAGTCTCAATGTTCAAAGAGTTTAGGATTTAATTGGAGAATTAAAATCAAAATAAAGCACTTCCTAAACAACTACAGCTGCTCATAGTTAGGTCCCTTGTTTATTCTGGCTTTATAATTTTTTTCTAAATATGAGGATTTTGATCTCAGATTATTCACATTCTATCCAGTGTCTTTGCTCTTCCCCATATTGAAATTTCTCTTTCTCGGACTCTCCTAAAAGACAATAATCAGGGATGTGAGATCTTAGAATCCCAGACTTTTCATTAAATCTTATGATAAAAGTACTATTGATCACACTAAGTTCTTGACACTTGACAAGACATTTGAGGAATATTTGACAAAGCTTTGAAACAACAGTAAAGTAAGACGACTTGTGTTTTTTGTTTTTTGTTTTTTAATTAATAGGTAGAGGTAGGTTTTCCTCAAACTTGGCCAAATCTAGAAACCCGTTAGAAAACACTCAGAAAAAAGTGGCAACAGTTCATTCTTGCAGAGGTTAAGAAAAGGACCCCTTAAGGTTGTAAGCACTCAACTGAGGCAATTTTGCCTTCTCGCACACCATTTGGGGACTTTGGGGAATGTCTGAGGACATTTTTGGTTGTCATAACTGGGAGGGTCTGCCTTTGGTATCTAGTGGGTAGAAGCCATGATGCTGGTGTATCATCTCACAAGGCATAGAAGACTGAAGAGCTCCCTGTAACAAATGTGTATCCAGCCCAAAATGCCGGTACTTTTGAAGCTATCTCTTTTGACAAGTATTTAATTTTTTCCCAGCGTTGTGCTTTTGTCAACAATGGTGCAATGAAGATCCTGTATATATTTCCTTGTGCAGAGGCAAGGAGGTTTAGTATAAACACGGTATGTATCTAAAAGCAGAAGTGCTCTGTCATAACACATATGCCTTTTCATCCATACGAAATATCATCAAACTGTGCTCTGAAAAGGTTGTAGGAATTGTAATCCCAAGTACAGACAGTATGAGAGTCCCTATTTCTTATTCAATATTATCAGACTTTTTAATTTTTTAACTTTTTCCAAATCTAATATTATGAAATATTATGTCATCATTGGAAATTACATTCTATGATTGCTAGCATCTGTCCATGAGTTTACTGGCTAATCTTTTCTTTTAAATGTTGTTTTTTGGTTTTTGTTCTTTATTTTTTAAGGTTTTATTTATTTATTTGGCAAAAAGAGAGACAGAGAGCGAGCATGAGCAGGGGGAGGGGCAGAGGGAGAGGGACAAGCAGACTCCCCACTGAACAGGAAGCCCTACACGGGACTCTATCCCAGGAGCTGGGATCATGACCTGAGCCGAAGGCAGGTGCTTAACCCACTAATCCACCCACGTGCCCCAGTTTACTGACTATTCTTACTTCAATTTCTAAGAAATGCTTTTTTCTTTTACCCTTTATCCGTTTTTCTTTTGGGTTCTTTTCTTCTGAATTGATTTAAAAGCATTCTTCTCATATTCATAATATCTCCCTTTTACATGTTGTGAATATATTCTTTTAGTTTGTTACCTTTCTTTGTGCTTTTATATATGATGTCTTTCACTATATAAACTTCAAAATTCTAACAGTCAAATAAATCAATCATTTCATATATGAGCTATGAGAGAGGTAGATTTTTTACAGGAGTTCAGTTAATGAAAGAATATATGACACAGAATTAATATCAAATGTCACAATGTCATTTAAAAATCATTTCATATATGAGCTATGAGAGAGGTAGATTTTTTACAGGAGTTCAGTTAATGAAAGAATATATGACACAGAATTAATATCAAATGTCACAATGTCATTTAAAAATTCTTGAGTTTTATAATAGCTATTTTGGAGAACAATCTTACATGGGTTTATTTTGAATGGAATAATTTCCTAGAGCTGTAGCATGTCGACATTGCAGCTTGCTGATAATCAAGTCCATTTATACCAGGAGTGATTTTCCTTTTTTTAAAAATAGGGGCACCTGGGGTGCTTGGGTGGCTCAGTGGGTTAAAGCCTCTGCCTTCGGCTCGGGTCATGATCTCGAGGTTCTGGGATCGAGTCCCGTGTCAGGCTCCCTGCTTGGCGGGGAGCCTGCTTCCTCCTCTCTCTCTGCCTGCCTCTCTGCCTACTTGTGATCTCTGCCTGTCAATTAAATAAATAAAATCTTAAAAAAGAAATAGGGGCACCTGGGTGGCTCAGTCATTTAACTATCTGACTTCTGATTTTGGCTCAGGTCATGAACTCAGGGTCCTAAGATCGAGCCCCACATCAGGCTCAGAGCTCAGCACTCAGCACTCAGCACAGAGTCTGCTTGTCCCTTTCCCTCTGCTTTTCCTCCCCCCACCCCGTGCTCTCCCTCTTTCTCTTCTCTCTCATAAGTAAATAAAATCTTAAAAAAAAAAGAAAAAAAGAAAAAGGAAATAGGCAAAGTATAAAAATAGACAGAAAGTCTTTCACTATATATGCAACTAGTCCATTGCTTGAGTTTATAGTCACTGATTCAAAGACTCAAACTCCAAAGTAAAATAAAAAATAACTAAGGATATCTGATAACTAAGGACATCTGAAAATGTTTCAATAATTATTAAACATTATTTATTAAGCAACCACATGTAATACACTGTGTCCCTATGTACAATTATTAAATTTAATAAATACATCTGATCATCTAAATAAAATAAGTCTAGAACTTAATAACATCATTTGAATATAATAATTATAGAACTATTATATAATAAATGAGTTTCTCACACTTCTCCAAAGGCCAATTAACTTCAGATAATACAGTGTTTCCCCAAATTGAGGAAAATGTAGCTTTGCTCATATATATATATATATACACACATACACACACGTGTGTATCTATATACACACATATATGTATATATATGTATATACATACATATACATACTTAAAACCGGATACATATATATGTATCCGTTTTTAAGTATTTTTTTAAATGATTTTATTTATTTATTTGACAGGGAGAGAGCACAAGTAGGCAGAGAGGCAGACAGAGAGAGAGAAAGGCAGAGAGAGAGGCTCATGACCTGAGCTGAAGACAGAGGCTTTAACCCACTGAGCCACCCAGGTGCCCCAGTTTTTAAGTATTTTTAAGTTCAACCATATAACACATAGAAACTCAGGAAAACTGCAGTGTTAACAAAAGCACAAATATTCTAAGCTATACTGTAACTTAAAAGATTGAGGACAATACCATCTAAAGATTATTGAACTAAGAATAGGTGAATGATAGTCATGATTTCTATTTTATGATCATTGTGTTTTTATTAATTCCAAATGCAGAATTTTTTAGTTTAAGTAAAAACGCTTAGATTTCTAAAATTTCTAGAATTTTACAACAGAACTATTTTATTACCAACCAAACTATGGTAGAAACATCATATTACATAGTAACTAACCAACAGTCTTCCTGACCATGTAGCACACTATATTCTGTTCTTAGAACTCATTCAGTGTAACATAGTCACGGGTCACCCATTCGACTGAGAAGTAACCCTTGCTTCCCAATAGGTCTTGTTCAGGATCAGGTGAAGCAAAGTCTCTGTGGGAAGTGGTTATATATCCCTTTGAACTATGCTCCAACTATCCAGGAAAGGAACATAATTTTTTGACTTCAGTTTTACAAGTATGGCAACTATCATGCAGGCAGTTAGAAACGGTGAGGGTCAAGATCATCATGCGTACCATGAATGAGACTGTTAGCACTCTATGACCAATAAAACGGTGTGTGGTCTGTTTCAGTATGACTTTGCCTTTAATTCTTTGGAGGTTCTGGTGGTGGGTGTCCCAACTATTGGGAAGAGCAAAGCATTAACTTATTCTAGTCTCTTACATTTGAGGGATAATATTAAAAATGAAAAATCTTTTGAAAACTTGCCAGTTTCCTTTCTAAACTACTCTAAAATAAACCAAAGCTGACCTAACCATCAGGAAAGAAAATGCAACTGGTCAATTTTATGAAGGCCTATCAAGTTAGCAATGAGTACCAGTGATCAAATTTCAACTTTCTGATCTAATTTCCCAAACTTAAACTCTCAAAATCATTTTTAAAAAATCACATCAAATCAGAAAAAATAAACAAAAAAAGCACATTTGGAGGAAAGAATTTGAAAGAAAATATAAATATGACCTTTTACTCCAAAGGGGAAAGCCCTGTATATGTTTGCGTTCCATTTCGTGAGTGGGACATTCTAGCCATTGGCCTCTATTAATCTTTCCCTTCTCCAATACCACCTCATTTATCACCAGGGTAAAAAAAAAGAGAAAAAAACCAAACAGATCTCAGACTAAGAAGTGCAATCTGAAACGAACTATCACTACATCACCAGCATCCTACATCTTCCACATGAGTATTCCACAAGTCTTTAAGAATAACAGAGACATTTTTAGGCTACTAATATTAGGATAGCATTTTCTAAAACACTCCATAACATCCAATGACAGAAAACTTTCTACTTCAAAAACTGGTGTTGCATACCTCAACAACATAACAAGGTCGGCATCACTTGAAAGACGCACCAATCCTGGGGTCCCTTCAGTTCGGATAAATTGGATCTTCTCCCTATTCAAGCAAACAAACAGCTCAGAATGTATGTGCTGGACTTCTGAAACATAACATGCCTTAGACACCATTTTAAAAAACATTTAAAAACAACTCAGTCTCTGCTTTGAAGTAAAGCCTACTGTGGGCTTGTACCTAAGCAAATATTTGGGCCATTCAGGCCAATTCCCTGTTATTCCAAAAAGTGTACAGGGACAGTCATCTGTTTACCTGGGGGCACACCTCTACATCATGTGTTATAAGCGTATACCTACTTGGAGGCAGATGGGATATACTCAATACATATTCAACATAAAGGCATATGGCTCTTTGAAGTAACTCAAACCCTGAAACACCTTTAGTTACCACAGGTGGTAGAACACATAACATGTATGCCTGTGCAAAGGTATATACACTTATATGTACACATTTCAAATGTGACAATGTGAGCAATTTCTACCATTATTTTACTATAGATAGATGTAAGAACACCAGGTTTTTCTTTTTGTTTGATGAGCCATCATCATGCTGTTTTCAATTCTTTATATGAAAACAATTTTAATAAAAATTTCCCTGTTGCTTCCTCTTATTTACATGATTTTATTTCAAAGCACATCATATTCATTTTTATAAAAAAAATATAAGAACATAAACTACAGTACTGAAAGCATTTCATTTGATAGGAACATAGGAGTAAAAACAACCAATCAATTAACTCAAAGTGCTAATGACAGTATAGTCTGATTTTTGTACACTATGAAATAAAATATTAATCTTTGGTCCAAGTATTTATTTAGATTTAGTTCCTCTTGAAGATTATCTTGTTTTTCTGTTTGATATTTTCATAAAGTTCTACTGTATTTTATATTTCCAAATTCCAAATCTCTTAATTTTTACAAGCTTGAAGACAATGAGGTGTAAGACAAGGTTTAACTGTTGAGACGGAAAACCCCATAATGTACAGAGAAGTCAACGGCTTTGCTTTCAGCCACACAGCTTACAAGGAGTGATCAAGAGTTTGCCTGCTTCTGGCTAGATCCATTTTAAACAATACATTAGCATATGAAGTTTCTAATCTCTGGTATTACCAAATTTCCCTTTCCAACCTTCACTGCCAGGAGTTTCACATATGCAACCTAAGAAATGAATGTTAGACCCGAATGTAAAGAAATTGCTCAGAAGGGAAAAGCCAGTCTTTCTGCTTAGTTGTTTCAGTCTGAAAACTGGAACCAAGCGGAACATTTGCCTCAAGTGTTACAATCACATGTCTGAAGCACATGACGAAACCAGGGAGCATTATCTGGTGAGCAATTTTTTCTGGTACAAGATATGAAAGTTGGTTGAAAAAAGCTAAATTAGAGAAAAGTTATCACGGAGAAAAAATGAACAATAACTTAACGAAAGAAATCTTCTTGTAAGGGTCAGTAATAACATGCTTTGATCTTGAAGAATCACAAGCTATCTCTAACAAATACACCGTTTATCTCCGTAGCCTATCATGAAAAGGAGTCAGGCAAACAGAACAGACGAGAAGACAAACAGGGCGCGCACTCTCCTCCACTTCTCTGACTGGAGCTGGATGGGGTGAGGCGAGCGACATAAGAGATCGTACTCCGGACTGTGGCCTGTAGGCTTTCTGGGAGTCAGGAAAAGATGACAGCTTCCTGACTCACAAGAATGACAGGCTGAGGACAGGGAAGGACACCAGAGGAAATATGCCAATGGGGGAACTTTTTATCACTGTCCAGATATTAACTATATTAGGCAGTGAAAGGAACTGGTCTGATTCTTTAGGCCAGAACATACCAGCGGCAAGTGGAGGCTAGTCTTCTTCAGGCCAGCTGAGTTATTGCACCGGCGAGCTAAGGGTCATATACTTTCAGGAATAAGACACTGGAGCATGTCACCTGACGCATACTATACCACTAAGAACTCTTTATACCAACATTCATTCATCCTTTCAGCAAACATTTTCTCAGTGTCTGCTCTGTGCCGGGCACGGTATCCCACACTGGGCGTACAGTGGGGTAGAAGCCCTGGCTCCTCTCGCAAAGAGTTCACGTGCAGTGGCAAGGAGAAGGTCACTTCCAGTACTGCAGGAAAATATTCAAGCCGTTCCGTCTGTTCAGGTCTTAGACCCACTCCTACTCCATGAAGTCTTTTCACATAAAAACAGAGGGCATCGGTTTACTGACCGTCGAGAGCAGATCAAGGCGGAGGAAGAGAACATCACCAGATATCCTCAGAAATGTTGCCAATCTTTTCTAAGAAAAGCAAAACCAAACAGGAACTACTTCTTGGTTATTAGGTATTTGCCTAATAGTCCGTAGGCCAGCATTTGTCAGACTCGTGTTCCTATCTACTAGAAATCTACAGACATAGTCTCAAGTTCTCGGGGAATTTAAAAATTCTGTGTTTTCACATTGACAGTCAAAACTGCTAATACTGAAGGATATGTTAGATAATCTGAATAACATTAATGACGGACTTGCTGCCATCTGACTTCAGTTCCCATGTTCGCATTTATAAGACATTGGTGCCAAGTGATCAGAGAGAAACTTTCAAAATGTTGGTGAGCAGGCTCTGAGGTTGGCAGGGCCTTGATGCTAAGTTTGATAAGAGCAGTCCCTGTCTACCGCACACGCACCATTCTCTTACCAATTAAAAAGACAAGACTTTTCTTTTGCAGTACTGATTTGCATAATGACGATGAAGGGAGGCAAGGTCATGTATATATATTGCCATAAGGTAAGAGAAAATAAAATAAATGGACTTAAAAAGTAAATTATGCATTTATGCTAACTAAACACCAACAATGTTATGACTTATTCTAAGAACAAAAGTTTTATAACTTACAAATAGAAAAGGAGAAGAATCATCACAGGGCACATTTAATGATATATTTTTTCTTCAGTATTGCATTTGGGGTATTAAATGAAACAATGAATTAGTAGATACAAATAAAATTAGGAGTAAATTAATAGACAAAAGCAAGCTATTTGTTAAGAAAAATGATGACTGCACATTGCCACAGATGTACCATTAGATGCAAAATCAAAATCAAATACAAGTCAAACACAAGCAAAACAGAAAGTACAAATGTATCTTTCTACTGACAATGGTCTCCATATTGGTGATTTGGCTTCTGAAAAACAAAATCTCACATTAGTATCATTCAATTAAATGTTATTTTTTAAAGTTTTCCCTTAACTTACATGTCTTTTGGCTTTAAAGTTCATAAAAGCTGTGAGAAGTTTATGCATATTTTGTATCTGTGCACACTTATGTTTCATTAAAGTGATTAAAGTCAACATTATAGATCTGCAATATTTCTTTTCTTTTTAGAATGGAAAATAAGTTTTGGCTCCTAATAATTTTCCATGAGTCCACTTAGTGTCTGAAATAAACATAACAAGCTTGAGAAATATCATGAAAGACCCATATGACTCTGATTAAAGGAACATTTGAAAGTTACATCACAATATTTGTTCAAGTTTACTTTTTGTATTTATAGAGTTAGAAGGAATTAGTGGCAGTCCTCTAATTCTTAACTTTATTGCACCTTAATGTAGAAATTCTATTCAATTTTAGTGGCTTATAATGAGGATTTAGATGACATTCAAATAACCCTTTATCACTTGACCCTCTCTGCATGGGTATGTTTCTTTCTCTGAGACCTTTAGAAAACATTCCGGCACTTCCTCCACTGGGCTTTCTCACTGGGCCACTCCGTTACAACATAACTCCTTTGTAAACATGAATTTCTTGAGAGCAAAAGCCCTTCCTCCTTCAGTTTTATGTTCCCCAAGCACCTAGCTTTGTGCTATAGGTACAGCATTAGGAATGCCCAATAAAACATACCACGACACAAGATTAGTAAACGCTAAAATAAGAGTTCGCTACTAACAAATTTCTCTGCCTCCACTCAGCCTCCAGAATAAGCTACCATCTTTTTGTTGTGGCAGAGAAAAAGAATCAGAGAGCTGATAGCAGGTCATTTGCTAAAACAGACCCCCGTGAGGGGATTGCAAGGACAGGTAAAGGGACACTCTTTTAATAAGGAAACTCACAGCTGCGGCGGTGACAAGTTAAACTGTATCGCAACAACCTCAGGGAAAAGTCTCTGGCTCTCGCTGCATCTCAGACACCCATAACATTTAGATCTTTGTAACCACTTCCTCAAGTGCACAGAATTACCCCAGAAGATCAATTCTAGCAGAAGAGCATTTGAGGACAATGAACATAGTCTCAGGGCCGGAATTCCCACAGAAATACTCTCATTGAAACCAACCTACATTTTTGGTGAAGTTAAAGAAGGGCACATGATCAGAAACAATCAGAAGCAGTAAGGCCTTGAAACCACAAAACTCTCCGGATTGCAGACTGTGCACACATGGTTCCTGTAGACTCGGTTCAGTAACACCTTCAAAAATACATGTTTTAAAAAACTTCCCGAGGGCAATTTTACAGAAACCCCATGACTTCTCAACTGGTGTAAGGCTAAGATGAGAAGATTCGTGTTCATTACTCCGTTGACCATTCACGCTCTGCCGCGGTCACGAGCATGGTCTGAGCTGAAGGCCAGGGCCACGCTGTACAAAAATCAACCTTCCTTTCAACTTCCCATTTGGTTTGCAAATACAGGTCTGCTGTGGATTCTCATGGACAAATAGAAATGGAATCAAACTGGACCCCAAAATACGTCTCCCTGATGCCTGGGGGAAGATGGACTAGTAGGGAGCAGGTCTGCTGGCTAGACCTAATAATCACAGAAGAGGGATTATTCTCAACTCTTTTTTTTTTTTTTTTAAGATTTTATTTATTTACCTGACCGAGAGAGATCACAAGTAGGCAGAGAGGCAGGCAGAGAGAGAGAGAGAGGAAAGCAGGCTCCCTGCTGATCAGAGAGCCCGATGTGGGACTCGATCCCAGGACCCTGAGATCATGACCTGAGCCGAAGGCAGCGGCTTAACCCACTGAGCCACCCAGGCGCCCCTTATTCTCAACTCTTAATTCAGTTTTACGACATGTAGATCTTTGCACATAATATAGTGTTGTACAAATACCAACACCAAAAATTTTATTGAATTTGTGCTCATTATATTCACCAACAAAATATTGTTAAAGGGTTCTTTTCGTAATGAATATATTTGTCTTTGAATGAAATAATAGAACATTTTATTTTGGCTTTAATTTTAATGCCACACATACAAAAAGCTTCTTAGTATGATAACTGCCTTCCAGTGAGAGCCAGTAGGAGGATACAGTCACCCACAGGGCGACAGTACCTGCTTGAAGCAGGTAGTACCGACTCTTGGATGTTGATTTCTCGAGCTGAGGAAAGAAATCTTTTCTGAGATTTTAAAAAAGAAAAAAGAGAGGACAACTTCGTAGTATCCCCTTTACATGACAGTTAGAGGGAGCGGTGATTTAAATGCAGTGGTGAAAGCTAAAGCCATATCCCGTTGCAAAGAACCGTAGCCATCCTATGGTAAAAGAAACACAAAGCGGAGTCTCAAGGAAGAGGAAACTACATATGCATAGGAACTAAATACACAGCTGGCTTTCCTCTGGTTTAGAAGGAATCGCAAGTTAAACAGGAAAAACACAACATAAATAGATGCACCCATTTGAATCTCCCAAGGGCTAACACTTTTCCTCATTATATGGAGAGAAAAAAGAAGGGATATTTCTTTGAAGTGACTGTGCCACCGATGAGAAAGAATGCACCAGAGTGACGCTGCTGGTGAGGACCCTTGGCTCAGGAAACGAGTATCACACAGTTATCTTTGACACACAATTACTCAGTGGCTCTATTCTACGCATCAATCTTTTATCAAAGGTATCACTGAAATATGAGATTAAAAAACCCCAGCGGGCTCCCCACCCTGCCTTGGTGGGAATGCCTCTTACGATGCAGTTTTTAACCATACAAAACAGAATGTTCTCTTAGACACACAAACTTCCCCATTATGATGTGAGAAAGCAAAATGCTCAACTACCGAAAACTTTTCAGAAAACAGAAGTGCGCTGTGACACACACTCTTTGTAGAGGAACAGCATTATCTCATTGATTTATGTTCCTGCTTCCTTCTGTACTTGTCATGACAGCATATGCTCTTCATGGTCAAATTCTGTAAATGATTTTAGAAAGGATATGCCGAGAGTTATAAATAAGGTGGAATAAGATAGAAACGTATTTCAAAACTTATCAAATAATTTCTTACCAATAGATTACCGTGTGAGATCTACATTAAAAGAATGTGTTCAGCTGAAGACCCCAGGTGTCACTAACAGATAAAAACCCTTACCAATCGTTGGGAGGCTAGAGACTTTTAAGACTCTGAAAAGCAGAGGGAGACAAACCGTAAGAGACTCTTAATCTCACAGAACAAATTGAGGGTTGCTGGGGGGGTGGAGGGTCGGGAGAGGGTGGTGGGGTTATGGGCATTGGCGGGGGGGGTGTGTGCGCTGTGTAAGTGCTGCAAAGTGTGTAAACCTGGCGATTCACAGACCTATACCCCTGGGGCTAAAAATACATTATATGTTTATTTTAAAAATATATAAATAAATTTAAAAAAAAAACAGACTCTGAAAAGCAGAAGGAAAAACAAAACAAAACTGAAAGCTACCCACTGTGGCCTGCAGTTTTCCCCTCTGGTAGAATCTAAGGTTGTGTCAAATCACTGAAGAATAATGATACTGTTGGATGCCTTGTTCGGGAAGAATAAATCACCCATTATCTTCGATGGTGGAAATTTAAAGATACGTGAAATTGCTGTAAATAATAATGTGGGGTGTAGAGCAAAAGTAGAAACCTTCTTGAATTTCCTCTTTCTTGTTTTTTTTTTCTGTGTTGGGGGTGGGGTACCTTGACAGGAACAGATACTGACTACAGGTGTGTGTGCGCATGCATGTGCGTGTGTGTGTGCGTGTGCGTGTGTGTGTGTTGGGGCTAGAACTGGTGGGAAAGAGAAATAACAGAGTTCTCCTTATTTTGTGGTTAGCAAAAGAGGAGAGATTTGTTTTTGCTCTGTTTTGTTTTGCGGTCTGGAATCTCTAAGATCTCTCAGTGACAACTGAGGAGTTTATGTCTGCAATATTACTAACTGAAACTTCTTACATGAGACTCTCCAGTGGACCATGGATTACTGAGCTGATGCCATAATATACAAGTATGCAAAAAACAATTTTTATAATTTTCTTGTGATTGAGAACAGCACACTTGTAAGGTTGAGAAAAGCACTGAGACTTGAATTAGATGTTAACTAATGGAAAACGGATTTTTATGTAGCCAGTGTTTGCAGTCATACTTGAAATTACATGTAACCTTAGCCTTTAGAAACTTTAGAAGGTAATGATAATTTTAAAGCTATGAGAGACTGACAGGAGATGGGGAATGGGCAAGATGGGGAGAAGGGTTCATAACGTACCAAGTTCCAGCTATAAAATAAGTCAGTCATGGGGAATGTAATATATAGCATGGCAACTGTAGTTAGTAATACTGTACTGCATATTTGGAAGTTGCTAAGAAAGATCCTAAAAGTTCTCATCATAAGAAAAAAAAAGTCCTGTAACAGTGTCTGGTGATAGATCTTAACTAGACATACTGTGATGATCATTTCACAAATACATACAAATACTGAATCATTGTGTTATATGCCTGAAACTAACATAATGTTGTATATCAACTGTACCTCAACAAAATAAAAGATATGAGAGACTAAGAACATAATAAGAAGAATTGGTAATTTATTTTCAAATCGACAAAAACATCTCTATTTATATCTATGTATAGACTGTACGCAAAATACTATTCTTGGTATTTAAAAGCGGTAAGGAGGAGATATAATGAGTTGAATAAGATCCATATTTCTAAGGAACTTATAATCTAGTTGGAAAATAAACCATAAGGACTTGAAAAGTCAAATTATAGCACAAAAGTCATATAACCAAAATAGTATAAACAACACTGTGATACACCACATAATTAATTATCAGTTAGTGTCTAGAATAGAAATTATACCTGGATGTGTCACTGGAATTAGGTGGAGAGGTTTTAAGATACCAGATGCTTGAGTTTTCCCCCAGACCTCCTGAATTAAATAACTGGACAGGGTGGAGGAGGACAGGGTGTATAAATTCAGGTAAGGGAGAAGAGTTGGGGGGAGAGAAGACCTTACATATTACAAGCTTTATAAAGCTCCCCAGGTGATCCCAATGCAACTTTTCATACAACTAAGTAGAGTAATACTGGAGAATCACTGCTGTGGGCCAATATGGGCACCACTTGACAAACATGCTCTACCAGTAAAGGTGGCACATGAACCAACTGAGCTTTGAGTTATGTCAAATTTTCAGCAGAAACTCACATCTTTTTCCCTCTCCACTGATGCCTACAAACTTTGGTTGAGAAATATTAGGCTAGAGCTTGAGAGCAAGAGCTTACAATGCAGCTGAGAGGCTTCAAGGAGGTGAGTTTTAAAGGAAAGACCTTCTTTGTCAAATGCAAAATAGAAAAACTCGCCAAGGAACAGGAACAGCATGTATTCAGGAAAGTAAAACTGGATTTAGGTGATGCATTGAAGAACTGCTTAGAAAAGAGGGTTCACGCAGGGGAACACTGGGTGGTGAAGAGGATCAGATTCCCTCTTTGGGTTCCACTGTGTTTTTATTATGAAAATATGTGAACTCCGAGCCTAGGATTTTGTAAGTCTCAATTCAGTAAACTCTTTTACTTTTGTTCACTCGAGCTACACTCAAAAACGTTAGTGCCTTATTATTTTCATTATAATCTACACATCAAGGATGTATTCTTGGCTATGATTTCTTTTTTTTTTTTTTTCATATTTCTTCTTTAAAGAGAGTGGTTCTAGGTTCTTTAGTCAATCTTATTCAATCTTCATACTTAATAGACAAAAGCCAGGACTACAATGACCTGGTTGTTGATGACAAAGTCCTGGTGCACAAGATGCCTTTGTTCAGACTGCCAGAAAGAAAAAGTAAATTTCCAAGATGATTATCAGTGTTACTGAAGATTTAATAGCTGGGGCTTATGGAACTTGAACCAAATACCAATACTGCAGTTACCTGAGTGAATGATTCCTGGTAAGATCAGGCTGACGCTCCTGTAGAATTTCAAAGATGTTGGGTTGGCGCAGAAAAGCAACAATCTTGTCATTGTAAGCTGAAAAAAATCAGAAATTATAACAATACTTTAAAAAATCTATTAGATTTATGCACATAAATCCAAACTTAAAAGTATGGTATTTTGGGGTTAATGTTCCTTGTACTAAAAGTCATAGTTTGGGGCACTATAGATGCTTAAATTCCAATTTGTGTCTACTTGTTAAATGACTATTGGACTTAGATCTAGTAGGTGTGGCTTAAGCACTAATTAAACTCATCCAATAAATCGTATTTATTATCAAATTGCAGGATGAGATCACTAACAAGATTCTAGACATTGCTAGCTTTTAGCTACTGTTTACCAAAGGCCTCTAAGCAACTGTTAGAAATGGAAAAGTATCTTCTGATAAAGTATCAGCCATCCAGAGACGTAAAGAGGCAGAACAAGAGTTGCCAAAATACACTAGCGCTCTGAAAACTGAAAACATGGATAAAAGAAATTGAAGATGACACAAATGAATCGAAAGGTATACCATGCTCATGGATTGGTAGTCTTAACACTGTTATATGTACATACTCAACACAGAACTCTACAGATTCAACAAAATGCCTATCAAAACACCAACATTTTTTACAGAACTAGAACAATCTTAAAATTTGTATAGAACCACAAAAGACCCATAATAGCCAAAGCAATCTTGAGAAAGAACAACAAAGCTAGAGATATCACAATTCCAGACTTCAAACTAAATCACAAAGCTATGTAGTTAAAACAGTGCAATATGTGCACAAAAATAGATATACAGATCAACAGGACAGAGAGCCCAGGACATAGCCATGTTTACATGGTTACTTAATCTACAATAAAGGAGGCAAGAATGTACAATAGAGAAAAAACAGACTCTTCAATGAATGGTGCTAGGAAAACTGGGCAGCTACCTGAAAAAGAATGAAACTGGCCCACTTTCTTACACTATATACAAAAGTAAACTCAAAATTGATTAAAGAGCTAAATGTAAAACCTAAAACTATAAAACTCCTAAAAGAAAACATGGACACTAATTTTCTGGACATTGGTCTTAGCCACATTTTTCTGATATGTGTCCTCAGGATGGAAAACAAATGCAAAAACAAACTATTGGGGCTACATCAAACTAAAAAGCTTTTGCACAGCAAAGAGAACATCAACAAAATGAAAAGACAGTATACTGAGTAGAAGAACATATTTGTAAATCATATATCCAGTAAGAGATTAGTGTCTAAAATATATAAAGAACTCATTCAACTCAACAACAAAAATCAAATAATCCCAATGAAAAATGGGCAGATGACCTGAATAGATATTTTTCCAAGAAAGACAAAAAGATAGCCAACAGACACCTAAAAAGATGCTCAACATCACTAATCATCAGAGAAATCCAAATCAAAACCGCAGTGAGACATCACCTCACACCTGTTAGAATGGCTAGTGTCAAAAAGACAAGAAATAACAAGTGTTGACAAAGATGTGGAGAAAAAGGAACCCTTCTTTACTCTTGGTGAGAATGTAAATTCATGCAGCCATTATGAAAAACAGTATGGAACATTATGAAAAACAGTATCCTCAAAAATTAAAAATAGATATATCACATGCTCTAGTAATTCCACTACTAGATATTTACCCAAAGAAAACAAAAAACATTTAAAAAAATGTACACACCCCTCTGTTCATTGCACCATTCATTAATTTTATGTGGAAATAAATGCCATTAAGCCACATGTAGGCATTTACCAAACCAACTATAGCAACAGCTACAGCACAACTGGCATTATCAACTACGTATATAACATTGAAAGAAAACTGTGTCTTTGTCAAGTCTAGCTAATGTCTACAGAAATTTAAAAACAGTTCATTACAATTCATTAAGAGCTCTAACAATTAAATTTTTATCAAGAAAAATAATTTGTTTTCTTAAGATTATTCATCTTGATCATATCTGTTTCTAATCAGAAATACAGATGTATTTAAGCCACAGAACGAAATGTCTAGATTCTCAAACATCAGTGATCCTAGTTCAGGCAACACTCTTCTGTTCATAAATATGTCAAGGAATACGCCTTACTTAAACTAACAAATGATCAAACAAAAGAAATATAATGCTCTAAACATTTTCCAGTTCAAATTTCAGCTACATCATGCTGCCTATGTATACATATTTTAGTTAAATGTGAATAAAATTTAAAAAATATTATCTGCTGGGGTGAGTATGTGCTTTGGTGAGTGCTGTGAAGTGTGTAAACCTGGCGATTCACAGACCTGTACCCCTGGGGATAAAAATATATGTTTATAAAAAATAAAAAATTAAAAAAATACTATCTGCTCATAGAATCTCCCTGCAAGCTTGAAGTGTATCTAACAGTACATTTCATCATATATAAACAATGAAAACACTTAAAAATTTTTTTTTAGAAAACGCTTTTATAACTAAAATTTTGTCAGTGGGTTTTACATTCCATCCACAATCAGAGACTAGATAACTTTTGAGCACCTATTTTAAAAGATTTTAAAATTCTCTGTGCAGTATTTAATATCCTACTAGTAAATGGCATAATAAAACAGGCTACTGGACTTAGATCCAAGATTTCTTCTTATCCAGTGTTTGCCAAACTAGTTAAATAATGCCATGGGCATTACTTTATGTTTCATGTTAAAGTTTTCCTTAAAGACGTGAAAATTTTAAGGTAGAAACAGACCAATGGACAGCTACTTGAATTTAAGATGAAGCAGGGGAGCCCGCACAGCCTCCTGCCGTCCGTCTACTCCACCTGCCTGAGGGCTCCCGGTGTGAAACTGATCTACTTCAACCTCATCACGTGACTAATAACTCAAGTTGTTCTTTAGGTTCTATTTGCCCCAATTCATTTATTTTTATTTTACAATTTTGGAGTCTCTTCCTGCCTTATATTTGCTATAGATACCTAGCTCTCTACCAAAACCTTAAGAATGTGTCATCATTGCTTTCTTATTCTGAGGCTACTGTAGGTTCACACACTATTTAAGTTCGGTCCCAAGCATTAGATATATTCTAAGTATATGCTTGTCCATTGCTAATTTGAAATGACCACATAATATATTTGCCTTAATAGTTTATCTTTCTTTAAGCTCAGCTATCTAATATAATAGCTCTACAAAGAAAAGGTAGAGTAATATAAAAAATCTCATCCTACAGGATCTTATATGACATGAGTGCTTTGCGATTCAATCAGTTTCTTAGGGATAACGAAACAGTTCTCAGTACAGGGCAAAGGGGCAGCCGACAGGCCGCATGATTCACACTGACAGGAAAAGCGAAGATAAAGATTTCTAGAAAGCGATGACGTACCCACGGGAACCATGTCCTGGTACTGCGGCCTACTGACTGTATTGAACGTACTTGATGGCCTGGGAAGAACTGGTGGTCCTGTATGTCGAGAATCTTCTCCTACCTGCAAACAGAAGCATCATTTATGGTCTGCACCAAGACCCAGATGGTTTAGATCAGCACACCGAGCCTAGTTGTTCAACATTCCCGACAACGAGCGTTCAGTGTCAACTGACCAGAAACGATGCCACCTGAGGAGCCAACACAGGGCTCCCAAGAGCTCTGCTTTAGTGGCTGAACTAGGGGGACAGGTTGGGAAGTCTGTGTCCTTGAGAGGAGCTGGGGCAGTGACTACCAGGTGGTACAGACGTAGTTCATACGTTATAGTCACTGGGGGCGTAGAAGCTCAACAGCACATGTGTTCACCAGGAATAACCTCTACTTTGACAGAACCCAAACCTGCAACAATACATCGGAGAGGGAATCTCGGAAGCACCAGGACCTGGTTATTCCTTCTTCTGGCCAAGGCAGGTCCGGGAATTCCCTGCGCAGAGGAGGCCACACTGGCTTCGTGTGGGGTACTGAGGCGGTGTGTGATCTCCTCAGAAGCAATCTCACTTGCCTATTAGAGCACCCGGTACAACAGCTCTTTCTGGTTTGAACCTCCCACACCAGGGAGCTAATCGCAGCAGGTGTGAGAGAGCTAAATAGGGTTGCCCCAACCTGAATTATTTATTGTACCTATTACAGATTTAGAAACCCGTACATACAAGTCGATCAGCAAAAATGCCCTTGCACAGTCTTCTCAGCAAACTCTAGCATTGCTTTAGCGTCTGTTTTAGCACTGCCGTCCCCGTATTACAGAAGGCTTTTCAGACAACAGCAGAAAGGATGTATCAGACGTTAAGAGGGGGAAAAGGGCGAAATAACATAGTGGATTTAAAAATTGGTACTTTTAAAATAGAGCTTCTACTCCCACTCATTCAAAATTCACCACCATTTTATCACATTGTATCTGTGAGGTGTTTGGTGAGGGTTTTTCTGAAGGCCCTAAAACTAAAAATACCGTTCCCACTCCATGCTGCTTGCTTGTCCCTCAAGAATGCTCTCCCTCACTCTTCACGGTGTGGTTCAAACAGCCCCTCCTCGGCGAAGCCTTCCCTTCTGTTCAAGCTGACTTGAAATGCACCTGCTCTGAGCTCCCACAGCACCCGATACACATCGGAGAAGCAGCTGCCATTATTACCGTTTCCTAAAGTGTCTTCGTTCATGTTTTTATTCACCCGCATTACAGTCAGTTTCACGTTTGCTCCTCAGTAAGAACGAGGAGCACGTGTTACTAGTGTCCTTCACACCGGCCGCTCTGGCCGCCCTGCCGGTGTTCGCTAAGACTGACTGTTGGGTGGAGATTAATCAGCGCTTCGACCACCTGTAGTATTTGCTAAATGGGGATAAGAGACAGAAAGACTCCCGTGTGTGACTAGAAGTTTCTCGCTCTGCTTCTCTTGAATTATCGGCTTTGAAGAATAAACTCAGCTACTCTCAGAGTCTCAGAGACTCGATCCTTAACGACACTTTGTGAGCCACAGAACTTACCATTTTATACATGAACATATTCTTTCCCTCCTGTCAGTATGTGGTTATGCATCATTATTTCCCAGAACAGACAAACGTCTTCTCTTCAACACCTCACTTCCTTGAACCAGACCGTCCCACAGGGGACAAGGCCAGATAAGAGTGGGGAGCACGGCAGGCTACGCCACAAAGCACATTCTGGACCGGGCTGGGGCTGACTGCTGAGTCTTTACGGGATTACCCCGTAAAGGCTCAGTCTCCTTCAACACGAAGAGCTATCCTCACTTGAACACAAATGGGTACTTTAGGATCCCTCTACCACAACAGGCTATGAAAATAACTAGAGGGCGTAAGCAAAGGAATTGAAAGAAAAAAGAGGGTAGCTGTTAATCTTATGCAGAGTCCCTACCCAACCCAGCAGCCAGCTCCATATTGTGAAGTCAAGATAAGGCAAGTGGCTAAAGTGCACTGGCCTCGTGATAAAGCCAGGCAGGGCCCTGATGATGGTACTTATCACACACAAGGTCCAAAGGTGAGAGGTCTGTTCTGCTTTTAAGATGAATGCTGTCCGTATCATCCAGTTCACCACTAATGGTCTCCATGGCAGCAAAGTAAAGATTTATTAACTACTCATAAAACACAAATATTTCTGTGCATACCTCATCCTGCAATAGACTCATACATCACTTTTATATGAGCTTCTCAAGTATCCTCTTCTACGTCTGCACTTCCAGTCAGCAAACACACAAGCATGTAAATCATGAGGGGAAATTCCAAGAGTAGAATTTTGATGAATCAAATCCAGTTCTTTATCGCGTTCATAATTTTTCTTATGAGAGGCTACAAAATATCTGACCTGCAGTATAATACTGAAAATATAACATGCACATAGACATGGAAAAGGCATGCTGGAAAAGAATCTCAATTTTTTTTTGCTTGAGCAAAATGTATACCAAGCAATGATAAACATTCAAGGCATAAAGCCAGTATTAAAGAGAAAACAAAAGTTGACTTAGAACATTCCTTTTATTTAAGCTACCAAAGAAAAGAGAAACAGGAAGTAATTATTTCGTTTTTCTTTTCTTTTCTTTGGTTAGGCTATTCGAGAGCCCCCATGTGGTTACCATGGTCACTGCAAGCCAGCAAAGTTAGAGCGAGGTAAGGCTGTTCGTAATTCCTAATTCTGCTCATTTTCTCTGGGCCCTTAGAGTTCATGAATCAACCCTCAGGTATATGGTGACTTTAAAGAATTAGTGAGGACACCACAACCCCATAGCATTGGCTGAAGATTTTAATTCAACCCAGCAACCCCCACTTAAAAAATCTCCCTGCATGTAACTGAAATTCAGCCCACTAAATGTTACATCTTGGGCCTTCTGCAGTTTGTAGTCGTCCCGACTGGGTGTTCATGCCCTTGCAGGACAGAAGCCTCCCTCAAACTTTGTTACGATTCAGTATACTACCTGTCTGACGTATTTTTGTCCTATGTAGCTGCCCTTAGGTATGCAAAAGGGTTTACCATCATCCTCTCTGGAACATTTTGTAACATTGAGAATTTTCTCTCACCATCTTCTGAATGTAAAAAAATTCCCCACATTCTTCCATCTTTCCTCCTAAATCCATCTTTTAAACTTTGTAAATGAGGCTCTGTGTCTTTCCAGAGAAGCCTTGTGAACATTCCAACACTTTCCAGTCTCCAAATGATAATCTCTAAAGCCAACTAGGGAAACAAGACAAGGCAATACTAAAAAGCCTGCCCATTTCCACCGCGACCGCGTGCCGTGGCCTCCACGAAGCGCTTCCCCAGGCGGGGGGCGCGGGACTCACCTCGCCTGCGCTGTGGCTGCGTTGCCTCGTCAGGTGCTGCCGGTGGACCAGCGCGCTCGTGGGTCTACTGCTCTGCAGCGGGAGCCGGGGGTCGATAAAAGTGGTGGTGCGGGAGTTGTGGTCGACAAAAAACGCCTAGGAAACAATCCCCTCAGTCAGTGTCTGCTTGGGCCCCGCACTCGTTTTCACTCACCTATCACTGCACACGTTCAGGAAAAGACCGACTTTCGGGTAATGATCTTAGCTCCATTTTCTCATAGTTTTAATCTCTGGGGAGCATTACTCCTGGTTTTAGGAAATACTCAAAGAGACAGTCATCAAAGATAGGATCTTAGAAAGGAGCCGTGTGAAAGGATGGTTGGGCTTCTTTTAACTGGTGCTATTCAAGCTCTTACTGCTGTGGATGGTTATTACCAAGTTTTCATCAGCTGACACTTCAGTGTCACTGAGGTCTCCTACACGGTCAGCCCCCAGACACGTTCCCAGAGTAGTGTCTCCTCCAACTGGCCCATCGCAGCCTGATGACCCTCCTATTATTTCAGGGCTTTCTCTCACACATGTTAGGTAATAATTGTCTTCAGTTGTTCCACATCTCTACAACCTTATTCACTTAACTGGCACCTCAGTACCGAATGTTCTCTCTAAATGCTTTGATTGCATCGCTGCTCCAATCCAAAGCTTCCGCTGGATACTCACTATCTCAAAAAAAAAAACCATTCTGACCCTTTGGCAGTTTTCCGAGATCTTAAAATCTCCTGCCCATTTGCCTTTCCAGTTTAATTGGTGCTTGCACATTCCACACAAATTCTATCACCTATGATGACTTTGGGCAAGCCAAGAAGTTCTCTGAGCTGTAGATTTCTTATAAAAACACGTCTTCCTCATTCACCCCCCACCCCCGCCATACTGTGAAAGGAGGGAGGAATCACGTCTATGGTGTTTACAGCAGAATCCCCCGATGATGTGAAGTCATGAATGAGCATAAACAGTTTCCGTCGCTGCAGGAAGAACTATATATAATGCAGAAAAGCCTTTTTAAATTCTTTTTGTTTGTTTAATTTTGAAGCTCTACACCTGCTATTTATTGTTATCATTAGGAGACAAAGGTATAAGTCTTCAAAGTGAAATTCCCTCTAGGGAATAAGGAAGCCCATTATCTCAAGGACAATTAGAAAATGTGAGTTTTCCATGATCAGATAAAGTTTATTAGGCCATCAAGATAAAAGAGACTATTAGCAGAGCGGGGAGACATATTACCTATTAGTCAAGTGTCAGGGCACATGATATATGCCAATAACCTAAGCAAAAAAGAACTGACTTCTCAAACTAATGAAGCTCAGGTAACAAAGTACCTTAAAGACTAGGAAGGAAAACACCTAGACAAATCCCAGGTTTAGATGGTATATTTATGTCTATTAAAAAAAATCACCTTTCCATTATGAAACAAAATATTTCTGTATATACATACTCAGGAAACAGGCAAAACAATTTGTAGGTAAGCTCCCAAATAGGAAAAAAAAATTTTTTTTTGTAAGATAATACCTTTAAGCAGTAGATGCACTAGAAAACAAAGCAGAGAAATACACTGATTGAGAATCCTTGCCAGTCCATCCATCCTTCCTTCCTATTTGTTTAATTTAATTTATTATTTTGTTATTATTATGTTCTCTTAGCCAGCATATAGTACTGTATGCTGGCTAGTCCCTTCTTTCAATATCTGATTTCCAGATACAAAGACTGAATTAAATGGAGGTTTTGTAGGACATGACGCCGTCAGCCTCACATCCCTGGGTAATGCTCCCTTTTCCCTAACATGTCAGGTGGAACATCTCTCTTCTCTGAGCTTATTAAAAAAAAAATAAATAAAAACTCTAAAAAACAGAAAAAACCAATCATAAACTCTATAGAGGCCTAAATTGGTAGATTCTGGTCCCAAATGTGACACTGGTTCCCATTTGATTCGGGCTTCTAATACACTTATACATCATTTCTGCCATACTATTCAAAATGTCATGCAGTAGAAATTAATTTATTTTTACAAATGGGCATTTCAAAGTAATAGATATCATAATCAGCCATATATCTTTATGAAATTAAGATTAAGTTTTTATTACTAAAACAATAATATAAGCTATGTTTTTTAAGGGAAAAATACAAAGAGTACTAAAATAGAATTGCCTATTTACTCTATCTAATTTCTTAGGAATGTTTTGAAGGGATAGGTAACCATTTAGAAGTAACAATGACGCACTTGTAATTATAAGGAAAAATGGGTGTGTGCATCTAGGTCAGCTGTGATTTACATGCAGTGTCATAGTATAATTTGATGTTAAGAGGCTTGTCTAAAACCAATTCTCCAAAGAATGATACTGTAAATGCCTCGAGGGAAAGGACTCTTTCTTACCCACCCTGTTATCCCCGATAGCTTTTGGGAGTGCATCTGGGGGAAAGATGGGGCCTTAGTAAATAATGAAACTCTCAAATTCTAATATCTTGTCTAAAGTACAGAGACAACGCACAACAAACTAATCAAATAATAAAAGTCACGTTCTTTTACATAAGCATAGAAATACTTAAAGCTCTTTAAAAAAATAAATGAGGGGTGTGTGTGTGTGTGTGTGTGTGTGTGTGTGTGTGTTAGGTAAAAAGCATGGAGAGTTAAAAACTATAAAACCACAGATAGGATAGAAGTTTTTAAAACACCCCACTGTAGACATGAATTAATTACCAAGTTAAAACTTGAGAAGTGGGAGGCAAAGTAGTGGTTACATGGTTGGGATCCAAAAAGAGACAAGGCTGGTTCTGAGAGCTAGCTCCACCACTTACCAGCGACATAACCTTGAGCAAACTACTTAGCTCTTCTAAACCACAATTTCTTTTCTGTGAAATGGGGATAATAACACCAACATCAAAGGAAGATTAAATGAGACGGTTCTTATAAACTTTGTTAACATAGTGCAGGTGACCTCTTAAATGTAACTATTATTAGGATTAATAATAAGTTCTAACGTCTAGGACGTTTTTCCCAGGATCACAATGCTTCTTGCTACATTCCATATACAAGGCTCAAAAAAATGGAGAACTAGGGAAATGAGATTTCCTGAGTTCTTCATAAATGTATGTGGCCCAGATTAAGTTATGGTCAATGAGATGTAAACAGAGTGTCACACGGTACTTCTGGAAAACCTCCTTACAAGGAGATTTTTACAAGGTCAAGCCCTTCCCTGTCCTTCATATTTTCTGCTCTCTGAGATAAAGAGGAAAGTCATGGAGCTCCAGCAGCTATACAGAACCATAAGGATGAAAGCAAGCTGAGCAAAAATCAGAAGAGGCCAAGGCTCTTACACCTTAAAAGCCCCAGACTGTCTACCTCTGATTCCTTTATGTGAGTGAATAAACTCTTGTATGTCAAACTTTGTATGGGTCTCTGTCACAAGGCAGCCAGAACAAATCCTAACTGATACACTGAAGTCTCTGGGGTGCAGAAGAAACATGGCCTTTCTAAAATTCAAAGCCTAGAAGAACACATAAACCAGCAACCACCATTATAAATAAAGATTTTCATTATTTGGTAAATAATGACATCTCATTGTTGTTCACCTTCAATACAGGTGGGTAACAGTTCTGATTTAAGTGAGATGTATAGTTGGGAACGAATAAAGCTGGGATTTGAACTTATCTTTCTATCTGACTCTAAAGCCCAATGAGTAGTACCTCTTTCCCCTCGGTCTCCTTCTCATCTATCTTTTTGTTTCCATTCTGCTTTCTGCTCCCTATCTTTTGCTTTTCATGTTCCTCCCACTGCCCTCATACCTTACATTGTAGGTGATTTTAGAACGCATTTAAGTGTTTACTGAATTAAGCTGGCAATAAGAGCCACTCACAGTGCTGGGCCTTAACACTGTTTCACCACTGAAAAGGCTGCGACTAATGCCAGACAGCAAACTTTAATACTCTCCACAGTTAGCATCGCTGGCCAGGTGCAGGCATGGCTGTGGGTGGGGAATAGGTGCTATCTGTATCCCACAAAGGGTTCAATTTCAGAGTCAAATAGAATGTGCATATTGTTGAAACATATTTTTTAAGTCTGCCAAGTACTTTGGGAGAAAGGTCTTGATTAAGACCTCTATCAAAATCCTATCACTAGAACACTAACAGAATGTAGTGCAAAGAAACAATTACTTGGCATGCATTTTGCCTTTGCCCCACCCACTGTGTGACCATGGACAGGTTTCCTTGGTACTTTGCTTTATCCCCATAAAGGGGACCACTCAGGTCACAGTTGAGTTGTGAAAAATGTATCCTACTTTAAAGTAGAGAGAAAAGCATAGAAAAACTACTGTGCAAAATTTAGGTTTGCCATTTCTATTTGTGACACACAAATCAATTATCTCAGAAAAGTGGATCACTTTCCCACAGGATATCCTAAGTAGTTCAAGCCAGTAATGCAGTTGACCTAGTACTTTTTTTTTTTTTTAATGTGGGTCATTTTTTTATGTCACCATCTTAAATAACTTGCCTTTATTTATGGAAGCACTTAACACATATTAGTAAATTCTGTGTGGGTAAATAGCATGTTGAGAATGTAGACTATAGGAAAAAAAAAATCAATTGTATCAAAAAATGGGTCTTTTTCAGATTAGCCATAGCAACGCAAATTTTGACCAACATAGATTCCCTCCTGTTAAGCTTATTAAGGAAATTGACTCAAGCTTCACAGTGCTGGACCAAGTAAGACTAACAATACAGTCAAAAACTGAAAGGAATGCAAATACACAAACTCAAATCTCATTTGAAAAACTTCTTCTCTTTCATTGCTTCAGGGCATGGTCGAGTCAGGAAATATGGGCTGGATGGAGCCAAGTGGTATTTTAGTGAGGCCAAACAAAATATGCTTCTCTCTTTACACAATTCTTTTTTATTTTTTTAAGCTTCTATTATTTTAAGAAAAGAAAAAGCCATCAGTATTTGAGAAGAAATACCAACCTCAGGCTCAACAAATCTAAGTCACAGAAGTTTGAAATTGTTTCCAGTTAACATTCTGCCAAACCAGGAATCCATATTAAAAGACCATGTAAACAAAATAAAACAAGCACTTCTAACTATGCTACACAAAGAAGATCAGATCTTCTATCTTCTTCCAAAGAGCTATGGAAAAAGCAGGCAGTTCAAGATGGTGTCACAGGAAGACCCTGAACTCACCTCCTCCCATAGACACAACAAATCTTCAGCTACATATGAAACAATTCCTTCTGAAAAGAACTTGAGAACTAGCTGAACAGCTCTTCCACAACAAAGAATTCCACCCCCAGTGTAGCAAACACTGAGTGGGGGTTCACAATGGAACTCCTTGATGAGGTGTTTTTGACTGACATCAGGTACCCCAGCCCTTGGAACCTGCACTAGACAGACAAGCTCCCAAAACATCTGGCTTGGAAAACCAACAAGACATATCCAGAGGAACCATAGGGCTGTAGGGAACCGAGATTCTGCTCTTAAAGGGCTTGTGTGCAGGCTCACTTGCCCTGGGATCCAGCACAAAAACAGCAGTTTGAAAAGAGCCTAGATCATATGTGAAGAAATTCATTTATTAATCTCAGAGCATTTGCCAGAGGGCAAAAGCCTATTGGGACTTTCTCTAGGAATGGAGGTACTCATGGATGCCATTTTTGCACTCTCACTTTGACTTATTAGGGCCAACCCTCCACCCTCACCCTGCCTTATTCCCTCACACTGCTACAGCTACAGGCCAGAGGCAGCAGGTGAGCACCCCATCCCCCTCACTGCTTTTGCAGGCCTGTCTGCTTTCCAGCTTCCCCCACAGCTTTCCAAAGCCAGTGGGTGCAGGCAGCCCACAGAGGGGGTAGCCACTGTGTACTTGGCTCTGGTGACCAGGGGAGATTGCATTTCTGGACCCCATGGAGCTGAAACTAACAGAGAGGCAACCTGAAGCACAATCAAGAACTAGGGCAAGTTTAAATAATAAGGTTAATTGACCACACAGGGACACCCCTTTAAGACTGGGAGAGACAACTCTTTTGCCTAACATATGGAAACAGAGAGTCAAGCAAAATGAAGAAACAGAAGAATATGTTCCAACTGAAAAAACATGATAAAATTCCAGAAAAACACATTAAAGAAATGAAGATAAGTAATTTACCTGACAAAGAGTTCAAAGTAGGGTCAAAAGATGCTCACCGAACTTAGGAAAATGGATGAACACCGAGAAAACTTCAACAAAGAGACAGAAAATAAGAAAATACCAAAGAGCAGTCACAGAGCTGAAGAATACAATAACTGAACAATAGCTGAATACAACAGCTGATAATACATTAGAAGGGTTCAACAGCAGACTAGATGAGGCAGAAGAATCAGTGATTCAGAAGACAGGGTAGTGGGACAAACTCAAATGGAGCAGCAAAAAGAAAACAAAATGCTTATAAGTGAAGATAGCTTAAAAGTCCTTTGGAACAACATCAAGCAAAATAACATTTGCATTTTAGGGGATACCAGAAAGAGAAAAGAAAAATAAAGGGGCTGAAAACCCATTTGAAGAAAGAGTGGCTGAAAATTTCCCTAACCCAGGGAAGAAAGCAGACATCCCAACCCGGGAAGTACAGAGAATGCCAAATAAGAGAAACCCAAAAGACCCACACTAAGACACATTATAATTTATAAGTCAAAATTTAAAGAAAAGAGTCTTAAAAGTAGCAAGAGAAAAGCAACATATTACACAAAAGGGAACCCCCATAAGACAATCAGCAGATTTTTGAGGAGAAAACTTGCAGGTTGATAGGAAGTGATATGATGTATTTATAATGCTGAAAGGAAAAGGCTGTTATATATGAGCCTTACTATAACCACAAAGTAAAAACCTATAGTAGATATGCAAAAGATCATGAGAAAGGTATCTAAGCATTGTACTACAGAAAACATTCAAACCACACAGAAGAAAGAAGAAAATGGTAGAAACAGAAAGGAACTACAAAAAGCCAGAAAATAAACAAAATGGCAATAAGTACATATCTACCAGTAATTACTTTAAATGTAAATGTACTAAATTCTCTAATCAGAAGACACAGAATGACTGAATGGATAAAGACACAAGACCTATCTATATATTGTCTACAAAGGACTCACCTTAGATATAAGGGCATACTCAGACTGAAAGTGAAGGGATGAAAAAAGATACAAACAAACCAAAAGAAAGCTGAAGTAGCTATATTTTACATTGAACAAAACAGACTTCAAAACAAAAATTGTAATAAAAAACAAAGATGGACATTACACAATGACAGACGGGTTTATCCAAGAAGATATAACATTTGTAAATACCAACATAGGTGTACCTAAAACAAATGTTAATAGACCTAAAGGGAGAAACTGACAGCAATACAGTACTACTAGGAGGCTTTAATACCTGAGTTACATCAATGGGTAGATCATCCAGAAAGAAAATTGATAAGGAAATATTGGCCTTAAATGACACAATAGACAATATGAACATAACAGATGTGCATATAAAATTCTATCCCAAAGTAGCATAATACACAGTCTTCTCAAGTGCGCAAGGAATAATCTCCAGGCTAAATCATATGTTAGGCCACAAAACAATTTTCAGTAAATTTAAGAAGACTGAAATCATATCAAGCATCAATAGTATGAAGCTAGATGTCAATTACAAGAAAAATGGGAAAATCACAAATATGTAGAGATTAAACAGCATGCTACTTAACAACCAACGGGTCAATGAAGAAATCAAAGGGAAAATTTAAAAATGTCTCTAGACAAATGAAACCAGAAATAGAACATAAAAAAATCTATGAGGGCAGCAAAACCAGTTCTAACAGTGAAGTTTATAGCAATACAGGCCTACCCTGTGACACAAGAAAAAACCTTAAATAAGATATATATATATATGCAGATAGATAGATATAAATATAGATAGATATAAATATGGATATATAAACCTAAAAGAACCAGAAAAAGAACCAACTTCAAAGTTAATAGAAGGAAGGAAATAATAGGGATAAGAGAGGACATCAATGAAATAGAGACTAAAAACAATAGAAAAGATCAATGAAACTAAGAGCTGGTTGTTTGAAAAGAGAAACAAAACTGACGAATTGTTAGGTAGATAGACTAAGAAAAACAGGGAGGGGGCTCAAATAAATTAAATCAGAAATGAAAGAGAAGAAATTACAACTACTACCAAAGAACTACAAAAGAATTATGAGAGATAATTATACACCAACAAATAGGAAAAAAACAAAAAGAAAAACCTAGGAGAAATGGATAGATTTCTAGGAAAATACAATTTTCCAAGACTGAATCACGAAGAAATAGAAAATAGGACTGGACTGATTATTGGTAATAACATTGAATCAATTATCAAAAAACCTCCAACAAACAAGAATCTAAGACCACATGGCTTCACCAGTAAATTCTTCCAAAACATTTAAATAATATTTAATACTATTCTTCTCAAACTCATCCAAAAAATTGAAAAGAAGGGAGTACTACCAAATTCATTTTGCAAGGCCAGCATTACCCAATATACAAACCAGATAAAAATACCACACAAAGAAAGAAAGTTACAGACCACTATCCCTGATGTACACAGATATAAAAATCTTCAACAATATATTAGCGAACCAAATTCAACAACACATCAAAAGAATCATATACCATGATCAAGGGAGATTTATTCCAAGGATGCAAGAATGGAAAAATCTGCAAAATCAATGTGATATGCCATCGTAACAGAATGAAGGATAAAAATCCACGTGATCTAGCAGTTCCACTTCTATCTATCCAACGAAAAAGAAAACACTAATTCAAAAAGATATATGCATCACCATGATCATTGTACCATTATTTACAATAGCCAAATATGGAAACAACCTACCTGTCCACTGACGGACGAACACACAAAGAAGATGTGGCATAGATCATACAACGGAATACTATTCAGCCAGAAGAAAAGAATGAAATCTTGCCATTTGTGGCAACAAGAATGGACCAACATTATGTTAAGTGAAATATGTCAGATAGAGAAAGATAAATACTGTGTGATTTCACTTATACATGGAAAAAAAACAAACAAAACAAAATTTATAGATAACAGAATAGATTAGTGGTTGCTAGAGCAGGCATAAAGGGTGTAAAAATGGGTGAAGGAGTTCAAGAGTTACAAACTTCCGGTTATAAAATATGTGCCATGGGATAAAATGTACAGCGACTACAGACAAGCATGTTGTATTACAGATTTGACAGTTGTTAAGAAAATAAATCTTAAAAGTTCTCATCACCAAAAAACGTCTGTAACTTTGGTGATAGCTGGTAACTACACTTACTATGGTGATCATTCTGCAATGTATACAAAGGTGAATCATTATGTTATATACCTGAAACTGACATCATGTTGTATGTCAATTACACTTCAAATTAAAAGAAAGGAGAGCTATGGAAACAAAAGAAGAACAATTTATAAGTTAAAAGCACTACATATTGAATCTGTTCTTACTTCTGGCTTCTCTACAAAGTCTTAGAAATGCTAATATATATATATAAACATATATATAATATATATTTATATTCATATAAATATATATATTTATATTTATATATTTTATATATATATTTATATATATTTATATAAATATAAATATATATATATATATATATTTGTTCACACAGTCCCTCCATTCCAAAATACAAATCACTTCTCAGCTCCTGGCTCCCTCTCTAGTACTTCTCCAATTATTAGGAATAAACACATTGTTATTTTCTCTATATTAGATCCCCACAGAACCCTTAGTGACTGCAGAAATAAAAAAGCTAAATGATACAGTTTATTATAAGTAAAAAATAGTCATGCTAATGTTTTCCACCACTTGGTTCAATTGGAGGGAGTATTCCCAAACATTCCATGACATCTGTATCAGTCACAAAATGTTAAAGCAGGTTATATTGTTCAACAACTATGATCAGAGACTTAAAGTTTCGAGGAGACAAAACAGGAGTATGTGGTGTTCAGGCTAGAATTCTGGAAACAGCTGGTCAGTTAGCAGATGTGGATAAGTCCAATATTCCCAACAATTTAAATATAAAATGTGAGCAAAAAGATATTTTATATGTTGGGAGTGGTAGTATTTAGGTGTTGGAAATATAGTAGAAGGGTCAGTGATATGCTGGTGATGGCGTCTATCAGCTCGTGAGAGCTGACTGTGAGATTTTAAGGGAATATGCTGACAGCCTGCAATGGGCTATGGTGGGAGAATTCACCCCATAGAAAGTGGCAAATGCTACAATCAGCTTCCCTCCACACTTCCCCTGGAGAGCCGGTTTTTTAAAATTTACAATAGAAGACTGAGGACAGTGTTATCCAAATCAGCCCATTTTAGGTAAAGTAGAAAGTCGCTGCCATGAAATTTTAAAATAGCATATTATATTTCATAAAAAAGATCCAGTACAGGTCGTGAAGACAACTATTTAAAAATAAGAGACAAAGGCCATCTCCATATTTGGGTAGTTCCTTCAAGATTCCATGAGCCTAGCATGTCACTCAGAAATGCGCTCCCAAACCAATCTGTGCTGTCTTCTCTCTTTCCAAAAGACGCGCTGTCCCAGAAGTAGTCTTTCCTGTTGTGTCCTACATGTACTGACAGGAGTTAGTATTTAATCTAACACCTTTTTACCCTGTTAAAAATCAGAAAGAGATCATTGAAAATCCACATGCTATTTACAGGTTTAGAATTTAATTCCATCTCCACCTGGATTGCTGCAATAAGACTTCAGCTTATTAAAACAGGCAGCCACCGCAAAGAGATACTGTTTCAAAGCAATTAAAGAGATGTGCCACAAAACTAACAAACGTATTTATCGAACTAACAAAAAGCATGTTTTTCAAAGCGTAGAGCTTATCCTAAGATATTTTAGGGATTCACTTGAGACTTCCAAATACTAAGTTGCATTTTACTCATTGAAATGAACCTGACCCCATAAATTGTAGCTATCAGCTTCATGTGGGATACAACCAAAATCTGTCATCACTGGGTCAACTTCTGCAGCCACATCAGCTATTACGGTCTTATACAATGAGAATCCTTCAGTAGGCTCACACTGTGATAAATTTCACTACAAAAATATTTGTTCTCTTCTCAAAATCTATCCTCATAACCATAACTGCTACTTGCCATGGTCATCTAAGTTGGGTATTTGGACCATTCTGCTATTCAAACCCCCAATCTGATATCCAAAGTCATAAAACTCTATGGTTACCGAGTTTGGATATAGAAATGGATGTCAATTTAGATAGGATATAGATCATAAGATTTTTGTAGGGAAAAACACAAGAAACTATGGGAGAAGATATTTCACTTTAAATAAAAAGATGATTCGCATTTTTATTTTTAAAAATGAAGTTATGATATTATTACTTTTACAGTTCCAAGTTTCTTAGTACAATTTAGTCCCATGTAGAATGAGCAGGAAAAAACACTGGTTTTACTGCTTGAGAGTACAAAACAAAGAGGCAAGGGGGGAAAAGCTATTTCATATTGAACATCTGGAAGGGGGAGCAAAAACTAACATTCTTTTCTAAAAATTAAACCAAATGATAAGCTCATGTAATAAGCTTTATAGTATTTTTCTAATTATCCAAGCCCTTTTGCATCATTCTCTCTGTTACCCTTAACCCTCTGCAATAGAGTTTCTACTGATAATACTCCACTGACATGAGTCTCTGATGGCTCATTTCATATGTCAGTTCTACTGGGCCACCAGGAACCCAGACATTTGGCCGGACATTGTGGCTGATCTGTGAGTGTGTTTCTGGATGATTAACATTTGAATCAGTAGACAGAGTAAAGCAGATGGTCCTCCCTAATGTGGTCAGGCCTCATCCAATCAACGGAAGAGCTCCTTAGAACAAAAACGTGAGAAGAGGTGAGTCCGTCTGCCCAACTGAACTGGGATACTGGTGTTTTCTGGCTTTCAGACTCAGACTGAAACATAAGCTCTTCTTGGGTCTTGAGCCTGCTGGGCTTTGGATTGGAACTTACACCATTAGCTCTCATGTGTGTTTCTATCTCTCTCTCTCTCTCACACACACAGAGAGAGAGAGAGAGAGAAAGAAAACTTAGCTTATATAGAGTCTCTTAAAATTTGCCCATTACTTCTTCATAGGAATCAAACACACCTGCCTGGTGTATTCCTATCTCCATGATTTCACTTTCAGTGTTTTTCCTCCCCATCCCCTATCTTCTCTTCTCTACAATCTCCTTTTATCAAAATCATACTCATTAGTCAAGGTTCCGTTGTAATGCGACTTTTGCTAGGAAACTTCCCAGGTATCCCACACCAGAAAGAGGTCATCCTGTGCCGGACCACTGCAGACGCTATTCTAGACCACATGCATGTTCTTTTATAGTCCAAATGAGAAGCATTGGGGGTAAAGAGTCTGAGGGAGGAATGTCTAGTGGCTTTACACAGAAGGTGTGCGATTCTGTGCAAAGGGATCTGATTTCAGTTCCAGTTCTACTTATCTCGCTGAGAATGCTTTTCAACCTTACTTTCATGACCACGGCTGATGGAGAATGTAACCACCATAGTAAAGGCAACTGATCCAGCAAGCGAACAAATCCACCAGATGACTGCAATAACCATGGCAGAAAAATAGATGGCTCCGGGTTCTTGCACAGTTTTAAGGCGAGAGCAAACACCTGGGGGCAGACTACCCTTCAGTGTCATGAACAACATGGACAACAAAGAGCAACAGCAAAAGGATCCCCACTTTGAAGAAACCATTCTTTAACTGCGGTTAAAGGAGATCAGCAGCACGATAAGGGGAGGAATGGGACATGGACTAATCTGACAGTATATCTTTTATAAAGCCAGCGCACGCTTCCTATTAAAGATATGGCCATTAACAACAAATCTTTATCTTTTTCATAAAACTCTAAATTGATGAAACTCTTAGTTATTGTACTATACAGACCTTTGCTCTAACCTAACCATTCAAATCCAGATTTTGGCAAGGTGGGCAGCAATAACTAGGTAGCAGCACTCCTGGCGAAAAATAAAGTAAAAAGGGTCATTCTATTGTAGATATCTGTATATTCCATACCTTTGTTTTCTCCAAATTAAATCACAAATCTCTAGAGGTTTGTAATCATACAGCTTTTATCTTCTATACTGTAAGTTGAGGAATATTAAATCAATGACTGATTATTATAATCTTAAATGTTTTTCTTCCATTTGTAATCCTACCGTTATCTAAATTGATGCTAACCACAGCCCCAGGAGCTGGAAAGGTCAGGTTACTAACCCTCACTTCAGAGAAAACTGAGGTTCACAGAGGTCAGATTGGATCTGGAGGATCCAGAAATCCTGACCCCACTGTAGCATAATATTCTCATATCTTTCAAATTAACAATGGGAAGAAAGAAAGAGAGAAAGTAAGAGTGAGAGAGAGAGAGGAAGGCAGGAAGAGGGGGAGGCAAGAAAAAGAAAGGAAGAAAGAAAGAGAGAAAGGAAGAAAGAGGGAAATGTTCCTAGGTCAGATAAATTTGGTTTTCCTTCTTAAAGTGCATATTTCTCTTCCACATATATTATCCCCATGAGTACACCCTAATGATCAAACCTAGCCAAGAACCAGAAGCATTTTAAATAAGTCACATTTTAATACTACTGATGCACATTTCTTGTAAAAATATAAAACGTTTATATTAACACTGTATCCAGATCCCAAATTATCCTTGCTTCTCACACTCCTGAGAGTATACAAAAATTTTAAACTAAAAAAAAAAAAATTAAACTTATTACAATAAAAAGAAAGCAGAACTTTTTTTGTACTGGCCCACTTTCTTTGCTTACGTTTCATTTCAAAATGAGTCAAGTCAAAATGTGTCCTATATGTTAGGTGAAAATCCTAGGCCTTAAGTCCAACAAATAAACCCAGAGGTTGGTCACACTTTCATAAGGACGATCCTGCATAAAACTTGGCTTAGTTCTGAATCCCACCATTACAGAATCAAAAGAATTAAGGAAATCGAGTAATGGAACAAAATACTGATTAAAATAACTATAGAATTTTGAACAAGAGACCCTTCCAAATGTAATTAGCAGAAAGAAGTACATTACATAATTGATGTCAAATCCAGTCTCAAACCATATCATCTAAACTTCAAAACTGAAGAATCAAGGATTTATAGAATCCATCAGCTGAAAAGGAAATCTTGACCTGTCTCTAACTAACCTATTAATTTTTAAAATAGCTTTCCATATATTATGAAATATAATTCAGATACATATGATTAATTCATCCATTTGAAGTATATTACTCACTGTTTCTTAGTATATATACTTGGTTGTACAACCATCACCATAATCTTAGAACATTTTCTCCCCACAAAAGAACCCCAAATGCCCATCAGCATTTGCTCCCCATCCCACCTCCAACCCAAGGAAACAAACCACCAATCCACTCTCTATCACTCTAGATTTGCCTACTGTGATCATTTCATACAAACAGAATCATACAGTATGTGATCTTTTGTGCTTAGTTTCTTTCATTTAGCAAACATTTTCAAGGTTCATCCTTGTTGAATCAGTCCTTCATTCCTTTGTATTGCAAATAATATCCCATTGTATGGACCTAGCACATAGTTTATCCATTTATCAGTTGATGGACATTTGGGTTGTTTCTACCCTTTGACTATTACAAATAATGCTACTATGAAACATTTGTGTGCAACTTTTTTCTTTTTTTAAGATTTATTTATTTGGACACAGAGAGACACAGTGAGAGAGGGAGCACAAGCAGGGGGAGTGGGAGAGGGAGAAGCAGGCTTCCCATGGAGGAGGAAGCCCTATGTGGGGCTGGATCCTGAGACGCTGGGATCATGACCTGAGCTGAAGGCGGTCACCCAACAGCTGAGCCATCCAGGCGCCCCTATGTGCAAGTTTTGAGAGGAAATGTATTTTCTTTTCTCTCGGTACATAGAGAGTTGTGCAATTACTGGATTGTGGGGCAACTGTGCAGGACACTTCTTTAGAAACTGTCAAATTGTTTTCCAAAGCGGCTCTATGTATCCACCAGCAGTGTAGAAGGGTTCCAATTCTCCACATCCTTGCCAACGTTTATTATTTTCTAGATTTTTTTAATGGCCAATGAAATAGGTCTATAGTGGTTTCATTGTAGTTTTGATTTTCACTTTCCTAACAACTAAGGATATCAATGAAAAAAAATAGTCCGCAACAAATGGTGCAAAGACCTGGATGTCCACAGGCAAAAAAATGAAAATGGATCCTCTACTGCACGCCATACAAAAAACAAAACAACAACAACAACAAAAAACCTCAAAATGGATCCTAGATCTAAATGTAAGAACTAAAACTGTAAAACTCTTAGAAGAAAACACAGGAGCTGATTGTTGTGATCTGAGGTTAGGTAACGTTTTCTTAGATATGACACCAAAAGCATAAAGCAACAACAACAAAAAATACAAACAAACGGCTATATCAAAATTGAAATTCTGCGCTGTAAACAATATTATCAAGACAACTCATAGAACAGGAAAAATATTTGCAAAGCATATATCTTATAAGGCATTAGTATTCAAAATATGTGGTTCAAAGATCTCTCAGAATTCAATAATACAAAGACAAATAAGCCAATTAAAAAATAGGCAAAGAATTTGAATACAGGTTTTTCCAAAGAAGATATACAAATAACCAGTGAGCACATGAAAAGATGATCAACCCAGTCATATGCAGAGGTAAGGAAACTCAGATCCAGGAAATCTAAATGACATATTTCAAGCTAGTCAGGTGGTTAGTGGCTAGTGAGGGCTAGACTAATCTTGAACAGAAAAATCATTACAGGTCTTAGATATAGAAATACATGGTTTGTATCCAAGAGTTTACTTGCACACTTAATCTCTTTGAGCCTGTTTCTTCATCTATAGTAAAACCCATTCCACAGGGTTATTGTGTAAGTTAAATGACCTAATAAAATATTCCTCACCTAGAGCTTGGCATCTAATCAGCCATTATTATTATTATATTTCAATATTCTATGTACCCATAGCATAAGACCTCTATGGTATTTAAGCATGAAGCCATGTATATGTGTCTCTGGGGGTGTGTCCTCTGCTAGATCCCCTGGGATCTAATTAAGACATACATATATGTCTCAGTCTTGAAGAATACTAGTAACCCCAGCACCTGGCCTGGGACTCTTCCTCCATGGGGTGACAAAGACAATTCCTCCCAGTAGAGAACAGTGGTAAAGTCACACTGATAACATTCAAATCCTGGATTCCTCACTTGCTTGCACACATTATTTAACATCTCTAAATTTCAGTAAAGTATGGATAATTATAATAATACCCACCTCATAAATTGTCAGGAAGTGTAAATAAGATAATCCATGGGAAAGTACCTTGTACAGTGCCTGGCATATGGTATGAGGTTTAAAAATGCAGGTATCATCATTATCTTATCTAGAAAGCCTGATATTGTTCTTATTCTTTAATTAATAGTTAACTAGAAATATTTTATTTCTATTCTTTTATGTGAGCCATGGACCTAGTTCACCCTAGAAATTCCGAAAAGAGCATACCAGATCTAGAATTCTGTGAAATTTCACCCAATTTAAATCCCCTGGCCTTAAGTAATTAGAAAATAAGTCTCTCCCAAAATTAATGACTGTCAAAGTGCAATACAATCTCCACCACCTTGTTTAAACAATATTGTGAAAGATCCAAGGCAACATATGCATTAAGGGACGGCAAATGAAGCAAATCTAGGAGCTTTTTCTGGTGAAAGCATAGGAGGAGGAAAGAGTGGGGAGGGAGTCTTCATCGGTGCAAAGCAGAGATTACTAATAACTGGGAAACTCCAGGTGACACGTTTCCTTCATGTATCAAACTTGTTTTGAGAACCTGGCATGTGAAAGGCACTGGGGTAGAAGAGGGGGTAATTAAAAATATGGGGATCATCATCATCAAAATGAGGATCATCTGCTTGGGAAAATAAAACATGCTAATGACTATAGCACGAGACCGATGTGGATAGACATCACGAGAACACCACAAGGGAAAATTACGAGGGGATTCAAGGGAGGACTGATTACTTCTGCCCAGATTGCTAACAGCAACTCACACTACATGCTGCCCTTCAATGATGCATCTGAAAGCCCCCCCTCTCCTTGACCATGGTAGGAAATCCTACCAGGGGCTCCCTTGGCACCTTCTACTACCTTCGTCAGATCAGTAGACATCCATCCACCCCACTCACTGCTGAAAGGCCGGATGAGACCACAGACTCTAGACCTGGACTGCCTGGGTTCAAATCCAATTCCATCACTTTCTAATGGTGGGACCTTGGTCAGTTCACTCAACCATGCTCTGCCTTAGTTTCCGTCTCTTTAAAATGTGGATAAAAACAGCAGGTATCTGCAAGGCTGCTGTGAGCATGAAAGGGAGTAATCTAAGTGTTTATCTACCGAACAGTCAATGCTACACACTACCTAACGTCACATGGAGTGTTAGCTTTTATCAATATCACTGTGGCATGCACATCTGAGGCATTCAGAAGTATGTGGAAGTGTGCTGAATGACTAAATAAATGAAAGCAGGAAAGGAAAAAGGCCGTCCTTGAGAAGACCGGACTGCAGAAGTCCGAAGAGCTAAATTTGAGAATGTTCCCCTTGAGAAGCATTTCCTTTCACGAAACTAAGGACGTGGATATCTTGTTCTGTGTCAATTCTAAATATCAGTCATCACTGTGGGAAAATAACTTTGCCGTATTTAATAGCTTTTGATGTTATATTAAGTGGGGAAAAAGTTTACACCCTTTAAATGTTCTGGAAATGAAGCAATTCGTTTAAAAGGGGAGCTAACATGTCAAGACTGGAAGAAAACCTATCAACCTTGGAGGATAAGCACGACGATTTCCAAACGGCAGTGGAAAGCAGCGCAGCCCAGGAAAGACCAGCGCAAGCCTCTCCCAATGCTCCTTTAAACTGTTTTAGTTCCCTGGAAGCCAGACATTTGTAAAGGAAGGATAGGGGTGGGGGGAATCACAGGGAGATGTACCTGCTCCAGTTAAGATGTCCAGCTTAGCTAAAAACCTTATTCAAGTCCTAATGCACAAAGTAAAGAGATTAGACGAATGTGGTAAGTTTTCAAGCGTCTGATAATCCATTCTGCCCACAAGGCTGGGGGGTCCTTCTCTATCTTTCATGCCAAACAGCACCTGTAGCCACAGCTACAGGCTGAGCCTGGGTGGCTCAGTCATTAAGTGTCTGCCTTACGCTCAGGTCATGATCCCAGAGTCCTGGGATCGAGCCCTGCATCAGGCTCTCTGCTCAGTAGGAAGCCTGTTTTTCCCTCTCCCACTCCCGCCGCTTGGGTTCCCTCTCTCGCTGTCTCTCTCTACCAAATAAATACGTAAAATCTTTTTAAAAAACATCACAAAACAAAAACAAATGCAAAGTTACCAGCAGGCTATGAGGTCAACTACCTACCAGCCCACTCTCAAGGTTCTTTACAATACCTACAACTTCAGGCACTGAAACCCCCAAATAAGTCTGAAAGCCTCAGCAAGTAAAATGGACAGTTGTGTTGCACTCAGAGCGGAGATATGTTTACCTCAGCTTAACTGTGGAAACTTTTATAAAGGCTATCAGATAGAACTTGTTCCTAAGAATACATTGTAACTCTTCTTAAATAGTGTCCTAAACAGAACTAAAACTTTTCTCAAGGTCCAGGATCATTAAGCAGCAGCTCTCTCCTGCAGTGGGTCTGGCACATTATGACTGGCCGGAAGGGACTGCCCCATGAGGTAAACACAAGGTTCTGATCGCCTTTAGTGAAGGGTACAAGTGACTTAGCAGGTTAAGTCTCAGAGCAAAAATATATGGCAGCCATTATCTCAAGTTGGGCTTTCCCTAGACCCATGGCTCTCTAATGAGCATAACTCCCTAGGACACAGGTAAAATCTTGTCAGAGTTGAGAAGAGAGCTGAATTCCTGGTATGGTACTGCTCTTTTATACCCAGTACTTTTATATCAGTACTTCCCAAAGTCTTTACTTAAACAATCTACGTCCTTCCTTTCAGTAGAACATTTACAAACATTGGGTTCTCAGGTTGCCGAACCAAACTTAGCACCAGCAGTGTGACATAATTCTCTGGAGGAAGAAGTTCTAGAAGTGCTAGATGGCCCTGCCTCCCTCTTCTGAATGTCTTCGAAAGGCTTCCCTGCCAGGGACATAAACACAAATCCATTCTCTTTCATCTATACTACACTTCATGCTTGAGACCTCTAATCTTCTCTGGGCTAGGAATTATAGGTTGATTAAAGAAATTTACAGAAATCAAGTCAATAGTTTCATTGAGAGTCTGAGAGCTTCTCCCATGCGTTAAAGTACATGCTCTTTAAAACATCTATTTGGGCTGGTTATAGGTTCTCAGATAAGATTGCTGGACGCCGAGTTCAAGATGAGTAAGATGCTACTGTGGTATTGTTGCTAGAGGTCACCTTGGGGGAGAATGGCATTTATTGAGGATTTTAACATTTCACTTGCTTTGAAAGCTCCTTCCCTTATATGTTTACTCCTCACTTTGTTCAGGTCTCTGTTCACATCTAACCTTACCGGGAGGCATTCCCCGGCCACCCTGTACAAAATAATTCTGTACTCCTGTCTTTCTCTAGTCCCCATCCCCCGGTTTTTTAAAATCACAGCATCCGTTAGCATCTGGCATGCTATTTGTCTATTTTCTGTCTCTATCCGTGAGCATGGTAGTACTATGAAGTGGATGACTTACCTGTTTTGCACAGGTACTCTATAAATATTTGTTGAATGAATGAGTGAAGCATGATTAAATATTTTAAATGTCATATCATTTTAATCCCCTCCATCCTCCAAGTCATACATTTCAGTCTTCTTACAGCTAGGGGAACTGAGGCTGGTTGTGCACTATACAGAGAGCAGGCCCTGCTTGGGAGCGTGGACCGTGAACCAGGATGCCTGGGCTGGAGCGCAGCTCAGTCACTACCCCTCTCTGTGACCCTGGGTAAGCCACCACACCATTCTTGACCTGAGGCTCCTTGTCTGTAAATGGCATTAATAACAGCAGCATTGCCTCACAGAGCTCTAGTGAGGAACTCATACGTATAAAGACCTTAAACAGTTCATGGCCCAGAGTAGGTACTAAACCAGAGTATTTAAAAACATAAAATCTTAGCTGAGAAACACCCTATAAAAATTACTAACTTTCTCATTCTGATTTCTTACTCATGACCACATCCTGATCATAACCTGGCTTTCTGGGGCCCTTGGCTATGAGGGAAGTACGGATGCGGTTCCTCTGGCCTATATGACACTGGTATGTATTTCTCATCATACGTGAATTACTCTGTGAGTCTTGTTTAATAGGCTAACAAAATCGGGGCTCTGAAACACCACCACCGAGGCCGCAGTACAGCTGAGCCGTTGCTTACTGACCTCCTAGCCACTTTCCCCAAAGACTACAGCTGTTCGATCAACTACCTATAACACAACCTGCATAACTAACGAGGAGGAAGTGTCCCGGCCGAAGAAATCTTTCCTCTAAATAGCAGAAAGTGGGGAGAGATCATAGGCAGAAGAATATTAAGGCAAAAGAGAGTATTTTGCCATACAAATGCCCTTGCGCCTGTCCACTCCAGACACTGTTTCAGAACAGCAGAGTAACTGTCTGTAGAGACAACCTGCGTGTCCAGGTTTCCCCTGAACCTGGACATGGAAGGTCTCACCCCACAGAGGCCTTTCCCCTCCCGTGAATGGCTAAGCCAAGGCCAACACCGTGGGCAGCCCGCTGTCCTTTAGCAGCTTCCCCAGGCGACTCCCTTGTGTTACCTTGCCCTGATGATCGTGTTTCATCTCCCAGCCCCTTGGCAGCTCCAGCTGTTTGTTGGCGAACATGTTGAGGAATCCCACAAGATCTCGGTTATGCTGGTAGCGTTCAAAGTGGTGGGTGTCCCGCCGGACTTTGGTGATCATGTGCTTCAAACACGTGTTGTTTGTAAACATGCGGTAGGCACTCTGGGGAACAGAAAGGAGAACCATGTCAACCCGCTTGGACCTACAACAGCAACGTGCTTCCCACACGACATCAGGTGTATATAGTCGTCCAGTTGGCATAGAAGCTTCCATACAGCTCTAGACTCGCACGTGGAAACAGCAAGCTAAGCACAATATTTTGATCAAAATAACACAGCAAGATGACAGAAAGTAAGGGATCCTCATGGATGATGTCTAGTTTTCTAAAGAACAAGAATCTCATTCCACAGAGGATGTCAGGTCCTTAAGTTGGTCTTAGGCAAAAACCGCACAGAGTCACACCATGTCAAATACAAATATACCATCTCACGGGGAACCCCAACACAGCCGGTTTTCCCTCCGGCACTGGAAGAGATCCCTGGTCTTTGGGTGAGTACCAGGGAAGCAGTTATAGCACAGCTGCACAGGAAAAGTGGGTGGCCATGTATCTGAATATCAGAGTATTTGCAATGGGTTGAGTTGCTCTCCCTGAGAGTCAAATTCAACTGAGACCACACAGAAAAAGGTTTTTCATCTCACACCTTCTTCCAGGCATAATCTCAATGAGTGGAATGGCAGGCAGAACTGCCGGGGCTGTATATGTGATTTTTTTCTCTCTCTTTTTTGGTGTGTGTGTGTGTGTGTGTGTGTGTGTGTGCTTATGTATATGTATATATGCATGTGTGTATACTGAATTTATACAGTTGAAATGCACATTTAATAAAACCCCACTATACAACCACACAAAAAAGTGACTGTCTTGTGAAAAATGTTATAGTCTTCATCTCTATGATACTTAAACAAGATTCCAGAAATTAGCCATAAGCCATGGGCTATCCACATATAAGTCAGTCAACAAATGTCCATTGTGTAATATTACGTGCCAAGAAGGAGAAAAGGAATAACTATATGGAGCCATTTCCTTGCATTATCAGAAAGAATATGACAGTCATGAAATTGATACGGTTGTGAAGGATCTATTCCAGAATTCTATTCTTCTCAGATAGATTAAAAGGAGTCTTCTTACCTTTAGCATCCCAGTACCACTAGACTAAGTCTGGAGGCCTTCAGGCTAACTTTGTGGTTCTGTTATTTGTTTCATTCTAAGGTAGACCAAAGCAAACCCAAAAGAAATCAGGATCTCTGGAAGTGATTTCATTTTAATAAACATTTTCTGTCTTTGCTATGCCCAGTACTGTGATAGTTACTGAGGATGAAAAATGAATGAGTATGAGGACAGTTAACATTGCTCCTGTCTGTCCAGGATCCCCTAACATATGTCATGTTCTGGTCAAAGTATTTATTGATGATGTCAGGCCTTCTAGAGCTTTCTTCCCTTTGGCACACTTATCACAGCAACTGGTGATATTTGAAATGGTGGTGGCTCCCCAGTCTAGGTCCCTGGGTCCCTGAGTAATTACAGGGATCAGAGAACCTTGATGACCCAATTCGGGATGAGAAACAGACCTTTGTCAGCTTAAGCCACCAAGATCTGTTAGTTTCTGTTATTGATATATAGACTAAACTATATAAGATGACTTTTATATAGTTTTTCCAATTGATTCCATCATTATATATTTTTTACTAAAATATTTTTGTCCTATGAAAACAAAAGACAGAGCAGAAGTGAGAGAGGGAGGGAGGAGGCAGGAAGGCAGGCGGGAAGGCGGGCGGGCCAGCCGGCCACACTGAACTCTCCTCAAAACACCAGTGCGCTAAGTCCTGAGCACACCTGAGTATAAAGCACGTTGAGCCTGTATTTCAACCTGACAGTCTAACTGAGAGGAGGATTTGATGGCTCAGAGAAATTGTGAGGTTCAGAGCACAGTGCACTGCCAAGACAGGCAAGCCGACGCAGGGGCTCCGGGCAATTAGAGAGCATGAGAGAATAAGAAAGTGATATCATGAAAGCAGAGAAGGAGACTAATAAAAGAAGTTGGAGGTTGTCAGAGACGAGCGTTAGCTAACTAATAGTTTAGCCTGTGGCTGACCCTGCCTTGGTGTTTTATGCACAATCAGCAAGGATCTGTTTTTTGCATTTCGCTCTGTGCTGCTGATGTATTTTCACAGAAGCCACTGCAAGCTTAGACGCCCGAGACCACACCAGCTCGAGTGGCAGTTGGCCCCAAACTTTCAAGCCATACTCCCCAGTCAGTCTCTTTGGGGTGCATTATTGCAGGATAATTCTATTAGATAAAGCATTATATTAACTATTGTTCCAAACAGGCATATCTCTTGGTCCCTCTGATTTCTTCTCCCCCCCATTAATCTAAGTAAATAGGCTACATCCTGATTCTTTATCTGGAGCACCAGAAATGTTCCTCCTTCTACTAAAGAGAAGGAGAACTTCATTAGGGCAAGAAGTAGTAATTAGGTGAAGGAACCTGTCGCAGCCCTAGGCGTGAAGTGAAGTAAGTCCCTGGGTTTGCACAGCTCTCTGCGCTCAGGAGTCTTAAGACCAGTCTTATCATTAATTACATCCGTTCATTTCCTCCTCTCCTCAGTAAGATATGCCACAGAGTGCCAAGTTTGAGTGGGGTGAAAAAAAACACCTACCAAAGCAAAGTAAGTGCAAGAAAGATTTCTTATCAGTAACCAGCAAACGATCTCTGGAACCATAGCTTTTTCAAGTCTGAACATGCACAGACTCTAAGTGCCCATACAGAACCTCTAAGGCAAATGGGAACATCCCTTCAGACTGCGACATTGCTGTCAGGAAAAAATGAATATATAGAAACATACGAACATATTTATGTATGTATTTATGTATATACACATGACATTTATACACATATGTATGTTCCTATGTTTTTATACGTATGTTTATTCTATTTTTTGTTTTTAAATATATACCATTTTGGATATATATTTGTATATTTAACTACATATGTGTATGTATGTGTGTGTATATATATGTATATGTATTTCAGAAAGAGTATTTATACTCCAGTTCATATGGAACCACAGTGAAGATTCTCGTCACGGCCCTGTCACTCATGGACAGAGACAAAGAAAATCATTTACTCTCTGCCTCAGAGATTAAATCTTTGTTCACCTGTAACATGGGATCATAGGAACTGCCCCGCTTTCTTCATAGGCACGTGAGACTCAAGCCCAGTGAAACAAAGGATGTAAAACAGCTTTGAAGAAGTAAAAATCACTATAAAAATATAGAGTAGAAGTAAGTAAAGGGATATATGAGGGATTATACCTACCATACCTATGTTAAAACAGATGACTGATAGCAGTAAAATTGCTTTCTACTTTCGAGGTCTTTGAAGATAATGGGCCAGCATCCCTCTTTCTATTAACTAAAGAAGGTTTTCATCACCTTTCATTAATTATGTCACAAGCCCTGTGTTAAAGCCCGAGGATACAGAGATGAGCACAGCCCCAGCGTTCAGAAGGACGGCAAGGGACATTCTAGGAAAAGGTGGGAGAAAGCGTTTCCCCGCAGGCAGAAAGTAGAGTTTGGAAATCAAAGGGCACAGAAGCAGTGAAAATACTGAAACACAGAGTGAACCGGCAGAGCATCCATGAGAGGGTCCCAGCACTCGGGAAGCGCTAGACAGGGAGGATTGCACGACAAGAGCTTGGTCTTCCAGGAAGCAAATACTGGCAAAGCCGTGGCAGAAGAGCAAAGAGGCATTGTGTTCGCCCTCGGTGCTTTTGCGGTCCTCACTGGGTGGGGGGTTTTCGGTGTTTGGGTTGTTGTTTTGTTTTGGACTTACAGAAAAGGATGTAGTAAATGGATGTGACTTTCTACCTGAAACCCAAGTAGATTAGGAAAAAACAAACGCGCCGTGTTTCATCACAGGATAAAATCTCGTGGAAACGCACGGAACGATCTTGTCTGGCAGCGGCTGCATGTGGAGTCACCAGGAGAACCGGGCGAGCTGACGGCGGTTACGGTGGACGGAACCAACGCCTTGAAACGATCTCTCGTGCTGATTGGAAAGACCCCTTTGGTTCCTGCTTCTCGACTCCAAAGCTCCTTTCCTAGCCTTACTCGTGGTTGTTTCCCATTTTCTGGGCAGGAAATGAACCTCTGATGGTTGAGTGAAGGATCAACTGAACTTCTTTACTGGAATTCCGTTAAAATAACATTCCTTTGAGCGTAATGTGTTTTGTTTGGTTGAGTGTCTTGAGGTGTTAGAAATGAAAAACACTGAGAGGAGTTGAGGGGAACATTATTGCCATTTGGCAGCAGAATAAGAACATGATGTAAAATACGCATTTCTTATCAACCAACCACAGTGCAAACAGTAATCCCTTTTTCTTCTTTTTTCCTTTCCTTTTCTTCCTCACTCTTTCTTTCTTCCCTCCCTTTCTTTTCTCTTCTCTTCTCTTTTCTTTTTTCCTTCCTTCCTTCCTTCCTTCATTTCGTGTTATAGTGACCATATGTCCAGGATGACCTGGCCCAGTCTTGATTTCATCTAATTTTGTTCTTTGCAATAACATAGTAAGTACATCAAAGCTAAATAAAACTTGTCTTTCATATTTCATAAATCCTACATCAAGAATAGGCATACTGAGGGGTGCCTGGGTGGCTCGGTCCGTTAAGCATCTGACTCTAGGTTTCAGCTCAGATCTTGATCTCAGGGTCATGGGATGGAGCCCACCCACCCCACCCAACAGGGAGTCTGCTTGTCTCCTTCTTCCCCTCCCCCCACTAGCATATGTGAGTGTGTGCACGCAAACTCTCTCCCTCTCTTTCAAATAAATAAATAAATCTTTAAAAACAAAATGAAATAGAAAGAATAGGTATTCTGAATCCTCATGTTTCTCTCTCATGTCTCTCATGTTCACAAGTGAGCAGATCTGAGCATTCGTATACCTTATTCACAGAACAAAATTTATTATAAACAAAATCAAGTAACTTTGCTTCCATAAAATGTATGCAGGGATATGAAAAGAGCCCCGTCTTACACAGTCTGTATTTTTAATCATAAGGGATTTTATATTATTTTCAGCTGGCTAAAGAGTAAAATGGAGGGAAAATTTAACTTATTAGCAAAACTAATTGTAGACTATTAATTCATCTATTCTGCAATAGCAGGAATTCCTGGCTTGTAAGAATATTTATGTATGTATTTTTGAATAATTTTTCCCCTTTAAATACTAAGGAGTTTAGATGGTAGAATTAATGTATTTCTACAGCTTAATAAAAGCTAGAATAACAATTTTTGGCATGTATGTTGGAAACATTATTCAGTTATATATTAGAAGACATATTTATGTATTACATTAATTAGACAAACACAGGCATAGAAGTATAAAAGATATGACACTAATAATTAGATCTTGAGTTTTCAGAAATTGTTTAGAATACAATTTTGGAAGAAATCTGATCATACCAGCAGAGGGCAGTAGTATATACCTTAAGCAAACACAAGGCAAAAAAATGAAAACAAAATACAAAAAACAATATTTTAAGTTTTCCTTTAGAGTTATTACAACCATATAACTACTTAATTTCATCATTTTCAATAAAAATGATTAAGTTACTGTTCCATGAAATCTATTTTTTATGACTCTTTTAATATAAACTGATTATCTTCAAATCATAAAAAGACAGAATTAGGAAGGCTTCTAAATCAATATACTCCTTTTGTATGTTGAACATTTACAATAATATAAACAGGGAGTCTACTGAAACAGTTATGGGTAATAAACAATTCAAGCAAAAAAAAATCTTAAGAAAATAAATTAAATAACAATCATAAAATTAAAAATAAAAAAATAAATATTAAAATAAGAAAATCAAATAAAAGTTTATCTCATAGCATTTTGTTACATAATCTAGGAAAAAGAAGAGATTCCATCAAGTAATACCCTCTACAAAAAAAAAACAACAACAAACTGTGGAACTTATTCCCATAAATTCTCCTTGAGATCATCAGCAAGGTAAATCCAGCTACTTTAATTCCTGCCACAGAGAAGTCAGGGAAATAAGGCTTCCTAAACCCAACAGAATTCCAACCTCACACAAATGTATACCTGCACAGCATGAGATCTTTGTGGCCAGTAATGAAGGCAGTTCAGGTAGGAAAAAAAAAAATTAAAATGCTTTAGAGAAAATACTTTAGAATCAAGACTGGCTTCCCAGCAAAAGATGTTTTGAAATCATGCCGAAGAAAAGGGGAAAACAATGAAAACATGAAGACAAAAGAAACAAAAAACATTTAAGCTGCTGAGTATCTTCACACTGTTAAAATCTGTTATTTGTCCAACGTCCAGATGTGCTACCATTGTGACAAAAGCAGTGAGGTCATTAAATACAACATCTCTTATTCTAGGAATTCCAAAGCTACAGGTCATAGACCAGTTGCATCAGAATCACTTAAAGAACCAACCAACCAACCAACCAAACAGATGGTTGGGGCTCTCCAGACCTAATGAACCAGGATCTCTAAGAGCTAGGAATCAAGAATATGCATTTATTTATAGAACTTGACCAAGTTTAAAAGCTACAGCCTTTAACCACAGCCCAACAACCGTGACTCCAGCCTCTACTTGAAACACTGTAGTGATGAGGAAGTTGCACCCAAGAAAGCAATCTGCATTGACAACCTGTGAGGTCATATTGGTAGCTTAAAATTAGCTATAGTTGGGAGTATTAACATCACAGAAACCAGTAAATGCAAACCAGGCCTTAATATTATTCTGTGGGCTGCCCAGGATAGGTGTGGGCTGGCTGGCTGCGTCTGCAAAGTGTTTTTAGATACGGCCACGTCCACTTGTTTCCATGTTGTCTTTGGCCCAGAAACTGAAAATACATACTTTCTGGGCCTTTACAAAAAAGTTTGTTGGTTTCTTTCTAGATGTCAGGTCTAGACTTAAGAAACTGATAGAGAAAATAAAATGCTAATAATACAGATTAAACTTCACATTGTGCTATTATGCTGCATATAACATGCCTGCGAGTGTGCCCAAGAAGATAGTTAAGTCCGGTATTCAGGAGTTATTATGTGGCTCAAAGAGAAGGTACCACTGAGCTCAGTAACACAGGAGTGTGACACTCCCACCTGCATCACCCCTGCTTCACTGTTGTCTTAACAGTTAATGTAGATGAAAAGATTCATGTTGGAACTACATTTGTCTGTAAACTACAACTATAGGTTGGCTACTGCTGTCAGACTTCAGCATAAAGCAACAAAAGCATTCTGTGTATTTTATTGTTATTTGTAAATTGTGTGCTATACATCCTTCACTCAGTAAGATACACACACACACACCCACACACACACACACACATTCTCCCACAGCTGTTTTTGAACATTTATCAGCAAACGCTTGAACACTACTATCCAATCAACTGCTCTTTCTGGAAGCCTTTCTTTTCTCTTGTCCCCACACTCTAAAGTATTAACAAGAATGTCTGCTCTTCCTCCAAAACATGTCCCATATTCACCCCCTTGTCACCATCTCTACTGCTACTGCACTAGTCCCAGCTCCTTCTATGTCTCACCGTGGGGCCTTTTCACTTGTGTTCCTGGTGCAGCCTTGCCCTCTAAAACCTATATTCAGCTAAGCAGCTAGAGGGAGCTTATAAACATGAATATCACACCCCTACAGGAAATCACCTTAGAAGAAATCCATTTAGAATAAAACCCAAACTTTTTGCCAGATCACACCAGCCCTACATTCTGAAGCCTTGTTCACCTCTCTGACCTTATTCTATACCACATTAGGCTCATTCAAGCCTTAGAGCCTTTACTTTTCCCTGGCAAGGAAGGTTCTGCTCCCAGACCTTTACCCTACTGGCTTCTGGACATTTTATAAACAGCCTAAATGTAGCTCCCCCCAAAAGGTCTTCCTATCCAGCCCATCTAAAGCAGTGCGTCCAGGAGTTCATCCTCAAGTACACCCTCGCCCCATGTATGGTGCCTCATGTCACACAGCACCATTTGAATTAACTCTTCACTAGTTCACTAGCTTGTTCTCATCACCTGCTCTGTCCGGTTGACCACTCTATCCCCAGTCTGCACTGCACCAGCCAATCACAGGCATTTAATAAATCCTGGTTGAATGAATGCATGAACAAAGGGACAAACAGAGAAGCAAAGGAAAACTTGTGCTATCTGACTTCACGCCTAAAGCTCTTCCCACCACAGAATGATAATGTTTTACAGTAACAATTACAAATGTTAGCCCACTGTCCTTTGTATAAGAGCCTTACCCTTTCCCAGAATTGTCCCATGTATGAGTCTAGGTCATGTAACTTGGCTTCTGCCCACCTTCCCAGGCTCAAACTTGACTTTCAGCATGTCCTGGGCCCTATAGCGACCAACTGTCACCATCCAGTGCTATCACAATATATTGGCTGTATTTCCTAGGCTATAGATTTTAGTCCCATGATTCGGTCATTCCATCACTGGAAGCCTGTATCTTATGAAAGTTTAACTTCTCTGCTTCAGTTTCTTTATCTGGAAAAATGGAAATTTCATCTGACTTCTAGGTGTATTGGGACCAAATGGGTTAGAACATACACAGTGCTTAGCACAGACCTTGGAATGCACTTAGTGCTCAGTAAACAGCTCTTACCATTCTCACAATTCGTTATGCAGACCAGGATAATTTCCTTTGGCCTGCCCCTGTCTCCTCCGCAAACTCTCAGATTCGGTACTCACGGGGTTAGAATGCAGCACGGTGAAGAACTCTGGGCTGATGAGGAACTTCACGGGGGGAGACTGTAACAGCAACGTGAGCCTGGATCTGGAGGTAGAGTGGGGCAGGACGCTCTCCCGCCGGAAATCTGGGTGGGCAGACCACAAAGGCTTTTAGGGAAACCTTTCCATGTAGTGGAAACATAGCTATTCACTTCCATCTATGTTTTAAAAGAGCCAAAGAATAGTACATCATTGACTATTATTTTCATCCTCCAAACACGCTTTGCTTCCATGTAAATTCACAGCTAAGGCCTGATTGGAATGGAATGGAGTACTTCTAGCCACTATTAACATTTTAATGCATGCCTAGATGTTTTAAGTGATCAGATTCAATCATTTTCCTCCATCCTACACATCTAGAGATTAGTTATTTATATTCTATCTGGTTTTGTGATTCTTCTCTTAGCACTAGTAAAAAGTCGCGGATTAGAAGAGGTCTCTGGTGAATTCTCTTATTTGCACTGGATTACCAGATCTTACTGAAGATTAAAAGTTCACTAAAAGATAAACCTCATCTGTTGGAAATCCTTATGATTTGTTTTCTACTTCTGTGAGATTACAAACCAAACCAACCCACAGGCTCTCACCTGCACTGGCTGGGTGAAAGTCAGCTTCCTCCGCTGCCCCATCGATAGCATTGGTATTTTCCTCAGGCCTCTCGTTCGTCATGGTTCTGCGGATACTCTGGTACCTAAAATCAGTAGCCTAGCATTACATCACAGCAGCCTCCAAAGTGAAGGACCCAACCGCTCCCCCAGGGCCCAGGTATTTCCACTATCCTCTCGGCTTCAGCAAAAACTTCTTCCCTAAACTTTATACCTTTATCCATTCCCTGACCTTTGGGCCATCTGTTGCTTAAGTAAATTACAATGCATTGAATTCCTTCTGTTTGTTGTTTGTGAAACACTTGCCTAACAAAGTAATAAAACTGGGGGGGAAAAAAAAACTGTGGCCCTCAATCAAAGAAAATTAAATTCTTACATTGTTAAAGAAAAGAACTTTCTATTTCATGGCCATTAATTTTCACAAAAGAATGACATTTAAAAAGCTTAGTTGATAATAAAGATGTATGATGAATAGAGATTCTAGGTATTTAGAAAGATATCTGGCTTCATATTTTATATATATGTATATATATATTATATCTTTATCTATATATAGATGTACACACACTCTGTTTTTACTAAAAATCAATGCCTTGGGTTGGTGAAAAGGGTCGTCATTACTTATTTCCTCTCCAGTTTCCAAACAAGTGGGGTATGACTGTGATTCTTATTTTTTCAACCAAGAGAAGTTCAGTGAAGTCTATAAATCAAAAGAGGTGCCAGCTACATGTTCATGACAGGTCACCCACCGACGAGAGAGACAACCATGTCGTCTTCTGCGGCCCACATGAGCATAAGGCCAACCACGCTACAGCCAGAGCGGAAGCGCCCTCCTCACCTCCGGTTCAGCTGCTCCATCTGCTGTATGGAGTTGGACCTCTGCAGCACCTGGGGGGCCGGGGGCGCTGTCGGCCGCTGCCACGTGGTGGTTCGGTTGACGTGATCCACGTAGAAGATCCTACCGTGGCTGTCGATGCGCGCCTCCCAGTCTACACCACAGGAATGCACGGAGAGGGGTTAGAGGAGGAGCAGAGGCCATGAATGTGGTTCATGAACTCCAGCACGGGTTTTCCCTGACATGCTAGAAACTGGGGCTAATACCACACATCTCACCGCATCACCAGGCACCTCCCTCAGTCCACTACAGGATCTGCTGTGATCAGTTCGAAAACATACCCCGTGTGTGGAATACCCCCACTTTAAAGGATCTCTCAGAGAATCCTTCCAGACCTGTCCACAATGTCCATCTTCATGTGTGAGCGCCAGTGTTTCAAAAATACAAATTGTTGGTATCAGAAGACTTTGAAATTGATGTCAATGACTCTTTTCACCAAAAACGGATTTTCCTCTCTCTCTTCTTCCAGCATGAATGAAAGTAGAGCTGGAAGCTTCCAAGTGCATATTTACGTACAATTCTGGTAAATGTAGTCTTCAGAAGAAAATAAGGCTAGCCCAGTCATTAAATGGTGTCATAATCTACAAACTTCCATTTGCACTTTCCCGAAGATGAATACATTTTCAGAACAAGGGTGATTACTTGCCTCCAACCTCAAATAAATACATTTAAAAATATTATTTAATTTTATGTTTAAGTAATCCCCTTGATTAACTCTGTTCACCTTTGTAAACAAATACGTAAGTGCATGTTCAGCAGAAACAGAAAGCAGAATGATCTCCAGACTCAGAGAGAACTCCTCTGAGACTCTCTAAAGGACCATTCTCCTATCAAAATACACAAGGCATGAGCTGATCTTTGCAAAAGGCAAAATTTTGAAACTGACTGTAGTTGGGAAGTGCAATTTATATACAATATACAAAAACTGGTTCAGCCAGTTACATGTCCAGCTCCAGTTTTCAGCTCAGGTCATGATCTCAGGGTCGTGGGATCAAGCCCCGCATCGGGCTCCACGCCGGGAGGAGAGCCTGCTTCGTGGAGCCTGCTTGGGATTCTCCCTCTCCCTCTCCCTCTGCCCCTTCCCACCCACTCACTCACTCCCTCTCTCTCTCAAATAAATAAATCTTTAAAAAATAAAACAGAAATCTACTCCTTAACCAGCTAAGTGTTTATACATTTCTATTTGTGTAAAATGTTTTTTGAAATTAATAAGCACTTTTCTCCTTAGCAGCTCAGTTGTTTCAAAACTCCCCATGTCATCACACAGCTAATCGAGAGGCACCATGGGTCGGCGTGACCCTGCACACTGGGAGGAAGGCGTGTTGGCTGCTGACCACCTATGGCATTTGCTCCGGCGGAGACCAGAGCACGTATCCTAACGCAGTTCTCAGGGTTGGAAGGCTCTGAATGGTAGAGCCTAGCTGGCAGCGGCTGCCTCAGTGGAGGGCTGGGGGTGGAAAGATCTGTTTTTGTTGATCCCAGCACACGGTAATTTATGACAAATGGCAAAAAAAAGAAAAATTGGGCTGAGAAAAAGAAAAATTGGGCTGAGAAAAAGCACGACACAGACAAAAAAGCAAATCAGTGCCACTCATGCTCCAAGGTAACACAGACTCACAACCAACCAGCCTGCCAAATCTGAATTCTTTGGAAACAGTCGCAATCCCATCAATGAGCCGTTTCCAAAAGACCTCTTGATCAGCCTGCCGTAAGCTGACAAATAGGAACTCCATTAGAGAATTTTCAGGAACCATTTTCCAAAAATTCTTTGATCTATTCCATTGTTTTGCTCTGCTCTTTGCATACTTTCCCATCTCAAAGATTTTGGAACCAATTACTCCATCTCATTAAAGCCAGGATGACTCAAGCACACAGTATATGCAACTCAAATGCACAAGAAAACAAAGGGCCATTTCTTTCCCCAAAAGTGTCTACAGTAGCTTTTAATTTAAAAAATGTAGAATAGGTCAATTAGGGATAAAAACAGAATAGAAACCAACTAAAAAAAAGTAGAAAGAGAGGGGCTGCCAAGCTCCCAAGATAAGTTTATAACTCAACTTTGGCTCTAAGTTTTCTGGCCACTGAAGCAGAAAAGAAAACACTATTGTGGCCTACTTTCCATTTTCTGACAAAAGAAAGTAAAAAAATTATCTTCAAAGATAGAACTTTTTCCTTGAACAAACTACACAGGAATTTACCCCACAGAATATGGTCTCTATCAAGGCCATATGGGTAACAAAATGGGTGAGGAGGGAGAGTGGGGAATCTCCACATAGATTTGCCACTACACATTACACACAGCGTGAGCTCAAAGAACAAGTAGCTTCTATAACATAAAATCATAACAAAGAATGATTCTTGTGGTCACTTCCCACAAACTCCAGGAATAGCCCTAATGTGTTTCAACAAAGACATCACTGTGTGCGATGAAAAGAATAAGGAAATGAGGTCCGAAAATTTGCTTTCAAAGAACATGGAACATTGGTGCCCATTAAGACTAGCCCTATCAGATGTCCGACCTTTACACTGAGGTTACTTAAGATCCCATAAAGAGCCACATATTAGTGCCTGGAGACAAAGCTCTTGCAAACATTTGCACCGCTGGGGATAGAGACACAGTCTCCAGTGTCTTGCTGATTTCAAGTGGACGCTTAGCATTAGGTTGGAAAGGCTGTCTATTGTTGACTCGTACCCAAGTGTACCCTTCCATCCAAAGACAGTAGAGGTGTCTGTAGGAAGATCAGCTCTCTAATTTATCTACCAAAGTTTCCTTGCAGGGTGGAGAGAGGTGGGTATGGTTTATTATAAATTTTTATACTGGGCCTAGTTTATTCTTGATACAAGTAAGCATATGAAAACTCACTGCCCAGCATCAGAGACCATGATAAAATCAGACAGGCTTCCTTGTCTTGCCATATTGTAAAATGGGGTGTACAATCAGGGCACAATGCGTCTGAGAACAATGTATTGGGATGTGTGCACCACAGTGGGAGGCAGAAGGCCTGGGGCTTCCAGCCATGGCTTTGTCACACCTTTGTTCCATGACCTTCAACAAATCACTACATCCCTGAGCCACAGTTTCTTTACCTGAAAAATCAGAGGGCAGAATGATACCTAGCTAAGGTCCCTTTCTGTTCTCAAATTGTAAGAATCTTCAAAATGACACCCATTTTTCTACATTAAGTTTAGTAAGAACCTATCAACATCTCATCTCTGGGCCTGCATTTGCAAACTAAACTCTAATTAATTTAGCTGTATAGAGCCAGGGGCCTTGAGGTCCTGAGGACCTGCCAAGCCAGTGTCAGCCACTGTAGCCCCAGTATTACCTCTTGTGCCTACTGGTCTTGCACACAAGATTTTATTTGCATAAAGGGCTTCATGGCAATAACAAGGTTTGAGAACTGTTACCTACAGAAATGCTTCTCAAAGTGTGGGACTCTGGCAGAAGGTATCAGAATCACTTTGAGGATCAATAAAAATGCAGATTCCCAGGCCATACCTTGGATGGGCAAGGTCAGACTAGCTGAAGCTAGGACTCTGTCATCTACATTTTTGACAACCATTCTAAGTGACTCCTAGACACACTAAAATCTGAGGAACGCTGACATAAATTTATAAGCACTTAAAGCAGTGAAGTTACTAGACAAATCCATGGTGTTAATGCTGGATTTCTAAGAGGTCATGACATACAGGCTCACGAGAAACAAAACTTCATCCAAAAGACTCTAACTGAGATCCCAGAGCCGCTGGACTGGGAGACACCCTGAGACTCAAACGGAACAGCCCCCTTTCAACGGCTGGGCAACAGGGGCCATGCGAGTTGGAAAGTGTGTGAAAGTACACCAAGGCCCCGTCACAGCGCTAATCCCTAGGCAGGCCCCGGAGGGCGGCGGAGCAAGGACGGTCTTACTTCCAGCTTTGAGAATCGGCAGACGTGGGAAGGGAACGGGGGCGTCCCTGGGACCCCTCTTCATCTCATCAGGCTTTTTCCCCAGTCCTCTCACACCAGACCTTGGTGTCCACTGGACCGTCCAGCTGGTGACGACATGAGGCCGTGAACACATGCGGGGGTGTGCTGAGACTGGGAAGAAGACCGGTGACAGAAAGGAGGGCAATTCGGGGGAAGCATGAACCGTGTGAACCAAGGGGTTGAGAGGACCTGAGGGGGACCTGAATGAGTTATAACTGGGTTTAGAAATATGAGGAAACTGAACATTGGGAAGTAAATGTATAAACCAGTATAAGAAATTAGATAATCCATGGTGTTTTACCACAGAGTGAGATGATGAGGTTATAATGAACTGAAGGTATTCTAAGGAAAAAATTAAGCTTTTGTGGTAGATGATGGAGAGCTGTGTTTAAAGATTAGTTTTTCCTTATTTCAACACTCAAGGAGGTATATACCATTTGTACAAAGTACAAAAATAAGTTAACTTATCTGTGATTTTGGGAGTCAGCTCAGTAGGTCCATTTCCCCTTCGGGAGGCAGGTTAGTGACTGAAAGGGGCCCAAAGAAACTTCCAGGCCCCAGTGATGGGGCACTGACATACACGTATGTTCAGGTTCGGAGGATTTAGCAAGCGGAATGTGCTCTTTTCTGTCTGTATATCATATTTAAAAAAAAAAAAAGATTTAAAAATCTCAAATAGCTGTCTATGGTGGACCGTAAATCCATTTTTAAAGAAAGTAGCTTTTAGATTAAAAGTATCAATTCGGCTCTTAAAACTCACTTTTAAGATCTAGAAAATAAGAGCCCCTAGCCTTAAACATAGTAGAAAGTTAGATTAATTATACCTTTCAGATTCACAGCCTTATTTTAAACTTTCATTTCAAAGGATGCTTTAATAATGAAAGTGCAGCACAACCACAAAAAAATGATAAACATTCTCCTGTGTTTCTCCAGACCTGCCCATTTGAACCTACCACCTAAGTAGTGTGCTGGTCCTAACACCGTGGCAAGAACCCTGGGATCCTACCAGGGTCCACTAATCTAGACGGTTCATTTAGAGTCTAATCCCATTCCTAACTCCTACACTTCTTGGGGAAAAACACTCAATAGCTCCTTTCTGTCCCCAGTGCAGCAAGGGATTAAGTCACAATTATACCATAGCCAGAAAGAAAAATAAAATGAAAGTTTTTCAGAAGGGGCTGAGCTTATCTTCACGCTAAGATGACCAAGATCTGGCATGCTGATGACATTCTACTGGGCTTCATCGACCCTGACCTGCCTCCAGCAGCCAGGGCCGTCCATCACCTCAGAAGATCAGGAGGGCAAGTATTGCACGGAGGACTGGGTGTGGTGCATAAACAATGAATCTGGGAACACCAAAAAAATAAATAAAAAAAAAGATCAGCAAATTCTGAAGGCGCTCAGTGCAGACTCAGATTTAAGCCATTTCCAGGGAAGGCCCTCCCCACTGCCGTGCTGTCCTTAAGACCTGGAGTTGTACAGAGTCGTATCATATGGATCACGAGAACCTCTCTCAGCCAAGGGCTGGCGCTACACAGCTCACAAGGTCATATCACAGGGCCCGTGGCCTGAAGCAAGAGTAAGATTCTAAAAACAATCGGTAGAACATTGCTACAGCTTTGTCATCTCTAGACCAAGTCCAAGATCAGGTCCCAGTTCCCGAGGTAGGAGGAATCAGACTAGACAAAGAAGCAAACAAACATGGAAAACTGCTTTACATAAAAAGAGACCAAACAGACGTCCAGAGACTACATTGTAACACTGATGCACAGACCACCCCATGATCAGCTGTGACGGGGAAAAGGTACAGCAAGGGACACCGCTGATCCCCTTCATTGTCTATAAATCTTCAGAGAGAAGCCTAAGTTTGCTGTGGTTTCCTCGCTATATGTTAGTACACAAGGTTCTTAAGGTGAAAATAAGCTCAAGTAACAACAGTTAATAACTAGGAAAAGAAAAGCAAGAATCAAGAATGGGGGGAGGGCATCAAAGCCCAAGGGACAATGTTTCCGCAGCCTGCCCTGCTGAGGGCTGTGTACAGTGACCCACATAAGGAGGAAAATGTGCTTCTGAGTCTGATACAAAGGCTTCAGAGAGCAAACCTGTCTGGGCGATGCTCACATTGTTGTCACAACCACTTTTCTTAGACTCCAGGGCCCCTGGGAAGTCCTGCTGAGTAATCTTAATCTTGCAGAATGAGAAGAAAGTTGAGCGCTTTTTGAGTCTTCTTAGGTCTGACCTCAAAACACTACGATGGAAGAAAGCTTCAGTGAAGCCCCCAAAACCTCTTATTTAAGGTGAAGCTTGTATCTAGCAGGTGGCACACCATCACATATGCCACTACTCTGCTGCTCGGTAACTTTCAAAATTTACATTCATGTACTCGCACCAGAGTCCCTTCCCTTCTCATCTCAGATCAGAATACCTGATAGAGGACAAGGAAGTTGTTTAAGACTTCCTTGTCTCAACTAGTGAAGTAGAGATCGTAAACAAGTTACTTAATTTATCTGGGCTTCAGTTTCTCCATCAATGAAATTAAAGAATCATTTTAGCCAATTTCTACCCACTTGACCTACTTCATCAAAGTGTAACAAAGAATAAAAAATAAAGTAGGTAAACATGCTCTGTAAACTATGAAGCACTAGGCACGTTTGAGTGTCATAATTCACAGTGTTAATAGCACAACTCTTAGCCAGGTCATTTAAGGGACAGACTACTCTGTACAATCCGACCAGGCGCCCCATGGCCAAGCCTCTCCGGAGACCCTGCGTGAAGGCAGAAGGCACAAGACAGTGTGGAATGTGGAATGCCACAGCTCCAAGTCGGAGGCATGGCCCGAGGTGGCAGCAGAGCTGTCCAGTTAGAAAAGGAAGGCAGAGAACTGGTTAGGTTGGGGACAGACAGCTAGCAGAGCAGTCAGGTGATTAAATAAGGCGTTAAAAGGATGAGACAGACCTGAGAACAGGAGGGGCCAAAACAGCGTGAGGACAGAGCCAAACAGTAATCAGGCTCGACCATAATCTGTAACCTATCCTTGATCATAGAAAAACCCAAATCTGTAAATTGCATAACAGGGATTAAGAATTTTTCTCTTCTGGGGGCACCCAAGGGGTTCAGTCAGTCTAAGCAGTCAGCTCTTGACTTCCACTCAGGTCATGATCTCAGGATACTGGCAGTGATCCCTGTGTGGAGCCCTGCATGGGGGTTCCACACTCCCTGGGGAGTCTACTTGAGGATTATTTCTTTCTCTCCCACTCCCTCAATCCCTCCTCCATGCTCTCTCCCTCACTCTCTGTCAGATAAATAATCTTTTTTTTTTTTAAGGATCTTATTTATTTATTTGACAGACAGAGATCACAAGTAGGCTGAGAGGCAGGCAGAGAGAGAGAGGAGGAAGCAGGCTCCCCACTGAGCAGGGAGCCCCATGCGGGGCTTGATCTCAGGACCCTGGGATCATGACCTGAGCTGAAGGCAGAGGCCTCAACCCACTGAGCTACCCAGGCACCCCTGTCAGATAAATAATCTCAAAAAAAAAAACTTTTTTAAGAAAGAATTTTCTCCTTTTCAGTCACTCATTAAATTGGATACACTATTAAATTGCCTTTTTGCTCTTAAATATATCAACTTATTAAAATAAACCAACTGTTTTTTTAATCTTAAATTTTATATAATGCAAATATCAATGTTTAAACAAACGCACTGAAATATCACAAATAACAGCCATAGACTCAGCAGAAAAGTACTTGCCTTTATCAAATGCAAACTGGAAACCAAAATCATTGTTCAATAAAATTCAGAGCAACTAGATGTGGCCAGAAGATGCCATTTACCCATACTCTGATATGATGCAACGCCTCAGAAACTCGAATTACTACTAATCCACAGACACATACAAACAAAGGTCTTCCAGAATCCTCTCTTCATGTTTCCAATTCATTTTTTTCCTATTATATCCAACTACCTCCCAGGGGTATTTTTCTTTTCCATCTCTAATCTTTTCTCCCAGGGTAAACAATAAGGAAATTTTTCTATTCCTCTACCTGCTTCAGATGACACACTGGTTAATTAATCTCTTGGGCTATTTTTAAAAGTTGCTTAAAATATGTATCTCCTATAAATAATCACCCTCAATTATCAAAGTACATAAGCAAAGGGAGGAGCTCTTCACAACAGAATTTCCAAAGAATCAAGCCAATATTTTGGCCAATTGTACACAGTACCATTCAGCTTTTTTGTTAACACTCACCAAAACTAAGCACTCAGCATTTCAGCCCTACGAATGTATATTCCTGCACCTCCGCCTTTATGTCCCACCACTTTTGTTTAGATTTTTTTTTTTAATTTGAGAGAGAGAGCCTGTCAGAGGGAAGGGCAGAAGGAGAAGCAGACCCCCACTGAGGAGGGAGCCAGATGGGAAGCTTACATGAGCACAGGGTGGGGGTGGGGAACAACAGAGGGAGAGGGAGAAACAGACGCCCCCCCTGAAGTAGGAAGGTGGTCTCGGGCTGGATCCAGGACCCTGGGATCATGACCTGAGCTGAAAGCAGACACTTAATGTACTGAGCCACCCAGGTGTTCTTATGTCCCACCATTTTTAACAAATTGTTGCTTTTTTTTTTTTTTTTAAGATTATTTATTTATTTATTTATTTGACAGAGAAAGATCACAAGTAGGCAGAGAGGCAGGCAGAGAGAGAGGAGGAAGCAGGCTCCCCGCTGAGCAGAGAGCCCAATGTGGGGCTCGATTTCAGGACCCTGGGATCATGACCTGAGCCAAAGGCAGGGGCCTAAAACCACTGAGCCACCCAGGCACCCCTGTCCCACCATTTTTTAAAATATAGGGGCATCAGCTTCTTGCTAGGATCACCTATAGGATGGGAGAGCTGAGAGACTGAATAAAAAGGAAAAGCAATAACGCAGAAAGATATATTTTCCAATGTGTTCCCCTATAAGCAGAATTTACTGAGCTTTGTTACTACTCATCAAAATACTTGCTCTTAAAGAGAAATACTGCTTTAACGGATCCTAGACAGTTAAACAGAGTTTGGATGATGTCCAGATTATAACTGGCCATGGGTATCACTCAGACCTGCGGATACAGGTTGTACAACTGTTTTCCCAGAATCCCTCATGCTCAACCATCCCCCTTTAAGTGTCACATGTTTCTTAAAAGAAAGAAAGGACATATCTTTCAAAAGCCCAGAAAACTGTCATGGTCCACATAAATGGTAGACCAAAGCCTGAAATTACTCACACTTCTCTGCATATCCCCAAGGAAAAGACCAGAACATTGCACTTAATGACCTAAAATGCTATAAGTGAACAGAAAGAAGTAAATCCCATAGAGTGAGGCTCTTCTTAGAGATCGTACCAGTTTGTCTCCTGACTGAACATTCATGCTGCTGTCAGGCATAATTTTTAAAATTTTCTATTATGAACTCAACTGCCCCAAATATGTGGTTCTGTTTCCCCAATTACAGCACAGACTCTATTACAGTGTGTGCTGCCCCCCAACCCCCAACCCCGCTGCCCCCCCGCAACAGGACAGTGCCAGAGTCCTCAGCTCCCAACTTCCCCACCTGCTGCTGCTCTGTCAAGGGGCAGCCCTGAGGGCCGGGCATCCACCCTCTGGTTCTGTGGAAAGGACCTGAGGTGCGCCCTTGGGGCGTACCCCTGCGTGCTAACAGGGGCTTACTTGGCGGGAGAGCCTCGTCCACCCTCTGGTAGCGGCTGACGTCCTGGCGCACGGATGGCAGCGATCTCAATGGCTGGTGGCCGTTGGCTTGAGAACCTAGGATTAAAGAGAAAAAGGGGCTTGGGTCGCGTTTTCCCCTTCAGTGTCAAAACAGTCTCTGTGAAACACCAAACCAAACCCAACCAACCACCAGAGCTAACATACATCCGGGACCAAGTCTGTCTGTCTGTCTGTCTGCGCCTCTCTCTCTGTCTCTCTCTGTCTCTCTCTGTCTCTCTGTCTCTCTCTCTCTCGACCCAGAAGCAGAAGAAAAGAGCCGGAGGTGAGCGCTCAGCAGAAGAGGGTCCTGCGGAGGAATGTCCCTCTGCACCCACCGCCCCACCTTCCCCTCCTGGCTGGTCCTGGTCACGCCCCAGGCCTTCAGGGGCCCATCGTGGCCACAAGACGATGAAGGAAACAGAAAGAAGAAAAGGAGAACAGGAGGAGGAGAGAAGAAAGGGACACTTTAGGTAAAAAATAATAATAATAATAAGCTGCAGAATAAGGAAACTCATTCCCGTTTCTGCGTCTGGGCTCTTCGGGCGCAGGAATTATTCTGGGACTTTCTGGGGCCTCGAAGGAAATGGTGCCCGGCCGCGTTCACTGAGACAAAATACAAACTGTGGGTGTGACTTCGCGTCCCGGACGCTCAGACAGCGCGATCCTCCGTGTCAGGAGGCAGCACCCAACTTGGTGGCACTTTCCGCACCGCAGAGTCGGAAACGCCGTGGCGCACGCAAGGCGCGGACTCGGTCCTGCTGGGCCGGTGACCCGCGCGGGTCCGAAGCCGCGACCCGCCCCCGACGGCGCCAGCCCGGCTGCGTTTCTGCTCAGAATCCCGGGCGCGGCGGAGACCCGCGTGGAGCCGCGGACGCACAGGCCTCTCCCTCCCACCGTGGAAGATCCATTCGGAAGACTGAAGCGACCCGCGGAGCCCACGGGCAGAATTCGGACGCGAGACCCGCAGCACGAGTCACACGAGGGACAACCGGGGCCTCCCCTCGCGCGGCGGCCGGAGCCCGAGCCCCGCCGCTCCTACCTCCGGCCGCGCCTTCCTCCTGGGCCGCCGCCCCCTCGCACGCCGCGCGGGCCTCCCCGGCGTCGCCGTCTTCCTGGGGCCGGTTCTCGGGGGCGGCCGCTCCCTCCAGGCTCCCCCGCCGCCGCCACACCTCCCCGGCCTCCTCCTGCCGCGCCGCAGGGCCCGAGGCCCCCGAGTCCGCCGAGTCCTCCGCCGGCGCCTCCTCGTCCGCCCCGGGCGCCGCCACCCCCGGCGAAGGGCTGGGCGCGCGCAGGGACGCGGGGGACCCTCCGGCGGCGCCGCCCGCGGGCTCGGCGGCGCCGGCTCCGTCGTCCTCGTCCTGGGAGGAGAAGGCGGGCGTCCCGGGGAAGCGCGCGCTCTCCAGCGAGGAGCAGCGCGCGTCCACCGACGACAGCCGCGTCGCGACGCTCTCGTTGCAGGAGCTGTCGGCGCCCTCCAGGTCGCTCTCGCCCTCCGGCCTGGTGCTGGCCTCGCTCACGCTCTCCGTCCTGGCCGGGTCGCTGGGCTCCGTCTCCGACGACACCTGCGACGGCTCCGAGCCCTGGTCCAGGGACTCGGCCTCGCTGGCGGCGCGGCGGCTTCCCCCCGACGCGTCCGAGGCCGCCGCGTCCGCCCCGCTCGCCGCCTGGTCCGCCTCCTGCGAGTCGCACAGCTCGCCGCCGCCCTGCTCGCCGCCCGCTCGGGCCTCCGCGCCGTCCTCGCTCTCCTCGGGGGCCGGGCCCGCGGGCAGCGAGGCCTCCGCCGGCTCGGGAGGGTGTTCCGGCTTCTCCTCCAAGGACGCGGCGTCGTTCGTGGACGCTTCCTCCGCCTCCGCCTCCACCGGGGTGTTCTCCGGCTTCGTCTGCGACGTCAGGCTCGCGTCGTCCGTTCTCGACGTGGCGCCGAACATGATCAAGCCTCCTTCCTCCTCCAAGGAAGACGGGTAGCCCAGGTCTTGCTGGAACTCGTGGTCCTCCTCGTCGGAGTCGATGTGCAGCATGGCGTTGAGTCTCGTGTCGGTGGGGAAACTACTCCGCAGCTTGGGCGACGCGCCCATGGACCTCTCCGAGCAGGAGGCCGGGCCCGGCCTCGAATGGCTGCTGTGTTCAATGGCATCTAAGTAATCATTGAGTGAATCCTGGCGTCCTCGGGGGGGTGAGGTCCGAGACGACGTGGAGGTTAACTCCTCTGTGTCCATTTCCAGAGTCGAGCTAGTCCTGAAAGAATGCTTGGGCGTCCCGTCAGCAGCGCTGTCCTCAGACACCGGCCCATTGGAACACACGGGGCTGTCGTGATGGCCCCCCGACATGTCCTCCTCATCAGAAGGGCTTCCGAGGTCTCCATTCACAGTGTTGACCCCAAGGATTGTGCCAACAGCTTCTGGAGAAGCATCTGAAGGAGAAAACAGCATGTATTCAAACAAAGCGGTCATGACAAAAAAAACTTCTAATGTTCAATCCCTTTGCCCCCCCTCAGTTCAACAAACTCGGCCATCCCGGCAAGCCTTCTTCACGGTTTCGCTGCCTGGCAAAGATGAGCGACTCACTACTGAACGAGTATCTTTTGGTCAGTGTGACCGATGAAGTGTCTGCGTTCACTACTCCTAGAAATTCTAGAATTCAGTTTCCCAACGGAGGCGTAAACCTAAGAGATTTCTTGAGAAACAAGCTTGCCCATCTGCTTGGGAAACTTCAGGAGGTAATCACGGATTAGCTGTTTTAGTTTCGGAACAGGACACAAATTCAAATTCTATTCCAATGTCAATGGACAATGGACTGAGACTGAACGAGTTTTTCCCACAGCGACATAGTTATACAGCTCTCTCACCTTCGTGCGCAGAAGACGTGACCTCCACCTTGAACTGGAGGTACCCGCTCACGTGGTCGGCTGGGAGCCTGCGGCCAAGGTTGTAGCTGAGCATCTGATCACTGTAAGAGGAGAAATGGTTCTTTCCTTACTACACCGCTGTCGGCCTTCCCCTCCTCCAGCAGGCCACCCGCAAATCTCACGCACTCCTCTTAACACTTTCCGACTCACCAGGAAATACAACGCTCCAAAGCCTGTTATAATCCAACGTAATATGATTCATTCCCACAAAGGAATACTTATAAACCCCAGGATGCAACAAAATCTTGTTAGAAGCTGAAAACGCAACACAGTATCACATGATTTTCTTAAACAGGGACTGATTCGCTCTCTCACTGCTAACTGCAACCAGGAAAAGATCATCAAGGAGCTGGGAAGGGTTTTGGCATTTTTTGACTGAGGTATAAAAGTGTAGAGGGCCTGGCTGCTCAGCATTTAGCAGAATAGGAAACTGGTCCTACAAGGACACGACAGGTAAGGACTATCACACAAGGACATGGGGACCCTTCGCTAGTGTACTTGAGGCATAGGAGCTGGAAGCTGGGAGACGGCAGTATGGGAAGTGTCTGTCCCTGACTACCATGGCCCCCCATTCCGGCCTCAATCTGTTTATTTAATCAAAGTCAAATGCAATTACATCATGACCTTGTATGAAGCAACCTTCATTCTCACTCTGATTCTTTCTTCATACAAGAAAATAACCAAAGGAGAGCATGAAATCACCCACAGTGTTCTCACACTGCCCTCTACTGGCAACTTCAGAAGGAAAACAACGCCTTTGCTTGCTATTTGCACGACTGTGCCGCTTAGAGCCACTAGTCAGCCGTGCATTATTAGCGCATGTCACTGTTTTGTTTGTCTGTCTCTACCTTCTCAGGATAATTCCGCACAGACGTCACCCCTTTAAAAGAACACGTGTGACTGCAAAATCCCGGCTCAGCTCTTGGGACTCCTTCTGACTTCTTAGCAAGAATGTCTTAAAACTGTAAGATTATTTTCTTCTTTTTCTTTTCTTCCCTAGAAACCTTGTGACAGTTTTTGTCTCGATGTTTTTAAAATGCTTTCGCTTCCCAGCGTGAATGCTTCCCGTGGGCCACGCACACTCTGCTAAGGGCTTTGCCTGCAGAGGCAAAGCCACCCTGGGAGGCATGTGGCAGCTCTGTTTTCTAGAGGAGGACACCGAGGCGTGGGGAGGGTGGGTGGCTCATCTGAGGCCTGACACAAGCACTGCAGGACAGAACCGGGGTTAGAAAACAGATTCATCTGACCACGAACCCCCCGCTCTGCAGTCACATGCCACCGTCCCGCTTTGTCTTCTCAGCGGTTCTAGGCCGCTTTCAGCAGCACGCATTTTAATGCCGTGATTTACTCATGGCTCATCTAAATGTAACTGCTATTCTGATCCTGCCTTTCCTACCTCAGCCGGTATTTTTCAAAAATCTTTTCTGCGAAAGGGTATACAGGCATTTCTTACCATTAGTATAGTTATAATACTTTTACATTAAAGTGTTCAAGTAACATTGTATAATGGCTATACGCTGCATCATACCAGGACTGCCTTTTTCCTTCTCTTACCACGGTCTTCCCAGAATTTAGACAGCACCTCACCCACAGAAGGGCCTGATCTCTGCCCGCTAAGGCATGAACCTAGCCGCAAATTACATGGGCCTGTCCTCAACATTGTGGTTCCTCACCCATCCCTTTGGACATTAAAAAGAAACTGATCCTCATCTTCTTCTCTTCAGCCAGTAACAGCAGCGTGTTGGTGTTGATAGCGGACGATTTATAAAAGGGAGGGATTTGAGCTAGGAAACAAATGTTTCATAGGAACTGTAAGAAAAGAGCTGCGTCCATCTGTCTTGCTCACCGTCGTATCCCCAATACCGAACACCGTGTTTAACATTTAGTAGACACGGTATAGGTATACACACATATTTGTTTAACAAATTAATTAACAAATGAGACTCTTTGCTTGGAAAGAAGAATTCTAACAGGTGTTAGTGCTGTTTATTAGCCAAACTGGCCAGATACTCAATTCAACTATTCATCGTACAAATACAGGAAATCCTCCTATTCAGACTAAGGGTTGAGCTAAGGGTTTCATCCCTCATTGAGGGCCCATCAGAGGAGTCACCTGTCCTCTTTCCTTTATTTATCTTTGTTTTTTGTTTTTTAAAATATTTCTCTTTTGTTTATTTTTTGGGTTTTTTCTTTTTCTTTTTTTTTTTTTTTTTTTGCTTTTTTTCCCCTTTTTCATCTTTGTTCTTAACCAGTCTCATCTGACTCATCCTGCTTCTTGCGGTGATGTATGATTGCGAATATTATATATTATTATGATACACAGTTATGAAGAATAAGTGCCAAATTCTCTCACCGCCTGAGGCACCTCTCTCTAATGTAACCAGAGGATGGACAAAGCAGAGGAAAGTCATGTGTATTTTGGACAAACGTGGGCCACTCGCTGCAAAATGTCACATTCAAAAAAATACTCTCAAAATAGGTAATTAGCAAGAAGTTCTAGCTCATCCTACAAAACCACACTCTGTAAAACCTCAACTACTTCTGAGGGCCGCAATCTGCCAAACATGTAAGGAATGGAAGCCCAGCACTTCTCAAGATGAATCAGTTACTTGGTGGAAAGCAAAAATGAGATCAGGAATATATATTTAGGTGTCAGTAGCAGATATACTAATATGTAGTATCCTCCTTACCTAATAAAGCAAATCCCCAAGTATCTGTATCAGACAATGTTTCTAACATACCTATGCAGAAACATTTCATAATTCCAGTATTTTACAAATTCATGCTGGACTTCCTTCTAATACACATCAATTTAGGAATGGCAGTTCTCGAAGTGTCCAGTTGTTTAAAAGACTAAATGAAAAGCCCGCAAGTCAACAACAGCTTCATTGCCTTGATCATTCTTACTGGTGTACATAACTTCACACTTTTACCATATGTCTTATATATTCTGTAAACTATGATAATAATTATATAAATTAATATACTGTATTTATTGTATTTACCACAGTTTGTTTATTTTTTAAAATCTTCCGCTTTCTGTTAACCCTTAAAATAACTTTTAAAAAACTTCCTAATGTATATGATCTCTACCAGAAGCAAAAATTGTGATTTCCTAACCTTTATCAGATAAACCAGGCTACTAGAATTTCAGCATACTGTTCCTACTTCACATGTGCTGGCTCCATCACAAATCCCATCATCTCTGATGGCCAAGACTTAAAACCCATTACAATCTCTTAGTTTCAGATTTTGAAGGGGCCTTCAAGTTCAGCTGGTCTAAACACTGTATTTTTCAGATGAGGAATGCCCAAGTTAATTATGACTTGCCAAAATAGAACAGTTCACTAGTTGCAGAGTGGATATGAATGAGAAACCTTCCTTAGTGAGCTGGAATAATGACACATGGCTGCCCGTCCGTGAAGTGCCACAGGATGCCAGGATTCTAGAGCAGGCTGATCTGCCCTCAAATCCCAGCTCCACCTCCTGCCGGCTAACCTCAGATTCCTCATCTCGGAAATGGGTATAATCATACTACTGACCTCCCAGAGCTGTTGAGGTTACATGGGCTAATGAGAGTAATGGACATAACCCCTGACACAGAATAAGCTCTAGGCATCTTTTTTGTTTCCCTACTTTTATTTATTACTATTGCTACCACTGCTGTTACTACTTGTGTTGTCACTGAGACTACGACCACCAGTACCATTTGTTTATGTTTTCTTACAGTGAAGAAGGCACAAAACAAGATGGCGGCACCATCACCACCACCACCATCACTGCTACCACCACTATTACTTTTAACTACTGCCATATGTTCATAATGTTCTCCTACAATGAAAAAGATACCAAAACAGTAAGCTCAGTGCTACCTCAGAGCAGTGGCGTTACTGAGTTTGCTGGAAATGACCACGTAAAAATACATGCACCATTGACGATAAGGGATGTTGTGATTTCTTAACTAGTTTATTCACAACTTACAGAAAGCTCACAGAAAGAAAACAGACATCAAGTCACATTTTAAATTCTCTGAGTGAGTAAACTTTAGTTGTTTGAATGAATGTACAGGTCTAGGAATTCTACAATAATACCTCATACCAGTTAAGGTCTTGTTTTAAATGGCCCTAAAACAAAGTGGTTTTTGTTTCTCAGGAACAGTGAGTTGTCTGGATGGGATTAATTAGCATAACGGAGCTGTGAACCTGACACTAGAACCCAGCTCTAGGAGAGACTTTCACTGAAAGATTTCAATATACTGAAAAATAGTTGAGTATTGTGACTTCTGATGCTGAAGTGCTAATGATAGGCCCATCTCAGAAAAGACAGATACCAAATAATAATAATAATAATAATAATAATAATAATAATAATAATGTATATAATGAAAACAAAGTGCTTTGGTCCTAAACAGCTTAATGAGTATAAAAACACTTCATTTTTTAAAAGAATTATCTTACCACTTCTTCTCAGTAACAAAAGTCCTAGGACTACAAAAGTTCATTTCAGTTGCTCTGTGCAAACTAATCTCAACAAGATCCCTACAAAGGGGGGCTGATTACCCAATGGCTTGCCGCTCCAGCAGTCTCTGGACTGGAATGGTTAGTTTCCCCAGGAAACGCTTGATGATTGGACGGCTCTTGGCAAATTTGTCCTTAATTTCAATTTCTAAGACATCAGTAAGAAGTGCAAAAAAGGAATATTTCTGAAAACAAAAACAGGTAACATGTTGATTCAGAAGAAAGATAAATATGAAATTATATCATTTCACTATTGTAGAAAATGTTATCTCTTAAATCCTATTGACAGAGAGTCCACCTTGCTAGAAATATCTGCAGCCAATGTCCATCCTCTATTCACTTTGAATCGTTAGCATTCACAGTGATCACAAGGCTTCAGTTAAGGATCTGCAGGACAAAAGAAGCCCCTTCAATCATGCAGTTCTTCCGGGTTCAACAGTTTTAGGAGACGCTATCAAATATTAAATTGTGCACAATGCAGTTTTAGTACTTACTACATTTAATGTACCTCAATTCTTTGAAATTTAATATCCTGTTACAGGATGCTTTTGAATTATTGCTGTGTTTGATTACCAGCAATTTTAATTCCTCATCCCATGCGAGTCAGAAGTTGTACAGCATAGATTAAAATAATCTTTCACTTAATGGCTAAAGTAGGAACATCTACAGAATACTGTGGTTTCTCTGATAAATATGAGAATGAAACAATGTCTAAATAGGAAGTACTTAATTTAAAAGGCACACGGGACAGAAAAATAAAAACATGAAGTTAACATAAACTTTGTTGTTTTGCTTAGGAATACCACTGGAGAAAATCAGATTGGCTATTAATAAGAATATAAAATAAATATAAAAAGCTTTATTCATTTACAAAGACTTTCACCTATATTCCCTTCATGTTATCTTTACGAGTAACATTTTCAAGAACAAGGATCTCAAGATAAGTTAGTGATGGGGCCAGAATCTAACCTGAACAATACTGCCCCTTCCCTAACATTATCCACTCAACCACTGTGATGCGAATGGCGCTGGCCAGTTTTATACTTAGGCACCACTAAGTTTATTTCATCATGATAACTAAAGTTCTGCCAAGGGCCATGGAGTCTAGGAATCTGCTGAAAAGAAAAAACATTTGCTGAGAATAAGAGTGCTGAGTTTAAGCACTACCTCTGTCTCTGAGAAGCTATTACATGAACACTTCAATCTTCAGTTTCTTAATTATCGAAATGGAGAGATGAGAATCTCATCCCTTATGCCGCCTTCTTAGGCGTACACTGATAGCATGGTTAAGAATTTCGTAAATATAAAATGTTAGGGAAAGAAACTTATTGCTAGGATCATTAACATATCCACTATGTTCCTTCTAGAGCTCATAGTGAGATGCATGTTACGTCTTCTAGGCTTCTAAATGTGTTAAATTAAGTGCTGTGCCTTTAAGAGTCATTCACTATTGGAGATTATAAGTAGTTTTTTAACCAGGTGTAAGAATATATGTAATATGTCATCCACTTAAATAACCACAATAACTTCTCAGGAGAAACATCTTGCTCTGCTGACAAGTCACAAATAGCCATATCTGTTTTTTCCAATTGGTTTTAGGTCCCCTGAATTATCTCCCGCCCCAGTGAAATATTTCCACAAACCTGTTAGGTCATATTGTTGTCATTAAACATTTAGGGAATGATCTGATTCATTCATTGTATAACTGTCTTGGATCTCTGAGAAATGGCGGAAGAGCTCGTGCTTTCTTCACTAAATGAGAAACAATATCTGTTCATTCCTTGACTTTCCTAAGTTCGAATGAGAAAACCCCTCATTTGATTTAAATGATGCGTTGCATGAAGATGACAGGTAACATAATGTAGCTGTGAGGAACTCGACAATGTCTGTCATCAATGCATCAACGGTCTGCCTTCACTCAGGATGACGAGTCCTTCAATGCCTTATTAATTAACCAAACTCTAGACATCCGAAAAACCTTTGCCAAAGCCTACAGGGAGAGAAATCCCCTTAATTTGTACTGAATATACACTAGAACAAAACATAAAAGATTGGGAGGGCTTTTAAAGTTTTTAATTTTAATTCCAGTTAGTTAACATATAGTGTTATATCAGTTTCAGGTACAAAACCAGAACAATTTTAAATAAAAACAGGATTGGTGTTACTGACTTTTCCTTCTGCCTCAGGCTCTCACACGGCGCTGCAAGGCACGGTTACTGACCCTGCCCTTATTTAAAACGACAGCTAACTGGCAGGCGAGGAGGCCATTTTAATATGTTATTATGAATTTTTTTGCATTGATTTTGATTTTTGTTAAAAAAATATTTCATTAAAATATTAATTTTGATGATTGAGCCTTTTGGCCCCCCCTTAAGTCATGTTCCTGAGGTAAGGACTTCACTTGTTTTGCCCTACACCTGGCCTTGGCCACAAGGGACTATCTCTTTCCCTTCAGAGCCTCTTTCCAACAGAAGCAGGAGACCCCTCAGTCGTCCTGCTGTGCTCATAAACAGCTCAATGATACGCAGAACAAAGAAGGACTTGGCCAACTTCCGGTCAAGGAGAAGAGCCTTGAGGATCATCTTACCTCTCGATGCCAAATCGGATTAGTGGTGTTACTGATGATAGTGGACCTTCTCTCCTGTCCGTGGTGGGCACAGGTGGGGAAACTGCTCTTCTTCCCTGGCTGAATGGACATCTTAAGATAAGGGTCGGGATTGAAGAACATCCCTTTCTTTAGCCCAACTGCTCTAAGATCTAAAAATGAGGAGAGGAGGGCGGGCGAGAAAGAGGGGGGTAAACAACAGCAAAGCAGCAACCAAGTTCCTCACACTGTGAGCGCTTAGGTAAGTGAGGACAAGTGGGTTATGACGAATTCCGGCGGGGGGGGGGGGGGTCTCCTGACAGGCAACAAAAGTGAAGCCAAACATTTATCATCACCTTACCCACCCGAACGGACTTTTCCTAGATGCCATTTTGATTCTAACATGCATCATCACGTGGTCTGGCAACCAGCATTTCAAACAGTGTCTTGAGAGAAATTCTTGCGCAACAGTTGATTTTTTCAAAAAGAATGCTCATATGTTCTTTCATGAGAGTAAAGTTAAATCATCTACTTACATACATAAAATTATAGACCTATGTTTAATTTGGGGTAAAACTCGAGAGTACATTCAGTTGTCCCACATTTAAAATGTCATATATACTCCACAAATGTAAGAAATATTGGGGGGAAAAGGAGGCCAGAAATATTTCTTAAAAATGTGAATGCCACCTATTGTATTAAGTAATTATGGGGTTACTGTTTAGGATCCTACATACCTGATGAATGTCCCAGCCTCGTCTTAGATTCGCCAGCTCTCATTTCACACTAGCTGAGCAGCCAAAATGTCTGGCTAAAGTCTGGTACACGGAGAGACTGATACTTTTAAAAGGAGTCAGGCCAAGGGATGCAAACATGTCAGGCAATAAACCAGACCCACTGGGTCCTCAAGACCGTTCTGAGAATATCCGTTTGGGTAAGGCTGGCCCAAGAGCTAAGTGATCTTTAAAGTTCCTGCAGTCATAGACGGTTTCTAAGTAGCCTGATGCGATTGTAATCAGTCCAGGCATCCCTCTGACCTCTGGTCCTGAGAGAAATTCTGCAGATGTTGCTGAAGCTTCAAGGACCTTTAGATTACCCAGATTGGTCATTTGTGGTGACCCCAAATTATACGAGGTCCCCTGAGTCACCCTACTCAAGCTCATTCTTTTTTTTTTTAATGTTTTCTCCACGATGGGCCCAACATGGGGCCTGAACACACGACCCTGAGATCAAGACCTGAGCTGAGAGCAGGAGTCAGCGGCCCCACCAACGGAGCCATTGAGGTGCCCCACAAGCCCATTCTTGAAACACAGTCTTTCTTAGTAGGACAAAACTGGCCTGGGGTTGCCCACAGAACTGTAGTCTCCAGGGAGTACTGCCTGGAGGAGGCTCACCCATGGCCGACGAGAACCTGTGGCCTAGCGTGTTGTCCAGCGACAGCTAACTGGCAGCCGAGGAGGCCATTTTAATGGTCGGCAAAGGTGGAAAAATTCAACCAAGAATCCCTCCTGTTAAGGACACTGCATGAAAACTGTAAGGTATTTGATCTGAAAACCAGTGGCAGATGGGAAGGATGAGTAAGGAGGGAGACGGGCATTCAGGGAAACCCCTGTAACTCCTTAGCCCTCCAGCCCCAGCCCTGGCACTGCACAAGCTGTGGAGTCATTACTGATACAGCCTCTGCCTCTGACGATCCACTTAATAATGCTACATGCTTGCACTTGGCTTTAGTTAGCATAAAATAGCTGTAAGAGAAAAACACAGTTTGCATATTTATTTTCTTACCTTTCTTGATTATGCTCGCTTCAGACTCAAAGACAGAAGAATAATATTCTTTAGCTATTAAATCGACTCCTAAAGAAGGGATTTCTTTGCAGTCAGTGAGGAGTAACATGTACAGAAATGGCTGCTATAAAGCCTGACAGGGCTGAATTATTCATGCAAAGCATTCCTTTGAACAAAAAAGCATCCCTTCGGGAGATTAAGCCACCAGGATGAAAGCTGTCACTATTAAATAGCCCTCACGCCAAATATGGCCACAAGGAACACTGTACAAAGAAATCTTCCTTAATAAATACAAGAAATTATCAATTATTTGTAGTCTGAGTACTCCGCTCCCTTATCTATCTCAGCTCTGCTCGTGCTTCTCCCTTTTTCTTTCACATATTTTATTGCTCAAAAATGTCCACATAACCTCACAGACCAAAAAAGAACTCAAAGTTACAAAGGTATATAACATGTTAACTATCCTAGTTTAAAGTCTTATTTGAAGAAGAAGATGAAGATATTCATCTAAGCGCAGTTTTTGTTGTAGATGTAGAATTTAATTATCTGTGTGCCCACTTGCCTAATCAAGAGTAGAACACCTGCAGGTAGCCATTCTACAGAGCTTAATCAATATTAATAAATATTACCATTCACTGTCAACATACTACAAGGGGGTTGATTTTTCAGAATTACCATTACAGAATTGATTTCATCTATAATTTTTGGCCATTTCTATACCATCTGCAAATACCTGACAATACATTAGGAAATACAACAGTTACAAAGTAGCCAGCCACCATGTGCATTGAGGTGGAAAGGTGGAGGAAATTATAGTTAAAGCAGCAGCATTTAGGGGTGCCCCAAAGCTTATTTCTTACATTTTAGGAAAATATCCTAGGATTTTCAGCTTCTAGATGGTCATGCTTATATGGGAGTTAATTAGCATCCGCTCGAGTCAAAATCAGTATGTGTATATCATATTTAGGATGATACGGATCACTGGAAAGTGGAGGGCAGTGCTTCTAAACTAAGAAAACCATGGGATGGTCAAACTTGAAATTTTCTGAGCCATGGAGGTTGGTTCCTTGTTCCTTACCTATAAATGAAGGATTTCTGTACCTGTGGCCGCTCAGGACTGTGAAGGTCTAAAGCATAGTCAAATAAGAGTTTTCAGGAGACACGCAGATAACGGGGGGTGAGGGAGGTGTACCACCAGCCTGGGTACTTCTAAGCACCCTTCTAAAAAACTAGATACATTTTAAACCCTGAGCGGTCCAACTGAAACATATGTATTGGCCAAATCTGAACCGTTAGCCACCAGTTTACAACTTCTGACATTCACCAGAGAATCAAAGCAGAAAAGGTTTTCATAGTAAGCAACCTCCCATGCGGGAGAAGGAACATGCCAGAACAGAAATGGACACTCCGAAGGCCAAGGCCAGCAATGAACTAATGTGCACACTTTCGTCATACGTGGTAATTATGCATCATGGAAATGTCTGTTTTCAAGATCAGCTTTCTCTCACTCTTGAGAATTGTCGATTTTCATTCATAACACTTTTTGCAGCCAAGAAAAGTGAATCTAATTTAAATTTCAGAAGCACTGCTCCCATGGAACAGTGAAAACAAAACATCTTACAGTGACAGACATCTGTTAGTCTGCATTTTGTGTGTATTGTAGCACTGTTGTCTGTTTTAAAAGTCCATTTCAAATAGTGATTTTCTTAGCACATTCTTGACTTTTAAAATCATTTTTTTAAATCACTAGCTTTCAAATTTTTTTCACCGTAACCTATATACGAAACCTATTTTACTCTGAGATCCAGGATATATATGCATAGATGTGTGTCCTTTTTGTGTGTGCAAGTTTTCAGTTTGTATATACTGATGTTCTATGAAAAAATATTTCCCTTTAGTGTAAAACTCTGATTTCTTTTCCTGCATTCTTTTTTTTTAAACTGCTGGGTTCAAATAAGTTAAACTTACAAAACACAAATGAGTTCCAACTTACAATCTGAAAAGCAGTGTTTTTGTTTTTGTTTTTCATAAATATACAAGCAATTACAGTATTTCACTAACCTGAAAATAAACAAAAAAATTGTCTTATCAGCTTTCCAACTTTTATGTGTATTTCTCCAAAGAAATAGGAGCATCCCTTGGCTTATTTTTCTTAGTCTCCAACTTTTTCCTTTCTCCAGATGAGCTAACCACACCTTGTTTTCAATAATCAAAGTTCTACTGTGGGGTAGGCACATATTACACTACAGTGTTCTTTTAAAGTAATGATACACACTTATATAGTCTTTTTATCTCTATAAAACCTGGTGGAAGAAATCATCTCTGAGCTTATATTAATAATCTAATGGTAAGAAATATATTTGAATTTCCAGAATATTACCAAAAATATAAATAATACAAATAATATAATATAAATAATATAAGTAACTAGTTCATATATCATATATGAGAATCTATAGACCAAAATGGCCACTCACGCCTTTGAAATTATACACTTCCAAATTGGACATCATGTTTAAAGACATCCTTACCTGACAAGGTAAAGCTAACTAGCTTCCGAGAATGCTGATTTCCAGAAGCACCTCCTTCCATGCCTTCTGCACCCATCTGCAGAGGAAAAGCACGTATTAGAAGTTTCACAGTGTAGTGTGGTACTCAACTTTCTTAAGAAGCCACGTGCATTTGCAAATATGATGATTTTTTGTGTTAAAGATGCACTGTAGCATGTGCCTTTTTATATGCTATAAATCTTGGAATTGAGACACAAATGAGAGCATCATACCTCAATTTAGTCTTTACAACAAATGAAAGCAACACAAACTTCGAAATTCCCTAGGATATGCATCAACCTACTTCATGTCCTTTTATTTCTTTGATAAGAATATAGTTGAGATATAGTAAGTACACTTATATTGCTATTAGCATATTAAAATAATCCTTCAAGTTAAAAACTAAACACTAAATTCCTTTAGATTAGGAAAACTTAGAATAAACTACACAGGTGACTTGTAGCAAGGTCATCCACAAACACGCAGAACTATCCTCTTGCCAAATATTTCTGGGTGACCACGTGAATGTCCCATTGCCCTTGCAAACTCCTATTTCCTCGTGCTGCAGGGACAGGGCACGTGGGATGATAACTTAGCAATGACAAGAGTTGGCCGTGCTGTTCAACTGGTTATTGCATTGTAAAAAGTTTTCCTAAAGGCTTTCAAGTAAATTACATCTCACTTGAAACTAGTCATTTACGGAACACAAAGCAGATCCAGGCTTCCTCTCAATTTATGTACAATTAGCGCTCAATTTATAGTTAGTATACTAGGAAAACAGAGTTTACTGTTTCTCTAAAAAAGATGCCCACAATACTTTACGAGACAGAAGTGAAGGCAGAATATATCTTGAATAGTTAGGAAATAGAAACTACATTTTTCTCCTAAATTTCAGATTAAACCATTGAATCTAATCTTTGCAGCACTCCCTTACTCCTTTAAAAATCACATACCAACAATTGCAAACTGGTGAGCCAGTGGAAAACAGCAAGTGGGGTTCTCAAAAAATTAAAAACAGAATTATCATATGATCCAGTAATTACAGTACTGAGTATTTAACCAGAGAAATTGAAAACACTAGTTTGAAAAGATATACGCACCCCGATGTTTACTGCAGCATTGTTTACAATAGCCATGATATGGAAGCAGCCCACATCCACAGATAGATGAATGGATAAAGAAGATGCGGTACATATGCACCGTGGAACATTACTCAGCCATAAAAAGAATGAAATCTTGCCATGTGTGACCACAGGCAGGGAGCTAGAGAGTAGAATGCTAAATGAAATAAGCTACTCAGAGAAAAACAAATACTGCATGATTTTACTCATCTATGGAATTTAAGAAACAAAACAAATGAACAAACAACAACAAAAAGATAAACAAAAAAACCAGACTCTTAAATACAGAGAACAAATTGGTAGTTACCAGGGGAGAGGTGAGGGGGGGGCATGGGAGGAACGGGTGATGGAGATTCAAGAGCACACCTGTCACCATGAGCACTGAGTAATGCACAGAATTGTTGATCATTATACTGTACACCTGAAACTAATATTAACCCTGTCTGTTAACTATACTTAATTTTAAAAAATCATATACCGCTAAGAGATAAAAACTACTAATCTAAGCAAAGTTGAGCAATTAAAAAAAAATTCCATTCAAATTGTGAAATACAAATGTCTACTTCCTTCTCTACTTCCGGTCCCTTCTTCAGCACTATTTGGTATGGCACCTGCCTGATTCCTAATGTTTCAAATGTCATCAGCAATATGCGAGGGGGCCACCCTGGCTTCCTCACTTCATCTCATCCAGAAAAGCAACTACTTGATAATTCCGGGTTGGCTCTCCACCAGCATGCGCGGCTTATTATATTGTGGCGTTCCCCTCTGACTCATTATCCCCAGCTTACCGGGACAGAGACAGCAGCAAACTGGCCAATGACGGTCTCCCCCAGGCTTCACCCCACCCCCCCGGGCTACAGAGCGATGAACAGTGTAAGGGAGCCCAGGCCACTACTGCGACAGACACTCGGCCACCTGCTTCTCCAAGTCCCGGGGCCAGTCAGTCCCCTGGTGAACCGTAGCCTCCCCTCCAACGGACGACACTGCCCAGTAAGATCTGTGCCCTCCAAAACACGATGTCTCTTCCTGCTAAGCCATACTGATGCTAAGTGAGTTAAATGAGATGGAAAAGGTTCATGGTTTGTCTTCGCTTAAGCCTATTCAAAATGTTGGAAGCTATTACAGAAACACAAGAGAATGCCTTTGAAAGCTCATTTGAAAAATAGGCCACTGTCTGACAAAAGGCTAATGTGAAACAATTCTCCCAGAATTTACAGATTGTGTCCTTTACTACAACTGTGGCAAATGTTCATCTCAAATAATGCTCAACAAATTCAATGTTATCATTCATGACAATAAAGCCAGGAAAGGCCAAATACTGTCGCTAGATATAGGGACATCAGGGATAAAAGCACTCGATGTTTAGAGAGCAGTTTTTAAATAAACTCACTCCATAGATTCCTTCCAGGAAAACCCAGAAGCAACACCGACAATCGAGTTTTGGAACAATACGTGGTAGTGAGGGATGCCAGCCTTTATCTGTCCCTGAAGCCAGAGGATTTCCTGTTCTGAGAGCCCGAGACACGTATCACTGTGTATTCTGATGAATGACAATGACGTCAAAGTGCAAATGACAGAAGAGACACAACTCTTTTCAATCCCTGATTCACTGCAGGAGGATATACGAGAGAGGGGGCCGTGAGAGGAGGATGGCAGCTCGTTTCCTCCCCTACAGAGCTGCTCAGTTACTTCTCCCACGACTGTTCTTTGCGTATGGTCACGGAATAATTACACCAAAGGGCTTTGTCAATGCCAGTGCTGTCAACCAGTCACACTAACTAGACGCAAGTCATATAAGGAGGTGGCCACCATGCCAGAATAGAAACACAGCATCACGAGGTGTCCATAGGGCACAGCCTTCCAGTTTTGGATACAGACCCAATTGTCTCAGCTCGGTCAGAAATCTATTGACCACCGATTTCATTAGTCATCCTTCGAACCAAAATATTTGGTTCTGATGGCGGGAGCTGTATCTGGGAAGCTTCTAAGGTTCTATAAAACCCGTCTGAAGCAAATTAATGATCTCCAAACTATCCACAGGCTTTGAGAGAGTAATCTCAATGCAAAATCAATGGAATGAGATCAGTGTTCCCCAGCCTGTAAGTCCTGCTGTCTTCGACGATACCTGATCACTGAAATTGCTCAAGCCTAAGAAAATCTGAATCCAGAAAACCATGTTTGGAAGCTACTATCTAATTTCATACAAAGTTAATTTTTCAAAGGTTTTAATATTAAAAAAAGACTCACTTTCCCAGTTTTATAGTTTTTTAGAAGATTAATTAAAGCATATACCAGTGCTTAGTATGTAACATGGCAGATTTTGTAATCGATAATTGTTATTCTCCTCTTGACCTTCAAAATCTTGTATAGTAAATGTGGATTAGTCTTTTAAATTCTAAACGATGTTTACTACGTGGGAACTCAAATGTAATTCAAATGTGAGAAGAATACTTAAATGCTGGAGCTTTTACACATACGATTCCTACTCTCTTTAATGTTCTTCCCTTTGTCTCCACATGAGTAACTCCTGTTCATCTTTCAGATTGTCCTGCAAACACACCTTCTTCAAGGAAACCCTCGATGGCCTTGATCAAGAGAAATCTACCAATATATGCTGTCATAGTCCCATTTTACTCCTCCTCATAGTGATTATCACTCAAAGAAACGTAATTTAATTTAACTGCTGTCCTTGTCCCCACCAGATGTGAGAGAAAGGACTGGGTTTTGGCTTATCCTGCCATCCCTGGGGGTGGGTGCAATGTCTGGTACTTAGCAGGTACCCAGTGAATATCTGTTTGAATGAATACATGAAAAGGAAAGACTTCATGATACCGCATCGTGGGTATGGACAATTTCAAAAGGCCACCTGCAGAGATGACTTTCTGAATTTCAGGGAGTCAACATGGCCACTTGTCTATTTCCAAAAATGCATGGGTCTATAAACACATACATACACACAACAGACATGCACACACACACACTCACACACGAAACACTTTGTTATGAAGATTCTATATTGTGGGAGTCAATGTTTTTCTCTTAAACGTTCATGGCTATTAATGGCTCATAGAAGCTACAATGCTTTACATATCTTAGACTCAAAGAATCTCCTCAAACCACCTGAACCCAATCATCCCTGTACAATGAAGTACATCTTACAAAGCTGTTAGATTCCAAAGTCAGTCAATGGAGTGAAAAAATGACAAAACTGAAAAAAGCAATCTTTTGGCAAGTACCATGTTGGAAATGGACATTCTCTCCTTCAAAAGGCCAACATAACCAGCTCCCCCAAAACTAAATTCGGTATCTGTTCACTTGAAGACCTGGTGAAGAGACTGACTTCCTCTGAGTGGCCATGTCATACCAAAAATGTCTGGTGTCTTCAGGCACTAGAGCCCAACTCAGCATGAAGGGATCTGGTGCTCAGACCTCCTGAGGGAACAGCACACGCACGATCCCCATCTTATACTCTTTGGCATGAAAGCTTGTTAAGTTGACTGACAGGCAGAATCACACATGATTAAAACTGTTATTTTTCCCTTTTACTCGCTGAGCTCACGTATATTAAACTCACTTAAGATGCAATGCCACCATCTCCTCCCAACCAGTCACCTAGATGAAATTTAGACTAAGTTTGATGAGCTACTCCCTTGTTTGCTTCCTGAATGGCTTCTCTGAGGAGCTGACTATTTACAGATTGTCACAAATCAAATCAGATTTTTCCACTGATTTGTGTTACGGATCGAGGTAAGGCAGCCTGTAAGTTCTTCCCTTTCCTTAAGCGGGTGCCCATGCTGCTATGCATTTCCTTTTTTCATTGTTCCCCATAACTCTGCCTGGGCTGCGCTGGCAAAAATAGAAAGTGGCCCTCCTCAGGAAAGTGGGGACCTCCTGAGGAAGCGGACAATGAGGGGCACTCACCATCACAGCCGGGTTCTTCACCGTAATGCAGGGGGTCGTGGCACGAAGGGCTCCACTGATGCCGTGGTAGTATTTAAAACAGATTTTTATCTCCGCTGCAAATCGATTAGGGAAAAAAAAAAAAAAAAACACAAAACAATAATTTAAACATTGAGACAAGTCATTCAGGAATCGACTGAAGAAATCCGCCACATCGCCTCTCAGAAAATGCTGCTCGCGACTCTTGCAGTGATCCCTCCTTTTCCAATCAGAGGGACAAAGGATACCAACTCCTGTCTGGCGTTTTCTAAAAACGTCCCAAACAGACGAAGCATAATGCACAAAGACAACACACAAAATAGGTATAGCGTAGCGCTGCGAATTGAACTAGCCACCTCTGACCCAGGTAGTCCACTGCGCCCCAGACCCTGTGCTTGTCTCAGCTCATGCTGTTAGTCAATCCTCACTTCAACCCTGGGGGGTGGGGATGCCTGTCCCCATTTTACAGAAGAAGTGCTGAGGCTTCCGAAGGTCAAGCAAACAGGAAACGTCAGAGTCAGGACTCAAACCCAATCTGTCCCATTCCAAAGCCTTCGCTCCCAACCTCTACGATAGACACAGACTGCCCCCCTTCAGTGGAAATAGCAAAAAGGGCAGTCTAACAAAGTGAAGAAGTCGTAGACTCTGAAGTGTGGGGATCTGTATTTTAATTTTCCAAGTGGCTTCAATGCAGCCACTGCCGGGGATCAAATTCAGGAACCACTGCCATACAGATAGATGGATAGGAATAGACAGACAGACAGAGAGAGGATAGATATGGATATACACGTGGCATACGTCTCTCTCCCCACAGCGGTGCATGTGTCTGTGCGTATGCACGTGTGTGCATGTATATATAGTCTGAGCTTGATAAAACAGCAATGCAAATGCCAATTATTGGTTTAAGAAAGTAATGACAATTTCAAAGACCATGAAGCCAAAACCTGACAAAGACAGAACCCACAGCCACCAGAATTTCTGTGTGTACAGAGCATCTGCGCCACGGCAGTGTCACTGCAAGGTGTCCTCTTGCCAAGGTGCAGGGTAACACCGCAACGCTGCTGACGGCAGGACACTGGGAAGAGTCCTGGCCCGTGGGGGTGGAGCTCCTCTCTCAGCTGAGCTGCCCGGCTTAAGAAAGTCGGACCAACTAGATGCACTTCCCCAAGGGAGCTCAAAGTCCACTGACTCTCCTCCCAGTGTGAATGGCCTCCTGCAGAGTATTTGGTTTGACTATTTTAAGAGAAAGATAGAATGATTAAAGAAAAACCCTCTTTTAGAAATTTATACAGGATTTAAAGTACTATATACAAGAATACAATATGATATTCTATTTTCCTATCAATGACGAAATACTAAAGCTCAAAAAACTGACCCTATCATGGGGCAGAGTAGTGAGTGTTTCCGTCATGTACGATGCTCGCATGCGGTGGTTCACAAGGTTCTCAGCATCATCAAGCAGGAGCTCCTTCCCAGGCACCCACCACAACACGTGCCCAGGGAATCAGAGAGGGGTTCTGGACTAGCCGGTGTTTCATGGTGTAGCTGTTAGGATGAGGATTACAGGCAGGACACGACATAAGAGACAAGCACTAAAAATAAAGGGCCGAGAGGCGGCAGAGTGTGGAGACCACGGGAAGGATGAGGGAGGACGCAGTGGAGTCAGAAAGACCTCATGGCACGGACTGGTCTGGACTCAAACGTACAGAGGAGAAAAATGGAGCCGAGCGAGTGAGGAGGGGCGAACGGGAGAGGACAAGGAGCGTGCCGGGCTTGAGGATCAGCTAGACGACCCGCACAGGAATTCCGGCTTCGCTATGACCTCACTGGCCTGGGAACACCTCTGCAAAGGACCTTCCCCAACACGAAGACAAGCTTTCAGTTATCACTGAAATGGTAACGGCTGCAGAGATCGCAGCGGACCTTCCTCTTCCTCCCCCACTTGCTGTCTTCCAAGACCAACAGCGCGTCTGCCATAAGAACAAAGCGAAGCACCGGCCCCCACGCAGAACCAGCTCAGTGGCGAGCCGGAGGTCTGCGCTCTGCAGGCAGAGCTCGTTAGCATCACACTCGGAACGCTGGCCACCAGCCCTCTGCGAATCTGCCCGCAGCAGCGCCTCACAGATCAGGTCAATGGTAAGTGAGCGAGCAGAGCAGCTCTTTTCCCATAAAGGGAAGTGCATTTTAGAAGACATCGTCCCCCAGCTCCCTCTCGTTAGGATGCTCTCTCCTCTTTTGTAAGGTGTTAAGAGACAGCTATGTAATAGACTATGGGACCAAAAAAAAAAAAAAAAAGTCTCATTTTTGTTTGTAGGATGTGAATAGCCCAGACAGCTTTGCTAGTGAACCCATTCTGGATATCATTTAATTCTTTGCTATAACAAAAGTCTCTAGTTATTTGCGCCTGGATTGAAAGGCCCCAGCTCCGCAAGCGGAACACCAGTCCTGCCCCTTAAAAATACAGCAACGCTCTGTGCTGAGGGGGAACGTTCCTCGGCAAATATTAGTTAGTGCTTTATGAGGTCACTCAAGATTCTACAAACTGGTGTAACTAACCCATGTCCCTTGGAGTGAGAGGGAGGAAAGACCGCCGCATTCTGATCGATGTACCTCAACATTTTAGTTGTCCAAAGAGGTAACCTAGAAGATGACTCAAGATGGGCAGAAAAGGGGAGCTGGGGTTCATGCTTCTACTTGAGCTAAAAATTGTAACCACTAACTGCAGAGGAAAACAAAAAGCTACTTCCAAGAAAGGGATCCAACACAGGGAAAAGTGAGCAGGTGAATGATGACGGGCACCAGAGAAGGGAGGAGCCCGCCCCCCCAACCCCCGCCCCGCAGGGCCAGCCAGCCCCAGGCACGGGCAGGGCAGGTGCAGGACTGAGGGGCAACGAACAACCCAATCCCCCCGAGAGCGGGCGCTCCACAACCCCATGCGGCAGCCGAAGTCTCCTCGTATTGGCCTCAGATTATGGAAAGAGGTACACGTGTGCCTCTGTGTGTGTGTATGTGTGCGTGCACATATTCCTTCAGACTAGAAAAAGCAAGAGTATTTTCTCTCCCCAAAATCCACTTATTAAAAGCACGTTGCCTCAGAGGGCAGCAGGCAAGAGAAGGTGAGGCCTCCCCCATAGCCCATGAGGACTATCATTGGTTGGGCCCGCTCTAGCCTCGGAAGGAAAAAAGGACGGACCACCCAAATGGCATCTTCCTCTCTCACAGGTCCCTCCCGAAGCCAGTCATGAATTATGGAAGTATATTTTTGTGCCTTTCGGGAATCTTCAGGATACTTTCATTTATAGAGTTCCTACAATAGAGATTTGGCAGCCCATATTTAAATGCTGACAAGACATAAAGGCCCCTTTATTTTTCAATGTTTAACTTACTAATTTCCATAAACACAAATGAAGACATCTCCCAGAGCACCAGCACATCAGCTCCATCCCCTCACAGACGGGAGGAGGATCCTGACACACGTTACCTCAGGCTTGTTTTGTGCGGAGGGGAGGTCAGGGAGGTGGAAGGAATGTCAAGTAGTGTTTAGGAATATAACCATGCTCCTAAGTAAAGGGGTTTCTATAACTGTGATAATGACATTGCATTTTAAAAGCAGTCATCTTGTTTCTGGGTTTGTATTTGAGTAAAATGGTTATCTTCAGGGAGGGCCACTGAGGACCAGGGCATGAAGTTGAGGAGATACTCACTTTCACCGTTTGTACCTGTAAACACTACCTATACTCTTTTCATATACTACGTATTCAAAAGTAATTTTTTAAAAGTAATCTCAACTCAACTACATTAACTCTGGGCATCAGTATAAAACTCCATTTCAAGCCCTCTGAAAAGTTTCCACAGGCCACGCCCTGTACGGAATGGTTTTGTTTCAAAGACTAGGAATTCGCACATCACCTTAAATAGCTACAAGATTCACTTAGGCAGTCACTAATAGTTTGTCCCTATTCAGAAAGTCTGTATATTTCCCAAGTTTCTAGAAGTCGAATATTTTGAACCACAAGATGGATGAAATGGAAATGTCCTTCCCTCAAGAATTTTTATTTAAAAAGAAGAATCCTGAGGGGTACCTCGGTGGTTCAGTCGGTTAAGCGTCTGCCTTCAGCTCATGACCCCAGGGTCCTGGGATGGAGCCCCACAACGGGCTCCCTGCTCAGTGGGAAGCCTGCTTCTCCCTCTCTCTCTGCGGCTCACCCCACTTGTGCTCTCCCACTCTCTCAAATAAATAAATAAGATCTTAAAAAAAGAATAATCTTTTTTTTTTAAATCAAACTAACTGCAATTTATTCTAAAATATGATTTTAACTATTGCCCTAAAAGCTTTTATTACAATCTTCATATCCTGATTCCCATTCATAGGATCTTTTATTCAGAATTCACAAACTGGACCAAGTAAAACATTCTAGTCCTCATGGTTTTGAGGAAATCTGCCCATGTTTCCAGTGACAGGTGAACTTACCATTTATATGTTCCTGCAGGTCGTCGTCTTTTAACAAGGGCCAACGGGGCCTGAGCGGCCAAGCCCTCCTCTGCTAAAGCTCAGATACACAATCATGAAAATCAAAGACAGACAATATCAGTGTGGATGTAGCAGAAACCTAATAGGATTAGAGGATGAACAGAATCCCAAAACTAAAGTATGAGAGTAGAAAATAAATAGCACCAAATCTCCATCTAAGGGACCAAAGGTCATTCTGATGTTGGTGGGGAGGGGCTTGGGAATGGATATGTTTAAAGCAAAGACTCTGACAGTACAAATAAGAGGCCCAGGCCACCTGCCCTCCCCCCCACCCACCTAAAGCCACCCATGTTTTGGCAAGGCACTGCATCCTGGAAAGTATGTTAATTAATCAGAGTGCCAATCAGAGACGAGGCTCTTACAGACGCAAGCCACTTACATCTCTGATGGCCCGTTTCCTCCTCGAGCCTACTTCCCAGGACCGAGACGGGTAAGATACGTGAAAACACTGGATCATATATTATCGATTTCCTGATATTATCCTCAATGATCACAAAGCAGTTTAGCACACAGCAGTGAGTTTTACTATTTACAAGTTCATTCATCGATCCGGGATTTGGTGAGCTCCTAGAAGAGCCATGTGACACAAGGTTGGCACTTAATACCTCGTGATGTCTGGGGAGAGACAGACGGACATATGAATGGAAGGAATGAAGGAACGACAAAAGCGGGTCTGGATGAATCAATAAATGAATGACCATCGTCTGTGTAAGACTATCGACCAACAGGGACAGCAGAGCATGACGGGACAACTTAGAAACCTCTTAGATTTCCAAACTCAAGATGCATCCTGCAAAGATGACCCATTCGGTTTCAGCAAACTAAGCTCATCCGAGGACTCTTTGACAGTCTTATGACAAGTAGGTGCAGAGGAAGCTGATCCTCCCGCCCAGCGCCTGGGAAGGTCATCTGCCCCAAATTAAACCCGTCTTTGTCCTTCAAATTCATTTAAGTAGGCCCTGTAATAATAGAAGTCTGGGCAGCCTGCCTCCTCTGGGGCTTTATCTAGACAAACTAAAGCCATCTTTACATTCAGAAATAGCTTAGACAGCGCTCAAATCAAGGTTTGCCCATGAACTTAGGTCAATGTTCACAGAATTTTATTTTGCCTGAACTTCTGATGAGCTAAAGATAAATTTTCTTTCTGAAGATGAGAGCAAAAGTTTTTAAATGTCCTAAGTTTTCAAGATCAGAGACTGAAAATATAGAAGCTCTCTAACTGCCCCCCCCCACCGCAATTCTTTTTAAGTTCCATGCCATCAGCTCCCAAGATTTAAGCAAAACTTCATTATGCTGGGAAGTCCCCTTAGGTCTGCTGTAGCCAGATATGGGGTAAAAAAGTGATGTGTGAAAGACACAGATTATACTATGAAGAATACACCTGGGCTTTTTCCATTAAAAGGATAGGGATGTGTGTGGAGGGTCCTCACTTTGAGTAAAGAAGATAAACTTTACTCTGAAGCCAAATCTTTCCGTAATTCTCACTCACTGTCTTGGATTTCAATGAACACGACTTTTCTCAGTCCTTAAAGAAAAAAAAAAAATTACCGTATATTTCCAGTTTTAACTCCATGATACACAATATCTCCAATTTTGTGTGTGCGGAATTAAGGTGGAATTGAAAGGAGAAAATAACAACAACAACAAAACCCTACTCTTCATTCCCAATTCCTAGCTTCAATGTCAAGGTTATTTCTATTAAATACTAGAGCAAGCTATAAAGAAAAACATTCATCCGGACAGAGGTATTAGCACACCCTGATCAGCCAGGACATTACAAATCTCTAAAGCTTTTGGGAGGAGAAATAAAATCAACCACGGCAAGTGGGAGCCTCTGCAAATAGGGTTTCTCGCACATCGTGTTCCAACAGAGCGTATGTGATACTGACTCTCCCCAGGTGGTTCTCCCGAGCCCCACGGCATGAACCGGCGCAGCCCATCCACAGGTGATCACTCCTAGCGGTCTGGCGCTTTGGAGAGAACAAGAAGGCTGCTTTACCTTTTCCCCTGAAGTTCAGCTGGCAAAATTTCTCAGCTCTATCAGTCTCTTAAATCCTGGGATCCTTCCAAAGGAGGAATCGCCTTGAATGAAAATAACCCATTCCATGTTCTCCCACATTCTTTTATCACTTATTTGTCTCATTAGTGGATGGCGATGCCAGCACTGGGCCAAATGTTGGAAAGTAAAGAAAAGTAGAAATGAGCCAGGAAAACAAATGACCCATAATCTGACCTCCTAGGAAACAACCCATGTTCACATTTTGGCAAATCCCCTTTCAGATTTTTTCCTATGGGTCATGATATTCGTTAGATTTGTGTCGATCTGTCTGCTTTTCTGCCTCCTCGTTTGCTGATACATCGTGCGCATTCTCCGTTAAAAACTGCAGTCCCGGGGCGCCTGGGTGGCTCAGTGGGTTAAAGCCTCTGCCTTCCACTTGGGTCATGATCCCAGGGTCCTAGGATCAAGCCCCACGTCGGGCTCTCTGCTCAGCGGAGAGCCTGCTTCCTCCTTTCTCTTTCTCTGCCTGACTCTCAGCCTGCTTGTGATCTGTCAAATAAATAAATAAAATCTTTAAAAAAAAAAAAACTGCAGTCCCCTTAAGGTCTCAAGAGAAACTCCAGCCAGCTACTGAACTACGAAAAAAAAAGATAGTCCTCTGGGGAGAGAAGCATAATTAGAGAAAGTTAGGAAATGCTGACCTACCACTAAGGATGTGGAAGAAATTATCTGATGTCTTTAATGGCAATTCAAAGTGACAGATGTTCGTCTTTGAAAATAACTTTTTATACTCCAGAAATTTATATACTTCAATAAAAATACACTTATAGGGGCACCTGGGTGGCTCAGTGGGTTAAAGCTTCTGTCTTCGGCTCAGGTCGTGATCCCAGAGTCCTGGGATCGAGCCCTGCATCAGGCTCTCTGCTCGGCAGGGAGCCTGCTTCCCTTCCTCTCTCTCTGCCTCTCTCTCTGCCTACTTGTGATCTCTCTCTCTCTGTCAAATAAATAAATAAAATCTTTAAAAAAAATACACTTATAGCAGGTTCTCATTTAATCAAATCTTACTTTGTATTTTAAGGTTTAATATGTACCATCCTTCAGTACTAACATCTATACACACACTCACCTATATTAAATCTCTTAAATTCTTACATGAACTAAACAACTCAGGAGAATTTTAAATAGCCCATTTTTCTACCTTAATGAAGAATTCTCCAAATGTGAAAGTTCATTTCAACCAACCAGTAAATCACATATTCATGCACACTTCTATCTGTTCCACAAAAACATATGTACTATGTTCTCAATAGTATTAGTGGCAAATATAAGTACTCCCCTTCACCCTAAATAAGAGGGAAGAAGATATTTCTGTGAACCATATATTATGTAAAAGCATTTATCTTTATCAAAAAATACATCATCAAGTCAACTGGGTTATGGCTGAGTTACCGGCAGCCAATTTCTGGTTCTTAAAAATGACCTCGACTCTCCCACCTCCTTGTAAAGACCAGGACCCAAACACAGTCGTTACTGCTGCTGGAGGAAATGAGAGCCAAGCATTCTATGGGCCAATAAAATTCTTGAATTATTCTTTTTGCTTTTTGAAATTAATACAATAAATATTAATTACAAATGTAGATACAGGGTATATAAAATACATAAAGTATTAAAATAAATAATAGAATAAATACATGCTTTATATACTACACATTCACAAGGTACATGTAATGTGCACGTGTATACACACACACACACACACACATATTTACACACGCTTTTTAAAAATATGTGAACATCCTCTAACAAGGATTTTCTAAAACAATGTATTTCCCAGTTTGAAGACACATGGCATAAATATGTAAATTGGAGCCAAAAACGTTCATAATAAATTCAGAAAAGACACCCTAGGTTTCCAGGTATTTATAGAATGTTCCGTAACAAACTTCTATTTCTCGTTTCATACTTACGTTCCATGAAATAGGGCCCAGGCTCAATTCTCCACACAATTTGCCCTTTTTGGGTTCCAGTCACACCCCTGTTTTTAGAATCCCAGAAGTTGGCTGGAGAATTCTCATCTGGAAAAAGCAAACAAACACTTTTCAGCTTAATTACAACCTATGTGTCCTTCCTTAGCTCCAAGACTAATGCAAGTTCTAAAATAAAGGACAGAAGAGATAAAGGGGGAAGTATTAACAGGCAGTAGGATGAGGCACCGGCTCCCAGCCGACCGCTGCCCTGCATTTCTGCACTTGCATTGATACGGGAGAACCGGGGCGGGGTGGAAGGAGTCTGGCATTCCTGGGCTTGGCCAGGTCAATGAACGTCCCCAAAACACGAAACTGGAAAGAACAAAGGGTATGACCACTGCAGGGTCAGTGGTCAGCTGACAGATAAGAAAGGAGTTGGTTGCGCTCCCATCTACAAAATCCTAGATAAAAAGGAAGAGCAAAGGTGGGAGACCCTAATAGAACTCCAAATGGAATTTTAAAAGGGGGGACCTTAAGCTATGAAAATGAGTGAAGACACAGTACAGGTTTGCCATGAACAGTGTTCAGGAGGCACCAACCAAATCATTATGTCTGCTAGGATAACCTTTCACAAAAAGCCAAAGGCGTAAAACCTTGAACAATACAAAAAAAGAAGAAAGGGTTTAGGCATTTGTTTGGACAGATGACAGTGACCTGAAAAGCAGGACTATAACAGCACTTCCCAAGCGTTCTGACCTCCCAGCACACAGAAAACAGTAATATTTGTAGAGCGCATTGACACACGAAAGAGACGCTAGTAACCTAAAACGGAAGGCAGGGATGTTCTGGGGGGCTCCAGGCTTTCCCCCACCACCCCAAGGGCTGAAGTTCACATTCTATCATTTGCCCGCATCACACTAGTTTGAAGCTCTGTCCCAGGGTCTAGAATAGAAAATATAACCAAAAAGACCATTCAGAGTTTGATAGGTACATGGAAATGTGTCCAGGGACACTCGTTCTTAAAGTCATACACACTTCACTTGTCTCCCCAAATCCCTTTCGCAGGAGGGAAGGTGAAGGACACGCTTTCCCAGAGAGCTGGGACCGGCCAGACCTGGAGTCCGAGGGACCCTGGAAAACAGGAAAGACGGAGAACAAGTCCCAAGCTCAAGGGAATCGTCCTAAGAAGAAAAACCTCCGCCCGCCCTTTGTTTTCTCATGCTTCTGGAGCACGAAAGAAATGGAAAGTGGACCAGAGTGAGAGGTCAGATAGCCCAGCCCTGAGAGGTTTCTGTCTGGGGCTGTGCTGGGAGCCCATGACCTTCAGCACAGGGATAAGCCCAGACGCTCTGAGAGCCATGGTCCCCCCGGCCTTTGGCGCTGAGCACACCGTCGTCAACAATTCTTCTCCTGAAAGATCGAGAAGGGACCACTGTCCTCTCTAGGAATGGGAAAGCATGACACACTCTTGCCGTCCCCTCCCCCCAAACAAGCAACACGAGGCCAATCATCCACTCCTTCTCCAAACAGCACAGCAAAGCTGATATTTAAAAGGCGGTCACCGAAAACTGGTTGTGATAGATGTCATGGGACTCCTCGGGGCAGATCCCGACCACTGCCCTCCACTGAGCTTCCTCCTTGCCAAATGAAACCCCAGTTTTACCCAAGGCAACAGTGTTCCCAGTTAAAGACTCTCACCTCGCCATTATACCTTGCAGCGAAGGGCGGCGCGTGGCATAGCTCTGGCCCACGCCATGGCAATGCAAGTCTACTGAGTGGGACTTCCAGGAAAGCTATTATTTTCCTGAGTTAGAAAGGGCAGACTCAATAACCCTTTTTGCTCTTCCCTCCCCTCTGTTCTTGGATGAGAGCCACATGCTAAGGATGGCAGAGCAAGAAGCCAGAAGTAACCATGACAAGTCCTTCAGCTCTGCACCACGTGCCCTCAGGCTTCTTGCTACCTAGCAACAGTACATTGCTAGCTGGTTAAGCCACTGTAGATAGGTTACTCTACCTGCATCTTCACACAATTCCTAACAGATACATCCACCACCCTAAAATCCCATCAGTGATGCAGACTCATCGTGCCTGACTTGACCCAGAATCCCCACAACAGCATCATTGCTTTGGTCTAGAGCACAAAGATACTGGCTACGCATCTAAAAGAGAATTTACTGGGAGGAGCTGCTTGGCTGGAGAGAGAGACTCTCCTCTTTTTGCAAATAAATATACTTTTTTCAGCTATTGTCACTTGGAAGGCACAAAAAACTGGGCCCTGCAAGGAACAGACTACAGGAACAGGGACTAGAAGGTGTCCAGCCAACCAAAATGCTTTTTTATTTTTTAAAACGTGTCTATGCACACAGCAAATTTTCTGAAAATATTATTGTGAAAATTTCCTCTGGAGGCCTCAGGAAAGAGGAGGCAGCATTACGTCTTGTTTTAAGGAGCAAGCACCAGGATCCCAGTGATACAAAGCCGTGGTAGTGAAACCGCCCTCGCTAATGCGATCTCACTGCAGGAGGTTGGCACTTTCGGGGTTACTGACCTTTTCTCCCAACGCCATCGGCTAAGCCAAACGAAGGACACGCTCCTGACAGAGTGAGCCTGAGGCTCCGCACTCCCTTTATATGTTTCCTAAAAAAGAACTTTGACAGAGAACCAGCGTTGGCATCTCTTGTCCCAGGAAGGGCCACTAAGAAACTCTTTCCTTGGCAGCCACATCCACTTCAAGGCAGAAATTCTGCCCCGTGTGAAGTAGGAATTAAGGGGGAGCAGTGATGGGTGCTTGTCTCAAAGAGCCTGTTCCAAGAAACGGATCAGACTTGAGCATTCAAGGTACCCACCAGCTCTTGTGGGTTGGGACAAGCCATGTATCTTAGACTTTAATTCCCTGCACTGGTTTATAGGTCATGTAGACAACTCCATTTGGTTAAATTCATGATATTTAAAGAAAAAAAAAAAAGAGGAGTTGTTGAAGCAAAATGTTGAAAATGTACTGTGGGTATTCAGGCTCAGCTGGAATTCCAACGCCCCGTAAAGATGAGAAATGGGTCAGAACTGGGACGAGCGAGCCCACAGCGGAAGTGTGGTGGGTCTGTTCCAATTCAAAATGCCACAGCAGGGGACCCACCCTGTCAATCTCCACGGGGAAGATCTTATTCTGCACTAAGCATGGTGGCTGTCACACAGCAGATACCCAAGCTCGTTAATAGTCTGGTTATTCTAGGCTGAAATTTTTCTCTGATGAGTTGATGTTTCTGATCATTCATTATCACCGACAGAGACAAGGCCCTGCCAATGAGTGGCACTAACACTTCATTGAAAATATCAAGTCCATATAAATAAGCCAGCTTAGGAGCACAGAGCACAAATGATTTCGATAGGATTATCACGGCCTCCTCGGCCACTACAGCTCCTACTGCCGCAAACTGGCACAACTCTGGCCAGCCTTGGTCACACCACGACAAGAACAGTGCGTATGATTCACTGCCTTCTTTTATTTCAAGACTAATTTTAATTGGTCCCTCAGAGTAAAATTTTCTTCGTTAAGTAGGTTAACTAACACCTTTGTTTAGGTTGCAGTCAATTCTAGTCTGGACCCAGAACACCTTTCCTGTGATAGCATTCCTACGCTGAGATCTATTTTTCATGGATATCTGAGAACAGAATGTTTTTTTTTCCAGATTGCATGAGTTGTTTTTCTTTCCCCTCATCTAACATGCATATTAGGTTATTTGGTCTTTTTTAAATGCCCCAATTCCAAAGAAGAAAAAGAACGGAGTTTAAAATGGCATACCAACCAAAGGGTACTAAACCCCCCACAACTATAATGTACACATAATTAGAAATCTATTTCTTCCTCCACCGAATGAACGTTGTGATAGATCAAAGAAATCCTGTTGGCTTTTAAAACCAATCATCAGTTGTTGCATTGTACCTGGCTACTTCCTTTTCCCATTTCTCTTAACAACTAGTCAAATCTGCCCCACGGTCCTCACATCCTGTAGCTCATTTCCATGCTCTGGTGTGGAGCGGGTAACATTCAAAACATGTAGAACGTTATGTCTCATCTCTCTAATATCTTTTCTGTATCCATACCTTCAGCTTCCCTTCTTGCCCAGGGCTCTACCCCGTTATGGAGGAGGCTTTGACCCAATCCCCTCTACCAATCACCTTAATTTTGAGTTTCTTCCTTTCAACCTAAAAATATGTCCGCTCCTATAAGGCACACTTAACTGGTTTTGTTTTTGCTCTCGCGCAGCGGCAGTATCGTAGCCAATGAGGTTTATCCGAGGGGCGATTATTGCTAATTGAACATTCCCTTCTTCACTCCCTTTTCCATTCTCATTCTTATTTCTCCTCCTACTAGGATTAAAGTATCAGTTTTCCAATTGAAAAAGTCTTATTTGGGGGGCACCTAGGTGACTCAGTTGGCTAAGCGTCTGCCTTCGGCTCAGGTCATGATCTCAGGGCCCTGGGATCGAGCCCCGCATAGCACTGGGCTCCTCGCTTAGCAGGGAGCCTGCTTCTTTCCCTCTCCCTCTGCGGCTCCCCCTGCGAGTGGTCTCTCTCATTCTTTGTGTCAGATAAATAAATAAATAAAATCTTTTAAAAAATAGTCTTATTTTCTAAAAGCACATATTTTAGATACTTGGGTAACTTTCAAGTTGGAATATAATTACAAGAAAGAAACACTGAAGATGTTTAATTCATGTACCTAAATACCTTTTCTAAATCTAATTTTGTTTGGTATGGTTTATATAAAGCTTGTCCACTCATATGTCTTTTTTGTTCTCTTATAAGTCTGGTTGGCAGTACATTTTCTCTAAATAGAAAAGCAAAGTACACATACACAAAAGCCCTAAAAATCCTTTCGATATAGTTGTATACCTGTTTATGAATATTATGGGAACGTGATAAAAGAAACCTTGAAAATCTTCCCTCCTGCCTATTTTAGCAGCCCATGATACTTTTGCAGAGTGATTTCATTTAGTGTTTTTTCTAATTACTCTTGAGAGCTATTTCCATTTATTCTGTTATGAATACCGGAATTAATTGTTAAGTCTGTTTCTCCAAGGGAGAACCAAATAAAGTGTTTGGACCCAGAAAACAAAGGCGTAAAGATAGAAAATGACATCACACACAAATCTCTTAACTACAGAATAGTTATTGGCTCAGATAATTTTCGCAGAACTAATTAATTACGTCAGAAACAGAACCCCTTTCCTTAATTAAAATCACATTATCTTTAGGAGGAACATGGTGGAGACTTAAAAAATCTCTACATAAGCAAATTTACCAACATGTCGGACACACTCACTAGGAAACAATCATCACTGGCCACTCTTCCCTTTAGCTAACTGATCCCCCCCAGTCACGACTGCCCACCTCCACTGCTCACGATGAACATCCTGAAGCTCTTTAAAACGTAGATTCCTGGACTGCTCTTCCAGACAGTTTGGTCCAATAGGTTTGAGTTAGGACGCAGGCGTCTGGATTTCAGCTAATTCCAATAGAGATACTACTACAGAGGCCACACATGGAAAACCTGTTCTGTGGTTATTTGCAGGGATACTGAGCAATCACAGCAATGCTTTGGGCCCTGTTCATTGCTAACAACTCTCCTTCTCATTTGTTAGCTTGTTCATTCATTCACCGAAAAGCACTCGCTGACTCCTACTGCAGAAGAGAAGAAGCACCCACTTCCTGCCATCAGGAGTTCCCAGTGTGGGGACTGGGGGGGCGACTGGAACAGAGGCACAATGCAACGCCAAGAGTGCGTGACCAGGCTGTGCAAACTTTCTGCAGTGTGAAAGAGGGACAGAGCGGGACAATCAGCACTCCCTGTGACTGTGTGTAGTTCATAGGGCTCGGGATCTATCAGGTTTGATGTATCCTGGGAGGCACACGGAGATACCCTTTGGGAGATCTACACCCTTAAGCCAGTCATTAAGGTGTTTCGGGCACTCCTTTGGTTCATGTTCTGCAGACATACTGCATTACCAAGGGGGCTCATTTTTTAGTTCTACGAATGGTCATCGGAAGCAATAAACAAGTGGCCATATTTAGAGCTGAATTCAGCTGTAAAACTTAGTTTGTTGCCTGGGCCCCAGGATGTTATCTTTTTCATCTTTGGCAAAGTACAATTAATTATATTAACATACAACGTTACTGTAAAGAATAATTAAAATAATGAATTCTCTCCTCAAATGCCACAGAAAGCTAAAATAATATAAGCAGAAAGGCTTATTCTTTTTTTTTTTTTTAAGATTTTATTTATTCATTTGACAGACAGAGATCACAAGGAGGCAGAGAGGCAGGCAGAGAGAGAGGGGGAAGCAGGCTCCCTGCCAAGCAAGAGTCTGATGTGGAGCTCAATCCCAGGCCCCTGGGATCATGACCTGAGCCGAAGACAGAGGCCCAACCCACTGAGCCACCCAGGCACCCCAGAAAGGCTTATTCTTTAAAACTCTTCTTTCCCCATAATATTTCACATGCAGAGATCACTATGAAAATTACCTTTAAAAGATTGTTCTTCCTGTACATGATTTCTGGATTCCAGAAATGTCCTCTGAACAAGCTTTTAAGATAATAAGAAAATATACAGGAGACGTGACCAGACATCTCAAACATATCCAAACATAATTTGGATTTGCAAATGTTTCTATGTCCCTGTTAATATTTCCAAAATCTCCATAGAGTGATAGAGATAAAATAGGAACAAATATATATGTATATATATTTGAGATATATACATACAAATAGAATAATATATGTAATATATATTATATATATATATTGAATATATATATGTATATATTCAAAGCCTTCACTCTTCTATCAATCAACCAAGGGGAGTTAGAAATGAGAAAGTTTTCAAGAAAGATGCCATATGACAGATTGTGCCAGAAAGATGAAAAATGATGCTTGCAAATTTTCTTTTGCTTTAAAGTAATTCCTCCCCACATTTCCTCACAAATGGCATAAACATTTAAGTTGTTTCAAATTACCTTTTGGATACAAATCAAATGTAACTATGTCCTGAGATTGGATCAGGGAGGGGCCTGGTGTACTCTGGCTGTACTCAAAAATTAGATGCCCTGAGATTTGGGATTTGGAGAGCACTGGACTAAACAACAATCTGAATCAAAAGTATCTTTGTAGACCTAGACAAAGAGCACAACTTCACAGGGACTGTGTGATTGTTTTTAATAATTTTCTAAAAGTTTTTGCAAATTTTCTACAAGTATGTGCCAGGCAGGTTATGGAATCCTGCTACAGTGGGACAGAGAAACTCTGACAACGACTTTGGGATCTGAACTACATTGCAAGGGGAGAGTGATTCTTTACTAGGGATTGGGCCATACAGAATACCAATCTTATGAAGTACTGTGAGAATTCACTAACAGCCTTCCTCATGAATTTGCAAAGGTGACATTAGTTTTAATCCAGTCTCCCTAGATGCCCAATTCCTGACACCGATGCTTCCTCTTGTTCCTAGAGATTATGATCCTGATACCACAACCACCAGCTGAGATGTACCCACTAATGACTATGGCTTGGTTCTAACTTGAAGAGCTATTTTCCTATAAATACCAGAAAGAACTGCTGATTATAATGTGCCAGAGATGGGAGAAAAAGGCACATCACAGGACAAAAAAGCAACAGAGGCAGAAAAGTGCTGATGGCTAGGCGGCTGGGTCTGGTCCTGGGGTACAACGTGTGCCAGAGAAGGCACACATGTCGCTGCCCTCGCATGGTGGAGTGGGCACACATGTGCTGATTCAAGGCCATGCACCCCCGAGTCTGAAAGAGATGTCCCATGGTTATCTCCTCTGTGGCAGGCCATCGACCAGGGGTGGTGGAGCCCATCCTGGAGAATGGGAAATCTTTCATAAGATCCACACTGGGTGACTCAGAGCCACGTCCTAAGCACCCTCCACCCCGAGGGGCCTCCTGAGCATTCACACCTGCAGCCATACATACCCCCAGCAGAGGCAGGACGGGCCGCTAAGCCAATCTCTACATAAAATACTTGATCCCAAACTACTTGATTAAACACTCATTCTGACAAGGGAGGAAACCACCAACAGATCGGTGAGAAGCAATACTTGAACTCATGTTGGCCAATACCTCCTGAGAGTTTCAGTCACGGCCCAGAATACCAGATAGTGAAGAGCAGCTCAGAGTTGGCATCAAGGTCAGGCACTGCTCTATGTCTCTGTCCCTATGGATTCGTTGACACCCGTAACCATCCTCTGAGGGAGGCACCACTATCAGATTCTCAATGACGGGGATAAGACACAGAGAAGCTGGGAAATCCGTCCAAGATCCTGAAACTGGCCTGTGCAGAGTGAGCCCAGACGCCGCGCTCCTAGAGGCTCTCGCACACCTTCCATCTAGAACGCTGTGGAGAGTCTGGGTTCCATGCTGGGGATGAGGAAAGGTCACTGGGAGACTTAAAGCATGTAAGTAACATGATCCACCTTTTAAAAAAAATCCCTCTGGCTGCCATGTGCGGAGTGGACTTTCGAAGGGCAGGAGAAGACAGCCCACAGTGCGTGGCGCCCAGGCCCAGCACCAAGCGCCGGGGCCAGAACCCAAACGTGACCCTCTCCTTCCATCTCCATCTTTCCTGCACGCGCAGAGCTGCGGCAGCTATCAATAGCCTTGGTGCAGAAGGCTGTGAGTCCGTTCCAGACTCTTCAGTCCAGCGACACCGCGAGATGACTCATCCACCTCTAAGCTCTCTCCAAGTCCAGCCACCAGCCTGAATTTCACTCTCTAAGCCCACCATGCTCTTCCTGTCCCTCTCTTTAACCAAACAACTCCCGAAAGTCCAACTTGCCCACACCCAACCTTCATCAGTCAAAACAGAAAGCTCAGATTCTCCGTCACTTAGTAACTCAATAAAACCCTTAACGCAACGTATTAAATATATCTCTGTCATTCAACCAACATGAGCTTCCTATTCAACCAACATGAGAAGTATGCTTTATGTTTTAGGTACTAATCATTTATTACAGGTACCAAGAGAGTCATACACCACTTCATAATGACGTTGCCAGTCAGCCGCAATGAGGTGATGGTAAGATCCCAGAACTTTGAGAAAGAGCAGACCTGGGTTTAATTCCATCTCTCTGATTTACTGGACCCATAACCTTGGGCAAGTCTTAAAACTGCATAGACTCCATTTTTTTAATCTACAAAATGATAACAGCACTTAGCTCTGAAAGCTGTAAGGAGTACTAGGTACAATACTTGAACGTGGCACATACCAGGAGCAACATATGTGAGGTTTAAAAATTTTTTAGTCCATTTCTTCCTTCTTTCTTTTTTTTTTTTTAAGATTTTATTTATTTATTTGACAGAGAGAAATCACAAGTAGATGGAGAGGCAGGCAGAGAGAGAGAGAGGGAAGCAGGCTCTCTGCCGAGCAGAGAGCCCGATGCGGGACTCGATCCCAGGACTCTGAGATCATGACCTGAGCCGAAGGCAGCGGCTTAACCCACTGAGCCACCCAGGCGCCCCATTTCGTCCTTCTTTCATAGAAAGTTACATTTTTCTTTTCATACTCAAAAGCACAGTTCCTCAACCTCATTTCCTTAGTTTTTACTTTTTAAATTTCTTTTAAGGAAATCCATTTTATCCTAATTTCTCATAAACATATATCAATTAAAACAAAAGCATGCTAACTCATATGTTTTTGGAGACTGCTTTCTTCCTTAATCTGGATGCCGAACTAGCAGAAGTGCAGTCCATATGTACAATGACAGGACATGACGCTATTTCACACGGAACATAGTCTCTCGCACAGAGTAGATCAATCTGTGCAGTTCTTGAGTGGAAGGTCACTCAAAGACTAAAATTCTATCAATGACCTTTAAGCTCAGCCTAATAAAGAATAAGCAGAGAGCCCCTCGTGTACCTACACAATGAAACTTGTATTGGGAACGTGTTTAACTAGGAAATCTCTGTCGTGGCACTATGTGTGTTAAAAGTTGCCAGGAATGGAATCGTGCTACGATGGGATCCAGTTTAAAGCTCAGCATAAAAGCATCCTTCAGTTGGGGTAAGTCACACCTTTGATCTTAGTGAGCTCTTACAGTAAGGATCAGGAACTATAACAGCTAACTTGATTGAAAGAGGGAGGTTACGCTCATCAAAGTGAACCAAATACTTATTAGAGCTAATCCAAACTCAATCTGAAAATATTAGTTGGAAGTATGGGAGAGCAACCTTTCTGGAACATTCATTGTTACTAACACTAAAGAATAATTCTGCAGATGTGCCTACTTTATCCACACTGGCTTGATCAGAAGGTGAACCACTTTCCCAGAGTTAGCATACTCACCTGAATCCTTACTAAACCAATAAGTTACTTTTCATTAAACTAAGTAAGCATTTATCTATGTTTCCAAATGAGGGCACTACTGGGTCTGTCCAGTACATTATAGCAATGATAGCATCCTTAGCTCTTGGGCACTAAATGCCAGCTGTGTGCTATATGACAGACAGCATGCTATATGAAAGACAGACAGATAGACAGCAACATCCCACCCACCTTGAGAACCACTGATTGGCATTTTGTAGCCAAAAAGTAATTTTTTTTTTCATTGAAAAAGGATTAAAATAGAACTGAAATTTTGCCCTGGATTCATCCTGTCTTTTGAACAATTAGAGCAGATTTCAAAGGTCTGCAGAAAGCTGGGTCAGTTTCCTACAACTGCCACAAGAAAACCTTAACAAAAACATGATTTTATTCTAAAATTAAAGTTTTATTGAAAGAGTGTCGTTAAATCAACAGTTTCTAAGATGCGAGGGTCTTGTGAATACTTGTCCATATACACGTTACATTACAAATAAATAGGCTATAACATTCATGACAGAAGAGCTTTAAAATCTGACAAAACACCAAAACATTATTATCCAGAGGCAGATTACCTTTCATAAAATCTATTTAGACTCAAATGACATTTTGACAAATATTATTGTAGGTAGGACCTGTACTTAACATCATAGTAAAGTACTTTATCTGAAACCAGGAAATAGAGCAAAGGGACTACATATTTATTTGTAAAAGTTTAAAATCTTTTAAAGATTTTTATTTATTTATTTATTTGACAGAAAGAGAGGGAGAGAGAGCAGAACAAATGAGAGAGAACATGGCGGGGGTGGGGAGGAGCAGAGCAAGAGGGAGAAGCCGACTCCTCACTGCCTCGGGGCTCGATCCCAGGAGCCTAAGATCATGGCCTGACCCAACCGCAGATGCTTAACTGACTGAGCCACCCAAGTGCCCCTTGTTGCGAAAGTTTTAAATGTTTTAATTCCAGCACTAATGACATGGAGTTGTCAAATGATTAAATGGGATAAGCACACCACATTGGTGGTAGTAACGGTCCTGATCAAGCTGGGGGGGACCACATTTAAGAATGTTTCAAAGAGAAAGGTAGAGAGAACTCTAAATCCCACACAGGTGGACTCAGAAATCTGGTGAGGGGAGAACTCATTTCACAGAACTTTCTAGTATCTTACCTCATATAATCCCAAGGAATTTCTCTCTGCCTTTGCCAGGGTTGAATCCATAATCATTTCAAACCAGATTTAGGAAGCAGCAAGAAACATGTTCCATTCTCCTTAAAATCATGTCCCCGGCCTGCCCACTTGACGATTTCATTCATAGAAGAGACCAGAACTGAAGTCGGGCGGGTCTGGAGTCCTAACGTGGCTTGGAGAGCTCTGCGGGCCTACCTCACTGATGTTCCTGCTTCTCTTCCTCTTTCCCAAGTTCTAGAAATGAAATCCTAAGCGGGATATGAGCAGACCTTTCCTAGGAGACTCCTGTCCAGCTAAATAAACACTGAGAGCCACTCCTACTTTTCCTCAAGACTGTCAGGCATCCTAAATGAAAAAACACAACCTATCAGTGTCCCTTAGGCTGAGGCAGTCGTGGCCACACCCTGTAAAGGGTACAGGATGCAATCGCCCCATCCTCCCCTCGGCTTCCTTCCTGTGCTTTTTTCCCATTGGGAAAATTCCAAAGAATGAGTTATATGTACACACACACACACGCACACATACACACTCATATGGACTGAGCTGATGTCAACAAACTGTTATCACAGAGAAGGGAATTTTCTATCTGACTTACTAAGAATAGAGTGGTCATCATCTGGAAACGCTAATGTACTATTATGATTAATCGGACGGAACATTCATTTAGTTACCGAAAGAGGCTTATAGCATTCTAATTAATCCAGAATGAAATCTGTGGACTTGGGATTTCAAACTGTGAAAATCGACTAAAACTTTCTGAAACATTATCTAGCTTTAATGAAAATCCAAAACTGTGGTTATCAACCCTGAAGTTATTCTCAGATGTTATGTTTTAAAGATTTTATTTATTTATTTGTGTGTGAGAGAGAGCAAGAATAAGCGGGGGGAGCAGTAGGCAGAGGGAGAAGCAGGCTCCCCACTGAGCAAGGAGCCCGATGTTTTCACTCAGGGATCATGACCTGAGCCACGGGCAGACACCCAACCCACTGAGCCACCCAGATGTTCCTCAGATGTCATTTTTTAAAAGGTTTTATTTATTTATTTATTTGACAGAGATCACAAGCAGGCAGACAGGCAGGCAGAGAGAGAGGAGGAAGCAGGCTCCCCGCTGAGCAGAGAGCCTGACACAGGGCTCGATCCCAGGGCCCCGGGATCACAACCCGAGCTAAAGGCAGAGGCCCGCCCCACTGAGCCACCCAGACGCCCCCTTCAGATGCCATTTTTAATGCAAAAATGGATGAAAACCCTCAATGTAGTTAGCTATGCTCTTGTCTCATCCCAGGAACTGGGTACAGCGGAAGAATTTCCAGATGAGACGCGTTGTTCTTTAGTGGGAGAGGGGCCCGTGACGCCGATCCGCCCAGGGCAGTCGTCACAATCATTAAGTGTTGGCTGACTGGGTGAATGCAATCGAAGGCTACAAGACCACATCCTTCCAGCAAACGTCCAGGAAAGCGGGATAAAATATCCTCATCGGTCACAAGTTTTGTTGTGCAGTGAGACAGAGCGGGTTCAAACTCTGTGCCACATTTAGTGGATATAATCTTCTCTCTGCCGTGTCTTTAATCCAGACATAGTTTGCCATAAAGCACCAACGGGCCACAGAGCTTGGGGCTGATTCTACAATAGACTACAAGGACATGGCAAGCCTGGCAGTCCAGAGTCACCACCGGGGCTCTTCCGACACGTCAACGCTGCCAAAACTTGGGACACGCCACTGCGGATTCTTGGGTGCACGCGAGCAAACAGTAAGAACAAGTGCAGACTGCCCACTGGCTACCAGGGACACGTCACACATGGTTCTGAAACAGTCTCATGAACAGCCCTGTGCTCTGAGGCTGAGGTCAATAGTGTTATCAGGCCCGTATTACGGATCAGGAAACCGAGGCCCACGGGGAGGAGGTGGTAATGAACGGCCAGGATTTAACAAACGGGCCCTACCTGAAGGCACCCAAGCCTGAGCTCTTTTACAACACGCTGCCTTTCTCAGATAACATTCCAGAAAATGTCAGTAACCTCACGAACTCGGCTCGGTCACTGAAAGGAGGTAAGGATAAATCTAGAAAGGATGAATTCATTTCCTTTTATTGGCATCCAAGGTGACTAGAGCCTTTGAACGACGGACTTCTCAACAAGGTCAGCGTCTCTGCTTTCCTCCCCAGCCAGGAGTGCACAAGCTTAAATGTTTGCTTATTTCCTAATTATGGGCCAACAAACTCTCCACGGGGCTGAAGAGAAGCTTGTTGCTGCTCCCACCACTCTGGATCCCCAAGCCAGGTTTCTTTCCCTTCCAAATACTGTACCATTTGCCAGATGAGCCACTGCAACTGAACTAGGTTCTGGTCCATCCATGTGTCGCCGATGTTCACGTGTGTCAAACAGGCTATTGTCTTATGTAAAGGAAACCTGTGTCCCCACAGCACAAGCCATTGTCAGAAGGGAACTAGATTTCCAAGTTGATCTAGACACTTCTAAAGCAGATCAAGTGAAGTTAGATGATGTTACAGCTTAGACTTAAGGCCATCATATATGTGTACCTTTTCACAGAGATGGTCCTTCTGAAACACAGGGAATTCGGCCAGTACCTCGTCGACCACAGCAGACCACTGCATTGAGAAGGTAGGGCCGAAAGAGCATCGTGTCAGCCCACGAAATTTACGTATGCTATCCTCTCTTCAGACCACTTCCCTGTGTGAAGAAAGGCCTCAAAAATCCACAACAACAAATAAAATGGGAAGCACATCAGCACCAAATTCGCATTCCTGTGACATCTTCGCGTTTTCACGCGCCGTAAGAGCATATGGTGCCAGGCACTGGGAGGCCGTGCGGAACACGACAAACGCAGCCCCTGCTCTTTCTGGCAGAGCTTCTCCTTGAGAGAGAGGGAGAAATACTACATAACAAATACAAAATGAATTCTTTGGTTACTCTTATGAACAAGGAAAAAGGGAAGGAAAAAGAGGAGGTCTTAAGAGAATGGGTGAGCTGCTGACAGGACCAGGCCAGAGAATAAGAGAAATCTCCCTCAAGGAATTAATGAGGCAACGAAGCTCTGAAGGTTGGGGAAGGAGAGGAGGGAAGAGAAGAGAGAGAACATTCCAGACAGAAGAGCTGTACAGAGGCCCTGGGCTGGGAAGCGGAGTGGCACTTTCAAGGGCTGAAGGAGGACCACTGGCACCAGAGCAGAGGGTTGAGGGAGAGGTGAGGCCAGTGGAGCAGGAAAGACTAGAAATTTCAAGCATCAGTGTAAAGTGAGAGAAAGGGAAACAAGAATAAGCGAATGAAAAGTGTCCCTTTATCTCTTCTCCATAAGATCTCCTTCTGAGGGGCGCCTGGGTGGCTCAGTGGGTTAAGCCTCTGCCTTCGGCTCGGGTCATGATCTCAGGGTCCTGGGATCGAGCCCCGCATTGGCCTCTCTGCTCAGCGGGGAGTCTGCTTCCTCCTCTCTCTCTCTCTCTCTCTGTCTGCCTCTCTGCCTACTTGTAATCTCTGTCTGTCAAATAAATAAAATCTTTAAAAAATATATATATCTCTCCTTCTGAAAGCCAATGGGGCTCAGAGTGGTCAACATTCAAAGTTACTGATCCAGCGAGGATGCTCGTGGGTATGACTATGCTTTGTGGATGCTGAACGGATGAATCACAGAACATCAGAGACACTGCTCAACTACAGTAGCTTACCCCCAAGCTCACAGAATGAATAAGGCATGGGAATAAGATGCAGAGTGTAGGGAATACAGTCAGTGATACTGTGACAGTACTGTATGGTGACAGATGGTAGCTACAGTTTGAGCAGAGCACAGTGCAGAGAAGCTGAATCACTATGGGGTACATCTGAAGCTAATATAACATTGTGTATCAACTTAAATAAAAAATTTTAATTAAAATACTTAAATAAAAAAATTAAAATTAAAAAAAAAAAAAAAAAAACGAATACCCCTCCACACACACCCGGCAAAAAAGAGTAAAGCAAAGCGCAGAGACACGATTCTTAGACGACGATACTAACTGGCAATGGAAAAAATCAGCAGCCCGTCTTCCATCCATCTTTATGCCGGCGCGAAAAACACAAAACAGAATCAAGGTCAGCACATCAGGAAGGAACGACCTTTTTCCTGAAAAGCCCATTATGAATTTCCTTTGTGTTTATGCATTTTGCATGCCTTGAGTCTGACATCATTCGTATGCATTATTTAAGTCCTGTACCAAAGGCCTGTCTGTCTGCTGCAACTTTTACTGGAGGCTTTTTCTTCTGACATTGTGTTCATTCAACAGCAGATGAATGCTTGTCACCTCGTCACTTTGTTTTCCAATCCCCCAAATCTTCCAATGGAAACACACATTAGTCTGGGTATAAATCAGAGAATGTTTTGAAACTCTGTTCAAATATGTGACAAGTGCTAAAAGATCCCTTGGACCTCAAATAAAAGTCGCTGATATGCATAGGAAACACATGGAATTTTAATTTTAGCTTAGACACTGGTATGCAATCAAATTAAATCCAAATAATAAAGGCTATCATCTGTTACCTGTTGTGAACTTACCACATGCTAGGCACTAGGAGCGTGTATACACACTCCCTCACTCAGTCCTCAGAGCAACTTTCTGGTCTAGTCACGACAATCGCCATTTCACAAACTAAGAAAACTGAGGGACAGAGAGGCCCAACCCCTTGTTCACACACAGCTGAATCCCAGAGCAAAAAACTAGCTGAATTTCAGATGGAGAGTCTGCACGACATCCAAACTCATCCATACATGGCCCACCGTTACACAATGCCCCCCCCAAATAACTACCTACCTGCTCTCAAGTGACAAGAACTACACTTGACATTTTAGAATCATTAACTGATAGAATTCTCACAGCAATTCTGAGAGGTGCTATTCTCCCTAAGATAGAGGAAGTGAGCTCTGGGAGGTCAGGTGACTTGACCCAGGGCGCACAATCTCAAGGCCAAAGGTGTGAGGAAGATCTTCCAGAAGCTGACTCAGCGTCACAGCAGCAACGTCTCTGAAGAATCCTCCGTTCAGTAAGAATGATAATTTCCCAGATAGAAATACAAAACCCTGAGAAAGTCTGCCCACTTTCTCAGGGTTTTATACTTCTATCTGGGAAAGTCCGCCCACTTTCTCAGGGTTTTGTACTTCTATCTGGGAAATTATCATTATGCTTTGGAAGACAGTCATGTCCCCAAAAGACTGATATTCTCATCTTAGGTGGATAAGAAAATTCCTTTACTGATGTCCACTCAAGCCAAACTATCAGAATTGTGATTCACTGCTTTTATAAACAAGAATAAATTACCCTCATTTTTCTAACAGACCGATACACACAAGCAGATGTCATGTGCCAAACACATGAAAGGCATACAGAAATAAGAATAAATGTGTTTTTTTTCCTTTTAGTAATTTCCACCACAGAGTTAAAGGACCAGCTGTCACAGCATCTCCTTTATTTGAGTGACCTGCATCTGGCAAGTCTGAAGGATGTATTTCTCCTTATGGGTGAATTTTGTATAAATATCTAAGAATATTGTGTTTTTACTCACTGATGAATTTTGTGTTATCCTGTGTCAATGTATCGTTAACAAAAGGAAGGCGGTTTACGTATAATCCCACCTCACTCGCTGAATTGATAACAACTGTTTACTTACATGGCTAATGGGTGCTGCAGCTATGTTATTTATGATTCCAAATAAAATTATATTGTAAAGCACGGTGAATTTAAGAATAGATTTTAGAGGGCGCCTGGGTGGCTCCGTTGGTTGAGCGACTGCGTTCGGCTCAGATCATGATCCCGGAGTCTGGGATCAAGTCCCACACTGGGCTCCCAGCTCCCTGGGGAGTCTGCCTCTCCCTCTGATCTTCTCCCTCTCATGCTCTCTCTCACTCCTTCTCTAAATAAATAAAGAAAATCTTTAAAAAAAAATAGATTTTAGGAGTGTAACACTGAAAATAAAATGAAGCCAATAAAGGATATAAAATGATTTTATTTGCATTTGTGTGTTGTTTCTGTCTGTCAAAAGAGAACACTACCTTTTTCTAATTATGCTACGCATATGACTAAGATAGCAATGAACTCCATAACGTATCCTGAAGATTCTGTGCTAAAAGCAGGTAAGTAGAGACTCCACTATCCCCACACAGGAAGCATTTTTCAGGATTTATCCTTTACCACCATAGCACATGATGTAGACCCAAATAATTACATCGATTCCCAAACCCTGAAAGAACAGTTCTCCAATTCTATTGTATAATGGAAGCATTTGAGGACTTATATTTAAAATTTAGACTCCATAGAGCAAACAGCAGAAATTCTGATTCAGTAGTTGTAGGATGGGTCTTCGAAGGCTGCCCAGCTAATTCTGATATAGCTGTACTAGAACTCCACATTGCCAACAGGCTCAAAATCTAATTGGACCATACATTAGCATACGTGTATATGCAAATGTAACATCTGATTTTGCAAATGTGTTTTATTAGATGATAAGAAATAGACATGCATCTTCGTACCTTTACAGAGTCCCCTACCCTAACAATTCTCAAGATGATTATGATCAGTCCATGTTAGAAGAAGGAAAAAAGTGAGTATAATAGAAAGACAAGCCAGTGCAGACAAAAATGAAGACAGAAATGGATGCTAACATGAGAAGAAAAGGTTTTGTTTATACATAAATCTAGAACAGTAATCCTCAAAATACAGGCCATGGACCAGCCCTGGGCTGTGACATTACTGTTAATGATCTGTGATGAGGACAGAAATTGAACATGAGCCTTTAGAAATTTTCACAGTAAGTTGCCAGAGTAGTTTTAAGTCTGTCCAAGAATAATAATAATGATGATGATGAAAATATGAATTTATATTTTGTAGATCTTGTTTTTATTTCATTTCATTTTCTAAGTGTCTTTTAATTCTATTTCACCAAAGATTGGTATCTTTATGGAACTGAATGACCACAGGGAATCTGAGAAGCACTGAGGGCTCTAGACCGGCGAGCGTTCAACCACGCTTGCTGCATCCAGGGAGCCCAGAGTTGGCTACAAAGTGGCTTTACCGTCTCAAAGGACAGCAGCCAGAAAGGATTTCTTGAATGAATGTCTACAAGAACATCCTTAACCTCTCACACGAGCTCACTCTGAATCTGTCGGCAATGCACGAATCTATGCGCTTTCGTGAATCTATCAGTTTTTCTTCTTAGCTGGCACCACCTCTTAGAATAAGACTACAGTAAAATTTCCTTAAAACTACCTTCAATGCATAGAACGGCCCATTTCATTTATAAGTGTACGTCTCAAATTTCAGACTCTTGAATTTTAACAGTTGCAGACTCAGTGAAGAACTTCATCATCATAGCGATACCCCATCCGTGAGTCTTTGCCCCGAGGAATCCATTGTTCCAGACTGCTCTCAAAAAGTAGGTCTTTTCATTGCTTTGGTCATCTTAGTATTAGGTCCTTATTAGCTATCTAATGACTTTCATGATATTTGGCAACGACTCCAGTAAAGTATCAATACGTTACACTTTTATGTACACGGGACACAGACCTCACTTTGCAGTTTTCCTGCCTACTGGTAAACTGATTAATAATTCTCTCCTTTACTGAGACTTGCACTGGAGACAGTAATAATGCTCAATTCTAGACAAGAGTCTCCCAATTCCAGCTCAAGTCCGTACACTCCTTGGTGGCCCCTACTGTTGCTACTTCTGCCATGTGAGTGTTGCCAAGAATAACTTTTTCTCCTCCAAGTTAAATACTGTGTTTATAAAAGGTGTGGGGCAGAGACTTTGGCAGTACATATCTGTACACACAACGGACAAAGTCACAATAATAGCAACGGCACTCCTGCTTGCCAAGATCTCCAGCCAGAAGAATGAACAAGGAGGATCTTTTTTCCCCTACATAATTGTGTCCCCCTTTTCAAGAGAATAAAGTCAACCTTTAAGTACGTAAGTTCATTTTGTAATGTTTAAAAGTTACAAGTCATACACTAAACTTATTCATTATGTTTTCTCAACATGTTTTAATAGAATCTAAGACATTTTCTCATCTAGTCGGTTACTTATAGGACTAAGAACTCTCTAACGGCTTGTAAGTACAGTACAGGATAGCCCTGGTTCTGCAGCCCAGATGGATGTCTCTTAGCTGTGTGACCTTGCTCAATGAATACCCTTCCTAAACTTCAGTCCTTCGATAAAATGGGGACAATAACAATGCGTGACCAGCACAATTCTGAGAGGAGTGGACAGATACGTACAGTGAGTAGACAGTGCCTGGCAAAGAGTATTTACTCACTGTCCATAAGTTCTCAGATATTAGTGCTGTTATTCTCAACAGAGAAGACTCTAGACCATTGAAATACTTGGAGAACTTTTTTAGAATTTTATTTTTGCAACAAATGCTGACACTAAGTAGGTACTTCCACCAGGAAGGCAGCTGGTTAGATGAACTGACCGCAGCATCTCCCTAACCTGCATTATTTGGCATGATTAAACTGGGCACAAATTCAATTATTTCACTTAAATTCAAATAACATCTTTTGAGAAAAAAGAATTACGTTAATGCCTTTTATTGTACTACATACATTTGTCTCAGCGATCACTTTGGTAAAGGTTAAGTGAAGCAGATAAAAGTAAAATTACAAGACATCTTTGTAAAAGGAGATGGCATTCATCCAAAATGCCTTTCCTGGAACAAACTGTAACAACTTGTTTCACTTCCGCCCTTCCCTACCAAGCTATATTTAAAGGTCTGTAAGCATTTCCATCACAGATTGCTGTCATCAGGAATTGTAATTTTACCTTCTAATATGTTTTAGAGTATATAAATAAATATCTCAATCAAATTCTAAAAAAGCTATTGTTTTTTAAATTTAAAAACTCCCTTCAGTAAAGGATGATAATACAAGGGGGGGGGGGAGAAAACCAGAAAAGTAGGATCATTTTACACGAAAAAAAAAAAAAATTATCTGCCATGGCTTAATAAGCAAAATAAGACACCTGTTCCAGAAATGTGTACCACCTAAGATTATATAAAGCCAGTGATCGTTGTGTCATGTATGATTTGTAATAATTAGAACTTACCTTATCTAAAAATAAATGTATAGGTACATTGTAGCACAACCAGCCATATTAGAGAATATTATGTTGCTATCACAGAAGTTTCCAAATAACTTTTAATGACGTGGACAATGTTCATGATAATGTGAAAAAGTATACTGCTGAGCTATATGCACAATATGAGTTTAATTGGGTATAAAAATACATATAATATTTCCCCAACACAAAGCTTCCTTTTTCTCCATATCCTCATCAACACTTGTTTCTGGTCTTTTTGATTTTAGCCATTCTGACAGCTGTATGGTGATCTCTCTTTGTGGTTTTGATTTGCATTTCCCTGATGATGAGCTAGGTTGAGCATCTTTTCATGAGTTTGTTGGCCGTCTGTATGTCTTCTTTGAAAAAAAATGTCTATTCAGATCTTCTGCCCATTTTTTTAATCAAACTGTTTGGTTTTATGGTGTTGAATTGAATGAAGTTCTTTATATATTTTGGGTATTAGTCCCAAATGGATATATCATCTGCAAACATCTTCTCCCATTCAGGAGGTTGCCTTTTTGTTTTATTGGTGGCTTCCTTCATTGTGCAAAAACTTTACAGTTTGATGTCGTCCCAAGTTTATTTTTGCTTTTGTTTCCCTTGCTTTAAGAGACATAATCTAGAAAAATGTTGCTATAACCAACGTCAAAGAAATTACTGCCTGTGCTCTCTTCTAGGATTTTTATGGTTTTAGATCTCACATTTAGGTCTATAGCCCATTTTGAGTGTATTTTTATATATGATGTGAGAAAATGGTCCAGTTTCATTCTTTTGCATGTAGCTGTCTAATTTTCCCAACATCATTTATTGAAGAGACTGACTTTTCCCCCATTGTATATTCTTGCCTTTTTTGTCACAAATTAATTGACCACAGAAGCATGGGTTTATTTCTGGACTCTCTATTCTGTCCCATTGATCTGTGTGTCTGTTTTTATGCCAGTACCATAATGTTTTGATTACTATAGCTTTATAATATATCTTGAAATCTGGGATTGTGATACCCCGAGCTTTGTTTTTGTTTCTCACGATTGCTTTGGCTATTTGGATTTTTGTGTGTGTGTGTGATTCCATATAAATTTTAGGATTATTTGTTCTGGTTCTGTAAAAAATGCTGTTGGTATTTTGATAGGGACTGCACTGAAGCAGTAGATAGCGTGGGGTGGTATGGAAATTTTAACAGCTTTTGTGGAACACAGTATGGAGGCTCCTCGAAAAATTAAAAACATAAGTATCATATGAGCCAATAATTCCACTACTGGATATCTATCCAAAGAAAATGAAGACACTAATTTAAAAAGATATATGCACCCCTATGTTTATTGTAACATTATTTACAATAGCTAAGATGTGGGAGCAATCTAAGTGTCCCTGACAGATGAATGAGTAAGGAAGATGCGGGGTACACACACCCAGAAACACGCGCGCATGCGCACACATTACACAGCCATGAAAACGATGAGATCTTGCTATTTGTCACAACCTGGATTGACCTGGAGGGTATTATTCTAAGCCAAATAAGTCAGACTGAGAAAGACGAATACATATGATTTCACTCATGTGTGGAATCTAAAAAACAAAACAAATGAATAGACAAACACAAAAAAGCAGAGTCAGACCTATAAACACAGAGAACAAATTAATGGTTATTAGAGGGAAGAGGATGAGTTGCTGGGCAAAATGAGTGAAGACAAACACACGGGGTTCCAATTAGGGAATGAATAAGTCATGGGAATAAAAAGCGCAGGACAGGGAATAAAGTCAATGAGCTTGGAGCCGCGCCGTACGGTGACAGATGGTAGCTACACTTGTTCTGAGCATAGCCCGACACCTAGAGAAGTTGAATGACTGTGATGTATATCTGAGACCAATGTAATATTGTGCATCAACTCTACTCAAAAAATTTTTTTCAAAACACACATATTATTTATGAAAATGAAGTTGTAAAAGGAACATACTAAAATGTTTATAGTAATTACTGCTTGGCAGAAGACCTAAGTGTTTCTTACATTGTTCCATATTTTCCAATTTGTCTCTAATGAACTTGTCCTACTTTAATAACAAGAAGAAAGAGGCTTCAATCCGGTTTTAGTGTGACAGAAAAACACAGAAACAGAAACAGTAATACAGGAAAAAATTAAGTTTGGCATCTTTCTCTTATCTTTCTACACATTTTGTGTTCTCCTTTCCAATTTATATTTAATAAGAAACTATTCTGACATTGGAAAATATTGTTTGTCTTAAAGTTCATGTTCAAAAGAAGTTTTTATTTGTCAAATGGAGCTGCCAAAAAGAGTGACCTTGTAGCTAACCACATATTATCAATAACCCATTTCTCAAGATGCTAAAAATCACAAGTATCATTCATCATAAGGACACCTCTAGGGGACAAAACACAGATTCAAGATACATCTGATAAAGCAACAGTAAGAAAAAAAATTGAAGCAGAAGGTGCCACATGAAAAGTAGTTTGAATCTGAGTTTAAAATAATATTTAAGGGGCGCCTGGGTGACTCAATGGGTTAAGCCACTGCCTTCGGCTCGGTCATGATTCAGGGTCCTGGGATCAAGCCCCGCATCGGGCTCCTTGCTCAGTGGGGAGCCTGCTTCTCTCTCTGCCTCTGCCTGCCTCTCTGCCTGCTTGTGCTATCTCTCTGTCAAATAAATAAATAAATAAATAGATAGATAAATAAATAAATAAATAAATAAAATCTTTTAAAAAAATAAAATAATATTTAAAACTTCAAGTACTCAGTAGTCATCAACCCAAAGAGACCTGTTCTAAAATCTGAGGGCTTTGAAGGGGTGGGGGATAGGAGGTTAGGGAAGCCAGGTGGTGGGTATTATGGAGGGCACATATTTCATGGAGCGCTGGGTGTGGTGCAAAAACAATGAATTCTGTTACACTGAAAAGAAATTTTAAAAAAATTTTAAAAATTAAAAAAATAAAATAATTTATGATATCAAAAAATTAAACATATATAAAGTTAGTATGTCAATTTTATCCAATTTTTACAAAGAGAAAAAAAAACCCTTTCTGTGTCTTTATATATCAGCTACTATGCAAAGCACTTTCGCATATGCTCTTTTAAAAACCCTGTCCTCTTACTTCAATGTTAAAAAATTTGGTCGAGGGGTGCCTGGGTGGTTCAGTTGATTAAGTCTCCAGTTAGATTTCCTCTTGGATCCTGATCTCAGGGTCATGGGATCGAGCCCCACACGGGTCTCCCCAGGGGGTTAGGAGTCTGTCTGGAATTCTCTCCCCCTCCCCTTTGTCCCTGCACCAACCACCCCCCTCTCTCATATGCTCTATCTCTGTAAATAAGTAAGTACATAAATAAAATCTTTAAAGAAGACTGGTCCACTGGAAATACTGTCATATGTAATTCCCAGTATCAGTCTATAGTCTTTGAGGATAATAACCATATCTTACTAATCTTCATACTACTAATAATCATCCAATTTTAAGAAATCTCAATACATGTTTCTGATAAAATAAATTAAGAACCGACTCTCTTAGTTTTTATTTCCACAAACTTTGCCTTAAACATCATAAGCGTGATGCACTTCATAACTCACTGTTATCCAAATTTACATATTCAGGAGTGACTGCTAAAACAAAAATTTGAAGACATACTATGAGTAGAAACGACCCAAAGCCACATCTAAGCAACATTGTTATACTAAGGAGTAAAAAAAGAAGAATTTGATAGCAAAACACAAATTAAAATAACTTTTCATTCCCTAGAGGAAAAAAAAAAAAAACAGAAAAGAGTCACAGACTTTATAAAACAGACTGCTCTGACGACATTCACATTTCATTAGCAGGCCAAGAAAGTTGTAACAACATTGATCTCTAAATCAAAACGAAACCAAGGTATTTGAAGCTATGTTCTAGTTAGTGCCAAGGAAAAGTGGCTTAGACTTTTAGTGATAAATCAATGAGTAAATTCTAAAAATCCTGAAGAGTGACAAAAAGAGTTTTAAATACAAGCTAAAAGGCAAATTATATTATGGTTCCTTTTAATTCTTTATCTGCTTAAGGTTTTCTACTATGAAGACTTATAGTCTTAATATAAAGTACCAAAATTTACCTGGGTCCAGACTGCTTTCTGAAATGGCTATTCTGAAATGGACTCAGAATAATTAATGTAGGAATGAAGCAAAGCTTCCATTTTACAAAATGATCATGCAGTAACAAATATTGTATCTGAAAGGGCTTAGAGTAAGCTTTTCTCCCCATTTCTTGCCAGCAGATTAAATCACTACTGCTAAATCAAAAGAAGAAAATGTGGGTCAACTAAACCACTGAATTACAAAGGAAGGAAGGAAGGAAAAAGGAAAGGAAACCAAGAAGAAGCTTTTCTCTCTTTTGGGGGGACAAGTTTATTCTGATGCATATTTACACAGCATTTTTACAATATTTGAAAACCAGGTTCCATTGCTAATACTGTATTCAGATTACTTTTTCACTCATTACTCTGAGAGTAGCAAAGTCACAAAAGCCTCCTTTTGGGTCATTATTGGGTTGTGAGTCAATGGGACTGTCACAGGTATAGGTGTCCATTCAGAGCCAGAGCTTAGGAGTCAGATTGCTGAGTTTATATGTGGACCCTGTTATGTCATCTTTTTGTCAACTTGGCCAAGTCACTTACACTGCCATTGTACAGGGCCAAATTAGTATACATACAAAGTGATATAGTATCACACACACACACACACACACACACACACACAAACACATTTGCTTTTATTTATGAAAAAAAATAAACATGGGGATGATAACGAAGAAGCCACCACAAAGGGTTATCTGCAGAAAAGGAGGATTCAGTGTGGAGGTATCACAGATAAAATATGAAACTGTTCTTAAAATACCTTCTTCTATAGGTTTTCCATTGGCCTAAATGGTACAGTTTGAGTATTTAAAAAACCATGCAACTCATTAAAACAAATACAAAATTTTTTAAACCCGTATTTCATAATATTAAAATATATAGAGCCTCTCATCAAAAAGAAAAATCTGATGATGAGTGATGCCGAGCATCTTTCCATGTGTCTGTTAGTCACCTGTATGTCTTCTTTGGAAAACATCTATTCATGCCTTCTGCCCATTCTTAAGTAGATTATTCATTTTTTTTTGAAAATACAAATCAAAACTACAATGAAGTATCACCTCACACCTGTCAGAATAGCAAAATCTACAACACAAGAAACAATGGGTACTGGTGAGGATGCGGAGAAAGGGGAACACTGCTGCACTGTTGATGGGAATACAAACCGGTGTAGCCACTGTGGAAAGCAGTATGGAGGTTCCTCAAAAAGTTAAAAATGAAACTACCCTATGACCCAGTGATTGCACTGCTAGGTATTTACTCAAAGAATATAAAACATGAATTAAAACATGCACCCAATGTTTATAGCAACCTTATCTACAATAGCCAAATTATGGAAACAGCTCAAATGTCCATCAATTGATGAGTGGATAAAGAAAATGTAGTAAAAATATGAAATGGAATATTACTCAGTCATTAAAAATGAGATCTTGCCACTTGAAACATAGATGGAGCTAGAGAGGATTATGCTGAGTGAAATAAGTCAGTCAGAGAAAGACAAATACTGTAAGATTTCATTCACATGTGGAATTTAAGAAACAAAACAAATGAACATCAGGGGGAAAAAAGAGAGAGGGGGGAAACCAAGAAAGGGACTCAACCATAGAGAACAAATAGATGGTTATCAGAGGGGAGGCTCAGGGTTGGGTTAAATAGATGACGGGGCTTAAGGAGTGCACTTGTGATGAGCACCAGTGTTGTATGGAATTGTTGTACTAAACTGTACACCTGATACTAATATTATACTCTAATTTAACTAGCTGGAATTTAAATAAAAACTTAACGAAAAAAGAAAAACCCACAGCTAACATCATACTTAATGGTTAAAGACTAGGGACTTTCTCCCTAAGACGAGGAATGAGACAGGATGCCTGCTTTCGACTCTTCTATAACATTTTCTGAAAATTCTAGTCAGATCAATTAGACAAGAAAGGGAAATAAAAGTTATTCAAATTTAAAAAGAAGTAAAATGGTCTGTATTTATAGCTGACACAATCTTATATAGAAAATCCTAAAAAGGGGCGCCTGAGTGGCTCAGTTGGTTGACTGTCAGACTCTTGAGTAGGCTCAAGTCATCATCTCAGGGCTGTGGAATTGAGCCCCACCTCCAGCTCTGTGCTCAGTGGAAAGTCTGCTTCTCTCCCTCTCCTTCTGCCTCTCCTCCCAATCAGGTGCTCTCTAAAGTCAATAAATAAATCAGAAAGAAAGAAAGAAAGAAAGAAAGAAAGAAAGAAAGAAAGAAAGAAAGAAAGAAAGAAAGAAAGTCCTAAAGAATCCACAAAAAACTATTAGAATTAATAAATCAATTCATGAGAGGTGCAGGAGTAAGATCAAGACTCAAAAATAAGTTGTATTTCCATACACCAGCAATAAGTATCCAAAAGGGTAGTTAAGAAAGCAATTTCACTTACAATAACATCCTTAAGAGAATAAAATATCTAGGAATAAGTTTAACCAAATAAAAAGACTTATACACAGGAATCTACTAAATATTGTTTAAAGAAATTTAAGGTGACCTAAATAAATGGAAAGACATCTTGTATTCACAAATGGAAGATTTAAGATTTTTAAGATATCAATACTATCCAAAGCAATCTACAGATTTCAATGCAATCACTACCAAAAGTCTAATGCCTCTCCCCCCAGCTTTTTTTTTTTTTTCAGAAATGGAAAATCTGATTTTCAAGTTCATATGAAATTGTAAGGGGACCCAAATAGCCAAAATAATCTTTAAAAAAAAAAAAAAGGTGGGAATGTACACATTTCCTGATTGAAAAACTTACTACAAATCTACAGTAACCAACATTTCCTTAGCGATTTGGGGTCTCTTCTGAGATCCTACGAATTTTAGGATTATTTGCTCCAGCTCTTTGAAGAATACCGGGGGAATTTTGATCAGAATAGCATTAAAAGTATAGATTGCTCTAGGCAGTATAGACATTTTAATGATGTTTATTCTTCCGATCCAAGAGCATGGAATGGTCTTCCATCTTTTTGTGTCTTCTTCAATTTCTTTCATGAGTGTTCTGTAGTTCCTTGAGTACAGACCCTTTACCTCTTTGGTTAGGTTTATTCCCAGGTATCTTATGGTTCTTGGTGTTATAGTAAATGGAATCGATTCTCTAATTTCCCTTTCTGTATTTTCATTGTTAGTGTAGAAGAAAGCCACTGATTTCTGTACATTGACTTTGTATCCTGCCACGTTGCTGAATTGCTGTATGAGTTCTAGTAGTTTGGGGGTGGAGTCTTTGGGGTTTTCCATATAAAGAATCATGTCAGAGAGAGTTTGACTTCTTCATTACCAATTTGGATACCTTTTATTTCCCTTTGTTGTCTGATTGCTGTTGCTAGGACTTGTAATACTATGTTGAACAAGAGTGGTGAGAGTGGGCATCCTTGTCGTGTTCCTGATCTCAACGGGAAGGATGCAAGCTTTTTCCCATTGAGGATGATATTTGCTGTGGGTCTTTCATAGATAGATTTGATGAAGCTCAGGAATGTTCCCTCTATCCCTATACTTTGAAGCGTTTTAATCAGGAACGGATGCTGGATTTTGTCAAATGCTTTTTCTGCATCAATTGAGAGGACCATGTGGTTATTCTCTCTTCTCTTATTAATTTGTTCTATCACACTGATTGATTTGCGAATGTTGAACCATCCTTGTAGCCCAGGGATGAATCCCACCTGGTCATGGTGGATAATCTTTTTAATGTGCTGTTGGATCCTGTTTGCTAGGATCTTGTTGAGAATCTTAGTATCCATATTCATCAGTGATATTGGTCTGAAATTCTCCTTTTTGGTAGGGTCTTTGCCTGGTTTGGGGATCGGGGTAATGCTGGCTTCATAGAAAGAGTCACGTTACCTGATTTCAAGCTTTACTACAAAGCTGTGATCACCAAGACAGCATGGTACTGGCATAAAAAACAGACAAATAGACCAGTGGAACAGAGTAGAGAGCCCAGATATGGACCCTCAACTCTATGGTCAAATAATCTTTGACAAAACAGGAAAAAATATACAGTGGAAAAAAGACAGTCTCTTCAATAAATGGTTCTGGGAAAACCGGGCAGCTATATGTAGAATGAAACTCGACCATTCTCTTACACCATACACAAAGATAAACTCAAAATGGATAAAAGACCTCAATGTGAGACAGGAATCCATCAGAATCCTAAAAAGGAACATAGGCAGTAATCTCTTCGATATCAGCCACAGCAACTTCTTTCAAGATATGTCTCCAAAGGCAAAGGAAACAAAAGCGAAGATGAACTTTTGGGACTTCATCAAAATCAAAAGCTTCTGCACAGCCAAGGAAACAGTCAAGAAAACAGAGGCAACCCACGGAATGGGAGAAGATATTTGCAAATGACAGTACAGACAAAAGGTTGATATCCAGGATCTATAATGAACTCCTCAAACTCAACACACACAAAACAGACAATCATATCAAAAAAGGGGCAGAAGATATGGACAGACACTTCTCCAATAAAGACATACAAATGGCTATCATACACATGAAAAAATGTTCATCATCACTAGCCATCAGGGAGATTCAAATTAAAACTACATTGAGATATCTCCTTACACCAGTTAGAATGGTCAAAATTAGCAAGACAGGAAACAACATGTGTTGGAGAGGATGTGGAGAAAGGGGAACCCTCTTACACTGTTGGTGGGAATGCAAGTTGGTGCAACCTCTTTGGAGAACAGTGTGGAGATTCCTCAAGAAATTAAAAATAGAACTTCCCTATGACCCTGCCATTGCACTCCTGGGTATTTACCCCAAAGATACAGATGTCGTGAAAAGAAGGGCCATCTGTACCCCAATGTTTATAGCAGCAATGGCCACAGTCGCCAAACTGTGGAAAGAACAAAGATGCCTTTCAATGGATGAATGGATAAGGAAGATGTGGTCCATATACACTATGGAGTATTATGCCTCCATCAGAAAGAATGAATACCCAACTTTTGTAGCAACATGGACAGGACTGGAAGAGATTATGCTGAGTGAAATAAGTCAAGCAGAGAGAGTCAATTATCGTATGGCTTCACTTATTTGTGGAGCATAACAAAAAGCATGGAGGACATGGGGAGTTAGAGAGAAGGAGGTTGGGGTAAATTGGAAGGGGAGGTGAATCATGAGAGACTATGGACTCTGAAAAACAATCTGAGGTGTTTGAAGTGGCGGGGGAGTGGGAGGTCAGGGTACCAGGTGGTGGGTATTATAGAGGGCACGGACTGCATGGAGCACTGGGTGTGGTGAAAAAAGAATGATACTGTTATGCTGAAAATAAATAAATGAAAAAAAAAAACTACAGTAATCAAAACAGTGTGGGTACTTATACCAGGATAGATGTACAGAACAAATGAATAGAATCGAAAGTACAGAAATAAACCCATACATCTATGGTCAACTGATTTTCAATAATGATGCCAAGACCATTCAATAGGTAAAGAATAGTCTCTTTATCAAATGTTTCTGGGATAACTAGATTTCCACATGGAAGAGAATGAAGACCCCTACCTCACACCATCTACAAAAAGTTAACTTAAAAACAGATCAGTGACCTAAATGTAAGAATAAATACTATGAAACTCTCAGAAGAAAACATAAAGGTAAATGTTCATGAACTTGAATTCAATGAGGGAATTTCAATTACAGCAATAAAGGCACATGCAACAAAAGAAAAAAATAGCCAAGTTGAACTTGATCAAAATGAAAAACTTTTGGGTTTCAAAGCACCATCAAGATAGTGGGGAAAAAAAGAAAGAAAGACAGAAAGGGAAAAGGCAGGGCACCTGGGTAGCTCAGTTAGTTAAGCATCTGCCTTCAGTTCGGGTCATGATCCCAGGGTCCTGGGCCTGAGGTCCACATCAGGCTCCCCACTCAGTGGGAAGCCTGCTTCTCCCTCTCGCTCTCCCCTGCCTGTGTTCCCTTTCTCACTGTATGCCTCTCTCTCTGTCAAATAAATAAATAAAATCTTTTTTTAAAAAAAGTGAAAAGGCAACCTACAGAATAAGAGAAAATACCTGCAAATCATGAATCCGTTAAGAGTCTAATATCCAGAATACATAAGGAATTTTTACAATGAAATCTTGTAACTAAAAAAGGACCAAAAATCCAATTTTAAAAAGGGCAAAGGACTTGAATAGACACTTCTCCAGAGAAAATCTACAACTCATCAACAAACAGGTGAAAAGGTGCTCAACATCATTAGTCACTATGAAAATGCAAATCAAAATCACAAGGAGATATCACCTCACACCCATGAGAAAGGCTCTAAGAATAAGTGTTGGCAAGGATGTGGAGAAATCCAAACTTTTGCACATTACGGGTAGGAATGCAAAATGGTGCACCAGCTGTGGAAAAGTCTGGAGGTTCCTCCAAAAGTCAAACACATTGGAAATGCCATATGATTTAGCAATTTTACTCAGAGGTATATATAACCTAAGAATTGAAAGTAGTTATTTAAACAAATACCTGTACACAAATGTTCATAGTAGCATTATTCAGAAGCCACAAGTGACGTGGCTGAAATAACCCGATGTGACTTGTTGCAATAACCCAAATATCTATCAATGGATGGAAGAATTAACAAAATGTGGTATATACATACAATGAATACTGTTTTATTCAGTCATAAAAGCAAAGACATACTGCTACATGCTACAACATGGATGAACCCCAAACATATTATGCAATGAAAGAAGCCACATGCAGAAGGTTATATATTGTATGAATCCATTTCTATAAAATGTGTAGAATAGGTAAGTCCTTAGAGACAGAAAAGTGGACTGGTGCTTGTCAGGGGCTGGGGATAAGAGGATGGGGAAGTAACCACACAATGGAGAGTGGTGAAAAGGTTTCGGACAATTTTTCATTTAAAAGAATTTTTGATCCAAGTGACTTTATCATTTAAACTAAAAAAGATTTTTGTCACATGGCTATTTAAATATGGCAAAAGACTTACAGTTATTTTAACACAACTATTTTTTGTTTAAATTCAAGTTAGCTAACATACAGTACAATACTGTTTGCAGGAGCAGAATTCAGTGATTCCTCACTTACATATAACACCCAGTGCTCATCCCAACAAGTGCCTCCTTAATATCCATCACCCAGTTAGCCCATTCCCCTCTCCACCTCCCCTCCAGCAACCCTCAGTTTTTAACATAACTATTTTTAAACAAAATTAGAAACTAGAGACATTTTCAAATTTTGCAAAAGACTGTAGTCAAGACAAAGTGTATGAGCCTCAAAAAGAAGGTAGTGAGAGTCTGTACAAGTTGACCAAGGATTGTGTTCTCCATCTGATAGCAATAGCAGCCCTACTTTGCCTGAATTATTTATATGTCACCTGCCTTTAAAAAAAAAAAAAAAATCTGCAGCAACTGATTCAAATGGAAATTGCACTTCAATCTTGCTTCACTGTGAAGGTTTTAAATCCCGTAGCTGAGATGATCAGGCTGTACTGTAAAGAATGTATTGGTTTCAATATTGGTAAAAACTGTACTGGAGATGGTACGAGGACTATGAGTCATTTTTATTTTTTTCTTTCTATTCCCTGTATTTTCCACTGACCTTAATTTTCCATAATCAGGGACAAAACTGTATTTTATAAGACAAACGACTATAGTGAGAATACAGAGAATGAACTCCAGCAGGAGAACACTGCAGGGAAACATCAGACAGGAATGTGCTCCGAAGTTGGGGAACAGATGACAAGTATCTGATCAAAGTAGAGGCAGTGAAGGTAGAAATGGATGTTGAAGAGATGAATGAAGAGATGGAGAAATGAACTGGCCAGGCCAGCTGGATGGAAGTGATGAAGAAAATTTGAAGAAAACTTTAAGAATAAGCCTCAAGTCTCCAACTCACCTCTTCTTTTCTCTAATGTTGCTGGTGGATAATCGCCACTAGCAACATTAGAGAAAAGAAGAGGTGAGTTGGTTACAGGATGGAGGGTATGGTCAAGTTTGGTTTGGGTTATAATGAGTCTGAGGAGCGGAGGGTCCATCCAGGTGGAGATGTCAAGTCAACACTGGAAATACGGTGATGGCACTCAGAAATGATTAATATTGGAGATTTAACCCTATGGGTGTTAGCTGAAGCCAGGGGGATGGATGGCTGAGAATGTGCTAAGAGCAAGATTAGAAGAAAATTACCTAGGATAAAAACCTAGAGAATATCAGTATTTAAAGTGGAAGAAAAGAAAGCAGAGGACAAAGTAGAAATAAATGTATGCAGGTAATTAGGGGAAAATGATCTGATGTGAGGCCAAAAAAATATACAATTTCAAGAAGAAAACTGTGAGTTCAACAGCAACAAATTCTGAAAGATTAGAGGACAAAGCCTAAAATGTCCATCACATTTAGCAATAATGAGGTCCCTAATGACCTTAGTGAGGGCAGTGACAGTGCAATATCGAAGCTGAAATCTAGACAGAGGTAGGTTGGTGTATAAAATGGAAGGAGAACATTTCAACTAATAAAACTATATCATTCAGCGGTGATCTTTCACACTGGATGTATACCATTCATTCCAAATCTTTTTTTTTCCCCTAGGTTTTTAGGGTTGTTTTGCTTTTTGGGTTTTTGGTTTTTTGGGGGTTTTTTTAGTAATCTCTACACCCAACATGGGGCTTGAACTCACAACCCCATGATCAAGAGATGCACGCTCCTCCGACGGAGCCAGCCAGTGTCCCTCACTGCAAATCTTTAATAAGTGACATTGAAACTATATTCTCTTCTGCTTCGTAGCAAAAAAGTAAAGCAATTTAGTACAATGGTTAAATATATTTCCGGTATTCAGATCCTCCTCTGTCACCTGCTTACTGTGTGACTTTGTGCAAGGAACTCTGCGCTCTACATTCTTTCCTCATCTGTAAGATGGGGATGGGAATCACACAACAGCAACAGGCTGTTGACGACCAGCTGAGGCAGTGCGTACACAGCAACTGGCTTAGTGTCTGCTCCACTCTAGAGTCAGACGTTCTATCCCCTAATTCTGTCCAAAACCAAAAAGAAACGAAATCTAGATCTCCCAAACTGAAGGAATGCCTTGACAGTGAACATGGACTGAGCCTCTTCTGTGGGCCAAATGCATGCTAGATACTGGAGACATAAAAATGATATAGGTTTGGTCCCAACTTTCACAGGCTAGAGGAGGCAATGGCTACATTAAAAAAAAAAAAAAAGAAAAGAAAATCACAAGGTGGCAGGAAGATCACAGAATGTGAAGCTACTTGTTTGGATCATGGGAAAGCAAACAAAAGAACACAAACTTACGAGTATTTACATAATGAAATGATGAAAACGACATTTACAATTCCCCTCCTTAGCACTTTTCACAGTCTTTCATTATAATGTCCTGAGTAAGATTAAAAAAAAAAAAAATAGGGGTTCCTGAGTGGCTCATTTGGTTGGGCGTCCAACTCTTGATTCCAGCTCAGGTCAGGATCAGAGGGTGCTGGGTCTGAACCCTCCGTCTGGCTCTGCACCCAGCACAGAATCAGCTTGAGGATTTCCCTCCCTCTCCCTCTACCCCTCCCTACTAAAATAAAAAATAAATCTTTAAATAAAAAAGTAAATAGCTGTCTAATTTTCCCAGCACCATATATTGAAGAGACTGTCTTTTTTCCACTGTTTATTTTTTCCTCCTTTGTCGAAGATTATTTGACCATAGAGTCGAGTGTCCCTATCTGGGCTCTCTGCTCTGTTCCACTGGTCTATGTGTCTGTTTTTGTGCCAGTACCATGCTGTCTTGGTGATGACAGCTTTGTGGTAAAGCTTGAAATAAGGCAACGTAATGCCCCCAGTTTGGTTTTTCTTTTTCAACATTTCCTAAGCAATTCTGGGTCTCTTCTGACTCCATACAAATTTTAGGATTGTTTGTTCCAGCTCTTTGAAAAATGTCAGTGGAATTTTGATTGGGAGGGAACTGAAAGTATAGATTTCTCTAGGCAGTATAGACATTTTAACAATGTATGTTCTTCCGATTCATGAGCATGGAATGTTCTTCCATCTTTTTGTGTCTTCTTCAATTTCTTTCATGAATGTTCTGCAGTTCCTCAAGTACAGATCCTTTACCTCTTTGGTTAGGTTTATTCCCAGGTATCTTATGGTTCTTGGTGCTATAGTAAATTGATTCTCTAATTTCCCTTTTTATATTTTCATTGTTAGTGTATAAGAAAGCAACTGATTTCTATACATTGATTTTGTATCCTGCCACATTACTGAATTGCTGTATAGAAGAATGAAACTCGACAATTCTCTTACACCATACACAAAGGTAAACTTGAAATGGATAAAAGACCTCAATGTGAGTCAGGAACCCATCAAAATCCTGGAGGAGAACATAGGCAGTAACCTCTTTGACACTGGCCACAGCAACTTCTTTCAAGACGTGTCGCCAAAGGCGAAGGAAACAAAAGCAAAAATGAACTTATGAGACTTCATCAAGATCAAAAGCTTCTGCACAGCAAAGGAAACAGTCAACAAAACTAAGAGGCAACCCATGGAATGGGAGAAGATATTCACAAATGACACTATAGACAAAGGGCTGATATCCAAGATCTATAAAGAACTCCTCAAACTCAACACACACAAAACAGATAATCATGTCAAAAAATGGGCAGAAGACATGAACAGACACTTCTCCAAAGAAGACATACAAATGGCTAACAGACACATGAAAAAATGTTCATCATCATTAGCCATCAGGGAGATTCAAATCAAAACCACATTGAGATACCACCTTAACACCAGTCAGAATGGCCAAAATCAACAAGACAATAAACAACCAGTGTTGGAGAGGATGTGGAGAAAGGGGAACCCTCTTATACTGTTGTTGGGAATGCAAGTTGGTGCAGTAGCCACTTTGGAAAACAGTGTGGAGATTCCTTAAGAAATTAAAAACAGAAGTTCCCTACGACCTTGTAATTGCAGTACTGAGTACCTACCCCAAAGATACAGATGTAGTGAAAAGAAGGGCCATCTGTACCCAAATGTTCATAGCAGCAATGGCCACAGTCACCAAACTGTGGAAAGAACCAAGATGCCCTTCAACAGACAAATGGATAAGAAAGATGTGGTCCATATATACAATGGAGGATCATGCCTCCATCAAAAAAGATGAATACCCAACTTTTGTATCAACATGGACGGGACTGGAAGAGATTATGCTGAGTGAAATAAGTCAAGCAGAGAGAGTCAATTAGCATATGATTTCACTTTCTTGTGGAGCATAAGGAACAGCACAGAGGATATTGGGAGATGGAGAAGAGAAGTGAGTTGGCGGAAATCAAAGGGGGAGACAAACCATGAGGAACTGTGGACTCTGGGAGACAAACTGAGGGTTTTGGAGGGGCGGGGGATGAGGGGTAGGGTGAGTCTGGTGGTGGGTATTAAGGAGGGCATGTATTGCATGAAGCACTGGGTGTGGTGCCTAAACAATGAATTTTGGAACACTGAAAAAAATAAAATAAAATAAAAAATGAAAAAAAAAAAACAACAACAAAACCAAACTAAACTGCCAGTTGATTAATTGTTGAATGTTTTGTAAAATATTAATCACTTATTCTAAACACCTGTGTTTAATCTATTTTATTCTTCTCTGCATTTCTCAATAACTTCATGACATTAACAATAAATCTCCTTTTGATGGTTTCTGCACCCCATATGCAATAAATCACAATGTAATCTCGTGCAGATATAAAAGCTGCTCTGCCTTACAAACAACAGCTCGTGTACTTAATCAGAATATAAAAGCTAGAGTTACTTAATGGAAAGTATTCAATAGACCGATGAAAATGGGGATATTAAAGCATCTTTTAATATGGTCTCAGTAGAGAGAAATGAGTGTTTCATCCTATAAAATGACTTCCTGAGATCCTGTCCTTAATCATCCCTCTCCATTAATTGCCCTATAATCTCATGTGATAACTGGCTATAAAATCAGCATTCTGCTCACCTGGGGACGACTCCAAAGACCTAGGTTTCAGGTCTTAGAAGATCATTTTCATGATCGGGAACTAGTTCTTTAACTTCTCGGCAACTTCAGTAAAAGACTGGGAATACCTGTCAGCCCAGTCAAGATTGTTGAAGCAAACGTACAAGGAAATTTTCACCCCCGTGCTCTTCGAACAGTCAACTTCGAGCTACTACCAAGTGCCTGACTGGAATTTGACTCTCCTGGAGGATAACTGTACAGTAGATGAGTTTTGTTTTCTTCATTACTTACTCCAAAGTAGTCCAGAGGAAACTGACCATATTGGAAGTTTATAAGTATCTACTAAAGATGCTTCATTTAACGTAGTAAGTGTCAGGACAGCACAGAGCATGTATTCTGAACGTCCTCCTACTAATATATACAAATGTGCCACCTCCACTCCCGTCCTCCAAACTGTTTGGAAACAAGAAACCTAGGCTACAAGTTCATGAAGAATTGAACTCGGAAGAAAGTAAGACGACAACTCTGTTCAACTGTGATTTACTGAGTGCCTGCTTTGTACCAGGAATAATTCTAAGCCCTTGGGATAGAATAGTGAACGAGACAAATAAACTCCTCTCCTTCTCGAGGTTACATTCTAGCAGAAGATGGAAAAGGGAGATATACAACAAATAATACACACATTACGCAAATTGCAGAGTGTAATGGAAAGTGAGAAGTGTTTGGGGGGAAATGGCAGATCAGGTAAAGGGTCTCAGGAATAGGCACGCAAAAGAGGCTTCATTCAGAAGGTGACTCAGCAGTGAGGAACTGAGTCAAGTCTGGAGAGCCAGCCTATCCGTTCCAAGCACAGAGAACCAATGGGCAAAGACCCCCATGCAGACACTAGAAAATGCTTGAGGAGCAGCAAGACGGTAGAAGAGAACATTTGAAGACGCAAAAGGAACAGAGAAACTGAGCAAAATAAAGAAAGAGACCCCTGTCTGAATCAGCCTTTCCCGGCAGCCACTGCAAACAGCACTTGCTGGGGTCAGCTGAGAAGCTGGGCACCCCAGCACCGCAAGTTAGGAAAGGGTAAAAGTCTCCTTGACCTTCTGTGTTCTGAGTCTCTTTTCAAGCAGGGCCAAGACCATCTCCTTCCTAGACAGTGTTTGGTGAATCTGACTACTGAATGGAGTCTTTCCATAAAGGGGAAAAAAATTCTGGCACAGTCCCTAACGTAAATAAGTCATTTTTATCATAATATTATACACACATAAATAACTAAATCCCAATAGTACTGAACAAATAGAACAAAACATGCATTCATTATAAGCAAAACTTAAAAATAAATAAAATTCTAATTAACGATGCCCATTGACTGCAATTGATACCAGTATTTTGCTGAGATAGAAGATTTTACAACACTGACTACTAATAGCAAAGGTTATTTTGAGTTAATTAAGAAAATAATGCATGATGCTAGATGATAACTCAGTTCTGCTCACTTTTCACCATCAACACTACTGTGAAATCCTTGGTGTTGGCCCTTTCTAGGCATAAGAAATTATTCACATATTAAACCCACCTTTTGCCTTTTCTCATAGGCTCTGACAACGACAGGAGGGTGCCCCAGGGACACTGTAAGCAACAGTCTAGGCACAGATGCTGTATAGTGATGATGCTAATGAGTCAGAATACATCTGAATTCCTGAGGGGGATTATCCCTGGAACAGAAACACAAAAAACTTCTTGCTAAAAGTACACCCCTGAGAATATGCTGGCATGTTCCCAGGGATCCAGATCTCTGGCTGCATCTCAGTAGTTAATACGCAGAGGAGAGACCACTGAGGTGTGTGTGGAGTGTGGTGTGTGTAAGAGGAAAATGTGCCAAATTAGAGCATCTGTTTTGCTTGCTGTCACTTTGGGAATATCATTCAGCTACTTCCTGTTTCACTGAAAAGCAGCAGTAGGTAATTTGTTATCAAATTCAAAGCCCATATTTGCCTCAATTAAATTATATCAAGCTTGTGAGCACTGAGTTATTAGGAAACATTCTTTAAAATACGACATGAGGGGCACCTGGGTGGCACAACTCCGTTGAGTGTCCAACTCTTGGTTTCACTCAGGTGATCATATCATGACTATGAGATCGAGCCCGGCTCTATGCTCAGTGTGCAGTCTGCTTGAGATTCTCTCCCTCCTTCCCTCCCCCCCGGGGCTCTCTCTCTCTTTCTCTCTAAAATAAATAAAACTTTGGGAGCCTTGGTGGTTCAGTCAGTTAAGTGTCTGTGCTTGGCTCCGGTCATGATCTCACGGTCCTGGCACTGAGCCCCATGTGGGTTCCCTGCTCTGTAGGGAGCCTGCTTCCTCCTCTTCCTCTGTCCCTCCCACCACTCTTGCTCTTTCTTCCCCTCTCTCATTAGTAAGTAAACAGAATCTTTAAAAATAAAATACAGCTAAATAAATAAATAAATAAATAAAGCAAAAAAAATGAAAATTAAAAAATAAAATAAAACAAATCTTGAACACTACATCAAAAAGTAACAATGTATTTATATTTGCCTATTTCCGACCACCTGCCTAAATGAGCTTTGTACAGCACTGATGGATTTCAGCTCAGGTCATGATCTCAGGGTACAGCTAATTGAACCTAATAAAAAAATAAATAATAAATTAAATAAATAAAAATACATAAATAAAAATAAAATACTATTTTGTTATTCTCATTGTGCAGAAAGGTCATTTCCTAAAGGCTGATTTTTTGCTTTTGCTTTTTCATGACTTTTATTAGGTATATGGATTTAACATCTATGTAGGATGTATTATCTGTCATGTATTGTTTAGAGTGGCTTATAATTTTTAGTTAAATTAATCCTAGCATCAATTCTCTGACTTAGATGCTATTATTATTCCCATATTGTGGAGGGTGAAATTGAGTTAAACAGAGCCTGTGTGATACGCCCACAGCCACACGGCTGATTAGGAGCAGAGCCCAGATCCAATCCAAACACCTGGATTCAGAGTACATAAGTTTAGCCACCACACTACGCTACCTCACATTCACTCATGGGCCTTCAACAAATACCTATTTTCTTTATCCTTAATATATTTATAGCAACTAATCATATGTACAAATTTCAGTATATAAGACTGGAAATCTAGAAAAGTGAACCAGGTGAATTCTGCTGGGTACCAAAAGTAAACTGTCATGGCAGTTTTGCAGACGTAAAAGTGTTAGCGTTACTGGATGTGTTTGTCAGATACAAGAATCACTGTCTGCAGAGTGTGTTCTGATTACTACACAGTTCGCGTCTGTCGGCACGGAAGCTCAGCACCGGGAACAGGGCTGCTGGCCCAGAGAGGAGCCCCCTGGGAAACGCTGAACAGAAGTGTAAACTTCTCTAGGGGAGAACCGTGACAGGCAAAGGAAGGCAACAGTTCCTAGAATGTGAAGCACGGATCAGAACACATAAATTGTGACTGAAGTGTCATCTGTTATGAATTAGTCCCTCTACGGACCATTCAGGACACATTTTTCACTCACATCTGGTTTCTGTCCCCAGGACGCAAGGTGACACACAGACCTCACACCATTAACGGAAGAATATTCCACGCATGACAGTAACTGTTGTATTGCAGAACTGTCTGTTGCAAGCAAACAGATGTGCGACCAAGAAGCCTTACAGAGAGAGATTTCCTTAGAGGGGCAGAACGTTCTAAAGCGCACGTGGAGAAACCTTCGTGTGTTGAGAAGTTACCAGGAAAGAGGGCTCCAGGTCAAGTAAGAGTAGAATGTGGGGGACACTGCCCAGTTCCTCTTAGAGGCTCGCAACAGGCCATACCAAATACAAAAGCTCCCCGAAGCCTTTGACTTCTATGGTGTCATAAATAGATTCAACTGATTAAACCGTTTATCACATAACACGTAAAAGGAGCCAGAAAATGTAGCTCGAGGGACTGTGACTCAGTGCAATCCCCACTACTCGGGATCCGCCTCCCGGCTCTGTGAGAGGTTTGATCCTGTCGGGCTCCCAGAGGTGGTCAGAATCAGAAAGGCAGGCTTCACTGAGGAGGACAGGGAATTCTGAAGGAGGCTTAATCCTGTATCCTCTGGCTTTCTAGGAAAACTACTCAGAAAGCCAAACTATCACTACAGTTTGCTTAGTAGCCAGAAATTGGAAGTAGCGGAACGACTTCAGATGCCAAAATGTTTCTGGCTAATACCACACGATACGTGTGCCTCTGGCCCTTGGGACCACACAGACCTCACCCTTAGGCAAGCACGCTTCCCCCTGAACAGTGACCGGACAGACACGATCAAGGACTACACCGCTCACTTACAGCTTCTATGGCTACCCAAGACCCCTTCTGATGTTTCATCACATTTTGTTTATTTCAAAACAGGTCTGTTACAGCCAGGGCCTGGAAGAATTACAGTGGACATTTCTTTAATACTTTCCCAGTAACAGGTACTGTACGAAGTTGCTCATCATTAGCTTTTATAATTTTCCCTACAGCACCGTGAGGCCAACCCTATTATGAAAGCCATGTTACTCATGAGGACCTGAGGCTCATAGAAGGCGAGTAGCTTACCCAAAATCACAGAGAAAAAGCGGCCAAGTCAAAATTTTGACTCCAGGGCATCTGTTTTCAGAATCTATGCCCTTTACCAGCTGCTTTCATGACTTTAAGACCTGAGAACTTTGCAAGTTTTTTTAAGGCTGTGTGGCAGGATCAATATATCACCTTTACAGCTTAAGTCTCAGGGGGGGGGGTTATTGTTATATTTTTGCCAGCAGTCCTGTGCTCCCCCAGATTCTCACCCATCATCACTGCACAGCACCCACTTGCTCGCCTCTCAAACTAAGCCACAAAATCGCTGCATGGAATCCTAAGCACATTAGAAACGACCCTGGCTAGATTACTAGCCTTTTCTGTGCCTTGATCTCCTCAGCTATAAAATGGAAATTGAGGGCGGCTGGGTGGCTCAGTGGGTTCAGCCTCTGCCTTCGGCTCCGGTCATGATCTCAGGGTCCTGGGATCGAGCCCCGCATCAGGCTCTCTGCTCAGCGGGGAGCCTGCTCCCTCCTCTCTCTCTCTCTTTCTCTGCCTGCCTCTCTGCCTAATTGTGAGCTCTCTCTCTGTCAAATAAAATTTAAAAAAAAAAAAAAAGAAAGGAAAAGAAATTGCACCTGTACTAATTTAGAACATGGCAGGGAAAGTATTGTGAATGCACTTTCAGCTGCCTGGGGAAAATAATGACAACCACAATCTTTTTTTTTTTTTTTTTTTTTTTTTAAGATTTATTTTTTTGAGAGCAAGCAAGTGAGCAGTGAGGGGAAGGGCAGGGTGAGAGAGAGAATCTCAAGCAGACTCCAAGCTGAGTGTGGAGCCTGACGCAGGGCTCGATCTCACAACCCAGAGATTACTACGTGAGCCAAAATCAAGAGTTGGATGCTCAACCGACTCTCACTTGGGCACCCCTTGTTTTCTTTTATTAATATAAGACTTTCGTACTTGGGGCACCAGTGTGGCTCAGTCAGTTATGCATTTGCCTTTGGCTGAGGTCATGATCCCAGAGTCCCAGGATCGAGCCACACATCAGGCCCCCTGCTCTCTGTGGAACCTTGCTCTCCCTCTCCCTCTGCTGCTCCCCCTGCTTGTGCTCTCTCACTGTCAAATAAATAAATAAAATCTTAAAAAAAAAAAAAAAAGATTTTCATACTTAAGGCCTAAAGAGACCAATGCATTCACCATTCTAGAAACAAACACACATTTCTATAAAACCTGTTACCACAAGAAACAAGATACTACACAGAGAACTGGACTAAGACTTCAATTGTACCAAATCAGACAGATGTTATATTTGTGATGAATGAGCTAAGTACTTAAATAAAGGGATTTTCTGATTTGAACGTTGCATGCTGTCTAGGATTCTACATTGTATATTCTTCTATGTGTTGGCAGTGCTGCTGGAGATCGTCTATCTGCCCCACCTCCGTCCACGCACTGTACCTTTCTTTCTTCGGTACCCTTCTCTACTCTGTTCTCTGCCCTGAGAAACCCAATAGTAAGGACGGTTTCACTGAGCTCCTTTGTCTTCAAGATTGCACTTGGGTTTAGTCAGCAGGGAGCACCAACAAGAGACGGAAGGGAGGGCGAAGAGAAAGCTGGGACACTAAACGCCCGGTCCTAAATATAGAGGTCTCCTGGAGGTTACGGAGCTCTTACCAGGTAGCCCCCTCCACCTGGCTCTCTGTTATCCAGGTTCTAGTAATGTCCCCTCTTCCTGCATCTTCAGGCCTAGGGGTGGTAATGATACCCCATGCCACTGTGATTGCCCTAAACGCCACTCATACCCTTGTACCCAGGCCTTGTATTGAAGGCTCCTCAAATGACCTAAAATGAGACAGTCGTCTACATGTTGCATGGATCCTGACTGAGATAGCACTCAATCAGGAACTTCTGTGTGCCATTTTTGTACTGAATTGATATTCAGTTCTCATGAATGTATAATTTAGATTGTATGATCTCACATCTGGAACCCCAGTGTATCAAGGATAATCCCATACTGTTCCCACTTCTCAAGGTTTAGTTCTTCTATACTTGATCTCTTCAAGCTGCACTTGAATACATAAATAAACTAAATTAAATTTTTAAAAGCCCCGTGCCACCACTATGTTTCAGAAATATTGCTGCAACACCTGAAGGAAATACAAAAGCAAAAGAAATCAACACTAAAACAACAGAATCACAGGGGCACCAGGGTGGTTCAGTGGGTTAAAGCCTCTGCCTTCAGCTCAGGTCATGATCTCAGGGTCCTGGGATCGAGCCCCGCATCTGGCTCTCTGCTCCGCGGAGAGCCTGCTTCCTCCTCTCTCTCTGCCTGCCTCTCTGCCTACTTGTGATCTCTGTCTGTCAGATAAATAAATAAAATCTTTATAAAAATAAAAAATAAAACAAGAGAATACAGAATCACACTACAGAACAACAGAATCACACTAAATCAACAGAAATCACTGAAACAGTAAGTAAATAGAGAAAAGGAAGGCATGAAAACATCACTCTTCACATTCAAAACTTACATATTCCTATAAAATGATCCAGATAAAAGTGAAAATAAGGTATAATTTGTGTTCTATTTCTCTCATTATTAATTATAAGATAAAATTAATTAGATAAAGGGAAACTACATTCTGCTATATCTTGACTTTGAGAATAATACTTCCTCCATTTCTTTTTTTTAAAGATTTTATTTATTTATTTGACACAGAGAGAGAGAGATCACAGGCAGGCGGGGGTGGGGAACAGGCTCCCCGCTGAGCAGAGAGCCCGATCTGGGGCTCGAAGCCAGGACCCTGAGATGACAAACTGAGCTGAAGGCAGAGGCTTAACCCTCTGAGCCACCCAGGCACCCCACTTCCTCCATTTCTTTTCCTGAATTTGGGGCTTGTGTTATAATTTTATTGAGTCAATAATCACTACCCCACTAGTCCATGACAGAGTTCAGACTCTCTAGAAGTGGAGACAGGAGCCAGGTGGACAGATGATCCATCCAGTATCCTGGCTCAGAAAGGTCAATTAATTCACCCCAAATCATCTAGTTAGTAGAAAGCTACAGCTAAACTCAGGTCCATAGGATTCCAAAGCCCAATATACCACAGTGCCTCTCTGAGATAAAGAAAAAATGGATTTGCAAATATTTTTTAGAGCTTTATTTATTTACTTGAAAAAGAGAGAGAGAGAGCACAAGCAGGGTGAGGGGGATGGAAAGGAAGAGAGACTCTCAAGCAGACTCCCTGCTGAGTGTGGAGCCCAACGCAGGGCCCCATTCCAAGACCTTGACATCACAACCGGAGCTGAAATTGAGAGTCAGATGCTCAACTGACCTAGTCCCCCAGGTGCTCCTGGATTTGAAAATGTTATTTTTAAAAATGTTTGCCACTCAATGAAAAAAGAACAGTCTTTTGAATAAATGGTACTGGGAAAACTGGATATCCACTCGGAAAAAACCGAAGTTGGAATTTTACCTTAAACCATATAACATAAAAAATTAACTCAAAATGGATCAAAGATATAAACATAAGAGCTAACACTATAAAACTCTTAAAAGAAAACACAGGGAGAAATCTCATGCTGTTGGATTTGGCAGTGATCTCTTCTTGCACATGGCGCCAGAAACGTGCAACAAAAACACAGTAGATAAGGTGGACTTCATTGAAGTTTAAAACTCTGACACAACCAACAGAGAAAAAAGGCAACCCAGAGAATGGGAGAAAATATTTGCAAATCAGATATCTGTTAAGAGACTGCTATCCAAAATATATGAAGAACCCCCACAACTCAACAGCAACAGTAACAACAACAAAAACCTTGGTTAAAAAATGGGCAAAAGGCTTGCACAGACATTTCTCTAACGAAGACATATGATGGGCAATAAGCACATGGAAAGTCGCTCAGCCTCACTGGCCATTACAGAAATACAAACCAAAACCGCAATATGATATCACTTCATACCTGCTAAGATGTTTATTATCAAAACAAAACAATATAACACAGAAGTTAGAACTCTACACATTGGTGGTAGAAATGAACACTGGGGACTGTGGAACTGTGGCAAACACGATGGCAATTTTTCAAAAAATTAAACATAGAATAACCACACATCCCAGAAATCCCACTTCTGGGTATGTACCCAAAAGAACTGCAAAAGGAAAATGTATTTGTACAGTTATGTTTACAGCAGCATGATTCATAGAAGCAACCAACGTCCATCAATGAATGATTAGATTAACAAATGTGGTACATGCATACAGTGGAATATTACTCAGTCTTCAAAAGGAAGGAAATTCTGGCACATGCAACAACATGGATTAATCCTGAAGACATTATGCTACGTGCACAAAAAGACAAATTTTGTATGATTCCACTTATATAATATACCTAGAGAAGTCAAATTCATAGAGGCAGAAGGCAGAAGGGCAGTTTCCGGGGAGCAGGGTTGGGGAATGGAGAAAAATGCTTGCATGTCTAAATGCAATAAAAAAATTATACAAACAAAAGCAACAGCATAAAAGTAAGCTTATAATCTGAACAGTAAGAACACTTTTTGGGTAAACACATATGGTTAAGTCCTAAATCTGTTTACAAAGTAATGAAAGAAAATATACACACCAGCCAAAAATACATGGTAAATTATAACACAGATAAGAGTTCAGAAATGTCATTTTTAAAGATTCACTGTATATCTTGTAAAGGAGATAGAAATAAACATGTAAAAGCAGTTGTTCTTATACATTTCTGGTTGCAACCTATGACTGTTTCAATCCTCTAAAGAGTAATTTTTAAATGTTCAGCATAAGCTATAAAAGCACCCTTATCATTTCTCCTTTTGGAGAAACATGCCCCAAATCTCTACACATAGAGATTTGCCTACAGGCATTTCTTTAGGGGTGACCAAGCTGAAATGGTTACAGAAATCAAGGAGGAAACAAGAATGAGTAAAAGTGACCTGTTCAAGACTGAGACAATGTCCTCACCAGTCCCAGCAAACTGTTATTCTGCAAATGTATTACAGGCCAAGGTTGGCATATATACTTCAATTCAAAAAACAAAAAACAAGACTGCCTTTGTGACAACTTCCACATTTAGAAAAATAAAAATGGTTTAGTTTGGTGTGACAGAGGAGAGATACTGTCCCTGCTTTCTGCCCTTGAAGATAAATGAAGGCATCCATAACTAGGGCTTAATATGACTCAGGTACCAGAGAAATCTCACTTCTGAGAGTCAGCCTTCCACTCACTTCCAGAGGAGCTCACTGATGTTCACTTCCTGGGGCCACTGTGGACCTACCCAATTCATACTGTCTTGATGACCTCCCTTTACACACACATACATAAATGACTTCCGGTCAGTCTCTACAGACCCGCATTTGTCAAATCTTACATTCTTTTGAGAGATAGGGAGCCAGCAGCATACGTATATTTGGGTTTTGTTGGTTTTTTCTTTTTATTATTTTTTAAAAAGATGTTAACGCATAGCAGGTTTGCTAGCCCTCTATACAACTTCACAGGTAATAGTGACAGAACAGTCCTTCAGCTCCTACCACATGCCACAGCACACCGTGACTTGTAAATACTCAAGACACTCTTCCCATTTTCTATTAAGGTGCTCAATCACCACAATCTGCTTTCCCTTGGAAAGAGCTGAATTCTTTAGGTTATGGGTCTCCACTGACCTATTTAGCTACCATTTCCTTCATAGATGTGAAGACATTGCTTTTCCAGTGAGGTCTCCTTTACTACAACTCAACAGAATTTCCCAATACCACTGCTTCACATGCCTCATCCTTCTCACGTGCATCCAAAGATGTTTGAGGCAGGGCCCACTAGAGACCCAACAAGCTGAATAATAAGAAGGACCAGTTTCCACAATGCTCTAACAACCTTGTACAAAGCATGCCCTTCCTGAAACACATCAACAGGAAGCAGAGTTTTTTTTTTTTAAGAAGGGGCAGGGGGTTTTAGGAAGCAAAGGGGAGGGAAGAAGAACCAGAAGGGGGAAAAAGTGGAGGTGTAGGGGCTGGGGATGGAGAGAAGAATAAAATGGCTTGGGAAGTCAGTATCTGTCCATGGGGTGAATGAGAGAGAACATATTGGCCTGGAAAGAATCTTGGCTGGATAAGGACTCAAAATTTGAAGAAAAAGACTAATAGTCAAGTTAAAAAATTTGAAAACAAACAATATGGCCAAGTTAGTGGGAGAAAATATTTTGATTATGCATGCACAGAAACAGAGATTCCTGGCAAAACGTGACAGCTTAAATAAACATGGTAACAACTTCAACCAGGAGGTGATGTTATATAATTACTACGTCTTTGTGAAAGCAAGAGATATTGCTACAGGTTTTAATAAATTTGGTGTTTCTGTCTGAACTGCTACGTAAAAGACTTAGCAGTTCAGGCAGAAAAAGCTTGGATACAGAAAGGGAAAAGAAGAAATCCCCCTAAATGACTCACTTCCCAACCAATCAAATCCACTCGTTCTTCAAACTCTAATCAAGTCTCTTATGAACCTCTGTGAAACCAGCTCTAGTGTTCAGTCCAAAGCGGAATCTTTCTCTCTTAAACATATCATTTACTATCCGCCACTCATTCTTCACCTAATCCTATGCCACTGGATATAGCTACGGATCTTCTGATTTCTTGTATCCCCATATCTTGTCCCACCAGCAAGAATAAAAGGTTCATGGTAGTCTACAGATTCAGGTGTTTCATTAGAAGTGAATCTTAGGGCGCCTGGGTGGCTCAGTGGGTTAAGCCGCTGCCTTCGGCTCAGGTCATGATCTCAGGGTCCTGGGATCGAGGCCCGCATCGGGCTCTCTGCTCGGCAGGGAGCCTGCTTCCCTTCCTCTCTCTCTGCCTGCCTCTCTGCCTACTTGTAATCTCTGTCTGTCAAATAAAATAAATAAAATCTTTAAAAAAAAAAAAAAAAAAGTGAATCTTAAAGGGGTGCCTGGGTGGCTCAGTGGGTTAAAGCTTCTGCCTTCAGCTCAAGTCATGATCTCAGGGTCCTGGGATCAAGCCCCGCATCAGGCTCTCTGCTCAGTGAGGAGCCTGCTTCCTCCTCTCTCCCTATTTGCCAGCCTCTCTGCCTACTTGTGATCTCTGTTTGTCAAATAAACAAATAAGATCTTTAAAAAGAAAAAAGAACTAAATCTTAAAAACAGAGAGAAATGAAATTTAAAAATGGAGAGAGAAGTATGGCTTCCAAACCTACATATGTTTAGCATCCAATGTTACTACATGATTTTGTTACAATCTGTGGCGACATATTGGCCAAAATAGTCATTCTTTTTGTCTGTTTTGTAGTATGTATGTATGTATGTATGTATGTATATTTTTTAATTTAAATTCAGTTAATTAACACATAATATATTATTTTTTTCAGAGGCAGAGGGTAGTGATTCATCAGTCTTATTATATCCCATGCCCTCCTTAACGTCCATCACCCAGTTACCCCATCTCCCCACCCGCACCCCTCCAGCAACCCTTAGTTCGCTTCCTATGGTTAAGAGTCTCTTATGGTTTGTCTTCCTCTCTCATTCCATCAAAACATCCATTCTTAATCTCAAAACGATCCCTACATATGGGCCCTGACAGTTCCCGAGTTCCTCTCAAGGCACTGGTTCTCAAGATGAATATGCAGACTCCGGAATGCACTGGTGGTCCAGGGACCACTCTCCACCCGGTCCCATGCTCCCAAATATGGAGCATACTTTTTGGAGGCTACTTTGAAGATGTAATTTAATTAGTGATTTTTTTTATTAGTGATTTTTAAAAAGTAATTCTATGTGAAAACACATTTATGTTATAAAGAGGTAAAATAAAAGTTCAAAAAATTCAATCCTAGTAGCAACTACTTTGGGCTAAATTTTCAGAGACTAATACTACTTATTTTTATTTATTTATTTATTTGACAGAGAGAGAGAGAGACAGCGAGACGGGGGACACAAGGAGGGGGAGTAGGAGAGGGAGATCAATCTTCCCTCCAAGCAGGGAGCCTGATGCGGGACTCGATCCCAGGACCCTGAGAGCATGATCTGAGCCGAAGGCACATGCATAATGACTGAGCCAGCCAGGCGCCCCAGTTAATGCTATTTATTTACCACTAGCAGCAGCAGAAATACTCTGGTACAAAATTGAGAGATGCACAATTTTAAGTTTCCACAAAACTGAGAATAAAGTGCTAACTACAAGAACAGCAACTCATGATCAAGCTCTTCCTCCAAGTCAAATATGAATATTTACATTTCTTTTTTGACATACGGCAAAACTGCAACTTTACATACCGTACCCAGGTTCAAGTCACTAGCAGGTGACAAGGGCCGGATTCAAACCCAGGCCTGTCGCACAACAATACTGTTGTTCTAACCAGAAGGAGACTGACAGATGCTTGGACTTGAAGGCCTGAGTTTGCAAGAGAATAATTCAAATTATCAGCAAATATGAACATATCTTTAAATGAACAGTTCAATAGCCCTTTACTGCCATGTCTACTGAGACATTTTCTAGATAAGCGAAGAGTAATATTAGGTGCTGACAACTTTTCAAGATAAGAAAGAGTCCTCTGGATTTAAATAAATTCCTACAGTAGGTCCTAACATAGTGGGTACTCAGTACTGTATTATATATAATTGAATTATAAGAATACTTAATAATTGGAACCCCAAGAATAAAAAATATACCAGAATCTGGAAACATGGAGAATTTGTCTTAAAAGAAATTAACTGGCTCCCTCCCTCAGGCCAGGTTTTCAGGAGCCTTTTCATGAATCTAAGAATAAAATCTCCAATTTTCAACAATTTTTCTAATCATAGTGAAGAGTGTTTAGTGCTTTGTATCCTTCACTGTGGAATTCTTGAGGCCTTTCCAAGAGGGATAGCCTAATTATAGCTGCCAACATTGCAGAGAAAGTGCATCACTTCTGTTACATGCAGCAGCAAGGAAATGGGACAGACAGAGGCAGGATTTTCATGTTGGGGGAAGGAGCGTAGGGTTTATGACTAATGCCTGCAGACTTCTGGAAAAGATATAGCATTTTCTCTTGAATGAAAAGATAAGCTTGTGCATTGTATTAAAATCAAGCCCTTTGACTGAAACAGGATAGCCTAGAAATAGTTCAGAAGCACGGGATACTTGCAACTGAAAATGTGCTTTCAAAGAGGTTATATTTATAAACCAAATATGCACAGGAAATTTTGTTATTCTACTTCTATTCCATAGCCTAAAGATCTGTATTGTCCTAGCACAAAGACCTCCCTGGACTGAAGCCCAGGCACAAGTTGTTTACTTAAAAATCATGAAAACCTGACGAAAGACCATCTTTTTCCAGATAGCACCTTCCTGTGAAGATGCCCTTTACTCAACTCTTGTCCAAGACCAAATAGTGACTCTTTTGCCGTCTCTCTGACCACTAACCTGCATTTTTTTTTAAAAAGATCTCATTTATTTATATGACAGACAGAGATCACAAGTAGGCAGGGAGGCAGGCAGAGAGAGAGAGGAGGAAGCAGGCTCCCCACTGAGCAGAGAGCCTGATGCGGGGCCCGATCCAAGGACCCTGGGATCACGACCTGAACCGAAGGCAGAGGTTTTAACCCACTGAGCCACCCAGGCACCCCATAACCTGCATTCTTAGAAAATGTAAAGCTTAAATTAATTTCCTACTTTATATTCAACTTGTTTCTACTTAAATACTTTTAATTTTCTATGAAACCTAAAAATGTATACAACTTTATCTGTAATATATTCCCCAACCATTTAGCACCCCAGTAACCCTATCATTGGGCAATTTCTAATTTAATTTCATGCTTAATAAGGAAAATTTTAGTAAACTGATATGATGTTTCTGGAGGGATATTTAGCAGTAGCTCTTAAATTAAATGTGCACATTCTCTGCCTCAGCAGTTCCATGCCTAGAAACTGATTTTTTATATTTTTAATTTTTTAAAGTATTTATTTATTTTAGAGAAAGAAAGAGAAAACAGAGTGGGGGAAGGGCACAGGGAGAAGGAGAGAATCTCAAGCAGAGTGAGTGTGGAGCCCAACGTGGGGCTCAATCTCATGATCCTAAGATCATGACCTGAGCCTAAATCAAGAATTAGGAGCTTAACCGACTTAGCCATTCAGGTGCCCCTAGAAAACTAATTTTTTTAGAAATGCTGACTGTAAGTGTAGAAATGTTTACTGCAGCATTGTTTGTAATATCAAATCTTGGCATGAACCCAAATTATCATCAAGAAGACAATGGTTAAATAAATTATGGTGCAAACATATCAGGGAATGTTATAAAGAAGGTAAAAACAATGAATAGTGAGATGGATGAATGTTCAAGACACATTGTAAAGGAAAAACAAAAGCAATTTGCAGAAGAATATGACTAGCATGATTTTTTTTTGTTTAAAAGTATATTCGTGTGTGCCTCTGTGCAAGTGTGTTTCTGTGTGTGTACTGCTATACAGAATCCATCATCAACACTTCTCACCTCTGGTGGAGAAAGGGGAAATAAATGTATTGTTTGAAATTTTACAAAAACATAATCCCTTTATAATAAGTTTAAAGTGAAAATTTTCTTTAAAAACTCTAAGTGGGGCACCTGGGTGGCTCAGTCAGTTGAGCGTCTTCCTTCTGCTCAGGTCATGATCCCCAGGGTCCTGGGCTCGGGCCCCATACTGGGCTCCTTATTCAGCAGTGAGTCTTCTTCTGCCTCTACCCCTCTCCCCTGCTCATGATCTCTCTCTTTCTCTCAAATAAATAAATAAAATCTTTTTTTAATTAAAAAAATAAAAATTCTACCTCTAAAAATATGGACCATTCCTTTTTCTTACCAAATATTTCAAAATATGATGTTAGGTAACAACTTATGTTTTACAGATGTTTAATACATGTGAATATACATATACAGATGTTTTAAAATGAAATAGAAACATTTAAGAGCATCCATTTGTACTTAGAGAAAAAGTATTTTTTTAAAACATTTTATCTATTTATTTGACAGAGAGCAAGAGAGGGAACACAAGCAGGAGGAGTGGGAGAGAGAGAAGCAGGTTCCCCAATGAGCAGCAAGCCTGAGGCAGGGCTCAATCCCAGGACCCTGGGATCATGACTGAGTTGAAGGCAGATGCTTAATGGCTAAGTCACCCGGGTGCTCCAAGAAAAAGTTTTAATAAGGAAGATATATCTCCCTTCATCAACATGATTCCCAATGGAAAACAAAATTCCCTAGATAAAACATTAAATCAAGGGATGGCTACTGTTTATAGGACCATCACATGAAAAGAATACCCACAATAACCAGGCAACCCAAGGAGGAAAAACTTGCCATAATAACCTCAAGTTACTGAAGAAAAAAAGAAATGGTAAGCTTTCATTAGAAATTAGTAATCAAGCAACTACATAGTACCTGACCATTTAATAGATCTTGGATTTAGTTTGGGTGAGGGAATGGTTTGCAGCAATATATCCTTTATTCTTAGTCAAAGAAACTCTGGCACTGTTGTCCAACAAGAGAATTTAGGTGAGAAACTTTCAGTTATCCATGTACATGGTATACCTCCATACCATGGGTTACTTGAGCTGCTTTTGCTTTGTTCAGTCCCCCTTAGAGACACTATGCTCCATAATGTTGTCATTTTACAGCTTTTTGTCAGAGTGAAGAGTGCAGCATATTGAATGAAATGGTTTTCATGGTATCTAATACAAACTACTGCAGTGTACCTTTGACAAGAGCCCAGAGCAATCCCCTCCTGCGCCCCGCCTCCAAAAAACAAACAAACCTGTAAGAGAGCAAACAAAATTTCTGTGGCCAACAATTTAATTTGGGAGGCTGAATGCTTATTACTAAAAAAACTTAAATATTTGTAAACCAAACAGAGTTAGAATTAACTAACATATGGACACCCTTGCCTTGGGGTTTTTATTCTTGGGTAGATCTCCCCAGCTGATGACCCCTAATAACCGTGCCACATAGGGCAGAACCTGAGCAAAGGAAATGCCAGGAAGTACCAACTAGCCAGAGGCTACCACAAGGAAGCTCAACTAACTATTTATTTTGATTCTTTGACAGTTGACATAATGGGCAAGAAAGTGTTTAACAGATGTTTTAGGGAATGTAATCATACTACTGAAGCAACAGATAGCTAAGTGTTTCTGCTTTTTGTATATACCTGGGTACACCCATGGACTATTAAATAGACTTGCAGGCAGAGGAAGACTCTGTCAGTATAAAATTCACCTCAGCATATAAAGGAGATTCAGTAAGTGCAAATCTTCAGATCTTCAAGATGCCATAATTTTTAAAATGTCCTTTCAAAAAGACATTTATACTACACAGCTCATTTCTGCAAAATGTGACTTGATTACAAAGTCCTCAGCAACTTATGAGATTTATTTTAGGAGACTGAGTCACTTCCCCCAAAGTTTTACATCTATCTCTTGTCAGTGAAAAAATTCTAATGCCTGAAAGCTCTCAAGGAAATGAACCAAAACATTCTGGAAGGTTCATTCTCTGCCAGGAAGATAAGATAACCATGGCTTTAAGACCAGTAGGTACAAGGAAATACACAGGGAAGAAGAATGGCAGAATGTTATAGGACCTCAGATCTTTTGAAAGAACTTTTTTAAAAACAGAGACATGTCTGTCTCCCAGCTTACTAAATGTAGCCAGATTGTAAGCCAGACATTTCTTTCAAGTTCTCAGGTTGTATATCAAGCATGTCCTACTTCAACAAGACACTGTCAACATTTTCTATAGTTTCTAGACTTTCTTTTAAAATTATATTATACAAATATGGTTTCAGCCTCATATTCACCTAAGATCAATGCTTTAGGTGACATTTGGCTTTGGTAATATACAATGGAATGACTAATCAGCTGTGGCTGCCTAATCATGTTATATTATTAGGTTTTTACTATATGCAATTAAGCTCCAGGGAAAAGTCTTCTGTTTGAAGCCCATAATAAACTGCTTTCTTACAATTGGAGGGTCTGTGGCAAGTTGCAATATCCAGGCTGGATACACTTGATTCTTTAAATCATTGTTGATGGATGAGGAGATGCCTGGTACTGGGACAGGAGACAGGTAGGGGTCCCACTGTATTCTTTAATAGTGGAAAAGCATTAGTCTCCCTATGACTCTCCCCACAAACATTTACTTACTTGCCCAAAGTATTAGTCATGTTTCTTTGTGCCATGTCTGCTAGGATTATGTGGAAATAAAAAAATTTTTCTAAGTCTCTTCCTAGATCTTTTAGTAAAAGAAAATGATATCCTCGTCTCCCAACACCAATAAGCCTGTCCTGATCAACCAGGAAGGTTCAAAGGGTAGTCTAAGGCCTCTCCTAGTCAGAAGTTTATAATGGAGAATGTAATGTCAATTTTTTATGGTAAAGTAACCCTGAGAATACTCATATTAAGTCCCAGAGGGCCTGGGTGGCTCAGTTGGTTAAGCAATTGCCTTGGCTCATGCCATGATCCCAGCCTTCTGCGATCAAGGCCCACATCAAGCTCCTTGCTCAGCAGGGAATCTGCATCTCCGTCTGTCTCTCCCCCTACCCCCACCCCCAACTTGTGCACTCTCTGTGCGCTCTCTCTGCCTGAAGTAAATAAATAAAATCTTAAGGGGAAAAAAAAAAAAACACACACACCAAATGGATTTTCACTCCTGAAATTTTCTTAGAACATCGTGGAAATTGCTTTCTGTCTCTGGGTATGTTTCTGCCCTCAAACCCCTCCTCATCTCCCAGCTTGTCCCCTCTAGGCTCGCACTCCAGACATCCTTCTGCTCAGGTCCTCCACTTCATTTCCTCCATCGGTCACCCCCAAGTCATTGAAGTCTTCTTTATCCTGCTGGACTCTGATCCATTCTTTAATCACCCTCTAACTCTTTCTTCCTTCTCTCCTTCCACTGCATTCCATGATAAAGCTCAACAGTCGTTGAGCTATCACCACTGCTACTACTACAGCTACCTACTTAGACCGTCTCTGTAGCCCAACTGGTAGAAGAGCAAAATAAAACCAAAGACGCTCCCTGGTCTGCCTTTCGTCTTAGGACCACAGATCTTCCATGGGCCTCGGTACTGCCAGGCAACCTCGCTGCACTGCTGCACTACACGTGCCCTCTCACTTCTCTAGATGACGATGTCTGATGTTCACCCCTCACCACGACCTCCAGATGCATAAAAGCGGAGGCAAACAGACTCGGATTTCCATTGGCAGACCTACCACTCACCTTCCCCTAGAGACATCCTTGCTACACTGCCCTGCTCTCCTCGGTGAAATGCCCCGGCTCCCGTGGAAGTCCAAGCCCCCAGCTTGTGCTCTAAATCCCATCTGCTCTCACGTTCCCAAGGCTTTATCTGTTGGGAGTATCCCCACTCTTGCACCCTCAGTGTCATCTGGATAATGTCTACTAGATCATATCCACTAATGCAAAACCCAGAAATGTCTTTTTTTAAAAAAGAATTCTGAATGCCCCTGTTGGCACTCTGCCATGGCTTCCCCCCTTCACAGCAAACTTCTTGAAGTAGTGATCTACAGACAAAATAGCCACTTTTTCGTCTCATATTTTTCCCCAAGTCACTTCATTCCAACTTTTATCTCCACCAATCTTGTCAAGACAACAATCTCCCTTCCGTGTTGCTAAGCCCAATGTTCATTACTTTTTGCCAACCATGGTAACTACTCTTATTGTATGTGGCCTCTGACCCCTAACCAGCACTGTTAATCACTCTCTCCTACTTGATTATTCCCTTTTTTCTCATAACTTCCAGGACACATCCTTCACATGGTTTTCTTTCCTGGCCACACTTTCTTGGACTTCTGTGACTCCTTTCGCCCTCTGAGCAGCCTCTACCCTCCACCCCCTTCTAAGTCGTGTAGGGATGGACTCTCACAGGGTAGCTTTCTCCAGATCCGTCAATTTGTTAATGATTCCTAGATTCCAGATTCACAAACCTAACTTCCTTCTTGACATCTGCACCTATGTCTAACAGGCATGTCAAATCTGACACAGATAGAATAATTCTTGACTGCTTCTTCTATTCCTCCCTATGCCCCCCATGACTCCTCCTTCAAAATAACTGAACTACTCTGGCCAAAAATTAAGGAGCGACCTTAAATTTTTTTCTTTCCCACATTACCCAATACTGAACTATGAGGAAATTCTCTTGATTCTATCTTCAATAATATCCTATAGACATTCTACTCCTATCAGCCTTTCTGCTATAAGCCAGGATAAGCTCATATTCTCTCTCACCTTTCCTGCCACAAGACTTTGACCTCTGATTCATTCTCCAACAGCAGCCAAAGTGATCTTCTACAAAATCAAACCTTGCTATTCTGCTAGTTAAAACCCTTCACTGGTCTCCCTGTACTTCATATAAAACCACAACTCCCTATGACAGCTTAAAAAATTCTTTGTGATTCAATGCGTCTATTTCTCTGACCCCCAGTATGTCCTATCTGCCCCTTATGCACTGTGCTCTAGCAACACTGGTCCTCTCTGTTCCCAAACGCTGCTACGCTCATTCCTGCCAAGGGCTTATGCTAGAACCATTCCTTAGTATCTCTCATATTTTCATGGCTTGTTCCTACTTGTCACTCAGCTTAAAAGTCCCACCTTTCAGAGAGTCTTTCCTGACCCAACACAAAGTCTACCCAACCACTCTTATCACATTACTCTGTTTTATTATCTGCTTTGTACTTACTTGAAATACTACCTGATATTTTCCTTTACTTTTTAAGACTTTTTAATTTTCTCTTTCCCCTCTTGAATTCAAGCTCCACAAGTAGGGGCCTTCTCTGTTTAATTCACTATTGTATTTTAGGACATGGACATAGGTGCTAGTAAATATTCAGGTGCTCAATACATATTTGATAATGGACTTCTAGAGAGAGCTTTGTCAAGGAATAAAAAAAAAAGTTACCTGCTTCCAAATGAAAAATATAATATACTTGCATTGTGCAGTAGACAATACTTTCAAAGGACTTTTGTAGAGAATTTGTTCAATCTTCCCAATAACCTTTTAGGAGTCTACCATGATTCTCCCATTCTCTAACACAGAAAGATGCTAAATGATTTATACTGAGTAACACATTCATACATCACGGTGCTGGGACCAAAACCTAATTACTGGACTCCTTGTTCAGTGCTCTTCCTGCTAAGTCCAAGTTAACAACGAAAACATGTATAAAACTGAACCCCTCTGCCATCCTGTGCTCTGTGCATGTGCTGTTCTTAGAAGATTATGCTGAAGTTATCTGTTCATGTGTCTCTTCTCTCACAGGGTCCATGTTCTTAGTAAATCAAGCTGATGTTTTATTCATCTGTATATTCCCAGTGCCTCACATGCTGCCTGGCACATTGTAGGTGTTTATTTATTTTTTGTAAGGATTTTATTTATTTATTTGACAGAGAAAGAGAGAGAGCAGAAGCAGGGGGAGAGGCAGGCAGAGGGAAAGGGAGAAGCAGGCTCCTCACAGAGCAGGGGGACCCCAACACGGGACTCAATCTCATGACCCCAGGATCATGACCTGAGTCGAAGGCAGTCACTTAACCAACTAACTCTCCCATGCGCCCACACTGTAGGTGCTTAAATGTTTGTAGAATTAACTGATACCTCAGAGCCAAGTCTTTGTTTTGACACAAAACAGGTGGGTTATTCTCTATCTCAACACTGAAGATTTCATTTTGCACATATGAAAAACAAGGAATGGTTCTTCTTTCCAAAAAGCCTCAAGCTTCACATCATCCAGCTCTTTCTGAATCTTTCCCTGGACAACTCATGGACGAGAAGTTGTAGGAGGTTAAACAAGTCCTGGGCAGTCCTCCAAATCAATTCTCCAATCCATACTCTACTTTAATATTTTATTTATTTATTTGACAGTGAGAGCGTGAACACAAGCAGTTAGGGAAGCTGGAGAGGACAAAGCAGGGAGCCCGATGAGGGGCTCAATCCCAGGACCCTGGGATCATGACCTGAGCCAAAGGTAGACTTTTAACAACTGAGCTACCCAGGGCGTCCCCATACGCTACTTCTTAATAGAACAAAAAGCACGTAGAAAACCGCTCATTCACATTCATTCAATCTGAAGTCAGAAGCATGACATTCCATGCTCTGAAGGTGCAAATAGTCATCAAATAGTCATAATGGTGTCATGGGGAAAAACACTGAATGGGGTATCAAGAATCACAGGTTAAGATCCCAAAAGACTCTCAACAGCTGTGTGGGTCTGTGCAGGTTTCAGTCTCTAAGTTTCCTCATCTACAGTATGTAAGTGATGAGTATCTTTAGAGCCCTTCCAGCTCTAGATTCTGTTCTTCCGTTAGCAGTCCAGATTACAAGGACATTGTCCCCTGTATCCTATCCCCTCCAGTCTCTCTACTCAAAAGACAGCCAGATGAAGGAGTGCCATAATTAGGTTTAGGTGCAGTGGTAATGGTCAAATATAAATAAAATGAATGATTAGATGGACAGGAAACTTTCCACACCCTTCCACTGGACATTCTCTCAAGTAGCAAAATCTTTATGAATAGCAAGTTCCAAGTCCCAAAACGGGACTATTTCAAAACGTGTTAGAGCTAAAGAAACATCCCCTCACTCAACAGCCAGTGTTTATTATCAAATGTTGACTCAAAGACTACAGAGTCCTAGGAAGAAATTAGGGTCCAAGGAATGCTGGGACATCCAGTCAATGAAACAGGCCCTTCTCTTAGTCACACTATTTTATGTCTTCTCACCACAGGGGCCGACTGACCTCACAAGGCATTGGTCACTGATACAACCCCAACACCACAAAACAGAGCAGGCAGGAGGATGTAGTCAGTAGTGTGCTGGAACCAACTGTTGACAGTGCCTGGAATTTTGAAAGCCAGCTCTTAGACGGTTGGTAGTTTGAAATTGGCCATGGTAGAAGATTCATACTGTGGAAATCTATAAATACCACAAATCAGAGGGTATGTTTGAGAGACAGCCAACTTGTCAACACACCACTGAATGCAGTACTTGGCTGGAAAGACTATGTGCAAAATAGACAATGCAAGACCAGCAGGGAACAAAGAGATCTGAATTCTAGCCCTAAGAGTCCCACTAAGTGGCCGTGAAGCTGAGGCAAGTTTTTGAACCTCTGTTCTGTTGACTAAAATGTAAGAGAAACTAAACTAGTGAGTTCGGGTATAAAAGTTAAGATTTTATGGTTCTGTTTGGGTCCTACCCATCCTGACTCCTGAGGTCTCTCTCAGGAAATGCTCCATGATCCAAAAACTGGGCAGCACCAAGAAACGGAACAATCTTTCCTCCATTTGTAAGAGCAAAGTATGGTACAACTTCGGTCTGAGGTTTTCAGCCAGCTGTGGGCAAACGCCCAGAGTTCTAAAGTTCCCAGGATCTCTTGATCATGGAGTTGCATCAAAGAAAGTTTCCAAAAGCCTCCACTGGGTCCAAGAGTTTCTTTTAGACTTAGACTAAAGACACACAGAGCATTCCTAGCCCTATTTGCCCAGCAGGTGCTACTTCCTACCTCCTGTAGCAGTGGGGAGCTTTGAAAAGGAGCCCACTGGGCATGAGGGCAGGAATGAAAAGTGCCATGTTGCCAGAATAAGATTTAGAAGAAGTACACGCCCTAATACCAGAGTTTCAGCCTCAAACCAGGGCCACCATCCTGCGCTTATGTATATAGGAAGTCCCTTAAAGGTAGAGGCTGCGTGTTACCTGTAAAATCTGGCACAAGAACCATGGAAGGTTTGCTAAAGTGAATTGCCTGGTTTCGTAGAGTTTGGGGTCCATGAATCTGAGGTTGCTATTTGGGCAACAAATAACATTGAGTTAAATGTTTCTCCCAGAGAAGTAAAGGACACCCAAGAATAACCGCTCGTGATAAGCCAGCACAGACTTATCCTCTGATACAGGATGGCAGTGTCAGCGTGTACCCTTTGATCCTAAAAAGATGGAAATGCTCTTGATGGTCTTCCAAGTGTCCTCCCATCTGGATGCGAGGGTCTGTAAATACCATCAGCATTCCACAGGCTTGCTCTTCAAAATGTAAGTGTGCATAATGCACGTGGTGGGGGAGAAGTATTTAATTAGTAAATGGCAAAAGTGCATTTGGACATAATCCTAAAAGGGACAAGATGTAGACTATCATGCACGATGAACAATTTGTCAAAAGCTGACAGCCGGCTTTTGAAAAATTCACTCAGAGACCAGAACTTAAAAATAGATGAGTGGTTTAAGCATAGAATGGATTCTCAAAAATGACAACCTCTGTCCAGCCTAACTCACAGAAATGGATCTTTAAGAGATTTTGGGAAAGAAAGGGGGTGGTTATTTAGGCCCGTCTGCTGTGTCTAACCAGATCAACACATATAAACCACTGGAGAAAGCTTCCTAAAGCTCCCTAGGAATACAAGATTCGCAAAATCTTGGGAATTCAGCCTACGGCTAAAAACATTCTCCAAATCAACGATATTTTGAATCTAAAGACTAGAAGAACATTTGGGATGCAACAACAAATCACAGAATTCCACTGTATATTAAGCGGAAATACAACCTATCAGACACAGAATCTCAGGTTTTCCTTTTAAAATGCTCATTGATTCAACAAATTTGTATTGAATTTGAATTGAGTACCAGGCACGGAGGACCCAAGTAGGTTTAATCCTCTACGCTATGGTATATGGTCACACACCCACAGAGAGTAAGGATGCAGTGTGCTGAGAGCTGTGAAAATGGCCCACCCAGATAACTAAGGACTCTGAGTTCCAAATGCCACAAAAGGCAACAGCTCAGCTAGAGGCACCAGCACTTTTTAATTAAGGATCAGGATCTGTGATGAATTCAAATAGTGCTTTCCTTTTAGTGGGTGCTACCGTTTCTAAAGGTGACCATTTTTTTCTGGTCAGAGGAAATAAAAAGAAAGGGGGAAAGAACCATGCGTGTGCACGCGCGCGCACACACACACACACACACACACACACACAGCAGTGGGAGTTTAAAAAAGCAACCAGACTCCATATAAAGGCCTTTCCTTGTGGAAAGGAGGACAGCCTTGACAGACTCAGAGTGGCCAAGCGCAGACACCAGGGCACTGTACATAAAAAGAGACACACCAGAGAGCGTCCAAGCTCGGGAGACAGTGGTGTGAGGGGGACATGAGGGCATGGCTTTAGCACAAAGAGAGAAAAGGGGCAGACTGGCATGGCCTTCAAGCTCCTGGGGAGGCAATTTAATCTAAAATTCATTATTTTGAATTTGATCAAAATTACCTTGGAAGATGAGGCTGTGCAGTTTAAGAATTCTTATCTCATTACAATCACAGTATTTAAACAAATATCTATTGTATTCATTTCCGAGAGCTGCCATAACAAAGTACCATAAACTGAGAGATTTGAACAACAGAAATTTCTCGTCTCACAGTTCAGGAGGCTGGAAGTCTGAAATCAAGTGTCGACAGTTACTTCCTAATGAGTGCTGTGAGGGAAGGATCCCGATCTTGTCTCGGCCGTGCCCATCTTCAAGTTCACAAGGCATTCTCCCTGTTGGGCATGTCTTTATCCAGATCTCACCTTTTCATAAGGACAAGTCATGAAGATTAAGGTCCATCCTAATGATGTCATTTTAACAGGATACTCCATGAAGACCTCCCCGAAAACCTAAAACCTTAATTCAGCCTTCTTTTCCACTAATGTGGAGCTCTCTTTTTTCTTTGAGTTTACCATAACCATCCAGCCTGCCCACACCATCGCTCACTTCTCTGGTGGTCCCTGCCGGTCTCTGTAGGAAGACTGAAGTCTATCTTAGGGACAGGTGGCCTCATTCCCATCACCCTGTACCTCCTGTGCCAAGGCTCTGCCTCAGTTTCTTGTCTATTGTTGGTGATGATCACACTGTGTTTCACCATGCTCCCAGATGTATCCCACCAATGTGGTCAAAAAGCATGGATAACAGACCCCAATTTTATCTTCTGCACTGCTTTTGAGTGAAATGCTTTACTTTTCCATAAATAGTTCAGAGCCGAAAGTCAGGTGTATTTCTTCAAAAGTGGTTATCTCCAGGGGACTGGAGCACAGCAATCAGTTAACACAGACTGACTGAGAAGCAAGGCAAAGCAAGAGACCAGAGAAAGGCAACATTTGCCCAACGGAACCATTTTCTACCCCACTTTGCCCCTTGTGTTCAGCTCAAGGACTCCTTTGAATCAAAGACAAAAACCATGCCCAGGTCCATTCTTGTAACATCTCAATTTGCAACCCGACAATCAAACCGAACAAATCCCAATAGTGTCTCCTCCACTTGAAACGCCAGACAAGGTTTAACCCCATTACCAATAGTTTGATAATTGGGTATTACATGCAGCAAGCGAGACTCCTAGGACAAAACTGAAAACAATGTTATTCTTTTCAGCCTGCTGCCTGTCCTGATCCGCTCCGCGGGACTCGCTTCCATTCACCACTAGACAGAAGGACGACAGCAAACCCCTTGACTCTTCTGGTCATTATGACTCTTCTGGTCACATCAAGTCACAAAAATGTTCACATCTACAAAGAAAATGTCCAGTTCTGGGTCCTAGTTAAACCTCCAAACTTCAGTTAAAATAAAATCTTCTCGCTCTCTTCACCAAGGCCTGCTTCAGGCAGAAAGCCTTCAGAAAGGAAGGGGGCTGTGGCTGCATTCTGGACTCGCCACCGGTCTCTGTCTCTCTCAGGATCGCAGTGGGTTGTGGAAGGAGGAAAGGTTGGGAGGCAGGGAAGGCATGACTGAGGTCGCCCTGCTACAATCTGGTGCCAGCATTCTCTGCGCTTGGACCTTCTCTCTCCAGAGAACGTTTCCTGGGGTCTGGAGAGAGAGCCCAGTTCTGGGGGTTCTCACCCGCAGTTTCCTTGCTGTGTTCACTTGCAGCCCTCTTTCCCTCAGATGACGGCACTCCCAGACACACCTGGCCTCTTCCCGCTGAGGTCTTCTGCCTCGGTCCTCTGAATGGCCCCCGGGGAACATCAGCTCCTCCGCCTAGTGTTTTGGAGCAGGCATGCCAGTGACCCCACACCAGCTCTGTGGTGGGCAGAGCCCAACCCTCGTCCACCAGAAACACACACTCTTGTCCCAGCAGCTCAGGCCGTGTGTCCCACGGCCAACGAGCCGTGCCCACTCTCTGTGCCAGCCACAGCTTCTCGCCTTTAGAGTTGTCGCGCGTGGATCAGACACCAGTCTGGTGTGTCCCTCACACAGCAGAGGACACTCATGAAGCCATCGGGGCAGGTCCCCTGACACTCCTCTCAGTTGACCTGAGGTGGAGGGAAGCAGCCACCAACTTCTCTCCAGCATGTGTATGTCCGACAGAAAGAGTGGCTCCCAGCACACTGACAACGTCCCCAGGGAAATCTTCCATCAAACCAACAGCTCCTCTTTCATGATTCTGGACATCTTCGTGAGACCTGCTTGAGGGGTCGGGCATCTCCCGTGGAATGTGGAGGTGGCTATCACCGTCTGCCCAGGGGCCTCAGCTGCCACTGAAGCAGGATGAGTTCCCTTTGATCATTCTTGCACATTAATGATGTCATTAATCCCTGGAGTACAATTTTCCTCCATATTGTGTTTTTTTAACTCAACAAATATTTTATCCAAAAGCAATGGTCTATAATCACCAGTACAGCCCACAGATACAGAAAAATTTGGTCTATGCCTTGCTGAACTAGAGTTTAATCATCATCACCATAGTCGACGTTTCCTACACTCTTACTAACCAAGACCTGTGCCATGTGTACACAGAAAAACCCGACTGAGGGTTTTATTGTTTCCTAGGAGATAGATATTGTTTTCAGAGGGGGTAAGTAAGTGGCCCAGTGGCAAACAGCAGGTGGCAACGTAGATTGAAATTTAGGTCTATCCAACTTCACAGCCAGATCATCTGACCATGAGACTCTACTGCATAAGTGGGGAGCTTTATGACAAAGGATAACGAAGGATACCCTAAGTTGCAAAGTCAGGAAAATTTCAAGGCTTCCTTATCCAAGTTGGAAACACCTTAGAAAACTTACTTCACTGTAGTCTACTCCTTATCTATACAATGAGGACACTGGTAACAGCCTAAATTAGACGTGGGTTGCATTACCAAGCTTCCACCTCTCTTCCCATGCTCAGCACAGGGGCTTGCAGAAGGCTAACCACCCCCCACCCCACCCCTACCAGCAGGTGGGCCCTGGCTGGTTTAGAGGATAATTTCCAATTGCATTTTCCTGGCCACTTACTGGTCCAGGGAAGGGGTAGGTTTGTTTGAGTGTTTTTAGTCACCAACAACTCCTGAGAGGTACACTACTCCATAATGCTGTCCTGAGGATTAAATGAGATAAGATACATAAAGCACTTAGCTTCGTGTCTGGCAAAAATAAACCTTCATTTATTAAATATTGACGGTAATGTAGAACATGGATTGGACTGGACTATGTCAGACCAAGGACACGATTTAGGGAACTAACAATAGAGACCCACATGAAGTGAGACTCCAAAGAGGTGACAATGCCAGGAAACATTGCTAACTTAGTCCTCCACGGAGAATAGGACAGGAGTCAAAGTCTCAAGCAATTTTTAAGCCTGAGAGACTATAAAAAATGGCATTTCCTCTAATAAATACAGAAAATGAAGAAGAACTGGTTGGGCATGCCTGTCAATTTGTTTTGAACAAGCTGAGTTTGAAGAGCGAGTAGGATATTCAGAGAGAAATGGTCGTGGGAGCTGTAGACAGAGGTTGGCGTTAAATGGCGGGTCGCTAGCAAACCGGGCGAGCCCCAGCCCTGGTGCGCAGTGCTCACCCCTTTCTGTGGTGTCCCTGCTTTCCTCACAGCTGACTTCCCGCCAGCAGTGTGAGGACCCTGAACTCAGAGACAAGAGGAGATGGGCAGGCTTGGCTCTCATGGGCCAGGAGTGTCCAACCACCCCTGGTGAGAGAGAAAGCTTTCTGCCTAGACCAGCTAAAAACTGGGAGTAGATGAAATCATTCAAGGAAGGAGGCATTAAAAAGAAGAAAATTCACTTACAAGAGGATAAGAAAGGAGTATCAGTAAAGAGAAAAAGAACAAAGGGCCAGAAAACTGGGGGACCCAGGAGACAGGGTCACAGCCAATGACGAAGCAGCCTCAGAAAGAGGGCACAAGAGGCCACAGCAGAGGCCAGGGCAGCCAAGACCAACAGAAGGTCTGGTGCGGGATTTCCCAGTTACTGCGACTTGCAAGCACATGGTTTTGGAAAAGAGTAGGGCCCGGGGGGGTCCTCCCGTCACCTGTTATAAATCAGAATTCTGCAACACATCATTGAATTCTGCAAGGTTTTCTTAAGAGAGTTACTGAAGTAGTTTTGAAGTATCTGACTATCTGAAGAGTATGTTAGAATGGTTCAGCTCATGGACACTCACCGGTGCTGGTCACATCTGCCTTTAAATTCATCAGTTACAGTTTAAACAAAGACGAGTAGGTTTGATATTTTATGGCAACAGTCCTCTTAGATCATCTCAGAGACCCAAAGTTTGTGTACGTACTCAGTCCTTGGATTTAAAACCCTCCAAAATGTGTGCTGTACTGGAAAGAGCAGAAGTAACAGAACAGACAGTATTTATGTGTATTGAAACACTGCGACAGCTGTAAAAAAATAAAATTCTTTCACTGAAGTATTGCTCAGACAAAGGAACAGTAAATATTGGGGGAATATTCTAGACAGCGTTATAAAAACTAGTAAAAACAACCTAGAAAGTCAATCTCTACGAGCCTCCCGTCAAGGAAGTGACCCATCACACTCTACTGAACCTTCAAAGATGAAGAGAGGTTCAAGGGAGGCACAGAAAATGCGCATTTAACATATTCTGGTGGAACCACAAGTGCTCCGCTGGGGCAAGAGATCAAGCACGATCTAAATCGCCCGGAGCCCTTCCAGACCCTGAGCATGGGCCCGGACAGGGAGCATGAAATGCGCACTTCTTTCAAGGGTCCCACCAGGGTGAGGGGAAATTCGGTTTTAAATGATAGGGGTTGGGGGATATAAAAACAGCTCCTAATCACAAGCCAACTTCTTCTCTGGCACTCAATCTAAGACAGGAGACTATTCCAATACTGGAAGAAAAACCGGCTGTGTTGAACGTGCTGTTAAGTCATATTGCCTTCCTGGGGTTTTCGAGGGTAATTTTAGCTCTACTCAAAAATCACCTGCAGGAACTGATTTAGCACCTAACTCCCTTTAAAAAGCAACCCTGCTGTGGAGGAAATTCCTATTAAACACTGTATTTTTTCCAACCATTTTACTGAGCAACCATGGGAATATTACTTAATCCATCCAGGCCCTCTGTTTCTCATTTGTAAAATGAGGCCAGCGGGGTAAATGATCATTAATTTCCTTTTCTAAATCTAAAACCTCCATGCCTCTAAGTTTTAAAATAAGCTTCAACAGATGGATCAGCTATTTAATGATTCCAGACAATGAAAAATATAGTACTTCGCCACTAGCATTCGTTTAAAAAATTAAAAAATTAATTATTAATTATTAGTTGTAAAGGTCTAACTAGAGTAATACTGCAAAGATGATGATGTTGTGGCTTATCTTGGCAGTGTTACTCTAGTTAGGCTTTTATAACTAATAATTAATTTTTTAAAAGTAGCTTTATTGGTTTCATAGTGTTCCTCCATTCAGGCAAACAAATCACATGATGGACTAGAAAATCCGAAGCTACCTGACAGATGCTGACCTGTGACCTTGCTCAAATCAGCAGTTACATGGGGGCACGTACATATATACAGAGATCACATTGTCTGTCTCCTTGAAATGGTTCAGGAATGACAGGGTTTGGCAGCTAAGTGAACAGAGGAAAAATGACTGTCACGCAGCCCAAAACTAAAAATTTAACCTCCTCCAGATGTTCGCTGAATTCTTCAGGCTTTCCTTTTTGCATTTAATGTTCTATCCTACCCAAAATATGCCCTAGACTTGCACTTTTAAAAAATCTATCTTTTTGGATGCTTTAAGAAGATATATAAATATTTAAAATCCTATTAGTTAGCTTAACGTAAATTCTCACTTGGGAATTTCAAGGTGTTTTTTTTTTTTTTTTAGATTAGCCTTACAGTAACATATTTGCTTCTAATATTATAGTTTACTGCTATAATTATAGTCCCAAGAACAGTGGACTTATTTCTGTAGAGTAAAAACATAATCAATCATTCTTTGAACCATCAGCAAGTTCATAACACCACCTGGTCATAGATGTGTGATAGTTACGTTGTGAATATAAAGGTGATGTATTTCAAAATGTCAAAAACACTCAAGATATTCTCCAAGCCAAACGACACACAACCTTCAGAAAAACTCCCCTGACTGCTTAGAGCAGCAGATGCGTATTTTTGCAAACAAGGGACTAAGAAAGAACAAAAAAGAATGAGAGCATAAGCCACTAACCATACTGAATTCAGGGAATAAATTCACTTCTATCTAAACACACAGCGCTTTCCATATTGAAGACAGAACCCATGGGTAAAGAAAGAGTAATCAAAAGGCCTATATATTGTATAATAATTGAAAAAAGAGGGGTGCCTGGGTCCTTCGGTCATTAAGCGTCTGCCTTCGGCATGATCCTGGGGTCCTGAGATCGAGCCCCCATCAGGCTCTCTGCTCAGCGGGGAGTCTTCTTCTCCCTCTGCCACGCCCCCTGCTTGTGTTCCCTCTCTCACTGTCTCTCTCTGTCAAATAAATAAATAAAATATTTTTAAAAATTAATAACTGAAAAAAGAACTGGAATGACAGTTCTTTAACTATGATCTCAAATACAGGTATTTTAAAAATTCCTTCAGATATGTGGCATATGGTAAATTCCTCACATTGTTGCAGAAATCAGTGAGCGAATGAACACCAGAACTAATCTGTTGAATGAAATCCTTAGGAGAAAACTATATAATGTGGAATAAATCTCCAACACGAAAGTATCACTTTTCTGTCATAACTGTCCTAAAACCTACTCTTTAATGAAATTAACTAATCCGCATGACTAAGGCGGCACAGAGAGCTAGATAAGGTGCTCGGGACACAACATGAACAGGACCCAGCTCAGAGCGCACCTAAAGGGACAAACATGGAAAAAGACAAATTACAGCACAGGGTCATCGGCCCTGGAACCATGACATGAATAAGTTCCTGGGGAAACAGGAAAACGGACTGATTGCCTGGAACAGTCGGGGGACACATCACAGAGTGGGTGACTTCCAAATCCCATCTAGAAGGATCCACAGAAGTCAGCCAGGCAGAAAAAGGGAAGACAGGAGGAGCAATCTTCAATAAAGCAGAGGGAACCCCTTCGTGAGAAAGACGTGACATGCATATGATATCCTCACGTCCTAGAATGACTTTCTCTCACGGCAATACCAAAAATTTTAAAAAGTCCTATTGGAGGGTAAGTCTAAATATCACCTTCTTAGTGTAGCCGTTTCTATATCTTTCCCCTCCCTGAACTCATCTTAGGCATCAAACTGTTCTTTCTCCATGCTCTTGTGGCCTCTGTAACATTGTGCTGCACACACTGCGTCGTTCCTACCTCACACCCCACCAAAATGCGAGCTGATTCATGTCTGTAGCCCACTGCCTACTGGCAGACAGACAGCAGGCTCCCGACAAACGTTTCCATGGTTACCACCTATGAAAGCACCACCCTGCATACGCTTCCCAAGTGTCATCTTGTTTCATCTTCCCTGCAAATCCATGGGGTTGATACTATGCCCATTTTTACGTAAGACATGGAGGCTGAGCCAGAACTTGACTCCAGATGCATCCCACAGCCCCTTTCCAAAGCATCTCTTCTTGCCACTCCACTACCCAATGCCAAGGTCAATGGATCCACTGGCCTCTGACAAGTTCAAGCTCTGTATGTAATTAAGGCACTGTGGGTCTCCTAATGATTTTATGAACTATAGTAAATTGAGAAAATGGGAGCATTTGTTGCTTCATAAATTTTTGTGTAGGAAAAAAACATCAGCCTTCCCCAGTGAGCATGCATACACTGGGAGATGTGCAATTCATAATTTAAATTTACAAAAAAATACAAAATAGGACTTAGAGGAAGAATTTCTTAATGTCACTGCTGAATCCAAGTTATGACCCTCTGGTCCTTACCACTTAAATCAGACTGAAAACCTGAGACGCTCTCTATAGTTCCTCTGATGTCCATATGAAGGGTGCACAATTGTAAAGTTACTTTCTCAAAAACTCAACAATAGTGTCAGCCTGACTGTGGGAAAACAACTGTCAGAAATTAATATGACGATTGACAGTTATCACAGCTCTACTGTAACTGAGACTGCCTGCATAAGACTAGTTTAAACCAAAGATAAAATAAATGCTGCAGAACGAGAGAGAGAACACCTGAGCGCCCACAACAGAGAAAATGAAGGAAAATTTCAGGTATACCTGATACCTTTCGTTGCTATCTACATTAACAAGAAAAAAAAAAGAATATTCTTTGAGTTGGTACATCAAAAGAATTTGAAGTTGAAATTAAACTTCTCCTGCTTGCTTCCATTTTTTTTAGAACACAACTTTTGTTGTGTGTGCATGTGTGTTTTCTCGGAAAATCAAACCTCACATACTGTAGTGCTGCTGATTCAGGTAAGTCTCTTTTTCTACCATTATTGTTTACTCAGTCAATACATTGTTGTTTTAAGCCACTAAGTTTTCTCAGAGCTTCTTAGGCAATATATAAAACTGGAATAATCCCTGTCTATTAAAAAACGTGTAACACTAACTATAATGACGAATATAGAAAACAGGATGGAATTAAATGTTGTCAACAGTAAAAGAGAGGACAGAGAAGGAAGAGATTATAATAAATTTGTTCAAAGATCCTTGTAGAATTTGAGAGGTATGTAAAGATACTGATTCATGTTAACCTTTAGTTCAATTATACGTGACAAATATTTTAAGGATAACTGCTAACAGACTAGACCTAGAAAGTTTACCTTTCAAACAGATAGACTGACTAGATAAGGAGTAAAGAAAACTCATTTCAGTGGAAGGCACGTAATCAGGTGTAAACAAAACAAAACAAAACAAAACAAAAAACACAAAAAACAAAAAAAAACTATGAAAAAGCATAAAATATAGAAAACAAGATAGGATGTGGAAATAAATCCAAATATATTAAAAAATAACAGTAAATGTTGGGGCATCCAGGTGGCTCAGTGGGTTAAAGCCTCTGTCTTCGGCTTGGGTCATGATCGCAGGATCCTGGGATCGAGCCCCGCGTTGGGCTCTCTGCTCAGTGGGGAGCCTGCTTCCCTTCCTCTCTCTGCCTGCCTCTCTGCCTGCTTGTGATCACTGTCAAATAAATAAATAAAATTTAAAAAAAAATAACAGTAAATGTTAAAACACTAAATACACCGATTTTAAAAGAAGGTCACTCAGTTCGGATTAAAAATCATAAAGCCACGGATGATTTACAGAGATACACCTGAAGCGTGCCAAAGAATGGCTGAAATGAAATCAGTGGGAAAAGATCCATCGAACAAAAACTAATCAAAGGAAAGTTGACATAGCAACTGATAATAGACAAGCAGACTTTAAGAGAGATATCAGGATAAAAAGATGACATTATAGATGTATTTTCTTTGTTGATATACCCATTAATCCTTAGAAAAGTATGAGAAGCCAGTTGTAACAAATATTATAAAAACAGTTTGTGTGATAAGACATTATTTTGTGAGTTAGTAATGGGTTTTATCAGAATGAGGAATTTTTTTTTTTTCTTTTGAGGGAGAGAGAGAGAGTAGGGTGGGGAGGGAAAAGAGAGAGAGGCTGCGTGTTCAGGGCAAAGCCAACAAAGGGCTCGATCTCACAATTCTGAGATCACGACCGGAGCCGAAATCAAGAATCAGACAGTTAACTGACTGAGCCTCCCGGTGCCTGTGGATTGAAGAATTTCTAAACCTCATGCTAATGTTGTCTTAACTCTATCAAAAAATATTTACAATCATTCCACATTTACTAATTTCGGTACCTATATAAGCATCCTTTAAGGAAAAGCAATATAAATTGGGGGGGGGGGCTCAGATAACACTCACAGAATAACCAGATAAAAAACAAAAACCATCTCACCATCACAGTGTACAGACAGAAGAATGCCTATTTCAAGTATGGTTTTCTACCTATACGTCAGGGGACAAAATATACTAAAGTTTCCTTGGATACACTAAACCATCCATCATTTTAAAGTCTACCGAATGTCCAGGGAACTCTTCCACAACCAGTTTAAATAAATGGGCATCTCTGTGAACTAGATCTTTAACATGCATATGAGAAGAGAGATCTGTGATGGTCTGTGATGCCAACAAATGCTGTGAATTCAGGTTCTAATGCCACAGGGCATCCATAGTGTCCGGTACTGTCCTTGGTCCTGCTCTGGGTGTGTCTTCTCATTCAGTCTCCTGAACACGCTGTAAAGTCTATAGGAAAGTATGACACTTTTCAATTCTCACATCTATCCTTGCAGTGACCGTGTAAGGATGTCTTGGCCTTTGAAACAGACCAGAGGACCGCACACGTTGTTAGCAAGATGCATCTACTACAGTAGAGACATCAACTGCTTCCTTAAAGAGCCAATGTTTCCTCCCCATTGCCCGGTCTCTGTGCAGTTAGGCAGATCATGGCCCTAATGCTGAATGGAGTCCCTGAGAAGAAGTGAGATGTGTCACTCTGAGGCCAAAGCATTTAAGAGCCAATGTAGGAGTCTCCAGTGCCCTCTTCCCTTAACACCTGCCCAGAGAGGCCTTCTGTTACAGATAGTGTAATGGCACAATGGTAGCCCTTGATAATCCAATATGGCAAAAATCAGGAGAACGGTCAGCCTGCATGTCTATCCCACAGAACAAAGCAAGCCCCGTCAATCCATGTTGGACACAAAGTATTAGAAAGAAATAATCTTTTGTTCTGCTAAGTCACCAAGGATTCAGAGTTAGCTCACTTGTACAGCATAATCTGACTGAGGCTAATACAACTAGGTAATAAAAAGCAATTTAGAGTTAAGTTGTTCCAAAAAGCATTTCATGTTCAAAGCTCTTATTCTCTAAAAGCATTTTCTAAAATTTAAAGACATGACCTGAAACAACTTTTCTTTGACAGTAATCATGTAAAAATACCAAAAGAGCTTACAGTCACTCTTTACTACATTTGATAGCTATTCTGGAAACTAAATACTTAATACATAAATTCTTTGTTCCATTTGATTGAATTTGGGATTAAACTGCAGCTTTCCCAGCACCTTGAAAAGCATATTGGTTCAAAACCTACATAATACTCAAAAGGCTGTATTATTTAGCATCAAAATTTGAAGTGCTTTATATAATTTCTAGAACTCTGACTCAAAGGATTGGCTTTGGGTTTTTATAAGCAGAAGCAGTCTGGTGTGTCCCTTTAATATGGACATCCCTTCTTGTGGATTCATCCAGGAGGTAAGGTTGTGCTGCAGCTTCAGGCTACCAGGAAAACGATTTTATTATTATTTGCAGTAGCCAAAATAATGATGACAGTTTACAATCAGCAGGACCTTACAATAAGCCCGGGCACCTTCTCAAGAGCTTTGTACACGTATTATCTTCTTTCTCATGACACTGGTACTTTTCTGGTCTTTTTTGTTTTTTTACAGATGAGGAAACTGAGATTTAAAAAGGTGACATAATTCAGAAAGGGCTTCTGTCATGCATAGGGCATGCACAGGGCAGCTCCACAGCTCTTTGTGGGGAATCGACATCAAAGAGATTACCTAATTCTCTCTCGGAAGCTAAACAGGGTCGGGCCTGGTTACTACTTGGATGGGAGATTACGTAATTCTCTCAAGCCAGTAAGTGTACGGGAATTTACTAGTCTGTCTGATTGCAGAGCCTGTGTTCTTAACCTTGGATCATGGTAGAAAGAATTACTTTGTATGTATGGAGGAAAGAGTTGTAATGTGCGGTAGAAACACCTTTCCCAGGCCTTACTGCTTAAAACAAAGTCCGGGTAGATAGCCAGACTCTCTCTCTCTCCCTCCCTCCCTTTCTTTCTACCAGATGGTTTAAAGAAAAATATTAATAGTACAGGTGATAACCCCATACTGCAAAAGTCAAGAAGGCGCTGAGTAAGTAACTGAAGGTTGGAAAACACAGGACTGCGTTTTCAACACATGGGGGAGAAACAAAGACTAGACCCAGACACTCAGGGCCCCGCCTTCGCTGCCTCCCACTGGCCGTACAGCAGCCTACGCTGGACCTTAATTCTTCATGCAATAAACATCGATTTAAACTTTGGGATTTTAAAGCTCTGAAAAACATAATCCCAAGGCCTTGGTTAACTATTATGATCCGATCTTTATTTTACCACCCAAATGCAAAGAAATATGAAAAACATCATACAACATGAGCCACAATATTTTTTAAGACAGAGTCCAATACGGTTGTTCTGCCATTCACCTTTGTATACGATACAATCAGCACGCAGACCCTGAGAGGTATTCTCAAAGGGCAGTCCAGAGAAATGCTGGCGAACTATGTGCTACTGGTCTATGGCAAGACAAGCTTGAGCCAGAATGTGAAACAGTTGCCTCAATAAGCCCATTAGTTAACTTAATTTTCTAACAGCAAGATTTTCTCAGTGAAGGATGCACGACATTGATTTAATTCTGGAGGAAGCTTCTTATCTAGTGCTAAACCGACTGCAGGCCAGCACTTTGAGTAGCACTGGGGTACGGAGTGGCAGAGCCATCTCATTTTCATAATGGGCATTTTCCTAGCTCTGTTCAGGTACTTGAAGTTGCCTGAAATTGAGAAATGGCAAAGTAAGCCTTCTGAAGTATTTTTCTTTGGAATGGCCAGAAAGCAGAGCACGAGACCGAAGGTTAAGGGGAATTAGACAACGGGCCTGAAACAAATGCACTCTGTTCTGCTTTAAACAGGGACTGTGCGGCTCTTCAGGGAAAGCTGTTCATGCTGGGTCCCCTCGGTGCTTTCGCACATGTGAGTGTCCGGCTCTTTCTGTCCAGCCAGCTTGAAAGGAAGCAATGCACAGCAGTGTCGCTTTCCTCAGGGCTCACTTCTCATCACAGAGACTAACGTGACAGTAAGTTATAAATCTAGTTATAAAGTTATAAATCTGGTGATTTTTGAAAACCATATGCAAGGTATTCATTGTTGTAACCTGGAGAGTCGGAGCTATAGCTACCTTGTAATCATCTCTGGAAATCTTAGGGTGTGTATGAGACTTTCTAGAGAGAGAGACTATAATTAGCATCTGTTTTAGGAATTATGTTCACACCCAAATTTACCACAAATGGCGCTTTGATATTTTCAACCTTTTTTGTCTTTGTATTCCAAACAGGACATATATATCGCTTACAATGCCTGGAGAACAATTTATTTTTCTGACCCAGGAGTATATATTTTCTCCCCAGATTAGCTGAACATCCTCTGGACTGACTTGTACAATGCAGAACCTTATGAACAATTAGCCAAACACAAGCAAAACTCCCACTTCTCGAGAGTAAGAAAATGTAAGCCAAGAGAAACACAATCAAAGTGCAGAGCGAGCCAGTTAGCCACACCTCATCGGCCAGACGTTCCACCCAAACCCTTTCTTTCCCTTTGGGATTTCTCTCTATAGAGACCATCTCTCTGTTCCACAAATAAAACCAGGCGTTGCTAGGAGACCGCCGGCTTCTCAGGACTCCGCTGAAGTAGGGCGGCTGGTCCCTCCAGGGGTCTGAGGCCGCCCCTGACACGCGTGCTGCTGCGGGCACACTTGGATTCTCAGCACGCCCGTGTCACAGAGCCCCGGAGAGAACGTATTTCTGGTTAGCCACAACGGCCTTAAATTGGTGACATCATTTGTACCCCAAATTCTTTTCTCCATCCTGGCCCTGCGGTTCCTCTTTTCCTCCAGGTTCCTCCCGATGTGTCCCCTGGCCACCTTCCCTAATAGGGCCCCCGAGCAGTTCGAGTCACTTACTGACTCGTTCCGTAGATGACACCTGTCACAGGACTGGTCCTACTAAACTTTGGAAAACTTCCACATGGCTTGGAGTTAGATTTTCAAACTTTTTGTATCAGATTTTTGTTACTTTAAAAGAAAAAAAAAATGACCTAATGGACCTTAACTCTGTTGGAGCAGATTTGGTCACATTCCCTAAAGTCGCAACTACTGAGGCAGCCCCCACTCCCTGTCCTGCCCTCACAAGTGGTTCGCGGCCCTCCTTTTCCCCCAGGTTATCTTTCCACCACCTAGCCGCTTGGGGAGGATTAACTGCAGGTCCGAGAGAGTGTCACAGCGGGGACGTAAGCGGGGGAGGATTGTTTCCACACATGCCAAGAACTCGGGAGCGCCAGTCCAAGCTCATTCGGACGTCTGCTCTGTCATTCCTAGCTTCAGTGTCGGTTGAGGTCTAACGGCTGCTCCACGGACACAAAGTGTCACATCCTGTCACCGCAGCCTCAGGTACGAGAGAAACGGAAGTCCAATGACGACAGGAGACCTTGGCTTCTCACTGGAAAAGGAAGTTCCCCCCAAAGTCTTTCCCTGACCTCTCACTGGCCAGAGCTGCCTCACAGTCCACTCCTAGGCTACTCACTCACTGGATTACCATAGAAGTTTAGAACTTTCCTGAGTCTGGGGAGGACCTACCTGCCTGAGATCAATGGCTCGCTGCTGAGCCCATATGGAAGAAGGATCAGGAAACAGCTGTCAGTGAAAACCCACATAGCTTCCGCCTATGCCTCTCCACATGGGAGGGCATAGTCCCCCCAGAACTGAGGCTCCCTCTAACCTAGAGGTCAGAACAGCCCATCTTAGCCCCAGGATCAGTGGCTTTCTCTCCTTGAAGCCGGGTCTCTGTTCACTCATTCTGAGGTCCCAGAAAAGCCAGGCTTCCTCTGAAACACAGCTGTAGCCTTCAGCTATAGGAATGCGCCACACTTAATGTCTTAGATGCTGGGACATGTGTCTTTCTGAGTCATGTGTTGCAGAAGACCTGCTGAAACCAACAACATGCCCTAGAGCCCCAAGCACATGGTACTGTCACCTAAAGGTATTAATTTGTGTTCACCCCAGTCCCTTGAGAGGTCTGAGGGCACCAGTTCTCTCTGCCCTGCCAGGGATCTAAAACACTAGAAAATACACTAAGAAGAAATAACAAACCCATGGAACTGAAACCACCATTTATTATTCACTCAGAATTCTCTGGAAATGGTGAGATGGGAAAATTAAGTGAAATCTCTCACTGCCTCTGGGAAAGCAAAAGCATGGAAGAAACTTCTGCTTCAGGTCCTAGGGCCATGACTAGTGCCAGACTAGCCTTCCTGATGGAAACAACTGTAAAACTGGGAGGTGGTGGTTTTCAGACATTGCACAACAGGTGGCTTGAGATGAAAACCCCAGAGAGAAAAGAATCTGATGAGGGGACTCTATGACCACCCAGGTCTCAGCCAGGGGACAACTTCCTGAGTGCACGGAAGCTCCGACAAGCGGAGATCAGAGTTTGGATGAACAGGCGGGGGACGGGGAAGGAAAGAGTGATGGAGGGGTGAAGGCCAGAAGTGCGCACAGGGATGCCCCCAAGCCTTAGGCTAATGTCTAGATGGCACATGAGCAGAGAAACATGACCAAGGCTTTGTAGAGAGCAGCTGCCAAAGGGACGGAGGGTGTTGAAGTTCCTGGAGGTCCAGCCGTGCTAGAGAACACTGGAGTTACGACCCAGCCAGAGAAAAGACCCCTGGCCGGCAGCCCAGGCACCCGCTCAGACATCAGAAACACCACTACTTGGGAAGAAGTACAAAGCTCCAACAAGGCCTAGATCTAGCCTAACCAAGCCCTAAACCAAGCCCTAACAAAATCCATAGCATAGACCAAACTTGGAGGCTGAATCCCATCAAGTTAGAAGTGCCGGGGGACCACACTGGGCTTTCCACCGACCCATCCTCACAAAGGGGAAAACTATATTACTCATATATCCTAATGGGATAAAAGTGAACATTAAAGTAAAAATTGTTCTACAGAAGTGATTTCCACAACTTAGAATTCTCAACAACCAATGTAAAACCAGTAACTGCTGGATATGCAAAGAAACAGGAAAATGGGATCCATGGTCAAGAGAAAAACAGGTAATAAAAACTGCCCAGATACTGGATTTTGCAAAGAACTTAAAGCAGATGCATTCGCTTCAATTCAAATAACTGAATGAAAATATGGTCTGAATGAGTGAACATACAGGGACTCTCATAAAAAAAATAAAATACACAAAAAAGAAAGCAGTGCAAACTCTATAAATGTAAAGTCAATAACTGACATTTTAAAATGCATTGGGTGGGACTGACAAGAGAATGAGGATGAAAATATTAAAAGTTAGTAAACTTGAAGGTAGATAATATTTTAAAAATCATGTTAAAATGAAAACAGTTTTGTGAAATCTAAAAAATTGAAGTTATGTAAAACCAAAAGAATTACTTCCAAAGTCCCATCAACACTGTAAGACTTTTTGGTGAAATAATAGATATCAGAAATAAAAATACAATTTTTAAATCCTACCGTCCCCATCTTGAAAATATATTTAGACACACCCGGATAAAAATGCTGGACTCTTAAGACTTCCCCCCCCTTTTTCATTGTTATAAGAGGAAACAGAAAAATAAAAATTCTTGAAACATTTTTTGCCATTTTAGATTTCTTGTTATCAGCATGATTAGTTGAGTTATTTCCATCAGTAAACACAAATCAATTTTATTTTAGTCAACATAAAATTCTTTGTTACTGAAAAACATAGATTTTAGTGGGTTGAACATTTTGATACACTGTCAACAAGGCTGTTACTCTGCTTTAAATCAGAGTTTGTCAAGACGGTGCTACCGGGCCGTTGCGGGAGGTGGACCTGTGCGCTGCGGGGCGTGGAGCGGCCCCCCTGGTCTCTCATTCCCTACCCCCCTGTGTCAACCAAAGATGCTCCAGACATTACGAAGCGTCCTGTAGGAGGTAAAGTTGCCCCTGAATGAGAAGCACTGCCATCAACAAATAGGCCTTCCCCTTCCCCAATTTACTCCAAAAAAAACAAAAAAACAAAAAACAAGAAAGATGCTTAGTTTATCATTTACAGTGAAAGCAAACATGTCTTTCTATTACAATACTTGAAGCTAAATTTTGAAAGGCATTCCCTTTTCTGAGTGAAAAACTTCCCTAACTGTGGGGAATGTTAAATTTTTTTTTAATTTTTTATAAATATATAATGTATTTTTATCCCCAGGGGTACAGTCTGTGAATCGCCAGGTTTACAAACTTCACAGCACTCACCATAGCACATACCCTCCCCAGTGTCCATAACCCCACCCCCCTTCTCCCAACCCCCCTCCTCCCAGCAACCCTCAGTTTGTTTTGTGAAATTAAGAGTCGGGAATGTTACATTTTTATTATCAGGTTTAATTTAGATTTTCTTTAAGCCCAGGCGGTAGGGTTTGGATTTTTGCTTTCAATAAAGCAAATTTTCTATTTCCTGGCATGTGCCATTCATCATTTGCTCACCTACGCAGAGCAAGTGCAAATCAGCTAAACACAGCTGGGACATTTTTATTAAAATAAATAGCAACCTATTCCTAAGTCATTTGTTACGAAAATATGACACCTTCTTTACTTATCTGATCGAGGACAAATCAGGAATTTCAAAATAAGAAGATACCACAGACTGCAAGTTGTTCTTCATGAAACTCAACCTTTAGAAACTACAGAACGGGGCAGCCCTCTTGGGTCCCCTCCCCTTTCAGGAGCTTTGTACTCTCACTTCACTATCGCTCAATAAACCTTGCTTTGCTGCCAAAAAAAGAAAGAAAGAAAGAAACAACATTTTTTTCACATCAGTTATCTAAATCTGGACATCTTTTTCACCAGTTTAAAAATATTAGTAAAATTAATAACAATTCTTGCCAAAACGGGACTACTGGTCAAGGGTAATGTGAAGCTTTAAAAAGAAAATATTATAAAATCTGCAGGCCCTGGCATTTAATCAGGATAGAAATATAACCACAAAATTCACAGTGGCAAAGCTATTTATTATCGTTGATTGTATCCTTTCTAAAGAGGAAAAAAAAAAGTCCCAGAATCTTACTGGGTTTATTTGTGTGGTGCGTTCCCCACCCCACGCCCCCCAGCAAAACTACACATCGGTGTTACGTCACCATAAAACTGTCTGCTCTAAGTCTCACGCAGGCCCCTGCCACGTCACTCACCGATATGATAAAGTCCGATCCAGTCACTGGGGTCCACCTCCTCCTTGATGTCCCAGAAGATAATGAGGTTCTGGGCTTGCCCCAGCGTGTACTCGTACATGCTGGCCGTCAGGCTGGAGCGGCTCTCGGAAGTCACCAGGTCCGTGTCGCTGTTCGCCCTCTGGAGGGTCATGTTCTCTGGCATGGAGCTCTGGGCCGCCAGGCTCTGGAGGTTCTCGGGGCTCAGTGTGTACCGCATCTGGGGATTTCGACGCCGCACAAAAAGCAGGTGCTCCCGGGCCGAGCTAGCCATCCCGCCTGCGCCTCCGGGGTTAGCTTCTTACAAAGCTGCGAGAGACACAAGCACAGGGCATTAGTGTTACAAGGCAAGGAAATAGGTTTAAGCTTCCCAGACATAAAGCCCTAAAGAGTGTTTATTAAAGCCCGACCATGCAATAATCTTCTGCTGTCAAAATAAAACCTATTACTCTACTGTCAGTGGATGATGTCAGAAACGGCTCCTCCAGACGAAGGTCACTTGAAGGCAACGGCCATCACACACCTGCCGCCCTTGACTTCACAGAGCACGGCTTCCGCCTGGTAATCAAGGAAGGGGATTTCCCAGTAGCCCTTTTAGGTCTATCCTTTCCCCGACAACCCACCTGCAGAAACGGTCCTGTTTTCTTTCACCCCTACACGTACTTGTTTCCTGTTGAAATCAGATTTTAAAAAGCAAGACAGAAAATGTTGACATGGTTGAAATATACCATTGAGCAAAGGATAACTTGCTCAATTTCTTTCGCACAGGAATGTAACCCATCAGAGTCTTTTTTAAGAACCTGCTCAAATGTCACCTCCTCTCTTAAATACAGCGGCCACCGTCCCTAAAACTGCAACACCTCAGCCTTCCCCATCCCTCCCCTCTCCCTGTGTTTCTTTCTAACAGCAATTATTATGATCTGATGTGCCACACAGCACCACTACTTATATACTTAGTTACTGTGTACTCCTCCCAGCAAGAATGTCAGCTTGGGGAAAAGACAGTCTCCTCAGCAAATGGAGCTGGGCAGACTGGACAGCCACATGCAAAAGAATGAAACTGGACCCTTATCTTATAAAAGACAAAATACAAAAAAAAAAAAAAAAACCAAACCCAAATTCAAAATGGATTAAATATTTGAATATAGACCCTGAAGCCACAAAACTCCTAGAAGAAAACATAGGCCAGTAAGTATCTTGATATCAATCTTGGCAATAATTGTTTGGATCCGACCCCGAACACAAAGGCAAAAAAAGCAAAAATAAACAAGTGGAACTACAACACACTAAAACATCTCTGGACACTGAAAGAAACTATCGACCTCAAAGTTCTCCTATGAAGCAGGAACAGCGTCCCGGGAGAGGGTGCGTGTAGCGAGGGCGGAGATGAAGTGCAGAAAAGATGGAAGTCGTCCGTATCTCTGTTTAACAAACATTCACACAGCACTGACTCTTTAGAGCGATTTGGAAGTCCTGTGTTTCTAAGTCCGTAGCCGCACATGCTTCAACTTTACCCTGTCTCAGTACGTCCATCTGTTAAATGGAGGGGACTTTAAAGGACCATGCAAGATTGTTGTAAGGAGTAGAAAAATCCTAAGTGAAAGTATTCAGCAAAGAGCAATGACTGTTATTTAAGTAATAATGTAATTGCTGAATTAATTAATGCACTACTTAGTCTGGGGTAGCTCCAAGGACTGGAAGACAGTTAACCGAAATCAAATGCTACAGACAGACCTACCTTTACTCGTGAAAAATCACTGTGAGTTCTGCCTTGTGCTAGATGACCCTGTAACTGGGGAAGAAGGAGAAAGCGGGCCATCCTTCCCCTGCCTCCCTATTCAACGTGGTTTCCGGCTTCCAGAAGCCAGAAATCAGCTACATGAGGAAACACAGCTAAGTTAAAGCTTCGGAACTCAACCATGTCTCTTAAATAACTGTTTCTACATTTAAAAAATTAATTCCAATTTCCAAACAATTCACTTGGGAAAGAACTTTTAAAGTTGAGGACCTACAAGCCAGAACTGCACAAAGTGAGAGGGGAGATTAGAGAAAGAAGAAATTAGAAGACCCTCGGGCACAGAATATGAAGCAAGTCCACTGGAACCTCACTAAGAGCAATTAGCAGGGAGCCATTCCAGGGTCTCGAGCAGAAGAGTCAAACTATGAAATATAAGTATGAGAGCCACCTGAGAGCCTCTGCGGGGCTGGGAGGGACACGGCCGCGGGGAAACCAGTGAAAAGCCGATTAGGTAAGGCGTCCGGCCCTGAGAGCGGAGAACGGATGTCAGTAACACAGAAAGGAAACAAATCAGTTGGGAATATTTCAAAGAAAGAGCCCAAAGACTTGGCAACAGAATGAATACGGGGATAAAAGTAGGGAGAAATTAGGACCAAATTCTGGATTTTCAATCTAAGGGACAACAGAATCCCAGAAACACTAGCAGAGCTGAGAAAAATCAATACCATCTTGGGTGGGTTTGAAGTAAATGCAACGCCTCCAAGTAACTGTCCCAAGGACTCTTGCGAGGGTGGGCCGGGTTTCTGGTCATGAAGCCAGCAGTAAAATAAATATTCAAATGCAAATTTCTGCTTAATAACAGACTTATTTATTAATTAGAATCAACTATGCCAGTTCATCTAGAAAAGGTTTATTCGTTTGGGGTTTCAAAGTCTCATTCGTGGGGGGGTGGGGTGCGCCTGGCTGGCTCAGTCAGTGAAGGATTCAGCTCTGTTTCAGCTCAGGTCATTATCTCAGGGTCTTGAGCCCGTGTCTGGCTCCGTGCTCACGTGTAGCCTGCTTAAGAGTCTCCCTCTCCCTCCGCCGTCCGCCCTGCCTCCTGCTCACACTCCTCTCTCTCTCTCTCAAAAATTAAATCAAATTAAATTAAAATTTAAAAAGCCTCATTCATATATTTTACTCTACATAATTCAGATCGATGTAGAAGAAATAAAATAAAAAATTAGAATGCAAAAAAAAAAAATCAGAATGCTTAGATTACAATGAGGGACAAGAGTCCGAGCCACTTTTCCCCTCTAGGAAAAGTGATATGTGTTTCAGAGTTCATGTTTCCACAGTAAGTAAGATCAAACATGATGCAAAAATTAATTCTCAAAGTTGCATGAAAATGAAAAAAAAATCAAACCACTCTAAATGTTATAGATAAAATTTTACTTTATAATTTTACTTTATTCAATGCAATATTCTCACATGGGAAAATTAGCTACTGAAATGACAGAGAATGGCCGCTTGACACTTTCTCCTACTGAAATCGAAGAATTCTTCATTTGTTTCTTGGTTTTATACCTATGTCTTAGGCCATAAGAAAGACTAATTTTCTTCAGAAAATTATCCATGCTCTTCTGAGAAGCTTTAGAAGGTAAAGCTGATGGTAAGGGAAACTGATTAGTACCCTCCAGTACCAGAAAGCTGGTCCCTTCAAGATCCTGCACAATCCATCCCGTTCCGGAAGGACACAATGTAACCTAATGTCGCACTGCTTAAACCCTGTCTCCCTTCTATTGTGATTAGGTCTGCACTATGCAGCTCTCTCAGATAACAGACGTCTGCTTCAACAACAACTAAAAACAAAATCGCTCTTCTTCCAGAGGTCAAGAGAGATGCAATTACCAAGCAAATTGCAAAACACCTTACTATACAACTTGAGTTCCAAAAGCAGCATATTTGCATAGAAGACACACAGACAGTAGCAGGTGACAAATATACTAAGCAAGTGTTTTCATGTACAATATTTTTGCTCAAGAATCTGGAGGTGAATGTCAATTGACCAGATCTCACCTGAAGGGCAAGAACTGACAACATTCCTCGTCAAAAGACTTTTACAAACTAGAAATTTTACAAACTAGGATTTTAACTTCTTAGACGGACACTGACAAGCAAAATCAATAATAACAATTAACATCCTTATTTGATCTTTCAAATTAAAAAAATATATATACCACACAAACCCCCCCCCAACACACACCCCTGCTCAACCACACTATGCTTCAAAATCCATGTGTGTTTTACTACCTAAATAAGGAAAACAAGGGGGGAAAACTATGTCAAGAGACATGAAGGAAAACATAATTAGCCTCCAATAAGCAGAGATGTGAGAAATCTAGGAAGAAATGAGAGACCATCAGACTCCCAAGGTTAGCTGACACACGAGATGAAGAAAGCCATCACCAAAACCTCAACTGAACATGCCTCCCCAGTGGCTTTCCGCCATATCTGCTGTTACAAGAAAGCAATCATAGTCATTACTCAGTGTTTCATACATAATCATAACCCCAATGCTCAGCTTCCTCAGCAAAAATGTTCTAGCAGAATGATTAATACCAGAAAATCCCTGCTCTATGACTTGCCAGTAAATGCACCCCGGATGCCGCGGCATTTTACAGAGCCCAAGATGGCTGAAACTGCCCCTCCCTTCCGCTTCCTCGCAGACGGAGAAGTATCAGGAAATTCCATTTACCCGCCAGGCTGCTGCTCTTTATGAAGAGCCTCACCTTCTTCTCACTTCATCAAGTAATATGTCAGGATCCACAACACAAAGACAGTCCACTTGTCAGTTTGGAAAAGGAATGTACGCAAATGGAGAGAAACAATTTTAAGTTCCAAAGCTTTTCACTTTTTAAAAAAGATTTATTTATTTATTTATTTATTTATTTGACAGACAGAGATCACAAGTAGACAGAGAGGCAGGCAGAGAGAGAGAGAAGGAAGCAGGCTCCCTGCTGAGCAGAGAGCCCGATGTGGGACTCCAGCCCAGGACCCTGGGATCATGACTCAAGCAGAAGGCAGAAGCTTTAACCACTGAGCCACCCAGGCGCCCCAAAAGCTTTTCATTTTAAAGACTGAGTCCAACAGCACTTGCAAGAGGTTGTTTAGGCCTTAAATCACTAAATATACAGCTAGATAAATAAATAAGAGAAAGTGATTTATATTTGGCTTCATTCTTTTTAGTTCTTTCAATTCAATAAGGTTTTTAATTCAATTATGAAACCTTTCTTCACAGGTGTGAATGGGTAATTCCCAATAGATAAAAGTTAAATAATTAATATAATGTATCTAAAAACACATTTTTAAAAAACGAGGTATAATTTTTTATTCATTAAAATGTCAACTCCAAGCTTTTCCGCTAAGGTCAGGAACACGGCAGGGATGTCCATTATCACCACTGCTATTCAACATAGTACTAGAGGTCCTAGCCTCAGCAATCAGACAACAAAAGGAAATTAAAGACATCCAAATCGGCAAAGAAGAAGTCAAATTATCACTCTTCGCAGATGATATGATACTATATGTGGAAAACCCAAAAGACTCCACTCCAAAACTGCTAGAACTTATACAGGAATTCAGTAAAGTGTCAGGATATAAAATCAATGCACAGAAATCAGTTGCATTTCTCTACACCAACAGCAAGACAGAAGAAAGAGAAATTAAGGAGTCAATCCCATTTACAATTGCACCCAAAACCATAAGATACCTAGGAATAAACCTAACCAAAGAGGCACAGAATCTATACTCAGAAAACTATAAAGTACTCACGAAAGAAATTGAGGAAGACACAAAGAAATGGAAAAATGTTCCATGCTCCTGGATTGGAAGAATAAATATTGTGAAAATGTCTATGCTACCTAAAGCAATCTACACATTTAATGCAATTCCTATCAAAGTACCATCCATCTTTTTCAAAGAAATGGAACAAATAATTCTAAAATTTATATGGAACCAGAAAAGACCTCGAATAGCCAAAAGGATATTGAAAAAGAAAGCCAACGTTGGTGGCATCACAATTCCGGACTTCAAGCTCTATTACAAAGCTGTCATCATCAAGACAGCATGGTACTGGCACAAAAACAGACACATAGATCAATGGAACAGAATAGAGAGCCCAGAAATAGACCCTCAACTCTACAGTCAACTAATCTTCGACAAAGCAGGAAAGAATGTCCAATGGAAAAAAGACAGCCTCTTCAATAAATGGTGCTGGGAAAATTGGACAGCCACATGCAGAAAAATGAAATTGGACCATTTCCTTACACCACACACAAAAATAGACTCAAAATGGATGAAGGACCTCAATGTGCGAAAGGAATCCATCAAAATCCTGGAGGAGAACACAGGCAGCAACCTCTTCGACCTCAGCCGCAGCAACATCTTCCTAGGAACAACGCCAAAGGCAAGGGAAGCAAGGGCAAAAATGAACTATTGGGATTTCATCAAGATCAAAAGCTTTTGCACAGCAAAGGAAACAGTTAACAAAATCAAAAGACAACTGACAGAATGGGACAAGATATTTGCAAACAACATAACAGATAAAGGACTAGTGTCCAGAATCTATAAAGAACTTAGCAAACTCAACACCCAAAGAACAAATAATCCAATCAAAAAATGGGCAGAGGACATGAACAGACATTTCTGCAAAGAAGACATCCAGATGGCCAACAGACACATGAAAAAGTGCTCCATATCACTTGGCATCAGGGAAATACAAATCAAAACCACAATGAGATATCACCTCACACCAGTCAGAATGGCTAAAATAAACAAGTCAGGAAATGACAGATGCTGGAGAGGATGCAGAGAAAGGGGAACCCTCCTACACTGTTGGTCGGAATGTAAGCTGGTGCAGCCACTCTGGAAAACAGCATGGAGGTTCCTCAAAATGTTGAAAATAGGGGTGCCTGGGTGGCTCAGTGGGTTAAGCCGCTGCCTTCGGCTCAGGTCGTGATCTCAGGGTCCTGGGATCGAGTCCCGCGTCGGGCTCTCTGCTCAGCGGGGAGCCTGCTTCCTTCTCTCTCTCTGCCTGCCTCTCTGACTACTTGTGATCTCTCTCTCTGTAAAATAAACAAATAAAATATTTTTTAAAAAAAAATGTTGAAAATAGAACTGCCCTATGACCCAGCAATTGCACTATTGGGTATTTACCCTAAAGATACAAACGTAGTGATCCAAAGGGGCACGTGCGCCCGAATGTTTATAGCAGCAATGTCCACGATAGCCAAACTATGGAAAGAACCTAGATGTCCATCAACAGATGAATGGATCAAGAAGATGTGGTATATATACACAATGGAATACTATGCAGCCATCAAAAGAAATGAAATCTTGCCATTTGCGACAACATGGATGGAACTAGAGCGTATCATGCTTAGCGAAATAAGTCAAGCAGAGAAAGACAACTATCATATGATCTCCCTGATATGAGGAAGTGGTGATGCAACATGGGGGCTTAAGTGGGTAGGAGAAGAATAAATGAAACAAGATGGGATTGGGAGGGAGAAAAACCATAAGTGACTCTTAATCTCACAAAACAAACAGGGTTGCTGGGGTGAGGGGGTTTGGGAGAAGGGGGTGGGATTATGGACATTGGGGAGGGTATGTGCTTTGGTGAGTGCTGTGAAGTGTGTAAACCTGGTGATTCACAGACCTGTACCCCTGGGGATAAAAATATATGTTTATAAAAAATTAAAAATTAAAAAAAAAAAATGTCAACTCCAAAAACGAACTGGACGCAGGAGTGAAGGTGCAGGGAGACACACGCTCCTTGTCGCTCTCCCCTGAGAGGACAGCAGGCTGCTGAGCGGGCGGTTCCACACAGCCTGTCCGTGCCCTGGGAGAGGAAAAGGCATCTAGACCAAAACTGAATGCAATTTTCTCAAAAAAAAAAAAAAAAAAAAAAAGGAAGTGGTTATTAGAAGACGAGGACATGAATATTGGACAAAAATAAAGGAAAAAGAGAAGGAAACTAACAAAATATCAGCACCCAAATGACAAACCCTTATATATATAATGAGAGAAGAAAACAGAATAGGATCTCAGGTATGGGAGGAACAAAGGCAACAATATTACTCATTTACCTCAAAAGTTGAAGATAAACTGTAACGAACCCCTTCCTGGAATGATATTCATCGGCATGGATATTGATTTTTTAAAACACTGATCAATATTGTTAAAATGGTATTACATTAAGAAGGGTAGAACTTCAAGAATCATTCTTAAATGTTATACCAGATTAGAAAAATGGGAACCAGAGCTTCATGTATTTTCAAGACCTTTTTAAAAATTCCAACCTCTATTTCAGTAAATACACATGAAATTCCATGGTCTACCCAACTATTTTTTAAAAAAACAAAAGCAAAACTCTTTGCTTTTATTTCAAGAGCTCTTATGGTTTGCTTCTCCGTTGACAAATATCAATGGTTTGTGCGGGGGAAGTGGAATCAATTCATTTCAAAGTCATCTCTTTTGAAAGATATTAAACTTTTACTCCGTGAACATCCCTAGGGCAAATGATTTTTTTTTTCTTTTGCATGGAACACATGCCAAAACATTATCTTTAGCTACTAGAGCTGTCAATAATTACCACCTGTCGGTAAACAGAATTCAGATATTACAAATTCTACATGACTTGGTGGGGGTCGGAACACATGGGCACGGGGCAGCCTTCCCTGGGATGCAAACCACAAAGCATGAGCTCCCAGTTACAGACTGTCAAAAGCTGCCAGAAAAGACAACAACTGTACTGCAATCAATTGTTCATTCCATAAAACACCCAGAGGTCGTAACTGTGAACACTAGTAATGGTAGCCGCACGTACCCTGGACCCCCACAGAACACATTTTTGAAGGCTTCGTGCTTCTCTGCACTCCTACTTCCACAGCGAGACGAAGCCAAGTTCCTGTCAGACCCCACCCCGCCCGTCACTTCTCAGCGCGCCCTCGGCCTCCAGCGTTTTCTCCCGACCCACCCGCTCTCTCCCTGCACCATTTCTTCAGGGACAGCACCCCCAGTCCAGTCAGGAGCATAATTAAAGGGCCGGGATGAGAGCAAACAAAGGTGCAGGGGTGCAACCAAGTGTAGGCAGGGCGAGCGGGACGGGCCTCTCACAGGGAGCGACATTTAAGCTGAGGAAGCTAAACCGGAAGTTAGGCCTTCGCGACGTCCAGGTGGCGGGTGAGGAAGGCGTGAATTTGGGCCGCGGCTCTGAGGGTCAAGGTGGAGAGGGGAGGGCGGATTTTGAGTGGATTTCTCTACACTTCCTGAAAGAAAGTATTAAAAACTTCCATCTGGGACTTACTCCAATGCAAGCTCATCTAAGCAGCCATGCACGGAAGTGCTCAGCAGGCTCCCCACCGGCCCGCCATGCTCTCCCCCTGCGGCACCCACTCCGCCTGTCTTCCTGAGGAGCAGCCAGCCAGAAGGCCACACTCCTACTGCTGGATCCCGGGGGCCTTTTTATATCATTCACCTCCCACATACTCCACAACGCCTCGGAGTCTAATTACCAAGATTCAAGTCGTCTCTTGTCAGACGATACACTCTCCGAGGACAATTACTGTTTCTCTCGCACATCATCTCCACAAGAGTAAGTGTTCAGGAAATATTTTTGAATGGAGGGAGTTAACTGCTACTAATAAGAAAAGAAGAATTGGAAAGGACTGAATGGACACCACGGGCGCATGTTGACTTCTCTTTAGAATGTAGCCAGCCATCAGAAAGGATTTGAGTAAAGGGCCTACTTTACGCTGCAAGGTACAAGGCAAGGTCCTTGCTATAGTATGGAAAGAAATAAAACCCAGCCTATGTGAGGGAAACCGAGAGCACATGCCCTCTGTAAGGTGTAAGTGTGAAAGTCAGCAGGAGTTCGCTGCAGAGAATGATGGGCAGGGGCTGGAGGGTTTAGAAGCCTAATGAGAAAAACTGAGCTGGGCTGTGAAAGATAGGAAGAGGCCACGGAAATATGGCATGAGTCCTAAGCCAAAGAAAGAATCCAGTTTAAAAAAGGCAAGAAAGGAATTAGCTTTCAATGGCTTCACTCTGATGCAAACCTCTATCTCTATCCTCTGAATAAAAAATCATGTCCTTTATTGCTCCTAATCTTGATTTTCTGCTATCTACCCTCAAAGCAGCAGCTGGGATGATTTTTTTTTCAAATAGAAGTAGGACTACTTGCTCTTAACTCAAAACCCTCTAGGGCCCCCCATTTCACTTAGAATAAAAGCCAAAACCCATGTAATGGCCTACAAGGCCCACATGATCTGGTCCCTTGTCCTCTCTGACTTGATGTACCAGTATGGCCATCCATATTCATGCTCACCCTGTGCCACTACAGCTCCTAGAAGGCATCAGCCATCCCCTACCACAGGGCCTTAGCATCTGCTGTTTCCTTTGCCATAGAAGCTCTTCTCTTCAATATCCCCATGGCTCATTTTGCTATCCCTTCACATGTTTACCAAATGCCACACTCTCAGTAGGACCCTCCCTGACCACTCTATTAAAATTTCAACTGCCTCAACACTACCCTTTCCCTGCTTTATTTTTCCTCCATAGCACTGTCACATTCTAGTATCCAGTATGAATTATTAGCACCTCTCTAGTGTCTAGTGTCTCTCCACACTAGAATGCGTGCTTCCTGAAGAGTTAGAAGTGACAGACAGATGTCACCTCTAAGTAGGCAAATGAATTTAGATGTTTTTCAGGACAGCACCAAGAACAATGTCCATTCAATTAAATGATCGATTGTTGTTTTTAATTTTACAGGTGAGTCTCTACCTGTGAATGCAAGGGATGTAAGTGGCACAGTTGCACCGGCACCGTGCCATGGCTGTGGGCGGAAGCTGCAAACACACAGGTTAACATTTCAAAGTCTGAGATTACCAACCAATGTTTGCCATTATTACTGAGCTTCACAAAAGGCACATTTGAACAGAAAAAGGAAAAAGGGATGGAATCAAACAATAAGTAATGATCATGTTAGAGAGGGGAGTCACATGTAAGTCATAAACACAGACTGCTAAACTGACCTGAGTGTCCTTATAAGCAATCTCCAATGCCTACCATGTGTGAGGCCCTCTTCTAGCTCCAAGGAACCATGGATGAAACACGCCACATTCTCAAGGAACTTAGAGTCTTAAGAATAGAAAAGGAAGGGGGCACCCAGGCGGCTCAGCTGGTTGAGCATCTGACTCTCGGTTTCAGCTCAGGTCATGATCTCAGGTTCATGAGACAGAGCCCCACACTGAGCTCCCTGCTCAGCAGGGAGTCTGCTTCTCTACCCCCCCCCCCCCACTTTCCCTCCCCCCCCCCCCGCTCACTCTCTCTCACTCCTGTAAATAGAAAAGAAATGAATTTAGGATAATAATTAATAAATCACCCAATTTCTAAGCTTCCCAGTGGTTTGGAGAATCATTTGGAAGAACCAAAAAATTAAGCGAACATCAACGTGCAGCATGTGGATAAGGAAACAGTTCTGTTCAGTATCATGATCCTGCTTATCGACGTCGAGCTTAATCTCAACTCAAGAATTAGGATAAGAAATGTTTGAAACCTTTCCCGGAAGAACTACCTGTATTTTCACAGTACTATCGTTTTCAAATCCCTTTGACAAAAAAGAGATCTTTTTCTGCCTAGGTATTCATTATCCAGCTGCACTCTGTTAGGAAGCAGAGGAAGAAAGCAAAACATATCACCAAACAAGGAACTGCAGACTTCAAGCTTAATCCCCATTCAACCACTGCTTCCGTGCAGCGACAGCTGATCTCTGCCAGTCACATCTGTCAGTCATTCACAGAGCCTCAGCCGTTCCAAGAATAAACTGAGGGAGAAGAGAAACTGCACGAACTGGTAAAACATTCAGGAATTCATAAGAGTCAATGAAAGAGATTTTGAATCCCTTCTTGAATCACATGCGAAACCACAGATGAATAAGGGCCTGGTAGAGTTAGAACAGTTGACAAGCGAAGGAGGAAGAAAATGAGAGGCAATTTGAATGTCACAGGATTAAATACGGGCTGTGGGAGGGTCGACCGAGCCCCGGCACAGTTTCTGTAATAAGGCTTTCATGACTGTGGCAAGAAAGACAAACATGACACGGTGCTATTGTTCAATTCTCTTGAAAAAATTAACTCCCTTCAACTCCTTTCAACTCTTGAAAAATTTCAACACCTTCCTTTATTCTTTTTTCCTTCTAATAATTGGGCTATATTTGTGATTCTAATCTAAACTTTCCTGTATGTAAGGTAAACGGATACCCATAATCTGAAATTTTCCTTATCCAGGTCAAACAGGTTTCCCCCTATTTACTATAAAACTTCGCTTCCTGGGGCACCTGCTGGCTCAGTGGATTAAGCCTCTGCCTTCGGCTCAGGTCATGATCTCAGGGTCCTGGGATCGAGCCCCACATGGGGCTCTCTGCTCAGCAGGGGGCCTGCTTCCTCCTCTCTCTGCCTGCCTCTCTGCCTACTTGGGATCTCTGTCTGTCAGATAAATAAATAAAATCTTTAATTAAAAAAAAAATACTTTAAAAGGCCTGCTTTCCTGTTATCTCCTCTCTACCCTCTGGCCCACTCTCACCCTCGGGTTATCTCCACAGCTACCCCGTGCTGGAGCGATTACTTCTAGATCTGATTTCCAGATGAGAGCACCAAGTGAGCGGGTGACCCAGCTGAGATCCACACGCAGGTCCTTAAAGCCTGCTTCTCTGCCCGTATACTGCAGCTTCCTGGGGTTTCTATACCTGAGCCATATCATGTGGTACGTAGGGTTACCCACAAAACTGTGGGGTGGGGAGATAAAATCATCTAGGTACAGGGTTTAAAGTCAGTGCCCTAACGCAGGTGCCAAGTAGCCTCTCACCGCCGAAGCAGAACTTCTGAGTGGCTTGAACTGCCCTGCTTTCCCCCAAGTCTTCTTTCTGGACCTCACTTTTGGTCCACCTACTATAAGCTTTGCAGGCACAGAAAGTCATTACTTTTTACTTGTTATGAGCCCCAGGTTAATTACAAGTCAACTTTATAATCCATATTGCTGTTGAGAAGTGGGAATCTCCCTCCGTTAAGGCAGCCTCCACGGACTCTGACAACTCTGTCAAGTGTGGGGCTGACCGAGATCCCAGACAGCAGCTTCGCTCAGAGGAGCCCTTCCAGAGTAGGACTCGGGACAAGTCCCACCCTTTGCCTTTCTCTTCTCACCCACCCATTTCTTTAAAGGACCATGAATACATAATTAGAGGGTTCCTGGTTCGAGCAGGTGAAAGCCTACGGTAAGCTGGAAGATGGAACTCGGCCTCCCATACCAGCTCCTGTTCTCAAGGCTCAATTCCATGGCACTGGAGGCACCGCAAAGCCAGCACAGGGCCTCTTCCTCTGAAGAGGAAGAAGGAGGAATTTAGTCATTCCAAGTGGGATGCTGCCTAAAGTACCGGCTTCCTCCCGGCCAGGAGCACTGAGGCACACACTAATCCTTGGGGTGCCCTGCCGGCTCTCCCACTGTCCAGAACCACAGCCTCACACAAAGCAATTTGCTCCTCTCTATCCCTTTCCCGCTAGTCTTGCTGGATGTCCGGCGTAGAGGCAGGCGCCCAGTTATTACTGCAAGTAGAACAAACGAGAATATACGATGAAACAAGGTTTGACGTCTCGTGCAGTGATTTCTAGAAAACAGACAATTCTTACAAAATAATGACAGAACTATTTTAGTTGGGTTGTGCATCAGATAAAGTCACATAAGAAAAACTGCCAATTTCTCTCTAAAGATACTGAAAAAATTTCATTTGTTTCCATGAGTCAGATTAGTTTAACTTATTAAATTTAAAGAAATTGGATTCCTGCCCCCAAATTCAATATACAAGATGCAGCATTTTAGTTAATAGATTAAAATCTATTCAAAGAAAGGAATCCACTCAGTTTATAAATGAAATTAAATTCTTATTTTTGCTTAGAATCCTGCATTATTAAATTTAGGAAGATACCACAGTCTTAAATAATCGTTTCAAACAAGTGAAAATCTCATTAAAATGAAAATCAATTATTGGTTGTAATTAGGGAAATATCTCAAAACACTATGCACTTATCCATTATCGCTTTCATGCCATTTTTAAAAAATATTTTATTTATTTATTTGACACAGAGAGATCACAAGTAGGCAGAGAGGCAGGCAGAGGGGCAGGGGAGGAAGCAGAGTCCCTGCTGAGCAGAGAGCCTGATGCGGGACTTGATCCCAGGACCCTGAGATCATGACCTGAGCTGAAGGCAGAGGCTTAACCCACTGAGCCACCCAGGTGCCCCCATGCCATTTTTTTAAGTTTATTTATTTATCTATTTTTTTAAGTTTAACCCACTGAGCCACCCAGGTGCCCCCATGCCATTTTTTTAAGTTTATTTATTTATCTATTTAAGTAGTCTCTATGCCCAATATGGGGCTAAACTCTTGGCCCCGAGATCAAGAGCTGCATACTTTTCAGACTGAGCCAGCCAAGTGCCCCTGCAATCTTTTTTTTTTTTAAAGAAGGATCCCAGACTAAACCAAAAACCCACTCTTTGTAATAGTAAGAAGCCCTTCTGCCTTGATACATGAGTAAATGGGATAAGAGAAGAGATTCTGAATGTGGCACTTTTCTCCTCTTCTTCTCCTTAAAGAGGAAAGTGTTCCCCGTGCGCCTTCTGGCAGAGTGAGCACTTTGGTGGTCAGCCAGGCGGAGAACCAGAGAGACGTTTATAGAGTCCTCCAGCCTCAATCCAGAGTGTCCAACCCAAGGCCCACTCCCAGGCTCTTCTGACACTCTTCTCTTCGTGGTTAGGCAAGTCGGGCCAGGTTTCTGCCACAGACTTCAAGAATCCTAGACAATACACGGGCTTTGTGTACGACCTGCATGATAGGTGAAGCTGGGAGGCAAAACTGAAAACTCCAAAGAATGTGACCGGCCCTACAAACCATGGTGTCAGCCAGGGAGGGGCGAGGGAAGAGAGACAAGAAAAAGCCTGGGGTGTGAGGGCTGGGGAGAGCAGGCAGGCAGTAACGGGGAGATCAAAATATACAAACTTCCAGTCACAAGATGAACGAGTTCTAGGGATCCAGTGGCGATTATAGTTAACAATGCTGCATTATATACTTAAATTTGCTACGGGAATAGATCTGAAGTGCTCTCACCACAGAAAAGAAATGGTAATGATGTGATGTGACAGAGGTATTCGCTAAAATTAGTGGCAGGGGCGCCTCAGTGGCTCAGTCGGCTGAGTGTCCACCTTTGGCTTAGGTCATGACGCCAGAGTCCAGGGGTGGAGCCCATCCATCCCACCACCCCATCTGTGCCACAGGGTTCTCTGCTCAGCCCGGAGCCTGCTTCCTCCCTCCTCCTCCCTGTCTGCCTGCCCCTGCTTGTGCTCTCCCTCCTCTTTCTCTGTCAAATAAATAAAATCTTTAAAAAATAAAGTAAAACAAAACTACAGTGGTAATCGTGTTTTACACCTTACGTGCACAATGTTATATGTATATGTCAGTTATATCTCAAAAAGCCTGGGGCTGGGGACAAGCCCAACGGAAAAAGACTGTGGCGATTAGGTATGCAAAGCATTTTTTTTTCCTGGGATATTTGGGTTAAGAAAAGAAAGATGGGAAAAGCAGCTACCAGGAATATGACAAGCACGAGAATGTGTTAAACTATCATTTTCTAGACCATCAACCCAAATCTACTAATCCTAACCTACCTATGGGGTGGGGCCCATACATCAGATTTTTAACATACTTTCCAGTTAATGTTGTTAATGCTGAAATCTGAGAACTGCTAACATAAGAAATTACCAGTGAGTGAGTGAGTGTCCCTATGTAGTCCCATGTTAGACCAAATAATGTAGATACTATCTTCCCAAGCACATCCAAGTTTTTTAAACCACATTTCAAAAGAACCAAAAGGCAAGTGAGAGATTTCAGCCTTTGTAAAATTTTTTCAATTCTATTTTTTTAAGGAGGAATAAAAACACTTTATCTTGTGTATTCAGAATCCCACACAAATTACCTTTACAGTTCAATTTACTATATAGAAATCATTTTGGTTTTGTATTTTCAGTTAAATTCTGAACTGAGATTACAATATTGTAAAAAAAAAAAAAGGGGGGGTTGTTACATTAATTCAGTACTTTTAGCATACCAAATTGAAATGCATAAGTTCAAACTTCAGATTTATGTGAAGTCTTCAAATTCTTAATTTTCATTAAGAAATGAAGAAATGAAGACATTTGTTAAAGTTACCATCTCACTCACATGCGAAATTTGCAATTCTGAGCTATTATACATAGAACAACCCTCCTATGAATACGGCAGAGCTGATGTGCCCTGAAGCTCAAAGCTGTATAGTCAAGCCAAAGACTCAAAGTTTATGATCTTCTAAAAGGTCTGCCATGTCAGGACCACAAAGCACAATCAATTCTATTTTCTATAGAATTTCGACTGACATAATTATTTAAACTTAATAAAAATTTAAATAACACAAGACTTTATTTATCCCCATCTTTATTCGCAAACAAAAATTGCATGACATGTTGGCACATGACATTCCATAAGCTGAAAAGAAGCAAGAGGAAAAAGTAAGGGGAAGCAAGCCAGGCGTAAAGTTTATACGCAAAACTCACACCATTCAGCACTGCTCAGGTACTAGAAATAGACCATTAATTTGTCTCTGAACGTTCTAGCATCCCAGCCAAAAAGTTACAAGAGTCACAGGATCAGCCCTGTATCCATAATATAAATAAGAATGTTTTCCTGGTGATGAAACCCAAGAGAATATTCTCCTATTAGTCCTCATGATAAATGAAGTACTAATGTGCATTCTTATACCTCCATCAACTACGACAGTATTCTTATATTACCATTTTCGTGACACATCACAGGCCTAACACAAACTGCTCCAGTCGAGGCACATTCACACATAACTCTACAATGGTCTACAATGTGTTACCAGAAGAACCACCAGCCACATGTGGTGGCTACTGAGCATCAGAAATGCGGCCAGTCCAAACTAAGATATGCTATAAGTATCAAATACACACCAGATTTTAAAGACTTGGTACCTCCAAAGAAAAGTAAAACATCCCATTAATACATTTTATGTTGATTACATACTGAAATGATAGTGTTCCAGGTATATCGAGTTAAATAAAATAGGTGTTCTTGGTTTTGTTTATTTAAATTTTGCTTCATTAACATACAGCGCCATATTGGTTTCTGGAATAGAGTTCAGTGATTTGTGACTTACACACAATCCCTAGGGCTCATCACAGTAAGTGCCCTCTTCAATCCCATCCCCCACGCACTTCCGTCCCATCTAAAATCATATCTTCCTTTCTCTGAATGACTTATTTCACTTGGCATACTATACTCTAGCTCCATCTGTGTTATTGCAAATGGCAAAATTTCATTCTTTTGATGACTGAGTAATATTACATGATGTGTATGTGTGTATGTGTGGGTGCGTGGGTGGGTGGGTGTACACACCACAACTTTATCCATTCTTTGGTTGATGGACATTTGGACTCTCTCATAGCTTGGCCATTGTTGATAATGCTGCTGTAAACGTCACGGTATAGGTGCCCCTTTGAAACTGTATTTTTGTACCTTTTGGGTAAACACCTAGTAGTGCAATTGTTGGGTCATAGAGCAGTTCTATTTCTAACTTTCTGAGGAACCTCCATACTGTTCTCCAGAGTAGTTAAATAGAATATATTTCAAATCACTCTTACCTATTCTTCAAGGTGGCTCCTAAAAGCATTAACTAACATGAGTGGCTCACAATATATTGCTCCCGGAATGGGGCTGTCTAGTAGCTAGCCTCTAGTTAAACTCAAGGATAAAATTTAAACTTAAATTTTAGAGCTTAGAGCAATAACTCGACTTCATATTTTTTAAGCAATTCTTGGTGAATGTAATTTCTTACAAATGAGTTTTCCATAAGAATGTGGCTAATGGAAAGTTCAAAATGATGTCCACTAATAAAAACCTTGAATGACACAAGTGACTAAGGGCAAAGCCTCTGGGAGGGGTCTCATTCTTTTATCAGCATGAAGGAGGCTGACCAGTACATGTGCCTGCCTAAAGGCCACTCTTCTCCTGCATGGCGGCGGGGTGGAGGGATAAGTTCTGGGCAACATGTTGACTAGAAAACAATTCTGGGCCTTGCCTATGCAGAGTCAAACGAGGGACTGACCCCAAAGCTCTAAGGAAAAAACATGGGCCTCATAAAACAGCCTGGTGTGTTTTTAGAGCAGGGCTTATCAGTGGGCCACTGTCCAATGAGATAATCCTAGAAGCCCAGAAAATCAATTCTAAGACGATGCCCCATCCACAAGGACCATCAAGAATCCATGATGAAATTGTGGCCTCTAATGAAAACAACCTTATTTTCTGGTAAATTTGCTTTTAATAGTAATTAGTTATGTTTACATAATATGTTTAGGGAACTCAGCAAGACCTTTATATGTATTCATTCTGCCTTCAAAAACCATGCAAGTAAATTCACCCACTCACACAAGAGAGAAGGGGGTAGCCACTGTTCTTTTCTAAGAAAACAGACTTTTGTGAATTGTAGTATTTTATCACTGAGGACTGGGGGTTCGAAAAAAACTAGCTATAACCCTTCTTCTACATCACAGAGGTTTAGGGCCTCTGATTTAAGTGATGCTAAAATTTATCAGGCCATTACTTCTACGGAGGACTTTGAAAGAATCCAGCCAACAAGATTAGTTTTAAACCCATGAGCTCAAAATCTAAATAAAAAATAAACTGCCCCAAGTGCTCTAATACCAGCCAAATCCAAACACAGGGTAGGGGTGTGCAATGAAGCACAAGTCTTGGGAGGTTTTCACAACAAACTAAGGCTGAAGAAGAAAGGAACATTCCAGTCAGGATCTGCATATATGATCATGAAAGAAAAATCCGCGCTGACAGAAACTTCCTCATTATTAATGACATTTGTTGATGTGAAGTCCAGCTTTAAAATATCACCCGCTATAAGGTTCAAAGATAGCTTATATTCCGTTACTTTGAATTCTATTTTTATGTAAATTGTATTATGGAAAATCAAGCTTAAACCTGGAGGCCCCAGCTGGCTGGGGTGGGCTCCACAGTCCGCAGCATTTGCAAAGCTCGTGAGCCCCACCTAATGACGGCGCGCCCAGGGCTCCGCAGCAGCTCTGGTGTCCAGAATAAAGAACTGGAAGCTGAAACTTCAAAAACAAAATTGTGACATGGCTCACATTCAGAAAGCATGAAACCAAGGATCAAACTTGCCAACCTAATTTTATCACAAGGAAAGAGTTGAGGGACAAAGAAAAATAGTTTTTAGGGCTTCTCTCCCCAACTATAAAAATAGTATCTGCCCATCACAACATTTCACAGATGAGAAAAGCTAAAGGAGGTAAATACCATCCGTAACGCCAGTGCACAGTTCCCAGCCCACTGCAGTTTGGTCTATAAATACATGCACAGCTATTTAAATGTACAGAAGAGATGAGATCATACTACAGAGCACAAACTGTTCTGTAACCTGCTCTTTTTCACACAAAATATAATGTGGGCATTGTTATTCATAAACATAGCACTACTCCATCCCTTTTAACAGTCATATAGCGTTCCATCATAGGGACCAGCGTAATCTAACAATGCCTTCAAGATGGGCGTGTAAATATTGCTATAAATTGTGTTGTAAACATATCCTCATGCCTTCAGTACTGCACGTCTGCCTGACTATTTCCTTAGGATAAATTCTGAGAAGAAGAATGGCTGGGTCGTTAAGTTGTTGACAAGGGTGACCAGAGCGCCTTTCGGAGAGAAGCTGCGGAGAACATTCCTCACACCTACAGTGCGGGGGACAGAGCTGCTCTGCTCTCCATGCCTTCGCCAACCCTGGATGTTATCAGTCTTCGGAGGCAGGTTACTGGCTAAGGGAACAGGTTCTAGAACTAGTAAAAATTGGCTCTTATGATGTTAGATAGTGCCCACCTGAGAGGCAAAAACAAATCTCATTTTTATTTAAACTTTATCTGCCTGATTCTTACTGGGATTAAACATAGGACTCCTTATTTAATTTTTATAAACTATTCATTTCCTTGGCCTTTTTTTTAAGTAGTAAACCATATCATTTACAAATAATGATGGTTTCTGTATCTTCCTGATTTGTTTTTCCAGGATAATTGCATCAGTTAGAATTTCTAAAACAAACGAATAAAATTAGTGGTCACAAATATCTTTATCTCATTCAACGACCTTATGGTAACAGAAGCTTTTGTAAGAATTTCAAAATTCAAAATTTTAAAATGTGATAGCAACTTTTTAAATACATTTTCCTATAAAGTTGCTTTAAATATAAATTTTGCGTTGTTTCTAAATTGCAGCATTCTTTTGGGGGAAAAGTCTTCTTTGACATTTTAAATTAAAATGATTTTTATTAAGTAAATTTGCACACATCTTCAGTAAAGACCATGATAATATATAACACTAAGAATGTGACGTACAAAATTAAAATTATTATATTACTTAAATTACTGAAAAAAAGAAATTTAAAAGGCAATAATAGTTTGTCCAATGATTCAAAATCAATTATTCCTGTTAAAAAAATATATCTGACAAATAACAGAAACATTTTAACCCACCATTTGGAGCCAAAAATATAAAGCCCTTTCATTTTAAATGCTACAATTTGATCTAGTATTTTTACTCCTTGTGTTTTCATCCAAAAACAGCACATAAATTTCAAAAGAATGATTCCATTTCTCACAATTCACCCTCCCTTACTCCCACACTCTGAAAAAGTGCCTGGATTATTTCTAGATACAAAAGCCTTCAGTACATATTAAGGCCCTCATTGCTAATCCCCAAAATGAAGGCTACTCAAGCCACAGAACAAGTTAGCTTCTTTTTAAAAAAATTAAACAAAAGAAAGGACACTGTGCTAAAACTGTACAATAAATAAAATATTCTGGAAGATCTTTCCCAAGTCTTAACAAATACATAAGTCTGCTTGTTGACTGCCTACCTAGAGATAAAATTATAAAGCAGAGATAATAACACATTTATCTTGCACTTAAAATGTGCCAGACCGGATGCTCGGAGCTCATCCTACGCGTATCATCTCCTACCACCCATTTACCTTCCCCCAACAAGGAAAATATTGCCACCCCCGGGGCTGCGCATTGCCTCTGCCACACAGAACCTACTAAAAGTATCCTATAAACAGACTGCAAACGGCTCTTTGGGAGTCACTGCTGACCAGCCGGCCTCGACAGAAAGGCAGCGGGAATTTTAAGGCTACCAGAACTACTCGAGAGTTTGAGCTTGGGCTGGTGGAAGATGGACCCCTTGAGTTCCCCAAAATCAGCAAATCCCACCATTCAGGACAAGGTCAAATGACACTAAGTACAACCAGATGGCTTCTTGTTTGCCCTCCTGGGACACTCTCCTTGAATAAGAGTGAGCATAACTAAGAGACCCAGGATCTACTTTCCACAGAACATAAAATAAAGGAAGCTTACCAGGCAAAACACACTAATTCAACAAAATTAATCCCTGGCGCAGTTATAACACTTTACAATAAAAAAAAAAAAAAAAATGCTTCAGGGCGCTTGGGTGGCTCAGTGGGTTAAAGCCTCTGCCTTCGGCTCAGGTCATGATCCCAGGGTCCTGGGATCGAGCTCCGCATCGGGCTCTCTGCTTGGCAAGGAGCCTGCTTCCTCTTCTCTCTCTGCCTATCTCTCTGCCTCCTTGTGATCTCTGTCTGTCAAATAAATAAAATCTTAAAAAAAAAATTGCTTCAAGTTTAAACAACCTAATTTTCCCCATTCTTTAATATATCAACACATCTAAGACACTTATGGACTATTCACCTGGAAGAGCCAAATGATTCCTAAGTAATAAGTTTATAGGTTATATGTATCTCTTCCCATTATTCATATTCCTAGGACAAGCTCCAAACAAAGAAGAAATATTCAAATGAAGCCTAAGAAATAGAAATCACCTGGAAGAACACTGATAGAGCCCAATGCATTGACAGAGTCTGGAATCCAGAAATGAAATTCTAAATGTTGCGCCGCTGACATGTTTGGTGAGACACGAGATACATCAGTCTCCATTCTGATTTCATAAAGCTTTGATCATGTCAAGTTCCAAATGCTGACCACTGCTTCATTTTTGTACAGAATTTTACAACTAAAAGGGCTCCCAGAGAGATTCTAGCCTAATTCTTTAATTTCTGAATGATTACACCAACTGACTTTTTTTTTTTTTTTTTTGAGAGAGGGAGAGAGGCGTGCGCGCGCGCACACACACACACGGGGCAGAGGGAGAGGCAGGGAGAGAATCCTAAGCAGCCTCCATGCTCAGCACAGAGCTCGACATGGGGCTCAATCTCATGACCTTGAGATGATGACCTGAGCTGAAACCAAGATTGGGATGCTTAACTGACTGAGCCATGAGGTGCCCCAATACCAACTGACTTTCTGAGGACTGTATGATTTTTATTGCAAGGTCATACAGCTTATAATTAACAGACTTAGATTATGACCTAGATTTCTCAAATAGATGCCTCCCCCCCAACTACATGGTATTTTCCCTCTCAACTATATTCCATGTGAGGTTATTTTGCAGAATACTTCAATATACATGCACACACACACAAAAACCTTTTGAAAAACTTTCTTCTTAAAAAATGTATACTTTAGGGGTGCCTGGGTGGCTCAGTTGTTAAGCGTCTGCCTTCCGCTCAGGTCATGATTCCAGGGTCGTTGGGACTGAGCCCCACGTTGGGCTCTCTGCTCAGCGGGGAGCCTGCTTCCCTTCTTCTCTCTCTGCCTGCCTCTCTGCCTACTTGTGATCTCTGCCTGTCAAATAAATAAATAAAATATTTTTTAAAATGTATACTTTTTCATAATGTGTGGGTTTCTCAGGTATCTATCTACAGAATAATACTTTGTACAAACTGGGCCAGAGAACTGAGAAATAATATAAATTGATTATCTCAAGCTACTCACAATATTGTTCTAGTCTTGACTTTTATTAACTATTAACCTTACGTCTCCTACTTGACCACACAAATCCTTGAGTTTCTCACCTATAAAAATGAAAGAACAGGACAATATCATCTCTGAGACACTTCCCAGCTCCACAAATTTTATAAGTCCGTATGATTCATTTACAAATCAGAACAATCGGGGCACCTGGGTGGCTCAGAGGGTTAAGCCTCTGCCTTTGGCTCAGGTCATGATCTCAGGGTCCTGGGATCAAGCCCCGCATCGGGCTCTCTGCTCGGCGGGGAGCCTGTTTCTCCCCCTCTCTGCCTACTTGTGATTTCTGTCAAATAAATAAATAAAATCTTTAAAAGAAATCAGAACAATCATGTTTCCCACTTTTGTTTTCCTTTCCCTCACAACAAACTTTTAAAACCTCTACCACTGGAATGCCTCGGTGGCTCAGTCAATTAAGTGTCTGCCTTTGGCTCACATCATGATCCCGGGGTCCTGGGATCGAGCCCCACATCGGGCTCCTTGCTCAGCTGGGAGCCTGCTTCTCCCTCTGTCTGCTCTGCCTGCAGCTCTCCTTGCTTGTGCGCTCTTGCTCTCTGTCTCTCTCTCTCTCTCTCTCTCTCTATCTCTCTGACAAATAAATAATAACTTTTTAAAAAATGTATAAAGCTCTACTACCATAACACCTGAAAAGGCCAAGTACAGAAGCATTCCATACTTGGGGAAGATGCCAAAACATGCCAAAGTGTTTATCAATAAAGTATATGATGTTTGACCCAAAGAATCAAAAGGATAGTATCCACAATTCTCGAAATCCACTACAGTCGAACATACTGGGAACTGTTTCCCTTTCCTCCGCTATCTGTTCCATTATATTATACACTTGAGTTACCCAATCTCTAAGAGTAAAAGATCTTATAAGGCTTAAAATGTCACATTCCACCAATAGGTGAAAATTTGTGACTGGGTATTGCTAGGTGCCGAAGCAAATGAAATAAGGCTCCAAAAAGCTCCAGAGCAGAAACTATGAAACCAGATGATAAAAATAACAAGAAGGTAAACACACTGACCCAAAAATCATTCCCCACATTACATAGTACTAGATATTCATTAACCATTTATCTTATGTCCAGAACCATGTTAGTCACTGCAGAATATAGAGAAAAAGGAAAGACTTGGTTCATGTTCCTCAGAAGCTTGCAGTCCACTTGGGGAGACAGCATCATCAAACAACAAGCAGCATGGGCCGACAAAAACTAAATGTTAAATTATGTACATAAGTGATAGCGGAATTATGGTTAATTGGGAATGACATGCAAAATAAATTGGCCCAAAGAACAAATAGAATTAGAAAGAGAAGACGTTTTCATAGACTTTGGATTCTACTCAACCCACCATATTTTTCTCCAGTGCAAATTCTATTACATGACTCAAGTGACAACGACAGTTTGGGATCCATTAATAGTATTTTCCAGATGGCCAATTCCTGGTTTTGCTTTAATCGGGTCTTAGCTGAATAGAATCTTAAAACTTAATATAATCACTGCTTCCCAGAAATATAACCAAAACAGGTTCCTTTTTTATCGATAGGTCCTCCATTAAGGCTATTTATTTATAAAGCAGACAGTTTTAAATTTTTTAGTAAATGATAAACTTAAAAATCGATGAATCAACCCCTATCCACCACCACCCCCACCACTAAAACAAAGACACACACACACACACACACACACACACACACACACACAGAGAGAGAAAGTGAAATGATCTTTCATCATGCTTAACAGTCCCGAGTATTACTGGACATCCATCAGGTCAAAACAACTGTACTCTTTTATTTCAACGTTAGAAATGCATCACCTAAGGAGACCCAGTGGCGAGCAAACGAAAAAGACTAGAAAATACCATGTCAGAGAAAGCCTCGAAGGAGTGGCCTATGCCAGTAAACAAAGGGCGAGAGCTCCAGAGGAAGGAAACCAGCCGTCACCTGCTCACTGCCCCCTGTTCCTAGCAGACTTCCACGGAGACAGAGAGAGAGCCGCCCCCCACTCACACGAGCATCGAAAGAAACTGCAAATTGGCCCATTCCCCGATGGCACGAATGCCAAGGCTTCTGAGTCCTGCTAGAAGTTAGCTGCTAAGTAGCATCAGTCAGAGGGTTTGTGAGAACCTGGTTCTCTTGTCACGTGTGATCGCCAGTGAGAGGACCGACAGCCCTGTGGGTCTAGAAGGGGGGTCTCCCCTATCTCGGAGAGCGGCATGAAAGAAGAGCAGCCCTGGTGACGGTAAGAGGTGTTCACTCCACCAGTGATCGCTGTCGGCGCAGTCACTGAGAGATGAGTTCCCGCACAAGTAAGAGACATGGCCTGAGGGCCTCCAGGGTTGGCGAAAAGAATGAAACAGACCCAAGCAGATTCATCGTGCAGGTCAGACTACACACCACGACCCGCACACACCACCACTACCACTCTGGGGGAAAAAAATGCAACTACAAAATGGAGATTTTAATAGAAAAGAAAGTTCAAACTATGGGGCTGTACGTCTTCAGAATACTACTATGGACGGGTATTAGTCTGCGTTATGATTACAACAGTGCTCACCGCAGAGAGACAGCTAGTTCTTTCATCGGTGCTTTTTGTTTGTGTGTTTTAAGATTTTTTTTAATTTTTAAAAATATTTTATTTATTTATTTGACAGAGATCACAAGTAGGCAGAGAGGCAGGCAGAGAGAGAGAGGAGGAAGCAGGCTCCCCACGAAGCAGAGAGCCGGATGCTGGGCTCAATCCCAGGACCCTGGGATCATGACCTCAGCTGAAGGCAGAGGCTTTAACCCACTGAGCCACCCAGGCGCCCCACTTTTGTCAGTGCTTTAAACTCGATCATGTAATATTTTTACATCACAAAGTGAGACCACTTCCAAGACCACTCTTGATTTGAGTCAGGTCCTTTTATTTTACTTTTAAGTCCATATCCAAGCTTTCTGGGGAGACTCTCTTTTACCAGCACTTTTGAAGAGGACTGCTGTAAAACTGTGACCCACGCTACGGGCCCTTGTCATCTCTATTGCTTCCAATTTCATTATGGATCTTTCAGTATGAACATGAAGAAAATGGCACCTGAGAAAGTCTACGTTGCCACATTACCACCAGCTGTTACTGCCTTATCTCGCTCATGCAGGGCCTTTAAACATCCCCAGAATTCCCATCTGAAAAACTGCATACATTACGTAGGAAAAAAAAAAAAATTTAACATGGATGCAGGCCGAAATAGTGGGAATTAGAACTACAACCTAAGTACCATCAGTGATTTTGTTGTTTCATTTTACTAACCATGAAGGCTCTACCAAAATTAAACAGACCTTAATTCCTTCAGAAATATCCTATCAGATGACAGGTTTTTGATGACTAACTCAGATATTCAATCCTCTTTCCATTATGAAACTACCAAACAATCAAGAATATAAAAAAGTCAAAGAAAAACCTGATTTATAGGTCCCAGGGTTTTACAGGCAAGAGGCAAACACTCAGCCTATAATTGTTTCATTGGTTTTGCTCAAATCCATAAAAATACAAGGGGGGCAAAAGGTTAGGGCCCTGACGGGTTTTGTTTTGTTTTAATGAGCATGTTAGGAAAGAGGATGATAAACCTCCAAAGAGGGTAAGATTTCAAGTTTGTACAACATTTGCTTGAACAAGAGAAAGGTGCTGCAGGGAGCTGCGGGTAATCCTACACCCTTCTGCTGGTCGGTTCTAAATACACTTCAATGGAGGTTGAAAAACCCAGCACACAGCTTTAAGAGTCAATGTGTTTTCCTTCTTTTGAACAAATTAAAGTAGCTGGCAGTAATTTTTTCAAGCAGATGGATTGGAATATTTTGGGAAATGCTAAGGGGCCGATTTTCTATTGCTTTTTAGAATCTCGAGTTATAAAATAAGATTTTGGCTAAGCCAGTCTTCCAAATTCAGCAGTGTTTATTAAAGGGAACAGGCTTTAACTTTCTTACCTAGATGATCTGTGCAGCAGTAGTTAGTTTCAATTAGGAAATCCAATTCAAATAAGCAGGATAATGCTGGGTTCAGTGTCTTTAGTCTCCCCAAAGAAGAAAACAGATTTAAAAAAAATCATGTGCCCAGGAAAACAATGGACCCAACTTTTACATTCCTTTTAGGTGCTCTTGAATTCACCCATTCTTCTATTGCTTCTAAACCTAATTTTACTTTATAAAAACTGCCTTATCTGTTACTTATCCAAGATAAGAATTAGTACATTTTCTCTATAAATGCTTGTACTTACACTAAGCTCAAATGAACTCCTGCTTCCTGACTGTGCCAGGCAAATCCTTGGCCACCCTTGTGACCACTGATCCAAGAGGACATTAGATAAACATGAAGCCATGCGGTTTCTTGTTTTATGTTACTTTTACAATCTGTTGTACAATTTCACTGGAAATACAAAGAAATTATTCCTCTTCCTTGACTCTTTCCTTAGATCAATCATCTGGCCAATATTTATTGAACATCTGCTATGCATTTAGTCTTTCAAAGAATTACTTTCACAGGCTGTCCAAATAAAGAGCTATAAAACTTTGCTCAGATCCAATCCCACAACCTCTTGACTGTCTCTCTAACATAGAAGCCTGTAAAAATATTTTTTTCTAGAAACTAGAAAATTAGTCTAAAGCTGAAGAATTCTCTTCACCGCACCCACGAACAGAAGAATCCAATGATCAAGGACAAATGACCACCCTGTCTCATGCATGAGTTAGAAAGGAAAGCATGTTATTTAAATCTATTAATAATTGGTTCCAGAGATTGCATAACGAGTTGGGAAGTGGGGGATCCCTTTAAATGGTGCACTGGAGCTGGCTCTCTCTGGCTCAGGATCTGACGGTGTGCATCTCTTCCCAAACCTCGGAGACTTCAAGTTGGAAGCCTGAGATGAGCCACAAGGAAAGTATTTACCCCTCTGTGATTTTGCTCCAAATAGTCCCCTCTCCAAAAATCTAAATCTATTCTGTTCCTGGGCTCAGACAGTTGGAGTTTAGCTAGCAAGAAACTACCACTTTCAAGAAACAGAGCTGGTGAGGGCACCTGGGTGACTCAGTGTGTTAAGCCTCTGCCTTCCGCTCAGGTCATGATCTCAGGGTCCTGGGATCGAGCCCCGCGTCAGGCTCTCTGCTCAGCGGGGAGCCTGCTTCCCCTCTTGGTCTGCCTGACTCTCTGCCTGCTTGTGATCTTTCTCTCTGTATCAAATTAATAATAAACAAATAAATAAATATATTTAAAAGGAAAGAAAGAAAGGGAGGAAGGAAGAAAGGAAGGAAGAAGAAAGAAACAGAACGGGTAAGAACAGAAAATCGTAAGATTCCCCAGCCCTTGGGGAACTTCCAAAGCAAGCGAACAAAATCCTACTGGAGTTGACAAGGGGGTTCCCAAGTAGTTGAAAGTGTCAGGAACTGCTCAGAGAGGAAGGGGAAATGGGGTTGGAAGCAGATCTTAACCGATGGCCATGGTTTGGGTCCACTGGAAAGAGGAGAAAGAGTCATCGCTTGGGATTACTGAATGGGCGGAGGAAGCAGCAGAGTGTGGCCAGCCAGCAATGGACTTGGGGCCAATATGGGGAGGGACACAAGGCAAGCTAACTAGGCAGAGGGAGCTACTGAGGCTCTGTGAAGAGGGTGATGGAGTATTTTAGGAATGCTCTTTCCAATTTCGCTCAACTCCTTGTTTTTATTATCCTGAATTCTTTCCCTCTGATCTCCAATAATCCCAAATCCCCTACTTTTCAGACTTCTCAGCCTAGAACTCCGGCTAGCACTGAGCTCATCCCCGTGGCACGTCACGGGCTAACCCTGGGCCACGTGCTGGGACACAACGAGTAAGAGCAGATGCCAGCGCTGCCTCACAGAGCTGTGTTAGGGTCCCCCATAAACAGTTCCAGGGACACTCCAGCCTACCCTTTGTCCTCAGCAAGTTGTAAATTACTGGAACTTAAACGAAGGTCATTCTCCTCCTCAACATTTACAAACACTGTGCCTACCTGTTCTTTAAACCATTCACTTAGTACCCCAAATATCTCCTCCCGGAGAAAATCACTTCCTCCCTATCTTTGCACCTTATAAATAATTCTCCCACAACTACTACTCTGACCACAACTACTACTCACTAACCTCTTAGTACTGACCTCCGCAGATCAGAACCAGACCTCCCGGAGTATGATGACGGGGAAGGGGGGTGGGTGGTGCAGGCGGAGAGAAGGCGGGGAGGAGCCACATTTTACCGAGAACTTTCTCTGAGCCTTTTGGGACCCAGTAAATCCTCACAGTAATCCTGTGAGATGGGAAGACACTGAGCCTTACTTACATTCCCATGCTTTGCCCAAGTTTGGCTTCAATATCTGATTCCTTCTTAGGCTCTAAAGTCCGAGGAAAGGACTGCTGTGTGGGTGTACAACCCCTGGCTGCTAATGATACTCAGTAGAAAATTGCTAAATAGAAACAATGTCAGAAATGGTAATTAAATGTCCAGATTAAACCTGAGCAGTTAAAATGATCCTGGATTTTAGCAATATAAGTTATTGCAACAGAGAAGCAGGAAAAAAGGAAGATGTTCTCATTTCTGAGCAAAATCCTGGATGCTGCCTTCATCCCACCTCCGATTTCCTCTTCTTAATAAATCCCATGTTCCCCTACACTCTTCCCTACCAGGGAAGCCTCTTCAGTCCAGGCCCGGCCCATTCCCTAAATGACCCGTGTTACAAAATTACCTTCTCTTGTCTTCCTGAAAAACTTATTTTCCTTGCAATAATACAAAAGAGCGTCTAGCAACAAGGTCTAGTGATATCAACACACACATTACTCAGAGCCCCTCCCTTCTCTTAGTTGTTTCTTTCAAGAGGAATGTTTGGATTAATTGCACGACAATGAAGCTCTCACTGGGAGAGACTCCGGTGGCTCGGCAGGGGACAACCGTAGATATATTTCACATATCAACACCCACCCACCCACCACCCACCCACCCCCACCCTTCCGGGCTTCAGTCACTTGGAGAGATTAGGGGAGGAGGGGTCCTTTCTGAGGCAGGTCAACCTGGACTGGGATTCTGCATTTAAAAGCAAACCTTCTCCAGCTTCACCGTTAAAATCATCCTTTGATTCACATGGATCCAGGTGGAATCCGAGAACCCGCAGATCCCATCAGCTGGGGAAGCCGCCCATCTCTCGGGACCACACTCAGGTTATCCCTACTTGAAGCTACTCCTCTTTCTCGCCTCTTGCCGTGAACGCCTCCGCTTCTCTAGCTACAGATCTTCTAAGTGTCTGAAGGTATAAGGTCTTTTTTCAGCACAACTCTAGGGTCGGCAGGATCCGAACATTGGAAACCGGACTGAAAGAGGAAGGAAACGAGAGGATAATCCGCCTCGATCAGGACACACACGTCTAAACCAAACCGTGAGACTTACAAAAGGCCCGGATCCTTGTTTCTCTCGGATCTGGCTCATCTTCCCAGACAGTCCTTAGCCCGCAAGATGTCTTTGAGCAACCAAATGACAGCCTACTTACTGACTCTGTAATGTCACCTTGCAGGGGAAGCACTGACTTTTCTATAGGAGAGGGATATGATAGGATACCGTACCAGGGCCAGACAGGGAAAGAAAGACAAGTCTGTTTTACTTTTTTACTGACCTTCAGTGAAGGTCACTGAATCAGTGTGTGTGTGTGTGTGTGTGTGTGTGTGTGTGTGTGCGCGCGCGCGCACGTGCGCGCACGCACAAGAATGCAAGAACAGCCGAGAAAACTCAAGGAAAAAATAGGAAATCGGGCAAAATATATGAGTAAGCAATTTACAGAAAATAAAAACTAAATAGCCAATAAACATATTATGAAAAGATAAATTAAAGCTACAATGAGATATTATTTCACATCCGCCAGAGCGGCAAAAATTAAATAATCTCACAATACCGGGCATTAACGAGGACTCTGAGGCGGGGAACCCCTACGTGTACTGGGGGGGGGCATCTCACAGACGAGACGAGGCACACATCCCGCAATTGAGTGCTTCCAATCCTAGGTACAGCCTAGGAAAATCGTAACAGATTTCCACTAGAAGTTCTACCAGGATGATTTGTAATTGAAGAAAAGAAAAAGAAAAAAGAAACAAAAGTCCCTTAGAGAAGAGGAGAGGAACTGTGGCATTTTCACACTTTGTAATATTATACAGCTGCGGGAAAAAGTAAACTAGAGCTCCCCTTAATCCACGTGCACAGAGTGGGGGAAAGTTGTAGACAAATACATACTATACATTGTAGGTATGCTTTGCATAATACTAAAACATGTAAAACAATAACTCCTTGTTTGGGACCCAAATCTAGGTCTACAAGTGCACAGGAATAAGAAATAGCAAAGTCAAAACAATGGATCCCTCTGCGGGAGGAAGGCAAAGGTAGACAGAAGTATGGGCGACTGTCATATGTTACAGTCTTTGCATTTCTTAAATATTTCATAATAAAATTTTAAGATCTTATCCTGGTGATCTGGTAACCACATTCTCTTAATAGAGAATTGATAGCAATTAATCATGACCAGAAATTCTATTAAAGTTATGTTGATTCTGAAATTCACAAAAAGCCACATTCTTCAAAAATATCAAAGTGGGATTAGTGTTACAGCTCGAAAAGAACCATTTAGGTGCAATGAATAACCTTTGCTTTCTAAATCTGTGGTCTCTAAAGTGAGGTACATTTGGGCTCAAGAAGAAAACAATGGACTTTTTTTCCCATAAAATCCTTTGATTCCTAGGTTTTGTCTATTTATACATACATAATAGACACCAGTATATATTATTTATATTAATTTATATAACATAATTTACAATATGTTCTTGCACAGAGGTGGGTATATGTCATGTAAAAATAAACCTCTGGGGTACCAGGGTGGCCCATTCAATTGAGTGACCAACTCTCGGTTTCAGCTCAGGTCACGATCAGGGTCATGGGCTAGAGCCCGGCATTGGGCTCCTCACTCAGCATGGAATCCACTTGAGATTTCTCTTCCTCTACTACCTCCCACCTCATGCACTTGGGAACACTCTCTCTCTCTCAAATAAATAAATAAAATCTTTTTAAAAATAAAATAAAAATAAACTTTTACTGGCCAGGCCACCAAATCAAAAAAGATTAAAAACCTCTGTTCAAGATGACCATTAATTAACTTTAAAAGCCACCCATCCAAGTAACCTATACCCAAACCCTAGAGATTAAAAATGGAAATTTTAGAAGAGGACTAGATTTTTTTTTTTAAGATTTTATTCATTTATTTGACAGACGGAGATCACAAGTAGGCAGAGAGGCAGGCAGAGAGAGAGGAGAAGCAGTCTCCCTGCTGAGCAGAGAGCCCGATGTGGGGCTCCATCCCCAGACCCTGGGATCATGACCCGAGTCAAAGGCAGAGGCTTTAACCCACTGAGCTATCCAGGCACCCCAAGGACTAGATTTTTAAGAGAGAAATTATTAGTGAAAAATATCTTAAACCAGAAGATTAAAACCGTCATCGGAGAACGATCTCACTCTTTCTACAGATCAGAATTTACATCAGGCTTCTAGATAAAAGTTGATATAAACGCTAACCAATATAGCAGTGGTTCTGAATAGACTGGTGTTGAATGTTTTTTTAAAAGGGGGCTGAGGGAAGAAAGTAGATCATCTGAAAAACCCACAGGGGAAAAGGACACAATCTAGGAAACTGTGTGCCACTCTTTAACACGAGAGCTAAATTAACATTCTTCAACTGCTTCCAGATATTGATATTCATTTTGGAACCGGCAGGACATATTTAGAAAATGGCACATCACCAGAAAATGTGGGAGAGGGTGTGGGATTCTGCCTAATACAATGTAGCAAGAATCTTTCCAGAGCCAACTTCGGGAGCCAGAAAAGAAAATGTGTTGCATAAACCCTTTAGGCTGAAATGTAATCTTCCAACAAAATAAACTAGATAAAGTCAGGTAGTATCATCTTACTATAAATAACTGTTCAAAGAAGCTGCATTTTAAAATAAACTCCTTGACCTTTAAGCTAGAGATCTTGGTTACTGCCAAGTGAATTCAAAACAAAAGTGAGATCGTTTTCCTAAATGTATAATGAAAAATTTAAATATACCTTTTAGTAAAATGAGATGACTATTTATTTACATGCATCATTTATCAATTTCACAACAAACAAAGTAAGAAAGTGCACAGGAGGCAGCTGCCATAAAGGCCTGTATTTTGGCAGAAGCCGAACCAGAGGTGGGTGGATACTGCAAATATCATTAAGCCATAAATCAAGAGAAATTAAGATATTTACTAGGAGAGTATTCATTTTACTTTAATAATAATGTTTTCATACAAAAAAAAAAAAAGTCTTCTCAAAGAATCCTTTACAAACATTCATTTGGACCCCAGCTCAGAAAGTCTCACTAAAGGGCACCGGCCTTTAGCAGGACCAATTTATGCAGGCATCTATTTTATGACATGTTGTAAGGGAACTGCACATCTCTAGAAAAGGTGCAAAGCTTAGATATGTTATTTCATATCTGATAATAGCATCCTGTCTCCACTGTTGACTACTCATTTAGGATTTGATTCCTACAAAGTACATGATAGGATGCAATAGGTCATCTCAGGATAATAAGTTTTTGATGAACGCATTTGATAGGGTTTCTAATTTCTTCCCTCAAGTTTCTGAGACTAAGCAAATTAATCACTCTAACATCCAGGCTCTCAAAGCAGAGGCCCATTTATTAGAATATGTGCAACAACAAGCACCTCTTCTTGCCCATGGGTCCTGTCCCTATGCCTTACTAAAATCACCTTATTGCATAAAAAAAAAAAAAAAGAATATGTTCAACATAGAAACATGATACATATTGTGCTCCCATTCCCTACACCCAACACTTTGGGCCTAGGGACAAAGGACTTATCACAGATGGGTCTCACAGCTTACAGATTTCTCAGAAGCCCAACTGTGGCTTGGTCCATGGTCCCATGGCTCTGCCTTCCAGAGAGCATCAGTGATCAAAGTCTTTTCTCATGGTTTCTCCCGAAAGGCTCAGAAGATCTCCCAGGCAACAGAGCTCTCACTCGGTTTTATACTCTTGATGCAATTCAACAGATCCTCCTCCAAACCAGGAGCAGAAAGGAGGATCTGCCCAGGTTGGAGAGTTCCTACACCTATTCTATTCACCTCTTGTGCTAGAATTCTCTCAAGTGCAAATAATGGGGAGGGCGGGGAGGCGCAGAGGAGGAGGGGAGAGAAAAGAGGAGAGGAAGCAAAAGGGACCCACAGCTGGATCCAGGAGATTTCATCAGAACTTGATCTCTCTCTCAACATCTCTTACCTCTGCTTTTCTCCATCTGATCCTCATTTTCTAGTTGGGTCTTACCGTAATAGCGGCAGGATGTCTGCCCGCAGGCTTACGTCTTCCCAGCTCTCAGTCCAGTGAAAAGGGAGCATCTCCTCGTAAAGAATGCCAGGGAAATTTCCAGAATGAAAACTTATCGGTTCTAATTGACTTCCTGTGGGCTACCTGTTCAACCCAGGACCGACCAGGTGGCCTGAGCAGTGCAAGGATTTCTGACTGGCTCAGCCCAAGTCAGAGGCCCCCCGCTGGCATCGGGGAAAGGAGGGTTCAAAAGCCAACCACGGGGCTGTGCGGGAGAGGGACACTTTGGGCCCTCCTTGTTGATCCCTGTCTTTAAACCCCCTTCCATACTTTCCCAACCTAGGACCCTTCACCCTTTACCATGCCTATCAAGCACACACCCTCTCCACATGTTTCCCTGGCCCAGGAAAATCTCTGTGTGGTCCTGACGCTGGAGTCAAACAGCCCGGCTTCCATTTCTGGCTCCACCACTTCGGCAAGTTGTACAATCTCTCTGTACCTCAAGTTCCTCGTCAAAAAGAAGAAAAAAAAAAAAAAGGTAGGTGACAATAGCACATCTATCATTAAGTTGTTGGGACAGATCAATAAGATGATACACCCAAAATGCTTAAAACAGTGTCTCACACAAAGTTATCTCTCAAAAAACAAGAGGTATAAATATTCAATGACTGGTTAACACTTCACTAACACTGCCTCATTTTTGCTTATAGCTGAGATGTCTTATAAGTGCAATTATAAGACATCACTTAAGAGCGCATATAAGGGGCGCCTGGGTGGCTCAGTGGGTTGGGCCGCTGCCTTCGGCTCAGGTCATGATCTCAGGGTCCTGAGATCGAGTCCCGCATCGGGCTCTCTGCTCAGCAGGGAGCCTGCTTCCCTCCCTCTCTCTGCCTGCCTCTCTGCCTACTTGTGGTCTCTGTCTGTCAAATAAATAAATAAAATCTTAAAAAAAAAAAAATCTCTGTGTTCAAGAGTGCATATAAGTATGGGGTCTATCTGAGAATGTTTTCTAAGATTGTATTTCCTAATTTATATTCACAATCAATGTATGAATGGACCTGTTTTCACTGTACCTTTACCAAATTGGGTATTATCTTTTTATCCTTCTTGCAGAGCCATTAAGTAAAAATTCAGTTAACAACTATTAAAGTAGATCTTTTTAAATCCACAAGACACTAAACACCTAAAAATGTAAAAATACAATAATTAATTTTCAGTTTATCTAAAGCTCTCACTGGTTTCATACTGTGTCTATTATTTAATTTGGTTATTGACAAACCCAGGAAAGAAGGAAATATGGCTTAAACTTTGTAGTATATAGGAAAGTAAAATTCTAAACTGTAGAAGATTTTGTTTATTCCCTGCAGGAAATGCAAACAATCTGGATGGAAATGATATCATGTCCTCAACTCATTAAAAGCAAAAGCTAAGTGAATATAAGAAAAGAAAAAATTAGGGGTGCCTGTGTGGCTCAGTCGGTCAGGCGTGGGACTCGATTTCAGCTCAGGTCATGATCTCGGGTCATGGGATTGAATACGGAAAGGCTGGAACTTTAGGTAGAGAAAGAATACCCCCTCTGAGGGTATTTCAGGTACATAGACACTGAGACAGAACAAAAAGAGAGATAAGGAAGAAAAACCAGACTCCCTGTCCCAACTGCTAGGATTAAAATGTTTTTTCTAATAATTACACTGTAACCACAGAAAATAGAAAATAACCATGCAAAATAAATAAATAGGTAAATAAATGAGCAAGCCTCAAAGAGAAGTTAACTATAGAGGTTAACCAGACCCAGCAAAACATATCTATAGATCACAGATGTCATAAGAAACAAAGACTCTCACGTAATGTATATGAGTCGTGTCGAGTTCCAGACCACTGACCTAACCACCAGCAAGTTTCCTGGTAAAATCCCAACAAAATGGCAGAGATGAAACGCCCTCACTGGCAGCGCGGTCAGGATCCCTCTCACCCCTGAGAGCTTTTTCAGGAACCTTCCTTAATAAAACTCTCTGGCTTTGCTCACTCTCCTTAGTCCATGAGATTCGTTCTTCTACTCTGTGAGGCAAGAACCTGCTCTCCTGCTTCAGGATTGAGCCTGTGCCCGGCTCCCTGTCCGCACTCATGGGGAGTCTGCTTGTGGTTCTTCCCTCTACCTCCTACCCCTACTTGTGTGCACACACATGCATGCTCTCACACACGTGTGTGTGCTCTCTAAGTACATAAATCTTAAAAAGGGGGGCGCGCCTGGGTGGCTCAGTGGGTTAAAGCCTCTGCCTTCGGTTCAGGTCATGATCCCAGGGTCCTGGGATCGAGCCCCGCATCGGACTCTCTTCTCAGCGGGAAGCCTGCTTCCTCCTCTCTCTGCCTCTCTGCCTACTTGTGATCTCTGTCTGTCAAATAAATAAATAAAATCTTTAAAAAAAAAAAAAAAAAGGAAACGGGGGACTGGGTGGCTCAATCAGTTAAGTGGCCGTTCTTTTGACTTGTCTCAAGTCATGATGTCAGTGCTCGGGGACAGAACCCTGAATCGGGCCCCCTGCTCGGCTCAGCGTCTGCCTGAGATTCTCTCTCCTCCTCCTCTGTCCCTCCCCCCACTAGTGTTCACATGCACATGAGTGCTCTCTCTTAAATAAAATAAGTCTTTAAAAAAAGTGGGGGGGATTAGCCTTTATTTAATGTGTGAAATAAAGCTGTAATGAGTATTTTTCCAGCAGTTGTCGAATAATGAGAGTTTTGGTCTATTCAATGCATCCAATTGCTGCCATTTAAAAAAGTCCAACTCAATCTAAATTTTCTTAATAAGTTAAAAATTAATAGGCCATTCATTGGAAATCTTGCATGCTTTTAAAATAAAGAAAACACTTCTTCCACTTTCTTGGCTTTCAAGTGTTTCAGGAGGAAAATTCTAAAGGGGATGAATTCATTTATCCTCAAAAACCCCTTCAAGTGTCCCAAGGGATTTCATTTTCATTAGTGCCATGATTTAATACAAAGTCTGTGTTATTAGTTGACTTTCCTTTAATTCTTTTCAAATGTTTACTGTCAAAAACCTAGATGAATCCTTCATACACCTTTAAAATGACATCTGAGTAAAACTGACAGGAAGATACTAAGCTCCCCCTGCTTGTGCGGCCTCGTGAGAGAAGGGGCTCCTAGGGACCACCACTGTCCTGCAGGAGCTGAACACCTCAAAGAGGACACACGTCCCACTGGTGACAGAAACGTCCAGCAAGACTTGGACAGTGGCTTGGAAGAAACAGAAACAGCAGGAAATTAAAAAGGAGAAATCAGAGTCCCAGGTGCAGGAGTGGCTCCAGGCAAAGAGGAAAACTAATCTAGGCTCGAACAAGCAGTATTTTTTTTTCTCTAGAGAAATTTATGTATTTATTTGACAGAGAGAGTTCAAGCACAGGGGGAGCAGCAGGCAGGGGAGAAGGAGAAGCAGGCTCCCCACTGAGCAGGGAGCCTGATGCAGGGCTCGATCCCTGGACTCTGGGACCATGACCGGATCCAAAGGCAGAGGCTTAACCCACTGAGCCACCCAGATGCCCCAAGCAGAAGAATTTAAACAGGCAGAACGGCGAGGGAAGAACTCTCTACTGCAAACCCTGGATGGCGCACAAGGGTTCTTGTAATAACAGACACACTCCCACAGATATGTCTCCTGGCTGCGGGCATGTCCTGTCATTACGTTTCCTACTGTTCCGTAAGGTAAAAAGTGGATTTTATTCTGCCTGGTAGCTCTGCAGTCACTGGGGTTTGACTGGTATGCGTTTAAAGTAAGTCTGAACATTCTGTTGTCTATAACCACTATCCAGCCGGGTTAAAAACGCACGTCCGGGGAGTAACTATTGCCGCTGTTAGTATTATCCCTATTCATTTTAACTTTGCTCTCAACAGTTGTTTTTACCTAATCCCCACAAACATTTTCATAAAGAATAGTATCAGAAGAAATTATGACAGAACCAGAGGAGATCCCAAGCCATGCCGGATGATACAAACCAGCCCCACGATGGAGGAAGTCTGAAATACTATAAAGTAGAAAGCTGCTTTCATCACCAATTTCTCAATTTATGGGAAACCCTTACATTCATATTTATATTACATAAACACATATATAAATATTTATATTTCCCATATACTAATATATGGGAAACCCTGATTTATATTTCCAAATAGAAACATTTACGGCATCCACAGGAATGGGCAGCAGCCCAGGCTTGGAAAAAGGAACCTCTAAATTGTGGTATAAAATGTGGTCTCTTATAACAAACTTGTTGATTCCTGGCATTCTAAGAGACAAATGAGATCAGGCGGCACCCATTAGAGCACCCACTGGACTCCCACTTAGCATTTATGGAGAAGTAACACAGCCAATGTCAGGGCCAAAGAGGAGGGTACACAATTCTAAAACGATTGAACATGCGTCACAACAGAGTACAGCATAAACTCTTTGTACTAGCATGTCATCACTGGAGCACAGAGCCACAGCCTCCATTTTTCCTGTCCTGGATAAAGAAGCAACAGCACAGAAAATGGGCCACTGTGAGCCCCTACAAGTTGGTGGCAAATCGGCCCAAGACATGTCCCAGACTGCCTCTGCCCGACAATCACTGGGTCACTGAGCCGCAGCTACTCTGTTCCACTGCCCGAGTCTCCACCCAGGGCTCAACCAAGCAGGGTGCACTGTGTGAACACAGAACTCAATCCTTCCAAGGGCAAATTCAGGATCTCTCTCCTTTTCCTCCACCAGCTCCTTCTCCAGACTTCCCTGTTTCCATAAATAGGATTTTGCCTCAAGAGCTCTGAGTTATCTTTGACTCTTCCCGACAGTCCCGTATTTTCTCTTCCATCCCGCTCTTTCCACTCCTGCTACCATCTCTTGCTGGAAGGTCTGAGGTACTGTCTTAACTGGTTTCTTAACTGCAGCTGTATTTGTAAATTACCTGGGCCGAGACACATTTCAGACTCCCTACTGCCTAAGTTAAATACCTTGACCCAGGGGCATCTGGCTGGCTCAGTCAGTGTCTGCCTTTGGCTCAGGTCATGATCTCGGGGTCCTGGGATCAGGCCCCATATTGGGCTCTCTGCTCAGCAGGGAGTCTGTCCCTCTCTCTCTACCTCGGTCCCTCCCCCTGATCATGTTCTCTCTCAAATAAATAAATAAAATCTTTAAAAAAAAAATCTTGACCCAGCATTTGCGATCTTTCCCAACATGACCCCGAAGTATTTTCCACCAGACCAACCCTTACTCCCCGTCAAATACCTATTCTTCCCTAAGCCTGTTCCTGTCTCAGCCACCTGCTGACCCCATGTGATAGGGTCACAGAAGAGATGGCCACATTTCTAGCCAAACCACATCAGCTTTGGAGGTGCACTCACAAAGCTGCTCCAACTTCCCCAATGCAAGATTTTTTTTTTCTCTTCCGTCCTCCCGTACCCACAGTACTTTGTACTTTATTACCCTAACACACGTATTTGCGTACCCACTCACCCACTCTAGTGAAAGAATGCTGCCTGTGGGTTCTTGCACATGTGATAAAAGCCTTAGTGTTACTTGGGGACCCAGGGTCCCACCATTGTCATCCACGAGAATCCAAGGGGGCCCCTTCTGAGGGTGGAGAAGAGGGTCAGGCTCAGGCATCGGCCCGTTCCTTCCTCAGCCACAGCCCTGGCTCTGCGACGTGCACCTGACAACGCAGAGACAGGGGCTGGGAAAGCACCGAATGGGGGGCCGGCGAGCCGGACTGACCCAGGGCAGAGGTGGAAGGGGAGAGACGCTCTCCGACGCCTGCGCTGGGCCGCACAACACCCGTCCTGTTCCTAGACTCGTCAGTCACACCAGCACAAAATACCCTTTTCCTGCTTAAGCAAGCTTGAGGGCCCTCACAGCCAGAGTCCTACTTAAAACATCCTTTCTGTTGTCTGTTGGCCACGTAAGGGAGGTGTCTGACCCTTCGCCCCTCTCCCCTCCGTCCCCGCTCAGCTGGGTGGCCGCCGTCAGACGCGGGACGGAGACCAGGCGCCCTGCGCTTAGTAAGTACTGGTACTCAGGAAATGTTTTTGACATGAATTGGAAAATAAAGAGTTTAATTGGGAAGAAATAACGGACTTAATTTTAGCAGTCTCTCTGCAGAGTCTTTGCAGTCTCTCTGGTCGTCACCTTATCACTTGCAGTCAGTAGACCCTGAGAAGCTTCCATGAGCAGGTTCCAGGGAGGTTCTGCACTCAGAATGACACTCTTCTGTGAAAACTCGCCCCTGCTTTCAGGACTACTGAAATACTAGCGCATACGGCAAAGCAGGTGTTTGGCAGCAAATGTTTTTTAAAAGAGCTTTTGAAGACCGCAAACTTGTTTCTCCTTCTAAAATTAGGGATACTCGCACAATGATAGCTTGGCTTCCCTGACCCCGTCAGTTCCACGTTCCTCTCATCCTTTCCAGAAGCCGCCAACACAGGTTCGGGATGCCTGTTCTGTCTGAGGTCTGAGAAAGCTTCACGGTTGTGCTCTGTGCCCGGAACGCAAGTGCTTTGGGACAATAAATGCATATGTGGCCTGCCACACCCTGGTGGCGCCCTCCCTCCCAGTGGAAACGGGTGACGGAGCGTCTCCTGAGAGACCCCACAGGGAGCTGCCCCCTCAGGGGTCAACGGACCACAGGACGACTCGAAGCCCTCAGACTTGCAGGCTCAGAAACCTGTGCGTGGCCTTCCGCCAAGCTGGCTGCCTCCTCAGAGAATCCAAGAGGCGCACTTTCCTTCACAAGATTCCACTAATGTAGAGAATCAAAATGCCAGTTAGTTCAGTTCATAATGAAAGATAATGATTTTTTATGAGATATTACGTAGTGGAAAACTTTAGGCATTAGAAATCTTAAAGTTGGGCGCCTGGGTGGCTCAGTGGGTTAAGCCTCTGCTTTCGGCTCAGGTCATGGTCTCAGAGTCCTGGGATCGAGCCCCGCATCGGGCTCTCTGCTCAGCGGGAAGCCTGCTTCCTCCTCTCTCTCTGCCTGCCTCTCTGCCTGCTTGTGATCTCCGTTTGTCAAATAAATAAATAGAATCTTTTAAAAAAGAAAGAAAAAAAGAAATCTTAAAGTTCCTCTGATCACTACACTCTCTCCCATAGCTAAAGTCATGGAAAATAAATCATGGTCCGTAAGAAGGCTGTGGCAAACACTCAAAATCAAAGGAAAAGGGATTTAGAGGTCCTTACAAAATGGACCTCTGACAAGGCAGCTTAAAAGATGTTGTTCCTGTAAGAAGTCCGGGAAACTGACCACACTCCGTCCCCATGGAGAGAGCTGGCTGCACATGAAGCGAAGGCCCCGTTTTCATATGCATTCTAACCACCTTCTCTCGCCAGGCCAGCTGCGTAATTTGCAGGGCCAAATCCAAAATAAAAATGTGGAGTTAACTTATTGTTCAAAAAGTAAGATAAAAAATGACCTCAAAGTTACTAAAATCTGGCTTTGCTTTCTTCCATGGTCTCTCTCTTGACTTATCATGTTGCATTTTCTTTGCTATTTCATAGCATCTCCCGTGAGCATAGAGATGCTCCCTGAGCCAGAACAGACCCTCACAGGCACCAGGGAGTCCCGCCCATGACTTGGAGTAAGTGCGCAGCCCACTAACTAGAGGGTCCATCTCACACCAGCTGCTGGACTGCCGCTACCTAGGCCAGGGGTGGGGGTGGGGGGGTCAAGCCAGGTAATTCCCTTTGCCATAGGGCATGTGGCCCAACCCACCACGCGCAGGCCACCCCAGGGACTCCACATCTGCACTAGGACACACGCCGTACCTGGACTAGCGGTGGGTGAGGGGCACAGAGCCACTGCTGAACGCGTTACGGCATTCCAGCCCAGGTGCAAACGGCCAACACCACGCCTCTCCCCAGACACCATGGACTGTGCAGACTGGACCCTCACACCCCTTCCACCCAGACTCCCACCGGGGACAAAAGGGTGATGATGGTTGCTTGACGGTCAGGGTAGGGGCAGGCCAAGCAGGACCAGTGACCCAGGGAGGTAGGGAGCAGGCTGCCAAGCATCTAGGGCGCAGGGCTCCATGCTCCTGGACATGCTCCCCTGTCCCATCAGGCTTCGTTTACAAAACACGAATTCAAAAACAAAATTATTATGAATTTCAAAATGGCACCTGGCTGGCTGAGTCGGAGGACGGTGCAACTCTTGACTTCAGGGTCGTAAGTTCAAGGCCCATGTTGGGTGCAGAGATTACTTAATAAAACTGTTTTTAAAATGTTTTTAAATAGCAACCACAGAGCACTGTGTGCCAAGCACAGAGCCCTTCCCAGAGAGGCGCCCTGTATGACTATACTAGTCATACACCCTACTTCTCTTGCTTTTTCTTTTCTTCTAAATGTCCCTGGGCATGGCACAGCTCCAAAAAGCAAATACAGTCCAATTGTGCTACACTTACAACTTGATAGCATGCCTCAAGAAAATTAAGGTTCCCCTTTAATTCACCAATTATTTTTTACACAGGTATTTTAGAGACTAAGCAGCTTCCACATTGCACCGATCTAATAAGTAAGGAAGCATTCTTACTCTCCTCATTTCTAAGCCTTCTCCTGCAGCCCCCGAATACTAACCACATAGACAACCGGCCAAGCATAGCAATAACCACAGACTCAAACATCCCTAAGAAAGCATTTATCTCCATTAGCTTATTTATTCCATGGATTTAATAAAGCTTACATGCCTACCTGTCCGGCATGATGCTAAGCTCTATGTTACCAAAATCAAGAATTATGCAATTCCATGAAGAGTGCACAACTCAAGTGGAGAAGACAGAGAAGAAAGGAGACACTTTAGTTTCATAAGTGCTGTGGACTCGCTTGTCGCGGAGGCACAAGAGAGGGGGAGCCAGCCGGGTGGGCTGCGCTGACGGTTTCCCAACCATTTCTATAAAGTAGTGGAAACATTTTTCCAAAAAAAAGAAAAAAAAATTGATAGCACCTTGGAGTTACAAACCTTTTCCTACAAGCTTTCAGAATCTACTATGTGATCTAAAAAAATAAAAATAAAAATTTTTTAAAATCGATGTGAGGGGCACCTGGATGGCTCAGTGGGTTAAAGCCTCTGCCTTAGGCTCAGATAGTGATCCCACGGTTCTGGGATCGAGCCCCGCATCAGGCTCTCAGCTCGGCAGGGAGCCTGCTTTCCCCTCTCTCCGCCTGCCTCTCTGCCTACTTGTGATCTCTGTCTGTCAAATAAATAAATAAAATCTTAAAAAAAAAAAATCTATGTGAGAACTTCCTACCACCTCTAAAGTATGAAGTACTCTTGGAGAAAAAAAAAAAAAAAATCAAACCCCAATCTATTCAAGCCTTGGAGATTCAACTACCAATTTACAAGAAATACAGGGAAACGGGAGAGGGGAACAGATTAAACTAACACCAAGGGACGCATTCAGCAAAATCAGACTGTGGGAGCAACTCTAACAGACCAGATCACTCCATTTCTTCAAAAACACATTGTAAGAGGGGCACCTGCATGGTTCGGTCGGTTAAGTGTCTGCCTTCGGCTCAGGTCATGATCCCAGGGTCCTGGGATGGAGCCCCACACTGGGCTCCTGCTCAGCGGGGAGCCTGCTTCTCCCTCTCCCCCTCTCTCTGTTTGCTGCTCCCGCTACTTGTGCGCTCTCTCTTGCTCTCTCTCTCTGTCGAATACATAAATACAATCTTTTAAAAATATTAAATTAAATTAATAAATTGTAAAAAAAAAAAACAGGCAAATACTGATTAGGTTAAGAGACTTAGAAGATACATTAACTGATTGAAGTGCACGGGTCTTGTGTGGAAGTTTTCTGAATCCTTGTCAGGAGGGGAAACATTGTGACACTTATGAGACCAAACTATTTAACAAATTTAAGGAACGATTAGTATTTTAGATTAACAATGGCATTGTAGGTATGGTCAAGGAGACAAGAAAGCCTAACGGTTAAGGATCCAAACCTTGGGATTATATTTCCTGGTTTCAAATATCTCTTCTGAGACTGGGCAATAAAACTCTGAGTCAGAGCCAAAGGCTCTATGTCTCCTCTCCCAAACAGGAAGCAGTAATGGTAGCTGCTTCGTTAAGCTGCTAGAGGGCTGGAAGATGTCACCTGAAAAGGGGCTGGTCCACAGGAAGCATCCATTCCACGTTTACTACTAGTAGAGTGATGAGGGACTTTTTATTAACCTTGTTATGGATTTCACTCAGCTCAGTTACTCTAATCTCTGAACTAGGTTACTCTTCTTGCATTTTTCCATACACAGCACCCTTTTTTAGATGATCAAAACTTAGTTTTTTTCTTTAGAATCTTGTTCAAAATTATTTCAGCCACAATCTTTCTTAGGCTGTGTAACCAGCCTGGTTCCTTTGGGCTGCCTCGCTCACCCAGATGGCTGCAGGACGTCACCATTCACACCCACCGTCCTCCCTTGCATGGTCTCTGCTCTGTCTCCCCTCCCCCCCCCCAACCCCCGACCCAGCCGCCAAGTTCACAAATCCCCTTGCCTTTCCTCTACTGCCCTACGGCCTTGAAGAGTACATACATTCCCAGGAATCAAGGCATCTCCTGGGCTACATCTCTTCGGGTGAAGTCTCTTTCAGCTCCTATGTTCATGCTCTAACGCATCCCAGGGGTTCCCGGGCAGTGCTCTCCCCACTGTGGCTGCGGCAAGCCCACGCTTCTTCTTCCTCTGCAGGTTTCTACTGCATGTCCTAGGGTTCAACAAACACAGTTCACTGTTTGCTGCTGCTCATGGCCGCAGGCCACAATAGCACCTGCCAAGTCTGCAAGTTCCCATCCTCTGCGGCAATCCTAATCCTTTCCCCACTTCAGGGCAGGGAAGGGCAGGCCTCTTGATAAACCCTGGGACCAGGGACTACCTTATACTGCTCTGATCCCTCCCAGGCCACTCACTTGTGCTTTGCACATTTAGGCACGAGAAAGATCCTCAGTGGGTTTTATAATGCTTAGCAGTAGTGAGGCTGTTTTTCATGTCAGGGGCAACAGAAAAGAGAGGACAAAGACGGACGTGGGAAAACTAGTGTACAGAAGGTGATACTATAAAATCCACACCCTGCTCTCATCCCACCACCACAAAAAAAAAAAGAAAAAGAAAAAGTCTAGAGGCAGCTGGTAGCTCAGTCAGTGAGGCGTCTGCCTTTGGCTTGGGTCAGGATAACCAGGATCCTGGGATCAAGCCCTACATCCGGCTCCTTGCTCAGCAAGGGGAGTCTGCTTCTCCTCTCCCTCTGCCTGCCACTCCTCCTGCTTGTGCGCGCTCTCTCTCTCTCTCTCTCAATCTCTCTCTCTGTCAAATACATAAATAAAATCTTGAAAAAATATCTAGTTACTCCTGACACCTTAGTAATCGGTCATAGTTGTGCTAATCATTAAATATACTGGATTCCCGGTAAACAACTAAACCTCTCCAAGCCCCACCTCCTTCATCTGCTATGTGGGGATGTTGGATTACAGAATCTCTAAAAACCCGGCCAGCTCGGAAGGTGGGATTTTAAAGGTACGAGATAAAACTCCCAGATGCAGACCCCTGTGCTGTGTCATCGTCACCGACTAGGCTCGCAGTAACCATGAGCCAAAACTTCTTCATGACCACGAAACTGAACTCTGGCATGACTACTAATATTACTGTAAGTTCTAATAATATTATAACACATATGTTAGTTGTCTTACAGAAATTTAAATTGCATGTACCAAAATCACAGAGCATTAGTGTAACATTAACAATGACATGTTAATACATTGACATTGACATGTTAATGTTAATAATTTCTTAGCAGAGGTTGCAACACATTTTCATAGACTAAACACGATCATTTATTCTAGCACCACAGTTTGTACCTGGTGGCCAGTCCCATGTCTGCTGAATTCACTCATTTATTTAGGAATTCTGCCACAGACTGTACTTTGTTCAGGCTTTCGAGACTATCGTGCAAAGGCGAGACTGCCTAGGCGGACCCGGAGCTCTGCTTTAGTCCCTTTTCAGGGTTCCCCTCTGGTCTTTGAAATTTAGGTACAAAATTGAGTTATCAAGCCGTTTTGTTGAAGGCTGGCCCACCTTAAAGCAGCAACTTGGGATGCAGCCAACGCTATAAAAATCCATCTAGAGACAGGAACGTTTCCAGGAAACTGGAAAAAACTGAAATCAATGTTTGTAAACAGGAATCACAAAATCACAGGCTGCACAGAAGCAGGACTTCAGCTCAGCGTCCTGCCAGCTGGGACCTGAGGGGGCCCACCTGGGCTGCCCTGAACGCTCCATTACAGTGACTCTCGTGGCCCCAGCAGAGAAAGGCAAGTGTTTGCAGGAGCTCCAGCCAGTCTGCCCAAACGGTACGGTGAGCAAAAAAGGGTGCTCGCAAAAGAAAATCAAGCTAAAAATGTCCTCAGTCTTCCTCACAGAAGAAATACCCTTTGGGCAGTGGGGGTGGTGGGCCAGTCACAACTTGCAGAGGTGACATTCTAATAATGGGGCTCAAATCATAGTTTCTGTCTTTCTTGAAAGTCTTGGCATCTCGCTGCTGAAAGGCATAGTCAAGAGCCAGCCGTCCACTGAAAGGCGGTTCGAACAATCACATCCCTGCCCCCTCTGGGTCTCAATGTCTTCGTTGCTAAAATGAGAGGACTGGACCACGCGACCTCCAAAGTCCCTTCTGAATCCAACATCAATGAATCTATGACATTCATTCAAATATCTGGGTTGCCAGGGACCCTGGGTGGCTCAGTGAGTTAAGTATCTGCCTTCGGCTCAGGTCATGATCCCAGGGTCCTGGGATCCAGCCCCATTCAGGCTCTCTGCTCAGCAGGGAGCCTGCTTCTCCTGTTCCCTGTGCCTGGCACTCCCCTGTTTATGCTTTCTCTCCCTCTCTCTCTCTCTCAAATAAATACATGAAATCTTTAAAAAAAAAAAAAATTAAAAAAATAAATATCTGTGTTGTCATTTTGACCCATTTTTCACCCTTGCTACTCAGAAAAACCCTTTCTCTCTCACACCATCCTCTCTAAAGTGACTGAAATGTACCTCAGTTCTTCTGAGCCCCTCGCCCCCCTCCTCGAGCGCTCCCCCAAAACCCCCCACCATGTCTGTCGGTAGACCCGGCACCTCCCCTCGGCATGGGCCCGCCTTGCTGCCCCCTCACTTCCCCAACAGCACAGTTTCACCCCATTTCAGGCCGGCTACCACATCTGACTTCCTTCAGAAACCGAACTCCTTCACGCTTCAGGCGTATTTCTGCGCGTGGGCACACTACAACAGTGCACGTGGAGGCCGGTGGTCTACATCCAGACTCCCCACGCGCCTTTCACCTTCAACCCGTCTCCTCAGTCGGACTACCTCAGCTGTATCCGGGCCACCTGTTGTGTAAATGAGGCCTTACCGGAACACAGCCATGTGCGATCTTGTACATATTACGGCTGTTTTCTCACGAGAACAGCAGCTTAGCAACTACAACAGAGACAATATGGCTGCCAAAGCCTACAATATTCACTCTCTAGCCCTTTACGAAGTCTGCTGATCCGATCTCCCAGGGACCCTCTGAAGGAAGGATCCTGAAGGAAGGGTGACAGTTGACAACCGCGGAGAATCTACCATGTGCTAACAACATGCCAGCTCTTTACCTATTCTGTGGGAAGCAGGGAGACTTGCTACATTGTACACTCCTCAAGGGGGGAAAGCAAGGTTCTCTTCCAACCTCACCTCCTAAAAAAATGGCTGATATCAAACAATGCACACAGCAGACCCTCAAAACAGATTTGTGGACCTGAACCACAGGTTATCGTGTTTAGGTCTCGGGATAACCTATGAGGGCACTGCAGCGTAGGTGAATGGCAGGACCAGGTACGAACCCAGGTTGCTCAGACTCTCTCCACGACTCCGGAAGACCTGAGACAAGTCAGCAGTCTTCCTGGGAATTCAGTTATTGTCACAACCACCGGATAACATGCAGCTGCTGCTGGTTTCCTAAATTCTCCTGCCACTCTACAGCTCTATGCCCAACTGTCCCATGCAGCTACCAACCTCTGAGCAATTCCTATGCACCGGGCTTTGTTTCACATACTTTGTAGGTACGGACACCTTTAACCTTCACGACCCCATGAGTGGTACCAGTGATGTTCTCATTTCGTGGATGATAAAACTGAGGCGCAAAGGATTCAAGTAACTTGTCTATGGTCACACAGCTAGTGAAGCGCGGAGCAAGGATTCAAATCCAAGATGTCGGACTCCGGAGTACCCACCCTTCACCCTCACCTGTAGCACCTCCCTTCTACCATAGCAGTTTTCTACAACTCAGCTCAAAACCCCCATCCTCCATAAAGACTTCAAATATGAGAACAAACACTTAGTCCATTTCTCCCCTTTACATATCATTCATTTAAACTAAAAGTTAAGACGTTTCGTGTGTCTATCTTCCATTTTAGGCCACAAGCTTCTTTAAGACCATTCCTAAGGAGTTATAAGCCAAAGCATTTGAATAATAACAAACACTTATTCCTTTCGGCTCTACCACAACCTTTAAGAAAGAAAAATTTTTGGGGGGAGCTTTCATTAGTTCAGTCGTCAAGTGTAATAAAGGACGGTTGTGCAAACTAAGCTTCTCTGTTGTTATAAAGCATCAGGTTACACGACAGTATCTGGGAAGGGAAAGTGGGCAGGGTTTCATGGGTGGACAGAACTGCTTATGCAAGGTGTTTTAAAGTACATTTATTTTAATACAAAATGAATCAAAACCTAACTACTGCACAAGGTCTTATTTTCTTAAATGTCATCTAAAATTTAGGAGTTATTGGTGTTAGTTACAGTGCCCAGAACTAACATTAATACAGTGATTTGAAATATTAACTCCATTCACAGATTAAACCTAAGCACCATTTTCCTTACAAATATGTTATTTATTTTAGAAAGGTAGAACTCTTGGATAGACCATGGGACTAAAAACAAGGAGATGAAAGTTCAGGTTCCAATTCTGTCGATTATTAGCCATGCATACTTCAGCATATCACAACCTCAACAGGCATCAATTTCCCTATCTTAAAAAATAATATCCATTCTACCTTAATTCTAGGATTGTACATCCAGTATTTATGAATGTCCTATACCTGTGATAATATGTTTTCCAGAATCCGTGGTGTCTTACCCCAGCATAAGGAGACGATCCCCAGTAAGAAAGCTGAGGATATGATACAACACTTGAGATACTTGGTTACCAGTTATATGAGCTGATAAAAGAGGTGTTTTTTTTTTTTAATTCTTTTAAAATATGGCCAGAGCATAATATGTCAGTAAACAAGCACTTTATAGGGCGCCTGGGTGGCTCAGTGGGTTAAGCCGCTGCCTTCGGCTCCGGTCATGATCTCAGGGTCCTGGGATCAACTCCCACATCGGGTTCTCTGCTCCGCGGGGAGCCTGCTTCCTCCTCTCTCTCTCTCTGCCTGCCTCTCTGCCTACTTGTGATCTCTCTGTGTCAAATGAATCAATAAAATCTTTAAAAAAAAAAAAAAAACAAGCACTTTATATATTAAGACAATGACATCATTTTTGTGACTCACATTGTGTGTTTTCATATGATTTTAACAGCAAGTATGCTTGCTATCACAGAGTATGAAAGATGACCCTATGAGCACTGAGCTAATTTTGTATTGCTTTTAAAATAGTTTTAAGGACCGCATTGCTTTGCATGTTCTTTGTAAATTTCAATCCAGGTAAGTTTACAATATGTTTTTAGACTGGTTGCTTAACTTTTCAAACTTACTGAACCTCATTTTTATCTAAACCTAAAAATACACAGCGCATCTATGACGGCAGAACACTTCTAAACTCTTCCAGGCCAACTTGGCTACTAGATAAGGTCTTGAAGAAGGAATTCAGCATGTGACTCACTTTGGTGATCCAAAGGACATTTGCCAAGGGGCTCATTCACTCAGTCAAGCATACAGCAAGCACCTATTACATGGAAGGCACTTGGTGGAATCTAGGGAGTCCTGAAATTCCAATAGGACACCCTCCTCACCATCAAGGCGCCCACAGGCCCGGGTATCAACCACTCCAGCTGGCACAAGGAGACAAGCGCTCCACAGATGCCCCAGGGCAGATGAGGAGAGTACAGTCAGTCTGGGAGGCTGACACCAATTGGAAGGACACTTAGAATAAGTGCACGGGGTAGCTGAGGACATGGGAGGTATGCTCGCATCACTCTCATTTCTCAGGGAAGGAAGAGATAAAACAAATTCATACGCAAAGTCAGGAAAAGAAATCGTGTTTTCACATACTAATTAAAATGCCTGTCATTTCTTGACAAATGTCTGTGTACCTATTTTGCAATTACATTAACATGTATTTAAAATGGACTAACAGGCAAATCTTTAAGAATAAACTTAATTCTCATTACACTTTAGTTGAGGCCTCTTAAGTTGAAGCCACGTACCTTAGGGAAAACAGATTCTTAAATAAGATCAGGCCAGTAGCCAGAAGAAATTAAGGGAAGAGGAAAAAAAATACAAACAGAGCAATTAAATGTATACTAAACTTGAATGGAGAAGGTCTTGAGAGCACAAGTTCATCTTATTCAAAGAGCCAAAGCCTGTTTCTGATAATAGATAACTTCCAGCTTTGACATTATAAAAATGATACCATTTCCTTGACAAAAGAAGAGACCCAAACAGTTTACAATTTTGTTTTCCATTCTCAAACTGAAGGTCTTCTTAACATAAGAATATACGTTGAATTGCGATCTAATATGGTGGTTAAAAGCATGTGCTTTGGAGATGGGCAGCCCTGACTTGAGTCCAGATTTTGCAGTATACCAGCTGTGTGGCTCTAGGCAAAGCCCTTAACTTCTATGAGCCTCGGGTTTCTCGATGCCAAGTAGTGGTGGCTATCTCCACACCACTGGGTCTTTGTAATGAATAACACATGGAAATTACTTCAGCACAGTACCCACACTGCATAACTGCTCCACAAATGTTCGTTACATTAATAAAGTTTCATACCACCTCAGCATTCAGCCAGGCTCGACTTCACAAACTAGGCCTTGTATGCAAATCAAGGGTTCATTACAAAAAGCTCTTCGGTTACAAACCTCTTTATAATCATCTATCAAGAAGCAAAATGGTAGAATGCTACCAATATTTCTTCTGATCAGTTAAGTACTCAACTAGAAGATTTGTTTTTAAAAAAGCCACGCTAATTGCAGCCTCAAAAGATAAACTTTTCTCTGAAGCAAACATGAGATGTCAGGCCTGTTGTTCTTGATTACCTGGTTTTCCAAAGAATATAAGCAAATTCCAACTTTCAAAAACCCTATCATCTGATTTTTTTTCTCTACAATTTCTTATCACCATCATCCGACATTAGATTGCACACCCAAGTTATGAGAGCTTGGGACTCAGATAGCTGCTCACCTGAAAAATGAGACAACAGTATCTAACCCATAAGGGTTTTGTGGAGATTAAATGAAACATTGAGTGTAAAGTGCTTCACGTAATGCTTTGAAACAGCGTACCAGGAAGCACATGGAGCTATTATTCATATCATTAATTGTTCAAGTCTTTTCTCATAAATTGAACAGCCAAGGGGCACCTGGGTAGCTCAATTGGTTAAGCTGAGTTGGTTAAGCCTTCGCCTCAGGTCATGATCCCAGGGTCCTGGATGGGGCCCCGCATTGGGCTCCCTGCTCAGCAGGGAGTCTGCTCGCCCTCTGCCCTGCCCCCTGCTCATGCTCTCTCTCTCTCTCTCTCTCTCTCTTTCCCTCTCTCAAAAGTAAATAAAAAATCTTTAATATCATAAATAAATAAATAAATAAATAAATAAACAGAACAGCAGAGACGAACTGTTTCCATCTAATGATCTACACAGTTCTGGAAAACACAGATTCCGAACTGGGTAAAGACCGTGAAGAATTATGGGTATTGTTGTTAAGCAAGCTCTTTCTTATTAACAAACTTGCACACATTCTGGATTAAATGTGACAGGGACTCCAGCAAGAATGCCAATCACATGAAATTTGAAAAGGCATCTGGAGCCTTTTTATTTCCCTAACAGACACTTTCAGTCAGTAATCCACAAATTTTGAAGTGGTAATTATCTGATATTGGGTTCTGTGTAGGTTCAATGTTTTACAACATTTCTTCTTGTGTGTATGAACCCCAGGATGTGTGTGAGGCAGTGGTTCTCGGGCCGGCTGCATCTCAGAATCGGCTGGGGAGGTCTAGGAACATATGATCCCAGGCTCTCGGACCAACCGAAGCCTCGTGTCTGGGATGAGACCTGGGTGTCTGCAGTGTTCTGCTTGTTTTGAAGTTCCCCAGGTGGCACTAACACGCAGTGAGGGCTGAGAAAGAACCATAGGTGTAAGGAGAAACGAGAAGCAGGCAAAAAATTCTGGAAGGAGACATCAGGCCAGTCTGTGGGAAACCCTAGTGGTCCAATTACAGATTTAGAGGGTGGCTGAGAGATTTAAAGAGAGAAACACAATTATACACAACACAATTAAGCTCTCAACCCCAAACTAATCAAAACCCCAGAAGAGCAAGACTCTATCGCTCATGCTAAGAGAAGTCCTGTAGAGCGGCAGATTTTGGAATGCCTAAACTCCAGAACAAACTAAAAAACAAACTAAAAAATCCATAAAGGAATTGTAGTTGCCGTTTAGGGGGAGAAAAGGCCTGAGAACTGAACCTCCCACGAAAGCCACATTCACCTCCTTCTGGAGGCGCACATGGTCATTCATGACATGTCTCGGCTGCAGGAGAAGGCCACAAAGCAGACAGAAAACAGAGACCTTCTCCAGGCATCCAAGTCTTGCTCACTTCTTCACAGTCCGTCCAGACTTCCTAGAATATGGATGACGCAGATGGTATATTCTGGAAAACAGAAGCAGGTAGCCAGCCTAGTAAGCCGGGGTCAGAGAGCGGCTGCTTTGATACAGAAGTGAGGGGAAGTGGAGAGTGTGATGATGTTTAAATCCCATCATCAGCAATAAAGTGGGCATTGTCAGTCCGTTTGCAACCCCCGAGCTATGGCCTTCATGGGGGAAAAGCAGGGATGGGGTAGTCTGTTTGTTACAACCCCACAGACAGGAAGTTACCACAATATCTAGGCAACACAACAAAATAACCTCTGCTTGAGGCACGACTTCTGGGCCCTCCAGTGACCACAGGAAGATGAGGGTCGTTAGGAGGGGCCCCTCTCCTCCATGGGCATGTGCGCGCCCCTACCTGTGCTGGGGCTGAGGGAGCACTGGGCTCCCTCCTGGGGAGAAGGGGTGTTCCTAGACTTGAGCACATAAGTAAGCCTTTCTTAGAATATCTCTGGTCATTTATTCTAATTTTGAAGCATATTACACAAGAGCCTGCCTAACATAAAATTTACCGCCTCGACCATTTTTCAGTATTCAGTACAACAGTGTTAACTGTATGCACATCACTGTACCACAGATCTCCAGAACTTTCAGATCGTGCAGAACTGAAAATCTGCACTCATGTTTGAACCAAAATTCCCCCCACCTCCCTGCTCCCAGGCCTGAGAAACCACCATGCCACTTTCTGTTTCTGAGAGTTTCACGACTTTAGTTACCTCATAAAAGTGGAATCTTCCAGGATTTGTGTTTTCATAACTGGCTTACTTACTTCGTTTAGCATAATGTCTTCAAGGCTGTCCATGTTGGAGCGTGAGACAGGACCCCCTTCCCTTTTAAGACTAAATAATATTCCACTGTGTGTATGTACCAAATGCACACTAAGGTTGTCCCAACCCTTGACGACTGTGAATAATTCCACAGTAAGCATGGGTGTGCAATATCTCTACGAGCCTGTTTTCATGTTTTGTGGGCATATACCCACAGGCAGGACTACTGGATCGCATGGTCACTCTACTTTGATTCTTTGAGGAATCATCATACTGTTTTCCACAGCAGCTGCATGATTCTGCATTCCCACCAACAGTACACAAGGGCTCCACTTTCTCCACATTCTCACCAATACTTGTTATTTTCTTGATACCGGCCATCCTAACAAGTGGGAGGTGCTATCTCATGGTGGTCTGGATTTGCATTTCCCTGACAATTAGTGATGTTGAGCATCTTTCCATAGGATTATTGGCCACGTGTATATCTTTTCTGGAGAAAAGTTTATCCAAGACCTTTTTCCTTTTTTAACTAGGTAACTTGGTTTTTCATTTTGAATTGTAGGAGTTCTTTATTTATTCTGGATATTAAATCCCTATCATATACAGGGTTTGCAAATATTTTATCTGATTCTGTAAGGTGCCTTATCACAGTTCCTTTTGCTGTACAGAAGTTTTTAAGTTTGGTGTAGTCCCACGTATCTGTTTTTGCTTCTGTTGGCTTGCTCTGCATCATATCCAAAAAACCACTTCCAAATCCAACATCATGAGGATTTTCCCCTATGTTTTCTTCCAGGAGTTTTATAGTTTCGGGGTTACATTTAGGTCTTTAATCCTCTGTGAGTTAGTTCTTACGTATGGTGTAAGAGAAGGGTCCAACTTCCTGTATACATGTCAATCCAGGTTTCCCAGAACCATTTGTTGAAAACAATCTCCGCTTCCCACTGCGTAGCCTTGGCACTTTGTTGAGGATTATCTTGCCGTCCACTCAACGCTTACTTCTAAGGCCCCCCCCTCACAATACATAAAACAAAACGTTGCTTCTCCTGAATACACTGCTCTGTAATCTGCTTCTTTCATTTAAAAATATGCAAATCAGTGACTTATAATATAATCATCTTCTTTTACAATTCTTATTTATCATTTTAAAGGTGTTTTAATATAAAAATAATATATGCTCAATGTAAATGAAAAAGGTAAAGAAAAAAGTATAAATAACCAGAAATCCCAAAGCCGCAGGCAACCACTGCTCCCAGTTTGATGTATTTGTTCAGGACATTTTATCTTCTTTTTTTTTTTTTTTAAAGATTTTATTTATTTATTTGACAGAGAGAGATCACAAGTAGGCAGAGAGGCAGGCAGAGAGAGAGAGAGAGAGGGGAGGAAGCAGTCTCCCTGCTGAGCAGAGAGCCGGATGCGGGACTCGATCCTAGGACCCTGAGATCATGACCGGAGCCGAAGGCAGCGGCTTAACCCACTGAGCCACCCAGGCGCCTGACATTTTATATTCTGAGGATGAAAATCTTCTCCCAGATTATATTCTGACAAACATTCACCGATATCCTACTATTTCCAGTCACTACACTTGAGGTGTTAAGCCCAGAGATACAAATAAAATGGCATCTGGACCAGGCCGTTGCAGAGAGAAGGCACTCAAATACTTGTTGAATGAATGAATGAATGAATAGGTCTGTGTCTTGACACATTTACATCATGATTAACTAGCCAATCCAGGTAAGGACCAAACAAGCACAAAAATCACGCAAGGCGGAATGATAAATGTTGTAACAGGGCTATGGCCACAATGAGAGGAACACTTAAGCACGAAATCATACTCAAAATGTTGGGTCACTTCTTCCAGAAGAGATGGTGCCTTCTCAGTCTTAAAGAAGGACCACAGCAGGAGCGCCTGGGTGGCTCAGTGAGTTAAGCATCTTCCTCTGGCTCAGGTCATGATCCCAGGGTCCTGAGATCGAGTCCCACGTTGGGCTCCCTGCTGAGAGGGGAGTCTGCTTCTCCCACTCCCTCTGCCCCTCCTCCTGGCTCGTGCTCACTCTCTCTCTCCCTGTCAAATAAACAAAATTTGTTTAAAAATACATGCATGCCTACATACATAAGAAGGACAGAAAGACGCCCAGGAAGATACCCAAGAAGCAGCAAAGGAAGAGTGATCAGGAAGAGCACTGGCCAAAACCAAAACAACAAACAAAAACAAAGGCAAAGGAGTGTACAGTATATTCAGGGAGCTGCACCATTCACCCGCGAGGAAAGGTAACAGTGGGTGCGGGGTGTGTGTGTGTGTGTGTGTGTGTGCACGCACACGCACGCGCGCAAATGTGTGCTGAGGATAAAGCGTGTAGCAGAACAGCAACATAAGGCTGATGAGGTGTGAAAAAGCCACATCACAGAGGGCTTTGAATATACCTGAGTTTCAACCTCATCTTGAAAACCATGGGAGTGCCTGAGAGAGTCAAGCTTGGAAGTTTCAATGTGGGAAACAGTGCCCTGGCTGGACTTTGGGTGGGTGACAACCCGGAAGCTGCCAGAGGTTCTATTACAGAATTCCACGTCAGAAGTGTTGCCGGTCTGACTCAAGCCAGCACGGCGTGGCGTGGCAGTGAGGAGGTCAGGATGAGCGGTATGGAGGCGCAAGAACTAACAAGGCTCCGTGAGTGACTGATGGACTGTGGTTACTGAGAGACGGAAGAGTCTAGGCAACTCCTGGTTTTCCGAAGGGCTTGATCACAAGAGAAAGAGCAACTGGAGAAGAGAAAACAGAGAAAATGACAGCTCGGTTCGGGGCATGCTGAGTGTGAGGATTTGTGCAGGATTTGTGTGGAAGTCTCCAGAAAAGGTGTGGCTTTGAGAAACTGAGTCGGGAGCAGAGCACAGAGTGGAAACCAGGAAGGGAACATGATCAGGTCCAGGACGGAAAAGGAGAGAACATCACTGGTATGTACCAAAGGGATCACAGAACGTACGTCTGGGAAAAAGACCAGGAAGGGAACTGACCAGAGAGATGATAAGGAAAAGAAGACGAGTTACCACTGTGAAAGCCAAGGTTTTAAAAACTGGTTAATTTTTTTAAAAATTTAAAATGAGTTTTAAGAAGTAAAATGTGATCAAAACGTAAGGAAGAAAGATACTTAGAAAGTAGAAGACCAGTAAAATAAGTAAAAAGTAGACAGTCTCATAACACGGGAAGATAAATCCCTGAGTCAATTCAGAACAAGTGATCTTACATTGTACTACTTTATCCCTAATTCTTAGCAAGACCCAATATAGCATCTATAATTTCCCCACGGATATCACACAGACAGTGCCAGAAACATGGCAATTCTTGCGGAGTCTGTAAAGGGTGTGGTGGTACCTAGATCCGGATTCTGGCACCACGGTTCCACGGTTCCTGTGGTGGTTGACCTCTTTGTAGGAGGCAGAATCCAGCCCAGGCCTTAGTTCCTACAGCCTTTTGTTAGGGCCTGAAGGAAAGAAAGAAAGTGGGAGTGGACAGAGAAGAGAGAAAGGATGAAAACGAGAAAAGAAATGATCCAACAGAAGTGAGAAAGTGCTCTGGAAGCCGTACCAGGAGACCTCACGCCACACATCTGTATGCAAACCAATACATTTTTGCAGCTCGCCAGAGCCTCCCCATGGAGCTGCTCTCGTGTTTCCCAACTTTCACATGGGGGTGGGGGGGTGGGGAGGCTGAGCAGCCCAACAGACTTCCTCACTATGTCAGAGACAGTAAGTGTGGCCGAGCCTCGCATGGTCAGCCCTGCAGATACAACCCCCCAGAGCCCAGCGGAAAGAGATGATTTTGGAAAACCCTCAAGCCCATGCACTCTGCCAGCATTCCATACATGAACGTTCCTCACAAAAAAAAATGAAATCGGGGCCCAGAGTGTGGGTGGCAGCCTCTCCCTGGAAGGGACAGAAAAGGGAAAAAATGCAGAAAGAAGCACCCTTAATTATTACTGCATTCTCCGTCCTATTTTTAGAAAAGCTTAATGAATGGAATGATACTTCAACCTGGTAACCAAGCCTGGGACCCAGCAGGCAAGGGAAGTATTAAAACAAAAATAAACATGCTCAGTGCCCCTCCCCCTTGCCCAGGTAATTCCAAATATAAGTTCAGGGAAACTTAAGCAGCTTCACATCTATATATTTCCTCATTAGGAATCTGGGGCTAATATTGAATCCTCAAACACAGGATTTAAACAAACAAGTAGTGCTGTAGTGGTGCCATGAAAGATGGGTCACGAGCGCTGCATCACCAGTTTCTGGGTGGTGACACTCGGGCTAGCTTATGAAGAAAGGCCCCCCATCTCAGGGCGCCTGGGTGGATCAGTGGGTTGGGGCCTCTGCCTTCGGCTCGGGTTGTGATCCCAGGGTCCTGGGATCGAGTCCCACATTGGGCTCTCTGCTCAGCGGAGAGCCTGCTTCCCTTCCTCTCTCTGCCTGCCTCTCTGCCTGCTTGTGATCTCTGTCTTTCAAATAAATAAATAAAATCTTTTTTTAAAATTTTAAAAATTAAAAAAAAAAAAGAAAAAAGAAAGGCCCCCTCTCTATTCTCGGAAAAATTTAACCCTACTCAGATCTTGCTTCCTAATGCTCCAATATGTGAATATTGAGACCTTAGCCCTAACATGGAACCACACCCCACTGTCCAGGGCAACTGGCTGGCCTCTTGGCCACAGTCCCTGCAGAGGAGGTCCCCAGATAACTGCCTCAAGCTGCATCCCACACCAGGCAGGACTGTGTTAGACAATTTGACTTTAACACAGATGACCTTTTAAGACAGGGGCCCGATACTCAATGAATTTTAATCATCTCAAAACTGTAGCACTGACCACAAATGCAGGGCTCAAATATTTTTATACTGTTATAAGCTAAGATGCTCAAATAAAAAAAGCAATTCTGTTAGGTCAATGCATTCACTAGGCAGTATTCCCAGGAGTGCGGCGTCAATGACATCTACCCAAAATGCACCAGTTTTAAGGAGTCCTTTGGTCTTCTGTGACGCCTGTATTCTTAAATTAGCTGGCTAGAATGTGAACAAGGCTTAGTTTAAAAAAAAAAGTATAGTCCTAGAACTACAATGGGACAGTTTCAAAGACCGTGATGTTTTTAAAACCTCATTTACTATATTTCATCTTTATCATGGGAAAACACGTTTACATATTCTAAGGTTGGGAAGTATGCAATAAGATTTTTATTACCACGATGAGCAATAGGTCCACATGCATGCAGGTCCGTTTGCTCATATTCTCTAAGGGGTCTCTTAAAATCTCGTTTCTCAGGGGCATGTTACAACGAACCATTGTTCATTGTAACAAATCCCTTCTTACCTCCAAAACAACAAATACCCAATTCCCCTCTTACAAACACCGGTAAGAGTTAAGGTATGTCAGATCATAATCCCGACAAATATATCCACTCACATACAAAGAGCTCTTTTAAAGGAGATCAAGAATAGAAAAAAAAAATTCATAAAGCATAGACACAAAACAGTGATTCTATTTTTTCTTTACATTTCTGAATCGGCTCACTGAATAACAATGTGCTTTATTCTTTACAATAAGCAGAGGAAATTATTAGAATGGTGTTATACAAGAATATGTAATGGCATGGGGAAATGTTCATTCTGCTACACATGGTTAAAATAATAAAAAAACACTTTTCAAAACAACATATATATTAAGATCCTAATTGTATAATGAAAAACACACACATCACCCCACATAAAATACAGCTGCACCCATATAAATCTGGTGGGGGAGGGAGAAATAAAATTAATGTCTCCAAAATGTTATCTCTAAATGGTTGGACTGCTAATAAATTTTTTTTCTTTTTACTTTTCAATATTTTTCTATTTTTCTACAATGACCATGACCTTTAGCATAAGATATTATGGAAATTAAATGAGATGATACTTGAGTACAGCACAAACTCAGTGCCTACACAGAGTAAGCATTCAATAATCATTAGTTTAAAAATCCAAAGCATAAATATGGATACATTAAAAAAAATTAAAAAGCAAAGGGTAAAATATTGCCTACATAGATTATGTTGTATTAAAAATTATATATCAACTAAAGTAAATTTAAAAGATTTTTTAGAGGGGCTCTTGGGTGCTGACCCTTGATTTCGGCTCAGGTCATGATCTCGGGGTCATGAGCTCAAGCCCTGCACCAGGCTCCATGCTGGCCAGGGAGGCTGCTTGGGCTTCTCTCTCTTCCTCTCCCTCACCAGCTCCATTTCGCCCCCTATGCGCACTTTAACTCTCTCTCTCTCTCAAAAAAATAAAAAATAAAAAATAAATTAAAAGATTTTTAGAGTAATAAAAATAGATTTAGTATCTTTTACTCTTGTAATTTTAAATTCCTTTTTTTAAGGTATACATATGTTGGAACATGACCTCAAGAAACTTGGACTTCACAGAAGCCGGGGTATTGTTTTGCTTTGTTAATCGGAAGACAGTATAATATTGTAAACTAGTAGGTTCATAGGAGAATATACTGAACATGCTTTTCAAAATGGTGCCTTGTATTTATGCTTTGCTAGAAACTGTGAGCCAATTTTATAAGAACTCAAAGAGGGAGATAAAACCACCATCATAACAAAGCTATCATTTTCCATAACAAAGTACTGCTTTTCTTCTCAAGTCCTCCAATCTATTTATTTTCAAAGACGCTGTTATAATTCAGTGGTGTGCTGGAGGGACACAGCTAAATTCGATAGGGACTAATGATTGACCAGGAGAAAGATCAAAAGAACCCACATCACAGATACACACAGTAATGAAAATCCCATAAGTCCACATACTCAATCCAAATCCTTTCCTTCAAACCATTAAACTACAAAATCCCCAAAGAAAACGGCCCTGGGAGTGTGAAGGAGCAGACCACAAAGCCTGCTTCAAATGCTGACTCCTTACCACTCAAGTTTGCTGCTGCTATGTTAACTGCGCGGGCTGGCCCACCCACTTGGCCCCCAGCCGTGGGAAGTGGACCTTGGTTTTTTTTTTTTTTTGGAAGTGGACCTTGGTAACTAGCAAGTAATTCATGGAACTTTGGGCCAGATGGCACAGCAAAAGGCAAAGAATAGGAGAGCACCTTTCCCTAACTTTCTCTTATTTGCTGAATGACACTTTAAGCCCCGTGATTATAGCTGAGGCTCATCTGCAGAGAAGCTCCTTGGTTGAGGAGTCAACCAAGAGGAAGGTGCTGAGAATCAGAAGGGCGCAGGCCTCCGGAGAAACATTCATGTCAGAAAGGCAGAGACACATTTCAAAGCCAAGGCTGCCTGATTCCACACAGATGCAAACAAACGAACACAAAGGAACAGAGGTGCCCAATTGTCTGGAACATTCCAATCACTGAGCCAGGCCTTCCTTGGAAAGGATTTCTTTAACTATTCTCGATAAGCCCTGAAAAACTACAACCAAAACCATATTAAACAAACAAAGAAGAAAAACCAACAGTGCTCGTTCAAAGGCTGGAGGACGGGGTTGCCTTCTTTCCCACCACTTTATTTTCCCTTCCTTTCTGTCTCATCCTTCTGACGAAAGCAGCCACACCCCCCCATCTGTGGCCTGACAATGACAAGGGATCTACTTGCCCCCAAACTAAATTCATTCATCAGTCTGCTCTCATTCCACCCAGACAATGCCTCAAAGCACTATTAAAATATTTACTCCAGGGGTGCCTGGGGGGCTCAGTGGGTTAAGCCTCTGCTTTCAGCTCAGGTCATGATCTCATGGTCCTGGGATCGAGCCCCGCATAGAGCTCTCTGCTCAGCAGGGAACTGCTTCCCCCTCTCTCTCTGCCTGCTTCTCTGCCTGCCTCTCTGCCTACTTCTGATCTCTCTCTCTCTGTCAAATAAATAAATAAAATCTTAAAAAAAAAAAAATTACTCCAACTAGAACCTTCATATGCAGCCACTCTGATAAACCGGGCACTTTCTTAAAAAGTTAAACATGTGTTGAACCACACACTCAGCGACTTCACACTTAGGTATCCATCCAAGTGAAATGAAAACATATGTCCACATGAAAACTGTACAAGACGTTCACAGCAGCATTATTCGTCATAACCAAAAACTGAAAACTCAATGTCCATCAACTGGACATCAATTTACCATTCAGCCACTCAGCAACAAAATGCACAGAACTGATTCATGCTACAACACAGACAAACCTCAAAAACGTGTAAGTAAAAAAAAAAAAAAAGGAAGTACCAACAATACACATTGCATACGTCCATTTACATGTAGAAGCCAAACTCCAGACAGAAAATACATTTGTGGTTGCCTAGGGCTGGAGGTGGGAAAAAGGATTCACAGTAAATGGGCATGAACAATTCTATTGTGGTGATGAAAGTGTTCCAAAACTGGATTGTGGTGATGTACATCTCTGTAAATTCACTAAAAACCCCTTAATTGTATAAGTAATAGGAGTAAATTTTACAGCGCGCCTATTATACCTCAACAAAGTTGTAAGAAAAAAGAAGTCTGCAGTGCCTGTAATAGTCGATCTAGCACGGTTTGCATTATATACCTGTGAAGCCGCCAGAAAAACAGCGCTTCTTTAACAAAATTTCACAAAATTCAATAGACTCATTTTATTGGCAAAAACAACAAAGACTTTTCGAGTCTGCGATGCTGGAGAGCAGAGACGTAACTTCAACAACAACCATGACTCTTTAAAAAAAATGATGAAAGACAAAAACTCCGCTAGACAGTTCGGGGGAGGGGGACCGAATGGAGATGGCTAATGGAAATAGGCACATTCAGGACATTTTCAGAAAAATCTGGCTGAATGTTTCTAGTAAGATCAGAATTAGATAATAAACAGAAGTTCAGATGTGTTTTTGCTACTAACAGTTTCTTTTTTTTAACTGTTGAGTCTCTGGGTATCTGAATGCTCAATCCAATGACCTCTCCAAGAGCAAATTAGGGATGGTAGCATATTAGGTACTGTCTACCTCTTTTTTAAAAAACACATGTTTCGGGGTACCTAGGTGGTGCAGTCGGTTGGATATCTGACTCCTGGTTCTGGCTCAGGTCATGATCTCAGGGCGGTGGGATTGAGCCCCGTATGGGGCTCTGTGCTCAGCAGGGAGTTTGTTTGATATTCACTCTCCCTCTCCCTTGGCTCCTCCCTGCCACATGCTCTCTCTCTCTCTCTCTCTCTGCCCTGCACTCTCTCTTTCTCTCTCTCTCTCAAATAAATAAATCTTTAAAAAAAAAAAAGTTTGTTTCTTTGGCTGTCAAAGGCCTAACTGGCCATAATCTTAGCTAGAGATGGAGGAGAAGAATTTATTTCCCAGAAGCTCTGAATGCGTTTTCAAAAAGCAAATTTTGGACTAGAGGTCAGTGAGATTATATCATATTTATACAATAGTTCAACATTAGCTCCTAAATTGGGGTGGGGGGAAGCTTTATTACTTACTAGAGGCTTTCACTGACTTTTCTCCATAAGCCTTTACAGAGTCACTAGACCACAAAGACGAGTTGCTCATAATCTAAGAGGGGAAACAGTCACGGAAGCAGACATAGTCCAGTTCAACCCCAAATAGGAATTGAGCTGGAAAAACAGAGAGCAGGACTACCCCCCTCAGGGCCTTCAGTGACGTCTCACAGAAGTCATGGCTTTTAAGCTCGGTCTTGAAGGATAAACAGGAATTGGCCAGGTAAGGAGAGGCATTCCAAGAAAAAGAAATCCTAAACTCGAATGAATGAACATCTGAGAGCAGGACTTGTTCAGGACAATGGTCTGTGCTGCCAAAGAGGGCAGAAGCGGGCACTGGGGCTGAACAAAGAGCTAAAGCCTCGATCACAGACACGTATATCGTGCTGACAAATCGGCAGTGGGAGCCACCGAAAAGAAATTTTCAGTTGGGAAGTGAGATGACCCAATTTTCATGTTAGAAACCACATTCTAGTAGCCACGTGAAGACAAGACTGAGAGGAGCAAACCTGGAAGCAACCGCATTGACCCCTACTGGCGGAGAGGATGGTACGGATTAAGAGATATTTAAGAGACAGAATTTCTAGAACTCAACATTTGGTTAGAGGGCAGTGGGGGAAAGGGTAGTGACAGAAGGGACAAGTTAAGGAAGACTCTCAGATTTCCGGGGCCAACGACGTAGATGGTACAGCCATTAACAAACAGAGCACACAAGGGAAGCGCATGTCGACCGAGGAGACCAAGACACTCTGTGATGCTCCAGACTGTCCAGTGCACAACTGAATATATGAAATCCAGAGGTTTAAGAGCACCACGACTTCCCAGTCCCTATTTTATAAGCAGAACTGTCTTTAGTTGAAACAATTCATCTTTATTCACTGGACAGAGTCGATCGCATGCTTCCCAGATTCAGGGCATGCCACGGAGGGTTCGAGGAGGCTTCTGTATGCGGTGGAAAGAGCTCTAGCCTCAGAGTCAAGACTCAGATGACAGATATTGGCTTTGCATCTGCTCTGTGATTTCCAGCATGTCCCACTCGGATCTTCTGTAAAATGCAGATGAGTTCTTCTGCCCAGCACTGCTGGGGGACTTCAGTAAGATAATTACATGGAAAAGCATAGCATGATACCAGACACATTGTAAGGGATCAGTACAAGCTGGTAGAATGCAACGTCTAATTACTCTGTATACTCGGAGAGGTCCTGAGCTGGTGGGGAAGATGGGCTATGTAACATAAAAATGCTACAATATACTGTGAAAGATAAGGGTCACCTCTACAGAGATATAAAGAGTGAGGGGCGGTCACAGGAGGGACAGACCATCTATAGAAAAGATTTAGAAAAGAACTTCCTGATTAGCTGGGCCTGCAGAATGGGTAGACACGCAGAGAGAGAGAGAGAGAGAGAGACCAGAGGGCAATCTCAGGGATAGGGAAACATGGGCTTCTGCTAAGAGAAGCTGCCTTTCATTAAGGTTCTGACACTCACGAGCTGTGTGACTCTGGACAAAATAATGAACCCAAATGAGAACAGCAGCAACTACCTTTCTGTCACCATTGGGATCTTAGGAGATAAAGTATGTAAGGTTCTTGGCACAGGGCACCCGTCAGCTGCTGTCATACTGCCCAGGAACGAAGAGGCAGAAACCGAGGGAAGGTCAGTTTGGCTAGTGTACGGTCCGCAATGCCGAGTGGCGGGCATAAAATTAAAAACAGATAAAAGGTTAAAAAAAGAAGAAGAGGAGGACTGTGTACTTTTCCTGCAGGTAAGAAATACCACTGATGGTTTTAGAGCAGGAAAGGAAGATGCATGTCTTTATCTTTCCAAATATCAGAGTTTATATTTACGACATAAGGAACTTTAATTATAAAATGATCTGCTTTCTGCCCATGCCTGACTGCTCACAAGTTTTCAGTAATAACATATAGAGGATGAAAGGACCAATTTTAGACCTGCTTTAAAAAAAGAAAAAAAATTGGCTGAAATTCCTATAGCACGTGCTTGTACACATTTTTTTAAGAGAGTGTGTCTGTGTGTGTCTGTGTGTCCTGTATCACTAAAAAAATACAAAACCCTTCGGCCATGGTGGCCTCAAATACCAGTACAGTATTTGAGACATACAACTAGGAGAATATTTACTGATGTTTTCAATGATTTTTTTTATTGATCATAAGTGCAATAATATACTGGTGCTGATATGAGAAACACTGATCAGTTTTTCCATATATACACATGAATTTATAATACATGTATTTATATATGCACATCTACATATATAGTAACTCATGTGTATATTCTACCAGTATGACTAATCTGAAGCATTTTTTTATAATTATCACACGCATATTCTTTTTCCAGCATGTTTTCCTCCAAATCTTAAACCCTTCTCACTCTTCATTTGCCATTGAACTCCCACTGAAGCTAAAAATAATCAAATTTCCAATTCAGATACACATAGCACTTTTCTTCAGAGGAGATTTGGTTGCTTTATAATTAGTCTCAAGTTTATTAAGTCCTATGAGATAGTAGGTATAAAATAGTATATAACCTCGCTGGCCTGTAAAACAGAGTATATATTCTTCCTAAATGTTTACCCCAGAAGAGTAATGACATTGAGGCAGTCATGTTTTTTTGTTTTCCAAATGTTAACCTGGATTTTCCCCATGGTTCTACCCTGTGTCACAGCAGCTGTTAACTATAAATATGCCAGTAAGTCATTTTTCCCAAGCATTTATTGAGTGCCTACCATTAGCCAGACACTGGAGAGAAACAAACCAAAAGAGAAGTAGATCTTGGCACCTGCCTTAAAGAAATTCTCAGTTAAGTGAAGAAGACAAACCCATTCTCAGTTGATCGAACAGACTAACACAAACCAGCCTGGCTGAAGGAGCTGCGGAGCCCAGTGGAGTGAAAAATACGAAAAAAAAAAAAATGTATATCAAATCTTACTCTTACATCCCAGTTCCTGGATCTACAGATTACTCCCAAAATACGTGCTCAAAGTGTTCAAACCAAATTGTGCCCTGAAGACTTCCCAAACTAAGCTGCATTTCCTGGTGCTTTTTTTTTTTTTTTTCTGGTGCAGTTTGGTCATCCCACTTTAATTCCTAAAGCAAAAAAAGCCTTCCATTCAGAACAAAAAGCAGGCTGTGCATTTCACCAGAATTCCATTGCTTACGAGTAAATGCTTTGGAGTAAATATTAAGTTTGCATTCAGCTACTAATGAGTTTAGGCTCTTCACCTTCGTATCTCAGAGCCCAGCTCAGTATCTGCAGAAGAGATGGGCTATGAATGACTGTTGGCTCAACTGAATGCATTACAAGGCCACTGTTGTACGACGGTAACACACCAACTCACCAGGAAAGTAAAAATACCTTGGGACTTTAAGAGCTACTGTCCCTCTAAATAATTGGAAGTTGTATCAATCTTACAACCTATCTTTTATCACTTAACATTCTAGCATAAGTGTTTTCTCATTTAATCAAAAATTCTTGCATGCCTGAGTGGCTCAGTTGGTTAAGCATCTGCCTCTAGCTCAGGTCACGATCTTAGGGTCCTGGGATGGAGCCCTGAGTTGGGCTCCCTGCTCAGTAAGGAGCCTGCTTCTCTCCCTTTCCCCCACTGCTCGTTCTCTCTCTCTCTCTCAAATAAATTAAATCTTAAAAAAAAAAAAAAAGTTAAAAAAAAATTCTCAGCCCCATGTCATTGGGCTCAGCAGGGAATCTGCTTGAAGGTTCTCTCCCTCTCCCTCTGCCCTTTCCTTCACTGACACACTTTCCCTCCCTCCCTTCTCTCTCTCTAAAATAACTAATTTTTTTTTTAAATTCTCAGTATGGGGGCACTTGGGTGGCTCAGTGGGTTAAAGCCTCTGCCTTTGGCTCAGGTCATGATCTCAGGGTCCTGCGATCGAGCCCCGCATCGGGCTCTCTGCTCAGCAGGGAGCCTGTTTCCCCCTCTCTGACTGCTGTTCTGCCTACTTGTGATCTCTCTCTCTCTCCCTCTCTGTTAAATAAATAAATAAAATTTTTGAAAAATTTTTTAAAAATTTTTAAAAATCTAAAATTCTCAGTATGTGTCACTTTAGAAGCTAGGTAAATACTGCATGACTATGTCATAATTTTTCCAACCATTCCTATTTATTGGAATAGCCCAAAGGTCGTTTTATTTTTCATTTTATAACACTGTGGTGAACATCTTTTTGCATAAAGGTTGTGTATGGATTTCTGATTATTCTTTGTACAGGAACCCCAAAGGAGAATTAAAAGGTCGTATATTTAAAGCTCATATGATGTACTAACAAACTGTTTTTAAACAAAGCTTAAAGTCATTCTGACTTTAAGATAGGATGTAAAAGGACTAGTTTCACTGGACCTTTGCCAAGTTTAAGCATTCTGAATTTTTCTAAATCAATGCTAGTTTGTGAACTCAAATACGACCGACAAGTAAATGTAAATAATCCCCTTTGCTTGAACAGTTTCAAAGCAAGAGGACCCTAAAAAGACTTGAGAATGCCTCACAGGTAAGCCAGTGAGATAGGGGCTTACCTTGGAAAATGATGCTGTGTTTATTCTTAGAATCTACAGTTTCCGATATCTTTTATCATTACTGCTAACCTTCTCAAAGGCAAATTTAGAGTCCTTCCCTTTGTAAATATTCATATAACATCAAATTCTAGGGCTTGTTTTTCATTTGTGGACTTGACAACATAACGAAATGCGTGAATTTTTTAAATTAGAAAGCACTCTGGGGTGCCTGGGTGGCTCAGTGGGTTAAAGTGTCTGCCTTCGGCTCAGGTCATGGTCTCAGGGTCATGGGATCAAGCCCCGCATCGGGCTCTCTGCTCAGTGGGGAGCATGCTTCCCCCTCTCTCTCTGCCTGCCTCTCTGCCTACTTGTGATCTCTGTCTGTCAAATAAATAAATAAATAATCTTTTTTTTTTTAATAAATAAATTAGAAAGCACTCTACACTAAATATCAATGCTGACCAAACCCCTGCACCTCCCTAAAGAACTCAAGGACTTCCTGAAAGTTCTCTTCTTCTGGATTTTATTGTTTTTAACTTCATTGTTCTTAATCAGTCTGAATTAAGGATTATGTTGCATGACTGTTCAGAGAGACTTGACTTTGTTACAACAAAACTCACGTGTGTTCCGTTATACTGCTCCTCTTTTTTGTGAATACAGGACAACAGATGGAGCAATGATTCTGACATTCCATTTAATTTCAAGTTCTACTATATATTTTGTTCTAACCTCAACCATCCCTAAAAATGGCCCTCTTCAAAAAAAAAAAAAAAAGCTACAAACCGCTTGCTCATAGTTGAAATTCTCAAGTGAACAATGCTCTACCTCCATGACTCCAAGTTATTGTAAGAATTAAATGAGATCATGTAAAAATACTCTCAAGAAATACAGAACTTCCTTTCTTCAAGTTTTTTGACTAGGATGCAGAATTCTGAATATCCACTTTAAGAAAAAGAAAAAACAGTATATAATGTAACTCAAGATCAAGCGAAGTCAAAGCCCAGTTCGTCACTGCATGACCTAGAGACGACACAGCCATTCGCGGTAGGTTGGTCTCCCCAATACCCACACCCCTAACATACACACGTACATGCAGACATACCCCAAATCCTCCACTCTCAGAAGGTGTAAGCATTTCAACTGACACTGCAGAAGCATCTCATACAACATCCAGAAGCATCTCATACAACTGACACTGCTAGAAAAAAAACAAAGCTAATAAAGTAATTGCTGCCATCACTAAACGAGTGAATGGCACGCCTCTGGGTTACACGTGACAGTGAAACTCCAAACACGTTTCACAGGCTGACATAGAGTAACTCTTTACCTTGTCAAACAAAGGTATTTGGGAAAGAAAAAACTAGCACAACTAATACTGTTTTACCACCTTACCATGTATGTCCTTAAGCTGAATAACCTCAGCTTTAATTAGAATTTAGTACATTGCCAGAATTTTACTAAACCTATAAAAAATATCTCAGAACAGAACCTGAATAAAAACTTATCTAGATTATACTGGATTTAAGGACACCAGTGTCCCCTCCACGTTACTATTTCTGCCCATATTTCCCTACTGCTACTTCTTTTTGTCCTCCACTGGCTGCCAACGGAGTAGTCACCAGGACTCAACAATTCAGAAACCAAGGTCAAGGCAACTTTGATTGGGGGACATGATGCCCACAGATGGACAGCAAATTTCCAACAGCAAGGTCATCTTTAATTTTCCTGTTCTAAGTGGATGGCTTAAACCATTTCCAAAAGTAAAGATTTTTCTCTTTGGAATATAAGGTAGAGAGGGATAAGGAGGAAAAACAAAAGATAAAATGAGTGCAAATAATATTATGAACCTACCTACTGAATTTAATCCTTGTTCAGAAGTTAGTCCTTTTCAGAAACTAAAGAATACACAGAATTTTCCTATGAAAACAATAATCTGCTAGTAGCTACAGAAACACATTTTATCTGTCTCTTTAATGAAAACCTTAAAACGTCAGAATTGTAAGTTATAAAAGATGACTAGTATTTTTTAATGTTTTCTTTATTGTGAAACTCTCTTTTCAGATTTTACTTGGTATTAAAAAGACAGTTGGATGAAATGTCACAATTATAAAAACTGACATAAGGAATATTTTAGGACCAAACTACTAATGTTCAAATTCACTCCAATAGGTAAAATCCTCCATGTGTCTTGAATGTACATTCATGAGTGCACGGAGTTTCTCCTACTTTGGATTTTTAAGGTATTCCTTTGAGTAAAAAGACTCCCAAAGTCTAAACCCGCAAGTACTATCACAGATCAAAATATTGATAGTGACTTAGGCTTACTTCTAGTCAAATATAAGAAAAACTATCTTCTGGTTTGTAAATATGAATGCTTACATTTCTCTTGAGCATTAGAAAGAGTTGTTGTGTAATTCTCCAAAATCAGAAACAAGATCAGTATATAACATTTCCCTCAGCTACTCAACATTCCCAAAAAAGACCAAGACACAGGATGAGTTCTGCTTCACTTTCTCTTCTAGCTCTCTCAACAGATGGTTGAGATTTCAAATGACCTTAATCACTCAAGCCGCACTAAGTTAAGCATTCTTCACTACGAAAACCTTGCCTTTCCTTGAATCTTGATATACTAGAATCTTAATATCCTTAGTCGTTTCCTTTACTTTGAAAATGCTTCCAAAATAGTTCTGGGATTTAGATGAAAAAAACTGTCAGAAAAGGTCATATTCCTATTTTGTTTAAAAATTTAGTCTTAATCATCAATAACAATCACCATGGTTTTTATAATGTATTTCCTATATATTTGGCTTGATTTAGCCAACTGTAGTAGCCTAGAGTTTTGTTTATATGTCTTCTTCCTTTCTTTCTTTTTCTTTTTTTCCTTCTTTCTTCCAACCTAACTGAACTACATACCCTCCGATAGTGCATATTTGTGCTGAAATTCTGAATCAGGAGAATGATGGTGGAATTTCCTTCCCTCAAAAATATGCTATAGATACAAAGTCAGACAAGAACATAGTACAAACTTATAGAACCAAGTATCTCTAAATGATACAAAAATTCTCAAACTTCATAGGATCCAAGAGGAAAACGGATACCAGAGAGCATCGTGGGACAGCACTCAGCCTATCACACATTATGGTACCCCAGTGGAGTGACTAAGGGTACTTTCCCTCTCCCGCTGAATAATGCCCTTCCTACCACAGCTCCTCAGATCCCATGACTGCTCCTTCTTTCATTCAACCTGTGCCAGACATTGTTCTAAGAACAATGGTGAGCAGAAGCAGTGATGGCCCCGCCCAGTGGAGCTCTTCACCCGGCCTCCATCCTCTCAACGCCACTAGGCAGTAGAGTGCGGCCGTGGGGCGATGCTCTTATGCAGGTCCGCCGCTAACATTTGCAAAGTTCGGGACGAGAGTACCACTGGAGGCGGACCTCCATATGTCTATATATTTAAAGGCATAAATTAAGCTAATTAATATGTTTTATTCTCATAATGGCCTGAAAGATCAGGTTTGATTTGAGAATTCTAGCCAAAAAGTAGGGAGCCAGAGGTGCAAGGCACCTCCTGCATCTACGTCCAGCTCTGCCCAGCACAGCGGATGTCATCTGTGCGTACTGCGGACGCCCACCCAGCCCATCAGGCTCCATTCACGCTCCCTGCAAACAGGAGCCTCTTAAACACTCCTTGGGTCCAAGGGTGTGCATACTGGCTTCCTCTGCCTGTCCTCAATAAGAACCCCCAGCAAGAGGCCCAAGCAGGCCCCAGAGGCAAGCTTGGGGCTTTGGGACAGGGACAGGGAAATCAGTGCCCTGAAGGTGTTCCAGAAGGCAGGGCACCAGCTTCCGGCGGGTACGTTCTCTTGGCCCTGTGACTCCTTGCTCCATGCAGAGGGGCAGACAGCGGGGCCAGAGGAAGGGCCCCTTACCCGGGGCTAAGGGCTCAGGTGTGCTCTCTTCGGAGGCAGGAGAATCAGTTTTCAGAATCAGTCTGAAGAGCAGCCCTGAGCGACGGGGGAAAGAAGAGGCCAGAGTGAGGGACAACAGCACGCTGACCTGATGCCTCCTGCCCTTGGGTTCCTCCACCCAGGCGGCCGCCAGCAGCACAGGGCAGGGCAGGGGGCAGCACGCTGCCGCTGCAGGGGTGCTGTGTCCCTGTGACGCCACACTGAGTACCCGGCCCTGGAGAGTCGGGGAAAGAGAAGGGACGCGAGAAGGAAGAGGGAAGAACTGTAGTCATGAGGCCTCCGCGGAAGGCCAGCTCTGCCCACCTCAGAAATACAGAAAGGCAAACAAACAAAACAGAAAATCCAACATAAGCAGTAGTGTTCAAAACACTACTCACTAAATTATACCCCAAAAGGTCTTAAGTAAAGTACCTTGCCCACCACCAGCTTTGCTCTGCGCTGTGGGAGTCTTTTCGGGCAGGGCCAACAACTCAGCAACTCCCACAGTCGGAACAATCATCGATGCTTCTAGTTTGGGAGCCCCATGCTTGCTTTATTCACCAATGGCAGAGCCACGCAAGGCCCAACTAACCAGTGGTGCTGCCAGGACTCTGGGCAACCCCGCCCCCAACCATGCAGATGCAGGACGAGCTCTCTGGGGCTCACCTGCTGGATGCTTCCACTGGACTGATTCCCGACTCGGTCCCTCCCAGCCAGAGACACCTGGCAGGCCAGCCTCCTCCCATGCCCAACACGGCGGTTAACTCCCCTTCCTCTAGGCATTCGGCAAATGCTGAGAGCTTCGGAGAAATACTTACAGGTCCACGCCAGCCCACAGGACCCTGGACCTCTCCGTGAGGTCGCACTGCGTTGTCATACTTCCGTCGCTACTGCAATTCTCCCCTGCTTCCTCCACACCAGCCCTCACCCGCACAAGAACTCCAGTTCCTTCCCATTCTTCCTCCTGACGTCTCTCTCTTACTTATTTGTCATCTGTGAGTCCTTTGGGACAGTGTGTGTGATCAAACCGTATATACCAGGCACTAAGTTATGAGGGAAGGAGATTTTGAACATGACTTCCATGTTCAGGAACCATGTCTTTTGCATCGATTTTCTCATTTATTCATCACAAACCTTGACAACCATGATTACTAACCATATTTTTATCCACTGAGCTCAGAAAAATTAAGCAAGTTACTCAAGATGACAAGCCTGGAAAATGTGTGAAGGCACCCAGCAGAGTTCTCATTGTACCTGTGAGACTCCAAAGTTACTCTCTTGCCACAGCACTAGCTAACTGCCTGATGAATGGCTGACTCTAGAGATTCTTATGTGTCGATGTTTGGTTACATGGGGCCTCAAATAGCCTTCTGAACGCTGAGTTACAATAACAAGAATAAAATACTCTATTAGCCAGACTTTATACTTGACTTTTTTTAAAAGATTTTATTTATTTATTTGACAGAGAGAGATTACCAGGCACAGGGGGAGAGAGAGAGAGAGAGAGAAAGAGAGGAGGAAGAGGCAGGCTCCCCACAGAGCAGAGAGCCCGATGAGGGACCCGATCCCCGGACCCTGAGATCATGACCTGAGCTGAAGGCAGAGGCTTAACCCACCAAGCCACCCAGACACCCCAGATTTTATACTTTAAAAAGAACTTCAAAAATAATTTTCAAACACCAAGCTAGCAGAAAGAATTAATAAGAATAAAAACAGAATGAAAGAGAAAACAAACAAACTTGATTAATAAACCAAAAGATGATACTATGAAAGGACCAAGAGAAGAAACAAATCATAGGCCAGGCCAATTTTTAAAAAGAAGGAAAACACAAATAAACAATGCTACAAATGAAAAAGGGGACACAACTGCCAATTTGGTATTAAGAGAATAGTACAGATCTGCGACAATAAACTTGGAACTTTAAACCAAGAGGCTAGTTTTCTAGAAAAATATCAGTGTATCAATTCATTCAGTGAGTATTTACTGAAGACCTTCTATATGCCGAGCAATGGGGCTATCACAACCAACAAATAGATAACATTCTTCCCATTATGTAGACTTCCTTGGGCGGGGGACGTAGGGTTGAGGGACAGAAAAACTAAACGTATAGCATGTCATATGGTAACATACACCAAGAAGAAGAACAAAGGCAGTTGGCAGAGGGAGACCAGGAAGAGGAACACCTTTCCAAGCAGTGGTCAGATAGAGCCGTGCGGGTCAACGGGGAAGGAAGGTGAGTGTACTTGGCTTGTTTAAGTACAATGGAGAGTGAACAGGTAACATCATCTGGTGTGTACTTTAAAAGAAGCATTCGAGGGGTGCCGAGGTTAGTTAGTCAGCTAAGCACCCAACTCTTGCTTTCGGCTGAGATCGTGATCACAGGGTGATGAGATCTGCTTGGGATTCTCTCTCTCCCTCTTCCTCTGCCACTCCCCCCAACCCTCTCCCCCTCTCTAATGTAAAAGAAACATTCAAAGTCAAAATAAGAACCAAAAGAGGTAAAAATACTGCAAACCAATAACTACACAAGAAATGAGAAGAGCCATTGAAAAAACAAACCCGTTTACAAATGCACCAGAAATAATGAAACACCTATGAATACATTTAACTAAGGAGGTGAAAGACCCGTACTTTAAAAACTATAAAACACTGATGAGGGTGCCTGGGTGGCTCAGTGGTTTAAAGCCTCTGCCTTCGGCTCAGGTCATGATCCCAGGGTCCAGAGATCAAGCCGCACATCAGGCTCTCCTCTCCATGGGGAGCCTACTGTCCCTCTCTCTCTCTGCCTGCCTCTCCGCCTACTTGTAGTCTCTGTCAAACAAATAAATAAACACAATCTTTAAAAAAAAGACTGATGAAAGAAATTTAAGGCAACAAAAGGAAATGGAAAGACATTCCATGTTCATGGGTTAGATGAATAAATACTGTTAAAATATCTATCATGTCCAAAGCAATCTACAAATTTAATGCAATCCCTATCAAAATATCAGCAGCATTTTTTGTAGAACTAGAACAATCTTCAAATTTGTATGGAACCACAAAGACCCTGAAGAGCCAAAGTAATCTTGAAAAAGAAAAAAAAAGAAAGAAGGAAAAAAAGAAAAACTGGAGGCATCACAATTCTGGACTTCAAGTTCTACTACAAAGATTCAGTAATCAAAACAGTATGATACTGGCACAAAAACAGACATACAGATCAATGGAACAGAATGGAAAACCTAGAAATAAACCCACATTTATCTGGTCAATTAATCTTTAATAAAGGAGGAAAGAATATACAATAGGAAAAAGTCTCTTCAACAGATGGTGTTGGGAAAACCAGACAGCCACATGCAAAAGAATAAATCTGGGCGACTTTCTTACACCATATACAAAAGTAAACTCAAAATGAGACTAAATATGAGACTTGAAACCAAAACGATCCTAGAAGAGAGGGCATGTAGTAATTTCTCTGACACTGGCCACACAGCAACATTTTTCTAGATGTATCTCCTGAGGCAAGAGAAATAAAAGCAGAAGTATACTACTGGGACTACATCAATATAGAAAGTTTTTGCACACTGAAATCATCAATAAAACCAAAAGGTCACCTACTGAATGGGAGAAGATATCTGCAAATGCCATATCCAATAAAGCGTTAGTATCCAAAATATATAAAGAACTTATACAACTTAATACCCAAAAATCAAATAATCCAATTAAAATGGGCAGGAGATATGAACGGACATTTGTCTAAAGCAGACATACAAATGACCCCAGCCATATGAAAAGATGCTCAACATCAGTCAGCATCAGGGAAATTTAAATCAAAACCACAATGAGATACGACCTCACACCTGTCAGAATGGCTAAAACCAACAACAAGAGAAACAGGCGTCCACAAGGAGGCGGAGAGAGGAGCCTTGCGCCCTGCGGCTGGGAGTGCAAACAGGCGAAGCCGCTGTGGATGACAGTATGGAGGCTCGTCAAACAGTTAAAAATAGAAACTACCTTATGATCCAATATTTGCACGGCTGGGTATTTACCCAAAAATACAAAAACACAAAGAGATACATGCACCCCTATGGTTACCACAGCATTACTTACAACAGTCGAATTACGGAAGTAGCCCAAGTGCCCGTCAGTAAATGAATGGATAAAGAAAACACACACACACACACACACACACACACACACACACAGGCATATTACTCAGCCATGAAAGAGAATGAAATCTTGCCACTTGCAATAACACGGATGGAGCTAGAGAGTATCGTGCTAAGCAAATTATTCAGTCGAATAATGACAAATACAATATGATTTCACTCATATAGATTTTAAGAAATAAACAAGCAAAGGGAAAATAGGAGGGGAGGGGGGAAAACCAAGAAGCAGGCTCTTTGACTACAGAGAACAAACTGATGGTCACCAGAGGGGAGGCGGGCGGGGGACGGGGGAAAGGGGTGAAGGGGATAGAAGAGCGGACTTACCAGGGCGAGCCCTGAGTCAGTACGGAAGTGCTGAACCACTATATGGTACATGAAACTAATAGAGTAGTCTATTAACTATGCTGGAATCAAAATTTAAAACTTAATTAAAAAAAGAAAACAAACAAAACACCTCTAAAAACAGATGGGTCCCGGTAGCTTTAAAGGTAGCTTTTGAAGAACTGGTATCCCCTATATGAAGTGCTTCTGAGCCTTTATGAGGCTCAAAGGATATGGAAAACGAACCAGACTGATAACATGTCCGAAGGGCTCTGCTACTCACCTCCATGCCTCTCTCTAGCAAACACAGAAACACGCACACACACACACACTACACGCCAGTGTTCCCTAAACCTCAGTCATTCTAATACCATCTTCACAATTTTAAAACATCCAGATACCACCTACACTAAATACAAATTGTTATTAATGTTCATTTAAATTGGCTACTTTAAAAGATAAATTTTTATCAGTATCAAAAAATGAAAAATAATATAACTTGTCAAAATTGAATAATTGCACATGTATGGAATTTTTAAAATATTTCTCTACATACTTCCTAAGAGTAGGTCACATTCTACCCATACTTGGTACGGAAATGCAGACCATATTTTAGAAACACTAATATAGGCCAAGCTTACTTATCACTCTACATATACAAAATTTTAAATATAATATTAGAAAATCTAATACAAAAATGCTTTTAAAGAACAACATATCATGGTCAGTCTGGTTTTATTCCAGAAGCAATAGAATGGCTTACCATTGGGAAACCACTGGGAAATATTTATGTGTGCCCATTAAATATAACATATATAGATACATACACACATACTAATAAGGACACATGTAGCTAGCCGACAGAGCACATTCGAAACCACTCATTATCTCTTGTAAAATAAGTACCACCCAACTTAGAGACAGAAAAACAGGCTGAGGACTGTTACGTAATACGTCCAAGGTCTTAGAGCTCCTACTTTTAGAGCCGTAGTTCTCCACCAGGGACAGTTTGGCCTCCCAGGGGACATTTTTGTCTGTCATGACTGGGTGACTGCTACTGGCATCCAGTGGGCAGAGGTCAGGGAGGCTATTAAATCTCCTACAGCGAAACACAGGACAGTCCTGCAGGACAGATAACCGGTCCGAAAGGTCCATAGTGGTAAGGTCGAGAAACCGGGGTATAGAGAAAACGCAACATGGAACCCCGAATCTGATTCCAGGCCCGGGGCTCTTTCCCTCTATTACGCTGCACATCTATCACTGAACTAAAACTTAATTTCTATGGAAAAAATGCATTTTGAATTCCATACAACCAACTCTAAAACTCACCTGAACGTTATACCTGAAGAGCCGTAATTAAGAGAAGGGCCAGTTCAGTCCACAAGGAGTCTTCTTCCCAGGGAAACTCTAACTGAGAAAAGGTAATGAGACCCTCCGACCACCGGCCATTGGGCAGAAGGTATAGCAGCAGTCGACCGGGGCACCGGGGCGCCTCAGTCCGTTAAGCACCTGACTTTAGCTCTGGTCATGGCCTCAGAGTCCCATACAGGGCTCCCCACTCAGCAGGGAGCCTTCTTGCCCCTGGCCCTCTACCCCTCCCCCTGCCTGCACTTTCATGCTCTCTCGTTCTCTCTCTCTGAAATAAATAAAATCTTAAAAAAAAAAAGAGCAGTTGACCAAAATGTTTGTTCAGCTATTTTTTTCCTCTGACATAAACATTGGTCTTTGACTCCCAATATGCTCCAGAAACCTAGGTTCGTTGTTCCACACTGGCCTGGGAAGTTTTATAATAGGCGAGCGTTTTTTAAATACTGTTTGCTTATGTCATTTACACAATGCATGTATTAGGAGGAAAAAAAACAGGCCACTTTAAACAAGCAGATATTTTTATCTCTCTGCAACGGTCTGGAAGCGTACCGCTTTCTGAAAAATGGACGGCGACATAAATACGTTACTTTACTTTTCTTCAGTTAAATCTCATGACCTACTTCTTCTAACCTGTTTTCTACTCTCACGCTACAACTGCAGAGAGGAGAAAATGAACAGCTACTCAGCCATCCCGCGTCAAACACAGAAGCCTGCACCCATCAATCTCTGGGCATATTTCAGACAAACAAGCGAAATCGTTCCATGCGTCCCACTGGTGCAGCTAAAATACAAATTAGAAAACCGAGCCAGTAAACACTTTCTTCAAGATCACAATTGAAGAGCCTGCAAAAACAACAACAACAAAAAAAAAAAAAAAAAAAAACAACCCTACTGGATTCTCACTGCAGCTGATGCACATCAAGTGCTTGACTTCCAAAATGCAAGCATTATAAAAAGCATCAGTGTGTGTAGAGGGCTGTGTGTGGGATGAGTAGGCAGGGGTATAATAGGAAAGAACAGTATTTTGGTTCTTTAGCAGATTTAATTCCTTCATCCCAACCTCCCACTAATATTTCTGAGAATATGCAAATTACCCCGGAACGTGCCTCTCCAACCTCCCCCCCCTTCTGTCTCTCTGCCCTCCAGTCCCTCAGCCCCAGAGGCATCTCTGTGGGGAGGAGCATCTGGTTTCTTTCACTCCCCCTCCACTTCGCGCCTCCCTGAGGAGAGCTCCCTTCCTCTACAGGATTTCTCTTCATGAATACTTTCATCTTGAGCTTTCAAACAACCAACTATTGCTCTGTAAAACATATTTCTACCAAAAATGTTTTAGGACAGAAGTAAATTATTAAATGTTTAAATAAGCTTCTGGCTTGAGCGTAGAAAAATAAAAATGGCTTAGTAGGGCTGTAAAATTTTCTTTAAAAAGATTCCCTGAATTGCTATCTTTCATAATTCTTTAAAATACAAAACAAAAAAGCAAAACCTCCAGCTCTCAACACTAAAGACACGGCTTTAAAAAAAAAAGGTAGGATTTTAGTAGTTATTTTCCATAAATACGGGGATTATTATATTATTTTTTTACTTAGACATCTATTTTTTTAATGGTGTGATCAAAGCCCAAAAGAGCTTATGGACAAGCCGTTCTAATTATTGTGTAGCCTGCAGCTTTAATTAGTATGAAGCTAATTTAATGGTGACTTATTTTTCCCCTCAGAATTATAACCATAAGCAATTAGTAATGAGAGCCTGCCTTCTTGAAAATCTCTAAAAATTAGACTTTGAAATCTGAATGATGATAATATAAATACAGTAAATAAATTGTTTTGAAAGTACAAAATATTATATTCCTAAATGCAAAATCATAAGCACCAAAAATAAAATTAAAATGCTTATAAGACATCAGTCAATATTTCCATTCATTTTCTGGGATAATTCAGTAAGTAATTCAAATAGCTTTTAATTAGGACTGACTGGCATACTGCACACTGCGTAACTGCAAATCAATTCCACAACCCACCCTCAAACCTACTGCACCAATACCTTCATTCCATTCAGCCACCAAATATGTCCAATGTATGCCACGCACGATAGTAGGGGTTAAGAATTTAGTGGGACACAAAGCAGAAATGGTCTATCAGAGAGCATACGGTTTGCCATTAAATATGTAAACATATAAATAAGTGTATGATTATATACAGTTAAGTGCAATTAAAGAAACAAAAATATTATTAAGAATATTCCAGAATAAGGGATATAAAAAGGCAAAACCAGACGTATTGTAAGGTTAGCACTGCGTGAGAAAAATGTGTAAGCCAAAGGTCAGAGCTGTAAGAGGCAAGCAGGTACAGGTCGATAGCTGGAGGTTTCTAAAAAGGCTAGTAGGAAAGTAGGGGCAGAGGAAGGTTGAAGTTACAGTAAAGTGAACAGCTCCGTTCAGAGAATCAGGACAACGGGAGCACGACATCAGCAGTGGGGCAACCTGAGAGATTCTCTTTTAAATGCTATCCTTCTCCCACAGCCTGCTCATTAGACATTCCGTGGTGCAGGAGAGATTTTATTTTATTTTTTTTTAAGATTTTATTTATTTGACACAGAGAGAGAGATCACAAGCAGGCAGAGAGAGGAGGAAGCAGGCTCCCCGCTGAGTAGACAGCCGGATGCGGGGCTCGATCTCAGGACCCTGAGATCACGACCCGAGCCGAAGGCAGAGGCCCCAACCCACTGAGCCACCCAGGAGCCCCTGCAGGAGAGATTTTAACACATTACTCTGGACCAGATGTCCCAAATCCCAATGACCACAGGGGGCCGGCAGGTGAGGAAAATTAACAAAGCAGCTGCCATGTGCACCTGTGTGAAAGGTGGGGACGGTGGGAGACACAGGTGAGGACCAGTCCTGACTGACATCATGTGGAGATGTAGGCCCCACATGGGGCCAAATATCAGGGTTTTTTTTTTAAGATTTTATTTGTTTATTTGACAGAAAGATACAGAGAGAACACAAGGAGACAAAGCAGCAAGCAGTGGGAGAGGAGGAAGCAGGCTCCTCGCTGAGCAGGGAGCCCGATGCACGACTTGATCTCAGGACCCTGGGATCATGACCTGAGCCAAAGGCAGATGCTTAACGACTGAGCCAACCAGGAGCCCAAATTTTGGGGGTTTTTAAAGAGATGCCAGAAGTCTGGATTTTTTTCATATGACACATTCCAATTTTTTTAAAACTATAGTCAATCAAATAAATTAAGTTTAGGACTATCATTTTGTAACTTTTCTCCAAAATTTTACTTCTGTTATCTAGGGAAAAAAGATTTCTCTTCTTAACTCTTCAGCTGGCTTTACTTTTTAATATACCACCAACACACTATTGCAGACTAAGAAAACAAACAAAAAAACTGTAAGACAATCCATTCTACTATTACTGACCTTTATTCTTTAAGCCTAAAAAATTCATATGTATTTTAGCCATGAATAACATTGACTATATTTCTATCTTTCTTCGAGAGGCAAGTTACTACAAAATTGTTGAAACTGATTACTGATAAAGGATGAAGATTAGTGTAAAAAATAGCAGCACTCCTTGTTTTAACTTTGGATAAAAGTTTTTAAGTGAATATCCGGAGCTTGCTGATATTGCTATAAAAATATCTTTTTCGGGGCACCTGGGTGGCACAGTCCGTTGAGTGACCAACTCTTGGTTTTGGCTCAGGTTGTGATCTCAGGGTCATGAGATCAAACCCCGCATAAGGCTCCACGCTCAGTGGGGAGTCTACTCAAGATTCTCTCTCCTTCTCATTCTGCCCCTTCTGCTCATGCATTCTCTCTCTCTCTCTCAAATAAACAAATAAATCTTTAAAAAAAAAAATATATATATATATACACATATATATGTGTATATATATGTATATATATATATACACATATATTTTTTTTTTCCACTCTTGTAAACATGACTTCTGTGAGACTGGTTTCTCTACAATGAGTGTTATTAAAACAAAACCTTAAACATTTTGGGTAGACATGATGCCCTGTCAGTAGTGTGTCATCTGTCCAACCTGGATTAGATACGTTCACAAGCAAGAAGAAAGCCCACCTGGAGAATAAGAACTATAAATACTGATACACACAGTTTACATTCCGAGTGTGCATCTGGAGACTGCTCTTGCACTTACAACCATCTGCTTAGTTACAACTGCAGATCAAGAAGGGTATGAATGTGGGGCGCCTGGGTGGCTCAGTGGGTTAAAGTCTCTGCCTTCAGCGCAGGTCATGATCTCAGGGTCCTGGGATCGAGCCCTGCATCGGGCTCTCCGCTCAGCAGGGAGCCTGCTTCCCCCTCTCTCTCTGCCTGCCTCTCTGCCTACTTGTGATCTCTCTCTCTCTCTGTCAAATAAATAAATAAAATCTTAAAAAAAGAGAAGAAAAAAAATTTTTAAAGGGTTGAATGTAATAACAAGTCTCCATGTTAATTGATTATACAAATACACATTTTCAGACACCTATATGATTTTCATAACTAGAATTTTCAGAATTTTTTTCTCTTTTGCTATGTTAGGTTTGTTATTTATTACTGAAATGTCACTTTATGTCTTAAAACTAATAATAAAAAGTCTGTACTTTTGTATGTGCAGTTTCTATCTTATTTTTCTAGTAATTCAGAGTAGCAGTCTACAACATACTGGAAATTTAAAAAAAAAAAAAAAAACTGGTCCTTCTCCACAGGTAATTTGAGAAATACTGATCTACCCAAGACTGCTAGAAAACAAGCCAGAGTTATTTCAAACCTAATTTCCCTAGGGCTCTATTTTCCAGAACTTCGGGACATGTGGTTTGGTAATAAACAAGGCATTCAGTCACACTGAATCACAGAATAAGAAACATTTTGTAAACTAATCTGATCGGTAAGGGCCCAGGTCCTTTAGTATGGGTCTGTGAAGCTAGGTACAAGCCACATATCTCATTCCTCAAGCTCACTACCTGCTAGTATTTTACGAAATCAAGTCATAAACTAAATTCAGCCAAAAGTGCATTAGCAAGAAGGCACCAAGCCTGCCTCGTAGCTCAAGGAAGTCCCATTTTCTTCCTCAAGTACTTACTACTACTCCCCAGGGTAAAAGACACTCCCAGAAAGACCCAAAGATCTGGATGGCAGGACTGAACCTGGGGCGACTCCTGGGCCTCCCGCAGCTCATGCATGCAATTCCCAACCATGTCACAGATGAAAAATTGTTCCTGACATCCCTGAAGCTAAGTAAATCCTCCGGTATACGTTTCTCTAACAATATCTGACGTTCTAAGTATCCAGAACTGAAGGTGTTAATTCCTTACTCGGTGCCTGAAACGATAACAGTCCGTAAGGAAAAAATCAGGCAAGAATCACGCCGTTTATACCAAAGCAATTCCAAAGTAAATTATACACATACAACATAAAGATCTTATTCCAATAGTTCTACTGAAATAAAGTGTCTGATGACAAGATGCTGTGGATAAACCTTCAACACTCACTCATCTCCCATTTTAACAAAGAACAAAAATTTAGTTTAGAGCCTTTGGCAAGTATCAGTATCCAGCTACAGGAGAATTACACTGTTTCCTTTTCCTTGGAATGACTGTGAGGGCTACCTTCTCTTAACCCTGTAATAACACAGAGCTACCTTCTAAAATAAATTCCCTTAAGCTAAATAAAGGGTAAACAGAAATATCAGATAATCAATAGTAGAGGCATATGATGTAAAAATGTGTAAAAATTGTTCTTTCCTAAGTTATGAGCCCTCCCAACAGACCACCCCTGCCAACAAGGCCTGGGGCACATAATTTTCCATAATTCCACCTCAAAGCATCCCCCAGGCAATCCTGTAGGATAATCAGTCCTTACTGGAACACTTTTTCCTTTAACACCCCACAGAGAGCGTGGGGCTTACAATTCAGACTTCCCTGTTTGTGTCAATCAAATTGTAGCATTAACAAAGGAAAGGAAGATAACTTTCATATACATCCAGGAAATGATGACAGAGACTGAAATCCACTGTATTATTAACATAGCTATCAAATTGTGGACTTTTTTTTCCTTTTCTCTGTTTTTCAGATTTTCTGTAATGTTGTTACAAGGTCTTTTACAATCCAAAAATTTGTGAAAAAAATTAAATATAACATTAAAAAATACATCTAATAAGCCTGATGTGATGGGAAAGGGGCTCCTGAAACCAAACTTATAAAACTTAGTGCTGGTGGCTTGCTTTGCGAGAGGCTTCTGTGCATCACTGTGGAGAAATCCTTTAAAGAGTTCACATTAAGACGCTCCGCGGGATTCTAAGTCCTCTGTGCCATACCCCACCCCTACCCATTAATTTAAAACCCAGCCTTAGCTCAGCGCCATCTGCCTTCTTGTCTGCCTGGGTCTCCCCTCTGTATCTCTGCCTCTCCCAGACAGGCCTCTCTGGCTCATTCCTCACCAGTCTTCCCACAATGCTTGTCCCTCTGTTCCCATGGTATTGGCATCTGTCTCCACTACTACCATGTGCGGGGCCTGAGAATCAAGACATGTCCTTTTTTTTTTTTTTTTTTTTTTTTTAAAGATTTTATTTATTCATTTGACACAGAGAGATCACAAGTAGGCAGAGAGGCAGGCAGAGAGAGAGAGAGGAGGAAGTAGGCTCCCCGCGGAGCAGAGAACCCGATGCGGGACTCGATCCCAGGACCCTGAGATCATGACCTGAGCCGAAGGCAGCGGCTTAACCCACTGAGCCACCCAGGTGCCCAAGACATGTCCTTTCTGCATGTCCCTAGCACCATGTCCAGATCCTAGCACCCAGAGGGAAGCTCAACCCACGTCTGGCCTCAACACTGGAATTGATTCAATTGATGACCACTAAAAAAAATACAAAAATAAGAAATAAAAACCCAGAGAATACATTTGATATTAATAATGACTACAATGTATTTAAGAGTTTTACATGCATCATCTCAGTTACTACAACCTTTAGCCCTCTGAGGTATTCATCACCCTCCTGTGCTACAGATGAGACAACAAGGCAAGGAGAGACCACGGGGGTGTCCATGTCCAGTCTCCAAGCTGGAGTCGGTGGTGTGGAGTCAAGGGTGAAACTCCCCACATCATGCGAAACTGACTTTCCTTCTCACCCAGTTCTACCTTCTCAGGTTTACCAGTAGAACAGACGAGCAAAGCCACTGTCATCAATCTCTCCCACAATTCAGTATCAGGAATGTAACAACTGTACAAATAATAACAATAATAATTTAAAATAAACAGAAAAGAGCACTGGCAGCTAGCTTCAGCTGTGACATCAACATGCTCATTCTCTAATTTTTTTTAAGATTTTATTTATTTATTTGAAAGACAGAGACCACAAGTAGGCAGAAAGACAGGCAGAGAGAGAGAGGAGGAAGCAGGCTCCCTGCCGAGCAGAGAGCCCGATGAGGGGCTTGATCCCAGGACCCTCGGATCATGACCCGAGCCAAAGGCAGAGGCTTTAACCCACTGAGCCACCCAGGCGCCCCAACATCTTCATTTTCTATGTTCTGAGGAACACTTGCACACTTTATGATTTCTTAACACAGAAGTATAAAATTCTCTAATGAATTCCACTTAGAAGTAGTAATTTATGTTAGCAAACATTCTGTCTCTTTGTCCCTCAGTTCTTGAGATCGGTCCAGTCCACCCCAATGACAAAAGGCAAAAGTGTCTCTGAAACACTAAATCAGAGAAGATGGACACAGACTCAGACTAAAGCAGTTCTGACATTTCCCTTGTCGGTGGGGGGGGGGGGGGGGGGGGGGGGGGATGTCACAAGGTATTTAGATGTAAAGGAAAAATAACATTTAAGTAAAAAAAAAATTGGTATGATAGGAATTATGGGAATTAGGCATACTTACTTTATATGCTTTTCTGTATTTTCTGTATGTCCTACTAGTGAATAAAACTACTATTTTATCAATTAGGGTAGAATTTGTTGAATTTTTAAGAAGAACTAAGGACCTCCTTTCATCAGTAATCTAAAGCACCACTTAAACAGAACTTCAATATAACCAAGTGTTAGATTACCTGGAATTTACTTTAAAATACCACAGCAGAGCAGTATGAAATATGTGTGGGGGTTGGTTTTAGTCTCCACCTGGCCATTTACTGAAAAGAACCACACTCCCTGAGGCAGCTGGTTCTCTATCTTTCCAAATGACACTGGTGGTTTTTGTTGTAGTGTTGTAGATGTTAGAGACAAAATTTCATCAATAAAATTAGCAGTGGTAAAGATGAATAAGCTGATTTCTTTCATGAATCTGGTGCAAAAGTCTAATGACTAAATGCAATGTGATATCTGGATTGGATTCTGGAACTGATAAAGGATATTAATGAAAAAAGTCTAGAGTTAATATTAATACACCAATGTTGATTTCCTAATTTTGATAAATATAAAAACTCTGTATTTGCTTTGCAATTGTCCTATAGATCTCAATTTATTACAAAAATTAAAAATTGAGTGAGCACAGAGAATATGACATTAAAATTGGAACCTTAGGCTTGATTCTTAAAAGCCCTGTGTATAGAAACTATTCGAAGGGACACGTGTCCACACAACCCAGATATCTAGCAAAGTTTCCATATCAAAAATATGATGTATCTGCCCCCAGGAAAACCTACCATGTAATGTACACCTGAAAAGCACACGAAAGGAAAGAAATGTCTTTACAGGCAACGGAACGAAGTCTGAAATTTCTTTCATTATAACCCAGGAAGAAAGTTACTCCTAATTATTGGAGTTTAGAGATATTTGCCAAAACAAATGAACCTATTAGTTGGGCATAACCAGACCCATTTGTAATGTAATACTCAGAACAGTTTTTCAACTGTAGCTTCTAAAGACGAGTGTGCATCGGTGTCTCATGGACTAGCATAACAGTTAACGGGGGAGGCAGGGGTTTCGGCTCGGGTCTTGATATCTCATGGGTCATGAGATTGAGTTCTCCAGCAGGATCCATGCTCAGCGGGGAGTCTGCTTGAAGATTCTCTCTGCCCCTCCCCACACTTGTGCCCACACACATTCTCTCTCTCTCTCTCAAATAAATAAATCTTTACGTGTGTGTGTGTGTGTGTGTGTGTGTGTGTTTCAAGCTGGCAGCAACCTTCCCATCCATTCCTTCATGCTGCTCATATCCCTACCCAATGGCCATGTGACACATGAACACGGAAAGAGTTCAAGCAAAAAAAAAAAAAAAAAAAAGAGCATCATTCCATCATTCCATTGGCTCTTCACAACAGTGAATACTGATGATGAAGATCATAGGTGATGGCGATTGTACTAGTGGTGATGACTCTATGTTCACCCATATTTCCAAATCATGTGAGCCATTAATTAATAGGTCAATTCTTCCCTCAGTAAGTATGATACAACTTTTAAATACATCCCTTTAAATGATTCGATTGCAAAAGTGTGAGATGCGTTATCAAGTAATTAATTAAATATTAACACTGATGCCTAAATTACTGGCAATTGGATAATGCATGGAAACGGATTCAACTGTATTATTTTTTTATTTACAAAAGTTAAATTACATAACAGCAACATTATCACCATCCTGTTCTCTACACAGGAGGTAGAACACACTCAGCCTCTCTCATTTACAAACTGCTTGTTGCCTGAAGCGACCAAAAGCTAGTTCCAAAGTCCGTGCTGAGTGTCTGGAGCAGAAACACAGCAGCTAGAACCCTGGTATACAGGCTTTATAATCCTGGGTTCCACCAACCAGAACATGATGCTCCTTTAAAAAGCAAAACAAAACAAAACAAAAAAGAAGGCTTTTCTATTGTGCATGTCCAAGGCATTGTCAACACATCACTGCTTCATTGTTCTGCCCATTCTTCATGAGAGAAACCACAATGAAATGATGACGCCTTCTTTCCCTTTTTCTAATAAAAGCCAGAGGAGAGAGTTCCATGTCCTTACAACTTTGCATTTTCTGGAACTCCAAATTCACTCTTTAATAAATGTTTCATTCAAAGGACTGAGTAAAAACAAAAGAGACCAGTCAAGTATCTGGAAATCCTGTGGCTTTCTCTGATCTGTATTAGTGAAATGCCCCCAAAACTGTCAAATGAAATTTCACTTATCTGTGCACAGTTGCGGTTACCCAGGACTAGAAAAGTGGTTTGACTAATGAGGGCAATTCTGGCCATGACAGTAATAGTTTTCTCAGAAGCAGAAATTGAATGAGGCTAGGGGTTATAGCCACATGTAAAAACCATGCCATAAGGAATCAATGTTCCTGCACATAATTAAACTGTAACGTTTAAGACAAAAAGAATATACGGGGACTGCCAGAGTAAAACCATCCTACTAAGTAAGTACTCCAAGGGCTGTTAGCTTCTGTGGATTCCCCATGTGATGCCAAGAACAATCAAGAATGTGACTTTGGAAGGGGAAGATGATCATGGATCCAGGAGGAAAAATACTGTCACCGTCACTCTTCACCCTTGAGTAGGTGGCTGAACTTTGTGTCGTAACAGGAACTCAAATAAATTTTAATTTTAAATATTTATTACAAATGCATTTAAAAGACGTTTTATTCTTACTACCAAGGGGGTCAAGGTAGATTCTAGTCCTGCCACTAACTCTCTTTGTGTTTCTGGGCAACTTAAAATTGACTTGAATCTCATTTTTTAACCAACCCCACATCCTTTTCTCATCTAAATTACAGCAATAACCTCGTTGCCCGCCAGCCTTCCACACCGCCCACCCACTCATTCATAGCATTCAAATGAAGACCATCTTTCTCAATTGTAAGTTTAATTCTCTTCTAATGGCTTCATATTTACCCTTGGATAAATCCTAAAGTCCTTAAAACATAGTGAGATGGTATTATATGTGTATGTGTGTGTGTGTGTGTGTGTGTGTGTGTGTGTGTATGTATATCCTATATTTCCTCCTGGATACATATATATACAGACACACACATATATATATAAACAGACACATATGTATTATATATACATATAAACAGACACATATATATTATATATATAAATAAACATATATTATATATATATTATATATATAAACAGACACATTTATATTATATATATATATATAATATACATATGAACATGAAACTATCAGTTAACAATTAAAGCCCCCTAATCAAGAGTTCACTCCTGCTGGCACTGAAAAGACTCTATTCAGGTATCCACCCTCTAGAAACTACCCTTCTAGGGGATGAAAATAAACTCGTTTTGTTTGAACTACTGTAATTTTTGGTCTCTGTGTCGCTGCACCTTAAATTATACCCTATCTAATACTACACCCAGTGATTTTTAGCTCCTTAAATACACCATATCCCCTCTTACCACGGACTCTCTGCGCATGTCCTTCCCCCCACCTGGAACTGTCCCACCTCCGAACATTCATCTTGCAAATCCTACTTCAGTTCTCTCTTCCGTGGAGAGATTATCCCTAACCTTAAGCCTAGGTTCCGTTCCCCTTGACATTCCAACAGCAGACTTCATTCTGACGTCCAGCTATCACTTTAGACACCAGCGGTTAATTTATTAGTATAAAGGGTGTCTGGAGTTGTTTTTCTTTGGTGAAGTGAATGATAAAGATAAAAAGGATGTGAGTACCAGAATGACCTTTACAAATAGAGCTGTCTAACCTCCCTGGCTTGTCAACCAATTCCAGACAATTGGTTGGAATTGTCTGTCACAGACAGACAATTGTCTGTCTGAATTGTCACAGGAGGAAATACACTGGTCTTGCACAGGAGGAAATTTCACAGGAGGAAATACATTGGTCTCATTTGAGCAACTATAATGGGGAGGACTTTGTTACAGCAGCCAAGCTTATACCTTAACAAATGAACTCACCACGTCCGATGGTTTTCAGATCTATGAGGAGCCCATGTCCTTCTCACCTCTAAGTCCTTGCATGGGCTATTCCCTATGACCGGAATATTCTACCACTTCCTACTGCTCACCTAGCTAACCATTAGCCTCCAAATCAGAGCATAAAGATCATCTTGGACAAATCCTCCCTAACCTTGAGGGCCCATTAGATCCAACAGAAGATCCTGCACCCCATCACCATTATCTCAACACATTTTACTGCCCTTTCTTCTGTCATGATCTCCTTCCTTCAAACACTATAAGCTCTTAGCAGACAGAGGCCACTTCTCTGCTGCCCTGGCGGCACTGAGCAGGGGGTCTGGCACCTAACACAGGATCCGGGGCACAAACATCCATCTTGACCACAATGCCATCTTAAAGAGATCTTGTCAACTACCTTATCACAGTCTAGACCTCTCTCCATATTTTATTTTATTTTACTTCTAGTAACACTAATGAGAAGGAAAGGGGAGAGAGAGGGCTTGAGGGAGAAGGAAGGGAAGAGGAAGAAGAGATTAGTTTGGCATAATTTGGCAGAGCTTAGTGAACCCTCCCATCTACATTGCTCCCCAAAACATCTTGTTAAGAAAATATGTTCAAAATATTTGGAGTTAAATAGCATATTTAAATAGCTATAATTTTTTTCAGACCCACAGCATTTAATTTACATGACGTGGAAACCAACTAGATGCCTTCTTACTATCTCTTTCTTTACCTTCAATAGAACTGCAGTTGCCTCTTAACTCTGTTTGAAGACTACCACCGGTGCTTCCTGAGCATGTTTTAATTCTTCCGGAAGACACAGATTGGACAGCTGATCTTCTGGTACAAATAAATTATGATGTTGCAAAAATGTCCAAACTGAAGTCACCTTATCCTTTGTAAAGAAACTAAGAAAGACCCCTAAATAAATTGAGAATTAGCAAGCAGTGACCTCTAGCTACTTCCACAGCTATGTTCCTAAAAGACAAACGTCTGTCACTGATTTGGAATATTCTAGAGCCTCTTTCACAACATGAAGCAGCCCCAACCACCACAGATGAACGTTGCACTTTAAATTATTTTGAATCATAATCAGGGTGCTTGGGTGGCTCAGTGGGTTGAGCAGTTGAATGTCTGACTCTTGATTTCTGCTCAGGTCATGATCTCAGCGCCCTGAGACCCACCCCGGTTCAGGCTCTATGCTCGGTGGGGAATCTGCTTGAGATTCTCCCTCTCTCTCTGCCCCTCCGCCTGCCAGCTCGTGCTCTTTCTAAAATAGATAAATCTTAAAAAATTAAATTATTTTGACTCACGAGCCAAAGGACAACTTGCCTTTTTTCCCTTACCTTGTATTTCACTTCCCTTTCCATATTCCTGCTTTTCCCCTTACTAATTTTAAGCCTGTAGGACAGAAAAACTCCTATTCTCTAATCTCAACAAAATCATATTTATTCTTATCTGTGGCACAAGAAAAGGAATATACAGATGTAATTTCATTCTTGATTTTCCTTTAACAATGTGTTTAATTAGGCAAATAGCTCTGTTACTGTCACCTTAAACTACAATGACTCTTCTGGCTCAGCTTACCTCACTATAAAACACTATGAGGTCGATGCTAGATTGCAGAATTTAATTAAACGCCTAAGATGAAAGCTTTATAACATCTCCAATTCTTGCTCTGCATCAAGAACAAGAAACCAAATTTTGCTTAAGCCTAAAATATGATACTAGCTCTGTAAAAAATGATTATTGGACTTAATCTGTAACTATCTAACCTAGCACATCTATTTTGACAGCAGAGATCAGGTGGGCTGAGGATTTTTTTTTTCTGTAACTGCACTCTGATTTACTGTTGCACACTCTTCCCAGAATCCTGATTTCATTTGTTTTTACTGTCAATGTGAGTCTGCTAAAAAGTCCCAACTTTGTGTCCTAAACCAAATGAGATCAGCCAATTGGAAAGCAGCAAGCACACATCTGAAAATCAGCTATTTATAGCCCTGTTTCCCAGACGTGTTTCCTGACCACAGGGAAGGTTCAGTCTCACTATAAATCAGTCTCCAGTAGGTGTCAGGAGCTCCTGTCCTTGTGCAACAGAAAAATCTTTACTCTGCTTTGTTCTTAATGTATGCAGCTCTTCCCTGCCACACACACACCAAGCCACTCATACGTCAGCATTAATGCAGAGGAATCAAATATTAGTAGCAACATCCTCTGAAATCTCAATTCAGTGAGCGCAGAACATCAGAGGGAATGTGTTACTTTTCTCCTCTTCAAATAATACATACCAAAGGACCGTGGAAGAAACTTTGCAGCCTTGGAAATGAGAACGGGGGTTGAAATGATAGTCAAATCCCCTTCTAGAATTCTCTTCTGCCTCACTCCACCAGCCATAAATATCAGATGAGAGGCTGCATATTCTGGTGAATGTAGGCCAGCTGCTGTGACGCAGGAGGGAGATTTGGGCTTTGAGATATAAATTTTTCAAAGAACTAAAAGTAGCTCCCAAGAACCTGCTTAAGACAACCTCAGCCTCCGACAGCATTTTCACAGTCAGTTGGCCTGGGAAACAAGCTGGGGTTCATCTGCCGCCTCTGATGGCTTCACCAGGCTGGAAAGGGTTAACTAGAAGGAATGGGGCACTACTGTGCTTTTCTCGACACAAAATGTATGAGGGCAAACCATCTTGCTACAAACTTCAAATACCAAGATCAAATCCTGTTTCCATCGCCACACAGTTCGGCACATCTAAATGGGGAAATCTTTTAAACGGCAAACAGTAAATTAGCATAGCAGCTAACTCCTCAACTAACTAGTCTTCTTCCGAATTTGCACAACAAAATGACTAGGAAGCAAACAAATTGTCAACACAACTCTTCTTCCACTGCTAAAAAAGCTACCCCTAAAAAGCCATATTTAAAGCTTCAGGCCTCATTTCTCGCAGCACTCCCAGAAGAGGGAAAACAGATTTCCCAGTTTGTGAAAATCAGTGCTGCTTTCAGCAAGTTGGTAAAGACTTCCATTGCAGAAACAGAAAATCAGGATCATACTAAAATAGAAAGGGTTGGTCCTTACCACCCATGCGAGACATACAGACTGTTCACCATGCTGGCTTTGTTATTTAAGAGCTGCTTCCAACGTGGTGCAGGGAAAGGACAAGATTCCGAATGCATCAATGTTTAGAAATTTTATACTGTGCCACATCACATTCACATGCCACAGGCAGAGTCTGGGTGCCTCTGCTGCAATGCCTTGCGTCATGCACTGGAGGATCTGCTAAGACAAATTACAAGACAATTTAATTAGAAGACTTAGCCCCTACCCGTATACCTTTCTAGGTCTGTCTCTGGCAAAGTCAACCCTAAATGTATACCTAACAGCCCTGGCCATTCTCCACACCACGCCACCCACCAACCTCACCCCATCCCCCACCACCTCCCCCATCTCTAAAGTCTATAGTCACTTTGGAAATGCAGGAACTATGCAAGTTCAAAAGCAGCAAAAGTCAGAGAAAGTACAAACAGCTTAGACCAGACATCTTTTTTATTGTCCCTTCACTTTCGTTCAGACAGTCTGAAATTGCTCATTTCATGATGATACATTGCCTCAGATGTCATCAATTAAAGATTTGAGTCAACAAGCATTACTTGTTTTAAAAAAAAACAACCTTCAGGGGAATCACTACACTATGAAGAACTGAATCAGATTGCTTTCTACTCTAACGTTTAACACAGAACAGCTACAGAGGGAAGAAACGGATGAATGAGGCTTAATAATCTGCGAGCACTTTAGAACAATCTGGAAAGGTAAAGTGGGCTGTCAGGAACCATATGGCATCCTAAAAACTTAAGGTCTCTTTCTCTAAATGACCAATGTCAGCTATGGAGGACACACGGAATAAATTAACGATGAACAGTTCTTGCAGAAGGTAACCTGATACACACACGGACGCTTCTGGAGAATATTCCCGGACCCTCCAGCTTATCCAGCTCTGAGTTTATGAGTTTCCGGTGCACCTCGGTGCATGGCTTGCCACTGTGAACTGACAGCTGTGGCAGCATTCTGTAGAAGGGACTACTGCAGGGGCCACAGGACCACAAGTGAGAGCTGCACTGGAAAAATCAGAAATGTCAGTGGGCACTTGCTTTCCAGAATGTGTCTAAAGCCCATAAACCTTAAAAGCTGGCAGACTTGGCCTCACAAAATCTCAGCTGCCCCCATCAACTTCCAGAATTCTTCTACTGATAAGCAGAAAGAGAAGCAAAAAATACGTAGTAACTTCTTAAAAACCATTAATCTTGCTATTTGGTGCCTAGAAACCCTCCGAGGGCTCGTCTCCAGAAGGAAAGGGGAAAGATTACACATCTCAAAAAGCTAAACGGCAAACGATCTTTAGAAAGCACATAATCCAACTTTCTGGGCTAGAAGCTGCGAGCTACAGGGTCAGTCACCCCGCATACAATCTGCCAAATGGCCACTGTGCTTAGGAATAAAGCGACCACCGATCCACCAGGTTCCAAGTCCTGACTTCCACCTCAGTGGTGGTGCTGGGGGGAAGGCGGCGGCAGCCCCAGCTGAGCAAGCCCAGAGCTCCCCACGTATCACCCACGTCGCGTGTGGGGGACACACAGCACTAATTTCATAGCCGGATCACCTGACTTCAAATACAGAGACCAAGAAAGGTGGGTCTCGTAGAAGCAAAGGAGTGGGCAAAAACCAATTCCTTTCTGTTCCATTTTGCCTAAAGTCACTCCCCTCCTAGGCAGAAGCAAGGAAAGTGTTCCTCCTCCTCCTCCTCCATGTCCGAAGCCTCCGGCTCGCGGGAAACACTTCCGTTACCACATAGGGCAGATCAGTTTCACAGGAGACCCTGTACACCATGACGGAATTTCCAGGAAAATGTGCTCCGAGACATAAACAAAAACAAAAAGCACACTGTACACTGAAGTTGAAGTTTTCAAAAAACTTAAAAAAAGAGAGAGTGAGAGAGAATGAAAGCCTCTGGAGAGAAGGCAACAGATCCGAAAGGAATTCAAACATCCGATCCAGAGACCAGCTAGCGAAATCCAGAGGTTTATAATTCAGTTGAAGCTGGCGATCGGGAGATGGCAGAGCTCTTGGCCTGCCGGGCCAAGAGCTTGACCAGACAGGGCACAGATGATTGTGATTATGGAAAGGCTTCTCGTAAAACCAGGGACAGCATGAACCAGGCTGGAAAACAGACCAGGCCAAGGTGTGGCTGAACAGCACTCAGGAGCCTAACAGAGACCGTGGAGAATGGCAGCCGTTTCTCTGCCCTACAGAGAGCCTTCCCGTATCCTCCTTACCCCGCTCCACAGAGTGATTGGTCCTTAGTGTGTCTCAACTGCTTGTGATAAAGACAAACAAGGGAAATGAGAAAGGTGCCGGTGGTTGTCGAATCTTAAAGCATCTATGACCACTCGGAGAGTTTGTTTAAAATTAAGAATCCCAAGCCCCACCCCAAGAGGCTCTAATGCAGGCGGTTCCAGATGCGCTCTGGCAAACAATGAATGACTGTGAGGGCAATAAAAAGGGTAATTTGCTGGCCAGGACAGCAGCTCCAGATTTGTTCTGACAGCATACAGAGCGCCTTGCACACTCTGCACTCCACAGAGAGGTTCCGGCAAAGGAGTTCGGAAGCACCGCCCACATCACGTCTACGGGAGAGTCGGGGCTCCGATCTGAGCACCCTTCTATTGGGGCAGTCACCTTGGAGGCCAGTGAATCAGACTTAGCCAGTGCCCCACCATGCCCACTAAGGAGTTTTGTTGTTTTCTTTAAAGAAATGACTTGTCCTGAGGCACCGGGGTGGCTCAGCCTGGTAAGTGTCTGACTCTTGATTTCGGCTCCGGTCATGATCTCAGGGTCATGAGATCGAGCCCGCATCAGGCTCCGCACTCAGCAGGGAGCCTGCTTGAGGCTCTCTCTCTCTCCTTCTCCGTCTGCCCCTCCTCTTCCCTGAAATCAACAAATAAATCTGGTTGAAAACTCTGAGTTTGTAAAACTGTGCGAAGTGTCACAAGCCAACACGTCCTGATGCTCCTGCTTTTGTGTGTGTAAGGTTTCCTCCCCGGTACCTTCATTTTCACATGAGAGACAATTCTGGGGATGTGAGAGAGAATAGAGGCCGGCTGCTCCTCAGAACTTACCAGAAAGAAAATCTTAGTAACTTGCGTGGAAACCAGCTGTTGCCTCCACACCAAATCAGCCCGCTGCCATGGCAGTTTCCTTGGAGCTGAAACACTCTTTGAAGGTGGGAAAAAATATCTCTGAACAAAGAAAACAAGTCCTTCCAACCGTGAGAAGTGCTAGTCTGGAAAGGAAGAGTCTATTTAAATTCTCCAATCCTAAAAGCACGTAACTATTGCCCAAATGGCAAGAAAGAACGGCAGAAACCCAGAAGTATCCTTAGAGCCTCAAGCTGAGACTAAAGATGGGCTGGAAGAGAAATTCTGAACACTGCTGGGCTCTTGTCTGAGAAACTACTGCAGGACCCTGGGCTCATTTTACAAATGTGTCAGATGGGGATAAGATTCCCTGCCATCTCTCCCCACAGGAAGTGGCAAAGTTTGAATGACAGAAAACACGGGAGAGCTTTCCATATAATATTAGCCAATAAACAAATATTTTATCACATTTTTATGCCCATAATTGCTATCCTGTTATTCCTTTAAGGCTTTTAAAAATCAAAACAGTAGGGGCGCCTGGGTGGCTCAGTGGGTTAAGGCCTCTGCCTTCGGCTTAGGTCATGATCCCAGGGTCCTGGGATGGAGCCCCGCATTGGGCTCTCTGCTTGGCAGGGAGCCTGCTTCCCCCTCTCTCTCTGCCTGCCTCTCTGCCTGCTTGTGATCTCTATCTGTCAAATAAATAAATAAAATAAAATCTTTTTTAAAAAAAATCAAAAGAGTAAGTAGTCACTCTACCCATTAGTGATCTACTTATGAATCTTTGTAAAGTTACTATGCTAGGGTCACCTGGCAGTTCAGTAAATCAAGCATCTACCTTCAACTCAGGTCATGATCTCAGGGTCCTGGGATGGAGTCCCATGTCGGGCTCCCTGCTCAGTGGGGAGTCTGCTTCTCCCTCTTCACTGCCCTCCCCCTGCTTGTGTTCTCTTGCCCTCTCCCTCTCTCTCTCTCTCTGTCAAATAAATACATAAATAAAACCTTTAATAAAAAGAAAAGTTACTATCTATAAGCTATGTCCACAATAGTCAACTATGGAAAGAGCCACGATGTCGGTTGACCAATGAGTGCATAAAGAAGATGTGGTGTGTGTGTGTGTGTGTGTGTGTATATGTGTATATATATGTGTGTGTGTGTGTGTGTGTATACACACACACACACACACAACACACACCATGGAATATTACTCAGCCATCAGAGAGGATGAAATCTTACCATTACATCGATGTGGATAGAACTGGATGGTATTATGCTGAGCAAAATAGATCAATCAGAGAAAGACAAGTGTCACATGGTCTCACTCATATGAGGAATATGGGACACAGCGCAGAGGACCCCAGGGGAAGGAGGGAAAACGGAATGGGAAGAAATTGGAAGGGAGACAAGGCATGAGAGACTCTTAACTATGGGAAAGAAACAGGATTGCTGGAGGCGGGGTGAGTGGGGGGATGGGCATTAAGGAGGGCATGGGATGTGATGAGCCCTGGGTGTTATATGCAACTGATGAGTTACTGAACTCTACATCTGAAACTAATGATGTTCTATATGTTGGCTAATGGAATTCAAATTTTTTTTTAAAGTGACTATGCTAAAGACATCTGTCAATGTCAATGAAATTGATCAGTACTGAGTAATCAAGTATAGGAGAGACGTATTTGTGCCTAAAAAATCTAAATCTCAAATACTATTGTCTATCTTACATTTTTCTGAAACCAAGAATAAAAATCATACACGGAAGCACAACATTTGTAACCACTACACTTTCTCCATGGAATGATCACGCAGTGAAATGACTGGTTGTCTTATTTACAGGACAGAACGTGAGTAGCAGGAGCTAGAAAGAAAAGCAAAACAAAACGGAACATGGACATTTAACATTGGGGCAAGAGGCTGTACCTAAAACTATCCTTGCTCGTCTGTGCCCTCCATCCATCAGTATCTTTATATTAAAAACGCTCTTACCCCCTCCTGCAACCCAGCCTTCACTTACCAACCACCCCAAAGACCAGTGCTCCTCCATCCCTCCACAGAACATACTGAGTGGTGCCCACGGAACCCTCGGGAGGCCACCACCAGGCTGCCTGTGCACCTGTGGTCCCATCAGCTGACTCTCGTGCCCCCAAAACCAACTGTGTTGGATCCCATACCTGTTTATGCCAGTTCTACCTGTTATTGATAATTATATAATTGAATTAAATATTATGTAAACCCCAGAAATTTGAGAGCAAAAAGCAAGAGTGATCGTTACTATGGAAACTAAGTTAAATGCTTTAGAAAGATCTTGTAAAGGCAAGTAACTAAAAATATCTTCTGTCAAATTAAGAATGAGTAAAGGATTAGAGAAAGTCTTAAAATTCTAGAATTCTTCACTCAGCCTGCCTCACAAGAGTCCCTGGGTACCTTCCCTAGAGAAGAGACTGAAACTTCCAAGCACGGAGGAGGCAGACTGAGTGCAGCTTACACAAGACAGTCCATGAGGAGCTCCTATGAGCAGGTACAGACTCAGAGAGAAGACCACAGTCTTATGTCCAAAGACAGGGGGGTGCGCACAGAGATTTCTTTACTCGTCTCTATGGCTCTGTTTTAACTGACTCTTTATATTTAAAGACCCTTCATAACAAAAATTAAAAAAAACTTCTGCTTTTATTTCAAAAATTTAAGTCTCAGAAACCAGGGGCGGGGGGGGGGGGGTGAAAGGTGAGGGGGCAGTGGTGGTAAGACTCTTAAAAACCAACTCCTGCAAAAACTTGAAGACCTTCTTAGAAAAAGATCCAACATCTTTATCAATAGGCAAAAAGAACTTCCTGAACCAATAATGCAGTAAAGAGAGAGAGAGAGATTGTACCCCAGTGTTTATAAGTATATAAACAGCATGAGAAACTGAATAGAACCTGAATGAAACGCAAGGACAAAATTACAAGTTACGGGAAAGCACAGTAAACACGGAAGAACAAGAGGAAGGCGCGGCACGAAAACGACACTGGACATTTGGTAAAATGAAAAACAAATGTGAGAAAATTAAGCCACGGTTAAAACGTGGATTTTGAAAAACTACCTCCTGTCACGAGAAACTGCTCACAACGTGACTCTAAGGTATTTTATTTCATCCACCATTTTAGGAATAGTAATATACACACAGGGCGCAACCCTCAGAGACGACAAAGGAGGAAACACCGAAAAGCCAGTCTCCCTCACATTCCTCTCCTTGAGCCACCGCCGGTCCCCGGAGCCGACCACTATAATCAGCTTCTGTGTCCTTCTAGGGACAGTGCACGCATACAGGTGTGGATGTATGTAAATACGAATAAAATTTTAAGCGCAAAACTCAGGACAAATACAGATATTTCTAAAACAATCTATCTACAGGTCCTCCAGAAAGTCTCAGTCCACTGTTGCAAAACGACCTCACAATTCCACAGGTACCATTTTTGGGAAATGAATTCCATCCAAAGTCATATTTTCACAGCACAAAAATAGGAAGGGGAACAATAGTGCTCCTTCTCAAAGAGCAAGTCAAATCCGAGGTCTCTAGAGAATATTTATACCAAATACAAAGATGGCCAGACGACAGGTCTGATCTGTTACGGCAATTCACGTCTTCCTCCTGCCCTGCCCTTTTAAAAACTGGCATGCCACACGTACAGGGTGGCAATCGGTGTGGGAATTCAGAAGAAAAAAGCAAGCAGGAACAGCAGGGGAAAGGAGACCTCCATGGGCCTCAAACCTCAGGCTTCTCTTGTCCAAGTCTGAACTCTGCATGACCATCCAGAAGACTCTGGAATCTGATGAGTTGCCATGCTGAGAGTAGACCCTCGTCCTGGACAAACTTGCCGCACAGTAACCCGTAAGATCTACAAGTGTGCGCGTGTGGACGTGTGTACATGTACGCATGTATGCTTACGGAATGCCACAGTGTTTGTGTGCAGGGGGAACTCTGTCAAGGAGCCTTCAACACTCAACACGGAGGCAAGAACATTTTCTTTCTGTGGGCACATCAAAACCAAATAACAGAACGACAGAGGAACTATCATTTCTGCCTATCCAAATCCATTCTTCCCTATTCTGATTACAGACTTTTACTTCTGAGAACTTTTCATTCCCCGTTAGCAGAACCCATGTTTAGATGGTTGGGTGGGCACACGTCCCAGCACTGGCCAGTCCCAGGGCTGAAACTGCCCCCCTAGTTGGCAGGACGGTTAAACTGTGAGACTACGAGCAGGGAGATGCAGAAAGTCCCCTCAAGAAGAGGGAGCTCTGACTAAAAGTGACGCCAAACAGGTGAGCGGAACCAAGACATGGAGAGAGACATTGCCTGATAAACCTTTTAATGTGGACGTCAAGCCATGCCTGACACCAGGATACACACTGAACTCTTCATTTACGAGAGACAATAAACTCCTCTCTTAACCCATTGTGAGGTGGGATTTTGTCTCTTGCAAACAAAAAGAAGTCCTAATTAATATATAAGTGTTTTCACAGAGAAAATGAAATTGGACTAAGGAAGGTTTATAATCTGATTTAAATGTTTAATCAACATGAAAGTAGCTTAATGAACCCAGAGCCACACCAGGGTGAGCCAGGGCACTTCCTCGGCCACTCTTCTGTCCTTCAACATCTGACGACCCCTCCTGCACTGACACATTTGCTCTTAAACCATGCTCACACGTTCAGTCTGTCTGGCAAGCCTGTAGTCATTCTGTCTCTGGTCCATTTAACTAACTCTCAGAGGGCAAATCACATATCCTTTGCTCCCAAGTTCTTAGGGGATGCACCGCTGGGTCCCGAGCACTGAGAGTAATCGAAAAGCACTTAATAGATTATTAAATTTTATGGCACCCACGAGAACTCATAACTCATCCAAATTAAATGCTATGAATTTCTTCCAGTGAATTCTAGCATCAAAAAATCATTTACTGGAACAGAATGACACACTCAACAGTTTCCAACTATGAGAATATATCAATGCTATTTTTATTTAAGGTGAATACACCGCACTGGTACTTTAAGATGAGTTCTCTAAACCCATTTTATTTTGATGATAAGGAGCTGTTTATACTCACTCCAATTCACAGGACAAGACATAAGTATACACATTTGTAGGTTATTCTCCTATCAGAGCTGCCTGTTGTGCAAATAATGGCTGCAGTGTATTATTTTTCTTCCTCCTTTCAGGCCCAAATACTGTCTGTGGTTAGATTCTTGAGTGCCACGTCCCAGCCCCCTGTCCCAATTTACCCACGGGTAGAGAGACACAAACAGCTTCTCCTCAAGCTACTGACATCATCTGCTTTTGTGCCTCTCTCACTAGACCCCGCTCTTTGGATGCCTCGATCACTAGTCTAGCACGGCGTCTGGCACACACTCTATAAACATTAGTTGTGTGGATTTAATTAACTACACTTGTCAGCAATTTACCAGAGGATCTGGTCTGTGACCTTTATGTCCCTGCTCGGTTGCAAGCATCAAAGAAAGTACTAGAGAGGAGTCTTACAAACGTGACATCTGCCCTCCCTTCAAGAACAAAGGGTCCAGAAACACTTTCTTGTGGACAAGTTTTCAACCTCTGTAAAACATATCTTACAACTATGGTTATCAGGCCCAGGGGCTGGCGTCTGTCTGACCTAAAAAGGTGTCACATCTCGACTGGACATGAGGAAGACCACTGGCCTTCCACGCGGCCAGGCAAGTGAGCTTGACCCCAGGAGGGACAAAGTGTACTGAACAGTGAGGAAGCCACTTGGTCAGATCCTTTCTCAGAAGGTGTGAATGCAACTCCGACAGAGAAAGCTGTCAGAGGCTAGCGCAGAACAAAATCGAGAGAAAGTTAAAAACCGAAACTCTAAAGCAGGAGAGGCCAAGACTAATCCAAAGCTAGGAGGCCTGTAGGCGAGAGGAAGTTTACAAGACCACAGGGGAAGCGTGGAAGCAGAAGGCACAGCAAGAAGCTGAGAGAGTGTCAGGAAGTACTCCAGGCCCTGGAATGCGGCCTCCAATTTCCTTCTCGATACAGCACCAAGTCAGTGGATCAAAAGGCCACGTGAAGAGACAGTTACTCTAGAGTTTTCCAGTTATCTTTGCCTCAACTAAAAAGCTGAGGTTGTCAATGATCAAAATGGACACTAGAAGTGGGTTTTTATTGTTGAAATCTGAGATGTCCACAATTTATGAGTTGGCCAGAAACCCTTCGGGGGTGCCCCGCCCTTTGTGAAGGGGTGTGTTCTAGCGTGTTCACCAGGCTGCTCTCGGAACGGGCCGCAGGCCGCACTCCGCACTCGGCCCCAGTCTGGATGATCTTGACCGTCCGGCGCCAACGCCAGGTGCAACGGACTCCTGCCCCCACAACACTGTCTTATTCCCCTCAAGTGAATCTCTTGAGCAAGGCAAAAGGGCAGAGATACAGACTTTATTAAACGTATAAAATAAGTTGCAGGGGTATTTTTACGGCCCTTTTACAAATGCACGTTTGGCTTCCATCTCTGGGGCGGGGAGTTGTTGGGAGACCTGAGCCCTCACCTTCCTCTGACTACCGGGGTGTGTTCACTGGGGCGTTAGACTCAGGCGCTATTACACAGAAACCAGAAAGAAAAGTGGCTTGACCAAGACCCATATTTATGTCTTAACGTCTAACAGTCCAGAGGTAAACCAGTCCATGCAGGGAAAGCTTCCACTTCCAGCCCCAGGCGCTGTTTCAAGCCTCCCCATCCCCAGTCGGCAGGAAGGCAGAGAGAGGAACAGAGGGCCCGCCCTTTCCCCACCGGCTGGACTTGATCCCGCAATCCTGCCCAGCTACAAGGGCAGCAAAGAAACTAATCCCTACGTTAGCAAGCAAAGGACAACGGAGTGAAATTTATGCCGTCTTTCATCATTTAGGGGCCTCCTCCTCTGCGCAGCTCCCATCACTTGAGGAAACTTGAGTGAGATCGATTCTTCACAGTACGGATGAGTCTAATATAGCAAATCCACTCACTGCCTAAATAATACCAATAAGATGGGCGGGGGATGGGGTACCTGGGTCATGGGCAGGAAGGACACTAGACATGATGAGCGCTGGGTGCTACACGCGGCCAGTGAATCAACACATTCTACACCTGAAACCAATAATACACTATACGTTAACTAAACTGAATTTAAATAATTTTTTTAATATTTTATTTATTTATTTGACGGAGAGAGATCACAAGTAGGCAGAGAGGCAGGCAGAGAGAAAGAGAGGAGGAAGTAGGCTCCCTGCTGAACGGAGAGCCTGACGCAGGGCTCGATCCCAGGACCCTGAGATCATGACCTGAGCAGAAGGCAGAGGCTTAACCCGCTGAGCCACCCAGGTGCCCCTGTCCCTAACCTTCTTCAGTCACCTTAATTAGAGACACCTGGATCACAAGGGCACGTAGTCTCCTTGCTCGGAACAAAAAGACCCCACACAGGTCAGTGTAACAAGTAAAGCCACTGATTAAATAATAAAGGAAAATCTCTGTCAGTGTTCCAAACTGCATTACTGCGTTAGAGCGGCTGTAACAAACACCACAAACTGGATGGCACGGAAACAGAACTTTTTTGTCTCACAGGGAAGGCCAGGGCGCATTCCAGATGTCAGCAGGGTCGGCTCCCCATGAGGTCTGTGAGGAAAGGATCGCTCTGGGCCTCTCACCTGGCTCGCAGCTGGCCCTATTCTTGTGTCTCTTGACAATGTCTTTCCACTGTGTGTGGCTCAGCATCAAAATTTCAACTTTTTACAAGGACACCTGTATGAGAGCCCACCCAACCACCTCACTTTAACTTGATTATCGCTGCAAAACCCCCTCTCAAAATAAGTTCACCTTCTGAGGTACTTGTGGTTAAACTTCAACATATGAATTCGCTGGGGGCAGGGAGGCCTGGGGCCCACTATTCAACCCCTAACACAAGCTCCCTGTAAAGCGGAGACCAAAGATTAAATATTCCCTCCACTCATTATAACCTTTTTAAAGCCTTTCTATTGGAAAATATAACAGATACAGAAAAATGCATAAGACCTAAATATACTATGTAGCAAATAATTATGAAATAAGCACCTGCGTAACTGCTGTTTGGGTCCCAAAAAACTGAGCACTGGCAAGAACCAGGAGCCCCTGTAAGCCTCTTCCTGATCACAAATTTACTCTTAGGAAAATGACTTCTTTCCTTCCCTACATAGCCTGCCCATTTCTGAATACATCCTGAAACACAGTTTGGTTTTACCTATTTTTGAACCTCTGATGAATAGAGTTATGTTATCACGTATCATTTGGGGTCTTCTATCCCTTAATGTATTGGTAAGGTTTATCCATATATTTATTTTTTTTAGCGGTTCCAAACAATATGTCATTAACCTATATCTAATTTTGTTAGTTAAAACTGTATTTTCTCTGATATTTACCATTCTCACTCTACATACCCACAGCTTTCCATGTCTACATCAAATTCCCATCTGTATCTACAAACTACTCTAAAACTTACTCTTAACAGTTGTTTTCCTGGGGTGCCTGGGCGGCTCTGTGTATTAAAGCCTCTGCCTTCAGCTCCGGTCGTGATCCCAGGGTCCTGGGATCGAGCCCCACATTGGGCTCTCTGCTCAGTGGGGAGCCTGCTTCCTCCTCTCTCTCTGCCTGCCTCTCTGCCTACTTGTGATCTCTGTCAAATAAATAAATAAAAATCTTTTTTAAAAAAAAAGTTTTTATCCTTACCAAAAAAGCCTTTTGTGTTTAAAACTCCTGTGTAGACAGATTATAAGACAAGCAATTTTCTTCAGTGTTAGTTCTGCAGACATTTTCCCAGAAAATACTCACAGCAAAGTTTATTTACCAATTGACTTGACATGCTTCAGGCAACGCTGTAATATTCTGGGTTGAACTGGCCCACAAGCCATTTCTCACGAGGTTTGTGAACCACCAGGAAAAGGTGAGAAAGAACAGGGCTCTGTGGTCTGAGGGGACAGTCGTTTGCCAGGGGTTAGTCGTTTGCCAGGTTTCACTGACGCACAAAGGACCTCACAGGAAAGACAAGAGTGTAACCCGGGGGACTCCACTGATGACAGAAGCCTGCCCAATCTGTGGGTTTTCAGTGGTCAGAGACTTGCTCCTTGGTCCGTTCTATTGAGATTTGCTTATCCTAATGGTCTCAGCATTCTGCCCTCGCCTGCCTACTTCCCTTCCTGTCTGTGGGCTCGGGCTGGGCTCTGACACTCGTCTGGTTATTAACTCATCTACTTGCGAATGCTCCGGCCCTGCAGAGGCAGATTGACTTTCTACCCTGCAGCTGGTATTGTAAGCTCAGATCCGAATTCCTGCTTCCGAGTCTCCATCCACACTTCATTCTTGATCCCAATAATCGGTTGTGTTTTCCAATCCCGACTTCATTCAAGTTCTAACAGTGAGGTGACCCCCCCACGAAAGGAATCACAACTGGAAAGCTGTTTGTTTTTTTTCTGTCACTCTAAATGTATCCCTATAAGTAGAAATGAGCTAAATAAAGAAGGAAATTAAGAAATTACTACAGACATGAAATTTTCACTAAAGGTCTTTAAATAGTAAAATAGCTTCACTTTTCAAATTTATTAATTTTTAGTCTCTATAAAGTTATTAAGAATAAAGGAAAGCTACTCTTATTTCTAATACTCAGAGATAATCACTGTTAACATTTTGACACATATCCTTCCAGACTATTCTTTTCTATTTATTAATACATAGGTAAACAGATAAAAAATGAGATCATATTATAATTTATTTTGTGACTACCTTTATTGTCTTAAAAAAAAAAAAAACACCCCAATGTATAGCTTTTATCCAATGAGGCCAGTTGTAGAAATTTTAACTAAAAAATAACTAAAGCTATATTTTTTTAACTAAAGATACATATTAATTGAATTTTAATTAAGGCCTTTATAGGAATGTTTAAATCCTATAGTGAGACATAATTTAAAATAGCAAATATCCAACAACTAACTGTGGAATATCTGTGAGGTGGACTTCAATGCATCATATTAAGAATGATGTTGTTGGGGGCGCCTGGGTGGTTCAGCAGATTAAGCGTCTGCCTTCGGCTCAGGTCATGATCCTGGGGTCCTGGGATGGAGCCCCATGTCCGGCTCCCTGCTCATCAGGGAGTCTGCTTCTCCCTCTCCTTCTGCTGCTCCCCCTGCTTGTGCTCTCTCACTCTCTCTGTCAAATAAACAAATAAAATCTTAAAAAAAAAAACCTAAAATCAAATTAAATTTAAAAATCTTTATTAAAAAAGGAATGATACTGAAAAGTATATTTTTATATGGAAAAGTACAGGCTAAAAAAACAGTATGCAAAGAAGATTGCTTTTTTAATTAGAGTGAATATCCACATGCGTACACATATATAGAAAAACACTGCCACGAAGACTGGTAATGTGAGGGACAATCTGTTTCCTTCGATGTGCTGAACTATATTTCCAGTGGACACATATTACAATCATTTAATGAAAGCTATACAATGTTTAAAAAAATACGAAGACCATCTTCTGGCAGAATTTTTCTTTATACCATCATTTTTAATGCCAAGTAAAACTCCATTGTAAGAATGTACTATAATTTATTAGGCATCCATTTAAATAATCTTTTCCATGAAGTTATATATGTTTGATGAATGAGAACATTCCATTCTGATCTTTTGTGGTGGCAATCTGTTACAGTTTAGACCAAATACAGTCAACTACAACAAGATGTTAAAGAAACCTTAGTTACAACCCCCGAAAGATTAATGACCGAAAAGAATTTCTAATAAGATCAAAAAAGATTTTCAATCTTTCATGCCTTATCACTGGCTTGTAAGCAAGACAGTGCTACACATTCAAACTTCTGGTCAGGATAAAATCAAAGAATTTGCCTTCTTGCCCAGTATTTTTACTGCCATTGTCTCCATAAGCAACTAGGAAATTCATTGAAAATCCAAATGTCCCTCTGCATCACCACAGAACAGGTAAACAGCTCTATCTGCTTAATATGTTAGGAGAGTGCCCGAGAAACACAACACCTTAAAAAAGGAAAAGTTTCACAATGAAAACAACTAAGAAACACACCCACCTCACTTTATTAGGAAGCAAACACCGTAACTCTTACAGCCAAGGACAGGAGCGGGAGTTAAGGGAAAATAGTAATTAGATACTATTTTTTACAAGCATTTGTATGAGATCTTAAAAGAACAAAAAATTTCAAGCTATACAAAGTGAAAGACTATAGAAAACACAATTTCGAATCACTCCACCCTAGGAAATGGAAAGACTAATATTTGTAGACAGCACCAGGCAGAAGTTGGCTTCTGTTTACCACTAAAACTCTCTTCCAGATGATAATTCAAAACAAATGAATGCCTGAATTTAATATCCTTTTAACATATGTGTAATTTCTCTCCACCATATATAAAGATTTAAAGCTCTACAATACTGTACAGTTTCAAGATACCTAAATATAGTGTCTGATAACTTTGTTTAAATGGTAAACATGAGGGGCGCCTGGGTGGCTCAGTGGGTTAAGCCGCTGCCTTCAGCTCAGGTCATGATCTCAGGGTCCTGGGATCAGGTCCCGCATCGGGCTCTCTGCTCAGCAGGGAGCCTGCTTCCCTATCTCTCTCTCTCTCTGGCTGCCTCTCCGTCTACTTGTGATTTCTCTCTGTCAAATTAACAAATAAAATCTTAAAAAAAAAATGGTAAACATGATTATAAATTTCTTCTAAACTCAGATGTATAATAACTATACCCTGATTTGTAAGAGAATCAACATGAATTGGAAATTACTGTAAATGTTGAGGAAATGTAATTTATTTAATCATACATTCTTTTCATGAACCTCTACAATCCAACTCAGGAACCAAACCTTTCCAGAAACACTTTTTTCCATGGTCATCAGTGACTTTCATCATACCATAAGTAGTACTTCTCATTCTCGAACTTTCTTTTCCGAGCATTCTTACTATTCAGTACTGCTCTTTCTTAACATTCTCTACTCTGCAGTTATTATAACAATATACGATCCTGATCACCTCTCTCCTCTCAATCTCCATTAAGTCAAACATTACTTAGAGCCCAAGAGCAGATGGACACAACACTATGTCCTATAGATAAGGAAGGCTCTAGATATGCCTGGTCCTTGAAGAGAGAGATGCAGGAAACTAGTATTTCAGCCCCAAATAATAAGAATCATAATGACCAAGTTAGGTGTAAGAATATCAGTGAAAAATATTTTAAGCTTTAATCAGAATTTAGAATTTATGGTCAAATAAGGGTTTCTGGAAGTTGTGAGGCTAACCAACCAGGTGTATGCCAGACATGTTTGTATTTCCTCAGGCCCTCAGATGCCTTCTAGATGTTCCCTAGACAGTTCTGTGGTCCACTGCCATGACAACTATTTCTCACTTTCTCTACTCTCGAAATTTGCAGACAGCCTCTATTTGCCTCATTCACAGCAGATGACCTAACCTCAACTTCAGAGAAAGGAGAAATACAGTCGATCAGCAGAAGAGTCTTACTATTACAAGCTGAAACACAGAGTACAGAGGTACAAAAGTGATTTTATAGTTCCCTAAATCCCAGCCCCTAACATGCACTTTGGGAGGCACAGGGAAGTCTCTCCTTTCCTCTGTTTCCCAAGGTCATCAAGTGTCTCACTCCTAGCCAGAGCCCCGGGCTCGCTCTCCTATTCCTCTGCTACTGACCCAGAGTCTTCACCATTTGGCTACACTGGATTTTCCTTTGGTGGAACAAGGTAGAGGCCAGCATGGCAGTAAAACAGAAGATCCTTTCTCTTCAGAGAATCAGGAGAAGTGAATTTCCAGATCCAACCTGAGAATGAAGTCCTAGAGACATAAGCCTAGATCCAAAAACACCTTCAAATCTCCACCCCACTTTACCAAAGCTGTTCCCACTAACCTAACCTGGTCAAGACCCAGAAGAAAAATGGCTGTACTCCAAATCCCAGGAAGACTGGGTACCATGGGCCCAAAGGGAAGAAAATCCAATCCTTTCACACAGACTGTTAGGTTTCACTCCAGCTGCTTTCTAGGAATCAAATTTAGCTACACTGGAAGCTAACAATTGCTTTTGCAAATGGTTAGAAAATGCATTTCACATGCAAACAACAGTTCTCCAAAACTATTCAAAATCTTCTGTTCAAATTCTTCTCACAGAATGGATTACATGCAGTAATTCTACAATACCTGCAAGAGATTTTAGAATCCAGTTAACTGAAGTTGTGGGTTAGCCAACAAAAGTCAAAAACTTAACTCTGTAATTCCCCATAACCTGAAGATACTTAGACTCTTTCAAGTTCATTCATTTCTTCAGCAAATATGTGTAAAGCATCTATCAGATGCCCAATACAGCATTAGGCTCTGAGCACACAGTGGAAAATAAAACAAGTATGCCCACTGCTTAAAGACTATTGAGGAGACAGACAAAAAACAAGTAAACAAGTAAATAGAGCATTACAAATGGTAATAGATGTTTGTATTACATCCTGAAACAAAATTATACTCCCAGGCACTCCCCGATTGCCATCGGAATTGAAGCAGTGACCAAGAAAACATGGTAGAAAATTGCACCAAATTGTTGGTCTAAGGGACAAACACATTTAAACTCTGATTTGCAAAGCAACTGTCTGGAGAAGCCCACAGGCTGATGACTCACTAGACCAAAGGAAACACTTACAGAGCTTTACATTTAATCAAATTGTTGCCCCACAGATTGTATGAGTTTTTCACCATAGACGGCATTACCTTGAGCCTTCAACAACATTCAACCCACTCAAGCCTCAAACACATATATATGCTAGTGTCATTTCCACTTAACCAATAAAATCTCTTCATCAGTAACCTCAATATCACACCCAAATCACCCAGCCCCAAGTGCCACGGAAGATACGAAGCTATTCACCTAGAAGTCCGTCTACGTCCCGGACATCGCAAATGTGGGTGGAGAGGGGTTTTGTTTTTAAGATTTCTGAATTACGGTGGCAGAAAACAAGCAACTCCTGATCTACACACATTGGTTCATTGACTTCTCAGTGATACTTTCGAGGTCCTGGAAATTTGAGAGAAACACTGCCTAACAAACCCTCACCTGCAGCCGGGAAACCTAAATTGGAGGAGGAGGAGGGGGAGTCAGGTGGGAGAACTCCAGCCTACCGGACCACCTGCACTTCCCCACCTCTCCCTGCCCAGATCTGGGCTTTGCACAAAAGGAAAGCAAACTACTCCCTTGTGCTGCTTTCTAAAGCAGTAGGCAGTTGCCCCCATCTGCCAACACTTCTTTCCTTGTACCAATTCCACTTTAATTCCCACCAACTACACTTCCCAGCATGCAGTGCACCAACAGGAAGCCAGTGGTTGGAGGACAGCCTAGAAGAACAATAAGCAGTAAACTCTTTGGTGGGCAAAACTGCTGGCTTGGAAATTACTCGTAAGTTTTTCAGATCATCCAGGAATAAAATCTCACCTTTATAAAAAGATAACAAGGACAAGACAACAGAAAATCTCTGCTTTAGACAACAGATCCATAAACAATAAAGACCACAGGAACACAGTGCAGAGCACTTAGCCCTCCAGCTTAAAAGGCCAGAGGAGGATTATAAAACCTACAGTAGAGTCCAGAATAAGTACACCAAGAATAAAGATAAATATGTCCTACATCAAGAATGAACAGATTTCCCCTCGTGTAGGACTAAGCAAAGAAAAAAATGTCAATATGGATCCTATGAAAACATCTCACTGCATAAGACACAGGTTATATATAAAATGTCATTAGATGATAAGAGTTTGGATCAATGGAAAAAGGAAGGACTAGGTAATAAAATAACAATAATGGCCTTCTTCATGAAACAATTCAAAGATGATTGATTCCCTTTTCACCACAAGTTAATGTTACTACCGTACGTATATCCTCTCTTTTTCCTGACTCTGACTACATGTTGGCATATCCTCTGTGTAAAATGGAATATTCTCAGTTTTCTGGACAGGTAATCCCTCCTGACGATGATCCAGCGGATGACTCTGCCACGCTGAAAACACCGCGCCTCTGAGGGCCAAGGACTGCCATACGGCGACGGCAACAAAGGAGGAGGCTTACCTGGCAAAAAATCACTTGGAAATACATTTGATGGACAAAACGATCAGAAGCTACTTAAACCCCTGTAGTTCAGCTGAAGCAGCCATTTAAAAAAAGCTGGTAAGGAATTATTTAATACCCCAAGTGTACATAGTAATGAGTACTTAACATTCGATGGGTACCTACTCTGTGTCAGGCACAGTATTGAGCTCTTACTGTGTCATCTCATCATGACGGACCTCACAACAACCCCGGAAGAAATCCACTAACCTTACTCTTACAAGTATGTAACTCAAAAATCAGAGGTTAAAAAACGGCTACTAAGTCACAAGATTAACAAGTAGAAGAGCTGGGATCCAAACCCGCATCCAGCTCATTCCAAGCGCAATCCTCTTTTCCACGCCACCATTCTGCCACCCCCCTGCACTCCTCCGGCCCGCAGTTCCCGGCGGACCCCCCACCTGAGTAAGTCGGGCCCTGGCCCAAGGCACTGCCTTCCACAGCACATGTATGAGCCTCTCAGAGGCACGCCTGACCCACCCACCCCTCAGGAATATCTAGAGATGTGTGGGAGACCCAAGAGAGGAGGAGGCTCAACTTCTTCGCCATCACCCCGTCACCTCTAGATATAAGTGAAACATCTAGAAACCTGGGAAAACCTGACTTAGGCCAAGCTGCCATCGACATTATCAAAGCCAACGCTAGGCTGATGTGAATCATGGACACCTAAGGTTCAGCTGAGCACTAGGCGTGGGGAATGCGGTCCACCTGCCCCAACCCCCCAGCGGCGGGAAACAGAGCGGCCGTCCCGCAAACAACACAGCAGCCGAGGGCCGCGCCTTACAAGCCGAAGCATGACTTCAAAATTTCAACCACTGTATCGACAAAATACAAAGAATATAAAGCAAGGAAAGGGAGGGACGTTGAGCACTCCAGCCTACTAGCGAAACAACCTAAAAAATCACTTTTTAAAGAACAGTATTCTTGGGGCGCCTGGGTGGCTCAGTGGGTTAAAGCCTCTGCCTTCAGGGGCGCCTGGGTGGCTCAGTGGGTTAAGCCGCTGTCTTCGGCTCGGGTCATGATCTCGGGGTCCTGGGATGGAGCCCCGTGTTGGGCTCTCTGCTCAGCAGGGAGCCTGCTTCCCTCCCTCTCTCTGCCTGCCTCTCTGCCTACTTGTGATCTCTGTCTGTCAGATAAATAAATAAAATCTTTAAAAAAAAAAAAAAAAGCCTCTGCCCTCAGCTCGGGTCATGGTCTCAGGGTTCTGGGATCGAGCCCCGCATCAGGCTCTCTGGCTGCTCGACGGGGAGCCTGCTTCCTCCTCTCTCTCTGCCTATCTCCTCTGCCTACTTGTAATCTGTCAAATAAATAAATAAAAATCTTAAAAAAAAAAAAAAAAGAATAGTATTCTTGGTATTTGGGAAACACTCCTTTAGGTCTTCTTGGAGGTTACAATGTAACAACCGTATTCCGCCAATAAACATTTACAATATGTATGTGAAACGCTTTCACTCTTTAAGGATTTTCCTAAATATACTATTTAGTATGGGCAAGTACTTCACAAAAGGAGCCTTTATGACCCAACCAGTTGATGTGCAGAAAGGGACAGACTAACAAAAATGATTTCTGGTGCTTCCCAAACCGATTTTGTATGGGAACTACCTGGAGACAGTGTTCAGACGCAGGTTCTGATTCAATAGGCCAAAACAGAGCCGGAGATGCTGCATTTCTAACAAGCACCCAGGTGACCTTGACCTGCAGAGACCAACCTTAGCAGCAAAGATCTCAGCCACTGTTTCTTCACTAATTTGCCTGTGCTCCCCACACTGGCCCCAGGAAACTGGGCTTTACACAAATTATTTATTGTGCATTCATATTTTTGATAATCTAAAAAATATACATTTTACTAGTTCAATGACAAGGCATCTCTTTTGCAGAAATAATTGGCAGGCACTGCCAGAGAACTGGTTTTCTTTAGCCGCTTTTCTCATAGCAGAGTCTGCAGACACTATTTTGGTGGGCCCTCAAGAAGAATTTTCCATAAAAGAGGACCAGGTCCACACAACGACTTCTTGATCAGTTTTACCTTATTCGACAGCACAGCCAACACCGAGCTGCAGGAAAAGGACTGTCGTCTGGGAATGGACCAAAGGTTAGGAGGAAGGGTACATTATGAAAAATCACAGAGTTGATTTCCCGCCCTTCAAATCCCTGACATGGATTACTGAACAAGTGGTGTGTGAGAACTTAGGGGAGCTAAAAAGAGGCATTCAGTAGAATACGGCATGGTTTCGCTCAGAATTGGTTATGCCAAAACCCTTTATTTCCTTTTTGACGGGCTTAGAACAAGAGGATTACAGCGATGCTTTAGACAACGTATCCGGATTTCAGCAAGGTACGGGTCTCTTGAAAGTCTTGTGGCCAAGACAAGAGAAATGCAGCCTAAATAATAATGTGTTGAGCAGATTCACAGGTGATAAATAGAAGACGGAAAGGCGGTGGATGAACTAAATGTCAGTCCAGGACCAGAGCCCTTCACCAGCCCTTCCCGCCTCCCGCCTCCTGCCTGTCCATCTCTCTCAACCTCCACGCAAATTAGAGACAACACAAATCACACGTACTGAAACTGAAATTGTTACATATACTTATGTAAGAACTTTACAAAAGAAGGATTCAACTTCGGTATACGTCACAGCAACGTCTCTTGGTAAGGCCCCAGTGATTAAAATACAACGACTTGTCCCTGTATAAGTTAAACTGCCTTTCAGTGGCAATTTCCATGCTTACTGCTTAGAGAGGCTGGTGGCAGCGGAGGTCCAGCGGATGACAGAGAAGCAGCAGGGGCCTTTCCAATGAAAATTTAGGAAAGATCATGGAAAATGAGCGCCAGAAAACACTGCATTTATAAAGTACAGGAGGAGGGAGGAACAGAGCGAAGATGCGCGCGAGGAGGGCTGTGCGGAAGCTCCGTTACCGTCTCGAGCGTCCCCGGTCGTCCGCCTCTCTGGGATCCGAGCGGGTCCCAGGAGGCGGCACGCAGGAGTCTTTATTTTGAATCATAAATCAGAAAAGGATTTTGAGAAACCAAAAACTGGCCTCTTGATAGGTTTGTAATCTTCAAATAGCCAGTTATGCACATATCACTGATACTATGTGGAACAGAGAACTTTCCATCAAACAACTGAGGACAGAAGGAAATTTGTATAAAGTGTTTAAGATCTCTTTACTTCTTTTATTATAAAATAAACATTACAACTTTATTTTAGACACTTAAAAATATTTATTCTGAAAAGCGGGGAAGTGCTCAAAAACTACAGAACTCATGTGTAAAAAGAACACAGGAGCATGCAGTGGTGCGAGATTGAGGACAATTTGTGCATAAAAGTATAATAGTGATAATTATAACATCTATTTTTTTAATTGTTTTGTTTGACGGACCAATATATATGCTTCTTTATTAATGCATTAAATAACAAGACTAATGCATTAAACAACGTCCGGTCTCAGAACTATTCTAATTGCATAGTTATGGTGAATTTAGAAAATATTATGAGATAAATACAATGGCTATAACGTGATACAAATACATCTGAAATAGCTGACTTCTTGTTGTGATAAAGCGACGTGTACTGTGAATACTGGTATGACTTGTTGCCTACTATCACAGTTGAAAGAAAGGCTAAGGGCGCCTGAGTGGCTCAGTCACTGGGCGTCTGCCTCCTGCTCAGATCATGATCCCTACCTGAGTCCTGGGATCGAGCCCTGCATCAGTTCCTTGCTTGGCAGGAAACCTGTTTCTCCCACTCCCACTTGCCCTGCTTGTGTTCCCTCTCTCACGGTCTCTCTCTCTCTCTGTCAAATAAATAAATAAATTTTTTTAAAAAAAGAAAGAAATGCTAAATTTTGGTTAGAAGTAGTGAAAATAGATGTAATTATTTTCCATTCAAGTTCCTAGACCTCTTCATTGCATCGGGTTGTTCAGGCTCTCAAGTCTCTTATTCGGTAACAATCTTCCCTACCCCTGCCTTCATTTCCTGCCATTGATTTGGTGGAGAAATCAGATTATTCATGTTAAAAAAGTCCTCCATTCCATATTTGACTGATTACTCCTTCATGTTCATGTCATTCAAATGTTCTTCTATCCCCATTATTTCTTCTGCTCCATTTACATCTTATAATTGGACATTTTTTCTAGAGACTTCCAGGCTTATGTTCAACGTTTTGACAAGAATACTTCACAGGTGATACTGAGGATTTCCTATTGCATCATGCGGAGAGGGACAGAATATCTCCTGGTTTTGCACTTTCAGTGCAGAAAGATTTGATTTTAAGATTTTAAGATTTACAGTGGGATCAGGGTTGCCAGGCTAATCCTTCATTACAAATATCTGCATGAACTCTCATCTTACAGTTGGACAACTCGTTGGTAGTCATTATCTGTATAGATTATTTCAGTAAAAATTACAAAATGGGGTCTAATTCTATAACTGCTTATGTATTGATTAGCTGGGATTTAATTATTAAAAAACGACCTTTCAGGATCTTAGTTCAGCTAGTGGAGCATGCTAATTTTAATTTTTTAAAGACTTCATTTATTTCGAGAGAAAGAATACACACAAGCAGGGGAAGGAGCAGAGGGAGAAGAAGAGAGAGAATCTTAAGCAGACTCCCCACTGAGCAGAGAGCGCAATGCAGGGCTCGATCCCACAACCCCAAGATCACGACCCAAGCCGAAATCAAGAGTTGGATGCTTAACCAACAGAGCCACTTAGGTGTCCCAATATCTAACGTTAAAAATTCACAAATCCATATTAAGGGGAGAAATGAGAGAATTTCTTCTTGCAAAATGCCAGCTAGGAGATGGAAAAGGAGTGATAAGATTAGAAAATAATCTCTGCAATCTCCAGGGTAACTGATTCAAGCGAGAATCACCTATGAATACTAAAAGTTCTTGGGAAAAGATTAGGAAATAGGATATTCACCTAACCTCAAGCACCACCCCATGGATTACCTACTATTCATAAAAGGACAAATGTACTTGTACATGGGAAAGCTGTAGTAGCCACCACTTAACCAAGTGACCCCATCCATGGTCACCAACAGCAGGATGATAAGCCCCCATGTGCCTCTTGGTGTGATGCTGTAAGTGGTATCACCTCCCCCAGCTTCTCGACAAAAACGCTAACCTGAACCAAAAGCTTGGAAACAAGTAGACAAATTCAAAATGCAGAACATTCTACAACTGGTCTAAACTCTTCAAAACAATCAAGGTTATAAAACGAAACAAAAGGAAGAAACATGGTGATCAAATACAATGCATGAAACATGACTGCATGCTGGATTTTTCTTTTAAGTTGTGGGATAATTTCAACATAAAATGTAAATGAGATGATATTATTGAATTATGGTGAATTTTCTTGGGTTTAACAACGATGATAAAAACAACAATGATACTGTGGTGGTAGGAGACTGTTTACTGTCAGGAACCAAGAAAGTATTTAGGGGGCTGTATAATGGTGTCTGCAACTTATTCTTTAAAAGTTAGGGAAAAAATCGCTTCCTGGCCTTTTGGCTAAGATCAGGTGTAAACGTTCCGAAAAAAATATAGACGTGTAGAGAGAGAATCCAAGGTGACAGAATGCTAACAATTTATATAAAGAGTATAAATGTGTTTATCTTTTCATTTCAACTTTTTCACAGTAATTTTTAAAAATTAAAGGCGGAAAGAAAGATTTACGCTTTTTTTTTTTTAAGATTTTATTTGACAGAGAAAGATCACAAGTAGGCAGAGAGGCAGGCAGAGAGAGAGAGAGAGAGAAGCAGGCTTCCTGCTGAGCGAGAGTTTGATGCGGGACTCGATCCCAGGACCCTGAGATCATGACCTGAGCCAAAGGCAGAGGCTTAACCCACTGAGCCAGCCAGGTGCCCCAGATTTATGCTTTTTTTTAACTTAAACACTCATTAATGTTTCTTTTCCCCTTAGCCTTATTTTTTCCATAAAACTTCCATTCCTCAACCTCATACCTCCTACTACAGAAGTTTCCAGTACCAACTTACCCTTGGAGTTTGATAGCAATTAGGGTTCTCTCTGAACAATACATTCAGTATTCCAAATCTAGACAGATTGTTATAAAAATATATTTAACAATAAAATGGAGTTTCAATTTAATGAGCAAGGTAGTAAGAAGATAATAGGTGAAAAGCTGAGGGTTCGTTCTGCTTTCCACTGTTTCCGAGGCAAGCACTTCAACTATTTCTTCAGAGATAGTTAAAGAAACCCTTTGGTAAAATTCAAAACTGTCCATAGCACAACACTCCCCACAAGTAAATAATGAAGTTAAATCGAAGCAATTACAAGGCTGATAGCTGTGTAACCCCAGCCCTGTCTTCCCACAGGAGACCGTTGAACAACTAGGGGTTGAGGGGCGCCAACCACCATACGGTTGAAAATCCACGTGTAACTTTATAAATGAAAACCCTTACCAGCCTACTGCTGACTGGAAGCCCTACCAGTAACACACTATTAACGAATAACACACCAGAAACAGCTGATGAACACATATTTTGGATGTTGCATTATACACCGCATTCTCTCAAAAAGTAAGCTAGAGAAAAGAGAATGTTATTAAGAAAATTATAAAGAAGAGAAGACCTCCAAAAACTTTTCAATTGTATTTATGGAAAAAATGACCAAGTAAGTGGACCCACACAGTTCAAACCCGTGCTGTCCAAGGGTCAGCTGTACATGTGAAGGTCATCCTAAAATCATTCACAAAATTAGCGGGCAGCAATACCAGAGATCAAGAAGGAAAAAAATGATAAGAAGCTGCCCGTTAAAGCAGTGAGAACCAACCTAAATTGGGGGATGCTATCGAAAAGTGATGATGACGAAGCAGATGGCACACATATTCCCTTCTGGCATTTGGCCCAAGAAATAGCAAACCAAGGAAGAATTCTTATGCAACAAACGAACACACTGTCGAGATGCTAAATCAAAACAAAACTTAACCTGTTCTTTGCTTGTATGTTTCCCATGTTCTTATCATTAAACATAGTAAGGAATGAATGCACAGTTTTAAAGGTAAGCTCTGCCGTAATTTTTTTATTTGACAGAAAGAGCGTGTGCCAGGCTGCAGACAGAGGGAGGAGAAGCAGGCTCCCCACTGAGCCGACCTGGGACCCTGGGATGATGACCTGAGCTGAAAGCACACAATTAACCGACTGAACACCTGGGCGCCCCAGTGATGTCATATTTAAAACACATTTCCAGTGGAAGGACTGCTTGAATCAAAGCAACATATGATCTCAGAAAACTCATTAAAATCCCTGAATAAATGCTTAGCCTCTTTTTATCTTTTTTTTTTTTCTTAACAAAAATTGACTTTTGCTAAGAATTGCTTTCAAAAAAGTTAAGGAATGATTCTTAACAACTAACAGGATAAAATAAAAAGGAACCCAAAACTAAAGTTATCTTTCTTTATTCAAAAATAGTAACAAGTGGCTATGAAAGATTAGAGATCATTTATTTAAAGATTTCTTTCTAGCTACCAACAACACATAATATATAATACACTAAAATACTCACAATACTATTATACCAGGAAAAGTAGGGATTACTTTCTGTACTTTCAAACTCAGGTGGTTTAAAATATCAGTAAATTTTCTCCACATTGGTATTTGTTAAAAATATCAATAATGAATAAGTTTTGGCTTTACATTAATAAGAGGTTTTATAATTTATTTGCCCCAGTGAAATATCAAGAAAGCAACTTCTAATTTTTTTTTTTTTTAAAGATGTACTTATATATTTGAGACAGTGTGTATGTGCATGAGCAGGGGGAGGGGCAGAGGAAGAGAGAGAGCAAAGCTAACCCCCCACTAAGCATGGAGCCCCCGAAGCGGGGCTTGATCTCGGGACCCTGAAATCATGACCTGAGCTGAAATCAAGACTCAAACACTTAACCGACTGAGATACCCTGGCGCCCCTCAAGAAAACAACTTTGAAAATTACAAAGGCATTTTAGAATTCTCACTTCTGCAGTAAATCCATATGCTAAGAACATCTTGCCAAATAAATGAACTGCTTCTAGTGATGACCCATTTTAAAAGAAAAATCTAACTAAAATTTTGCAAGTGAAATTAAATTACTCTAATGGACTACTTACCTCAAAACCTACTTATGTGTTATCCACACTAAAACCATTCTAAGAAATAGCAAGAAATGCTCTTCCCTTAGTAATACTTTTTCAAAAGTAAGCTAAAACAAAAAACCTAGTTGTTATATTTGTATAAGATCTGTTGTCTCCATGTATTTGGTGGCTTTTACTGCTTTTCTTTTTTTTTTTTTTTTTTAAGATTTTATTAATTTATTTGGCAGAGAGAGAGCAAGAGAGGAAACACAAGCAGGAGCAGAGGGAGAGGGAGAAGCAGGCTCCCTGCTGAGAAGAGAGTCCAATGTGGGGCTCGATCCCACGACCCTGGGATCATGACCTGAGCGGAAGGCAGACGCTTAACAACTCAGCCACCCAGGCACCCCCCCTTTCACTGCTTTAAATTGTAGAATGCTCTTGAAGTAAAAACTGCTTGAAGTAAACACTGCTAAAGAGTTCTTTAAGGTCTAAAAAACAAAAAAAGCAAGTTACTCTTGTCATTAGAGACATATTCATAGTTAAAATCTAATATTTACAAGGAAGTGGAGACGCAACAGGGGTGGCTGGGGGGTAGGGAAAGGAATAAATGAAACAAGATGGGATCAGGAGGGAGACAGACTATAAGAGACTCTTAATCTCACAAAACTAACTGAGGGTTGCGGGGAGGGGGGTCGGGGGAGGGCGGTGGGGTTATGGACACTGGGAGGGTATGTGCTGTGGTGAGTGCTGTGAAGTGTGTAAGCCTGACGATTCACAGACCTGGACCCCTGGGGCTAATAATACGTTACATGTTAATAAAAAAAAGAAAAAAGAAAAAAATCAAATATTTATTGAGCATATTTTAAATATCAGAAATGGAAAAAATAATGTGTATGTGTTACCTTACCTAATCTTCAAAATAAGCCTCTAACGTAGATTATGTTACTGGCACCATTTTAAAAATAAGGAAAGAAAATGAGGAAAGTTGCGCACGTGCGGCAGGTGGCGGGACCCGGCCGCAGACCCAGCCCCGCTCCTCGCGGGTGCAGAGCGTCAGCCGGGCTGACCCCGCGGGCGGGGGGCGCCGCCGCCTCCACTCGGCGTCGCTGCGGTCACGCGCCAAGTTCCCACCGGGGCGGTCACTGACCAACGCCGCCCGGAGCCGAGGTGCGGCGCGCCCCGGTCACGTCACGTGCGTCTGTCCCTTCTCAGGTGGAGCCGAGGCAGCGGCACGCGGAGGACAAGGACACCCTAAGGGGCGGCAAAGCCGCAGGACACGAGCCCCGAGCAGAGCTCCAAGGGCCTGTGGGGCGGGACTCCCTGCCAGCCCGGGAAGGAACAGAAAAGTAGACGGCGCAGCCTCTGATCCCCGTTCCTGTCACGGGGCTTTCGGACACCCTCCTAATGCCCCAGGTGACGGAAGTGTCCTTGTTCTGTGAGGTGTCTTGAGGTCCTAGAGGGACAGCGGGTTACTGGAAAACACAAGCCACGGGTGAGAAGCCCGGAGTTGCCAGCCCCGCCCTCCATTCTCTTGAGAAGAGAAGTTCGTGATCTCTCCTGCCTACGAGACGGAGCCTCCGGAAAAACCCCGGTAGCCCCGGGTCGGAGAGATTCCAGGTGGGTGAACCCACTCATGTCCAGGGAGCTGGTGCCCCCCAACTCCACAGGGAAGAAAGGCCGCGCTCTCGGGGCCCTCCCTGACTTCACCTCACCTTGCTGCTCCTCTGTGAACTCTACCATATCCTTCAAGAAACTGGGACACTTAAGCGTTTCCTGAGATCTATGAGCGGTTCTAGCAAATTCATCTAATCCGAGGAAAGGGGCCCCTCCAGAGCGTAGCCAAGTTGGCCAGAAGTTGCACAGAACCTGGGGACCTACGACGTGCCACTGGCATAGGAAATGGCAGCGAGTGAAGCGAGCCCCTAACCTGTGGCACCTCATGCTGTCTCCACATACACAGTGTCAGAAATGAGCTAAAGCGCAGGACACCCCGCTGCTGGGCCAGAGAAGCGCCTGGTCGGGGGGGGGGGCCGCCATACTTCCGGTCAGTGGAAGTGTCTAGAGAAGCATTCGGTGTGAAAGCAAGTGAGAGACACAGGGGAGGGAAGGACTGATGTTTTTCCAAAGCACCACGTCAGGTAAAAATATGCGAAATAGCAAGAGAAAATGTTAGAAATAAGTGTCCATCATTAGGGCCACTGTAATTCTGAGGAAGTGCTTATTACACCAGCTTATTAGCTCATACCCAAACAACGCAGAAATGGGTAGAAATGGGGAGCTGACATTAAATATAAAATAAGAGGCACTGGCTTAGGGATTGGGTGCTAGGTAACAAGAAAGAAGATGTTGCTAACTGAGAAGAGGTCCCAAACCAGTGACCCTTGTTTGTCACAGTAAGAGCGCTGGCATATCTGTCACCTGAGACAACCTCTAAGGCAGTGGACGACATACATACAGAATCTGTTGCCCTGAGGAAAAGTAGATGGAAAGTGCAAGAATGGGCCATTCCTGTAATTCCAGGTATTTAACTACCCAACACTGATATGAGCGACTGTCACAAAGAAATTCTAGAACTAACTACATTCTCTAGCAAAGGTCAGAGGCCTCCCTACCTTGTACAACTAAAACATCGGTGATATGATGCCTTAAGAAGCCTGTTCCTAGACTAATTTCAACCCTCCCTCAACAGGAATTAAACAAGACTACATAAAACCTTCTCACATTTTGGAAATCGAGAAATGGAATCTTTCATTTCCCCCAAAATTTGTTGGAGGAAAACAAATTTTTAATCTTAAATGCCACAGTTACCTGGTAAGTCTTTTGTTTCACTTTAATGTTGCACATATCTAAAAATAAAACAATTAATAAAACACTGCAAACATATTTCCTTTAGAAATATTTCATTGTTTTAACTGGAGAGCATACTTTGCTTCACTTGTTCTCTCTTTCTTAATATTTTTTTTATTTCCAAATTTACCTAAAGACTTGTTGGACGCTCATTCAAGGTGAAGTCATTTCTTTAAAAAACTGGGAAGTCATTATAATACTCAAATATATATCTAAATAAAAATTATCTATATTATGGTAGTTCTGGCTATATTGTCATTATATGAAACTGCAGTTCCTAAAACCATGTCTAACAGTGCTGCCAACTTAAAAACTCACAGTACTTAACTTCACCCACCCCCTCCACCTACAAAGTGGAGACTAGATGTATGAATAAAATTAAGTGCACGAAAACAAGTCTTAAAAAGCACTAGTCAAAAAACTAAGAAAAATTATAGAAATAAAACTTTGTCTCAAATGTCAACTCCTCCTTGGTAAACACCAAAATTTATCCAAGAAAAGCCTTCTGTCTACTTTTGCTGCATGGTACTTTTACAGCCTTCTGGTCTATGCAGCACTTGTGTATTTTCTCCTTAGGAAACCTTTATTTTATCATATTATTCATCTTCCTGCTGTAATGGAAGAAGTTTACACTACAAATAAGGAGACTAGATCCTAATTTCAGCACTATCACTAAGTGACCCTATATCCCAGACTGTCCCCATTTGTGTCTGTTGTCCCAATGTAATCATCTCAAAGGTATCTCCAGCTGAAGAGAAATTATAATAAGCACACTACTAACTAGCCATGTGAACTTGAGCAAGTCACAATACTTCTTTGGCACTTGGTTCCTTCTTTGGCCAAATGAGAATACCCTCTATGCTACAACTTGTGATTGTAGAAACTAATAGGTGAAACACATGGAAAAGTTCCATATAAAACCGTTACTGTTAACAAGAACACAAGAGAGATCCAAATGCATTTTCAGAAAGAGGAGCTGGCAGCGCTACCCTTTAGCTAGCTTTGCATGAATCCAAAACTCTTAAAAGATATCAGGGAAAGTCATTTAATTTTGTTGGGTCTTGCTTCTTTAACTATAAAATAAAATGGATGCACCTGATGATCCCGACGATCCTCTCCAATACTAGAAATGCTATTATCATAATTACTCTAGTCGATTTCTCCAACTACCATAAACATATCACTTATGTGGTATCCATCAAACAGGCCACCCCCTGAATTTATCACAGTCATAAATCCAACTTGCAAACTCATTTGGCTGGACAGTGTGATTTTTTTTATTTTCATTTTTAAATGGTTTGCCCATTTTTTAAAAATAAGTCTTCACAAAAAAAAAATCTTAATTTTTCTTTTCTCTTTAAAAGCTAGCTTATCTAGCATCTTGGAGCAATGATCTGGTAGGATACGGGTAACAGCTGTCCCTTTATAAACTGTAAGGTCCAGCTTACCGAGTCCTCATCTAGTTTGCTGCACAGATTGTGTTACCTGCCTACATGGTGGAGGGAGCTGAGTTTGCTCCCCTGATATACAAATGGCCACTCACACCTATTTATAACTAAACCTGTTACTTTCTATCCCTAAATATGTTTCCCCAAATGCCTACTCATTTATCAATGAAATTTAGACTAAGAAATGCCATGTTGATTGCTTATTCAAAAGGACTACAAGAATTCTTATCCCTACACTATTTTTTTATTTAGATGCATAAAAGTAATAAAACATAGCAATTTAAGGTTTCAACTAGGAATTGGAAGTTGGATTCCATTCAATTTTGTAATTTATTTATTTCCTAAGCTCTGCATGGCTTCAAGTCATTTAAAATGTTTTAAACTTTACCAGCTTAAAAATGGGAGAACAAGTGAGGTAATGTCTAAGTCTGAGAAGAATCAGAAAATAATACTTAGTGATGTCTAATGAAGAATGTATTATATAGCAAAATCTGAGAAACTCATTAAGCTTACTAACCTATTTAAGAAAACTATCAGGTTGGATATTTCTGTAGCTGTTGCCACATAAAGAAAAAAAATTAACAATATACTAAAAAGAACAGAAAGAGGTATGTGTACATCTATGTTCATATTCACAATAGAGGAAAGGTAAAAGCAACACAAGTATCAATTAATGGATGAGTGGATAAACAAAATGTGGTATATACATACAACAGAATATTACTGAACCTTAGAAAGTAAGGAAATTCTGACATATGCCACAACCTGGATGAACCCTGAAGACATTATGCTAAATGAAATAAACCAGTCACAAAAAGACAAATACTGTATAACTCCAGTTATATGAGATACCTACAGTAGTCAAATTCCTAGAGACAGAAAGCAAAATGATGGTTTCAGGAACTAGGGGGAGGGAGAAACGGAAAGTTCTTGTTTAATGGATACAGATTTTCAGTGTCTCAAGATGAAAAGATTTTTGGAGATTTGGTGTACAACAATGTGAATATACCTAACATTACTGAGTTGTATGTTTAAAACGGTTAACTGAAGGGCGCCTGGGTGGCTCAGTGGGTTAAGCCGCTGCCTTCGGCTCAGGTCATGATCCCAGGGTCCTGGGATCGAGTCCCGCATCGGGCTCTCTGCTCAGCAGAGAGCCTGCTTCCCTCTCTCTCTCTGCCTGCCTCTCCATCTACTTGTTCTCTCTCTCTCTGTCAAATAAATAAATAAATAAAAATCTTAAAAAAAAAAACAAACGGTTAACTGAGATAGCAAAATTTTGTTAGGTGTCTTTTACCTCAATTTAGATATTTAAAAAATAAACACATGGATGTTTTAAAAAATTACATACATATAAAAAGGGTGAAAAAACAGAGACAAAAAAGGTGAAAAAGATAATAAAAATTGTGTTTTAAATCTTGAAAGAAAGAAAAAGAAAAAAAAGCCAATCAAATGTAACATCACATTGTAGCAGATGGTGGTAAAATTCCATAGAACAGGGAAACACTTCCAGAATACCCAAGTAAGAACCTCCCAAAACCTGCTCCTCCATAAAACCATAAAAGCTTTCCTACCAAAAAGTATCAAAATCAACTTTTTCAAAATTATGGAAATTAGCAAAAGGCTTACAAATTACAATGATAATTTAATCATGAATGGCTGGATCTCAATATGAGTACTGAGCTTTGTGGGATTTTAGTTTTCCCTGTCTCTATCACTCTCCCCTAACATCACAGTACCCTTGAAAACCAGCATCCTTGCAACCATGGTGACTGAGAGAAAGAGCACTCTAATGGTCCCTGAGAAGGCAAAATGGGTTTGCAGTTCCCCCCAAAAAGGCCCTCTCCCAGAGAACTGTTATTATTTGAACTGGCAGTTACCTGGAAAAGCCCCATTCTCAGGGTTTATGTTTATCAGACCTAACTAGAGATCACTCAGTGGGGAAAACTTTAGCCCCTCAGCATTTGTTGAAAACAACGGCTTAACAACGAAAACACCTGAGGCAGCAATACTGGGGATGGGGGTTGGTGGGAGAGGCTGACTAAGAACTTAAAAAAAAAAAATTGGGAGAATTAGATGTGCATACAAGGATCTGAAAAGCTCTGACACATTCCTTGGGCTCCAGAAGGCCAAATGCTGTACATACACAATAAATGCCTGAAAAGACCCTAATCTTTCACTTCTGGCTGACCCTGAGCCTCTGTGCCTAAAGCATTGTCAGTGGCCTAGCTGACTGTCATAGGTGTGCCCCAACATGCCCCGGGAACTTCTCCGTACAGACTGAAAGACTCAGTCATTCCAGACATTTAAAGAAGTTTACCAAGCAGAGACTTCTGTAGCCACACGTGACAACAAAAATGCAGACATTAAAGAATTTATTCAGTAAAATCTGTAAATAAACAAATAACAACAGAGAGCAAAAACACCAAGCCCTGGGGAGAGAAGGAAATCTCATTTTCAGAGTTGCCATGAAATATTTCAAATGTCTCCTTTCCAACAAAAACTTGGAATATACACACAAATAAACAGGAAAGTATGGCCCATACACAAAAAATAAAGTAGTACATCAAAACATGTGCCTGAGGAAGCCAGGGGGAGGAAACTAGAAAAAGAAATAAATATGCTATTATAAATATGTTCAAATTATTAAAGGAAACCATATCTAAAGAACCAAAGGAGAATATAAAACTATTTCACCAGAGAATATAAATAGAGAGACAGAAATCATTTTTTTAAAAAACAGATTAAAAATTCTGGTGTCAAGGAACACCTGGCTGGCTCAGTTGATAGAACATGTGACTCCTGATCTCAGCATCATGAGTTCAAGCCCCACATTGGGTGTAGAGATTACTTAAATAAACAAATAAATCTTAAAAAAAAAAAAAAATTCCGGTGTTGAAATGTCTATACAATACCTGAAATGGAAAATTCACTATAGGTGTTCAATACCAAATCTGAATAGGCAGAAGAAAGAATCAGTGAACTTGAAGATATGTCAATTGAGACTGTCCAGACTTAAGAACAAAAAAAAAAAAAAGAAAGAAAGAAAAGAATGAAAAAAAATTAACAGAGTCTCAGAGACCTAGAGAACACCAAAGTATCAGTACATGTATACAGAGAGTCCCAGAAGACAAGAAAAGGGGCAGAAAAAATAATGAGATAATGACCAAAATTCCCACATTTGATGAAAACACTAATCTATATAGACATCCAAGAAGCTCACCAAACTCAAAGTAGGATAAACTGAAAGGAATTCCCACCAAGACACATCATAGTCAAAATGTCAAAAGACAGAAACTTAAACACAGCAGGAAATTCTCATCATATGCGATAAGGAAGTCTCAAGAACATTAACATTTGATTTCACATCAGACACTATGAAGGCCAGAGGGAAGTGGAACAACATATTCAAAGCAGCCAAATTAAAAGGTAAAACAAGGTTCATATATCCAACAATATTATCCTTCAAAAATGAAGGAGAAATTAAGACATTCTCATTTAAGCAAAAGTTGAGAGAATTTGTCACTACTAAATCTGTCCTTCAAGAAATACTAAAGTTAGTTCTGAGGCTGAAATGAAAAACACCGAATATTAACTCTAATCTACATGAAGACATAAAGAGAATTGGTAAACCTAACTACACAGTTAAATATAGAAGACAGTATAAATGTATTTTTATAACCTTTTCTATTATCCAATTTAAAAAACAACTGCAGAGACAATAATTATAAAAGTGCAGGGGCACCTGGGTGGCTCAGTGGGTTAAGGCCTCTGCCTTCAGCCCAGGTCATAATCCCAGGGTCCTGCGATCGAGCCCCGCATCAGGCTCCCTGCTCCTGCTTCCCCCTCTCTCTCTGCCTGCCTCTCTGCCTACTTGTGATCTCTGTCTGTCAAATAAATAAATAAAAATCTTTAAAAAATAATAAATAATAAATAAATAAAAGTGCAGTGATAGGCTTACAATACATAAAGCCAAGAATGGAGCTATACTAAGGTAAAATTTTTGAATACTTTTGAAATTCATCTGAACTAGATCATTTTAAATTAAAAAGTTTACTGTAATCCCCACAGCAAACACTAAGAATATAACTCAAAAAATATTATAACAGTATTACTGAGCACGATAAAGACCTATGAAAATCCTCTTCTCCAGAAAAGCAACATTGGAATTAAAACACCACACTAGAAAACAGATAATTAAGACAACATAAGGCAGTAATAGAGAAACACAAGGAAGATAAAGAAGACCTGAGGCATACAGGAAAAAAAATAGCAAAAAGGTAGACATTATCCACCTTATCAGTAAGTAACATTAAATGAAATAAACATCCCAGTCACTCTAGCTGAACACTAATCAAAAAGCACAGATTGGCATAATATAGATCTTAATTGATCCAACTATTTGCTGTCTAAAAGAGATACTTTAGATTCAGAGATACAAATAAGATAAAAGTAAAAAAAGGACAAAGATATACCATGCGAAGAATAACTAAAGTACGAACTGGATTTGCAATACTAGTATCAGACAAAATAGAAATTGTTACCAGAGATTAAGAAATATATGCAATGTATACAAGAGTAATGATAAAAGAGTCAATTCAAGAGGAAGACATTATAATTATAAACATATATGAACCCAAGAACAGGGCTGCAAAACATATAAGTATAAACTGACCGAGTTGAAAAGAGAAACAATTCAACAGTAGTTGGAGATAGCAAGACTATTTTTCAAGGCTTATATAACAATTAGAAGATCGACAAGGAGAAGTAGGACACCAAAAGCACAAGGATAAAAAAAAATAATAACTGGGCTTCATTAATATTAGAAATGATTGTGCTTCAAATGATACTATCAAAAAAAGTAAAAGGACAATTTCACAAAATCAAAATATTTTCAAGTCATATATCTCATAAAGTCTAGGATCCAGAATATAAAAAGAATTCATACAACAGAAGAGTAACCCAATTCAAAAGTCAGCAATGAATTTGAATAGACATGTCTCCAAAGAATGGGGTTGGTTGTCCAAATTTGTAAATATATGAAAACTCACTGAATAATACTGACAACGGTGAATTTCATGGCATGTAGATTATATTTCAAAAGGGCTATCATTTTTTTTAAATCAGTGAGGAAAATGGATATCTACAGAATGACTTTCCAAGATAAAAATAAATTGTATCTTGTCTTACTTCAGGACAATAAACATTCTCTAACCCAGATTGTGCTAGATGCTGGGATGTGAAGAGAAATAATAAATAGTCCTTACCCTTGAGGAACTTAGTTTTTAACAAAAAACATGATAATAAATCTTTGGAGAGAATATTGATTCTTTCCCCTAGTTTTTACTTTCAAAATGTATAAAATGTTAATTTTACCATGACAAACTTTAATTGAAAATCCAATTTCAGCAAACTTGAAATAATAGCAGGCACCCAAATCAACAACCAGATGCTAAAGAAAAATTAAATCAAATTCTATCTCTAGTCACACTTCTCTCCCAGCACAAGAAGGTCCAAGTTGTGGTCCCACCTGCTGGCCCCGACTGCCATGTTGTAGTGCATGATTCCATCTTCAGTGTGGCCAACAAATTTGCATGTCGCCATTTCCTCACCCTTGTCCCAACCCACTTTCAGATTTTACAGGACCTAAATTTTATTCCTTCAGGGCCCCAACTCTTTCTTTCAAATACCATTAGTTACTAACCTTAGTAAGGCATATCTGGTCAGGTCATCAACAAAAAGGCAGCTCCCTTCTTTTATATTTTTTATTTCGTTTACTTACTGAAGACCCAAAACGGTCCCTACCAAGACCAAAACACCACTCCGTGTTTGGTGCCCTGCATGCCAAGTGCCTGGCACTGGTACCATCTCAGACGTTCTGTCGCTCCAGAACAAGAGTTGTAAAACGGATGCAGGCAGCATACAAAATTTGTTTGGGCTGTGCTGTTCTAAAAACATTTTAATTGCCACTCAAGAGATGTTTTACATACAAACTTACATTTTTAGCTTCATTTGAAAAATGTGAAGATTTGGCCATCCTGGACCCAAATTCCCCTGTGACAACAACTGACTGAGCTGGGTAGCATCCCTCTTTCCCTTTGGACGAAGAACGCCCTCCATGGTCTTCGCCACTCCACAAGATTTCCAGGCACAGCACATCCCACTGGTTTTCCTTGCGACCTGCTGGCTCTGGAGGCATTAAAGTTTAAGACAATCGAAGTCCAGAGTGTCAGAAGTTGTTTCTGAGTATAAAGCCAAGACATCTTCCTTTCTCTTCAGTTTTAGGTTGCATGGCCATGTTTTTCTGCCTTTGCCAAGCTCTCCTAGTTTCTCACTCCAACAACTGCTTCAAATTCCTATCATCATTATCATGTCTGACACGTAAGTATCACCCACTTAAATCACTCCAGGACACTCCTACGGAGGCATCTTCAGGCCTGGAAGCTCCAACATGTACAGGATCATTTCAGGCCATCCTGCAGAAGGCACTGAGGATCTTGTCCATAGACAGGAAATCTTCATTTCCCAATTTACTTCTCTTTGACGATAAATGTTCCTCCTAAATTTCTGAATTCTGGTAAATTAAAGCAAGGCTTCTCAGACTTCGCTGGGCAGAGTACAGTGCAGCTGGGGATCTTGTTAATATGCAGATTCTGGCTCAGGTGTGGTACAGGGCCCGAGATTCTGCATCTCTAACAAGTCCAGGTGATGCTGATGCTACCGGTCTGTGGATTACTTTGAACAGCAGGAGTTAGGAGACATATAAAGAAGGAGGTCTCTGAGATCAGAATTGTCTGAATGAATTAGACCCCAAGACTTGACTTTCTGCCATTTTAAAACTACAAAATGTTAATATTTCATATCTGTGCCAACTTATATAAGTAACAGCCTTTCATAATGGTCCATGAGAAAGAAACAAGTGGTTCTTTCCACCATTAGGCATCGGTGACTGTATATTCACTCTGATCGATACTGAGGTGTCAGCCAGGTTCCCATTTATTTAGAGTGCTGAAAACCTAGTGGGCAGAAAGCCTAATAGGAAACAAAACAACTAGTACAACATCTAAAGCAAAAGATGAGAGGTGCCTGAGTGGCTCAGTTGGTTAAGCATCTGACTCTTGATCTCAGGATTATGAGTTCAAGCCCCACGTTAGGCTCCACGCTGGGGGTGGAGCCTACTTAAAATAAGTAAAAATAAATAAATAACTGTTAAAAATAATAATAAATAGAGCAAAGATTATGAAGATATTAAGTGCTATAAAACAGTGATTCCTAAGAGGGTGGAGTATCAGCATCTGGAGGGGAAAATGTCAGCCCATATACTTCCCTCTGCCCCCCCCCCACAGATTATGACACTGGCTCTGCCCACCCTTAATGTCAATCACTGACAAAGGAAGCTATGTATACTTCTAGGACTGCCATATCCTTCAGAAAAGAAACACAGGAAAACTACTGTTTTCAGATTGTATCCCAAAACGCAATGGAGATACGGGGCCTGCAAGAGTCAGTGAAGTTGGTGGGCATTCCAGGTGGGAAGTGCTCCTGTGGTAAAAGTACTGAGGGCAAGATGAGTCTGAGGGATTTATGGGATGGAAAGAAGACCTGCCTAATAAAAGTAAACCGGAGCAAGTGCCCCCCTCACCACCACCCCATCCTGAGTAGAGGAAGCACAAAAAGATCTCCTAAGAACTTGATGTTAAGAACCTGTTAAGAACACTAAAGAGATATTCCTTCACAGGAGGGCTCAACTAGTTTGTCTCTCGGGTCCTTTCCAATTTTTCCACAGTTGAAGGAAAAAATGTTCAATTTTCTTCTCACACATATTTCTAACATGAGCAACCTGCCTTGCCTGCTGTTGAACATGGGAAATTACCAAAGACAGTATGACTATGAAAAAGCCCCTGTAAATTTATGAAAATGATAGCTAAATGACTGCATCAGGTAAATTTCTCCTACTGCTTGGCATCCCCACTTCTTCGAGACTGTTCTCATAGCTCTTACTCTCACCTATGTCATCAATCATCTCTGTGACTCTTCTCTGAAGTCTGTTCAAATGACCCTCATCCCTCTCACACAGACAAACAATGAGGTACGCTTCTGGTCTTCCCTGATTACTCCGTCCAAAGGAAGTCTCAGTTACACTCCATGCTCCATCAATAACCCTCTCTAGAAAGCACTTACCACACTTCCAACTATATTTTTTCCTTTTTTACTCAGGAGATATTTCAAGCATATATTCAAAAGTTTATGTAGTTACAAAGTATAACAGCAGCCCATACACCACCGCCCAGATTTAACAAATATAAACATTTTAGCCACGTTTGCTTTACACTTAAATATTTGTTTATCATATCCTACTAGATTCTCTGTTTTATCTGGGCAGGGCCATGTCTAATTATTCACCTCTTTTATACATATCACTTAGCATAGAGCCTGGCTCATACACAGCTCTCAGTGCTCATGCAACATGTAATGAATGAAGGGCTTCTGGCCTAGAAGTAAATAATGGTGATCAATATGGAAGAGTTATTAGACAAAACACAAAGACTCCATCTTTATTTAAGTTCAAAAAAAAAAAGGGGGAAATGAATCTTTACTGAAGGTTCAAATTTAAATGTGTGCTCTAACTGGACCCTACACATTAGAGTGAGCTAGCTGAGAAAGGAGCGGAAGCCCTCATCCCTTCTGCCCTGGGTAGCCCACATACTGCCTACTGAGATGGAGATACAGGAAAGGAGCTCACAAAGCCCCTTCTAGCTTAAAGACGCCAACTGACGGATGGACAACAAGAGGAAAAGAGGGAAGACAGGAGGAAGGCCAATGCAAAGAGAATCCAAGACCACTGGAGATCATTTACTGTTTTAGGTTAGGTCAGGGGCAATATAGATCATGTGCTGACAACTTCTGAGTATCAAGCCATTTGTCTGGAATGAAGCCAAGCCTAAAGCAGAAGATATAAAAGGTCATGTCCAACTGCTAGATTTCTCCACCTCCTTCTACCTGTACCCCCTGCCACCCAGTCTCTTAATCAAAACCCTACAAGCCTAGGTTCCTCCTAGCATGGTTCTCTACATGCTCTCGAGTACCAGGCATACACTGGTACCCTTTCTCCATCGAAATGAGTGAGCCGAAGTTCTATTGCTTTGTGCTCTTAGTCTCCCAACAGGCCATGAAGAGGAAATACAGTTATTATTTAAAGGACTATCCATTACCGAAAACATAACCTCCTTAAACCACTCCGTGGCCAATGTGGATCTCCAACTTCATTCAACGAAGGAATTTCTTAGTCCTGAGATGGCGGCAGATCGTGCTCTTTGTTGCGCCTTCTTTCTTCCCTCCCGGTGCTTGACACGGCTCACTGGGGGCAGGGCATATTCCCGACATACGCCACTTGATATGAGACAAATGGTTTCTCCTCAGCATCATAAAAAAGCATTTTTTCTTATCCCACAGATAAAATGTTCTATGTGTGCCTTTCCTCTAAACAGCCAGCCTCGGTCTGCATGGAGAAGCCCAGTCATGCTCCCCGCCCGTCCCTCCGCAAGCACATTCCTAACACTCAGGGGCCGCAAGTTGGCTGTACACAGTTTTTGCTCTTGCTTTTAGTATCTCCTCCAGATCGGAAGCAGGACACCTGCTCTGTGGAGGCAGCAGCATGCAGACCGGCCTCTAGGGAAAACTCCTTTACCTTACGAAGCCCTCGCCTTCCTATCCGATCATGAAACCAAGTGCTCCGTCAGTCCTGCCCCCGGAGCAACGCTTCCAGTCTCATGAGCGACAGTTCAGCAAAGGAAAAATCTCCTCTCTCTGAGCACAAGTTTTCAGCGATAAATGAACAAAGCATCACCAAGCGCTCCTCCCTGGACAGACGCCAAGAGCTGATTCATTCTCTGCATGACCTCCGTGGTTTCATCCAACCATAAAGTGAAATACCTCCCAGTATGTACTTGATAGTAATCAGCCTTCGACACACTACTCCACGGCCATTATGCAACAGCCAGCCGGGCCGTTGGACAAAGGAATTCTGTCAATAACTTCTGGTTTCTCGTTAAGGACAGCGCTTGTCTTTAGCTGTGCGGCCGATTTTGCAAGTGTCTATGCAATAACGTGACTCATTCTTACTTTCGCTGTACGAGTCCTTTAATGATGCCACTAGAGTCTTTCCGTCCCTAACTTACCTCTAGAGATATAATATGTTAATTTTGTAATGGAAAGCATTATTGTGTGCTTGTCCTGGAAAACGGCAATAGTGTAACAGAGAAGCCACTGTGCTTTGTTCAAAAATGACACCAAAACATCCATGGCTTCATGCCACTATTGGACAGTTTCATAACAGGCAATGACGGGGAATGAGGAGCAAAAGGACGGACGACAAACCCAAGAAAGGAACAGTGTTAGGAGAGCCATCCTCATACTTCCATTTGCACTTTGCAATTTCAGTTACTGTTTTGAACTCCTCACTCTCGCGGAGTCCCTTGCTTTTATACATGCAGATTTCACATTTTATATTTGCAGTGGGATTGAGTTCTCTAAACATGTTTAGGACATTCTGAACTGTAGCATTCATAGGACTATTTTCATTACTATTTTCACACTTCGCAGAACCACTTTTCAGCCACTGATCTATTTTTACAAATGGGGATACAGTTTAAGACTAGCAACAAGCAAACACATGCTATTTTAACAAACAAGAAGAAAATGAAAGGAAAAGCTCATTAACCAAGTAGAAGTGCACTATTTATGACATGCACATGATACTGACCAGGGCAGGCTTCAGAGCACAAAGACAACTTTTTAAATATTATAATGAGTTTTAAGAATATAAGGGGATTTCTGGGGCACCTGGGTGGCTCAGTGGGTTAAGCCTCTGCCTTCAGCTCAGATCATGATCTCAGGGTCCTGGGATCGAGCCCCGCATCAGGCTCTCTGCTCAGCAAGGAGCCTGCTTTCCCCTCTCTCTCTCTGCCTACTTGTGATCTCTCTCTCTCTGTCAAATAAATAAAATCTTTTAAAAAAAAAAAAAAAAAGAACATAATGGGATTTCTGCCGACATTGTAATCACTCTTGTATCTCAAAGTCCTACACGATCTGCCACTCCAAACCACTTTTCTGATTTCATATCCAGCTCCTCCCAGTCGCTTCACCCCATCCGTCCTGGTCTTCTTGCTAATTCTGAATACATTCTTCAGGCTCTCACACTGGCTCTTCCCTGTGCCTGGAACATGCCCCCTCAGGTATGTGCGTGGGTAACTTCTCTCACCTTTTTCAAAGTCTTGGCTTAAGATTAGGGTCTTTTTCTCCATGAAGGCTCCTCAACTCCACTGATCCTCTTCTACTGTCCCTTTCTTCCCAAGTATGTACTTCCTTCCCGCATGCTATCTGACCTACTTACTCTTTTTTTTTTACTGTCTGTTTATTATCTGTCTCCCACCCCACCCCTACATGCCAAGAAAATGAAAACGTCCCAAGGGTGAGGATCTTTTGTTTTATTCATTGGTACTTCCTCAGCCTCCAGATCAGATATTGACTTGTGAAAGGAGCCCAATAAGTAGTAATTGAATGAATGAGTGAATGAAATTTTTTTCATTGTTTTTTCCTTCCTAACCACCAAACAGCCTACAGATCTTTGAGAACTAAACAGAAAACGAGCACCATCACAGGTTTTTAAACAAGAATTACACTCACAGATGAGTATTCCAACTACACAAGGTCAGGAGAGGACTTAAATTTTAGAGAGGCTGGATGCAAAGAGTTTAGTTTTAAAGTCAGTCCAGGAAAGAGATGATGAAGGCCACGATTTTCCAAAGAACTAGGCATTCTTGCGCGATTTATCTCAACCCCACAGTACACACATCAATAGATATATGATCAGTGTTCATGCAAACATAGACACATATATGCATGCACACACGTAAACATATGTGCTGAACAAATCTAGAAGAAGCAGAAGACACTCTTCCATCTGTCCTTCATATGACAGCTAATGACCTGGCTCACACTTCAGACGACCATACATCACGGCTTTCCCGGGACTATCCCAGCTTAGACTTGGTGATCCAGTGCCCTTTCCAGTTATTACTCCCGCTTACTCTCAAACGTGTCCTTGTCTAGACAAAAGAACTAACTACATGTCACCCTACTTATAAAGGAGATACATAAATTCCTTCCTGTTTAGACACCCTGACCTCAGTTTTGAGGGTCTTAGTGAAGCAGGTACGGAAAAGGTGACAACCATCATTAATTGTAACACCTACCAGCCAGCGCTGCAAGTGAACTATTTCAAACGGGCAATTCTCCAGCAAAGTCATAGAGCAACTGCTGCAGAAGGAGATGCCACAAGCTCCAAATATCTAGCCTGGAACCCAAACCTTACCAGGTCACCTTCACAATCGCAAACCCCTAAGAGAAATTTCACCCAGTGAGCACGCACGCCAAGTTCTTCTCTGTAAACCCTCCATATGAAAAGCGGAGACCCAAACTCAAGACTGGAGTCAGAAGATAAAATTGAAAACAAAGGCTCTTCTATTATCCTGTGGCCCAGAAAGCTGAGAAACTAGAAGAATGTTGAGTCACGTCTTCACAACACATGTGTTCCTAACTCTCAGTAAATATCCCAAAAATGGACCCATCATTAAATCTTGAAATCTGCATTCACATCCCAAGAGCCATCCATCTGCCAGATCTGCAAACGGGCTTCGCCGAAGCTCTTCTCCCAAGTCCCGGGAGTTATCCCAATTCCTGTGGGCCCGAGGTAAATGGGCAAGTGTAACTCTTCATATTCTTGAAAGTAATAACAGAGGTTTAGAGCCGTAGCAGACATTTAGCAACTTAAGGATAAAACTACTCATCTCTATATATGTAAATAGATGACAAGCAAGCAATGACCTCATTTTTCAATCTTTTATCTTCCTGCTATTTCTTTTTTCTGTATGTATTTTTTGGTTTAATTTTTTTTAGCCTTTCTTATCTTTGCATACAACAAATAAAAGACTAAATAAAGCAAGACTCAAAATCTGAGGACAGGAGTGGGTAGTAAAGAAAAGTCAGGGTTCTGTAACCTCTAGGGTAACTACATAATTTATCAAACTACAGCACTTCTAAACGTGAAAAAGAATGCTTTGGGTAACTAAGAGAGGTCAGTGGGAAGAAGCTGGGACCACTGTGGACAAACCAGGAGGTCTGGTCCCTCTTGTAATTCCTCATTCATATTCCCATATGAAAGACATCCTGTGTGTAAAGAAACAACCCTCTGTTTTTGTTGGGTCAACCAAACTTCAAATATAGCTCTTCTCCTTCAGGCCAGGCCTGGCTTCTGACAATGAAACTAGAAAGGTTTTCACGCCATGCTGCCATTCCCCATTCAACACACCATGCAAAACTGGTTCCATTTTTACCCAAGAAAACAAGCAACACACAAGAATGTGGACCCAGGCCAGGCTTATAGCAAGCCCCGGACTTGGAGCCTTGGGTTTCTCTTAAAGCAACACTTCACAAGAGAGACAACAACCTGGTAAGAGGGTTCACAGATCCAGCCACAGATTTAACAAGTATTTTGAATGTTAGATCCTGTCTTCAATGCTAGGACCCCCACTGAAAGTGGACAGAGGCCAAAAGCCATCTCTCCTGCAAAATACATTCACCCAGAAGGGTATACCATCTGTCCTCAACTACAGGTAACAACCTTAGTTTCTTTGTCTTTGGCTGAGGTCAGGGGTGGAAAAGGCTTTGAAAAGAATAAAAAACTATGGTTTTCTCTCCAGATCACACTGCCCAAGTTAAAGAGCCGGTGCTCACTTTTATTCCATACTTCCTATCCACGGGGTCAAACATTGCTCATGTTCATGAAATCTCGAACGTGGCTTGAGAATATTAATTTACTGGGCTATCCTCCCTCAAAATCACAGAGGGAAGACCAGTTTTGCAATCTACAGCACATAAAGAACCTATAATGGTGGTTGGAGCAGGAAAGCTGCAGCTGGCTTCTCTCGAATGTTCAGAATGACTTTGATTCTTCAGACTCCGCAGCCAAAGGCTGCTCAATGTGGTGGCAAAGGCATTGGTAAAGCAAACGTCTTAGGCTAAGTAATTACAGAAGCCGGTTCTATCCACAGCTGAGAGTGTGGGGGCAACTGCTAGAAGTTAGGGCATCACCTGTCTTAGAGATGGCGGAAGAATTCCTGCGGACCGGACCAAAGTCCTTCCAACTAGGAGACACTGTGAGTCCAAGGGGCTATTTGTTGAAATGACAGAGAGCTAAGAAAGTTATGACTGTTTTCTCCCTGTAAGTGGTAGGATAATCTTAAATTCAAAGACATTTCTACTAAGAAAACCGTTTAAACTGCTTCACATAATCACAAATGAGACCAAAATGTGCCAAACAAATAATCAAAACAAATAGCTTAATGATGACTTTTTCAATGTTCAAAGACGGAGCCTGGACGGTGAGGTTATAATGTCTCTTTTGGGAGATCAAAACGGTGTCTTCCCCACCTTCTAGCCCGCCCTCTCCCTCTTCCAAACAGTGAAGTGGACAGTTTCTGGAAAATACAATGACCCTTTATGCCCGGCTTCTCTTGTCTGCTTAGGGATACCATCTGTCTCCCACGCTATGTAAACAATCCCGGCAGGAATCTTCTGATGACCAAACAGATTAGCAAACTCCAGATTTTCACACCATTAATAATATCCCCCATCCAGATTAGGCCTCTTGCTTTAGTAATGCCAACAATAAGCCTAATACCTTATCCTTCTCTGTTTATAGGGACTGTGAGTGTCCTTTTAAAGAAATCTCTCAGAACATACAGAGCCATCTGTTGGGAGGAGGGGGTGGGGGAAGCTCTCTCCAGGCAACGAAGACCGGAGCCCTAGAGGGAACGGGAAACAATAAAACGAAAATCATACCTGTAAGACAAAGGCATACATGAAATTTCACCAGGTGTAACAGAGGACACTACTAATCACACTAATATCTTTTTTCTTCTAAAAGCCAAAGTACAGAAAATTGCTCAAGAAAAGATAAGTTTCACACTTGGACAAAGATGTCCACACAGCGAGAATTCCGAGTTTTCCTTGACTCTGGGGCAGGGACAGCAGAAACAGACCCGGAGGGCTTAAAGCCTCGGGCAAGTTTGCCGACCGTCCCCCTCGACCTAGGCTGACCGCCGAAGCCTGCCTTCTGGAACTTTAATATTGATCCCCCGTAACTCCGCGAGCCCTCCGTCTTGTCTCCAAAGACTTCCACCGCTCAAAGAAATAGCCGGGCCTGCCAAGACGTTCCTGAAGTTGCTAAGTGTCAAGGAGAAGCACTTGAGCACCGCAAAGGGAGGAAAAGGCAGGCAGGGAAGGGCCAAGCTCTGCAGCTGCCCGTCCTCGGAAGCGGCGGCGTCTGCATCCGCAGCCCGGGCTTCCTCCAGGCCCCAGGCCCGGCCGAGGATGCTCCCGGCACCTTCCTCGCCAGAGAGCAGGGAAGCCCCCCCGCCCGCGAGCGAGGCTCTAAGGGCCCCCACGGTCCCCGCTCCCCGGGATAATCCAGCCACGAAACCCGTCCCGGAGCCTCCCCCCCCCCACACACACCCCGCATCTTAGGGCCGCGGAAGCCGAAATGTCAAATGAATGACCGCGCCGGGGCGCGCGGAGGAAAACAAAGCCGCCCCCCGCCGGCCCGTACCTGCGGCGCGAGGGCCGGGCTCCGGCCGCGCACTCACCTGGGGCTCGGGCGCCGCGGGCTGGGCTGGGAACGCGGCCGCCGGGCGGGACGGCGCCCCCGCAGTCGACCGGACCCGCGGCCCCGGCGCCCTCCGGCCGGTCCGCGCGCGCCGCGGGGAGAGCAGGCGGCCCGGGGCGCCGCCACGCGTCGCATGCAGGTCCCGGCTGCGGCGGCCGCTGCCGAGGGGCCAAGGGGCCGAGGGCTCCCGCGCCGCCGTCCCCGACCCCGCGACCCGCGGCGGCGACGGCACAGACGCGGCGCAGGAGCAGAGCGCGCCCGGCGCGCCCCTCAGCGGCTCTTCCCGCCGCGCTCCGCCGCGGGCCGGGGCTCCGCTCGCCTTTGTGCCGGCATCTTCCTTCGCTCGCGGCGACACCCGGCGCTCCCCCGGCGGCTCCGCGCCGCCGCCCACCCCCGGGTTACGCCGCGCCCCCCGCGCGACCCGCCGATTGTGCCGAGTCAGCAGCGGCCGCGGCGGGGACGCGCGAAGCCATGTCTCCCGCCCGCGCTCGAGAGGGCGCCGGGGGTCCGGCTGCCGCGCGGAGCTCCCCGGCCGAGCTCGGCGGCCCCGGCGGGGCGCGGCGCGTCCCCGAGCGCCTCGGCGGCGTTCGGCTCCCCGCGCTCGCTCCTCTGGTGTCGCCCCGGAGCGGCGCGCCGGCCCGCCGGCGTGTCCCCTCTCGCCGCTCCCCGCCGCGCCGCCCGGCCTCCCTCCCGCCGCCACCGGCCTCCCGCCGGGCCGGCTCCCGCCCCAGACAGCCGCGGCGCCCCGGCCCGGGCAGAGCGCGGGGTCGGCCCGCTCACCTCTGGCGGCGCCGGCGCCCCTCCCGCCGGCCGCCCGGGCGGCATCTGCCCGCACCTTCCCGCGGGGCACCTGGCTGGGGGCTTCCTGCACGTCGGGGACGGGGGCAGGGGCGGGACGGCGGGACCTCGGCCAGCCCGGCCTCCTGGGGAAGGTGCGGGAGCGAGTGGGGCGGGCGCGGCGGGGCGGAGGACGAATCCCGAGGCTGCGGAGGACCCGGAGCGGCTCTCCTGCGGCGCCGAAGGACGGGAGGGTTCTGAGGCGCCGTGGAGGAGGGAGACCCTCTGAGGTCATGCAAGCGGGACTCTTCCTGAATCTCACCGAAAAGCTCAACGGAGGAATGTCATGGCTCGGTTTCCCCACCGGCAAGGGCAAGACGGTAATACTCATGTCACCGACACGGGGTGTGGTCGCAATTAAAAATGAATTACTGAAAGCGCTCCCAGCTACTTTGCCTAAAGAGAGCACTAAATTAAAAATTACTGTATTAATACTCTCAGCTTTCTATTTACTCCTTCAGTACCATCTTCATTGACCCAGCCCCACTTAGGGGAAGGACTGAAAAAGCCAAAGGGCAAGGCTATTGCCCTCTATGCGTGGTATCTATCCAGAAGTCGGGGGGGGGGGGGGGGGGAAGATGTGCTTGATTTTACGGTTTAACAACTGTGGCCATAAGGAGGAAGCTCCCAAATATTGCCCCCTCCCCAAATAATGAATATCCATTATTTTGGAATTTTTGAGTTTGTGTTTTCAGTATTATCCATCTCTGCCCTTTCTCTATTAACAGGAATTAGATTTTCTTTTGGGAACTACTCCTCCCCCTTGCCCAGGAGTTTTTATGGTTCAGGATCGTGACACCTCCCGTCCTCACTCCCCAGAACTGACCAGTTATCATATTCCAGACCATAGTAATTGGTTCTGGAATGGGTATGTTGGTCCCGGAACCCTATCTGGGGCTTTTGCTGAATCAGTTCAGAAAAAGAAGCTCTTTTAACTAGGATAACTAATAAGCCAGTAATAACAAGTACAACCACTTGAAGGAAGCCAGCTTCAAGGGAAGGAAAGCTCAGGGAGAAAGGATGGTGTCTTTTGAGACTTAAGAGGCAAATATGTCTGAATGAATGCTACCCCTAATGCCAATAAATCCCCTTACTCTTAACATCCTTAGATGAGTTTCAATTGTGCCTGTCACCTGTCATTTAAAAAAAAAAAAAAAAAGCTTTGACTCATTATTCGCAGAGATCTATCCATTGCTAGACAATTCCACAGAATTGGTGAACCCCTCCCCACACCCAGCACGTGGCCAGAAAAAAAAAAAAAAAAAAACCTATTTTTGTTCCTACTGGAAGAATCAGGATCCCAAGAGATCCCTCATGATGTTCTCTTTCTACAACCTGCTCTAGACCCAGCAACTCCACACCTGCAAACCTTTAACCTCCTGTATTGATTAACCACTATGTTACAATTTTGCCTTAAACAAAAAAAAAAGCATAAAAATAAATAGCACTAAAATGGATCATTATTGCTGCCCTTAGGTTTAAAAAAAAAAAAAAAAACTATTTTCTCTTACTTAAAAGGAAGTCCCATCTATCTTTAAAATTTTCTGTATGTCAAGCATAAACCCCGAAGCTAAGGTATCAAATAAGATTAGTAGCAAAGTCATCTAGAATCTCAGCTTTCCAAAGGTGTATAAATGTTAGGTTATTTCACGATGTGCTCCCCAAACCCCATTACCACCATTACCTTATTTAGGTCTCAGCATCACAGGATCCAGGACAGATTCTCACCTAACCTGGCTTTGAACCGTTCCCATAAAGAAAACTCCTCTATTCCACACGCTGGTCAAGTCTCTGTTGAAACTGACCTAACCCTAGAAAATGATTCTTAATATTGAGTCATCGTACTTTTTCACCTAATAGAACTCCAAGTACAGAAGATAGACTTGTGGGCCCCTTGAACTGTGTCTTCGGAGATCTTTGCATGGTCCTTAGCTGTTTATTACATGACACTGACCTAATTCTTCACCATCCTAGGTGACCTCCTTACTATGAACATGTATGTGCAGGTTTGTGGACACTCCCCCTGAAGTGTAATGTCCAAAGCTGAACCCAAAGGCATATTCCAAGAAACTTAAGCTTCAAGCCCCAGCACCACAGGAGGAGTCCTAAAAGTATGTTCACTTGGCTTCATGTTTCTATAAAGGTTTTTGAAAGTAAAATATTTTAATCTCAAGAGACTGCTGTGTCTTTGTATCTAACTTCCTTTCTGTCATAATTTTCCTTCCATCTGGAAGCATCAGAGTGCTAGGCATTTGGGGCATCTGGCTAAGGGGAAGTTGAGTTTGTTAGATGGAATAAATGTATGGGGGTCTGTGGGCATTACAGCCCATAGTTATAGTGACATTATTGCAGCTGCTTGAAGGTCTACTGCCATGAGGATCACCGGGTGTTGTGACACTAAGGCAGAGGGCCAGACATCTTATCAGCAAATAAATGAGTCCCTCAGAATCCAACACGGAAGTATACAGGTAACAGGGTAGACAATATTTGAAATACATGGATCCAGAACAAGAATGTGGAAAATGCCCCCCCATCTTATTATATGGAAAAGAACTTTTTCCATATTTGACAACAATCTTAAAAAAGTAGATGGCTTTTCCAGTAGGGACTGAAAGGAACCTCTTCTAAACTATCAATAATAAAAACACATTTCAATCAGCTATGCTAATGGAAAGACTGAGAGATCTGTTAATGTTGTAGAATAAAATGTGGCAGAATCATTTTTACATGAAGAAAACAGAGTAGGCAGACAGAGTATAGGAAAAAGTGTTATAAAAGTATATTAGGCAATAAATTATTTTCAAATCATGGTATTTTTTATACTTGCTGATGTCTGATACTTGTGAATAGATTTTAATTTGTAATCTGCTGTGATTTTTTTTATTCTAAATATTATCTTGTACTTATGTATTCTTTTCCTTAAAAAGACTCTGAGCTGTATTATATTCAGACTCCAAAAAACATGGATCTATGCCCTGTTGAACCTGATACTCTAAATGTGGCCTCCAAGTACAATAATACTTTGAGATGTCCATTTCTGTCATATTTCATCTATCAACCATTATAAGAAAACGAATGGCTAATTATAACTAGGGAATTGGGACAATAACTAAAGGATGCCCATTGGAATGCCAACATAAAACAAATGTATTGCAACTTTCCTATATTTTTAAAGGAAGTATATCAAACCTAACTGGTTAATTGTTTTCATAGTGGCTATGATTTATTTACTCTGCTATAATTCAGTGATGCCCTTAGGTGCTAGGAAGGTATAGCGTGTTTTTGCCTCTGTGCCAATAGCCTTAGACTATCACAGTTTTTCTTGTAGTGGAGGTACTTAAAAAATAACTTTCTTCTTAGAACCCTGTATTTTTCCTACCTATTACCTTTTCTTTTATTGATAATCTTATCTCATTCTAATTTCCTGCTTATGGCCTGTTATGGAATCTATAGACTAGGTATATATTCTTATTAGAACTTTTTCTAGAATGGATTGTGGGAGGAAGGCATGTCAGTGAATAATGTACATGAGCTTTAGTGCATACCTTTTGTGGCATCTATTTTGGTTGCTTGGAATCCTTTCACATTTTCTTCTAATTTCTTACCCATTACCAATGGTAAAAACTCTGGATTGTCCCTTTCATATATGCCTTATGTAAATATTTAATAACCACTTAATGTGAGTCAAGCATTCTTCTAAGTGTTGAGGATGCAAAAGTCAGGAGAATAGACAAAAATTCCTGCCTTGTAAAGCTTATATTCTAAAAGGATAGGGAAGGAGAGGTCAAATAATAAGGTCTGGCAAAAAGTGTGAATGTTTACAATATCCATATATTCCTCTGGATTTTCCATTCTTCTTTGACTTTAAGATAGCCATGTGATCACTGCTGGCCAATAGAATTTAAGCAGCAGTGAAGGTTGTCACTTCTGGCTCTGGAGATTAAGAATCCAATGTGACTTCTCTCATTCTCTTCACCTTCACCGAAACCACAGAGCCCATATATTGCAGTGGTATCGTCCCAAGACGGAAGGAGCTTGGATCCCTGAACCATCACTTAGAGGAAAGCTGACTAACTGACATAAGACTATGATGTCATCAAGATATAAAGTGTTACAAAAATTAGATGTGGGGTTATTTGCTACATCAGTCACTATTAATTATCTTGACTACAGAGAAAATTGGTAACTTAAAATAAGGTATTGCTATAATTAAAACCTAAAATATGTATCATTTACTCAGGAGTTCAACAGCAAGCAGTAAGGAAACTAATAGTAGAAGCTAGAAAGATGGGTAAAGAGGATCAAGAAGTACAAACTTCCAGTTATAAAATAAATAAGTTATGGGCATGCAATGTACAGCATGAGGAATAGAGTCAATAATATTGTATTAACTTTATATGGTGACAAATAATAAGTAGACTTATGATGATCATTTCACAATGTGTATAAATGATGAATCACTGTATTATACACCTGAAATAATATTGTATACCAATTATACCACAATATAAAAAAAGAAAATATTGGTAGCATAGGGCAAAGCATCACAATAAATAGATGAGGTAGGAAATAAATCACCAGTTTTTAAAAATAAATAAGAGTAGAGATAGTCTAGACATTTGGGCTTCTGCAGAGGTAAAAAGGCTGACTGCTTTTAGATCCCAAATAGTAAAAATGGAATTTGTAAAGATTTGCAGAGACAAAAGCTCAGTAAAACTGAGCCATGGAAAAGATCAGATTTGAGGGTGTGGTTAGATAACCTCAGGGTTACCATTTAGGTGAGAGAAGTTTAAAACTAACGTTTCAAAAAACACTTTGGGTGTAGTTACTGGCACATGCAACTGACTGGAAATTTTTTAAAAAATCACAAATAAGTTTATTTCAGAAAAAATTCTATTACCAAAGAAACTCTGAGCCCGGACAAAAAAAAATTATTTGCCCATTCAAGACTTAACATAACTTTCCATGTGCAAGAAGCAGACTTTGAATGCTGTACACACTTTGCAAGGAGACACCATAACATTTATCTCTCTTTTTTTTTAAGATTGTATTTATTCATTTGAGAGGAAGAGAGAGAGAATGAGCAGGGTGGGGGGCAGCACCGGGAGAAGCAGACTCCCGACTGAATAGGGAATCCTTCGTAGGGCTGGGTCCCAGGACCCCAGGATCACAACTTCAGCCAAGGCACCCCAACATTCCTCATTTCATATGTGAGCAGGCAAGATAATGGAGAAGGAAGAACCACACAGAGGTGGAAGCGGAAAGGATGAGGGTAGAGGGAAACAAGGGACAAAGAAGATTCTCCCTGAGGCAAAAGCAGAATTTAATCATGGGCCCTGCCAAACTGCCGCACCTGGGGTACATCATAATGTCTACCACAGGATTCAAGCATCACTCTGCACAAGATTGCCGTGAATCTTCCATTCTTTCTTTTCCAAATGTGGTATCCATTCTAGGTGTGAATCATTACAATTGGACTTCCTAGGAGGCAGACATCTTGTCCTATTGGATCATAAGTTCTTACTACCATAAAGCACCAAATCTGGACTTGACAGAGGACAGAAGACCCAAGGATCTTGAATTTAGAACTAGAAAAAAATGACTAGATTGTTTTCCTTAGGGAGAAAATGAGTGTTTTTTAAATACAGGAATATATTTGTTTTCTATTATTGCGTAACCAATTACCACAACTTCAGTAGCTTAACACATAACACATGATTTCATAGTCTCTATGGGGGGAAAATGTAGACACAGCTCAGTTGGGACCTCTGCTCAGATCTCCCAAGGCTGCAGTCAAGGTATCTGCCTACTGTATTCATACCTGAAGTCCTGACAAGGGAAAAAATCCACTCTCTCGGTGTGTTGACAGAATTCAACTCCTTATGGCTTTTGAACTAATGGCATCTTGTTTCTTCACAGCCAGTAGGAGAACCTGTCTTTCCTGTCTTTTAAGACAAAGTCTTATGTAACATAACTTAATCAAGAGAGTAACATTTTATCACTTTTGCCATATTCTATTGAAGCGAGTCACAGATCTCACCCACACTCAAGGAAAAGGAATTTACAAGGACGTGATTCACCGGGGGACTTAGCTCATTGTCCTTCTAGAAGTGGTACAATTGGATAATTGGTGAACAGAAGCTAAATATATGGGTTTTTACCAATTGGTAACGTGCACTGCCATTTTACCCAGGCTGCTTTAGGGTGAAGTAGGCCATGTGACTGGTTCTATCCAGTGAAATGTGAGTACAATGGGGGTCATTTCTAGACTGATGCAACTGTCCTTTGGTTGGTGTCAGGGCAGCCTGTGAGATGATCTCCTTACTAAACGTTAAATATAAACTGAAGAATGTTCTGGAAGATAGTGGAGTAGAACGCTCCAGGAATCTGTTTTGGCTTAAACAACAATTGCACTCTCAGAATCTGTCCGATGTAACTATTTTAGAACTCTGGGGTCTGTGAAAGGCTTGCAACTTCTAGGGTAATACTCAGTATGGTAAACTGTGATGAATTTTGGCCAATTTCAGCTCTCATTGCAGTAGCAGCGTCCCATTCTCCATCCCTGGCCACATGGCAGGCAGTCCTGCACATGTTCCTAGAGCAACTTGCACACAGCTTTTGGGAGCCAGGGTGGACAAAAAGGACCCTGTCCTCCAGTTAGCTGGGATCTGTCCTCTGATCACTGATGGCTCCTTCTGGTCACAGAGGTGCAGACAATGAAGCAAGTGATCATCCTTGTTGCACCTAACCCCCTTGATGCTAAACCTTTCCCCTCCAGCTGAAGTGACCACCAAGGGATTTAAAAAGCTAGCACCCTTTCTCTCACCCACTTTATTTGTCACTTTTTACCCTTTGGGGGAGCCATATATTAAAGATTAAGACCTTTAAAAGTGTATACAGGGAAAATCTGGAATTGACCATACATTCCCTGAGAAAGGATCAGATTAAGGTTACAATTCAGGCTGATCCTTAGCACGGAGGTAGCCTACAGCAACTCAAAAAGAATAACAGAAAACAGCAAACCCTGGGAAAAGGGGAGAATCTGATTTACCGAGTTACCACATTATAGATAGGACAATGGAAATTACTGAGTTTACGGAACAGAAAGAAAAAAGATTTAAAACTGTGAACAGAGCCTAAGGAGCCAGTAGGACACCCTCAAGAAGACCATGGGAGTCTTAGAAGGGGAGAAGAGAAAGGGACACAGATAATGTTTGAAGAAATAATGTCTGAAAAATTCCCAAATTTGATGAAAATATGAACATAAACATCCAAGAAGCTCAACAAACTCCAAGCAAGGTTAACTCAGAGACCCATTATAAGCAAAGTATCAAAAGATAAAGACAATCTTGAAAGCATCAAGACAGAAGCAAATCATCATATATAAGGGATCCTCAGATTAATCTAAGATTAACAGCGGATTTCAATTTCTCGTTGGAAACTTCAGAGGCCAGTAGACAGTAGGCTGATATATTCGAAGTGCTAAAAGAAAAAAAAAGTCAACCCAGAATCCTGTATCTGACAAAACTGTCCTTCAAGGGTGAGGAAGAAATTAAGACATTCCCAGATAAACAAAAATTGAGGGACTCCATGACCACTAGACCTGCCCTACAAGAAATGCTCAAAGGAGTCCTGCAAGGTAAAATGAAAGGACTCTAAACAGTAGCTTCCAGCTGTATGGAAAAATAAAAATCTCAACAAAGATAAATACATGGGTAATTATAAAAGCTGGTGTTATTGTAACAATGGTTTGTTACTGCACTTTGTTTTCCCCCACGAGTTAAAAGATTAATGCATTTAAAGAAAAAGATATTAATGGAAAAGTTAGGATTACTGTAACTTTGGTTTGTAACTCCAAATCTTGTTTTCTATCTAATTTAAGAGACCGATGCATTTAAAAGAATTATTCATTTATATTTTGGGTGCACACAGGTATGAAGATACAATTCTGTGACTCTATGATTCCACTTACATGAGATACTTAGAGCAGTCAAAATCATTTAGGGAGAAAGGAGAATGGGAAGTTATTTTTTGATGGGTATAAAGTTTCAGTTTTACAAGATGAAAGAGTTATGGGGAGGGGTGGTGGTGATGGTCACACAACACTATGAATGTATTTAACACCACAAAACTGTACACTTAGAAAGTTAAGATGGTAAATTTTATGTTATGTGTGTTTTACCACAATAAAAATAAATGAACAAATAAAGCAAAGGGAAGCAAGTGTCCTTGCCCTAACTCATCCACCACCAAGCCAAACCTGGGGGGAACGTATACTTTGAGAGCAACATCTGTCACACCATGGGCCTCTTCTATCCCTTTCTGCCCTCTTTTCCCATGACCTGCTGGAACTGGAAGAGATGTTCTTCTTTGACTTTCCTTCTCTGTCTACTTGGGACTTGCTTTGGCTAAAAATGAGCCTTTGGGCTGCCCAATGTCTTCATACCAATGTGCTCCTTCCCCAAATCAGCCTCATTGCTAAGTCTTAATGAGGCCCAGAGGAGGGCAAAAAAATCAATTTTAGGGAAACTAAATCAAAAGACAATTCTAAAACATTACAGCTGCTTATTAACACAGAACATCTAACTTCTTAACTAATTTCAATATATAATATCTCATTCAAGAAACGAATCCCATTATTATCTCAACAGGTGAAGGAAACTGAAGTGGTAGAAAGGCTAAGTCATTTGCCAGGACAGCATGAGGCTTCTGGCTCCTCATCCTGTGTTTTGTCCACCATGGTGTAGTGTCCCTTTCATTAAAATAAGATGGCTTTTAAATTACTTTTTAAAGTTTTGTTTCCTTAAGATGCCTAATACTAATCCCATGCTTACTCAAATCACTCACCAGCTCAGATCACTTCTACATTTGTTTGATTTCCTTATTCGTTTCTTACTCTCTTATTGTTTTCCTCTTATTAACATCTTTCTTAGTACTATCATCTTTTATAGCATTTTCAGTAATATTCAAATATGAAGAGTCCCAAATTGCTTGTTGAATGACTATCACAATTTGAGAGACGTCAAAATAAAAATGTGGACAGAGATTCCCAAGAAGATGTATTTTAAGGGGCACATGCACCTGAATATTTATAGCAGCAATGTCCACAATAGCCAACCTATGCAAAGAACCTAGATGTCCATCAACAGATGAATAAAGAAGATGTGGCATATATACACAATGGAATACTATGCAGCCATAAAAAATGAAATCTTACCATTTGCAACAACATGGATAGAACTAGAGGATATTATGCTAAGTGAAATAAGTCAATCAGATAAGGAGAATTATCATATGATCTCTCTAATATCAGGAATTTGAGAGGCAGGGTGGGGGTCATGGGGGAAGGGAGGGGAAAAATGAAACAAGATGGGACCAGGGAGGGAGACAAACCATAAGAGACTCTTAATCTCAGGAAACAAACTGAGGGTTGCTGGAAGGGAAGCGGGGTGGGAGGAATAGGGTGGTTGGGTGATGGACATTGAGGAGGGTATATGCTATGATGAGTGCTGTGAATTGTGTAAGACTGATGATTCATAGACATGTACCCCTGGGGCAAATAATACATTATATGTTAATAAAATTTTTAAAAATTTTTTTAAATTTAAAAAAAGAAAGAAAAAAAGAGGACATATTGTGGTTATGTAATAAGAAATACCATAAATGCTTTAAAAATCCAAAATGTGGGATACTGGGTGGCTCCGTCTTTAAGCATCTGCCTTCGGCTCAGGTCATGATCCCAGGATTTTGGGATCAAGCCCCACGACGGGCTCCCTGCTCAGCAGGAACCCTGCTTCTCCCTCTCCCACTTCTCCTGCTGGTGACCCCTCTCTCACTGTCTCTCTCTCTGTCAAATAAATAAAGTCTTTTAAAAAAAATTTTTTAATCCAAAATGTATATTAAGGCTGGCATATTTTTCTTGTTAGTGAACAAATATGTCAGATAAACCCAGCATTTCTACTTGGCTCAGAATTCCAACCTAAACACGATTCTGCCTGGAGAGAACACTGTAGCTTTGGCCAAAGAAAAGACATCTTTCCTAGCAGTTGTACCATTATTGAAACTTGAGCGAAAGAGTTTACGTCACGATTTAGCTAAAGGTCACAGAGAGATAACGGGTGAAGCAGCAGTTAATCTAAGGAGATGTAAAGGGAAACAGACATGTAGAAAATACATTGTGTAATTAAAGGCAAGGGTGAGGTCCTAGGAAAATAATATAAGATTTACAAAAAAAGTTTAATTACAACGTAATTAATTACAACGTTAAGAGTTATTCTCGCCCCATGTTCTAGGACCAATGGTTGTACTGCATACAGCTTATCCTTTCACACTGGTTTTTTCCGGAGACATCCTCTGGAGACCCATGCTTCTCCCTTCTCTGCCCTGCTTTCTGTGCAACGGAGACTGACCCATATGGACTACATCACAGGCTCCCTTGCTCCCTAGCACTGGAAGAGACTGGAGGGTAGGAGGAGAGTGAGGTTAGAGGGTCTTCTCCCCACATTCCTCCCTGACTTGGTGATGTATTTCCAGTACTCACTCTGTCGGCCAGTCCCCCTCCCACTTACCCAGCCCTCGCTGCACTCCAGGACCTCATCGCCTTTCCTTACCCCTTTGTGCCTTGGACAGCAGCAGTTTCCCTCTGTTTCTGATTCCTGGGCGTCCTGGCATTTCTTGTCGGTTTTCTTAACTCTGCCCAAGTTTCTGTGAATAGACTTTTCTTGACATTGGTACAACAGTCCAGGGGAGCATGCCTTCTATTTTCTGCTGAGCTCCTGATCGGCATTCTTTTCCAGGATATTTATCGTTTACAAAATGATGGATTTAGACACAGAAGTACATTTAAAGTAGACGGTGTTTGTAATTCAGATCAATAAAGTTCAAGTCAGTAGAGCTTCAATCAATTACCATCAAGTAATTTCAGACCTAGATTCATTGAGAGTTTTTGGAGGTTCAAAAATTTCAATTTTATCAATTCACCCAAAGATGACAAAACCATAGGAATCTGTTCTTGCCAAATTCACGGGACACTGAGTTGTATTTCCAGGATTCCTATGATTAACTTGAAGAAGAGAATCTGACACCAGAACTGTTAAACCATCAGCTGAGGGGGTCTCCATGTGGGTGGACAATATCACTTAGAGCCTCAAATTACAGATCAGATGTTTGCATCATGGTGAACACAGAGTTAGAATAGAATCATTGTACATTTTTAGGGGCTTTTCCTGTGAATTTAACTGACATAATAAATTGCTTTTATAAATTTCAAGTATACGCCTGCATGAAAACAACAACAGAACCAAAGAGTACTAACGTAATGAGAATGCACAAGTTACAACTAATCAGTAACATGGGGGAATCCCACAAGTGTAATAATGCTCAGTGAAAGACAGATACAGACAGGCATCTACTGTGTGACTCAATTTATGTAAGCACAAAACAAGGAAAGCTAGTCAAGGTCATGGAGAAGTCACAAGGGTGCTTACCTTGGTGCAGGGGTGAGGATGAGGGTTATGACTGGAAGAGAACCATGAGGGAGGATTCCAGAAAGCTGATTAAGCTTTTTCTTAATCTGGGTGCTAGTTACACAATCTTTGTGCAAATAGATCAGTCTGTGAAAATTCATCAAACTATACATTTATAATAAGAGTGCATATTTTTGCATATTTTGTATTTGTACCACACTTCACTAAAAAGTTGTTTGTTTTTTTAATTTACTAGTACTGCTTCTAGAACTAAAGCTTCTCTGTTTGGGGCAATACTGTAGATCCACTTACCAGCTACCACCAATTTTGTATCTCCAGTGCGTATCCATTGTCAGGTCTGAAGATTCTATCATGATACTATCTCAAATACTGATGTTCAACATCACAATGATTTTGTATTAACTTATGAAATGAATGAATGATGAAACAATGATAACATTCTGGTCCTATTTCACAAAATTCTTAGAAATAATTTCTTAGACCGGGCTATTTCTGGAAAGAGTTCCATTAGAAACATTATTTATGTGCCTCTAGATAGATCAAAGCAGTGATTTGTAATGAGATGTGTGCCTTGGAATCTCACCTCCACACCTAGTGAGTCAAAGCCTCTGTGAGTAGAGTTTCCCACTTTCATATCATATATATTTTCAGAATGTGTCCTGAGTGAAGCAGACATACTTCTCTACTGAAAAACCACTCTCCTCTTCCAGCACGAATAGGAACTCCAATGTTCATAGCAGCATTATTCACAATAGTCAAAAGGTAGAAACAGGGGCACCTGGGTGGCTCAGTGGGTTAAGCTTCTGCCTTCGGCTCAGGTCATGGTCTCAGGGTCCTGGGTTCAAGCTCCGCATCGGGCTCTCTGCTCAGCGGGGAACCTGCTTCCTCCTCTCTCTCTGCCTGCTTCCTCCTCTCTCTCTGCCTGCCTCTCTGCCTACTTGTGATCTCTGTCTGTCAAATAAATAAATAAAATCTTTTAAAAAAAAGAAAAGAAAAAAAAGGTAGAAACAACCCAAATGTCCCTAAATGAATGGATAAACAAAATCTGATATAAACATGCCGTGGAATATTATTCAGCTTTAAAAGGAATGAAATTCTGATACATGCTACAATATGGGTGAACCTTAATGATTTTATGCTAAGTCAGACACAGAAGGACAAATCTTATTTGATTCCACTTATATGAGGTCCCTAGAGTGGTTAAATTCATAGAAACAGACTGTAGAATCGTGGTTGCCAGGAACTTGGTAGAAAGGGAATAGGGAGTTAATGTTCCGTGGACGCAGATTTCAGTTTGGGAGGATGAAAGCGTTCTGAAGATGAACAATGTGAGGGCTGCACAGCATTGTGAGGTCACTTACTGCCACTAAACATAAGCTTAAAAATGGTTAATATAGCAAATTTTATGGTACGTGTATATATTTATTTATTTGAAAGAGAGAGCATGTGTATGAGCAGGGAAAGGACAGAGGCAGAGGGAGAAGCAGACTCTCCACTGAGCAGGGAGCCAGATTATGGGGCTCCATCCCAGGACCCCGGGACCATGACCTCAGCCAAAGGCAGACGCTTAACTGACTGAGCCACCCAAGTGCCCCTTGTGGTAGGTATAATTTACTACCCAAAAAACTACTTTTCTTGAATCTTATTTGGCTTATTTTATAAGAAAATAAGCTAAGAGTTCACACTGTGGGAGGAAGATCATAAAATGAAACCCAAGCTCCATCTAGGAAACTCTCATAGCACCAGCAACCCTCTACTTGAAGGCCAGAGTTCCTGGTAGACTTGCATATAGACAAGAGATTTGTACACTCGCCATTTTGGTTCTTGTTCGTATTGTCTGGATGTTGACTTGGTAGAACAAGCATTATGTAGTTGGCTACATATGATTCCTCTGGCCTACTGACTAAAAGCAGCCTTATCTCAAGCAGCTGGGTGTCTCAGTCAGTTAAGCATCTACTCTTGATTTTGGCGTAGGTCATAATCTTGGGGCGGTGAGATCCAGCCCCATGTCTGGCTCCATACTGAGATTTTCTCTCCCTCTCCCTTGGCCCCTCCTCCCCCGTCAAATAAATAATTAAATCTTTAAAAAAAAAAAAAGGCAGCCTCATCTCATCAAAGCTAAGCACTACCTATCAACAGTTGCCATGCCAGAGGGACTTTGCATAAACAACATTCTGAACCCTTACTAATGAACATGAATGAAACCCTATAACAAAGAATTTCATTCCACTGAGCCTGGGTGGCTCAGTCGGTTAAGCGTCTGCCTTTAGTTCAAGTCATGATCCCAGGGTCCTGGGATGTAGCTCCACGTCAGGCTCCCTGCTCAGTGGTGAGTCTGCTTCTCCCTCTGCCTCTGACTCTTCTCTCCACTTGTGCATGCTCTCTGTCTCTCAAATAATTAAAAATAAAATCTTTTTTAAAAATGTCATTCTATTTTATCTTGACTCATCTAAAGAAAATATTATTTTTCTGCGGGAATTATTATATAATTGTTTCTAATAATAATGGTAGTTTATTATTTTAGGCATTTGATTATTTTGGTTTAGTTTGTTCACAATAAGGTTTGTTTCGCCCACCTAGCTATCAAAGGAAACAGGAAAATTCTCATGGCCTTCATATGCTTTCTCCTTTTTGGGGAAGAATTCTGGTTCACTACTTCAATGAAAATATTCAACATAAGAAGTTTTTCAGAATGTTTAGTATGTATCAACAATGTTAGCAAATTGCACTGTGATTAAAATTGTCCAAATCTCTCTTTTGTAACCATTGTATTCATGACAATCGGGCTTTCAGTGGTAGGTCTCCTAATATAATTATGAACTCACCAATCTGCTTTCTGAAATCCAGTTCCAAATACATTCTTTTTTCTATTGTTAACTAAAGCTGTAGCAAATGTAAGTACTATTACTACTCTAACCCATTACCACTGCCAAAAAAAAAAAAAAAGCAAAAACAAACAAACTAAAAAGAACTTTTACAAGCAAAATAACTAATAAAATTAAACTGTGGGGACATTTGCCTAACTATGGTTCCAAATTTAAGTGCATTTATTAAGGTCATCCTCTTTTTATTTTTATTTTTTTTTAAGATTTTATGTATTTATTTGTTTGACAGACAAGGGATTACAAGTAGGGAGAGAGGCAGGCAGAGAGAGAGGGAAGCAGGCTTCCCGCTGAGCAGAGCCCGATACGGGGCTCGATCCCAGGCCCCTGAGATCATGACCTGAGCTGAAGGTTGAAGCTTAACCCACTGAGCCACCCAGGCACCCTGGTCATCCTCTTTTAAGATGAGTCATACTTTTATGATTACAAATGACAGCCAACTGGTCAAGGTTTGACTTGTGGTTTTGCAACTTTATAACAGTGCAAAAGTGTTATGCATTCAATGGAAACTGTACCTTGAATTTTCTTTTTTTTTTTTTAAATATTTTATTTATTTGTTTGACAGACAGAGATCACAACTAGGCAGAGAGGCAGGCGGGAGGGTGGGAAGCAGATTCCCCGTGGAGCAGAGACCCAGACGCGGGGCTCGATCCCAGGACCCTGGGATCATGACCTGAGCCAAAGGCAGAAGCTCAACCCATTGAGCCGCCCAGGCGCCCCTGAATTTTGAATTTTGATTTTTCTTCCCCAGCTGGTGATGTGTAGTTTGGTACTTTTCCATGATGTTGGACAGCAGCAACAAGCCACAGCTCCCAGTCAGCCACACAATCACAAGTGTCAACAACCAATATACTTAAAACTATCAGTACCAATACAACCCTTCTGTTTTTCACTTTCGGTATCATATTCAATAAATTACTTGAGAAATTCAAAATTTTATTATCAAATAGACTTTGTTTTAGATGATTTTCCCCTACTGTAGACTAATGCAAGTGCTGAGTGTAAGATAGACTAGCCTAAGCTGTGGTGTTCAGTAAGTCAGCTTTATTAAAAACATGTTCAACTTAACACTATTTTCAACTTATGATGGATTTATCAGGACTGATTAATGGACTGTTCTAAAGCAGTAAAACACTTCCCATATTCATTACCTCCTGCTCCAGGAGAAACAGACAGAACCTATTTCCCTGGTAACAGAACAGTGTATTAGTTTCCTATTGCTTCTGTAACAAATTACCACAATGTCAACAGCTTATAAATCACAAATGTATTACCTTGCTGCCCTGGAGTTCAGGAGCCTGAAATCAGTTTCACTGGACTAAAAAGTGAAGGTGTCATTAGGCCTGCCTTTGGGGGACCCTAGGGGAATCTTTTTCCCTGTCTTCTCTGGCTTCTAGAAGTCACCTCTATTCCCTGGCTTGTGACACCTTCTTCCATCTTCAAAGTTCATCACTCCAACCTCTACTTCCTCTGTTCAATCGCTTTCTTCTACCTTTAACATTCTTGCCTCCCTAAGAATTCTTGTGAATACATTGGACCCACCTAGATAACTCAATATAATCTATCTCAAGATTCTTAATGCAATAGTATCAGCAAAGTTCCTTTTGCCAGGTAGGGGGGTAACATAGTCACATAACTAAGCTGCCCATTATCAGTCTATCATACATAGCTGTATCTACAGCTAAAACATTACGTATACAAGCTTCTCTTCCACATGTAATAATAAGATTAAATTTTGGCAAGTGAGATGTCATATGCAGAACTTCTAGGAAGAAAATTTAAAGGAAGTTGATTTAACTGCAAAATGCACCTTTTCGTTCTTCTTTTCTTCCTCCCTTCTGCCCAAAACATAGACGTGATGACTGGAGTTCAGCAGCTACATTGGACCCTGAGGTTAACACTGGAAATAGAATTCATGACTTAGATAAGGAAGCAGAAAAGGCAAAATAAGCCTGGGCCTTTGAGGGTCACTGTGCCAACCTGAAATGCCAAACTCTGGGCTTATTTTACATGAGAGAATAATCTCTTGTGTACATAAGTCACTGTTTGTGCTTATGTTACCACCATCGAAACCCAATTCTTGCCTAATTGATATTGTCTAATTTAGCAAATCTATCTTGTCAGTTAATCAGGGAGTGTTTGTTGAGAGTCCTACTCACTGCTACGTCTGTAATTAGTTGGACTTTCAAAGTAAACTTAAGAAAAGGAAAGAATGAAGGGAGGGAGGAGGAAATAAGGAGGAAAGGAGGGAAGGAAAGTGGGGGAAGGAAAAAGAAAAGGAAAAGAAAGGAATGGGCCAACTCCCGTAACTGAAACCTTCTGTTAGGTTTGGCACCAGGCACAGCCTGACTTTTGGCCAAACTAGAGCATGAGGACCGGGATTGACTTTGCCTTCTTGGGACTTCATTATCAGGCTGGTTCCTCTCACCGTTGCAAAATGGCTTCAGCAAACTCATCTTTTTCATATGTTTATTTCCCTAAGCCCAGAGGAAGAGTGAAAGCCTCTTTTCCTGAAGCCCTGCGAGGTCACCATAGGTGTCATTGAATCGCTTAGATTATGTACATATTTCTGCACCAATCACTGTGGGGTCTGGGGCTGGATAGATCAGATCCTTTGTTTTATACCTACACCAATCAGGACCTGCCCTACAGATGTGAGTGGGGGCCCTCCCACACAAATGACAGAGCTGAGAACGAGGGGGAGTGTGGTAAAGTGTGAAGGGTGTTACAGAGACACCAAGAATGCTGGGGAGGCCTAGAAAACTTAGTGTGTCAGTCTACCAGTTTCATAAGAGACTTCTCTAGAAATTCAGAGAATCTGAGCTGTAGAATAATTTGCAAAAATGTTTCTAGCTCAGGAAGTGAAGATCTAATGCAAACCCCTTTAATTCCTAGCCCATGGCAATCCATTCTGTTTACACTATCATTCCCCAAATACTCCTCTCAGAAGACTTCAAATCTACTCCAAGTTTACCTGCATTAACATTTTGCAAAAAGTTACACAGTCCTGAGGTACTATTTCCATGTGAGCTCTAAGAAAGATGGGTAATGTCATCACATCATATCCGGGAACGATAGGAGCTTATCTTTGTTTTTATGTGCATAGACTCGGCTCATTTTTGTGTGCAATTCGGCCAGTCTAGCACCTTCAGTATTCCTTTGTTTTCCCTGCCCTTCGTCCATGTATCTTATTCCATGTGGAATCCAATTCCACATGTGCACTCAACCTGTCAGAGAAAGTATGTTCTTCTACGAACACATTCAGTCTAAAATAAGGTAAATTTTGTCTCCTTTCTTAATTTTTACAAAATGCAGGGAAAAGACACCCAGGTATCCATGATTGAAATTAAACAACCATTAGCTCTTTGCTATATGTATTTTAGGTTTTTTTGTGTGCTAAATACTAATTTCAGAGCTGATAGTTTAGATGCAGCTAAAAACCCCTAATTCCTACTTTCCTTCTTGCCTTTCTTCCTCAGAAATAACCACTACCCTGAAGGTGGAATATATCATTCGTGTCATTTTCTTTTTCTTGGTATTTGCTCACATTTCTTTCCATGTGTGTATATCCAGTCACAATATATACTATGGCTCAATTCTAACATGGCTAGGATCCCAACAAGAAGTTGATGGTGGCACAAAAAGTTCATTAGAAAGAGAGTCATAGGGACGCCTGGGTGGCTCAGTTGGTTGGACGACTGCCTTCGGCTCAGGTCATGATCCCGGAGTCCTGGGATCGAGTCCCGCATCGGGCTCCCAGCTCCATGGGGAGTCTGCTTCTCCCTCTGACCTTCTCCTCGCTCATGCTCTCTCTCGCTGTCTCTCTCTCAAGTAAATAAATAAAATCTTAAAAAAAAAAAAAAGAAAGAAAAGAAAGAGAGTCATAAGAGGGTAATGCAGAGACTCTCACAGAAGTGTGGGCAGTTTTAAAGAACAAGACATGGTAGGGGCGCCTGGGTGGCTCAGTGGGTTAAGCCGCTGCCTTCGGCTCAGGTCATGATCTCGGGGTCCTGGGATCCAGTCCCACATCGGGCTCTCTGCTCAGCAGGGAGCCTGCTTCCCGCTATCTCTCTCTCTCTGCCAGTCTCTCTACCTACCTGTGATCTCTCTCTGTCAAATAAATAAATAAAATCTTAAAAAAAAAAAAAAAAGAACAAGACATGGTAAAACAGCCAGGGAGTAGTAACAGCAGAAAGCCCTCCCCACCCCTGAACATGAAAGGGCAGGGAGAAGGAGTAATGTTTCCAGAAGCTGCTGTGAGTTGCAGCACAAGACAGGGGTTTGCCAGCAGCTTTGACCTTCAGTAGAAGAATTAGAAGATCTCCATTGTTGTCCAAACCAAGATCTACCAGAAGATCAATATCAGGCCCCCTTTCCTCCCTCTTTTGAACACCGGTCTGTGCCTCCCATTGGCCACAACCAGCTAGAAGGCAGGAGAGCCTGTCTGAAGCTGTCTGTCCAGGCCAACTTCTTGTGGAAGAAAACAGGAAAAAGAAGGGAAGCAAATGGATCTGGAGAGGTAGACAGATAATAACCCAATTGTTTTGTATTTTAAGAATTAACATATTATCATAAAGTACATAAAGTTAGGTGTGAACTGTTTCCTTCCAGAAAACCATAAATTAAAAATCCAAGTTACTAAACTCAAAGGTTTATCTCTGAACATTCTTTGTTTATCCACACGCATTTGGCAATGAATCAAAGAGGAAGAAAGGAAGGAAGGAAGAAAGGAAAAAGGAAAAAAAAGGAAGAGATGGGAGGGGGTGGAAAGATAGATTTCACAATCCCTTGAAAAAAGGAGTGGACTTTTCTCTCCTTTGCTGTTGGCTTGGAGAAGCAGCAAAAGCACAGAACATTCCAGCTTCCTGTCAACTCAGCATCACTGGCAGATTCTCACTTCAGCTAGCCCTAGTGGAAAATAGAGATACGGCAGCTGAAACAGAAGCTCCTAGCAAAGAAACACTGCTGCCCCACCTTTAAATAAATAAATAAATAGATAGATAGATAAATAAATAAATAACTTTTAAGGGCCAGCTTTATTGAAATTAAAAGCAGCTCAATTGTTTTTAGTGTATTCACAGTTTTGCATCCATCACCACAACCAATTTTAGAACATTCTTATTTTCCCAGTAACAAATTCCACACGCCTTAGCCATTACTCCAATACTCTTTCCTTTTCAACTCATTCGGTAATATGTAATTACCTAACTTACACAATTTACAACTTTCTTGTAAATTCTGACTCCAAAATCTAAGGAACTAAACCTGATGTACTGTAGTGACCTACTGAATGTACTGGTAACATTAACATTCTTCCCTTATGTATTACTTGTCAACACATGCTCAGATTAATTTGTCAAACATGTCAATAACCACATATTCCCTTCTTACTCTTGTAAGTTACTATTAGACATGCTCTGAGGAGATTGGGACATGCTTTGGGAGATTTCAATCATTTTTGGCTTCTTTCATTGTCTTAGGTGAGTGACGTAGCATTTAGGATACAATATATTATGTAAAAATTTAGAATTATATTAATGGGGGCAAACAAAAAAGATGACGAAATACCCTGGAAGTAGTTCTGCTTTGTTAAGGATTTATGATAACCTTTATTATCATATCATGCCATGGGCTAGGAATTTATTAATGTTCAGCCTCTAATTTGAGTTCCTTCATTTGAGTGTAATGAACAGAGACCAATGAACATCCTAAGGAGATTTTTTAAAAGATTACAAGAAGGAGTAGGTATAGAGAAAACAGAAGTGGCACTTGCATTGTTTCATTGTGAAAAGAAGACTAAGGAACACCTTGGCTGTCCTCAAGCTTACGGAGAGGATGTTAATTCATCTCCCCAGAAGCCTACATATACACTACCGTCTCCCCAGAAGCCTACATATACACTCTTTCCGGGAAATATCCTCTGCTTTCTTCATTTCAGCTACTATTTATATTCCACTTGTAGACTGTGGATTTATACCTCCAGCTCCAAATGCCTATTTTGCATATCCCACTGGACTCCCATATCCCCCTGGACATCTTTACTTGGATGTTTCATGAACCTCAAACATGTCAAAACTGAACTCATCTTCCCCCCATTGTGGCAGACAGACTTTAAGGTGGACCTTGATTCCTGCCACAGTGTCCACACCTTTCTGCCATCCTTTCCCCTTGAGAGTGGGTGGGACCTGTGAATTGCTTCTAACCAGTAGAAAATGGCAAAGAAGATGGGATGGCCCTTCCGGGACGTGATGTTATAGAAGATTCGCTCTTGCCAGCTGCCTCACTCTACAGACTCTCCTTGCTGGAGTAACAAAGTTAGTAGTCATTTAGGAGAGTCCACATGCCAGGGATCTGTGGCCAGCTTCTAGAAACTGCAACTGGCCTCAGGGAGCTGAAGGCAACCTTGCGCTGATCATCACCAATAATGTGGGGCCCTCAATCCTACAGCCACAGGACATGAATTTTGCCAACAACCTGAGTGGGCTTAGAAGCATATTCCCCCCAGTTCAGCCTGCACATGAGAATGAAAGTTGGCCTGCACCTTGACTGTAGCCTTGTGAGACCTTAAGCAGAACATCCAACTAAGTCAATGTCAGCTTCCTGACCCAGAGAAACTGTGACATAATAAGTATGTTATTTAAAGTTGCTAAGTTCGTGGAAATTTGTTACACAGCAAGGCAGAACTCATACTCTCCCAAACTTCATCTTCTTCCTCTTTTCTCTCTGTCTTTAAATGAGTGTATCTTCTACTCTATCGACCAAGCTATCCCAAATTCCCTCTTCTTCACCCCCACATTCAACCAGTGTCTTCAGATCACCACTTCTGCCTCCTGCATAGCTTCCAAACCCACGTAAGTATGTCACATATAAATCCAGATCTTCAGAATCATGTGCCCAACATCGCTGCAGCCTTTTAATCAGTCTCCCTGCCTCTAACCTTTCCTGTTTCCAACCCATTCTCATAGGACTATCAAATGTATCTTTCTAAAGCATGAATCGAATGAATTCACTTCAGAACAAATTGACTTCAGAAATACAGAAAAATCAGCTTCAGGACAAAATTCAGAGGTCTTGGCATAACTTTGATCTAACCACCCCTATGTCTTGTCTCCTTTCTCACTACTTCTGCTCTACTCGCACCACACGTGCTGCCCCCCAAGTGCACCTTGCCTTCTTACTGCAAACACACGAGCACAGATTGTTCCTTCTCCCTGGGGCTACCTTTCTGTCCTTAGTCAACTGGAAAACTCTTATTCATCACTTTTTACTTATCTCTGGCATCGTCTCCTCCAGAACCCTTTCTCAGACCTCACTACCTGGACCCTGTCTGCATTCCGAGTCACCTGGGCTTTTCTTGATCACAGAAGGTAGGGTATTTGTTTGCATTTCAATCTCTCATAAGTTAGTGAGCTCCTCGTCTTCTGGAATTTTGTCTTATTAATTTCTTTTTTTAAGATATATTTATTTATTAGAGAGAGAAAGAGAGTGAGCCGAGGCAGGACAGAGAGAAGGATAGGGAGAGAGAGAATCTCAAGCAGAATCCCCACTGATCACAGATCCCAAAGTAGGGCTCGATCCCATGACCCCAAGATCATGACCTGATCCGAAATCAAGAGTCAGATGCTTAACAGACTGAGAGTCAGATGCTTAACAGACTGAGCCACCCAACAGTTTACATAGTTTCTGACCCCAGCAACAAATGGCTGAGATACTAAGATATATGGGAGTTGACAGAGAATGCGATGAACACTGGCATTGTGCCTGGAATTGTCCCCCAGCTGTGCTGGACTAACATGGGCAAGGGGGACCCAAGGGTCCGCTCTGGGTTCTAAGATGTTAAATTGCATTTCTTTTTTTTTTTTTTTTTTTTTATTAAATTGCATTTCTGATCATGAATTTGTCCCTTTGCTCTAGCCAGAACTGAATCTCCGCAGGTTGTGTACTCTTTGGAAAAAACGTCTCATGCCTACAGAATGTTGCTGCGTTCGTTGAGATGCTTATGTTCTCCTTTGGGCAGTTATCACAGATTAGACCCTAAGAACTGCGGAAGCTTGTGCAAACATTTTCATCTCACACTGGAGAAGAAGTCCCAGAAGGAACCAGACTGGGTTTGACAAAGTTCATCTTGAACTGCACTGCCACTGTCCAGCATCTAGTGTTATTTAAATATAACAACACAAGGTGGGTAGGGAGAAGGTGGTGGGATTATGGACATTGGGGAGAGTATGTGCTGTGAAGTGTGTAAATCTGACAATTCACAGAACTGTACCCCTGGTGCTAATAATACATTATATGTTTATAAAAATTTTTTAAAAACATAAATAAATATAACAACACAGGTTTGGAAAATATTTAAAAAAATTCAATCTTTGCTATTTGAAAGTGAGGCATCAAGGTTGTGATCTTGCTACTGTCAAGAGTGCATCTCTTGTATTGATACTGGGCACCAAGATGTCACACTGGGGAAGGTACGCAAGTGATTATGAAGGACATGGTTATTTTCACAATCAATCATCTTGGGAAGAGAAAGACCCTCAGTAGGGTAAGAAGACATTTCTCTTTCTCTTTTCCCTTTCTCTCGCTCTTGGCCTGAGTTCCAAGAATGTACATGAAGCTCCTCATAAGCAGTAAAGGAAAATGGCTTCTACCACGAAGGTCATGTGGAAACCAGGCAGAACAGCATCTGTAGGATGAACCAGGGTTACAGAACAGCCATATCTGGTAGCCAGTAGTCTGCATGTGCTTCCCTTCCCTCTCCCCTGAGAATATAGTCAAGTCTCGTTACAACATAGACCAAGCTTCAGCTCAGTTTGAAAATTTAAGTCTGTTTGTGCTTGATTTGGAGTGCTCTATTCTAAAACTGAAATGAGGAGAGTGTGCTCAAAGGGGTAATGGTAATCGATGATGTCATATACTACAGAGAGGTCAGGAAGAATGAAGGCAAAAAATAAGGCCAGTGGGACTCTGCAAGGTAGAAATCAACAGTGCCACTCCGGATGACCCTTAGAGGGAAAGAATGAGACTAATCACCTAATTACAGTGCCTAAAGATGGATAGATAAAAGAAATGGAAGCAACCAATTTAGAACACTCTTTCCATTACAAACTAAAGAAATAATAGTTTCTAGTTAAAAATTATTTTAACTTTCATACTGTCAAATTGCAGATAAAGGAACTGAGTTTCAGATTACAACTTCCCAAAGTCACCGAATTAGGAAGTGGCAAATTCATACTTGCTTTCTTTAAGTTCAACTATTTTCTCCACTACCTTTAGGAAATGAGCTGGTGGCTTGAGAACCAAGCTATGTGGCTATATTCAGATCAATGGCTCTGAGCAACTTCTGGGAAATCTCTTTAGGAAGGAGATGTGCTCTTCTTTTTTCCTTCTTTTCTGACTTCCAGAACACAGATGTGATGGCGAGGGCCCGAGGCACTGTCTTGGATGATTTGGGGGCACTTACTTGTTAAGAATGATAGACAAGAGAGAAATCATCTAGGATCCTGGCACTGGGGAGCATCCACCAGGCCTCAACTGTCTACCTCCAGTATTTTCATGAGAGAGAAATAACACCCACCACCACCATCTTATTTAAGCCATTGTTATTTTGAGTGTACTTTCACTCAAAGCAAGATCTAATAATATTAACTGATGCCGCAGGTAAAGGGGGCAAGTGGGGGTAGACATGCTTATAGGAAGGAAATGGATTGTCCTCTTAGTTGGTAATCTCAGTGGAAATTCAGGGTTACGTATCAATATTATCCTTATTGTGGCCTTGCTGGGTCTAGCTAGTAAAATGGCCAACCATGGTGGACATTTGTTCTCTTTGTCTCATCAGCACCCCTTTTTTCCTGGAAAATTTGTTATGTTTTCCATATAATTCTAGTGGGATTGACATTACATTGTTGTCCTCCTATTTAAGGAGGTCTGGAAGTCACTCAGGCAGTTCTGTCTTACGATTGTGCCCCCTTCCATTTATTGGGATAATTGGTTCAATGTTAAGCACTTGACCCAAGCTAATCAAAGTCCTCTGAGATTGTCTTAAATAGCTCTAGAGGGTAAAGCATCATTTGACTCAGGAGATACATGATAGGTAAGGTAAAGCTGGTGCTGGTTGAAGCCTTATTCCTTGCGTCTGTGATAGAAATAAGGTCAAGAAGAGATAAGAAGTGAGATTGAGTGGATAGAAGTGGTTGAGAGAAAGAGAAATTGGGCTTCAGACATGATGGACATAATTTAACTCCTTAGACCCCTTATGCCTGAGCTAACTGCATTAATTTCCTATTGCTACTGTAACAAATGGCCAACAACGCAGCGGCTTAAAACATTATCATCTATTACCTTACAATTCTGGAGGTCAGAAATCCAAAACGAGTCTCAGTGAGCTAAAGTAAAAGTTTTGGCAAGCGTTTGTTCCTTCTAGAGATTCTAAAGGAGAATCTGGTTCCTTGTTTTTACCACATGCTAATGGCTACTTGCATTCTTTGGTTGTGACCCTTTCTCCATCTTCAAAGCCAGGAGTGTAGAATTTTCAAATCTCTCTGTCTCTGTCTGTGTCCATTTTTCTTTCTAAACTTCACTTCTGTTATCTCATCAGCTCCTTCTATCATTCTGACATTCCCATCTCCCTCATTCCTTGTGATTACATTATATAACCCAGATAATCCAGAAGAATCTCTCCAGGTCAAGATTGTTATCTTTATCGGCAAGGCCCCAAATTAACATATTCAAAAGTTTTGGGGGTTAAGCTGGGGCTTTCCACCACAAAACCTTTCTGCCAAAAAGCCTTTGGGTCCCTCTATTGTTAATCTTTCTACCACACTAAACCATCGCTGAACTTGCGAAAAACAATTATTTTCCTCTTCTCTTCCTCTTGTCACGTGCAAACCAGAGTCCTAACTGATCATGCAACTTCCCACACGAAAGCTAACAGAATAAATACTTGAGTTCACTTCGCGGTGTCATTGCCATAAGCTTCTTCCTGCAGGCAGGTCAACGTGGCTTCATCACGGAAATTCATCCATCTGCTCTACTCCAGTAAGGATTCTCAGGACTCATGACTACTGATGGTCCGGGGTAAATTAAGCAATGATACTGCATTTTCCGTATTCTTAACCCCAAGAAGTTCAAGATATTAGAGTAAAATTACCACCAAATAGTAACATATGGATTATTAAGACATTGTTCAGGATGTGCTTATCCCCTGGAAAGCTCAACCTCTTAGTTCTTTGCAGGAGCTAAAACCTTATACAAATAAAAGCTCTACACAATATATGAAAAGCAATTACCTGAGAACTTTAAGTAAAAAACAGCAAATAGATTATGGAGAAGTCTGAAAACCTGAATGCCCTGTACAGCGGTGAATTTGTTCTTCTTTTTTTCTTCTATTTTATCCGTTGTTTTAGTGTTGAACTAAAGAAAACGCCAGTTGTATGTAACTATGCATGGACAATTATTATAACTCTGAAACAAACCCATCTTTCTAGCCAGAGGACTGGGAAAAAGGGGCTCTCAGAAGTTGGAAAGAATAACAGAAATATCAGAGTGCAGACAGCTGGAGAATAAATTCTAATTCTGCGTATAAGCCAACATAAGCCCTAGGTTCATTCCCAATCTGTACATGCATGAAATAGATGTCAGAGCCTCACCATACAATATTCTAAACATCCAGAATATAATCCAAAGTCACTCAACATGTAAAGAACCAGGAAAATATGATCAATTTTTAAGGAAAAACACAATCAACAGATGCAAAGCCTGAGATAACAGAGATCAGGGCAAACTTTTTCTGCAAACAGCCAGATAGAAAGAATATTTTCGGTTACGTGGGCCATATGGTTTCTATGGTTATGTGGGCCATATGGTTTCAACTCAACACTCTCATTGTAGTACCAAAGCAGTTACAGACAATAGTGAAATGAATGAGTATGAAAGTATTCCAACAAAATTGCATCTATGGAAACAAATACTTTATCTGAAATGAATGTCAAGAAACTCAGAAAATCCTCAAATACTCTTAATAATTCTCTGCTCCACCAAGATACCCAATAGGATTAAGTAATTATGAAGAATGAAATTATGAAGAATGAAACATAATTTCTGAAGAATGAGCTTTTATAGTTCAGGACCTCATACCTAAGCTTATAGATATTAGATGTTATTTTATTCTTATACGCACTGTGTGGAGGCCAAGAAAAACAAGGCTGTGCCCACCTCGAGTCTAGCCCTGACATAAGTGCAGCCATCTTGATGTTCCAGATTATCAAAATATTTCTTGGGTTCTAACCTACTCAGGTTAGCACTTTAAACAGTCCCTCTCTCCTTTAATGATAGATGTTAACCCCTGGATTCAGCTGCCTCTGTCTTTCATATCTCCCCTACACATTCCCCAACAAAACAATGTTGACCCGAGTAGGTAGGGACAACTCTAAGCCCTTATTCAGCAGGAAGGAGTTAAAGAAGATGAGACCTTCTCCCTTCAACTACCTTAAAGATTTAAGGGTCAAAATTGTTCAGGGGGAAATGTGAAGGCCAAGAAAATTAAGACCATCGCACCTTAAGTTTAGCTGATGTGGGAAACAGAGGCAGAAGAAAATCATTAAAATTCCTTACCTACTGACAAGCCCTTGAAACAGACAGAGTGGCTCTCCCCTGGGGATTTAACTGCCCTCACCTTGAGATTTTGCTAAGGACAATCCTAGCTTCACTGACCCCCTACCCCAACAAGTCCAACCAGGATCCTGTAAGTCTACTTTAACAATTCCTTTATCTCTAAACCTCCAAGATAGTGTAGAGAATCATTCCCAAGTATATGGCCCACTGACATACATCTAAAAGGTCTCATGAGAAGATTTTTATTATTGGTAATAAATAACCTTTCTCCCAACAATAGCTAGCCCCTCAAGGTCCGGGAGACCTTGCTTCCGAGAAAGTCCTTGGAGACTTACAATCATCCATAATCCCCTCTGTCCTCACCCACTGCGGAGTCCACCCCGACTCTGCCTTTAAAAACTCTGACTGTAATCTGGTTCAGGGTCCAAGTCCCCACTCCGCTGTGCCGGGTATACCTGGGCCCAAGCTTAAGCTTGTCAAATAAACCCGCGTGTGATTGCATCGGTGCCTGGCTCCTTGATGGTCTCTTGGACGCGAAAACTTGGGAATAACAGCTGGAGAAAGGGAATAGGAAACGTGTTCTCAACTAAACGATACCTGGAAGATAAAAACATTTTTGTCATTTTTAGTATTTTTTTGTTGTTGTTTTTGTTGTTCTAGCTTTATAGGGCTTTAAGAGTATACATACCTGGGGTGCCTGGGTGGCTCAGTGGGTTAAAGCCTCTGTCTTCAGCTCGGGTTGTGGTTCTGGGGTCCTGGGATCAAGCCCCATGTCGGGCTCTCTGCTCAGCGAGGAGCCTGCTTCCTCCTCTCTCTCTGCCTGCTTCTCTGCCTACTTGTGATCTCTGTCAAATAAATAAATAAAATCTTTTAAAAAAATAAAGAGTATACATATCTATAAAAATTTTTCCAGTGATACGGAAGTATTTATGTTAATACATGAAACATGAAGTGGAAGGAAGTTGTTTCTCATCTCTCAACTCCAGTCCTGAAAGAGAAATACCAAAACTTTGTGTATCTTCTCAACTATGCACATAAAATAAATGTACTCAAAAGTTTTTCTTCTAAATAAAAATAGGGTCACATACCTATCTTACAATTCATTCTTTTCATCCACTGATATGATATGTACATTTTCCATTTAGAATATTCAATTTTGGGGCATCTGGGTAGCTCAGTAGGCTAAGCTTCTGCCTTCAGCTCAGGTCATGATCTCAGGGTCCTGGGATCGAGCCCCACATCAGGCTGTCTTCTCATCAGGGAGCCCGCTTCCCCCTCTCTCTCTGCCTGCCTCTCTGCCTATTTGTGATCTCTGTCTGTCAAATAAACAAATAAAATCTTTATTAAGAAAAAAGAATATTCAGTGTTTTTGATGGCTATTTAGTGTGAATATATTGTTATTACCTAACCACTTTCCCATTGAAGATTATGGTAAATTAATTTATGGATTCCAATTATCCATTCTCCTGTAGTATATCTAACACCCTTACCATGGCTTCCTAGAGGGCTTGGTATAATTTCTGGTATCTTGACTTCGGCTTGGCCAAGTTGCTTACTTTGGCCATTGGAATGTTATTAGATGTGACAGAAGCAGCAGCTTGAAATATGCTTCTGCACTTGTACTTGCCCTCTGGTTCTTCTATTATTCCCAAGAAGAGCATGCCCCAAGGAGTCACTGACCCCTTTTGCCTGCCTCCCCCAGAAGGAAACCAAGCAGAGCTTTCCCAGCCAACCTATAGACATTGTGAGTATGAGAATAAATGCTTGCTTCTAGATGACACTGACTTTCAGAGTGTTTCTGTTAGGTGGTGGAATGATGGCAATAGCGGATTTTGTAATATTATAAAACACATGCAACAAGTATCCATCCCTTTAGACATATCTTGCAACTTTAAGCCAGATAAATTCCTAGAAGCATAACAGCTAAGTCAAATCTTATTTTTTTAAAGAGAGCTTCATTTTTTAAAAAAGATTTTATCTATTTATTGACAGAGATCACAAGTAGGCAGAGAGGCAGGCAGAGAGGCAGGCAGAGAGAGAGAGGAGGAAGCAGGCTCCCCGCGGAACAGAGAACCCAGTGTGGGTCTCAAACCCAGGACCCTGAGATCATGACCTGAGCCGAAGGCTGAGGCTTTAAACCCACTGAGCCACCCAGGCACCCCCAAATCTTAGTATTTTTTTTTAAAATATTTTATTTATTTGTCAGAGAGAGGGAGAGAGAGCGAGCACAGGCAGAAGAATGGCTGGCAGAGGCAGAGGGAGAAGCAGGCTCCCTGCCGAGCAAGGAGCCCGATGTGGGACTCGATCCCATGATGCTGGGATCATGACCTGAGCCGAAGGCAGCGGCTTAACCCACTGAGCCACCCAGGCGCCCTAAATATGAACATCTCTTCAACATTTTCTACACTCCACTCTAAAGTCTTTCACGCGCGTCCAGAACTATAAAGGGTCTGAAATGTTTTCTATTTGCAAACTAACAAGTTCTCCTGCCACAGTTTTATAGAGGGTGACAGAGACATGAGACTCCTGAATCAAAGGACATTGTTACTTACGACCAGCGGCGTAAGTGTCAGCATGTTTTTCTTTGTTCCCCTTGCCCCCAAAGCACCAGAAAGGTGTCACCGATTGGCCCAGACGGGTACCTGCACATGGATTGTGTTACAGGAGGGGATCCTTGAGTTTGGGAACTGAAATCTCTCATAATAGATGGTAAGCAAACCTGCCTTTTACTCCAGAGGCAGACCCTATCTCTATTTTCCAAAGTTATTCCCTCTATAAATATTCTCAAAAAGATAGGCCCGAACAAAGGGAAGTCAGTGCCTGTCCTCACAAGTCATAAAGAAATATGAGACAGTATGGACAATTGTCTCCTAGTGGTTTTATTAACTTAATCTTCTCTACTATACAAATATGGAACTAAAGCACAGAGAATTTAGTAATTTTCCCAAAAGCATATAGCTAAAGGGTAGGAGAGTCAGGTATATTGGTCAATATTTCTAAGACAAAGATAGATTTTTAAGAAAAATCTTTAATATTATAATTGTGGAATAAAGAATGTATGAACCCAACTTTTTCATTATCATATAAAAAGTAGTCCTTTTGTCTTTATTAAGCTGTTCAGTTTGTATAAGAAAAGAAATTGTATCTTGATTGCACTATAGCTAGAGAGAACATTTTCCATAAATAATTTTTTTAAGAAGTCAGAATGCTTTCCAGGAAGGGAGTGTTTGGGGGTAGAAAATGAAACCAGCCAAGCTGTCAAAGGCTTCAAGAGACAATAGGCATTTCAGAGCTAATGTAGAAGCTTGATTTTATCATCAATATGTTTGATTAAATTTACTACCTTGGCGGGTCCTCTACACTGATTTTTATAGAGAAACAATGAAGAAAGAAATGTAAATATGGATTTTGCCATTTGTTGAGAACCAGAGGAGAAACAATTCTACATTGTAATATAGTCTTATTAAATAATGTTTTTATAAAGATTAAGGCTTTTATCACTTAATAATTTTCATACCAAGATATACAAGTAATACTTTAAGCTCAACTGAACTTTTTTGATGGAATATATATATATATATATATACATTTATATTCTTTGAGGGGTTACCACTATTGAAAGAATAAGGTACCATCTGTGTTCAAATATAATTAAGAAGAATCTACAAAGATCTACAAAAAGCCTTAGAAATAAAGGAATAGATCCCGAGATATAAGATTTATAAATTGGTTGTTTAGAATTCAATGTCTGGGTGAAATGTTATGTTAATTTTCACCCATCTGATGTTTTCTATATTTTGGATGAGAAACATTTCTCTTGTAGTGTTGATCCATAGCTTCCCTCAGAGCCTTGTATTTTGAAGGGCTGGACTAATCTTTGATGACTATAACGAGGAGCATTCGTATTCTTTTCAGAAATACTTATCGAAATGCATTACTTGCATTTAAATCATCAAATCAGTTCTTTAATATATGAATGTGTATATTTTTAATGTGTTCTGATGTGACTTTTCCCAAACCACAGAAAAATAAATAATGTTATCCTTTTCATTCCATAAATAAAACAATTTTAGGTTCTTCATCTGACTTAATGACTCATGGAATCCAAGGACATACTCAATATCTAAGAATGTAACAAATCTCAGAAACAACTGAACCAAGGTCCTGACTACAGTTATGATAACATTTCACCAGACATTGAATGTTAAACAACCACTTTATAGATCTTATTTCTCACCAGTTTTACTATTATTGCATAGGTTCTCCAGGCCAAAAATTAAGTTGAAGAGAATTCTGCGCTGGAGATATACATACAGAACCATGTATGAAAATGGAGATCCCCACAGTCACCATGGAGATGAGGCATAGGTTGTGAGGAAAAGCAGCAGAGCTGGGAGACCCTCAGAGGGTCTGTCAATGAGAGCCTTTACCTTCCCTCTGATTTTCTAAAGCAAGTTAGAGTTTACTCCTTCTTTGTATGTAAAATGCCACAAATAATTTGGAAAATGGGCAAAAAAAAGAAAGAGATATAAATAAAAGAACTAAAATAACTAAATATGTGAGGATAATAGTTATGTTCCCAAACATGCAGGTTAGGAATACAGAACAAACCAATCATTCAATTCTGATACATATGTTGCCAACATTTAGAGTTAATTATATAATAATTATCCCATTTTCTCCAATAAAACTCAGATAATCCCCGTCCTTATGAATTGATTCATTCATTTACTCAATTGCATACGTTGAGATTTTACTATATGCCAGGAATTTTACCAGATTCTGAAATATAGTAGAAGTACATTAAAGTATATTTATTTTATTTTGTGAATAGGTCATACATCCAAATGATTTAGAATCAAAATAATAGTAAGATACATACACTGAAAAGTTTATTCACATAGAAGTTCCCATCTACCTTTGTCTTCATCCTACGTATCTTACAAGCAGGGTGACATACCTCTAGGTTTTCCTGGAACATTTCCAGTTTTTGCTTTTTGTATTGGTTTAATTATTAAAAGTGTCCCCTTTTTGGGGCGCCTGGGTGGCTCAGTGGGTTAAAGCCTCTGCCTTCGGCTCAGGTCATGATCCCAGGGTCCTGGGATCGAGCCCCGCATCGGGCTCTCTGCTCAGCAGGGAGCCTGCTTCCCCCTCTCTCTCTCTGCCTGCCTCTCTGCCTACTTGTGATATCTGTCTGTCAAATAAATAAATAAAATATTTAAAAAAAAGTGTCTCCTTTTATTTTCAAAAGTGTTCTGGTTTAAATAATAAACACCAGAGAAAATAATCAATAAATTTGAAAACAGAAAAACAGTAAAGAAAATCAATGAACCTAAAAGCAAGTCCTTTGAAAAAAAAATCAATAAAATTGATAACCTTTATCCAGATTGACCAAAAAAAAGAAAGACAAAAATTACCAATATTAGGAATGAAAGAGAAACTATCATGACAGATCCACACAGAGAGTGAAAGGATAAGACAAGACCACCAACAACTCTCAGCCTGGAAGTCAATAACTTAGATAAAATGGACAAATCATTAAAAGGCGCAACCTACAAGGGACACCCGTGTGGCTCAGTCAGTTAAGCATTTGACTCAATTTCAGGTCAGGTCATGATCTCAGGGTGATGAGAGTGAACCCTGCATTAGCTTCCACAGTGGGCGTGGGCCCTGCACGAGAGGGACCCTCTCTCCCTCTGCCCCTCCCCCCACTCATGTGGAGGAAGGGACATGGACCCTGGGCGTGGACCAGGGTCCACGGACCTTGGTCCACAAGGTGTGGACTCTGGGCGTGGACCCTGCACGAGAGGGACCCTCTCTCCCTCTGCCCTTCCCCCCACTCATGTGCAAACATGCTATCTCTCTCTCTCTCTCTCTCTCACTGTCTCAAAAAGGAACAAAAAAAGATGCAAACTATCTGAACTCACTCAAACAAAACAACAAAAACCCAAACAAAAATACAAGTCTTAGAACTATTGAAGAAATTGAATTTGTAGTTAAACATTCTTTCAGTAAAGAATGTTTCAGGCCTAGATGCTTCACTGGCAAATCCTAAAAAAATACTTAAGAAAAAAATAATGTCAATTCTTCACAATCTCTTTTAGAGAATATAAGAGGAAGCACCCATACGTTTTATAAGGCTAGAATTATTCTACTATCACAACCAAACACATTATTATAAAAGAAAAATAAAAACTAATATCCCTCCACAAACAAGACACAAAAATTCTCAACAAACTATTAGCAAATCAACTCTAGGAATATATAAGACAGGGTAATGTAGATTGACCAAGTGTGGCAAATCCTGAGAACGCAACTGGTTAAAGTTTTGAAAAACCAATGTAATTCATCAGATTACTAGACTAAAGAAGAAAAAAAACATGATTATCTCAATAGTACTTGACAAAATTCAATATCTCTTCACAATAAAAACTTATCAAACTAGGAATGGACAGAAATTAACCTGATAAAGAACAGCTAACCCTTCAACTAATCAAATTTAGTGGGAACAAAGCAAGAATATCTTTCTTTTACCACTCCTAGTCATTAGAGTAAAAATCCTAGCCAATGCAAAAAGTGAGAAAAATAAAGTTATTCAGATTATAAGGGGGAGAAATACTCTATTTGTAGATGACAGGATTGTTTATGTAGAAAATCCCAAGTATACAAAAAAAGCTCCTAGAACTATTAAGTGAGTTTAGCAAGGTCATAGGATAAAATATCAAAATACAAAAGTCAATTATATTTCTATACAGTATTTCCATATTCTATATATTTCTCTATTATAACAATAAACACTCAGATTTGAAATTTTAAAAAAATTCTAGTTTAAATAATCCAGGACCCCCTGGGGGCTCAGTCAGTTTAAGCGTCTGACTCTTGGTTTGTACTTGGGTCATGATCTCGGGATTGTGAGATCAAGATTGAGCCTTGTGTCCAGCTTGGTGCTCACCGGGGAGTCTGCTGAAGATTCTTTCTCTCAGATGCCTGAGTGGCTCAGTTGGTTAAGCATCTGCCTTCAGCTCAGGTCATGATCCCAGGGTCCTGGTATGGAGTCTCACAGAGCCTGCTTCTCCCTCTGCCTGCTGCTCCCCCTACTTCTCTTTCTCTCTGACAAATAAATAAATGAAATCTTGAAAAAAAAAAAAGTTCTCTCTCTCCCTTTCCCTCTGCCCCTCCCCTTGCCCCCTGCTTGTGCATGTGCGCTCTCTCTCAAATAAATAAATAATCTAAAAATATAAAAATAAAATCTAAATAACTATGTCCAGGACCTATACACTGAAAATACCAAAATACTAATTAAAGAAGTCAAGGAAGCCCTAAATAAATAAAGAGATGTATCATATTTATGGATTGATAGGCTCAATAATATTATTAAATTATCCCAAATTTGATATGTAGATTCAGCATATTTCTAATCAAAACTCTAGCAGAATTTTGTATAGGTATTATTAACAAGCTGATTAATTGATTTTACTTTGAATAGTTTTCTTTGTTGTTAAAACATGGATTATGAAATGATTTTTAAGTTTTCTTTTTAAATTTAAATTCATTAGTTAACATAGTGTAATATTAGTTTCAGGTGTATGATATAGTGATTTAACAATTTCATAATCACTCAGTGCTCATCACAACAATGCACACCTTAATCCCCATCATCTATTTAACCCACTCCACCACCTACTTCCCCTCTGGTAACCATCAGTTTGTTCTCTATATTTAAGAGCCTGTTTCTTGGGGCACCTGGATGGCTCAGTGGGTGAAGACCTCTGCCTTCAGCTCAGGTCATGATCCCAAGGTCTTGGGATCAAGTCCTGGGATCAAGCTCTGGGATAGAGCCTCGCATCCAGCTCTCTGCTCAGTGGGGAGCCTGCTTCCCCCTCTCTCTCTGCCTGCCTCTCTGCCTACTTGTGATCTCTGTCTGTCAAATAAATAAATAAAATCTTTTTTAAAAAATCTGTTTCTTAGTTTCCCTCCTCTCTATTTTCCCCCCTTTGCTTATTTGTTTTGTTTCTTAAATTCCACATGTGAGTGAAATCATATGGTATTTGTCTTTCTAACTTCTTTTGCTCAGCATAATCCTTTCTAGCTCCATCCATATCTTTACAAATGGCAAGATTCCATTCCTTTTTATGACTGAGTAATATCCCATTGTATATATGTACACCTACAACATCTTCTTTATCCATTCATCAGTTGATGGATGCATGGGCTGTTTCCATAATTTGGCTATGGTAGATAATGCTGCTACAAACATCAGGGTACATGTATCCTTTTGAATTAGTTTTTTTTTGTATTCTTTGGACAAATACCTAGTAGTGCCATTGCTGGATCATAAGGTAGTTCTATTTTTAACTTTTTGAGGCCCCTCCAAACTATTTCCCATAGTAGCTACATTGTTTGCATTCCCACCAACAGTGCAAGAGGGTTCCCCTTTCTCCACATCCTTGCCAACATCTGTTTTTTCTCGTGTTGTTGATTTTAGCCATTTTGACGGTGTGAGATGGTATCTCATCATAGTTTTGATTCGTATTTCTCTGACGATCAGTGATGTTAAGCATCCTTTCATGTGTCTGTTGGCCATCTGTATTCTTCTTTGGAAAAATGTGTAGTTATGTCTTCTGCTGATTTCTTAATTGGATTATTCATTTTTTGGGTGTTGAGCATTATAAGTTCTTTGTATATTGTGGATACTAACCCTTTATCAGATACATCATTTGCAAATATCTTATCCCATTCTGTAGATTGCCTTTTAGTTTTGTTGATTGTTTCCTTTGCTGTGCAGAAGCTTTTTATTTTTATGAAGTCCCAGTAGTTTATTTTTGTTTTTATTTCCCTTGCCTCAGGAGACATATCTAGTAAGAAGTTGCTACGGCCTGTGTTCTCCTCTAGGATTTTGATGGTTTCAAGTCTCACATTTAGGTCTTTAATTCATTTTGAGTTTGTTCTTGTGTATGATGTGAGAAAGTGGTCCGGTTTCATTCTTGCATGGTGCAAGCATGTTAGCGATTTTTGGTGAAGTCTTTTGGGTTTTCTACGTAGAGTATCATGTAATTTCCAAATAGTGAAAATTTGACTTTTTCTTTGCTGATTTGGATGCCTTTTCTGCTGTTGTTGTTGTCTGATTGCTGAGGTCAGGACTTCCAGTACTACACTAAATAACAGTGGTGAGAGTGGACATCCCCATCTTGTTCCTGACTATAGAGGAAATGGTCTCAGTATTTCTTGATTGAGGATGATATTTTTTTAAGATTTTATTTTATTTGAGAGAGAGAGAGAGTGAGAGAGAGCATGAAGGGGAGAAGGTCAGAGGGAGAAGCAGACTCCCCGTGGAGCTGGGAGCCTGATGCGAACTTGATCCTGGGACTCCAGGATCATGACCCAAGCCAAAGGCAGTTGCTTAACCAGCTGAGCCACCTAGGCACCCCAAGGATGATATTAGCTGTGAGTTTTTCATTAGCCTTTATTATGTTGGGATATGTACCCTCTAAACCTACTTTGTTAAAGATTTTTTTTTATCATGAATAGATGTTGTACTTTGTCAAATGCTTTTGCTGCATCTACTGAAATAATAATATCGTTATTATCTTTTCTTTTATTAATGGGTGTATCATATTGATTGATTTACAAATATCGAATCACCCTTGCAATCCAAGAATAAATCCCATTTGATCGTGGTGAACGATTTTTTTTAATGTACTCTTGGATTCAGTTTGTTAGTATTTTGTTGAGAATTTTTGCATCCATGTTCATTGGGGATATTGTTTCGTAGTTCTCTTTTTTAGTGGAGTCTTTTGGTATTTTTTTGTTTTTGGTATCAGGGCAATGCTTGTCTCAGAATGAATTTGGAAGTTTCCCTTCCTTTTCCAGTTTTGGAATGGTTTGAGAAGAATAGGTATTTACCCTCTTTTGAATGTCTGGTAGAATTTGCCTGGGAAGCCATCTGGTGCTGGATTTTTATGTGTTGGAATGTTTTTTGACTACTGATTTTCTTTGCTGGTTATCTATCTGTTCAAGTTTTCTATTTCTTCCTATTTCAGTTTTGGTAGTTTATATATTTGCAGGATTTTTTTCCATTTTTTCAGGCTGTTCAATTTGTTGGCATACAGTTTTTTGTAATATTCTCATAAAATTGTTTGTATTTCTGTGGTGTTGGATTTTATTTCTCCTCTCTCACTTGAGATTTTATTTGGGTCCTCTCTCTTCTTTTTGATAAGTGTGGCTAGAGGTTTATCAATTTCAAGTATCAATTGATAAAATAATTAAAATAAGCTAAATTGACTAAATAAATGGAAAGATGTATTGTGTTCATGGATTGATAGACTCAATAATATTAATGTTAAATTCTTGCCCATTTTGATATATAGATTTGGCATATTCCCAATCAAAATCCTAGGAGAATTTTGTGTATCAACAAGCTGATTTAAATATCTCGAAGGGAAAGGACAGGAACTAGAATTAGAAAAACTCTTTTTGGAAAAGAAGAACAAAGTTGGGAAATTACACCTGCTGATTTCAAGAATTATTATAAATTACACTAACTGAAGAAAGTGTAGCACTGATGGAGAGAGAGACATGAAGATCAACGAAACAGAGTTGAGAGTCCAGAAATAGACTCATGATTTTTAAATAGATTGATTTTTGAAAAGATGCAAAGGCAATTCAGTGGAGGAACAATGGATAATTTTTTTCTAATAATAGTGTGAGAATAATTAAATGTCCACAAGAAAAAATAAAAACAAAATCCCTCCAACCTATGCCTCATATACCTTATTTTTTAAAATCCACTTTAAATGGATCATAGGCCTAAAGATAAAACAGAAAATGATACAAATTTCAGAAGAAAATGTAGGGGAAAAAATCTACATGGCCTAAGATTAGGGTAGGAGTTTTTAGGTATGACCTCCTAAGCACCGTTCATAAAAGAAAAAACTGTTAAGTTATACTCCATCAAAATTAAAACTTCTGCTCTGCAAAAAACAGTGGTCAGAGAATGGCAAAACAAGACACAGATGGGGGATAAAATGTGGTAAAAAAATATTTTGATAAAGGACTTGTGTCTGAAAATATCCGAGAAATAAACCATTTATTTAAGAAAACAAACCACTCGATTTTGAAAGTGGGTAAAAGATATAGATGTGTGAATATATGTTCAACATCATTAGTCATCAAGGAAATGGAAATTAAACTGTAACAAGATACCACTGCTCACTGACTAAAATGTCTTAAAAAATACTAACTGTATCAAGTGTGGACAAGGATGAGGAGCAACTAATAATGTCACACATTGTTGATGGATATGCAAAATGATAGAGCCATTTGGGGAAGGCAATTTGGCAGTTTCTTAAAATTTTACCTAATATATAATGCAGCAATTCCGCTCACAGGTGTTTATCCAGGAGAAATGAAAATTTTATTTTCACACAAAAACGTCTATGTAAATGTTGGTAGCAGCTTTATTAATGATCACCAAAAACTAGAAGCGACCCAAATATACTTCAACCAGTGAATGAATAAGGAAACTGTGATGTATCCATACCGTGGCATGTTAGTCAGCTACAAAAGTGATTATTATTTTTAAAATAAATACAAAAATCCACTTATTTCTCTCAGTTCTGGGGGCTGGGAGATCCAAGATCAAGATGCTAACAGTTTCCATATCTGGTGAGGACCCTCTGCCTAGTTTTCTGTTGGCTGCTCTGCTGTATCCTCACATGGAAGGGAGACAGAGAGAGAGAATCTTATGTCTCTTTCTCTTTTTCTAAGAGCAAGAATCCCACTCTAAAGGGCGCATCCTCAGGATTTAGCCTAACCCTCATCTCCTCTCAACAGTCCCACCTCCAAACACCATTATGTTGGGGATTAGGGCACCAATAGATGAAATATTGGGGGCAACATCCAGTCCATAGAACATTCTTCTGCTACATCATGTTTTCTTAAGGTTTGTCAGTGAAAAAATGAGATATTGGTAGCCTTTTAGGGAAGCAGTGTCAAGTCAATGCGTTTTGGGGATTGTGGAGACTTCGAGTCTACTTTTAGGCCTATGAGAAGGAACCAAGTGGAGGATGAAGGTGGGTAAGTGGTGGAGTAAGATTCCTGAGAAGTTAGTGGAATTGGAGTATGCTGTGTCTCTATAGGAATAAGCAATTCTATGTATTAGTCATTTTTTATTCAATTTTCTCTTCCTTGGGGTCTTCTTGTGACATCATTATCAATCTTTCAGTAAGCTTATTAATTTAAAGTAGTAGAATACTTTAGGTAATCTCCAAGACCCTAGTTTATCTTTATAGCTTTTTCTATAAAGTCTACCATCTCAGAACTGAAAAGAATTTTCTGTTAAAAAATGAATTATTGATTCATGTAACAACATGGATGAATCTTAAATACATTGGTGACTGAAAGAGGTTAGACACAAAAGCGCTTTGACTCCATTAGTATGACATTTTGGAATAGCAAAATTATAGGCATGGAAAATAGATCAGTGGTTTCCAGTGGCCAAGAGGTGAGGCGTGGGGTGGACTATAGAGGGGAAGTGTGGAATTTTGAGAGTGAAGAAACTGTTCTGTAAACAAGTATGGTGAGACAATAAGTCTGTAATAATTTATCAAAAGCCATAGAACTATATACCACAAAAAGTCAATTTTACAATATATAAATTAAATAAAATCAACCGGGATATAAGCAGAACACAAAATGCACGCAGACTGACCCACGTGAATCTAACTGTATCACAAAGAAATCAAACAGCCGTGCTGAAGCAGGTGGAGAACAAAGGAGCTGATCTTCGTCCCTTTGGAGAACAGTGTTTTGACTGGATACTGTAAGAGTAAAGCAAAAAGAATAATGCTAAAGCAATATGCTCTCGATTTTTGTTTTCAAATATTTATTTATTTGAGAGAGAGAGAGTGAGCGAGGGGAGCGGCAGAAGAAAAGGGAAAGAGAGAACCCTCAAGGAGACCCCTCACCCCTGGCTCAACCTCAGGACCCAGAGATCATGACCTGAGCCAAAACCAAGAGTCAGCAACTCAACCAACTGAATCACCCAGGTACCCCCAATATACTCTAGTTTTAAATTTGTTTCTCTCTGGGGATGGCTTAGCAATTTTAAAAACTACTTTATATGTGTACTAGGATTGAACAAACAATAGATGCACTGTGGATAATAAGAGTCAGGGTTCTTACAGTCATAGACAGAAGTTAAAACTTATGAAAGGGCAAAGGTTAGAATAAGTTGTGGTGCTAGATTTGAGTGGCATGATTGGTAGGAACTCATGTTTGTTTATGCATATATATGTAAATACATAGAGAGATAGATACAGAACTATAGATACTTATGTATACACATGGGTTGGTATATAAATGTGCATTTCCTATCTCTATCTTTTGAGAGGAACTATCAGCAGTGATTTTATTTTATTTTATTTTTTCAGCAGTGTTTTTAAATACCATTCTTCCATAAAAAGGAACAGGGCTCCTTGGAGAATTGGTTGAATCTAGGGTTGGGCAGGGAAAATACAAGATGAGTGTGGAAATCTTGCAGTGAAAGAAAGTAAGGAAGTGCTCAAAATTTTTTTAACAAAAAGGAAGAGGGGACACAGCAGTTCCTTCATGATCTCTGAACGGCCAAAGCTAGAACAATTTTATTGCTGGAGCAATAAATAATGGTAGTATTGAATTTTAAACCAAAGAATAAAGCAAATATCCATAAACCCACACTGATATAAATGACTGAATAAATCTGAACAAATCAATGGGAGAAAACATACGAATCCTCTCTACAAAACAATTCCAATTAATAAATAAGAAACATGGAAAATCACAGTTAGCACACCATAGTAATGACTGCTCTTGGCAAGACAAACTGGCTAAAATTAGTGAGTGAAAGTTTAAGGAGAAACAAGATATTTGCATAGCCTCAAAGTATCCCTCCCAAATATTACAAAGAGGAACACAGTAAGATTTTACTGGAGAAATCCAGTAGATATCCCCTAAGCTAGTGATGGACCTTAATTTCAACAATAATAAAACATGCATTGTGTACCCCCAGGCATCAGGCATCAAGAAGTGCATCTCAAAGTATCTCAAAGAAGTACTCATCTCAAAATGCATAATCTTGTCTAACCATGAGAAATGATTATAAACTCACACTGAGAGACATTTTACAAAATAACTGCCATGGTCTTCAAAAATCCCAAGGTCATGAAAGACAAAGACTGAGGAAGGAGTCAGGACAAGTAAAAGCAAGGTAAAATCCTGAATTACATCCTGGAACAGAAAAATGATGTGACTGGCAAACTGATGAAAACCAAATGAAACTTGTCATTAGTTAATTGTATCATACCAGTATTAATTTCTTCATTTTGATCATTATATCATGATTATGCAAGATGTTAACATTAGAGGAAGCTGAATAAAGGGTACACAGGCATTCTCTGTGCTGTTTTTGCAGCTCCTCTGGAAATTAAAATTATTTCATAATACAAAGTTTAAAAAAGTTATATATAAGATGGAAAATTATATGGTTACCCTACCTGCAGAAATAATAAAAGATATTATTTTATTGATTTCTTGGGTATCCTCTCAGTGATTATTTATACAAATACAAAATACTTATCTCTACTATTTCCACACACCGTGCTTTTTTCATTTAAAATATATCCTAGAAACTCCCCATATAAATACACAGACTTGCTTCATTTTCTTTTCATATTTTTTATTATGAAAAAATTTTGAGACATACAGAAAATTGGTATGGCTTGGCATAAACACTCACATGCTACCACCTATATTTCCTCATTTTCTTTTATAAATGTATGGTATTCCCTTGTGTGGAGTTAATGTACATGTATTTTTTTAAGTGGGTTCCATGTCCAGCAGGGAGCCCAATGGGGGGCCAAAATCACAACCTTGAGATCAAGTCCCTGAGATCAAGACCGTCAGACCATTTAACCAAGTGAGCCCCCAGGCACACCAGCTCACATGTATTTCTCATCTCATAGATGCTGAAATTTCTGTCTTGACCCACACTTGTCAAAATGGAGTAGAGAAATGGTAGGAGATAGAATCAAATTGAAGAGCAGAACTTTGGAACCATATAGACCCTAATCTAAATAACCATTCTGTCACTTACTAGCTGCATGGCCCTAGGCAAGTTACTTAACTTCCCAAATCTCGGCTGCCTCATAGGAAAATACAATGACATCTTAAGGTTACAGCCAGGATCATGTGAGATGATATATATAATGCACCAATTCAACAGGTGATGCACATTGTTATTGCTATTATTTAATCGGAAAAGTTCAGAAATATCAGGCAGTTGATCTGTGTAAGCCAATTTCAAAAACACTCATGTTTCTTCCTCTTGCTGATTATGTATCAACCTACCAAGACAAAAAGAGTAATCTTAGGAAACATAAAATAGTGCTGCAGCAGTATCACCATAACCTTGATTGTTCTGAAATTCAGTAGATAGAACAATGTGAAACTCTACTTGGCCACAAATTTAGTTGGTAAAAATAAGCGACAAGAGCCCTTATAAGAAGTGTTGTTACTCTTGGCTGATTCAAATGACAGATTCATCTTCCCAGCCCTTGGCCAAAGCACCAATTCATTAAAAAGTCTGAGACTCCTCCAAATTTTGATCTCTATACTGAGAACCAATACTTTACCAAAAGGTCTGGACTGCCCACAAAATGTGTTGGACCAGTTAGTGAACTTGCCATTATTTCTCCATTGTACCAACAAAATAAGAAACCCTTGAGCTTTTTTGTTAGCATTTCTCTATCCACAGAACACATTTTCAGTCCCAAGGGGATGTGGTTGCAGGTAACTTTGGTATCACTTTTGTAATTGCAATGGCAAATCATTGCAGCTCTGGAAGAGAGCAGATGTCTTTCTTTCTTTCTTTTTCTTTTTTTTTTTTTTTTTGTCTACAAATAGAATATGTATATAAATAGTCAAGAGAGTGAGAAATAGCCTCTGTCAGGAGAACCATTCAAACTTGATTCCTTAATTCACTCACTCAACAAGGAGGACTTACCAAGACTCTATTGTATGCCAGGCACTGTGCTTGGTGTTGAAAATAATAAGATCAAAATAAGAATAAAACTCTTGGCTTCAAGTTACTTAAGGAGAGATAAGACACACTGACAATTATAAAGCAATGCGGTTGAGTACTTTGGGAGGGAATAGAATGGCATCACTAAAGCAGTTCAATTTCTGTTGGGTTCAGCATACAGACAAGGAAAAGGGTGTGCTGGCAGAGGACGCACAGCCTGCAGGCACAGAGACATGCTGCTAACCTTGAATTCAAGTTTCCTTCAGGCTACGACTTGCAGATGTGGCTGGTGAATTAAGCTGAAGTTATAAGAAATTTGGTTTCATCCTGCTCACTGGAAAACTACTAATTCAAAAGTAGAACTATTAAGTGTTTTTAAGCAAGGGACTAAAATTATTGAGATTTACAGTTGGCTTTTGAACAACATGGGTTTGAAATGCATGGCTCCACTTATATGTGGATTTTTAAAAAAGATTTTTATTTATTTATTTGACACACAGAGAGAGATATCACAAGTAGGCAGAGCAGCAGGTGGGAAGGGGGGCGGGAAGTAGGCTCTCCGCTGAGCAGAGAGCCCGACGTGGGGCTTGATCCCAGGACCCCGAGATCATGACATGAGCTGAAGGCAGAGGCTCAACCCACTGAGCCACCTAGGCGCCCCATGGAGTTTTTAAAAAATACAGTACTGTAAATGTATTTTCTCTTTCTCATGATTTTCTTAACATTTTTTCTCTAGCATACTTTATCATAAAAACAAAAAGTATATGTTAATTAACTCTACTTGATCAGTAAGTCTTCAATAGTAGACTATTAAAGTTTCTGGGGTGTCAAAAGTTATATGAATTTTTGAATGCATGGGGTGTCAACACCTTTAGCCACTGTGTTGTTGAAGGACCATCTGTACTTTTTAAGATCATTTTCAAAGCTGTACGAAGGTTGCATTGGGAAGGGTGATCAGAAAACCAATTAGAAGTTTACTGTGGTATTGTAGTGAGAAAGGAGATGGTATTCATGAAATCTCAAGATTTCTGTGACTGAAAAGACCTTGTTTTATCAATGGGTCAGGAAGTATAAAAAGCCTTTATCAATAGAAAATTAAGAGTGAAATCAGAAAAAAAATCAGTATGTTTAGGCACTTAAATAAAAACAGACCTTTTATGTAATGAATTCTCAGGTATCCAGGACTGATTCTCTACCAGATGAATTAGTTTATTGAAGAATTCAGATTCTTTTTTCTAACTTTGTAATTGCTTGATTTAAGTTCTTATATGTTTTGCCAGATGGTGGAAAGGAAATGGAAAAGAGTAAATTTAATCAATTTGGCTCCCCGACTGCTGCTTACTATGGAGATTCAGGAAAGTGAGGGCCTCATTACATTGAAGTGTGTGGCTATCTGTCGAGTGCATACACATACCCCTCATCTCCCAGAGAAATCAGAGACCATTGAAAGAGAAAATGTACATAAAGAATAATTAGCTTTTTGTGTTAACGCTCTAGAGTACTTTCCCACTTTTCCTATTAAAAGCTTTATTTGGGGGGCGCCTGGGTGGCTCAGTGGGTTAAAGCCTCTGCTTTCGGCTCAGGTCATGATCCCAGGGTCCTGGGATCGAGCCCCGCATCGGCCTCTCTGTTCAGCGGGGAGCCTACTTCCTCCTCTCTCCCTGCTTGTGATCTCTGTCTGTCAAATAAATAAATAAAATATCTTAAAAAAAAAAAAAGCTTTATTTGGTCCCTTCACCTGAAGAATGTATACAGATAGGTTTACAGCTTAATGAATACATCCTACAGCTGTGGTTTGATGGTCACTCTATTTCGTCTGGAGGATTGGTTATCAGAAGAATCGGAACAGCAGGAGCATTTCAGTCCTCACTTGCTTGGCAAATGCCGACACATCTGGACTCTGACTGCGTTCGTCTGAGGCTAAAGCTATTCTCAGCAGCGCCCCCAAGGGAAGGAGAGAAATGCATTAATTGCCCTGATGGTGGTAACAGGTGTTCTCTTCAGTCCCCTAAATGCAAAGCCCTTTTGTCTTCTCACGTAGAAGGCTTCTCGTCGTTAAGTGTGACTTCCCACTCTTGGAGCAAAACAACGCTGAAACGGCTTTTCAACGCTTTCTTGTTTCTCAGCTCTTTACAGTCATATTTAGAAATACCCATTCACTACCCTGTCGAGAAGGCGAGAAATATATTATGCTGATGAGACAAAAAACAGGAGAACAGAAAACATGTGTTTGACTCCCTGGCCATCATGGACGAGGATGAGGAGGCTCTTGGCTTTTCTTTCAAAGAAAAGAATGTTTGAACTTTGTATTTTTTACCATTTCTTAGGCTCCCTAATGAAATCTGTTAACTTCCTAGCGTTTAGAAGTTACCTGATACTTTAGTCCTCCTAAAACTAAAAACACCTTCCAGTCAGGGAGTGTCTCCCGTTGCGGGCATGTTTGCTACATTGCCCAAACGCCGCACGTTCGCCCAGGTGAGACCAGGAAGTCTGCAGGGCCACAGGACGATCTGGGAGGTGAGTGGGAGGAAACTACATATCCCGCCATGCCTCGCTCAGGAGCACAATGGACCCTGTCGTCATCCGGGTCACCGGGCTGCGCGTTCCGTGCGCGCCGCCGGATTCCGGCCTGGGTGCCGCCCCGGGCGGAGGGCCCTCCTGGGCCGGGAAAACTGCAATTCCCGGCATGCGCTGCCACGGATGCGCCTGCGTACAGGAGCGACCGCGCCGGAGCGGGTTGGTTTAAAGCGCAGTGTTAGTTCCATGGAAACCGGCCTGACGGCGGAGGGACAGAGCTCCTGGCGGGCGGATGGAGTGTGAGGTAAGGCTCCCGGCCGTGGACGGGGTGCCGGCCCTGCTGGGGGAGTTGGCGGCTCAGCCAAGACCCCCATCACCTCCTCCTGCCGCCCTCTCACCCTCTTGTCCGAGTTTAGTATCGCCCTCCGGACCTCGGGACCCGGATTTATGGCGCGTCTGCGCTGGATGCAGTGAAACCCGTTTAGGAGCTAAGTCTGCATGGGACTGGCTCTGAGGGACGGAGGACCGACGCCCGGGGTCGATAAGCCCGAATACCACTTTTCTTTCTTTGTTAGGTTGGAGGTTATGGGTTCTTAGGAAAGCCATTTCGACGGGTTTTTTGGGGGTGGGGGCGGGGGGGGTTGGTTGTTTGTTTAGTTTTTGTCACCAGTTACATCCCCGGATCTGCTGGTTAGAATGTAGGTGAGCCGGCATTCGTTCCCTGACGTTTTCCCAGTACCCGGCACCGGTGCTGGCACAGGATGGATGTTCCTTCAATTTTTGCTGAGTTTTCCGGTTCTTTGCCGGCCGCGGTGCCCCGTGCGCTGTGCGAAGCTCTGAAGATGGGGAGGAGTCCATCTGACTGCCTCGGAGAACTCGGACTAGCTTGAACGCCCACAGACACAACAAGTCCGCCTACTTGTTCACTGTGAGCTCCCAGGGACACCCCGTTCCCCCAGTCCTTTCTGTTCTCTGTGAGCGGGTCTTGGGGCTTTACCAGTGGCATGTATGCCGAGAATTGCAAAATTTCCATCCCCAGCGCGCACCTCTCTGAACTCCGAATTCACACGTTCAGTCTTGTATGGGTCATCTTTCCTGTTTTCAATTTAACAATTCCAAAACAACTCAGTCTTTCATTAAAATTAACTCTTCTGACAGGCTTCCGTTGTCGCCATGAATGGCCACACCACCCTTCCCGTTGTTTCCTTGCTCTCAAGTTTCCTATCAAATCGATTGGCAAAACCAATCTTTAAAACATGTCTGGGCTCTGGCCAGGTCTTACTCTTCCGTGGCTATCACCCCGGTCCTGGCCAGTGGCACTTGCTGCCTGGATTATTGTGGCAGCTTCCCAGCGGGGCTCTCTACCTCTGTGGTTGTCATCGCGCCCTCGTGGGAGGGTACCCAGAGTGATCCCGGCAAAAGGTAATTACATCCCAGCACTCCTCTGCTCTGCACAGTCCAATGGCTCTGAGAGTCACTGATGGTAAAAGCCAAAACTTTACAATAGCCTTTAAGACCTCATGTGATCTGGTCCCTTTATTACCCTCTGACCTCCCCTTCTAGAGTTCTCTCCTTCACTTACTCCTCTCCAGTCAGACTGAGCTCCTTACCGTTTGTAAGGATCTTTGTACTCACTGTGTACTCTCTCTGGACTTTTTTTTTTTTTTAAGATTTTATTTATTTATTTGACAGAGATCACAAGTAGGCAGAGAGGCAGGCAGAGGAGAGCAGAGAGCCTGTTGCAGGGCTTGATCCCAGGACTCTGGGATCATCTTTTCAGTCACCTGGCTCTTACTAGTATATTACCTAAGACCTTGGTCTTGTTCACGCCATCCTTTCAATGAAGTAACCTACTTAGGAGCTGAATAGAAATACTCTCCTAAATACGAAAACAGAATTGTATTAAATAATGATACATTGATGAAAGTAGCTATGAATGCACTTTTTAAAACTAAAAGTTTATATCTTAGTATTTTTACTATTGCTACCATCAGGCATCAGGCCTTGGGTTCAAGACTACACTCAATGATATTTGCACCTTTCCAAAGACAGCAAAGCACACAGAAGTCAAGCTATAGCGTCTTTGCCACAATTAGCAATTGGCAATTAGCAGTTAGAGCTAGGTTCTTTTCCTGTAAGACTGTATGTACTTATTAGACTACGAGCTTTTGAGCTATGGCTTTTGAGGATCTGCCACGTGGCCAGTGGACTGTGTGTGGGGCTTGCCAGATGAGGGAGGACAGAGAGATGGGAATCTGTATCCCATTCAAAAGATATGGGAAACTTGTATTCCATTTCTTGTATTTTTTCCCCTAAAATGGACTAATGTTTGTATTAGTATTTTACGCTTGGCTTTTGATGTAAATTAACCGAGGCCACCCTTAACATTCTAACCAGCTGCCTCAGCCTGCCAGAGTTAGGGAAATTGTCCTCCCTAACATCGCCCGCACTGTTCGTCCTTTCTTCTACCACTTCCTTCTACTTGTTTCCACCAACTGTTGCCTGGGCCTGCTGTGTTTCAGAAACATTTTTGTTGCAAGCAATAGAAAAACATGACTAACACAAAAGGCAAAAGTTTATTTTTCTCAAATAAGCAGAGGTTGGTTGTTAATAGTTCTCCAAAAAAAAAGAAAAGAAAAGAAAAACAAAAAAAGGTCAGGTTAATCTGAACTTCTCTGGCCTTTCCTTGTATTTCTCAGATTCTGGTGATCCGAGGCTCTGTTATTTATATCTAAAAGTGAGGCACTATGATGAAAGTAGCTATGAAAAAGAGCTCTGCGAGCTCTGGGCCTCAGATGTGGAAGTAAAGGACCGGTGCCATCATTTCAGGGTTTTTTTCCTACCAGGAAAACAAAAGCCTTCCCAGAAGCTCCTTGCAAACTTTTTGCCTAAAGCCTCATTCCAGAATGTGTCACATGGCTGTGCCAGCTGCAAGGGATGCTGGGACATGAAATTTTCAGCTTCTTTTATAGAGAGAACAAGGGAGCCAGTTCTGTCTACCCAAAATCTTACTAAACACTTTTAAGTTTTCTCCCTACTTCAAGCCTGGTATATTTCTAGGTGGGCAGTAACAAGACAGCAAGTGATAGAAAGTAGAAGGAAGGTAAACCCATGTGGTGTTTCTCCACTGTTACCCTTCTAGTTTTAACCCTGGTGTCATGGAGGCTCTTCCATTACCTGAGGAACACTAGCCTGCTACATGTGGTAGCCTGAGCAGGAATCTCCAAATCTGCCTTTTTTCAGAAACCTAGATGAAACTTACTTCAAGTCTTTGTATGTCCAAAGACAGTTACAGTCTTATATATACCTTTGTCTTTCTCTTCAGGAAATTTTGAAAGCATGATAGGAAATTAATAATAGCTTCTTTGCCCCCATGTCCTTAAGCTGATCATTAGCAGAAAATCTTTTAACAAATTCAGATTATATGTGTCAGAAATGCTTTCTGTTTCATAGAAGAGAACCAAAGAGAGAAATCCTAGTCAGAAGCACTAAAATGAAAGTAAAAAGAAAATTTGTACCCTTTGACCTACATCATTCCATTTCCCCCTCCCTCCAGCTCATTCTACTATGTTTCTATGAAATCAACTTTTTTCTATTCTGCATATAAATGATATCAGACAATATTTTTCTTGCTCTGTCAGGTTTATCTCACATAGCTTAATGCCCTCTCAATTCATCTATATTGTTCTCAGTGGCAGGGTTTTCTTTTTATGGCTAAGAAATATAATAATTTATATCACTTTTTCTTTGTCCATTCATCTGTTGAAGTACATTTGGGTTGTTTCTCTGTCTTGGGCATTATGAATAATGCACTGAACATGAGTGAGCACATAACCTCTTCAAAATCCTGCCTTTGATTCCTTTGGATATATATGAAGGAGTGGGATTGCTGGATCATATAATAGTTCTATTTTTAATTCTTTGAGGAACTTCCATACTGTTTTCCATAATGGCTGTACCATTTTATATTCCCACCAACAGTATATGAGGGTTCGCTTTTCTCCACATCTTTACCAACATTTGTTATTTGTCTTTTTGTTTTGTTTTTAAATTTATTCATTTAATCAATTATCTCTTCACATAGCAAATGTTTCTTAAGCATTTGACATATGGTGCACAGTAGATGTTAAAATGTATTACCTGTTACCAAGGAGTCTGGTAGAAAAATTTTTCTTTTTGCATAAAACTATAGCTTTATTTTTTTTATACTACTCTATCTTTTTTTAAAATTTTTTAAATCTTTAAAATTTCTTTTCAGTGTTCCAGAATTCATTGTTTATGTACCACACCCACTTCTCCAATATTCTCCAATATTATGGAGGGCAATATGTGCCCTCCATAATACCCACCACCAGGTTCACCCAACTTCCCACACCCACCCCTTCAAAACCCTCAGATTGTTTTTCAGAGTCCATAGTCTTTCATGATTCGTCTCCCTCTCCAATTACCCCCAACTCCCTTCTCCTCTCCATCTCCCCATGCCCTCCATGTTATTCCTTACGCTCCACAAATAAGTGAAACCATATGATAATTGACTCTCTCTGCTTGACTTATTTCACTCATCATAATCTCCTCCAGTCATGTCCATGTTGATACAAAAGTTGGGTATGCATCCTTTCTGTTGGAGGCATAATACTCCATAGTGTATATGGACCACATTTTGCTATTTGTCTTTTTGATAATAGCTATCCTAACAGGTATAACAGGTGTGAGGTGATATCTCATTGTGGTTTTGATTTGCGTTTTCCTAGTGATTAGTGATGTTGAATGCCTTTTAATTGACCTATTGGCCATCTGTATGTTGTCTTTGGAGAAAATGTCTGTTCAGACTCTCTGCCCATTTTTAAAAATTTCTTTGCTTTTTTGCTGTTGAGTTATATGAGTTTTTATGTATTTTAGACATTAATCGTTTATCAAATCTGTGGTATGCTATTATTTACTATTATTTACTACCATTCTGTAGGTTGTAAGTTCTGAGGATCTAATGTACAGCATGGTAACATAGTAGTATGTTGTATAGTTGAAAGTTGTGAGAGTGGATCTTTAGCACAACACACACAAAGTTAACTATGTTATTACCTGTGGGAGGTGATGAATGTGTTAATTATTTTGATCTTGGTAACCATTTTACAGTGTACATGTATATCAGATCATCACATTGTATACTTTAAATATACACAATTCAATTATTCCTCACTAAAGTTTAAAAAAAAAAGAAACTAGGCTATTCTCTGGGACCTTTGTGGGGAGATAAAAGGTGATTGGAGAGCTATTTCAAGAAATGTTCTTGATGTGGTATATATATATACAATGGAATATTATGCAGCCATCAAAAGAAATGAAATCTTGCCATTTGCGACGAGGATGGAAGTAGAGGGTATTATGCTTAGCGAAATAAGTCAATCAGAGAAAGACAACTGTCATGTGATCTCCCTGATATGAGGAAGTGGAGATTCAACGTGGGGTGGGGGTTGGAGGGTAGGAAAAGAATAAATGAAACAAGATGGGATCAGGAGGGAGACAAACCAGAAGAGACTCTTAATCTCATAAAACAAACTGAGGGTGGCTGAGGGGAGGGGGTGCAGGGAGAAGGTGGTGGGGTTATGGACATTGGGGAGGGTATGAGCTATGGTGAGTGCTTTGAAGTATGTAAACCTGGCGATTCACTAACCTGTACCCCTGGGGCTAATAATACATTATATATTAATTAAAAAAAAAAGAAATGTTCTTGATATTGTCAAGAAGCTCAGTCTCTTCACTGCCCCTCATCATGCTTCTCACCCCCTTTAAACTCTGCCACCAGTCTTCCCCCTTATTTAATTCTTTCCTTGAGTGATGGAGACTGCTTTCAGTTACTTGGTCCTGAGGTAGTCACCACTTGCACTGCCTGGGAGGTGAGGGGAAGGAGAGATATCTGATTACACAGCAAATGGGAGAGAAAAAAATGTGTTCCTAATATCCAAAGTGGGATCTTTGTGAACATGTACCCATAGGAGCACTGTTGCTAATAATGGTTAAGGTTTATTGGATTAGTTGGATTAGTATAGAAACATCTATACAGGTCGGAGTTGCAGGAAAATGTCCTTTAAATTTCTTTCCCCAGTGACCTTGTCTTTGAACTTTGGGCCCATGATTCATCTATTTGTTGGGACTGCTTCTTCTATGCTAATTCTGCCTAATTCTGTCACTAATATTTCAAAAAGTACTCTTACACAGTTTTGGGAGAGAAGACAGGATATTTTATGTCAATAGCTATAGAAGAGTCTTTGCTAGGCTATGATTAATTTGCAAATTATTTTTTTAAATCACTGCTTCAGTGTAGTTGAAGCAAATGCTCAGAAGTCTAAGAAGTATAGGATGTTTTTTTGAAAGATTGGTTGGAATATGTTAAAATGATAATGGCTGCTAATGAAAGAAGTGATAATTCCCTTAGCTAAGTCATAGGTCTTAGTATGTGTCTAATAGTAGCAGACAGGCTAGAATAGATTATGATGCAATAACGAACTACTCAACAATCTCAGTGGCTTATAACAACACACACTTATTGCCCTCTCACACTGGGTGTCATGGACAGGCCATAGCACTTCTTCGTGTCTTCACTGTAGGATCTTGGCACACGAAGCTGGCCCTATCTGGGTTGTTGCTCATCTCGTGGAGGGGGGAAAAGAAGGAGATGATGAATGACAAGTTGGCTCTTAAAGTTTCCACCCACATTACATTGACCAAAACAGGACACATGGCCTTTCCTGATTTCAATGGGACAGGGATGTGTAATTCCCCCACAAGAAGGGACAATGACTATTTTGAACCATAATAAAACCTACTGTACTAATATTGTGACTTTAATCTCAGGTGCATATGGAAACTACAGTGTCCAGACCAGTCCTCTCTCCAACCCACATCAATGCTACAGCTTCTGAAACTTTCACGGTACTTCAGGAAAGGATGAGAATAGTTGAGGAACAGACCAGTTCTCTGAGGGATGACCTAATAATGTTGGACTTTGGTGAAAAAAGGTAACAAATGGAAAATGAACTAGATCTTTGTAGGCTGAAGGATTCTTAGGAGTCTTAGTGCAAATGGTTTGGCAGATGAAATTAGGTATTTATAAAAGAATTGAGAAAAAACAGTTTCCATTTGAACATTAATTAGAACATTAATGAACAGTTTCCATTTGAACATTAATTTGCAAGACAGAGTTGCCAACTTGTAATAGAGCTACTACCACTTCTCCCCTGAACAGATATTTTTTATGTAAAGAGGTGGGTGGGGGAATCAGGTAACTAGGTGAGGGCCATTAAGGAGGGCACGTGATATAATGAGCACTGAGTATTATAGGCAACTGATGAATTCCTGACCTCTACCTCTGAAACTAATAATATACTGTATGTTAATTAATCGAATTCAAATAAAATTTTTAAAGTGTGCTAATTAGGTACACAAACTTTGATAACCTGCTGACCTTCAAAACTTGGTTGAAAACCAATATGGAATTTTTGTATAATTAGAAAAAATTTAGTTCTTATTTTTTTAAATCAAAAATAGATTTTGGTATTAGTTAAGGTGAACATCTGAACTTGATTTATGCCATTGATACAGTCTTCATTTTCTTTCCCCAGACTTACTGTAAATAAAAAGAAAGCTTTTAAGTCCTTAAAAAAAAAATCAGAATTTAGAATGAGGTACTCAAAAAAACAAAAAACAAAACAACAACAACAAAAAACAACCACCTTTTTTCCCCTTGGCTAAAGAATGTATTGCCATTAAAAGCTGGAGTATTAATGGCCTGAGGAATCTGGGTGCTTAAGCAACCAATCTCAAATTTGCTGGTGTGATTTTCTTTAAGATTATAATATATTTCCTTAGTGTCTCTTATGAAAACCCAAGATTATTATAGTTGGTATTATAGCACCCATAGAAAGAATAATTCTTCAGTAGTTAAAGATTAAATTTGCATAGATGCTGAGTATGTTAGAAGTAGGAATGTTTATTATGATCTTATTTTAAAATTTTCTAAAAATATGTGAATATATCGACTCCATGCTAACTTTAATTCTTAGTTTATAATTAAAGATTTCGCATTTAACATGTTTTATGTACCACGTAAAAGTTTACAAAAAATTCACCTTAAAAGAAACAACCGTTATAAAGTCAGTGGTCTCTATCCATCTGACATTAGTCTCATCCTCTTTACCTAATGGTGCTCTCCATATATAAATCTGGAGAAGGTAACAGGTGCTTAACTAAGGAATCTAATTTTTATTCTTGGTAGAAATGTTACATTGACCTGATGGTGGGGATTACCAAGTACACATTGCATTGCATAATATTATTAAATTGGGATCTTTATCCAGAGGCCAACTGGAAAGTCCAAAATGTTTAGAAGAGCCTGTGAGCCAGAATATCATTAGTCCCATCCAGAATGAAGTGATTTGTTCAGGAAAACCAGATATCCTATGGAAGAACTGTGAGTTTTTGGTAAATCGAATGTGCCGTCTGGAAAGCCTCATCCAATCCTTAAAGATGAACATCTTTCGTCTGCAAACTGAAAAGGATTTGAATCCACAGAAAACAGGTACAGAGAGAAGGGAATCATCAGAAATTTGGTCCTGTATGGGTGCTTAAGGAGCTTATGATTCTTTTTCCTTTCCTGACCTTTCAACTGCTCCATGACCCTCCTGTGCTGTCGGGTAGCTTTCCTGAAGGACCGACTGAATGCGATACAGGAGGAGCATTCCAAGGACCTAAAGCTGTTGCATCTCGAAGTGATGAATTTGCGCCAGCAGCTGAGAGATGTCAAAGAGGAAGAAGACAAGGCACAGGAAGAAGTGCAAAGGTTGACGGCCACCTTGGAGATTGCCTCAGAGACAAAGGTTTGAACCCAGATTTCTGAAATACAGATTCACTGTTCTCTGTTAGCTGGAGGAGGCAACAGACGCATAATTGACTTTTAAAAATAGGTGATAAGATGTGAGGATTCTTGACATTTCAAAGTTACCTACATTGATAAACTATTATGCCCTCTCTGTAATGTGGTATTCCTAGAGCCCTTACCCTGTACGCATGAGAGCGGGAGTCCAAAAGTTATGAGGTAGAGTTTCTGCTCACCCAAGGCCATATGCTTGTTGGAGAACAAGGAATATAATGAAAAACTAAATAGAGAAAAAATAAGGGCATAGGAATTGTTAAAAGACAGCGGAGAACAGTAAGTGACTATTGACAAGTGTTTTGTGTTCAGGAGGGTTTGAGAGGGTGGGTACGCCCTATCTAGAGTAGATTAGGGTAGGCTTCAAGAAAGAGATATGAGAAAAAAAAAAAAAAAGAAAGCCATATGAGCTGAACTTTAAGAAGGCCAAGTAGAGAGGTGAGGACATGTCAAGGAGTAGGCACAGAGGCAGGGAAGAATACAGAGTAGGATGATAAGCTGACAATTCTGTTCTCCCTTCAGGGGCACGCAGCATACTAGATGGTCAGTATGTTATTTGTTTAATTTTTGAAAAACCTTATGACAGGATGATATTGTCCCGAGCAGTGAGCCCCGAGAGAACTCATGTCTCTCAGATCCCAATTCCCTGTCTTTTTCCTGTTACCCAGGTTTGAACTTAGACCTCTGCACTGGTACAGTTAGAGGAAATGCATAAACTAGCCTGAGAGGAGTGAGGATTTGGGGTGGCAAATAAATTGGAAGGTAGCTAGGGATCATGTCATAAGGATTTCAAAATCAAGACTAATTAGGGCTTGATATCAAGGGGGTGATTATCATTTTTGATAATGAAGTGCATAACAAAAACAGGAAAACTAATCTGGCAGAAGGCTAGAGTTTCGGGAAACCAATTAGGAGTCCATTGCATGATTTGAGGCACAAGCCTTATTGGATATGACTTAGGGGGGCGTTTTGAAAAGAAAGGGATGTTTTATGAAGAAAGATACGCTAGAATATGGTACTGGACAGGAGCTGAGTATAGGACAGAAGGCAAAGATAATTGAGGTTTTACATCTTGGATTGTGGTGCCATTAATAGTGACATAAAAGAGAATAAATAGTGAAAGCTGTATTTTTGATCATTTGCTCCTAAGCACGGATAACATTTGAGGCAAGAAGAGATTGAATACTTAAAAAAAAAAAAAAAAGGAATATACACTATAAGAAAAAGTTCTATCAATTACCGGATTCTTTCATTATTGAATTTTACATATAAAGTGAATGTGTTTGGGGTGCCAGGGTGGCTCAGTCAGTTAAGCATCCGACTCTTGGTTTCAGTTCAGGTCATGATCTCATGACCTCTAATCTTTTTTTTTTTTTTTTTTTTTAAATATAAATTCAGGGGCACCTGGGTGATTCAGTGTGTTAAGCCTCTGCGTTCAGCTCAGGTTATGATCTCAGGGTCCTGGGATCGAGCCCCGCATTGGGCTCTCTGCTCAGGGGGAAGCCTGCTTCTCTCTCTCTCTCTCTCTCTCTCTCTCTCAAAAAAATAAATAAAATCTAAAAAAATAAAAAAGAAAATATAAATTCAATTAATTAACATGGTGTATTATTAATTTCAGAGGTAGAGTTCAGTGATTGATCAGTTGTGTATAACGCCTGGTGCTCACATCATGTGCCTTCTTAATGCCCAGCACCAGTTACCTTATCCCCCCACAACCTCCCCTTTAGCAGCCCTTAGTTTGTTTCTTTTTTTTTGTTTTGTTTTGTTTTGTTTTGTTTCTTATAGCGAACAGTCTCTTATGGTTTGTCTCCCTCTCTGATTTCATCTTACCTTATTTTACCCTCCCTTCCCCTATGTTCATCTGTTTTGTTTCTTAAATTCCATATGAGTGAGATTATATGATAATTGTCTTTTTCTGATTGACTTATTTCACTTAGCATAATACCCTCTGATTCCATCTACTTTGTTTCAAATGGCAAGATTTCATTTTTCTGACGGCTGAGTAATATTCCATGGTGCATATATACCTTTATCGTCTTTATCCATTCATCTGTCAATGGACATCTGGGCTGTTTCCGTAGTTTGGCTGTTGTGGCCATTGCTGCTATACACACTGGGGTGCAGGTGCCCCTTCCATCCCTGTGTTTGTATACTTTGGGTAAATACCTAGTAGTTCAGTTGATGGATCATAGGGTAGCTCCATTTTTTTTTTTTTTAAGATTTTATTTATTTATTTGACAGGCAGAGATCACAAGTAGGCAGAGAGAGAGAGAGACAGGGGAAAGTAGGCTCCCCACTGAGCAGAGAGCTCAATGTGTGGCTCTATCCCAGGACCCTGCGATCATGACCTGGGCCGAAGGCAGAGACTTTAACCCACTGAGCCACCCAGGAGCCCTAGGTAGCTCCATTTTTAACTTTTTTGAGGAACATCCATACTGTTTTCCTCAGTGTCTGCGCCAGCTTGCATTCCCACCAACAGTGTAACAGGGTTCCCCTTTCTCTGTATTCTCGCCAACATCTGTCCTTTCCTGAGTCGTTAATTTTAGCCATTCTGACAGGTGTGAGGTGGTATCTCATTGAGGTTCTGATTTGTATTTCCCTGATGCCGAGTGACGTGGAGCATCTTTTTGGGTGTCTGTTGGCCATTTGTTTATCTTTGGAGAAATGTCCGTTCGTGTCTTCTACCCATTTCTTGACTGGATTATTTGATTTTTGTGTGTTGAGTTTGATAAGATCTTTATAGATTATGGATACTAGCCCTTTATTTGATAAGACATTTGCAAATATCTTCTCCCATTCTGTCGGTTGTCTTTTAGGTTTGTTGACTGTTCTCTTTGCTGTGCAAAAGCTTTTTATCTTGATAAAATCCCAGTAGTTCATTAAAATAAATAAATCTTTTTTAAAAAATTAAAGGGAAAATAATAGAAGTAATGAATCAAGGTAATAACTTTCTTTTTAAAGATCCCATTATAATAATTATTTTAGACTCATAAAAGAAGTATTTATAACCATATTCAGAATAGCATTTATAGGTCGCTAGAAAAAAAGTCTAGATTTGAACTGATGTGCCTATAGACAGTTTGTTTCTTCATTTCAGATTATTTAGAACCTTTTCCCCTTGTACTTTTAGAAGAATGCAGCCATTATTGAAGAAGAATTGAAGACCACAAAACGTAAAATGAACCTGAAAACTCAGGAGGTAAGATACAGAAAGGTTCTGGAGGGTGGAGGGGGCGTTGGAATTGCTGAGGAGAAGTCAGGAAAGTGGAAAGCATGAAAAACTTTGAAGAAGAAAATATGTTACTGTGGAGTAGGGAGATTTTAAAAATATGCCACATGTAATTCAAGTGAAAGTGGCTACACTTATTTGACGTTGAGTTCCTTTTGCCTCAGAATGGACCTACAAAAGTGCTTTGTGAGCCAGGAAGGAAATTAGTTACCACAAAATTCATGTGCTAGAGCTAAGTGAACAACTTCATACAAAGACCTTTTAAACTAAAGTTGTGTTTAAAACAAAAAGCTTTTAATAAGACCGCTCGTCTAATTTTACCTTGAAAACCTCCCTTTCAGCCCAAGTTTTAGTAGATAACAGATTGGGAGTTGTGAAGTAGGTGGCTGCTAAATGTTGCTGGGCTGAAAAATGGCAGCTGAAAACAGTGGAAGCGTCAGGAGAATTAGTAATCCAACACTCCCTGGCCTAAAAACCTCAATATTTCCTGACAGAATAATCATTGATGTCCATCCAAATCAAAAGGATCCAATTATATTTAAAATACTAAGAAGTAGATATGCCTTTTAAAGAAAATTCTCACGTGAAATTACTTCTTAAGGTATGGTTTTTGGTGCTTAAGGTGTTAAGTATAGCTATCTGAAAAATTCTCTTATGTACTTTGCCAGTAACTACTGATAAAATCATGAATTTTCATAGCATGTATTACATTTCATGTAATTTTATTTTAGTTTTCAGATATTTTAGTAGACTTTTTTTTTTTTTTACAGAAACTTCACATTTATAGAAAAATTGCACAGAAAATAGTTCTCATAAACCTGCTCTCCCCATCCCTCCCATTTCCCCTATTATATTAGCATGGTACATTTGTTAAATTTGATGAGCTAGTATTCATAAATTGATAAGTCATTATTAGCTGAAGCCCGTAGTTAAGATATTAAGATTCACCCTTTCTTCATTACATTATCTTACAGAATAGTATCACTCCCCTAAAAATGCTCTCTGCTCCGTATACCCATCCCTTGCCCCCTCTCTTCCTGAGCCCCTGGAAACCACTGATCTTTTCACCCTCTGTAGTTCTGTTATGGTTGGAACGATTCAGTGTGTGGTTGTTTTGGACTGGCTTCTTTAGCATATGCACGTAACATACCTCCAAGCCTTGTCATGGTGGGATAACTCATTGCCAAACAATATTCCATTGTATGGACGTACCACAGTTTGTTTTATCTGTTCATCTATCGAAGAACATCTTGGTTACCTCTGAGTTTTGGCAGTTGTGAATAAAGCTGCTATAAACATTCACGTGCAGGTTTTTGTGTAAACTTGTTATCTACTCATTTAGATAAATACCTAGAGCACAATTGCTGGACCATATGGTAAGCTTTGTTACCTTCATAAGAAACTGCCAACCTGTCTCAAAAAATGGCTGTACCATTTTGCATTCACACCAAAAATGAGTGAGTTCTTGTGGTATATATCTTCCTAAAAGGTAAGATATATATATATACAGTCTTTCTGATAAACATAAAGCTGGTTGCTTTTAATAATGCTTCAGAATTAATACCTCAATAGCATAATTATAAAATAAAGTTTCCTCTGTAAAGGACTTAAATTATATCTCAAGTACATTTTATTATGTAATTTGATCCAGAGCTTAGAAAACTATAGTAAGTTACTCTGTATTACAAAGTAATTATAATTCAATACTATAGTTATTATTAGATTATTAATATGCACCAAAACAAAAACTGATTAATCCTTAAGTAAGATTAGAATGATGAGCTGAAGTCTGAGCTGAAGTCAGAGCTGAAGTCAGAGGTAATGATGATAAAGATGATAATGATGATGAAGGATAAGGAACTTCTAAACTTGAAATGAAGGAACAGAATTATAAAAAGTTCAAAAGATTTGAACACATAAGAATTTAAAATTCTACATGTAAAAAAAGGGGAGCAAAAAACAAAACTAGGAAAATCTAGCACAACTAAATATAGTTAACAGTCTTTCCTTGTAAAGAACTTAAAATTAACAAAAAACAAAAAATAGTGGTCAACTAACATTTTAAAAAAATATATAATGCCTCAGAAAATATACAGAGCTAATAACCATATTAGAAAATGTTTAATCTCACTAGTAACCAAAGAATGAAAAGCTGTCAAGATGTTATTTTTAATTTATTAGATTAGCAAAGATTTAAGAAAACAACAATACATAATACTGGTGGGATTTATTCTACTATTACCAACAGGCTAAAATTGGGAGGAAATTTTATACTACTATTGATAAGCTAAAATTGGAAGGAAATTTATACTACTATTGATAAGCTAAAATTGGAAGGAAAATTATATACCAAATCTATCAAAAGTCTAAACACTATTAAGCCTTTAACCTAGGGTTTCCTCTAGTAGGAATCAGAAACGCAAAGAAAGATTTATTCACAGGCATGTTCAGCAGAACAATATTTAGAATAATGAAGAGCTGGAAAAACCTTTGATATGGGGATATGATTAAGAACTTTATAGAACTTTGGGGCACCTGAGTGGCTCAGTGGGTTAAAGCCTCTGCCTTTGGCTGAGGTCATGATCCTAGGGTCCTGGGACGGAGCCCCACATCGGGCTCTCTGCTCCATGGGGAGCTTGTTTCCTCTTCTCTCTCTCTGCCTGCCTCTCTGCCTACTTGTGATTTCTGTCTGTCAAATAACTAAATAAATTTTTTTAAAAAAGACTATTATAGAACTTTTGCAAAATGGGCTGTGATGTAAATTTGATGCCAACACACTTTTCATGTCTTTCAACTTTTCAAAAAGTTTTTAAACACAAAATATATCATCCGTAGAGAAAACACATGTAAAATAAATATGTACAATTTAGGAAAAGACCTATAAAATGTACTCTTACATTATCTTCACTGGGCCTTAAAAACAATTTCTTTTAACTTAACACCACTTCATAAAAGGAATAGCATTCGGCAATTTCCATTTAAGTTTGAAAGGATCTCTTTTTTTTTTTTTTTTTAAAGATTTTATTTATTTATTTGACAGAGAGATCACAAGTAGGCAGAGAGGCCAGCAGAGAGAGAGAGGAAGGGAAGCAGGCTCCCTGCTGAGCAGAGAGCCTGACGCGGGACTCGATCCCAGGACCCTGAGATCATGACCTGAGCCGAAGGCAGTGGCTTAACCCACTGAGCCACCCAGGCGCCCTGAAAGGATCTCTTTACCTCATGAGAAAAGAGATTCTTTTTTATATCTTTATCTAACTCATTGTCATTTATGGAGAGAAGAGACAAGGTTAGTGTACCCAGTTTTTTTGTTGTTGTTTTTTTTTTAATCATGAAAAAACTGTATTTAGATTTAGCCAGCTGGACTCAGTTTAGATGATCCCAATTTTGTTGGCAACATCCAAAGCATCATAGTCAGGGGCCAGCCGAACGTATGCCTTCTCTCCATCAGGCCTGATTAAGGTGTTGACCTTGGCTACATCAATGTCATAGAGCTTCTTCACAGCCTGTTTGATCTGGTGCTTGTTGGCCTTGACATCCACAATGAACACAAGTGTGTTGTTTTCTATTTTCTTCATGGCTGACTCAGTAGTCAGGGGGAACTTGCTGATGGCATAGTGGTCAAGCTTGTTTCTCCTGGGGGCGCTCTTTCGAGGGTATTTGGGTTGCCTTCAGAGACGCAGAGTCTTGGGTCGTCGGAATGTGGGTGATGTGCGGATCTTCTTTTTTTTGTGACTGTGGACGCCTTTCAGCACCGCTTTCTTGGCTTACAAAGCCTTTGCTTTGGCTTCGGCTTTGGGAGGGGCAGGGACTTCCTTCTTAGCTCTCGGCGCCATCTTCCGTGTACCCAGTTCTTGAGTGGTGTTTTTAATCCACTACTTTTAAGTTACTTTACTTCATTATTTCCTTAGACCTTTTAATTCCAAAACAGAATTGGGACACCTTTCAAAGTTATGTTTATAATTCTACGGGATAAAAAATATTTAAAAAAAAAATAGGGAGATAAACTAATAAAATATAGAAAAATAGGATTTAAAAGTTAGAAAATACAGAAGTACGTATATACTAAGGTGTGATATTAATGTTTTTCATCCTTTTTTGACAGGTCTGTTGTGAGACTTACTGTCACACCATACATAAATAATATACACAAACATCTAATGAAGCATTACTTACCCTTCTTTATTACATGCTGTATGCTCTGATATTTCCCCCCTTTTAAAGTGCTGCTTGCAACTTACTAACGTGTCTTGACCCACAATTTGGGGGGGAAAAAAAGACACAGTGGGAAGACCGAGGCAATGGATTTGATGCTTCCTTTCTTAGTAGTTAATCCCTTGGGGAGACACTCCAGCTTGTTTCGGGCCGTCGTTACTGAATGAGGAGTGTCCGGGAGGGAAATGGTATGTCTCGTGGACTTTTCGTGGTGAGTCCCATCTTGGGCAAACTGCTGCGATGTTCCTTTGGTCTTGCCTAACTGCAGTTTCTTCTGTAGCTGCGGAGACAACTGTCTCAGGAGAAGTACCTAAGGGAATCTCTGGAGAAATCCGCGTCTGCCATGCTTTTCAAAATACAAGAAATGGAATCAACAGTGGAGGTGGAACGGAAGCAGGTAGACTTTTCTCCCCTTCTGTCAAGGAAGTGAACCCAAAGAGAAAGCTGATATTTTACCTATAAGTGTTTCGTTTTGCTAATTTTCTCTAGATCAAATTTTTGCCTGTAGTATTACTTGAAATACCTGCAGGTAATTTAGACTATTCAGTTCTAAGTACTGAAGGCAGTTAGTAGTTCCAAATTCTAATAACCTGTATTTGGATTACATAATCTTTACTTTAACCAATGGCTGTCCTTCATAATAAAATTATTTAAAAAGGTTCTACTTAAATACTAAATAAAGGTTCTACTTAAATTTGTTTTTGTTTCATTTTTTTAAGAGTTTTTTTGTTTGACAGAGAGAGTGTGAGAGACCATAAGCAGGGGGATCAGCCAGCTTCCCACCAAGCTGGGATCCTGATGTGGGGTTGGATCCCAGGATCCCAAGATCATAACCGAGCAAAAGGCAAACGCTTAACCTACTGAGCCAGCCAGGCCCTCCTACTTTAGGAATTTGTAAATGATCCTTTATTGCTCTAACTTGTGCCACCAATATAGTAGCTACTAGCCACATGTGGATATTTAAATTTAAATTAGTTAAAATTAAATAAAATTCAGTTCCTCCTTCACTCTGGCCATACTTCAAGTGCTCAGCAGTTACTTGTGCCTGGTACGTGTTGTGTTGGAGAGTGCACAGAAAGTTCTGTCGGATGGCCCTGCTGTAAAACACTGCACCCTGCTGAAATCTTAAATGTAATGGAGAAACTCCCCTTCTCCCTCCAGTGATGTGTAGATAGGAAAATCTGCCTTACACATGTGCTCTGAGGTGGTTTGGTAGAAATCTTGACCTTGAAGAAAGGACTTTTTCTTCCACATTTCAGGTGCAGATTTTGCAGCAAAACTGCGTTGCCCTGCGCAGTTCTATACAGACCACCCAAGATCTGCTGGCACAGGAGCAACAGAAAAAAGGAGAGTTGGAGACTTCTATCTCTCAGCTCAAGTCTGACCTAAGTATGAAAATAGATGCTAGAAATTACATTTCTGTTAGGTGCTTTTGAGATTTCATGCAAAAGCTCTTAATATCCAAAGTTCTGGAAGAGACCATTGTTACTGAGATTTACCACAGGACCACAAGTAAAAAATTGTTGATTGCCTTTTTTCTGTGGCACTGGGGAAAAAAAAATGTGTTGGTAATAAAATAGAATTCGATCTTCTCAACTGTAGACTGTTCTATACATAAATTCTTTCTCAGATTTATTTAAGTGTTCATGGACTTGGGAATACTGGGTTTCTAGAAATCTAGATTGAATATTGGAGAATAGAATATTAATAAGGAAATAAGGCCTTTAATTCTTGCTAACCTGACTCTAACCATTTATCGTGTCAGGCTCCCATTCAGGTTGCCAGTCTATTGATCTGTATTTGTATCAGTGGATGGTTGTAACTTACCTTACTTAGAGCTTAATGTCCTCATTTTACAGATGGGTACACAGAGTCCTTACAGGTGATTGAGCTAGGAAATGGATGAGTCTAGTCGTGATCCCATGTTGTTCAGTCATGTTTCTTCCAACCCAGCAGTCCTTGCCATATTTACTATTTTTTGTTTGTTTGTTTGTTTAAGATTTTATTTATTTGACAGACGGAGATCACAAGTAGGCAGAGAAGCAGGCAGAGAGAGAGAGGAGCAAGCAGGCTCCCTGCTGAACAGAGAGCCCAATGTGGGGCTTAATCCCAGGACCCTGGGATCATGACCTGAGCTGAAGGCAGAGGCTTTAACCCACTGAGCCACCCAGGCGCCCCTTTGCTATTGTTAATATATAGCTGTAAAGCAGTTTCAGCCAGTATCAAATATAGGGATCACACTTCAATGCTTCACATGAGTAACACTTCATGGTTTACATAGAGCTTTCAGGAAAACGATCTCTGTAACATGCTAAACTATCCATACTTCCCAAAGTTAAAGCAAGGCCTGAGCCTGTATCTTCTAGATCCTGGCCTCCTGCCAGTGTGCCTGCTATGCGCTCTGGCTGTAGTGAGGGCAGGGAATACCAAAAGGGAAATGAAAATTTTAAAAAGCATGGAACAAAGAGTAATCTATTCAGTGTTTTTTTTCCTGCTTTTAACAGAAAGTACTGTTTTTCTTATAGTTGTAGATTAATGAATTACCTGTGGAGTTCTCACTGTTAATACCCCAAGATAATTGTCCATCTGCCTGTGATTGTGTGGCTACCAAAAATACATGTTATATTTGATGGTGCTGCCACATTATCTCATTTGACCTTACAACCTTGCAAGATAGTTAAGAAAATACACCCCATTTTGTGGAAGCATAAAAAGGTCTGTATCTAAGGACCCATGGCAAAGAGGACAGCTAGGACTAAAACACAGATTTTTCCATTATAGGAGCAATTTTTTTAATGTTACTTTTTCATTGGCTAAATGCTTTAGTTTTGAATTTTGTAAAGAATATATGGAAGACCATTTAAAAAATGAAAATTAAACATTAATTAAACCTAACACAAGGAAAAGGAAGCCTGAATACCAATAATATGTTTATATTGAATAACACTCTTTACATGCATGCAATTTGATTAAGGTATAGTTATGCTAACTAGATTAATAAAAGGAATGTCTCTAGATATTTGCTTTAATGAATTTAAAAATGTAATTATTAACAATAAACTTTTATATACACACAGTAACATGATGAAATTGTTCTCCCAAGTAAGATAAACGTTCCCCTTTCATTCTTTGATGACTGGAACTTTTAAAATAGATCATATAATAATCCTTTTTATCTTTAACATATTTTAAATAAACATTTACCTTATTTAAAATGAGTCTTGGACTTACTCAAAAATTATAGTTTTTCTGATTATATCCTATGTAAAATGTTTTTATGCGTTTTGTAATTTTCTGGCTTTAGACTATTTAAGTGAAACAAAACTAATAGATCTTTATGAATTTTTCATGAAGCCAAAACATTACTCTCAGAAAAGTTTACTTTGGGCCACTAGTGCACAGTGCCAAACTGTTCCCCTGTTTCTATCTTTGGTTTTATTTTCACTGTATATACTCTCTGGGCAGCTTCAGATATTTTTTTTTCCACATACGATCCTCTTCCTGAGCTCCAGACGGTATCTTAGTGCCAACTAGACATCAATATAGGGATGTCTTACAGAGACCTGCAAACACACGGTAGATACTTAAACACTGCAATCATTCGTACTCGTTCTGTCCCGCGAACCTGCTCCTCATCCTGCAGTCCCTGCTTGCAGAGTCTGCCACCCACCCCATTGCTTACATCTGGTCACGAGATCTTCTCCTTGACTCACCTGTTGCCTCTAGCCCAGCAGCCAGCTGCCAAGTCCCGACCGACCTCCCTGCTTGCTGGATTTCCGGAGTGTGTTTTCCCTCCGCATCCCCATAGCCCTTCCCTGAAAGCCGCCTTTCACTGTTTTATACTGTGGTGACTGCTCAGTTACTAAACTGATTTCCTCTTCCTTACTGAGCCTCTGCCAGAGTGTTCTCGCTAACAAAACCCTCCATCAGGTGTCTCTCCGGTTTAAAATCCCTCAGATGCTTCAGCCTCCCTCCCTGCCTGCAGTAAAATCTGACCTCATTTACTATCGCATGTGACTGTGCACTCTTTTCTTGGTAATTTCATGACTTAGTGTCCAGTCTATAAAAATATGGTAGAAATACTTGCATTCTCCTTATTTTCACAACATACAGACTGGGGAAAAAAAAGAAAGCAAGCTGTTCCGGGAGAAGATACTATGTGATTTCAATGTCCTTGTAGTAAGTTATTATTACCATAGTTATGTGGACTCTTTGTTTTTAGTTTCTAGAGATGAGGTCATTTCCAAGTTGGTTGAAGAAAATAAGGTAAGTTTTGAGGTTGTAGAGTTCAGAGATGTTCTTTCCTCTTTCACTAAGTAATATTTCCTCAGTCATGTTGGTTTGCAGTTGTTCTGATTCTCCTGAAATCCTTACTAGAAAAAAGTTGCAGTGTAAATGAGTCGTATGTTCAGACCTGTTGTCAGCTGGGTATTAAGAAGTCATTTCAGCACATTATTATGGTTTGAAAAAAAAGATGAGTTAGCAAAAATTATGAGATGATTTTGCATCTTATCCTTATTGTAAAATAATTGCTATAAAATTTATGAAATGTGAAAAATATTAACTACTTTTGGTTATTATAAGAAATATTAGCAATAATGTGAATATACTTAATGCCACTGAACTTAACACTTAAATATTTTTAAGTGAACTGTACATTTTAAAATGATTAAAATGTGAAATTTTTTTTTTTTGAAGATTTTGATTTATTTGACAGACAGAGATCACAAGTAGGCAGAGAGGCAGGCAGGGGCTGGAGGGGAAGCAGGCTCCCTGCCAAGCAGAGAGCCCAATGCGGGACTCCATCCCAGGACCCTGGGATCATGACCTGAGCCGAAGGCAGAAGCTTTAACCCACTGAGCTACCCAGGTGCCCCTAAAATGTGAAATTTTATGTTATTTATATTTTATGAAAATAAAAAATGAAAAAAAGAACTATTACCACTTTTATATCTTAATGCATTTCTAAATCAACCTTAATGTGAAGATCCTGTTTGGAATAATTTTTCTGGGTTCTATCTCATCCTGTAGTAGGTGATGTTTAAGTCTTGAGATGCTTCTCCTGGAAAAATAGAAGCGTGGTCCTCTCTCTATAGGGAGAGGACTTGCACTTTGCCCTTCCCATTTCAATAACTACCTGTTAGAGGGGAAAAGTAGTTCATATCCCTGTCACCTATTTGGTTGTTTGTTTTTAGAGCAAAGGTGTTTTCTTTTGTTCCACACCCAGGTAATCCTTGATGGAAACATTTTCACCTACAGAAAACTTTAAAAGATCCTTGGATGTGTTTGAAATCACAAAAGATAACTGCTTAGGGGAAAAAATGTGTATGTAGTATAACAAATATTCATCTTAGCAGAACTTTCTTGACGAGAATGCTGGTTAAATATTTACATTATGGTTTTAGGCAAATTCTTTCCAGTTTGAAACACCATATGAGAACATTTTAATTAACAGTTTTTATAATTTATGGAGGAGCCAGGTGGTGGGTATTATGGAGGGCACGCATTGCATGGAGCACTGGGTGTGGTGCAAAACCAATGAATTCTGTTACGCTGAAAAGAAATAAAAAAAAATAAAAAGAAAAGTTTGAGAGTTGAAGATACCAGGATTTTTAAAAATTCTTTACAAGATGCTTATCTATAAATATCATTAGTACTAGAGCACTGGATGTTACACCAACTAATGAATCTTTGAACACTACATCAAAAATTAATGACATACTATATGCTGGCTAATTGAACATAACAACAACAACAACAAAAACAACAAACTTGAACTCATAGTAGCCAAAATACAGAACAGGTATTTTGATAGAGATATTCATAATAACTCTTACATGTTAAAAAAATATATAGAGAGAGAGATAGAACTTACTATTTTTGCTCTTACAGAATGTGCAGATGTCTTTGAACAAGGAACATGAAGAAAATGCATACTTGAGGTCTGAATTAGTAGCTCTTCATGAAACATCAGAAAAAGCACAGGTAGATCTTATTTCTGTAGTTTTTAGATGTTAATTTTGTTTAATTAAGGAATCAAAAACAAAGATTAATCCTGATTATATTAATTCATACTATCATGATAGGTATAATTGGTATATAGCATTATATTCAGGTGTACAACATAATGATTCAATATTTGTATACATTGCAAAATGGTCACAGTAATTCTAGTTAACATCTGTCACCATATTTAGTTAAAAAAATTTTATTTAAAAGATTTTATTTATTTATTTGACAGACAGAGGTCACAAGTAGGCAGAGAGGCAGGCAGAGAGAGAGGGGAGGGGGAAGCAGGCTCCCCGTGGAGGAGAGAACCTGATGTGGGGCTTGATCCCAGGACCCTGGGATCACTATCTGAGCCTAAGGCAGAGGCTTAACCCACTGAGCCACCCAGTTGCCCCCCCCCCAATTTTTTTCTTGTGATGAGAACATTTAAGACTCACTCTCTTAACTTTCAAATATGCAATACAATATCATTAACTATAGTCATCATGCTGTACAGTACATCCTCCTGATTCATTTATTTTAGAACTAGAGGTTTATACCTTTTGACCCCTGTCACCGTTTTCTCCCATCCCTTATACCTCCTGCCTCTGGCTCCCACCTTTCTGTTCTGTGTATCTGGGGACTTGGTATCATTTTTTTGTTTTTTGTTTTAACATTCCTCACGTAAGTGAGATTATATGGTATTTTCTTCCTCTGCTTGACATATTCCATTTAGTATGCATTCAGGGTCCCCCCATGTTGTTGCAAATGGCAAGAGTAAATTCTTTTTTGTGGCTGAATATTATCTATCTATAACTATATGTACACACATACCACATTTTCTTTATCCATTCATCTATTGATGGACACTTAGCGTTATTTCCATATCTCGTCTATTGTAAATGATGCTGCAATGGATGTAGGGTTGCAAATATCTTTTTGCGTTAGTGTTTTTGATTTCTTCATGTGAATGCCCCTGACGAGCAGTTGCGGGATCATACGGTAGCTCTAGTTTCAACTTTCTGAGAAACCCCAGTATTGTTTTCCTCAGTGGCAGTATCAATTTACGTTCCCTTCAACAGTGCCCAAGGATTCCTTTTTCTCCACATCCTCTCTAATACTTATTATTTCTTGTCTTTTTGGTAATAGCCATTCTAATAGGTGTGCGGTGATATCTCGTCGTGGTTTTGATTTGCATTTCCCTGATTAGCGATGCTGAACATCTTTTCATGTACCTCTTGGCCATTTGTATGTCTTTTTTGAAAAATGTCTGTTCAGATCTATGGCGCATTTTTTTTTAAAGATTTTATTTATTTATTTGACAGAGATCACAAGTAGGCAGAGAGGCAGGCAGTGAGAGAGGAGGAAGCAGGCACCCTGCCGAGCAGAGAGCCCGATGCGGGGCTCGATCCCAGGACTCTGGGATCATGACCTGAACCAAAGGCAGAGGCTTTAACCCACTCAGCCACCGAGGCACCCCATTTGGCCCATTTTTTAATCAGATTTTTTTAAGCTACTGTGTTTTATTCTTTATATATTTTGGGTATTAACCCCTTATTAGATATATGATATTAATACATGATTACCAATATTATCTCCCATTCAGCAAGTTGCCTTCTCATTTTGTTGATGGTTTCCTTTGCTGTACAGAAGCTTTTTAGTTTGATATAGTCCTATTTGTTTATTTTTGCTTTTAGTGTGAGACCAAGAAAATTACCTATGTTTTCTTCTAAAAGTTTTACGGTTTCAGGTCTTATGTTCAAGTCTTTGATCCATTTTGAATTAGTTTTTATGTATTGTACAAGATAATGGTCTAGTTTCATTCTTTTGCATATGCCTGTCTAGTCTTCCCAACACCATTAATTGAAGAAACTACCCTTTCCTCATCAAAAAAAAAAAAGCAGCAGATAAATCTTCCAATTTTTGTGTTTACATGTTAACATGATTTTGTTCAGTTAAAAAAAACCAAGAACCAAAATTGATTCTAATTGTATGCATTCATACCATTGCCATGATCCATTTTTTAAATTTTCTTAAAATCTGTTTCATCTATGAACCCTTATCACATTAACTACATTTCCCATTTCACCAAATCTCCTGTGACATGTAAGTATATGAGATATATTACTAAATCATGCACTAATCTACATTTTACCTTTGTCTGCTTTATATTTTGCTCATTAAATATATAGCTTTCATCTATGCCTATGAAATTCTAAGCAGTCCAGTGCTACAGGCTATGCTTATACTTTCTTTGTATGTTTTATAACAAACAGCGTAGTAGGAACATAGTAAGTACTTACTGGATTTTAGAGTACTGTGTATTATTTTCTGTAGGATGGTGGTTTCCAAATTTAGCTAATGGGGTGTGTGTGTGTAGGCAAACAAGTTATTTCTCATAGGGTCAATGAAATCGTATTAATCACTTAAAAGTACTTTTTGTTAGTATAATTTGATTGCTTCAATACTGGGATCATAATGTTGCTGTGCTCTCTTTATGATAAAGGAAATAGAAAATAAATGTGTTATTTTATAAAATAATAATGAAAATTACTACTTTTGCTATGGTAGTAGTAATTAACATTTACCAAACTCATTCTGTGTTCCAGGCATAATTATAAGCACCTTACGTTACTAACAAATTGCAATGCTTATAATAGCACTATTACAGAAACTTATTATTCTCATTTTAATGATAAGGAAGTTGATATATACAGAGAGGTTCAATAACATAGCTAATAAGTCACAGAGTTAGAATTTGAGCTCAGACATTTTGGCTTCAAAGAAAATTAACTATTTCTTTTCAAGGATCAAGCGTTTATCTTTGTCTTACCCCTAGGTATTCCTTGGTGAATAGTTTCTACATTTGGTTATAATTTTCAAATGCCCCTGAACATGGGCCTTCCTTCTTTACTATACTACCACTTATGCTTTCCAGATAGTTTTTCATTTCTTTACTTTCTTAACATTTTTTGAGTGTTTTTTAATTGATCCTATAGTTATTTGTTCCCGTTCTTAAAGAATTTTTTCATTAAAGGTAAGATCCCTGGGGTGCCTGAATGCCTCAGTCTTATGGATACCCAACTCTTGATCTTAGCTCAGGTCTTGATCTCAGGGTCATGAGTTCATGCCCTATATTGGGCTCCATACTGGATGAGGAGCCTACTTTAAAAAAAAAAAAAAAAAAAAAAGATCCTTGGCAAATACACTTTGCAAAAATAACTAATAAGGTAAATGTTTTCCACAGGAATAAAAATTTCAAATGTCAAAAAGACAACAGAATTATATGATAGATTCCTTGCACAAAAGATCTTAGTTTTAATTTGGATGATCTGTCTTGTGAAAAGGTACAATTATCTATATTTTGCTTTTGTGGATACTGTAATTGATGGTGAAAGAACTTAGACAATTTGTATTATTCGCTAAACAATTCTGAACACTCATATAATTGTGGAACTGAATTTCTGTAGTACTGGCTAGGCATCTACAATGTGAAGTCCATTCTGTAGATGTCTTACTCCGTCTCAACAGTGTTCAAAATCGTGAACAGCTAATTGTTGAATGCTTCGGTCGCTCCACCAAATAAATAAATTTCTCCTTTGATTGAGAATTATGTGGGGTATTGACTCCAAATATTAGAAAGTATTATCTAATGAAATACCAGTTGGAGATAAGTAAATTAAGTTCACATACAGAGTGAAATACTATAACATTAAAATTGCGGTAAGTAAAAGTAATTATTTACTGGAGAGATCTGTAACTCGCTGTATATACCATCTTAGGTTTCGAATGACCAGCTGACTAGAAAGTGTTCAGAGCTGAACAGCATGCTTGAGACTGTTAGTATGGAAAATGCCAGAATTATTGCTGACCATCAAGCCATTCTGCAGGTATTCGCTTAAAACTTGTCCATTTCTGATAGAATCACAAGAAAACTCCTTGACTAAGAAATTAGAAAATGTGTATGACCAATTGGATAAATAAAATATTTTAATAGTTTCAAGAAATTTTCTGAATTACTTTATTTTTTATTAGTGGTTTTCAATTTTCATCAGAGGGATCATTTAGCCTTATGCTCAGTCCTTTCTTGACAGTTTCTTCTCAAATACCATTATTTTAAGAAAAGTGATTACCTGGCCCAAATACTCAGTATTTCCTCAAACACCTGTGGTTTTCCCATTTTGCTTATGCTGTTTCCTTGACTGAGAATGGTCTTTATTTCATCTTCAGCTATTTGAAATTCTATTTATTAAGACTCAAATTCATAAGGAAGCTTGATCACTCAAACCAGAAGGATGAGTTTTCTCTGTTAACTCCTACTCCTAGGACATTAAACAGACTTTCATAATAATAGTTCTCACTTTTTGGAGAGTGTGCTTACTGTATAGCAAGCCTTATACTAGTGATTATACATATATTACCTCCTTTAATTCTAGCATCCAGTATGTAGAGGAATATTTATTATCCTCATCTTATAAATAAGGAAAATGAGGTTTAGGGAAGTAGATCAGCTTGTCTGAAGCCGCATAGCTAGTAAGGGGTGGAGCTGGATTGAAACCAAGGTCTGACTCCAGAGTCCATGCTTTTAATTTTTGCATTATACTACCTCTCTAGTTTGCACTGTGTAGCAGTGTATTTGCATGGCTCATTTCCTGGATAACACTGTGAGCTTCCTTCTTACACATCTTTGCTATTTCCCATCGTGCTTACTGCTGCACATAGCGTAACACTAAGTAAAACCAGTGTTTACTCTGTGTTGTTACAGTACTAGGTCTAGAGGAGATTATAGTCCTGAACAAAATAAAATCTCTACTTTCAGGGACTAACAATAGTAGAATAATGTAATAGTAAAATAATTCGATGTGTGGAAGTAATACTGTCACAAACACTTTTTAACTTTGGAATGTTACACAGATGGGATTTTATTTTCCAAAGGTGTGAAGTTTTGCTTTGCAGTCAAGTATTGTTAAGATAAAAGTGTTTTAAAATACGTGTACAGAAGTAATTGTTAATATGTACTATACTTGCAAAAGTTTTATAAATTGTAGGTAGAAGTGATGTGTCTAAAAATGTTGTTTTGAGAAGTCCAAAACAGTGAGCCAGAGAAAATAAATTATGCAAAACAATTATAAGCATATGTTGTTTTATCGTGCTTTGTAGATCATTGCATTTTTTACAACTTGAAGGTTTGTAGCGATCCTGCATCCAGCAGGTCTACTGGTGCCATTTATCGACAGCATTAGCTCATTTTGTGTCTCTTTGTCATATTTTGGTACTTCTCACAGCATTTCAAATTTTTTCATTATTTTTGTTCTGGTGATCTGTGATCAGTGATCTTTGATATATTATTGTAATTGTTTTCAGATGCCACAAACCATGCCCATTTAAGATGGAAAACTTAATAAATATTTTGTGTGTTCTGGCTGCTTTGACCGGCTCTTCCCCATACCTCTCCCTCCTCTCAGACCTCCTATTTCCTAAGACCCAACAATATTGAGATTAGGCCAGTAGATAACTCCTATGATGGTCTCTAAGTGCTCGTGCGAAAGGAAGTGTTTCATGTCTCTTACTATAAATCAAAAGCTAGAAATGACTAAGCTTAGTGAAGAAGGCGTGTCAAAAGCCAAGATAGGCCTCTTGCACCAAACATTGAGCCAAGTTGTGAAGGCAAAGGAAAAGCTGTTAAAGGAAATTAAAAATGCTACTCCAGTGAACACATGAATGATAAGAAAGTGAAACAGCCTTATTGCGGATACGGAAAAAGTTTTAGTGGTCTAGATAGAAGATCGATCCATCCTCAACATTCCCTTAGACCAAAGCCAGAGCAAGACCCTAACTCCATGAAGGCTGAGAGAGGTGAGGAAGCTGCAGAAGAAGAGTAGGAAGCCAGCGGGGTAGTTCCTGAGGTTTAAGGACAGAAGCTGTTTCTGTAATATGTAAGTGCAAGGTGAAGCAAGTTCTCCAGAAGATCTAGAAGATCATCAATGAAGGTGGCTACATTAAACAACAGACGCCATTGGAAGAGGTTATTTAGGATTTTCATAACTAGAAAGAAGAAGTCAATGCCTGGCTTCAAAATAGGTCTTTTGTTTGTTTTTCTCCCACTCAGTGTCAGGGAAACTATTAAAGCTTCAGGGCCATGTGGCTCAGGCAGGAGGCTGACCTGTGGGTGAAGAAAAAGCTGACAGCAGGGCCTTTGCTCACCATCCTCTCGGGGCACAGGTTGTTGGTGTGGCTGTGCTTCCTGCAGCAATTGACCGTGTGGGCTTCAGGCAAGCACAACACTTGGAGTAAGCAATCTCGTCACAGTTGTATTTCTGGGTGAGCTAGAGGTGGGCAAGCCTTGAAGATGCGATGATGCAGCCCCGCAGATAAAGCACCCAGCATAGGGTGAGCTCTTTCTGGATGTTGTAGTCTCAGAACATGTGGCCATGGTCTGCTGTTTGCCTGCAAAACTCAGATACTGCTGGTCGCGGAATGCCCTCCTTGTCTTGGATTTTGGCTTTGACCTTTTCTTTTTTTTTTTTTTAAGAGCAGGGAAGGAGCAGAGGGAGAGAGAAAGCGAATCTTTCTTTTTTTTTTTTTTAAGATTTTATTTATTTATTTGACAGACAGAAATCACAAGCAGGCAGAGGCAGGTAGAGAGAGGAGGAAGCAGGCTCCCCGCCGAGCAGAGAACCTGATGCGGGGCTCGATCCCAGGACCCTGGGATCATGACCCGACCCGAAGACAGAGGCTTTAACCCACTGAGCCACCCAGGTGCCCCCCCTTTTTTTTCAAGATTTTATTAGAGAGAGAGAGAGAGAGCAGGAATGAGGGAAGGAACAGAGGAAGAGGGAGAAGCAGAATCCCCGCTAAGCAGGGAGCCTGACCTGGGGATCCATCCTGGGACTCCAGGATCATGACCTGAGCTAAAGGCAGATGTTAGGGTCCGTGATCAAAGGAACAAGACTGATACAAAGCAAAGATCAAGCAAAGCTTTATTTCGCACCAAGCATCGAGAATCAAACCAACCAGTCAGGGCGTCTCTTACAAAGAAGTGACCCCTCCCAGCCTCACAGACTAACTTTTTTTTTTTTTTTTTTAAGATTTTATTTATTTATTTGACAGAGAGAAATCACAAGTAGTCAGAGAGGCAGGCAGAGAGAGAGAGAGGGAAGCAGGCTCCCCGCTGAGCAGAGAGCCCGATGTGGGACTCGATCCCAGGACCCTGAGATCATGACCTGAGCCGAAGGCAGCGGCTTAACCCACTGAGCCACCCAGGCGCCCCCAGACTAACTTTTATAGAGATGGTTGAGCCTGGCTATACACAGGTGGCCAATGAGATTGCAATACACAGAGAAAACTGCACAGTCATGCTAGGTCAGCAACACACAGAGAAAACTGCACAGCTATGCTAGATCACACACAGGTGGCCAATTGAATTTCAATTTACCCTAGTAGATATATGCAGTGCCCCACTGATTGGATGTCTCCACCTGGCCTGACCCGCCCTCGTATCTGGGCTTTGCAAGTAAGTTCCTCTGGGAGGAGCAGGGTCAATCTAAGTTCACTGCATAAACTCAAAATGGCTCCCTCTGGCTAAGTAGGCCCTTACAGCAGACACTTAACCAACTGAGCCACCCAGGCATCCCTGAGAGAGAGAATCTTAAGTAGGCTTCATGCTCAGTGCAGAGCCCTGATACTGGGCTCATTCTCATGACCCTGAGATCATGACTTGTGTTGAAATCAAGAATCAGACACTTAACCAACTGAGTCACCAAGGCACCCCTTGGCTTTGACATTCTAAGTGGTGTCACTGGGCACAATCTACAGGGTCAGAGTAAGGTTCAGGTTCTTCACAAAAATCTGCATCTGTGCATCTGTTGCTTGGCCCACTCACTGAAGAGAAAGCACCACGCTGACTTTGTTTGGGCCTAATATAGCTGGCGACTTTAAGTGGAAGCCAGTGTTCCTTGACCATTCCAAATATCTTAAGACCCTTAAGAATTATGCTAAATCTCCTCTACCTGTGCTTTATAAATGGAACAACAAAGCCTGGATGACAGCACATCTGGTACAACATGATTTACTGAAAATTTTAAGCCCACTGTTGAGACCTCCTGCTCAGAAAAAAAGATTCCTTTCAAAATTGGTCACCCAAGAGCTCTGAAATAGATGGGCAAGATTAATGTTTTCATGCCTGCTAATACAACCTCTGTTCTTCAATCCATGAACCAAGGAGTAATTTCAAGTCTTATTATTTAAGAAATCTATTTCACAAAGCTATAGGTGCCATAGATAGTGATTACTCAGATGGATCTGGGCAAAGGAAATTGAAAACCTTTGGAAAGGATTCACCATTCTAGATACCTTTAAGTACATTCGTGATTCACGGTAAGAGGCCAGAACATTAACACTTCCAGGAATTTTGAAGAACTGGATTTCAACCCTCATCGAGTTCAAGGAGTTCTGAACTCCTCAAGGAGTTCAGGACTTAAGTGGAAGAAATACCTGCAGATATAATAGAAATAGTAGGAGAACTAGAATTAAAGGAGCTTGAAGATGTGACTGAATTGGTATAAACTCATGACAAAACCTGAATGAATGAGGAGTTGCTTTTTATGGATGAGCAAAGGAAATGGATTCTTAACACTCCTGGTGAAGATGCTGTGATTGCTGAAATGACAATGTAGCATTTAGAATATCATATAAGCTTAGTTGATAAAGCAACAGCGGGGTTTGAGAGGACTGACTCCCATGTTGAAGGAAGTTCTGCTGTAGGTAAAATGCTGTCCAAACAGCATCACATGGTACAGAGAAATAGCTCCTGAAAGGGAGAGTCAATGTGGCAAACTTTATTGTTTGTCTTATTTTGTCTTATTGTCTTATTTTAAGAAACTGCCACAACTACCCTAACCTTTAGCAAACACCACCCTTATAAGTCAGTAGCCATCGACACCAAGGCAAGACCCTCCACCAGCAAAAAGTTTATGACTCACTGAGAGTTCAGATGATGGTTAGCATTTTTTAGCAATAAAGTGTTTTTAAGTTATGTACATTGCTTTTTTTAAGACATAATGCTACTACACATTTAATAGACTATCACTTGTATATGCAGTGGGAAGCAGAAAATTATTTGCCTAGGTTTATTGTGGTGGTCTGGAAGTGAACCCACAATATCTCCTAGGTATTCCCATATAGTGCTTCTGTAACAGTAGCTGAGTGTAATTTCAAATATTTTCAAATGAGTTCACAGCAAATTATTAACATGATTGCCCCTGGAGAAGTGGGATTATTTTAAAGGAGGGGGAGTGTAAGTGAAGAGATCTTTTCACTTTATACATATTGATGTTGTTTTTAAAAATATGTATTATATTACAATTTTGAAGTACCAAAATATTCCTAGTAGAATTTTATATCTAAAAATACGTTCATGTTAAGAGTTTTATAAATTTTGCAGCAGCCTGGGTAAATAATGCATCTTCACTGTTGGCTGGTAGAGCTATAAAATGACAGAATTGTGGTCAGGTTAGAGTGGGGACAAAGAGAAACCTGAACATTAAATTCTTTAAAAAAGAGGTTTTATGTATATAAAAATGTATCTCTCAAAGCTAAGTCACTATCTTTGATCAGTCATTTTCAGTGGCACCCTATCAAATGACTTCCTGGCATTTCAGCTTTTAATATTACTTCCAAAACTCAGGTAGAGAAGAAAATGATGACGCAGACTTTTCAAGAACAAAACCTACTCCTGGATGCAGCCCATGCCAGTATCACTAAGGAGCTAGAGACTGTTCAGAATGAGAAAATCCAACTCCAAACACATCTGTAAGTAAACTAGGCAACTTCTTCTGTATCTTTTGTTCTCGCATTTGTATTTCTTGTCTTTAATGGAAACGTTTAATTCTGCATTTCTTGGGCCAGACACAAAGATAAAATAAAGACTTTGCCCTCAAGGAACTAGTTTTGTTAGAACGTTTTGGCAACTGCTCTCAGCCAGCGTGTTCTGGGAGAACGGGGGTCTATTAAATAAAGAACTCTCAGTCAACGCTCATGTCTCCTCGTTCTCTTCTTACAGGGACCATTTAATCCTTGAGCATAATCAGTGTACCCAGAAAGCACAGGACGCGGAGAGGAGGACAGCCTTGCAGAAGGAGCTGCTAGAAACAACTATTGCAAGACTGCGCGGTGAACTGGAAGCATCAATCCAGGAGAAGAAGTCTCTGCTGGAGGAGAAAGAAAGATTTCAGGGAGAGGTGGGTAGCAGCAGATTTATGTTACCTCCTGGTTGTGGTGGTGATCTTGTTTTAAAACTATTTTAAGTGCCAAAGATAAGAAATACAGCCCAGATGCAGTTAGTCTGAGTTGCCCATTAAAGAAATCTTGAGGTGGCTAATCTCTGTCCGGTAGCATGTGACGTAGACTGTGCCAAACAGCCCGCCCTTGCACAGCATTAACTAGTGGCTCACATATCCTCATGGTAGCGAAACGTCAGATTTAAAAAGCTGATTTCCCCTGAAGGCATGGGACAGTGGAGGTTAAGGGGGAGCAGCTCTGTCTTCCTGCTGAGGAAGGAACCCGCAGAGTCTGACGTGCAGACGTGTCTTTCTAATTTCAGGGCTATTTGTGAAGTCTGCTCTGCCTCAGAGACTCCCTGAGTGGCCCCTTTTCTGAGAGGATGTGCTATCTCGGCAGTGTAGGTATCTGTGAGCAGGGTGTGTCTGCTGTAGTAGAGCCTGCCGGCCGCGCTGACACTGAGCCTTTCTTTGTTTCCCCTCCTTGGGCAGGTTGATAAAACAGAGAAAGAAATAGCGCAAGAAAAATGCAATTTGGAAAAGGAATTAGCCAAAAACAAGGTATTCCGCATTTTATTTGTTGATATTTCACTGTGTTTCCTTCTGTATCTCTGCCTCCTGTATGAGCTTATTTTACTGAGGAGATGGGTTATTCAGTTGATTACCAGGATGTGGAGGGGGAAAGAAGCTACTGAGGTGGGTGTGCCGCAGAGTGCTCCGGTCATGGCTCCAGCCGCGCCAGCACGGGGCTGCTGCTGGGCCGCGTTCAAGCATCTGGTGTTGGCCACTGAGTCACTACAGCCTCTGGCCCTAGTGTTCACTCAGTATTTTAGTCAGGAAGTCCCTCAATGGCCCTTTGGGAGGCAAAGAGATCATTGTTTTGTTTTGTTTTGTTTTTTAAAAAGCCAACTTAGGCTTCCTAAGTACCTGTTAGCACTTGTCACTCATCTGTAAGATACTCTCTCCTGGGTTCTAAAAAGATAGAATGGCCAGAGACACAAATACTCCTATTAAAATAAAACAAAAGCCGGTCTTTAAAGCATTGCTGTTTGTGTTTCCAAAATTTGAAAAACATAAAGGTTATGTATCACTCTCATCCGGATCATCTGGAGCGTCAGGGAGAATTAGCCTACCCCAGATGGTAAATTCTGCGACACGTGTCTGTATAACCATTGATCCTTGATTGCTTCTTGGCTTCTGGCCCTATTAAATAGTATTCATGTTACCAGAACCATATATGTGTGAACCTGTAATTTAAGAAGTTTCTGAGCCCAAGCTCTGATATATATATAGTTCACCTCTCTGTCATGTAATCAGTGGTTTAGTGACTAAGCTCTAGTGATTTGAAAAATCGTCCAACCTAAGAATCTTTTTAAAAAGCTTACTTCCCATGGTGAGGACTTGCTGGTGTCAGTTTGCCCTCAAATATGCTTTTTAAAATTTGGAAAATTGGTGGATACTATTAAATTCATGAATGCTTTTTGCTTGAATGTAGGGAATGTTACATGGCGAAGGCAAATGTTCTGTGTCTTTGATTAAAACATAGAATCATTTCGCTTGTCTAATTTTATTTGTCTGAACGTAGGCAAAGTGTGAGTTCATGGGGCTGAAAGAGAGGTTCTCTTAGACCAAATGGTAATGCTTATACTGAGTCCTATGTTTTGGGGGGGTCTGATTTGATTTTTTTCAAATGTGTGTTTATTGTAAAGCTATGTTTTTCTGAATTCAGGCTTATTAAGTTATACATAGTGAAATTCACCCTTTTTTTAGTGTACAGTTCTGTGAATTTTGGCCAACACATCAAAATACAGAACACTTTTATCACCTTGGGAAGGTCCCTCATACCTCTTTATCTTTAACGTCTTGTACCACCATCCTTTGGCAACCACTGGCCTGTGCTTCTGTTCCTATAGTTATGTCTTTCCCAGAATGTCCTACAAACGGAATCATATAAAGTGTAACACTTTGAGTCTGGCTTCTTTTGTTTAGTGAAAGACATTCGAAGTTCTCCCCTGTTCTTGTCGTGTGTCTCAGCTGTTTGTGTTCCATGATACAGGTATATCACGATTTCTTTGTCCATTTGCCACTTGAAGGACATTTGGCAATTATGAATAAAGCCTATAAAATGTTCACATCTGAACACGTATTTTTATTTCTCTTGGCTAATTATCTGGAGTTGGAATTCTAGATCCTATGGGAAATACATATTTGACAAACAATTCAGCAGCTATTTTCCAAAGAATAGGTACTATCTTGCCTTCCGTCAATACTGTAGAAGAGTTCTACTCTCACTGCATTCTCGCCAGCACATGGTAGCGTTGGTTCTTTGAGTCTTGGCCATTCTAACTGCTGATGTAGACTGGCATATCATTGTGGCGGTATTTGCATTTCTCTAGTGATTAATAATATTGAGCATCTTTTCATCTGCTTATTGGTTATTCACAAGTTTAAGTGTCTCTTTGAATATTTTAACCATTTAAATTCCATTTGTTTTCTTATTATTGATTTTTCAGGGATTTTAAAAATATTCTCATGTTGATTCTTACATCAAAAAAGTTCATACTTTTTGTTTATGTGCAGATCTTCCAAGTGCTTTACATATTTTTCTCCCATTTTATGCCTTGTTTTTTCATGCTCTTTCAAAGAGCAGAAGTTCACATTTTGATAAAATCCAACTTGTCAAATTTTTTATTTTTGGATCATACCCTTTGTGTCCTATCTAAGAAATTTTTGACTAACCTAAAATCACAAAGATTTTCCTTTTTGTTCTCTAGAAGTTATATAGTTCTAGATCTTATATTAGGTCAATGGTCTGTTTTTAGTTAATTTTCATATATCATGCAAGGTTCGTTTTATTTTCAGATGGATTGTCTGATCTAGTACATTTTATTATTGAGATGTAATTAATACAGTATAAATTCACCTCCTTAAAATATACAGTTCAGTGGTTTCTTAGTTTATTCAAAAGTCTGTGCAAACATTACCACTTAAAAAAATTTTTTTTTAATTTCTTTTCAGTGTTCCAGAATTCATTGTTTATGCACCACACCCAGTGCTCCATGCAGTACGTGTCCTCCATAATACCCACCACCAGGCTCACCCAACCTCCAAAACCCTCAGATTGTTTTTCAGAGTCCATAGTCTCTCATGGTTCGTTTCCCCCTCCAATTTCCCCCAACTCCCTTCTCCTCTCCATCTCCCCATGTCCCCCATTTTATTCCTTATGCTCCACAAATAAGCGAAACCATATGATAATTGACTCTCTCTGCTTGACTTACTTCACTCAGCGTAACCTCTTCCAGTCTCGTCCGTGTTGCTACAAAAGTTGGGTATTCATCCTTTCTGATGGAGGCATAATCCTCCATTGTATATATGGACCACATCTTCCTTGTCCATTCGTCCATTGAAGGGCATTTTGGTTCTTTCCATAGTTTGGTGACTGTGTCCATTGTTGCTAGGAACATTGGAGTACAGATGGCCCTTCTTTTCACTACATCTGTATCTTTGGGATAAATACTCAGTAGTGCACTTGCAGGATCATAGGGAAGCTCTATTTTTAATTTCTTAAGGGATCTCCACACTGTTTTCCAAAGTGGCTGCACCAACTTGCATTCCCACCAACAGTTTAAGAGGGTTCCCCTTTCTCCACATCCTCTCCAACACGTGCTGTTTACTGTCTTGTTGATTTTGGCCATTCTGACTGGTATAAGGTGGTATCTCAATGTGGTTTTGATTTGAATCTCCTTGATGGCTAGTGATGATGAACATTTTTTGTGTGTCTGTTAGCTGTTTGTATGTCTTCACTGGAGAAGTGTTTGTTCATGTCTTCTGCCCATTTTTTGACATGATTATCTGTTTTGTGTGTGTTGAGTTTGAGCAGTTCTTTATAGATTACCACTATCTAATTCCAGAAACTTTTTATCACCGAGAAGAAACCTGGTACCCATTAGCAGTCCCTCCCCATTCTGGTCTGCCTCCAGCCTCTGGCAACCACTGTTCTACTTTCTGTCTACATGGGTATGTCTATTCCCACATTTCATATGAATGGAGTAAACCGGTGTGTGTCCTTTTATGTTTGGCCTCTTTACTAGGTTAATGTTTTCAAGGTTTATCCATACTGTAATATATGTCAGTATCTCATTCCTTTTTATGGCTGGGTAGTATTATATTGTGTGACTATACCACTCTTCATTTAGCCATTCATCAGCTGATAGACATTCAGGTGGTTCCCACTATTTTGGCTGTGAAGAATAATGCTATGAACATTTGTGTACATTTTTTTTTATGTGAGCATATGTTTTTGATTCTGTGGGAGTAAAACTGGGTCTTAGGATAATGCTGTCATTTTGAAAATCTACCAGAGTGTTTTTATAAATAGCTACGCCATTTTACAATCCCACCAGCAGTGTATGAGGATTCAAATATCTTCATATCTTCACCTACATCTGTTATTGTCTACTTCTTAAAAAATTAATATACCCATCCAAGTCGCTAGGAAATATCTCATTGTGTTTTTTTCAATTAAGGTGAAATTCACATAAAAGAAAATCATACACTTTAAAGTGAACAATTCAGTGGCATTTTGTATACTTACAATGTTGTATAACCACTAACTCTTCTAGTTCCAAAACATTTTCATCACCCCAAAAGGAAACCCTGTACCCATTAAGTAATTACTCCCTATTCCCCTCTTCCCCTAACTTTAACAGCCACTAATCTGCGTTCCATCTGTATAGATTTACCTATTTTAGATATTTCATATATTCATACAATATGTGATCTTTTGTATCTGCCTTCTTAGCATAACACTTTTGGGGTTCATCCATGTTGTACATAGCAATATTTCATCCCTTTCATTCATTTTATGGGTGAGTAATAATTCACTCTTTGTGTGTGTGTCATGGTTCCCTGGTTCATACCTCAAAGACCAGCCACCTGGGGTATTCTGTTTGTAGAAATCTAGGTGTATCTTCTTACATCAGAGGCTGATTTCATGGGTGTACAGAATATTCTGGTAGATATCCAGCTCAATTCAGGGACTAGTTAAAAATAGGGTCCCTTACTCCTCTGCCATCTTTGCAGAGGTTCCTGTTTTTTTGTTTTTTAATAATAACCATCCTAGTAGATGTGAAAAGAGGTACCGTGTGGTTTAGATGTGCATCTCCCTAATGACTACTGATGTTGAGTATCTTTTTATGTGCTCATTGGCCATTTGTATATCTTCTTTGGAGAAATGTCTATTCAGATCAGTAGCTCATTGTAAACTGGTTTGTCTTTTAATTGTTCAGTTAAAAAGAGTTTATATATTCTAGATCGTAGACCCTATCAGATATGTGGTTTGCAGATATTTTTCTCCCATTCTCTGGGTTCTGTTTTTAAATTTTTAGATTTTTATTATGTTCAATTTACTTTTTTTGTTGTTGTTGCTTATGCTTTAAATGTCACATTTGAGAAACTTGCCTAATCCAGGGTCACAAAAATTAACAGTTTTTTATTCTAAGATTTTTTATAGTTTTACATATATAGGTCTTTGTTCATATATGGGTTGAGGTAGAGGTTCAACTTAATTATTTTGCCTGTGGTTATCCAGTTGTCCCAGCACCATTGTTGAAAAGCTCTTCTTTCTTTTGAATAGTCTTGACTCCCTTGTCAAAACGCAATTAACCATAGATGTATGGGTTTATTCTAGACTCTCAATTCTGTTCCACTGGTCTGTATGTCTTTCATATGTCAGAACCACACAGTTTTGATTACTGTAGCTTTGTAGCAAGTTTTGAAATCAAGATGCATGAGTCCTCCAACTTTGTCTCCCCCCCCCACCAAGATTGTTCTGACAATTCTGAATACTTATGTTTCTATATGAATTTTAGAGTCAGCTTTTCCATTTTTGCAAAAAAGGCAGCTATAATTTTGATAGAGTTTGCCTTGAATCTGTAGATTAGGGGACTTTTGCAATAATCATAATACCTTGTATTTTTTTCTCTATAAGAATGTATCATCTGAAAATAGAGATAGTTTTATTTCTTCCTTTCACATTTCACTGCCTTTTCTTTCTTTTTCTTGTGTAATTGCCTTCAATAGAATCTCCACTATAATGCTGAGTAGAAACGTTGGAGCAGACAGACATTCTTGTCTTGTTCCTGATTTTAGGGGGAAAGATTTCAATCTGTCACTGTTAAGTACAGTATTAGCTCTGGGCTTTTTCTAAATGCCCTTTAGCAGGATGAGAAGATTCTCTTCTATTCCTAATTTGGAGAGTTTTTATCATGAAAGTATGTTGAATTTTGTCAATTGCGTTTTCTATGCTATCGAGATAATCTGGTAGATTATTTTACATTGTTTTATTTCAAATGTTGAACCAAGCTTTCATTTGGGGGATAACTTTTACTTGCTCATGAGTGTAATCCTTTTTATATTGTTTCATTTGGCTTGCTAACACCTTTTTGAGGATTTTTGAATTGTTATAAATATGGGATATTATTTTATAGTTTTCTTATGATGTCTTTGGTTTGGGTATCAAGGTAATAGTGCCCTCTTAAAATGATTTGGTAAATGTTCCCGCCTGTTCTATTTTTGGGAAGAGTTTTTGAGGGATTAATGATATTTCATCTTTTTAAAAAATATTTTATTTATTTATTTGACAGACAGAGATCACAAGTAGGCAGAGAAGCAGGCAGAGAGAGAGGAAGGGAAGCAGGCTCCCCGCTGAGCAGAGAGCCCGATGTGGGGCTCAAACCCAGGACCCTGAGATCATGACCTGAGCTGAAGGCAGAGACTTTAATCCACTGAGCCACCCAGGTGCTCCTGATAATTCATCTTTAAATGTTTGTAGAATTCACCATAGTTCTAGGTTTTTCTTTGTGGGGAGTTTTAAATTTTATTTCTTTTTAATTTTTATTATTAATTGAGTCTCTTTATTTATTAAAGGCCTATTCACATTTTCTACTTCTTTCTTTAGTCAGTTTCAGTAGTTTGGTCTTTCTAGGAATTTTCCCATATCACCGAGGCTTTCTAATTTATTGGTATACAATTGTTCAGAGTAGCTCCTTTTCTTCATTTCTTTATATTCAGTGTAATGTTCCTTCTTTCATTCCCAGTTTCAGTAATTTGTGTCTTTTTATTATTGGTAATATAGCTAAAGGTTTGTCCATTTTGTTCATCTTGTCAAAGAACCAGCTTTTGGTTTTAGCGATCATGTCTGTTGTTTCTCTATTCTGCCTTTTGTTTCTGCCCTAATCCTCATTACTTTCTTCCTTCTGCTTGCTTAGGTTTAATTTGTTCCTTTTCTAGTTTCTTAAGAGAGTATCTTAGGTTGTTGGTTTATTTCTTCTTTTTTAACATTGGTGTCTACAGCTATAAATTTCCCTCTAAGCACTGCTTTAGCTGCATACTATACATTTTGTCATGTTTTCATTTTCATTCAACTCAAAGTATCCTTAACTTCCCTTGTGATTTTCTTTTTGACTCATTTGTTATTTATAAGTTTGTTGTTTAATTTTCTCATATATGTGACCCTTCCAAATTTCCTTCTTTCATTAATTTCCAATTTTATTTCATTGTGGTTGGAGAACATATTTTGTATAATTCCAGTCCTTCAAATATATTGAGAGTTGTTCTATGGCTTAACATATGGAACATTCTGGAGAATGTTGTATGTGCTCTTGAGAAAAATGGTATTCTGCTATTGTTGGAATGAGTTTTCTATAGATGTCCAGTTCTTCATAGTGTTTTCAAGTTATGTCTCCTCACTGATCTTCTAATTTTTCTATTCATTACTGGAAGTGGGATATTAAAGTGCCCAGCTATGTTGAATCATTTTTCTCTACCTTTAATTCTGTTAGTTTTTGCTTCATTTACACTGGGACTCTGTTGTTAGAGGCACATATATTTATAAATGTTATATCTTCTTGATGTATTGACCCTTTTTTCAATATGTAATGTCTTTTTTAAGTTTCTGGACCCACTTACAACATGTGTGCGGGGGGGGGGGTTCCCACACACATAACACCAAACAGATTTTGGATACCAGCAAAGTGTCCAAGAATTGTACTCAATTCTTACACTACTACTCAGAAATAGCATTTAGTCCTACACGACCTGTAGGACAAGTTCAGTCCTACAGGACTGTTCCCACTCTTGAACTCCTACTTCAGATACAAGTTGCATGCTCCAGGTTGTTAACACCAGGCTGTTGTGCTTCTGACCTATTGGCTATAGATTGGAGGTTCCAACAATCTCCTCCTTAGATTCTTTTAATTTGCTAAAGTGGCTCACAGCACTTACGGAGATACATTTACCAGTTTTTGAAAGGATATGATAAATGATACAAGTCAACAGCCAGATGAAGAGATAACATAAGATGAAGTATGGGGAAATAGCAGTGAGTTCCATACCTCTCCAGGAGCACCACTATCCCTAATTTCCATGTGTTCACAACCCAGAAGCTCATAGAACTCGGTCCTTTGGGGGGTTTATGGAGGCTTCACTGCATAGTCATGACTGACTAAGTCATTGACCATTAGCTGATTCAGTCTTCAGTCCCTCTTCCCTCCCTGGAGGTTAGGGACTAGGACTGAAAGTTCCAACCCACTAATCACATGGTTGGTCCTCCTGGCAATCAGCCCCTATGCTTGGGTGGGGACCAGAAGTCACCTTCATTAATAACAGGAACACATTTCACCGTTATGGCTCTGTTCCACAGTTCTCAGGAACTGTAAATGAAGGCCACATATATCTGCGACATATATTTTGGTCATCTGAGTGACCACACTTATTTCTTATAAACCATTATGATAAAAGGCCTTCTTTATCTCACACATTTTTGTTTATTTTGTCTAACCACTCCAGCTCTTTTCAGGTTACTGTTCACATGATATTTTTTTTCCATTCTTTTTCTTTCAACCCATTTGTGTTTTTGAATCTAAAAATGTGTCTTTTATAAACAGCATATAGTTGGATCTTTTAAAAAATTCATTTTGCCTGTCTCCTTTTTTTGGTGGGGTGTTTAATCCATTTATATTTATCATAATTAATGATAGGATTTACATCTGCCACTATTTTTCATGTCTTATATGTTTCTTATTCCTCTCTCCATTACTGCTGCCTTCTTTGTTAAGAAGATATTTCTAGTGTACTTTTTAAATCCCCTTATTCTTTATTTTACTATAAATTTTTGAGCTATGGGTAATAGAGTTATTAACATCTTTTCTTCTCTAATATATTGATATAGTGAATTATACTAATTAATTTTGAATGTTTGACAAGCTTTGTATTACTGGGATAAATAGTCCTGACTTGTTATCCTTTTTATATATTGCTGAATTCATTTTACTAGTGTTTGGTGGAGACTTTCTGCATCTATATTCATAAGCTGAAATTAATATATAAGTAAATACCAAGTTCCAGAGATTTTCTACTTCTAGTAAATGTGAGTGATGTAATTTGTCATAGCCATCCTGCTGAAGACAACTAAAAAAGCTGAAAATTTTTAAAAGAAAAGAAAAAAGTTTACGAAATTATAGAGCTATCAGACTACAAATCCCTGCATTTAGAGACAGGAGGACGTGTTCATGCAATAAGCTCTAAATTACAGTTTAAAATGTCATTTTTAAAATAAGGTAATATTTTTGAATCTAGCATAAATAGATTTCTTTTCCCCTTTTGTGTTTCAAAGATAGATATAAATGCATTAACCCAAAACCTGCGCATTCTAGAGGAAAAGAATAAACACCTGGCAGAACAAATGGCTTCCCTAGAACTTCGGCAAGTCACTTCTGATTACAATGGGGTGGGTATAAAAAGGTCAGTCTAAATTAAGAATTAAGAATTTAAAAATCAAAGTCAAAAGATGGGTTTTCTTCATTTATTGGTGTTTTAATAATTATTATTAAGTCCTGAGTAACTCAGGCTAAATATAACAGAGAGCCTTATGAGTACTTAAACAATAAGAGATTTAAGAAAACAAGAATTTAAGGCAACTATTAAATAACTGCCTCCACAGATGATCTATATAATACTGAAAAGCACAAATATTTATAATGCTTAAAAATATTTCCTCTACTGGGGCCCCTGGGTGGCTCAGTGAGTTAAAGCCTCTGCCTTCAGCTCACGTCATGATCCCAGGGTCCTGGGATCAAGCCCTGCATCAGGCTGTCTGCTCAGCAGGGAGCCTGCTTCCTCCTCTCTTTCTGCCTGCTTCTCTGCCTACTTGTGATCTTCGTCTCTCAAATAAATAAATAAAATCTTAAAAAAAAATATTTCCTCTATCATAAATTATGAGGAAGAAACTTAAATTTTTCTTTTCTTTGTCTAAGAGTTCCATTAGGCAATCAGTAATAAGTAAAATTTCTAAAAGCTGTTTGACAAGGTCAGTGCAAAACAAATAAATGGTAGAGTTCACAAAACCTCTCTCAGTGAAGGGTATTTAAAGAGATGATCATTTTGTTAAACAACTAATAAGTTTTCCTGTGTGCTTTTGAGTACTTGAAAAAATAATTGTTTCTATAGCATGCTGATCGCCTTTGAAAATTGCAGAGATGGCCCCCATGTGAGTCTCTCTTCATCTGAGTTAAATTCTTTCAACTTCTATCATAAGCTTCTCATTACTTCAATTATGAAAACCTAGAGGGTAATTCTAAATCCAGTACATTTTCATAGCTTTAGAGTCAGACTGCCTGTGTTTCAATTTTGGCTGTGACCTCTCAGATCCTCAGTTTCTTAATCTGTCAAAGTAGGGAAATTAATACCTTTATTAGGAAGTTAAGGATTAAGTATGTTAATCTTGTAAAGCATGTAGCAGATAACTACCATTTACTGAACTTTTAGTATCTGAGTCATCCCAGAAAAAAAGCCTTTAAGTTGCTATTACAGCAACAAGGTGCATTAGTTCTAATTCCTCATACTATCTCAGACCAATATTCCCACCCCCAAGTTTAAAGATTTATCCATGTCCACTACTTGCTCATTGGCCATGCATCAGCTGGGCTTATCAACCCACCTGCTTCTGGTCCCTCTGACGACCACATCTCAGTCTGCCTGATTCTTTCATGCCCCACTGCCGGTGAGTAGGCCTGTGGCCTCATCCTAGTAGTGATTTTGACAGATCCTGACAATGATTCGATCAGTCAGTGTTGATTCTTTCCTGCTCATAGCACCTCTTAAGGTCTCCCAGTAATAAACCACACCTCAATTCCGTCTTGCAGTTTTGTGCTTCTTCATAGAATTTTCTCTGACCATGCCTGCCCAGAAGCCCTACCATTTGGCGGTATGAGTCTTGAGAAATGAGGTTGAGGGGTCAGGATTTGGGATTTTGTTTGTTTGTTTTTTTTAATCTCAACAGTATCATTAAACCTATCACCATTCAATGTTGGCAGTGTATTTTTGTTCTTTGGGAATTAACACTTGAAATTCTCAATAAAAGCTGCCTTCTAGTATAACTTCTTCCTGGATTTTGGAGAGAATGCTTATGAGTATGTGCTGTATATGCCACACCTGTGATTTGAACTCAGACAGACCTGGTTTCAACGCTTGGTTCCATTGACTGTGTGACTTGTGCAAGCCTTAAACTTTAGGGCCTTTGGCACTAAGAGGATCCCTCCTAACCATGGGTTTCCTACAGCACACTGTGCTCGTACATATCAAAATAATAACTTCATTGATTAGAATTATCTATCTGCCTTCACTCTCTTCTAATGTAAGAACTATAGTTACTTATCTTTATATTCCCTTACCTAACATAGTACCTAATACATAATAGGTATTTAAGAAAGATTAATTCAGTAGAATATAAGGAGGGTCATATGTCTTGCCAGGACATGAGGAGTAAATGTCATACTGTATGTAAAGTGCTCATCACAGAGCTTAGCATACTTTATCCATGTTTAAACAGTATTTTTTTTTCCTCCTTCACACTGATTTTGGGTTTATTTCTATTATTTCATCCTTTAAGGATGGTAGAATTTAAGTCTCTTAACCCAGGGAACCATAGTGAGGAATGATGAAAATGGGGGAGATTTACAATTGAATCCTTGTCAACCTGTCTTTTATATCTTAAGATAATTCTGTTTGCTTCCTGCTTTTTCCAAAGAGTGAAATCTTTGAATCAGTTAAAATGCATATTCTAACCATTAGCATTTTTCTTTGTATGGTTCTTAAGTGATTCTTCAATTTTTATTTTGCTTTGCATATTAATAATTTATATAGTATATTGACAAGATTATTTAAGCAAAGGTTAATCTCTTTTTCGCCTTTCACAACTCAGAATCCAAGATAATCACTCATTCAAGTGCTCTCTAATTTCTGGTCTCCCACTGATTCTCTTAAATATAAGGCCTATTTAAATAGTCTGGAAAAAATAATTTAAATTATTGCCTTAATATCTGCTTTCCTTTAGCAACTAGAATAATTTCTTTTTTGTTTGTTGTGAATTTAAATAAAGGACCTTGTGTCAAATATGAATCACATTTTGATTTTGCTAGGTAACCAAAGAAAGGGAAATTATTTTAAAAGCATATTTAAAAGATTAATAGAATTTCTTATGCCTTTGCTTAAAAGAGGGAATTTTATTGAGGTCAAAGTACCATTATTTAAAAAATTCCTGGATACCTTTTATAAGAGACCCAGATCATCTAAGTTACTACAAAAAAAACCTTTTTCATATTCCAAAAAGACAAGCGGTTTCCTCTGTTTGTTACAGCTAGCATATTTTAGGTTAAGTCTAGTTCTTGGTGTTTTATACACCAAATCTGCTCTTTACTATACATTGGGTACCTCAATTTGTAGAATTTAGAATTGAATTTTAAATAACTGAGTTTGTATGATTATGGTATATCTTTGTTTTTGTAACATCAGTGGCCACCCTTATCATTTATTTTTGCTGAAGACTTGGTCAAAACATAATCCCAAATGTTGTGTTCATGGAATATTTTTACTTCAGTTTCCAAAATAGAAGTATTGTGGGAAAGGGGAATTTCCACTGACAGAAAATTGAGTAATTTTATGATAATATATCGCTATTAGTCTCCTTTTTATTGATAACAATCTGTAGCTCTCTTAGGTTACTTTGAAACCAATACTTTATTGGGTCTGAATGCTTTTTAAACATATTTTCCTTTGCATTAGTAGGAAGCACACATAGTGATTAAAAATGAAACTTTAACAGGGCACCTGGATGGCTGCTAAACATCCAACTTTTGATTTAGGCTCAGGTCATGATCTCAGATCTTGAGATCAAGCTCCATACTGGGCTCCGCAGGAGCCTACTTACGATTCTCTCCCTCTCCCTCTCCCACTCCCCGCTTGCACTCTCTCGCTCCTCCCTTGCACATTCTCAAGCGCTCTCTGTCTTTAAAAAAAAAAAAAAGAAGAAGAAGGAAAGAAACTTTGAGAGACAATGTACAAATATGTGTAATTATGTATGAAATAAATACTGGTCTGATAGGACAAATACTCAGATGGCCGTAATAGTTAACCTACTGTTGCTTAATATTGGATATAAATTTTTATATTGAATGTGCATAATTTGGGGGTAGGTTGTATAGAAGTACTGGTCACTCTAGGGAAGAGCTAAGAGGCAGCAGAGGCAAATAAATATATATCCTGGTTTGGGCACTGTAGAAATGCTAAGGTATAAATACTTGTTCAGAAGTGGTTATTCCGTTTTATGCCTCAGTGCTGACACCTGTGTTTGCTTTGTCAGCTTGCCCAGCAGCAAGTGGAAAAGGCCTTGGGAAAAATTACTGAGAGTAAAAATAAACTGGCCTATGAAAAGGGAAAACTCCAGGTATGAGATTTTATTTTCTGATTTGTGTTATATAATTTTTTTAATAACAGTTTTCATACTAAATATTGCTAGGTTTTGAGAAATTCTGTAACTTTGGACCAAAGTGTTTGAATGCCCCCCTCCTTAGTTTGTTGCCTTATTAAATAAAATCCAGGTGACTTCTATTCACATATCTGTAATGTAATACTGAATATGTATGAAATTATGAAACCAAATTTTGAAACCAAAACCCATTCTGTGACTATTTGAAGCTGTATTATAATTGTTTCATGCTTGCATGGTCATTCATGGAGAATGTAGACAGCCCATGCTCTCTTTTTTGCTGAAATTTTATAATGTTCTTAAAAAGAAATAACCCTGGGGGACACCTGGGTGGCTCAGTGGGTTAAAGCCTCTGCCTTCAGCTCAGGTCAGGGTTTCAGTATCCTGGGATCGAGCCCCACATCAGGTTCTCTGCTCTGCGGGGAGCCTGCTTCCCCCCAACCTCTCTCTCTGCCTGCCTCTCTGCCTTCTTGTGATCTCTCTCTCTGTGTCAAATAAATAAATAAAATCTTAAAAAAAAAAAAAAAAGAGAGAAAGAAAGAAGGAAGGAAAGAGCCCTGGAATTGGGACTCACAGGCAATAGACTTAAGTGAATGGGATGATACTGTCTTGCTGCCTGTGGGCGGGAAGTTTGCCGCTGATAACCGGCTCCATGTGGAAATGCTGAAATCTGAATAAGTAGTTCACAGCTTAGCTACACATGACCGTTTGAGGAATTTTTAAACACCTCATTCTGGGAAGTGTATGATGTCTGCCATTTACTCTGGAATGAACGAGAAAAAAAAGAAAAAATCGTTTGGTGGCTCAGTAGAGGAAACTGATAGATGATTTGATATGTGATGAGCAAGTATAAAAAAATGGTAGGATTTGGGTGACCGTGTTCTCATTCACAGTGAAACTCTCTCAGTTTTTCTGTCTAACTAAATCCCATGACAAGGCTTGCACCCCAGAGCAACCGGATCAGAATCTCAGGGACCAGGTCCTCGGCTTCAGTGCTTTTTGAGTCCCCAGGGACTCCAGTGTGCAGCTGTGTACTTGAGGACCCCGGATTCGATGGTATGAAGTGCAGTCCCGTTAGGCTCGGAGACCATGAGCTGATCTGATTAAGTCATCTCCCTACAGACTGTAAAACACGTCAGTGCTAAGCTCATCTCATCTGCTCTGAGAGCCTGTTAGGAGAGTAGCGCACAAGATCGGCGCAGATATGTGAAAGGCAGTTGGTAAACCATGGCTGTGAAACAATATATTGTCCACTAAAAAATAAGACTATTTGAGCACTGTTTGTATGCTCTTAATTAATATATTCTGGAGTGCATGATACATTTAAATATAATCATTTATATTTGTATAACCTTGGGTATGTCTTAATTTTCTTAAAATTTCATTTTTTTTTTTTTTTTAACTCAGTTCCTGGGGTACTGAGGTAGCCCAGTTGGTTAAGCTTTGGACTCTTGATCTCGGCTTAGGTCATGATCCTCAGTGTCGTTGTCGTGAGATGGAAAGATTCTTTCTTTCAAGGGGCGCCTGGGTGGCCCAGTTAGTTATACGTGGGCTCAGGTCATGATCCTGGGATCAAGCCCCAGGTCAGGCTCCCTGCACAGCGGAGAGCCAGCTTCTCCTTCTCCCTCTACCACTTCCCCTGTGTGTCTTCTCTCTCTCTGAACTAAATAAAATCTTTAAAAACAAACAAAAAAATTCTTTCTTCCCTTTCCCTCTGCCTCTCCCCCCGCTTAACCCGCTTTGTGCACTCTATAAAAAAAAAAAAATTTAGTTCTTTTAAAAATCTTTATCAAAATGTTCAGAAATAATTGTGATACTTAAATATTTGTTTCTTTTTTAATGCATTCCATAACAACAGCTAATGGTGTTCTAGTAAACTCTATAATTTCAAACCAGTGATAAGCACAAACAGCTGTTCAAGATATTTGCAGTAACTGTTACGTGATATGAAAATATCTGTGATGTCTGTTGGAGAAAAAGTAAGAGCTTCTGCTAATACTGCTGTGGTTTACTGCCTACATTTTTAAATTTTTAATTGAAGCACCATTGACATATTATAGAACTTTTGACACACAACATAGTGGATCAGTAATTATGTACATTATGAAGTGCTTACCATGGGTGTAGATGCCATGTGTCACCATACAAAGTTATTATAACATTATTGACAATATTCCCAATGCTGTACTTTTCATCTCTGTCATTTACTTATTTCATAACTGGAAGTTTGTCTCTCCTAATCCCCTTCACCTAATTCATCCACCCCATCCTCCCCACCTCTAAAAACCATGTATTTTTGAATCTGTTTCTGGTTTTTTTCTGTTCATTTGTTTTGTCTTTTAGGTTCCACGTAGATGTGAAATTGTAGGGTATTTGTTTTTCTCTGACTTCTTTCACTTAGCATCACACTCTCTAAGTCCATCCGTGTCATTGCAGATGTCAAGATTTCATTCTTTTTTATGGCTATTCTTCCCAAATATTCCAAAATATAAGAGGAAGAAAAACTTCCAAAAGACAGAACAAATTAAAAACAAAAACAAAAACCAGTAACAGATTCATAAACACAGAGAACTGATGGTCGTCAGGGTTGGGGGTGGTGAAATAGGTGAAGGCGATTAATAGGTACAAACTTCCAATTATGGAATAAATAAGTGACAGGGAAAATTATATAATATCCTGTGACAACTGTAGTTAAAATATTTTTAAATGTAGGCAATAAACCACTGTAGTATCAGAAGAACTTGTTACTTTTTTTTTTTTATTTTATTTATTTATTTGAGATAGAGAGCAGGAGCAGGGGCAGAGGAAGAAGCAGGCTCCTACTCAGCAGGGAGCCCAATGCAGGGCTCAGTCCCAGGACTCCAGGATCATGACCTGAGCCAAAGCCAGGCACTTAACTCACTGAGCCACCCAGGTACCCTAGAACCTGTTACTTTAAGGGTTTGGTGGAAGTCACCTGTGAAGTCATCTGATCCTTGACTTTTGTTTTTTGGAAGTTTTTTGAGTACCGATTCAGCTAGTAATCAGTCTGTTCATATTTTCTATCCCTGATTCATTTTGGGGAGATTGTATGTTTCTAGGAAATTTATCCATGTTTTCTAGGCTGTCCAGTTTGTTGACATATGATTTTTCATAATATTTTCATATAATCCTTAGTATTTCTGTAATGTGTTTATTTCTCCACCTTCACTTCTGATTGTATTTATTTGAGTCCTTTTTTTCTTGATGAGTTTGGTTAAAGGTTTATCAGTTTTATCTTCTCAAAGAACCAGCTCTTGGTTTTACTCATCTCTTCTATTACTTTTTCAGTCTTTATTTTGTTTATTTCTGCTCTAATCTTTACTATTTCCTTCCTTCTGCTAGCTTTAGACTTTTTCTTTTTCTAGCTCTTCTAGGTGTAGGGTTAGGTTGTTTATATGAGATTTTTCTTTTGCCTTGCTAGACACTTCCCTCTTAAAAGTGCTTTTGTTGTGTCCTTTGTTGTTTGATTAGAGCACTTAGTCCATTTACATTTAAAGTAATTCTTTTCTTTTCCTGTCTAACTATGTTTATTTTCTTTCTTTTTTTTAAGATTTTTATTTCTTTTCAGCATAACAGTATTCATTGTTTTTGCACCACACCCAGTGCTCCATACAATCCGTGCCCTCTCTTAATACCCACCATCTGGTTCCCCCAATCTCCCACCGCCCCCCTTCAAAACCCTCAGATTGTTTTTCAGAGTCCATAGTCTCTCATGGTTTACCTCCCCTTCCAATTTCCCTCAACTCCCTTCTCTCCATCTTCCCTTGTCCTCCATGCTATTTGTAAAGTAATTCTTGATAGGTACTTATTGGCATTTCGTTAATCATTTTCTGATTGTTTTGTTTGAATTTCATCTTTTTCACCTATAAAATGAGGGAGAAGCATATCTCTTATCTCCTTTTCACTAGGAAAATTAGTCAACATTACAGTCTGGGTGTGTAGATTGCTATTTAACCTTTTATATCTCAATTACATACTTTAGTGGTTATCCTCAGAATCTTAAGGAAAATATAACCCTTTTTCTGCTCAGATTCCTACAACAAGGGCTTAAGGTTTTTGATAGTCTTTGAAAGCTGAAATACTTGAAACTACTGACTCACTGGTGTTTTTATGTTATACTTTGGGTTGGCACATTCCAAAGGGACTGACCATCAACCCAAGGGAAGTTGCTCTTATACCATAATACTCTTACAAGTTAATTTAAAGGAAGAGCTGCATACTAAACATGATCAAAATAACCTTCTGTGTTCTCTCTAAATTGAACAATCGATTAAAATATTACCTATGAATCATTTGATAAAAGGTTACTTTTTAGAATTGACTTAATGATTGGTATAAAGACTGGGTTTTAGGTGCTAATGTAGACTGAGTGAGAAACTGCTTCCCCAGATTCAGACATGATCTGAATTTTATTTTCAATATAATTCAATGTAATAATTTATAAATATGGCAAAAATAGATTTATTCTTTCTTTTATTGATGGACATTCAGGCAGTTTCCAGTTGCTTACAAACAACACCGATGTGATGAATTATTGTACATGTCTCCTTGTACTCAAATGTAGAAAAATTCTCTAGGCTAAGTATAAATCTCAGGGGGAAAATTCCTGGATTGTAGGATTACAGATTTTGAATTTACTAGAGTTTATGAAATTACTCCTGAAAGAAGTTATACCAGTTTTGAAAGCAGTCTCTGCAAGAGTGTAGACATACGTGTGAAAATGGACCAGTCTCATAAAATAATACTATACATGATTTAGGGACACATTTATAGTATAATTATTTTTATTTATTTATTTATTTATTTATTTATTTGTCAGAGAGAGAGCGAGCGAGAGTGAGCACAGGCAGACAGAGTGGAAGGCAGAGTCAGAGGGAGAAGCAGGCTCCCTGCGGAGCAAGGAGCCCGATGTGGGACTCGATCCCAGGACGCTGGGATCATGACCTGAGCCGAAGGCAGCTGCTTAACCAACTGAGCCACCCAGGCGTCCCTGTAGTATAATTATTAAAAAAGATTAAGAATGATAAACTAAAGACCTTAATCTAAATTACCACTTTTTCTGAGACTGGCTGATAAGCTAGTAATGGAAACTGCTTGAATTTTAATGACACAGAAAACCCAGGTCGCTCTAGGGCAGCACAACGTATTTGCTTCTGTGTTCTTTCCCATATGAATGTCCCGAATTCAAAATCATGCCAAATATGATAATACAGAAATTAAAGTGCTTATAAATGAGAAAATGCCATCTGAAAAGTTTCAGGGCATTTTACTGTGTACCTAGAGGTTGAGTTAGGCAAATTATCTGAGAAATATTGTGAAATAAGGATATATTCTGTGTTTTGCTTGAAGAGAAGCAAATCTAAAGGTTTTCAGAATTAATCAGCCATTTTCCATTAGATTCTACAGGCTCACAGCAGTCTGCTTATATTTAAGATAAGAATAATTATTGTATCAATATTTCCCTTTAGAGGTGGCATTTTAATTCTGAAACTTTTTTTTTTTTAAGATTTTATTTATTTATTTGACAGAGAGAAATCACAAGTAGATGGAGAGGCAGGCAGAGAGAGAGGGAAGCAGGCTCCCTGCTGAGCAGAGAGCCCGATGCGGGACTCGATCCCAGGACCCTGAGATCATGACCTGAGCCGAAGGCAGCGGCTTAACCCACTGAGCCACCCAGGCGCCTCTAATTCTGAAACTTTAAGTGAAAACCATGATGGCTTTAGGGAACCACAACACATATTTTATAATGTACTTTGTGGAAAAGAGCAACAGAAATAAGCAAGGATAAAAGAAGGATACTAGAGAGATTTCCTGAGACAAAATGTGCTTTTATGCTGTCTTTGAAAAAAACCCAATATTAGCAATCATATTTTTAATAGTTTCTGAAAGGGTTCAGTAACTATAGCCAAGAAGTGTTTACCCTCTATGGGTAGGAAACAAGACACAGGGAGAGGGAAAAGTTGATTTAAATTTTTAAAATCTTGGATAAATTTTTTCTGATTCAGGGATAGGCTCAGTAATGTTAATTGTTGATTCGTATGAAAGGGTTAGGTATGATAGGAAGAATATTTGGAAAAACACAATTTGGAGATTAGTGAGTAAATATTAATGGTTTCATTCCCTCAAATGACCATTTTGTTTAAAGAAAGATATGTCATCTTTCTCAGTGTTAAAATAGAATTCATCATTTAAGAACTTCCTTTATTCAGCTTTTATAATTTTGTTGATAAAATAAGACTCTGTCATCTTGCATAATGACAATTCTAATTATCTATATTCAAAATGTTTTTTGAATGTTAGATACCACAATTTTTTTAATTGAAATTATTATTCACAAAGTCTCACTGTTACATTCATGAGTCATGTTAATTTGGAGTTTCCATAAGCAATAGAAACCAAATGAGTCATCTCATTACATGTAAACGGCTGTAGCCTACTTTAAGCTATTGAAATAGCTGTGTTAATTGAGGTAGCATTCTTTGCATGATTAGAAAAACTCAGGATTGGGGCGCCTGGGTGGCTCAGTGGGTTAAGCCTCTGCCTTCGGCTCAGGTCATGATCGAGCCCTGCATTGGGCTCTCTGCTTGGTGGGGAACCTGCTTCCTCCTCTCTCTCTGCCTGCCTCTCTGCCTACTTGTGATCTCTGTCAAATAAATAAATAAAACCTTTAAAAAAAAAAAGAATAGAAAAAGAAAAACTCAGGATTGCTTTTATAACTTTTAAGGAGTCTCTGTGATTTTTCCAAACTCATGACATCTTTTTCCTTTTAGAGTACGTGTGTATGTATAATATATATATCCTTTTAGAGTGTGTGTATATGTATGTGTATGTATATCTGAATATACTTGTATATATGTGTGTGTATGTAATATATATATTCTTTTAGAGTGTGTATGAATAATATAGATACACCTAAAATTAATAAGCCTTATTTTATTATTCTTCTGTTTTACCCTAGATAAAAGTTAAACAGCTAGAAGAACAACTACATTCTTTTACTGAAACTAGTTCACAGAATGACCATCTACGCAAGTTGAACAAGGCTCTAGAGAGCAAATATGCTCAGGTGTGATTAATAACTACAAACCAGATTGCTGTTATGTTGTTTTAGTTAGGTTTTAAAAAATTGATGCCTCTCTCCCCACCTTACCATACAGTCCCAGAAAGATAAATATTCCCTCACATGACTCAATTGGCAAACATTTTTTAAAAACCACCAATGTCCAGGGTTTTGCTGCACTGTAAGAAGGAAAGATGCCTGAAGCAGGATTGGGACATTCAACTTATTTATGCTCTAATTGGAGGCTTAGGAATATACTCATAAACTTTATTATAGAATTAAAATTTATGTCTTTTAGAAGCAAGATAAAGTTATGAGTGTTCATAGAGAGCATCATTGTAATGAAAGCATCAAGAAAGACTTTCATAGAGGAAGTGTTTTGATAAATATTGGCAAGTTCAGAACTCAGTGCCAGCAAGATACACTCACAACAGACAGCTCACATGAAAGAGGCATTGGTAAAGTGCTTACTTGTTACCATGGTGGCTACTGAGGCTGTAAACCTTTTGTGGATCACATAACATTTTAACAAATGAATGGGGAAAGTTCGACAAAGAAGAGAATAAAACATTTCATGAAGAAAAATAATCCAGGAATGTGTTACCAAGAAAAAGTGATTTGTTTCAATGATTTACAGATTTACTATGTATGATATTAAAAAAAAATCAGTGTATGTCTAACTTCTATATTGATAATATTTTTGTTTGTATAGCACTGGTAACCAAGGAGCTAGAATGTGTCTTCAAATAGAATACCGTTAGGGTTCTAACCATCTGACCATACTGGAAAAGGGGGTCTCATTAGATATACTCTCCTACAGGGAATTTGATTTAAGGAAGGTCAGTTTCTTCATTAGGACAACTTCACAGTGTGATTTCTTCATTCTGAAAGCAAAGGAACCCATTTTCAAGTATATTTTCCATCAGAGCTTCATTCAGAATATTGTGTCGCTCCTCCTAATAAAAGGAGCATTCACTGAAAAATAAGTCTAGGTTTAGCCATTTTACTGTTTGTAATTGGTGATGCCTCCAAGAAGAAGGAAATCTCCGGAGAGGCCTGCGTCTTCGAAGTTGTTTGAAAGCTACAGGCCCCATGTAAACAGCGTAAAGGAAAGAACTTCGTCCGTTGGTTTGCCCAGTGTCGTTCCCAACTCTACACGCCGTGTGACCTTTGCACCTACTCTGACTTCTGTGAGAGCTTCTCAGGATATTGCAGACTCTAGAATCTCTCTAAAGACTCTTTTGAATGCTATTAAAACCATGGAAGGAAGGCTGGAAGGTAAAATAGACATTCTTGCTTCAAGACCATTAATAAACGAGTCACCAAATTTTCTTAATCAGGATTCGGTAAGTGAAGACCACAAATTAAGTCATAAGGAAATTTCAGATTTATACAACAATGAAGAAAAGTAGTAACAATCCAGAAAGATAATGTTTGGAGCAATGAGAAACAACAGGGAAGTTAGGTTCTTCATAAATAAGAAAAACTGACAGTGTATATTGAAACCATCATTTTGTATATTGAAACCATCATTCCACTTATGTAAAATTTTTAGACAAAAAGACTTGGATTAACATTGACACCTTTTTAATCTGATTTTGATTTTTTTAAATTCATGATATCTATATAATGTTAATATTCATGGTAAAATATTTAGATAAAGCCCGCTTTTAAAATAGAAATACATTAATGAAATCCCCACGAACTTGAACATTGGAAATATTTTCCAAAGAAAACTTTTTAGAGCATCCATCTTTCTTTGATATTTAAAACTAGAAATTACTATATAACTTGTCTTCTAGAGTTGATTACTATTTAGATCTTTTCTGTAAACATTTCTGCTAGGGCCTTTTCATATGTATCTTAAAAACACTGGTAAAATTATAAAAACTATATTCTTTCCTGAGTCCATTTCTAAAACAAAATCCAGGACATTTTTAGAGTCTTAGTTGGCATCTTTTGTAATATTCTTGGGTCCTTAAAGAGGAAGTATTTCAGATGTTACAGGTGAAAAGTTTTAAGGAAGTATAATAATACTGAAGAAGATGTGGATAAAAGATACTGGGTTTTGTTGCTGTTGGAAGTGTAAAATGTTACGACTTCTTGGGGGGGGGGAGGTGGATAATTTAGTATCTATCATTTCACCTCACCATTATATTTCTAGGACTTTATCCTGTAGATATACCAGCTTATATATGGCATATTTATAAGATTACTTACTGAAGTATTGTTAACAGCAAAAGACTGGAAGCAAACAGAATTTCATCAATAAGAGACTAGCTAAATAAATCATGGTGTATTCATGATTTGAAATACTGTTTGAATATATGTATTATTAGGTTAAAATAGTCAAGGTTCAGAAGAGTATATGCAGGGGCGCCTGGGTGGCTCAGTGGGTTAAGCTGCTGCCTTCGGCTCAGGTCATGATCTCAGGGTTCTGGGATCGAGTCCCGCATCGGGCTCTCTGCTCAGCGGGGAGCCTGCTTCCTCCTCTCTCTGCCTGCCTCTCTGCCTACTTGTGATCTCTCTCTGTCAAATGAATAAATAAAAAACCTAAAAAAAAAAAAAAAAAAAAGAAGAGTATATGCAGTATTTTAATATTTGTGTAGTAAAAGGGGTAGGAGGATAAAAATATATATACATATGTGAGTGTGTGTGTGTGTGTGTATATATATATATATATATATATATATATTCACTTGTAATGCATAGAATTGCTCTACAATGAATCACAGATTGGCAACATTATTTTTGAGGAAGAAAATTGGATGGCTGGAAATTTTTCACTTTACCCTTTTGTATATATTTTTTTTAATATTTATTTACTTGACAGAGAGAGAGATCCCAAGTAGGCAGAGAGGCAGGCAGAGAGAGAGAGGGGGAAACAGGCTCCCTGCTGAGCAGAGATCCCAATGCGGGGCTCGATCCCAGGACCCGGAGATCATAACCTGAGCTGAAGGCAGAGGCTTAACCCACTGAGCCACCCAGGCGCCCCACCCTGTTGTATCTAAATAATGTGAATGTGCCACCTATTCAAAGTAATTTTATAAACACTTCATTTTCAACAAAAGTGAAGGTACAAAAAGAATGCTCTTTTCAGCAAATGGTCTTGGAGCAGTTGGCTATCCACATGCAAAACCAAAAAGTCTATGATCCATACCTCACACCATAGGTAAAAATTAACTTGGGCACCTGGATGGCTCATTCAGTTAAGTGTCTGTCTCTTGATTTTGGCTCCGGTCATGACCTCAGTGTCATGAGATTGAGCCCTGCTTGCCCCTTTCCTTCTGCTCCTCCTTGCATTCTCTCTCTCTCTCTCAAATAAATGAATAAATAAATAAAATCTTTAAAAAAACAAATTAACTCAAAATGGATCAGTCTTAAATGTAAAACCTAAAACTGTAAAACTTCTAGAAGAAAACATAGAAGGAAATCTTTGTGATCTTCTCAGAGATAGATTTGACACCAAAAGCATGATCCATAAAGGAAAAAAAAAAAAAGGATACAATACTTATCCTCTTCAGAGCTATTAAAAAAATAAGATATAAGCTCTTGACTGGGAGAAATTAGGTGCAAATCATTTTTCTTATAAAGGCCTTGTCTCCCGAACGTATTAAACTGTCAAAATTATTAAGAAGAAAACAGTGAAGGGGTGCTGAGTGGCTCAGGTGTTGGGCATCTGCCTTCAGCTCCAGTCACAATCCCAAGGTCCTGGGATCGAGGCCCACATCGGGCTCCCTGCTCTGGGGGGAGCCTGCTTTTCCCTCTCCCACTCCCCCTGCCTGTGTTCCCTCTCTCCCTGTCTGTTTCTGTCAAATAAATAAAATCTAAAAAAATATATATGGATGATAACTAAGTAGTTGAAAAGATGTTAAACATCAGGTGTTAGGGAAATGCAAATGAAAGCCACAGTGAGATATACCACACACCTGTTAGAATGTGTAAATCCCCAAAACTGATCATCCCAAATGTTAGTGAGGATGCAGAGCACTGGGACCGTCATACACAGCTGAGGGGGATGTCAGATGGTCCGACCACCCTGAAAAATAGTTTGGTAGTTTCTTTAAAAATGAAACAGTGTATAACCCAACCATTCCTCTCTCCTATGTATCTACCAAAGATAAATGAAAGCATAAAACCACGCAAAGCCTTGTACACAGCTGTTCACAGCAGCTTTATTTGTAATAGCTTAAAGCTGGAAGCAACTTAAGGGTCCAGAAGGTGAATGGGTCAGTAAGTTGTGGTAGATCCTCCAACAGAGTACGGTTTAGCAATAGAAGGATTGAACTACTGATAATGAAAAAGATGGAATCAACTACGCTGAGTGAAGGAAGCCATTCAAAAAGGAGAACACACGATATGATTCCACTTATGTAAAATTCTAGAAGATAAAATAATTTACTGTGACAGAAAACAGATTAGTTGCCTTGCGTGGAGATACGGGAACAAGGGGAGGGGGGGAACTACAGAGGCATGAGAGAACTTGTAAGATGATAGAAACGCTTAATATCTTGATTATGGTTTCAGGAATTTAAATGTCAGAACTGTGTGCTCGAGATATACACAGCTTATTGTGGGTCATTCACACCTCAGACATGCTGTTCAAAAAAAGGAGAATGTGAATGTGTTACGTATACAAAAGTTAATTACGTTGAAATGTTCGGCATTCTTGAAATGACAAAACTACAGAGGTCCGGAACAAATCATTGGTTGCCCCGGGCCTGGGGACGGGGTTGGGAGAGCGTGTGTACACAGAGAAGCAGCACACGTGAATTCTTTTGCGGCACGATGGGGCAGTTCTGTATCTCGATTGTGACGGTGTTCACAGGAGTAATGTGCGTGGGGTCAGAGGACACAGAGCTCGGTGCGTGCACACACACAGATGTGAAAAGCAGAGGAAGTTCTGTAGTCCGGTTAATCTGTTAGCAGTAATGTACAAAGGCAGCGTCCCAATTTTGATGTTGAACTACTGTAGTGTAAGGCGGCACCATTAGAAGCAGGGTGAAGACTGCACGGGACTCTTTGTACTACTTTTACAGCATCCTATGGATGTTATTTCAATACATTTTTAAAAAGTAATATTAAAATATTTGATCATTTGAAATGATTGTGTAGATATACTCAAAGTATTTCAGCGATATAAAATACTAATACTTCCAATTTAGATGCCTTCTTCTATAGCACTATTTTTTTTGACCCTGCTTAGTATTTATTTGTCTTTGCTTTCGTTAGATTTGTATTCTATTTTCCAGTTCCATGATACTCCGTTTCTTCCCCACTTTGCCTCTGACCTTCATAATCTTGTCTCCCTCATCACTTAGCCTGTGCTTTCCTGATGATTGACATCTGTTAGGTTTGCTCATGTTTATTCACACAGATTTTTTGCTATTGTTTTGTAGTTTTCGTTAAAGGAAAGAATAGCTCATAAAGCTGGTTTTTATTATAGTGGATAAGTATAGTTAATTAAACATTTTGAGCTTGGTTTCCAAATTGCTGGTCTTACTCTAATTGCTGACTTACAGTGCTTTGGAAAAGTTATTTGTCCTTCCTTGTCCTCTCCTAAGGTGAAATCCATTCTCGAAAAGAACGAGGAGGAGCTCTCACAAGCCATGAGGAGCCGGGACGCAGCCCTGAAGGAGAGTCAGAGGTTGAAAGGGGACCTCGAGGCCCTGGAGGACAGAGAGAGCAAGAAGGCAAGGCGCCCGCCCTCTGTGAGCGCTTGTTGCCGACGCGAGGCGCGTGAGAAATCTGCCCCGAGTCTGTTCCTTCGTTTCTTGTTACCTTGAGCAAGAATGAGGATTGATCAGAGGAGGATTGTGTTTTCTAAAGACAGTTTTAGAAGAGCTGTTAAGTGTTTGCCTTAAAAACACATCCTTTAACTCCCAATGTCTTTTGAATTCCAGTCTTAAAAAGTCCTCATTCTCTGTTGACACACAGCTGACCGTGGTAGCAATGACCTGTCCACGTACGTGTTATTAACATGTTGCTCATTCCGGCGGCCTTCACACGTGTGTTCGGGCCCCGCCGTGAGCTCACCCCGCAGACCACCCGGGCCACCCCACCCGGAGGCCGGGAGCTGCCCACGCCGGGTCCCCGCTCGTCCGCGCCGCGGCAGGGCAGTGGTGGGGCCGCCGCTCTCGCAAGAACTTCAGATGTTGACAAGATAAAACAGGCTGCAGTCATTCCTCTTAGCACGGTGCCACGCTTAGTGTCCGTCCTCGTGCTCAGAAGTGACGGGCCTCAGCCACCGCTGAGTAACCCGAAAGGATCAAACCTCTTTTTCCGGCTCCCTTTCCTTTTAGGTGGGCAACTTCCAGCGACAACTGGCGGAGGCTAAGGAGGACAACTGCAAGGTCACGATCATGTTGGAGAACGTGCTGGCCTCCCACAGCAAGATGCAGGGCGCTCTGGAAAAAGTCCAGATAGAGCTGGGCCGGAGGGACTCGGAGATCGCGGGCCTCAAGAAAGAAAGGTGATGACTGTGTCCTTGTGCGCGCGGCTGTCTGTTGTGGCATAGTAAGGGACAAAGCCGCTTTCAGGAACAAGCCCATTTGAGGATACTAGAAACTTGACTGGGGAGCAAGGTTTTCGGTGACCGCACTAACCTTTGCCTCTAGACTTCCCAACCTGCTCTTACCCAGGTCCTGGCCCAGAGCCACAGCCGCCTCGGGGTGCCCGGCCTCCAGCCCGGCCATGCGTGTGGCCCACGGGCTGCCCCTCAGCCCACACCCTTGAATCCTCACCACTCCCCCGGCCCAGTGGAGTTTTGTAAGCTGACGTGCTTAATTATTTGTAGTCTTTAGTCAAGGAGATTTTTGTTTGGAACCAAGGACCTCCCTTCAGTCCTGAACAGGTTTTTCCTCCAATTTCAACCCAAAGTTTGACATGTTTCCCTCTCCCTATTCTGTACTCACTTAATATGGATGACAGTTCATCTCCTTTTCTGTGCTACACTCGAAGAGTCTTCTATCTTAGCTTTACATTTCAGAAATAGTGAAATGTAGACATGCTTTCAATAAAACAGTATTATAAAAAAATAAAGATCTAGAAAATTAGGGAGATCTGGAATTAGAAATAAACATGATCTTCAAAGATTCCAAAATTCCCATATTTTGTAGTGGTCTAAAGGAGTGTGTATTCTAGAAGTTTGTGTGCTATATTGCTGCCTTACCCTTTCTATTTCTGTACCATTTAAACCTGCTCTGGGGTCTACGGAATAATAATTGTCTAGTCCTCCTGTACCCCTGAGGATAAAAATATATATGTTTATAAAAAATAAAAAATAAAAAAAAATAATTATGTAGTCCAAATAATTAAAGCTAAGTGCCTAGTTGAGTTTGAATTACTTCTATATTAGTGTCCTATTTAAAGATTAATAATTTTAGAGGAATCATTCCAAGAACTACTTTGAGTCATGTTTGATAAGTAAACTCCTTCTTTGAATGTTTCAAGTTGCATAAAAATTTCCCCTTGATGTTAATAAACAAATGATTTGAGTTTAGTAAGTTCTCTTAAATATATTGTAATGTGTATATTAGTTGTGCATATAGCCTCAGTGTTGGGGGAACAGGTGCCAGTTTTATATTCTCCATTGTACTTATCTTTATTTTTTACATACTATAAATGTATGTTACCTCTGAACTTAAAAAGTTACCGGGATGGCAGTAAAAGTTGCCTACCATTCACAATAAAATTGTAGGTAGTTGTATGTATGTATGTATTTGACAGACAGAGATCACAAGTAGGCAGAGAGAGAGGGAAGCAGACTCCCTGCTGAGCAGGGAGCCCGATTCGGGGCTCGATCCCAGGACCCTGGGATCATGACCTGAGCCAAAGGCAGAGGCTTTAACCCATTGAGCCACCCAGGTGTCCTGGGAGTTGTATTTAGAAGCAGAATGTCAACAGCAGGCCCATCTATCTAGAGGGGGTATATCTAATACTAGTGATATGTATGTATGTTAAAATTACCAGCTCATAAGTTAGTCATTAATAAGTATTGACAGTTTAATGTATCAAGTTAAATTGACTCATAGCTGGGACCAATTTTCCATCTCTAGGAGCTTAATTTCTTAACCTGAAGCTGAAGTTGCCAAGTCTCAGATACTCTGAGCATCTCCACTTTACCATGTATGCTATTTGAGCTTCTTGGAAGAGTGCCCTCTCAGTGAGAGAGTAACTCTCAGTGGCATCTAGAACATTCCATTCCTAGACGGTTCTCTTCTGCAGTCACTCTCCCTGTGCTGTCCATCCGTAGGGCTCTAAATCAGCAGAGGGTGCAGAAGCTGGAGGCGGAAGTGGACCAGTGGCAAGCCAGGATGCTGGTTGTCGATGCCCAGCACAACAGTGAGGTAGGTAAAGGCCACTTTGATAATGGTGATAGTTTTGTTTTATTGGGCTATTGCTCTTTTTAGGAAAATGGAGTAAAATAATCAGGGAAATTTCTTTTTTCATCCAAGTCTGAGTTTGGGTCACAAATGGGAATTGGGCCTGCAGCCTTTCATTGGTTCATTTATGGGCAAACCAGGACCACAGTGATGCCTAATTCTCTTACTTATATGGTTTCCTTTTTATTTATTAATGCATAAATGACTGCAGAAGTTAAAGTGTCAGAGAATAACTTGAAACTTCAGTCAGAAGTCATTCAAGTGATCCCGCTGTGAAAAAGGAGACACATTTACATGTGTGTGTTCACAGGTGTATGCACTCGTGAATGTATCTCTACATATATGTGCATGTATTAAAAAGGGGTCTTTCATATAAATAAGCTTTTTCTGGAAGGACATACAGGGACTTGTTCTTTTCACTCTAGGCAATGACACCACAACGTTATAGGATCAGAAAGGGGAATTTAACCAGTTTAAAATTAAAAATTAAGTCAGCTCAATTTTTCAGAGCTCACTGGTAATCAGGAAGCAGACTCTCCCCATCACCTTCTGAGAGTCTCCTAAGCGTGGTCTGCAGTCAGTTCTCACGTGTATATTGCAGGCAGCTGGAATCTTTGGTTCTGGTTCCATAATTATCGTGTCAATGGCCCCTGATGATAAAGTGTAAGGAATGCATATACCGTGTTACAGACTTCTTGCATCTGTGATAGTGGAATTGAAAAGAGCCTTCCCTCTTTCAGATGGAGCCTCTACAGAAAGCTCTAGATGTAGCTAGAGAAGACAACAGGAAACTGGCTTTGAGCCTGGAACAATCTCTCCAGACAAATAATCATCTACAAACAAAGCTCGATCATATCCAAGAGAAATTGGAAAACAATGAACTTGAGCGACAAAATCTGGAAACCTTCAAGTAAGGGCAGGATAGTCACAGTGAAATTAGGGAAGAGCCTCTGGGAGAGTAAGTCGGGCCCAGTCCCATAAACCAGTTCGCGCCCATCTTCCGCTTGGAACTGGAGCTCCCAGCAGAGCTGTGACAGGGAACGAGGCCCGCCCGAGCAGCCCGCGCCGGGTGGGGGACGCTTGTCCGGATCTCCTTGTCCGCTCTCCCCTCACCTCATGTCCAGCCGCTGCGCCATGTGCAGGCTGAACCAAAACTTCACGTTCCTGCCAACCCTTCCCTATCAAGAGCTGATGTGTCCTTCCGAAGCATGATCTGGGGACGGAATAGCAACAGCCTGGATGGGAATAACCCCTTCTAGGAGTGGGATGCGTTCACCCAGACAAACCCTGAACCATTGTTTTCCTTTGGGCCTGAAATTAGGTCAAATCCACCAAGTTCAGGGAAGGCCCTCGATTTGTTTTGTTTTGTTTTTGTAAAGTGCACCTAGGTGAATAGGGCTGGGATAGAAGTGACATTCCATGAAAATCTTCAGCCTGGGAAGTGCAGTCTGCACCTAGATCTTTATGCAGTTCAGGTAGTGAACATACCGATAGACAAAAGGCATCAATTAAAGCTGAGAAAGTATGTTTTCTAATTTATGATCTGTGCAAATTCTAGAATCTAGGGAAATGTTATTGGCTCAAGAAATAAGCCAGAGAATGTTGCTGGCTGGTTTATTGGTTAGGACAAGAGTATGTGTCTCACTCTTTGAGCTGGGTGTCTTTACACTGAATGACTCTTTGGCCTTTCATGCTATAGGAAAATGTGTCCTTCCCCTGCTCTTAATGGGCTCCAGACCAGTGTGGTTCACCTGGTGCCTGATCTGCGTCTTGTTTGTAAATCACACCTTTTGGATAGTTGCACGTTCCCCTCTAGGCCTTCCTTGCCTCCTAAAGATGATTTCTAAGGGTGACTTTTTTCCCCCAAAACAGAGAACGAATGACTGAGGAATCCAAAATGGAAGCAGAAATGCACGCTGAACGCATAGAAGCTCTAAGAAAGCAGTTTCAAACTGAGAGAGAAGCAGCCAAGAAAGCAGCACAACGGGAAATGACTGAGGTACGTAGTCAGGTGACAAGTGTCGCTCTAGATGAGTGCCTTCCGAGAGCAGAACCAGTTACAGGAGTTCTAAGCAGGGTTGCAGTTGCTCTTGTCCTTCTGGGCCCTCCATGATAAAGCCGTCTCTGTGCTCTTCATAAATCACAACACGAGAGGCTTCTGACAGATGGTTCTCTGCCCAGCGAAGGAGTGTCTCAGTGAGAGCTTTGTAACTGAGCGACAGAGGAAGGAAGTGGCTGGCCGTTGGGCACGCATCAAATCATCTGTCCCCCTCAACTCCTTGGCTAGCACCCGTCACTCATTCACCTTTTCCTAGAGCCACGTATGGTCCATGCTCTGCTGTGCACGATGTGACCCGTACTTAATTGTGATCTCCACTCTTTACAGGAGATAAACAGTGTAAAGAGCAGAGGACATTTCTTGAGTAACTAGCGGCCCTGTACAACTCCGAAGGAACTCAGAGTAAGGGCTGGGTGATAGAGGAAGGGAAACAAGTACACGACGGGCAGAGCTGACAGGGCCAGGACGCCCAGTGTAAGGGGGTGACCCGAGCTTATTTACAAAAATGAAGAGGACATGTGGGAAAATGAGTAAGGTGTTTTTTCTCCTGATCAGAGCCAAGACTTTGGGGAATGTCTGAGAAAGCGTGGGTAGCTGAGGTGGTACCCTCTGCTAGCTGATTTTGACTGTCAGAATGTTAGAGGTGACCTTTCAGGTCAAAATGGAGTTCGGTGGCTTTCTAAGAAATGGGCAAGTATGATGTAAGGACGATTTTAGGAAGGGGAGTCTGGTGGTAGTGGAGAGTAGGCAAGAATGAAGAGTTGAAACCGGAGGCAGGTAGACCCCAGAAAACTACAACAGTTACTTCGGGCTTTCGAAGATTAACACCAAGCAACATGGTTCCGTTGAAAATAGAGAACAATTAAATCAAAAAGGTATTTTAATAGAAAAATCATCAAACAGGGACACCTGTGTGGCTCGGTGGGATAAGCCACTGCCTTCAGCTCAGGTCATGGTCCCAGGGTCCTGGGATCAGGTCCCACATCGGGCTCCTTGCTCGGCAGGGAGCCTGCTTCTCTCTCCGCCTCTGCCTGCCTCTCTGCCTGCTTGTGCACGCGCATGCTCTCTCTCTCTCTCTCTCTCTCTGACGAATAAATAAATAAGTAAATAAGTAAATAAAATCTTAAAAAAAAGAAAGTGAAGAAGAATCATCATCATGTTCTAAATGTTCTATCATGAACAAAAGGGAGGGAGGAATTAAAATAACTCCAAGACTTGCTTAGAGTGGCTGGTCTACAGGTTTATATTTTGCCAAATTTGGTGTATTTAGCAACTGCAACTTACAGAGATCTTTTAGAAAATTTGTATATTACAAGCACTAAACTTTAAAACATTATAAAGGGAAACAAAAAGCTACACTGAAATTAAAGGCACTTTTAATCAGACATAGTTGTCAGAATACTTACAGGATTTAAACCCTTTTAACAGGGACCACTGCAGACTGCACTGGTGGGAAACCGAGGGGAGAGTGAGTGGGTGCCGTCGGGGGCGTTCGCAGCGGGGCGGGCTTGGTGTGCACCACTCAGGAGTCCCGGCTCTGCCTCTCATTAGCAGGGTGTTAATTAACTGCGGATAGTTTCAGAGTCTCTCTTTCCTCAGTAATAAACTACTTTCCAGGGTTTTGTTTTTGTTTTTGTTTTTTTTTAAAGTTGGGAAATATATGTAATTATCACAGTGCCCAGACATAGTAAGGACGAAGTAAGTGATCATTGGTAGTGCTTACCCAGTTTTGGCGACGTTGTGACTGAGGTAATAGTAGAATGTAAATAAAAAGGCCGGCACTGGGGCATGGAGACAGGCTCTGAAGGAAAGAGGTAGTGAGAAAGAAAAGCTACAGATAACCTTAGCGGGTCAGACACCGCCAGCTGTCCTGAGCGCCGCCTTCCCCCTTCTCTGCTGCCACCTCTTCCGGAAAACCCAGCGGCACTGCTTTAAGGGCACTGGAAGAGCAAAGGAGTTCTATAAAATGATTTAAGTCACGTTAAAAGATAAACTGAGGCATATTAAACATTTTAAGAGTTTAACTGAGCAAAACTCAGTTCCAGTCACGGTAGTACCCAATCTAGCAGAGCTCCAGGAGCCGTATGAGATGAAAGGCTGTCAGAGGCAGCCAAGAGCAGGAGTAAGATACATTAGGCTAAAAAGCAGGTTGATTAGAACAAGGTACTCTCCTCTGGGGGATGGCAGGGGTCTTATCAGGCAGATTACCCAACTGTCTTAGATCATTTGCTTTGTGGTTAGCAATGATGAACGTGCATTTCAAGGTTTTAAGAGCACACAGCACACGTGGGGGAGGGAAACTGCTGTGATCGTTATAAGCAGGTAATTCCCAATGTGCCTTGGTCCCCGAGACCCAGATCAGAGCCAAGCAAGGGAAGGACTCTGCTGAAGGAGTCACTCTCTCCGGCCGGCCGGCTAGCTCGTTCAGCGATCTCAGGTAGCAGAGCCTCAGCTTTTCTAGAAGTGTCAGTCTAAGTGCCGCAGCGGGTACTGGCCCCAGCACAAATACCTCCTCACGCAGCTGAAAGACAACTGAGAATATCCGATTACCCAGAACAAGTTCAGGCAGAGTCAAGGGTTTTGTTGGGCAGCTTTTAGCAGATTCTGGAGAATTATGGAGAAGTTTCTTTTCTTTTCTTTTCTTTTTAAATATTTTATTTATTTATTTGACAGAGATCACAAGTAGGCAGAGAAAGAGAGGGGGAAGCAGGCTCCCCACTGAGCAGAGAGCTGATGCGGGGCTTGATCCCTGGACACTGAGATCATGACCTGAGTCCAAAGCAGAAGCCCAACCCACTGAGCCAGGCAGGTGCCCCTATGGAGAGGTTTCTGATGGCAGTCAAGGCACTAGGGATCTACCAAAGGAAGCTAATTTTTTTTTTTAAGATTTTATTTATTTGACACAGAGAGATCACAAGTAGGCAGAGAGGCAGGCAGGGGGCGGGGGGAAGCAGGCTCCCCACTGAGCCGAGCGCCCGATGTGGGGCTCGATCCCAGGACCCTGAGATCATGACCTGAGCTGAAGGCAGCGGCTTAATCCACTGAGCCACCCAGGTGCCCCAGGAAGCTAATTTTGAATCACGATTGCCTCCTGGTTAAGTCCAGTTTTCAGTCTGTGGCTCAAAACTGTGGAAAGGTGACAGCAATGGAGATCAGTAAAATCTAAGTCTGTGGACCACACTGATTTTCTTCTAGTTCCCCTTGCCTGTGTCACTTTCTTTGTCCAGAACCTGGATGCAAGATTCCCTGGGCTTGGAGTTTTTAACCTGAAGCAGAGAAATTGACCATGGGGTGTAGGGCATATGAAACAATGGAGAGGGGCGCAGAGTTGGGCCCAGAGGAACTGAAGCATCGGAAATCAGAAGTGTGTGACGGCCAGAACTACGGGATGACCAGCGGCATGGCGAATCTACCAGGTGTTCAGCTAGATTACACCCTTTGCAATGGCATCATTTTTGCAGGCCAGAGCAAGGCAAAATGTGGGCAAATGAATCCTAAAGACCATCATGGTGTAAGAATTAGGAAAAGGATGGTCAGAGAAGAAAGAATGGAAAGAAACATTCTTGATCTGACATCTTAGGTGGAAGCAGTCTACCCCAAAGTCAGCTACTTCTCTTCTTAGCTAATTTGATTTTGAGGCCTCCGCACCACATAATTACACGGGACCAGACGTCAGATGGAGTCTTCTTCAGTTGTGAAATCTGAATCTTCTAATTTGGCGGGAATGTCAGTGCTCGAGAGTACATAGTAGGGTCCTTCCCAGGGATCTCCCTTTGCACAAGCATCCAAGAACAACAGCTGTCAATAAATGATAAGACTTTAATATGCTGTTTAAAGATCTGATGAGAGTTAATGATAATAGAATTGACAAGGATATTGGGTTCTATCTGTGATATACAGCAATTTCATAACTGGGATTAAAGGACGTAGCAGATTTTTAGGAATTTCCTACAGTTACTAGAACATCTATTCATAACACACATTGTACAAACACAAGGTTTGTCATCACTAACTTGGCAGTGCTCCCCCTGTAACTGAGCACACCAAATACACCTAATCAGTTTTAACATGTCTCTTTTTTACATGGTGAGACAAAAATCCTTTGAGATTTTTCAGGGATTCTCTGGGAAATCTCAAGGTTACTTTGAGATCAAAAAGGCTCCATTTAGAATTTGATTTGGGGACATTGTCAAAGCATTTAAACATTTGACTAAGATCACAAATTATTATGAAATATTTTTTAAACAAAGTGACAATGGAAGTTTCAAAGGCAAATACAGAAAGTTATATAGTTGTGAACAAAAGTTAGCTCTTAAGAAAACCCAATCTTCTCAGTTTTAAGTAATTAAAAACCTAGTAAAAGACAGTGTCAACCACAGTAAGTTATTTTGTTAAGATGTAAAATCCTTGTTTTTCAGGGAGTTTACCTAAAAGGTTAAAAAAAAAAAAAATGTTGAACCATCCTTGTAGCCCAGGGATGAATACCACCTGGTCATGTGGATAATCTTTTTAATGTGCTGTTGGATCCTGTTTGCTAGGATCTTGTTGAGAATATTAACATCCATATTCATCAGTGATATTGGTCTGAAATTCTCCTTTTTGGTAGGGTCTTTGCCTAGTTTGGGGATCAGGGTAATGCTGGCTTCGTAGAAAGAGTCTGGGAGTTTTCCTTCTGCTTCAATTTTTTGAAACAGCTTCAGGAGAATAGGTGTTATTTCTTCTTTGAAAGTTTGGTAGAATTCCCCAGGGAATCTATCAAGTCCTGGGCTCTTGTTTTTCTTTTTGGGGGGGAGGTTTTTGATCACTGCTTCAATCTCGTTACTAGATATGGGTCTATTCAGGTTGTCAGTTTCTTCCTGATTCAGTTTTGGGAGTTTATAGTTTTCCAGGAATGTATCCATTTCATCTAGGTTGCTTAGCTTACTGGCATATAACTGTTGATAATAACTTCTGATGATTGTTTCTACTTCCTTGGTGTTCGTTGTGATCTCTCCCTTTTCATTCATAATTTTTTGTATTTGAGCTTTCTCTCTTTTCTTTTGGATTAGTGTCGCCAATGGTTTATTGATCTTATTGATTCTTTCAAAAAACCAGCTTCTAGTTTCATTGATACGTTCTACTGTATCTCTGGTTTCTACCTCATCGATCTCAACTCTAATCTTGATTATTTCCCTTCTTACACTGTTGGGGGAATGCAAGTTGGTGCAGCCTCTTTGGAGAACAGTGTGGAGATTCCTCAAGAAATTAAAAATAGAACTTCCCTATGACCCTGCCATTGAACTACTGGGTATTTACCCCAAAGATACAGATGTAGTGAAAAGAAGGGCCATCTGTACCCCAATGTTTATAGCAGCAATGGCCACGGTTGCCAAACTGTGGAAAGAACCAAGATGCCCTTCAACGGACGGATGGATAAGGAAGATGTGGTCCATATACACTATGGAGTATTATGCCTCCCTCAGAAAGGATGAATACCCAACTTTTGTAGCAACATGGACGGGACTGGAAGAGATTATGCTGAGCGAAATAAGCAGAGAGAGTCAGTTATCATATGGTTTCACTTATTTGTGGAGCATAACAAATAGCATGGAGGACATGGGGAATTAGAGAAGAGAAGGGAGTTGGGGGAAATTGGAAGGGGAGGTGAACCATGAGAGACTATGGACTCTGAAAAACAATCTGAGGGGTTTGAAGTGGCAGGGGGGTGGGAGGTTGGGGTACCAGGTGGTGGGTATTATAGAGGGCACGGATTGCATGGAGCACTGGGTGTGGTGCAAAAATAATGAATACTGTTATGCTGAAAATAAAAAATAAATTTAAAACAAAACAAAACAAACAAACAAAAACAAACCAACAAACTTTCACAGCCTCTTATCAAGAACAGACCAATAGTCCAAGAAAGCTCAGTCCATTTAATGAAGAGAAAACCAAATTCTAATTTTGTACCAAAATTATTCTTTAAAAACTTGAATTAACTTAGCCACCTTGACCACACACAAAATTCCTTTCTCAAGACTCCTTTTCCACAGACCAACTCTTTCTTTTACCCATTAAGACTTTGTTCTATGTTTTCTCCTTTTTCTCCATCTGGAGCAGACACTTTTCATACAGTTTCCTTTCACCCTTATCACTTTGAAGTAATTTTAATTACACATATTGACTAGAATCCCTAACCCTTAGAATCCTTATTCCTAGGGAAAACTAAGAAATAACCAATTGTGGAGTATGTTACACTAACATTCTGTGGGCTGGCAAGTTTATGAATACATCTCTTAATTTCTAGAAGTATATTCTTTGTCCTAGTAAACTTTCTAATTTAGCACAAAACATGTTTATTAACCCAAATATCTTTAGTTTCTCTGTAAAAGAAAGCTGAAAGTGGATAAACCTATGTTTAGTAATTAATGTTTTGGTATTTTATTTGGAAATAATCTAGATATTCAATGTGTCCATCATTTAATTTATTTTAGGGTAATTTCCAGGTTTCTCATTAACAAAAAATTTGGTAATTTTACCCAAAACTGGAAAATTTTATCCTACATCTCTAACAATTATGTTTAGATTACTCATGAATATTTCGTTGAGACATTAAGCCCCTAGCCCTGATCTTTCTTGCTGACAAACTCTATCGCAGACATCGATGAGCTTATCTGACTGTTAATAAACCCGGCAAATAAGCATTCCAACTTGTGTTGATAATTCTGAAGACATGGTTATTTTAAGTAAAAGGTAGCTTGTTTGTTGTTTTATTTGTGGATGATTATCCTAGACCTTGTGAACTTGATGTGTATAAATACTTGTTTGTCTTTAAACCAGTTAAATAGAGCTCTCTACAGATTCATTTTGGCAATACCTTTCAAAGGTAGGAAAAAGAGTCTCTAAACATGCGTTCAAAGACATAAACATACAGACACAAACAGGTCTAACAAGCTCCATTTTACAACTTTGGTTCTAAGACAAGTACCATGATGCGTCGCACTACGGAAGAACAGTTGGATCCAAACTGTGACTTTGGCAAATGGAATAAAGTTAAGATCACCTATGCAGGCGAAAGCTTTTTTTTTTTTTTTAAGATTTTATTTATTTGACAGAGAGAAAGATCACAAGTAGGCAGAGAGGCAGGCAGAGACGGGTAGGCAAGCAGGCTCCCTGCAAGCAGAGAGCCCAGTGCGGGGCTCGATCCCAGGACCCTGAGATCATGACCTGAGCCGAAGGCAGAGGTTTAACCTGCTGGGCCACCCAGGTGCCCCAGGCGAAAGCTTTTAATGCCTATTGGTGGGGGAGACTTTTAAGATTTTTCATGGTTCTACTTTTCAAAATATCCTTTCTTTCCTTTTTTTTTCTTTTCCTCCTAAGAATTGTCTTCATTCCTGGAGAACACCAAATAGAATTCATACATCTCAAAAGTCACAGAAAAAGAATATATGTTGTACCGAGGAGGATTTTGTTCCCTAAATCCAGATCTTTTACAATATCTGCAAGCCTTAGAGGGATTAGGGGTTTGGGGGATTGGTAAAAAGGACAGGTCGGCTGTGAATTGTTCTAGAGCTGAATTTCTGTTCTTGGATACTTGATTTACAAGACAAATAGTTTTTAATTTCTCAAGTGATTGGGTCACAACCTTTAATGCTAAACAGACTGACCCACCCAGCCAACTACTTGATCTTTAATTTGCTTCTTTGTATCAGGGAGATCTTCCACTAAGATGGAAATTAAAAGATGCCTATGTTCTGGATTTAGAGAGAGCTGTGTGTCTTTGGACTATTTTAGTAAATCCTTCCATAGAGACTTTAGAATGTTTCTCTTTCTCTCTCTAGGTATGTAGTTTCATTTCAGCTGAGGGGCAGACTTTTTCCCCCAGCTTCCCTCAGACCCAGAGTATCGGCACTGACCAGGGGAACTGCTATTGACCGAAAATACCTTCATCATGGCAGAGGGAGGAAAGGAACTGTGAAGTTTGTCAGGCTCTGAATTTGCTCATCTTCTGACAGTAGAGCTACTTTTTTTTTTTTTTTAAAGATTTTATTTATTTATTTGACAGAAAGATACAGAGAGAACATGAGGAGACAAAGCAGCAAGCAGTGGGAGAGGGAGAAGCAGACTCTCCACTGAGCAGGGAGCCCGATGTGGGGCTTGATCCCAGGACCGTGGGATCATGACCTGAGCCGAAGGCAGACGCCCAACTGACTGAGCCGCCCAGGCGCCCCACTAGAACTCCTTTAAATCCTTTCAGGTATCTCACGAGCTTTGAGCCAGGACAAACAGTAAATACTCCTAGTAGTATTGAACTAGCCCATGGATGTAAGAGAGGTCCCCTCAGAGGGCACAAAAGATAATCCTCACCCAAGTTCCAGAACCACTCCCAAAGAAAACCAAGAGAAATGTCCCGGCCGGCACCAGTCAGTAGGTTCCTGGCCAACTCTCAGGACACAAAACCAGATAAACAAGAAGGCAATAGCTGTCCCTAGCAGAGGAAGGATCAACAACCAATGAGTACCTGGAAGCAGATTCACAAGACACAATCAAAGATTTCTCCCTACTGTTACAATTACAGTTCAAAGAATTATCTTAAACCTATCTTTTCCTTATCAGTCCGAATCTGATAGGGACAGGTGTGGAATTTTATCTTCCTCTCTCAACCATGCACCATCGATGGACATCTGAGAGAGCCAACTTTCGTGAGAATTGTCACCTTTTGCTAGCTTCTGCTAGTTTTCCAGATCCTAGCTGTAGGCTCTGGGCAAGTGTGCATGTCCAGTAGGTCTCCCTCTAGTTACCACAGAGGATGAAAAATAGTAATTTTCCTTCTGCCTTTTGTAAGTGCTTGGCCTTGCTCCTCTAGAGTACCTTACATACACATGGATAAACTTACTTAGGTTGAAAGTTCTCCCTGGCAGCCACTGTAATTCAGAATTCTCTGTTCAGCTTTAAAGTTGTACTCACCTGAGGCCTCACACTGGACCCGCTCCAACTCTGGACTCAGTTTGATTTTAGATCAGAAACAGTACAACTCTAGTCAGTTTCTGGACCCAGTCCGGAAAAAGAAAGGCTCGAAGTCTGACAGCTGCTAACACCGAAGCTGCCGGGTGAGGCTCTAGGAGGGATTAGCGCGATGTCCAGAAGCATCCAGGAAGCAGGGGGCGCCATGGGTACCTACAGCAGCTTGCCGCTGGCTCCTGGGGCCCGTTGCTCTCCTTCCTTTTTTTCTTCTGACACCAGATCTGTTAAATATTTAACAAGCTTTAGTTTATCTTTTAAGAGTCTATTTGAACAAAAATTGATTCAAGTTGGGCATTATCCGCTCTAGCAGAGATCTCCAAGGAACAGTACAAAATGAAAGCGTTATAGGCAGAAGGGAGCAGGAACAAGTTGTACTACCCAGTAACTCAAGCTGCTTTTTGCAAAGTTTCTTTGCCTTAGAGGATGCCGGGATCGGGCAGACCACCCAGCCAGCGCTCATCAGGCAAGTCCTGAAGGACTCATTTAAGGGTTCATTTCTAGGAAAGCCAAAACTCACTCAGTCTTGGTTTGGTGACGTGCGGCTCAGCGTAAGGGACTCCATTTGAGGGCTATTGTCTTGTTTTTAACAGTAATCTCTATGCCATTTTTCCACTAGACAAGTTTATTAAAATCTTTAAAACTGAAAGCCGTATTATAAAAATCTATGCAGTGGTAGTAACGGGCAAGTATTTGTATAAATTACCTTCTAATTTTCAGTTCTCCAGACATGAGGTCACAAGCAGGAGGAAGAGAAAAGCTGAAAGCTGAGCAAGTGTGCCAGGCTCCCCTTCTTTCTCTGCCTTATCTTGTTCAACTCAGAGTCCCCAGAGATAAGTCATTTGTGTGCTTTGCCATTGATGACCCCGAGGGTCAGGGAAGTCAACTATCCAAAATTACGCAGCGAATAAGTGCTACAGCGGAGATGTGAACCTAGATTGGACTCCAAAGTCCTGCTCTTTAAAAGCAAATGATGAACATGTATTTACGTTGTCTATATCTGTTCTAGAAAAGATTGTGTTTAATGTTAAAAATTACGGGAAAAAAAGATGAAAACCACTTAGAGTTTTGCGCCACCGTTCCTCAGCAGACCTCATCATCATCGCCTCGCTTACCCTCGTCTTTAAAAGGCCCAAAGGGAACTAAACACAAAGATGGGCCTAATCATCAGCTTCTCTTCCTGAATGGAAGTTTGAAAATGATGGACTTTTCCCTTCGTGTTCCACAGCTGAAGAAGGCCCTCGATGAAGCCAACTTCAGATCGGTGGAGGTAACCCGCACCAACCGAGAGCTGCGGCAGAAGCTGGCGGAGCTCGAGAAGGTCGTGAACAGTAGCAAGGAGAAAATAAAGAATCAAAAGGCCCAAATTAAGCTCCACTTGTCGACTAAGGCGAATAATACTCAGAATGTAGAGCGGATGAAGGTTGTATGAGGCGCGCTCCTTCTCCCCTCACTTCCTTAGTGTCCGGGAGGACCCAGGCAGGTGGTGGGGCCTGGTGAAGGCGGCCCCCGAGTCCCGATGGCACCCGTGTTCTCTGGGGATGACAGCTGCACCTGGGGTGTGGGCAGACGCCTGGGGGGGGGGGCGGGTACTCTCTTTCCAGCAAGATGCTGCTGTGTAAGTGTGTGGTTTCTGTTTAGCTGCCAAGTCCCTTTGACTCCCCGTCTGCCCCCTCCCCGGTGACTGCACAGGACTTTGGTGTTTTAGGGTCAGTGGGCCAGACGGGAAGGAGAGCCCAGCGGGAGCCGGGAACTGTGGGTCTCATGTGGGATTCTCTCTGTCACCCCATAGGCGGAAAGAGCAAGCCAGTTTTTCTACTGATCGTCTTTCTGTGTTATTTCCACATTTACTTTCAGCAAATAGAAACAGAATTGAGGCAAATGGAGTTAATTAAGGATCAATATCAGAAAAAAAATTATGAACAGGTAGAAGACTTTCACAAACTCCATGTTTTTACCATGCACCTAAAATCTCAGACTCCGACCCATTCACCAACTGCTTCCCTCTCTGTGCCCCACCAGTCCCTGAGCATCCAGAAGTTCGTGTCTGAAATGACCAACCTGCAGAAGGAGATGCAGCTGTTGGCCAAGAGCCAGTACGAGACCTCGGCGCGGAACAAGCAGCAGGAGCTGCGCCTCGAGGCGGAGCGGAAAATAAGGCAGGACCTGGAGCACCGGTGCCAGGTGAGAGGCTCCTCGGGGTCCTTCAGCGACGAGCAGCCCAGCAGCGGAGCACCTCGGTTTTCTAGATTCTATAAAAGAAACATAAACCTGCGAGAGGAAGAAGCCTGTAGCTTTGAGTGTGCCACGTGTTCCCAGTTTTCAGTTTATAAAGGATTCATTCTTAACAGCCGAAGCTCGCTGCACCAAATACTGGTTCCTAAGACATCCAAACTGAATTTCACAGTCTTTTAGGAACTTTCTACCCCTTGGTTCTTCCCGGAAGCTCAGATCGCCCGCTACTGTGATGGGACTTGCCGCTGTACCCAGCCTCCGGAAGAGCACCACATTCTGTCGCGGAGTAGGGACTCCAAGAGACCCTCAGGCTCTTGCCTTCCAGCAGACACTGTCTGCTGTGAAAAAACATTCCTTCAGTTCTGGAAGGAGATAATTAATCGCTTCCTCTTCAGGAGGATACGTAAAATCAAAATCGGAGATGCATTAGGTGTACTGCTGACCGCAACAGCGTGGGTCTTACATGTTGGTAGCACCTGAAGTTACAAAGTCTAACCCCATCACGCTTTCATAATGTGGTTGCCCATTTATTACAATATGGAAGCTTTTTGTTCCATATGGTATATTGGGAATTTGTAAAAATCTTCGTATCACATTTTCAGGAACTGGAAGAAACGATCAGACACCTAAGGAAATGTAAAGAGGCAACAGAGCATAAACTGAAAGAAGCCAGTGTAGAATCAGAACAGGTAAGCCACACCCAGTCACGGTAACATCCTTCACGGACATAGTTCCAGGAATGTCACAGGCAAGAACCAATAACTAAGTCTAATGTCTACTACGAAGAATAATTTTTAGATTGGGATTCTGCCTCCTGATAAAAGAATACTGAAATACTGACTAAGCCAAGTCCAAGTCTCTGCCCCTAAATGTCAGGAGGACCAGCGTGTGGGTAGATTTTAACGCACTACTGCTTGACACCACTGATAGAAAGGCAAGCTCTTTGTTCAGTCAATAACTAGAAATGTAAAGTAGGCCCTATTTTTTTTAAGTTTTATTTTAATTTAATCTCTCCACCCAACATGGGGCTCAGACTCACCACCCTGAGATTGAGAGAGGCTTGCTCTTCTGACTGATGCAGCCAGGTACCACTCGTGGGCCATTTGAATTTGCGAATTTGCTTTCTCTAATCTTAAATTGACCTTTTTGAAGGTATTTAAAATCATACGTTTTTTAGAGGTGGAAAGGACCTATGAAATTCATTGTGTGACACAACCAGTCCTAATGTCCAGTTAAGAAAACAGAGGTATCACAGTGATGACATCATCATTTGGTCATGATTTGTCCTTTTTATAGCCATTCGACAAGACAGTAGGACTATCAGAGTGGTGTAGCCAAAGGACTACAGACTCATGAGTTTGACACCAGCTGTGACCCTTGCTGTGCCCTTGAGGAAGTGACATTTACTTTAACTCCTCAATTACCACATCTCGAAAAGTCAGGATAGTAAGACTTCCTAATCTGTTATGCAGTAGATGACTCAGTAAGTTTCACTAAATAGTACCTCCCTTCTCATTCACGGTGCAAAAGGTGACATGATGTAGGGGCCACTTCTAGCATCTTTCCCTCCATCCCTGGTAAAGAATGCTAGAGAAATGTGGGGTTGGGTTTGAGGGGGCGGTGAGAGTATCGCTGGCATTAGGAGGATATACAAAGTACTTGAGCTTTGTTGCTTTCTAAAGCTTAAATGCCAAGGGGAGCTCTATTTTCTTACCTCATTATTTTGTACCCACACAAGGACCTGGCTAATCTGGGACAAATACCTAGTCCCACACATTTACTGTGGACCTATCCTATGGTGGGCACTGGACTAGTTGAGGGGACACAGGATGAACCGAGCCCAAGGACGCCCCTGCTTTCAAGGACTTGCCTTCTCCCGGGCAAGAGAGAAATACACCTCTCTCTCTCTGACTTCAAAATCATTTTACTTTTTATTCTAGAGGATATGTTCTGGAGCTCTTTTGAAGCAACTTTTATATAACCTAAAAGCCTGTCAGCTTTACCTTAAGATACTGAAGTAACCCAGATACATACAGAAGTGCCAGGCACATACAGGTACTCAGTAAATATCTGTCAAATAAACGAATATTGATTTCGGATCATCTGCAAAGGCAGATTACTAGAAGGACTGTTTAAGTCTAACAAAGGTAGTTTGGAAGTTTGTGTTTAGGAGCCAAAGCATAAAATATTTTGATGATAAAGGAAATTAAAAGAACGCAAGTTACACTAAGCTAGTCCACTCTTTTACTAATTCAATTACTTTCTTAAAGCCCAAAAGAAAGATCTAGTGTAGGGACTTCGGAGAACGATTTAATCTTAGAGAACAGAGCTCAAAAATTCAAACTGCGGTTTGAACTACCATATTCCTCGGCAGAGCCGTCTTGTTCTTGTCGTTCTATTTTCCTCCTGGGTCCTCTTGCTTTCATTCACATCCTGGACGTGTCAATAAATGCAGGGAAGCAGCAGGCTTGCGCGCCTTCAGCTCTGCCTTCAGAAGTCACTCCCGTCTGGAGGTGCACAAGGACCTTGCACTTGGAATCTGGGTCCTTTAATGTCTGGGTTAAAAAAAAGTCTCTGGAACTAATACACAGAAAATGTAGAGCTTTCTTCACTGTGATTTTTACTGATAAGACTTTTCTGTTCAGATAACAGCTAACCTGGAAGAAGCTCATCGCTGGTTTAAGTGTAGGTTTGACGGCCTCCAACTTGAGCTGACAAAAAACCGGTTGCAGAGGCTTCCCCGAGAAGACAGGTGGCTGGAAGAGGTAGGGTGCTTAGACATGGCTGTCCTAGCAATTCTGGACTTGTCCCTTCTCAGATTTCTCACCGCAGAATTCTCTCTTCTTCCCGCTACTCTTCCCACTAATCTTTAGGTTTCTCTAAACTGCAAGAAAAACAAAATAATTTCTTCCTTAAAAGTTGCCCATTTGTGGAGCATAACAAATAACATGGAGGACAAGGGGAGATGGAGAGGAGAAGGGAGCTGAGGGAAATTGGAAGGGGAGGTGAACCACGAGAGACTATGGACTCTGAAAAACAATCTGAGGGGTTTGAAGGGGCGGGGGGTGGGAGGTTGGGGGTACCAGGTGGTGGGTATTGGGGAGGGCACGGATTGCATGGAGCACTGGGTGTGGTGCAAAACCAATGAATACTGATACACTGAAAAGAAATTAAAAAAAAAAAAAAAGTCACCCATCTCCCAAACTGTCTAGATTAGAACCACTCACCTTGATGAGTAGATTATATTCGTGGAGACAGAACAGGTCCTCAGCTCTGCAGGTAGTTGGGAACAGTGTTAGGTCTGTTTTCCTTCCAACAGGACCACGGAAACAGGCACGATGTTGCATCCGGCCAGTCTGCTCTACACCGATGGGAGAATAAACAGAATCTTAAACTTGTGCCCAAGAAGTGTCATTCTGAACTTGAGAGGAAGTGATGTCCTTGACAGAGGCGCTGCTTCATCTAGAGCTACACCACCATGATTTCCTGAGCCCAGCGTCCCGGGCTGGCCTTTCCCGCCGTCATCAGAACATGAAGTCTTTGATGTGGGCTGAAGATTTTGGACTTGAGTTTCTCATATGAACTTGCTGGTATCAGTACAGAACCACCCCATCTTATTTGTCCTTTTCCCCCATTTTCCACCCAATAAATTTATATTAATTTGTTGTATGATAAGAGATGCTGTTGCATGATACTTGGCTATTTTTCTAAGTACATTCTATCAAAAAGCACTCAGTGAGGTACTAGATGATATGGCAACCAAATGACAGACTAGGACATTTCTTTGAAACAAAATATCCTAATGTCCAGCAGATAATCCCTGGAACTGGAATCACTTGGAAAATGGTAAAAACTTATCCAGTCATACAAATGTATACCCTTTTAAGCTAGATAATTACCAGCATATCTTTAATAAGATATCTCTAGTCTGTATTTTATTAAGTAAGTTCTAGGCCCAGTGTGGGACTTAGACTCATCATCAAGAGTCACACACACCACCAGCTGAGCCAGCCAGGCACCCCTATGTCTATTCTTACAACAGACATTGTATTTACCGCTTCCTTGGACATTGACAAAGCAAACTATTGTGGATGGCAGTCTGCTCTGCTCCAGGAAACTATGCCTGACCAATGTAGCTCTTCCTTACTAGAGCAAGCAATAAATTGAGATTTTTCTTATTTCAGACACAGAATGGTGGATTGCACACAGTAAGTCTGGATCACCGTAATACCTAGGTTAATCAGTGCTCAAACCATGGCAGCTACTGATGCCATCAGGACCTAAATCAAGCGAGCAATTGTGAAACTGGAGAGAACATAAAAAATAAGACTCTCAGAGGTTGAAGAGCCCCCCCACTCATCTGATATAAAAAGATAAAGCTGAGTTTAATGCTCACTCTGGTAAGGAAGAGCTTTGTTGGTCAGGCAGAGTCTTCTACAGGGTTTTGGGGAAGCAGGGAGTTCAAGGATTTCAAGTCTTTCAGAGGTTTAAGAGGCTCAATATCCGCTGTAGAAGTGTCGGTAATGGGGGTGAGACTATCAGTTGGCATTCAGGGCCAAGTTTATTGGAGTGTGTCCATTCAGAGCTGAGGGCTCTAGCAGGCTGGTAAAAGCCTCCTCGACTTGTCTCACCCCCACAGGATCTCTCCTTGTGGACTCTTTGTAAGGAGATAGTCAGTTGAGGGTACCAGGGCATCAGTCTTGAAACAGTCCAACCAAGAGCCCTAAAGCAGTTTACCTTAGTCATGAATTCTTCATAGGAAAAAAGATCCCAGTTATTGCCCAGGAGAGATGATCAACTTTAATGGGTGATAAATCTACCATTTCTGAGTGTTGTCATGACATTGACAATTACTGGCCAACAATATGCTTATCTTCCTCATCCAGAACACAGATCACTTTTGTACTGTTCTCAAAGAGTATCATTATTGATAAAGTCAGTATAACATAACTTTTTATCACTTTTTAGGTGGGCTGTACTACACCTTAGCTTGGGGGGAGAGAATTACAGAGTTAGGTCAGTGATCATCTCTAGGAAAGCTTATAGTTAGAACTGCCTGTTTAGAAGAATGAATTTGCTAATGCGTTTCTATAGCACCTTTGTAGGTGTCTATTGTATAGTACACTCGCTTCCATTTTGGGCCTCAGCTTTCATCAGAAACTGTCACCAAACAGTGGTTTTTTTTTTTTTTTTTAAAGATTTTATTTATTTATCAGAGGGGGGGGAGGAGAGTGAGCACAGGCAGACAGAATGGCAGGCAGAGGCAGAGGGAGAAGCAGGCTCCCTGCTGAGCAAGGAGCCCGATGTGGGACTCGATCCCAGGATGCTGGGATCATGACCTGAGCCGAAGGCAGCTGCTTAACCAACTGAGCCACCCAGGTGTCCCCAAACAGTGGTTTTTAAGACACCAGACATCATGCAACAAAGAACAGTGACCCCTGCGGGAAAGGGAATGAGTGAGGTGAAGCCTACTATGGGCCCAGCTTACAGCCTTCAGAATATTCCGGCTGCGCCACGAGGAGGAGAAATCAAGGTGGGCTCCCTGAGTTAAGGAGCCAGAGCCCAGGAGACGTGACTGCTGGAGTCCAGGACCGAGTCCCAGAGAGGAGAGGGCTGCACGGATGGAGAGCTTCGAAGGTCCCAGAGGTCCTCTGAGTATCCAGCTGAGCACAGTCAGCGCACGTAAAGGGGGAGCCACCCGAAGCGGGAGAAAGAATCATCCAAAAGGGTCCAAGTTAACAGCGCCCACACACAGTACCAGTTTCCACCAGCCAGAATCAAACCTCATGATTTACAGGCCAGGGGTGGGGTGGGGGTGGTAATACTAAAGAGTATCAGTCTCAGATGGAGAGACTAGTCAGCCCTACAGTGAACACTGCTCTGCTCCCACCTAACAAATCTTAAAAACAAGACCCCAAATGACCCATTTGCAGGTAACTGCATTCCAAAACAGAGCTGAAGAATATTTAGAGGAGGGGCGCCTGGATGGTTCAGTGGGTTAAAGCCTCTGCCTTCGGCTCGGGTCATGATCCCAGGGTCCTGGGATCGAGCCCCAGATCAGGCTCTCTGCTCAGCAGGGAGCCTGCTTCCTCCTCTCTCTCTCTCTCTGCCTGCCTCTCTGCCTACTTGTGATCTCTGTCAAATAAATAAAATCTTAAAAAATATATTTAAAAAAATTTTTTAAAAAGAATATTTAGAGGAATACAAAAATATATAGCTCCATTGAGATAAAAAAAGAAAATCACCATTAGTGATATTCAATCCAAAATTAGCAGGCATACAAAGCAGGAAAATATGACCGAGAACTAACATCGATATTAGGAGTGACAAAGACATAAAAACAGTAACTCTAGGTATATGTTCAAGGAATATTACAACAATGGATGATAATAGAAGAAAGAAATCAAAATTCATAATATCAAGTAATAGAAAGATGATGGGTAGTTTGCTTTAGCAATAGAGACGTACCACACGTGGTAACATCAGACTTAAAGGGGATTCTAATACAAGATCTGAAGATGCTTTAATTTTTTGACAACTGTAGTCCTGAAGAAAGGAGACAAAGCTGTGGCTACTGAATTAAGGGACAGGCAATACTATTATGTCTGCTGCTTTAATACCTACCCACCTTTTCATGTTAAAAAGATTCATGAAAATCTAGGAAGAATCAATCTGGATTCTGACCAGTGATCCCAAAGTATCAGATAAGGTTGAGACTGGGGAAGGGGCTCAGAATTGCTTTAAGTTCTCATTTTCTAGAGTGGTTTAAAAAAGCCAAAGCAAATAATGTTCACTTCCTCTCAAACTTGTATAATTACTACACATTTTCAAATTCATCCCACCTTTTGTTATAAAGTCATTTTAAGACAAAACCACTCTCTCACACTGTAAGTCATTTTGCTTTTCTTTCCTGACAACTCTTTTTTGGAGGGGGGAGGGGTAGAGGGAGAGAGAAAATCTTAAGGGAGGCTCCACACTCAGGACAGGGCCCTCAGATCACGACTTGAGCTGAAATCAAGAGTCAGATTCTTAACCACCTGAGCCACCCAGGCACCCTGCTTGTTAGACTTTAAAATTTCAACCAGAAGGATGTGATATTCCAGAGCGATAGGATTAGTTACAGCTAACACTAGTATCAAGAGTGGTTCTATTCCACTTGGGAGTTTAGAGGAAAGACCAGGAATTGTGAGGTCATCTCCCCCCGAATGGCATCACCGGATTTCGGAGGGTTGTCCTTCACTTTTTATTAGCCCAGTGAGTTTTTGGTTGCAATTTCTCCCAGTCTCTTTACTGATAGACTTCTCATTCTTAACAGATCTTTGGGCTTCAGTTTTATCTCAGGGGTCTTTCTGGTTTATACAGACAGCCAGAGCTTATTTACTCTAAGACTCTCAGAAACATCTAGCTACAGATTACTGGTTTTCTACAATAGTTTCGAATTTCATGGCTTTTTCTTATTAAATTCCCTAGTTCGGATTAGATCCAGTAACAAAAAGGAGACAAGGCTCTTACTTCAGCTCTTAGGTCTACCTCAGGGTACTATTTGAAAGTTGAGCAAAATGTTGGAGAAATTTGACCATTGGATGGTATTTGGTATCTCCTCAAGAGCATTTACTCTGGACTCGTGGGTCTGATCAGCCTTGTCTCATTGAGCCCAATGACTGTGGGTTCACACTGCGCTGCATCATCAGATATTCTCCACCTTGGACTTCTTTGGGCAGTAGGGACCTTACGCCATTTGCTAATACAACCTGTTTTAGAAGTAGTCAGAAACAATGTACAATATAGAGAAGACTAGAACAGACTGGAACATTTCCTGCCCACCAACTGCAGCAGAGATTTCTTATAGCTCTAATAAATCCAAGACTGCATCTCATTGGATGGGCCGATGACATGCCCACACTCAATCAATCACTGTAACTTCAAAGATAGACTGGATACTAACTAGCAAGGTCTAGAGGGGAGATGTGTCCATCTGAAACTGAGAATAGTTCCCCAAAGGAAATCTCAGCTATGTTCCTAGAGGAAGGGGAACTGGAATAAGTCAGATCAAAACCACAGATATCTAGCACAACAGTCAAAAGACTGTAAACTGAGAAAATACACCCACATGGTCAGTACTGAACTTCATTAATGCAGACCCGAAGCTCTGAGGAGGTGCTAGGTTCCTTTCATATTGACACTCCGTTTCCTCCAAAGCATTTATAAGAGTCAGACACAGGCTGTCAAGTTCTTTCTGAGTTTTTAAAACTGATTCCTTAATAACATATAGACTTTGCAACAGCTGCTTAGCTACCTACCTCCTCCAGTTTCCTTCACAAGCAATAAACAAGAAAGAAAAAGTGAATTCTACATAAAAGCACACTTAGTATAACTTGGGACAGACAATGTCAAATCTTTAAAAATAAGAAAATTGAGAAAAATCCCCAATCCCATTTGTGTGCTCGCTCACACTCCTGCCCACCTCACTACACGGCTTGGAGCAGACAAAGGCAGATCAAGGTAGAGAAAGAAACGAGTGAAGGGGGCTGAGGTGGATTTGCCACCGCCTCCACGAGGGCTAAATGCCCCTAAACCTGGCAGTCCTGAAAAAAGTGTCCAGGCAGATCAGAGTGTGAACTACAAGAAGGGAACTTCCAAGTACATCGGATTTAAAGGCATGATCTAAAGCGGCACTCCACGAAATGCGTGTCTGCGGAGAAGGGGGAAAAGGCAAAGAGAGAAGCCCCCACTGGAAGTAGGGCTGTGAAGGGAAATGAAGTGTTAGGGTCAGTTAAAAAAGAAAGAATCGAAGGACACTCAACCCCACAACACAAAAACCTCCCCATCAAACACAACAGCCTAAAAAGCACCTGGACTTTGCCATATGGCCACACGAGGGCTCAGTAAGTTAGAAATATTGCAGATCAACCCCATACCATACACATGAACAAGGGAGAAGTTAAGTCCTTAAGAGTCCTGCAGAAAGTCAGGAAGGAGATTTCCTCTATCTCAACAGAGGAAAATTGCCCCCAGTAAAAATCTTTATGAAGGAGAAGGAACTTTAAAGTGAACCATCCAAACAAACTTGTTTCAGATGAACTTTTCAGGAGAGGTGAACCACTGTGAAACTAGTTTTAAAAAACTAAGGACAGAAATGGACAAAGACCAGTGAAATAAAAAAGACTGGTTGCGGGCGCCTGGGTGGCTCAGTGGGTTAAGCCGCTGCCTTCCGCTCAGGTCATGATCTCAGGGTCCTGGGATCGAGTCCCGCATCGGGCTCTCTGCTCAGCGGGGAGCCTGCTTCCCTCTCTCTCTCTCTCTGCCTGCCTCTCCGTCTACTTGTGATTTCTCTCTGTCAAATAAATAAATCTTTTAAAAAAAGACTGGTTGGCACTTAGGACAATGGAAAAGATAAATTATCTGAGAAATGAGGAATAAGTTACAAGATGCCCAAGGGAGAATGGATTCAGATCAAAGTAAGCGTCACTGAAGAAAGGCAGGAAAACAAGGCAATGAAAATGGCATTACAAAGTAAAAAAAGGTCATGGGTGCCTCACTGGCTCAACTGGTGGAGCATACAACTCTTGATCTTGCGATTGTGAGTTTGAGTCCCATGCTGGGTGTAGAGAATACTTTAAAAAAATAATAAAATGTTTTTTTAAAAAAGTAAAGAATAGAGAAAAAGTAATGGAATGGAAGATGGGCAAAGAAGGAGTAGTATTTGTGTTACTGGGGTTACTGAGGAAGAAAAAACAGTAGGTCAGAAATAATATTTAGAACTAAACCCCAGGGTCACCTTAGTGGCTCAGTCAGGTAAGTGTCCAATGCTTGATTTCAGCTCAGATCGTGACCTCAGTGTTGTGAAATCCAGCCCCACGCCAGGTTCTGTGCTGGTTGTGGAGCGTGCTTAAGATTCTCTCCCTTTCCCTTTGCCCTTCCCCAACCTCTAAAAAAAAAAAAAAGTAAAAATAAAACTACAGCCCAAAAACACTTTCTAAAAATAGAAAAAGTATATCTGAATCTACATATTGAAAGAACTCATCAGGAAACTGGAAAAAAAATCAACTTCACGACATACTCTAATAAAACTATGATTTCAAAGGCAAAATACTGTCCCAAAAGATCAAACAATTTACAAAAGCAAAAGAAACTGGCATCACATTTATAAACCAGTGCACGAAGCAAGGCAAGAATGGAGCAATGTGGTCGGCAGAATTCTATGATAGGACCCAAAATGTCTTCCACCTTCTGGAAGACATGCCTACAGCATCTCTTAGATGGTGAAAATGATGGATTTCACGCTCATGATTAGATTACATGTCACAGTGGACTTGAAGGAGAGATTATCCCATAGATGGGCCTAATCACATAAATCCTTCAAAAGCCATCTCTCCAACTGGGGCAGAAGGGGAAGTCCAAGATGTGAAGTGCAAGGAGATTTTGTGTGCTCCTGCTGCCTTGAAAATGGAGAAGGCTGCAAAGCAAGGAATTCAGGTCCATCTAGAAGCTGAGAGCAACCCCTGGATAAAAGCCAGTGAGCAAATGGAGATCTCGATCCTACAACTGCCAGGAACTGAATTCTGCTAAGAACCAGAATACGCTTCAAAGGAGAGTCTTACCCCAGACCTTCAGAAAGGAGCACAGTCCTGCCAACCCCTTGATTTCAGCCTCTGAAACCCTGAGATTTTAGCCCCACTCTGGATTCCTGACCCACAGAAACTGTGAGATAACAAGTTTATATTTTAATTTTCTAATTTTTCATTTTTTAAAGTAAGCGCGATACCCAATATGGATCTTTAACTCACAACCCCAAGATCAAGAGTGGCACGTTCCACCAACTGAGCCAGCCAGGCAGCCCAAGTTTGCATTGAAGTTTGTATTATTTTAAAGCCCAAGTGTGTGGTAGCAGCAATAAAAAGTTAATACAGAGATAAGTAACCTAACTGTTAAAGAATTCAAAGTAGTGATCATAGAGACACTCAGCAAAAGTGGAAGAATGAACAGTGAGAACTTCAAAAAAGAGGAAATATAATACCAAAGAGAAGTCACACGGCAAAAGAACACATTAACCATATTTTTAAAAAATCAGTAAAGTGTTCACTCCAGACTATATGGGCAGACAAAAAGGATTAGAGAACTCTAAGATAGGGCAATACAACCTACCCCATCAGAGCAACAAAGAGAAAAAAAATGAAAAAAAGTAAAGATAGCTTTAAGGGACTTAGGGACAACATCAAACATACTAACACTCATATTATACATATTATACAGGTCCTAGAAGAAGAAGAGAGAGAGAAAATTGCAGGAAACTTTTTTTGAGAAATAATGGCTGAAAACTTCTTAAACTGAGCAAGAAAAGAGACATTCAGATTCAGAAGACCAGAGAGTTCCATATAAAATGAACCCAAAGACACCCACCCTGAGACACATTACAATTAAAATGTCAAAAGTTAGAGCACCTGGGTGCTTCAGTTGGTTAAGCGTCTGCCTTTGGCTCAGGTCATGATCCCAGGGTCCTGGGATGGAGCCCTGAATCGGGCTCCCTGCTCATCAGGAAGCCTGCTTCTCCCTCTCCCACTGCTTGTGTTCCCTCTCTCGCTGTGTTTCTCTCTGCCAAATAAATAAAATAAAACTTCAAAAGTTAAAGGAGAGAAACTTAAAAGCAAGCAAACAAACAAACAACTGGTTATATACAAGGGAATCCCCATAAAACTATTAAATTTTTTAGAAGGAATTTTTTTTTTAAAGATTTATTTATTTATTGGACAGAGAGATCACAAGTAGACAGAGCGGCAGGCAGAGAGAGAGAGAGAGAGAGAGAAGCAGACTCCCTGCTGAGCAGAGAGCCCGACATGGGACTCGATCCCAGGACCCCGAGATCATGACCTGAGCCGAAGGCAGCGGCTTAACCCACTGAGCCACCCAGGCGCCCCTAGAAGGAATTCTTGCCAGAAGGGAGTGGCACAATATATTCAAAACACAGAAAGAAAAAAATTTCCAACCAAGAATACTCTACCAGGCAAAGTTAATCAGAATTGAAGGAAAGATCACATTTCACAGACAAGCAAAAGCTAAAGGAGTTCACCACTAAATTAGCCTTATAAGAAATGGCAGACCACTTTAAATTGGAAAAAAAAAAAAAGGTGCTATTTAGCAACAAAAAACATGAAAGTGTAACTCACACTGGTAAAGTTAAAGGTAGGCGTGCTTGGGTGGCTCACTTAACTAAGTTCTGCTTCTTGATCTCAGCTCAGGTCTCAGGGTCATGAGTTCAATCCACACATTGGGCTCTACACGGGGCATGGAGTCTACTTTTAAAAAGTTACCATATCCACCTATATACACAACACATGCACACATAGTAAGAGTACCGGAATAATCACTTACAAAGCTAATATGAAAATTAAAAGAAAGTTGTAAAAATAACCAAACTTACAATAATTAGTTGAGAAAAACAAAGGATAAAAACATAAAATGTGATAACAAAACCATAAAATGCAGTGAGGGCATAAAAATGTAAAGATTCAGAATGTGTTCAAACTTTAGTTATCAACTTCAAATAGGCTGTCATAAGTAAATAGGTAAGCCTCATGGTAGCCACGAAACAAAAACATTAAGTAGATACACAGAAGATAATGAGAAAAAGGAATCTAAGTATACCACCAAAAAAAAGTCATCCAACCACAAAGGAAGGAAGCAAGAGAAGAAAAAAGAAGAAGAAGAAAAAAAAAAGAACTACCAAACAACCAGAAAACAAAGATGAAAATAAGGATCTACCTATCAATAATTACTTTAAACATAAATGGACTAAATTCACCAATAGAAAAAAAGAAGAGTAGCTGAATTAAAACCAAACAAAGAAACAAGACCCATCTATTTGTTGCCTACAAGATATTTCAGCTGTAAGAACATATAAAGTGAGGGGATGGAGAAAGACAGTCCATGTAACTGGAAGCCAAAAGAAATTTGGGGTAGCTATACTTGTATTGGACAAAATAGACTTTAAAACGAAGACTGTAATAATGGACAAAAGCATTACAAAATACAGGGTCAAGCTCCCCCTGCGAAAAAGAGATAACGTGGAAATATTTATGCACCTCATCTAGGAGCACTAACAATAAATACAAAGCAAATATCAAGAGCCAGGGGCAACTGGGTGGCTCACTTGGTTAAGCATCTGCCTTCGGCTCAGATCATGACCCCAGGGTCCTGGGATGGAGCCCCACACTGGGCCCCCTGCGTAGCAGGGAGCCTGTTTCTCCCTCTGTCTCTACTGTTCCCCATCCTTGTGCCCTCTCACTCTGTCAAGTAAATACATAAAAATCTTTAAAAAACAAAACTAGTTTTTAAAAACTGCCAAGGAGGACACCTGGGTGTCCCAGTTGGTTAAGAAGCTGCCTTCAGCTCAGGTCATGATCCCCAGGGTCCTAGGATTAAGCCCCGCGTTAGACTCCCTGTTCATCAAGGAGCCTGCTTCTCCTGCTCCCTCTGCCATTCCCCCTGCTTGTGCACTCTCTCTCTCTGTGTCAAATAAATAAAATCTTTAAAAATATATTAAGAGACCAAAAGGAATTGACTACAGTAATAGTAGGGGACTTTACTATGCCATTTAAATCAACAGATATCAGAAACTATCAGGAAATCAGGAAATACTGGTCTCAAATGACATATTAAACCAAATGAACTTGATATTTATAGAACATTCCAAGCAAAAGCTACAAAATACACATTTTTCTAAAGTGCACATGGAACATTCTCCAGAATAGACCACAGAACAGGTCTTAATTTATTTAAGAGGATTGATACCATATCAAGCAGGTTTTTCACCAAACAGTATACTGGAAGTCATTACAAGAAGGAAACTGGAAAATTCACAAATACATAGAGATTAATCAACATACTATAGAACAATCAATGAGTCAACATAGAAATCAACAGAAATAAAATACCTTGAGAAAAAAGAAAATAAAAATATAACACACCCGAATTTATGGGATGCAGCAAAAGCATCTAAAAGTTCTAAAAAGGAAGTTTACAACAAATGCTTACCTGATGAAACAATCTCAAAAGAATATTATACTTCAAAAAGCTTTTTCTAGCTCAACTGCATTGACATGGATGGCAATGGAGTGGATTAGGCTAACAGAAATAAGTCAAGCAGAGAAAGTCAATTATCATATGGTTTCACTCATATGTGGAACATAAGGAACAGCACAGAGGACCATAGAGGAAAGGAGGGGAAACAGAGGAAGAAATCAGAGAGGGAGACAGACCATGAGAGACTCTGGACTCTGGGAAACAAAATGAGGGTTATAGAAGGGAGGCGGATTAGGGGGATAGGGTAACCAGGTGAAGGGTATTAAATGAGTTCTGGGTGTTTTACACAACTAAGGAATTGTTGAACACTACATCAAAAACTAATGATGTACTATATGTTAACTCACTGAACATAATAAAAAATATTTAAATAAATTAATTTAAAAAAAAGAATTAGTAAAAGGAGAATAAACCAAACCCAAAGTTCATAGAAGGAAGAAAATATAACAAAGATCAGAGCAAAAATAAATGAAACAGATTTTTTAAAGGACCAGTGAAAAAGATCAATGAAACTAAGAGCTGGCTCTTTGAAAAGATAGAGAAGACTTAAAAAAATAATTTCAGAAATGAAAGCAGAGCTGATACCACAAATACAAAAGATCCCAAGCAACTACTATGAATAATTAAATGCCAACAAATTAGAAAATCTAAAAGAAATGAATAAATTCCAGGAACATACAACCTACCAAACCTAAATCATAAATAAAAAAATCTGAGTAGGTCAATACTAGTTAGGAGATTGAATCCGTAATTGAGTCCCTTTCAACAAAGAGAAGTCCAGGGTCAGATGGCTTCACTGGTGAATTCTACCAAACATTCAAAATATTAATACTAATTCTTCTTAAACTCTTCCAAAAAAAAAAAATAATAAAAGAGGAAGGAACTCTCCCAAACTCGTTTTGCAGGGCCAGCATTACTCTGATACCAAACCAGACAAGGATGCCACCAGAAAATTACAGGCCAGTATCCCCACTGAACAAAGGTACAAAAATCCTCAACAAAGTATTAGCAAACTGAATTCAACAATACATTAAAGGGATCATATGCCAGGATCAAGTGGGATCCATTCCAGGGATGCAAGGATGGTTCAATATCTGCAAATAAGTCAGCGCGATACATCACATTGAGAAATCAAGGATAAAAATCTTATGATCATCTCAAAACATGCAGAAAAAAATGGACAAAATTCAACTTTCACTTATGATTAAAAAAACTCTCAACAAGAAGGTATAGAGGGAATGCTTCTCAATATAGTAAAGGCCAATTATGATAAGTCCACAACTAACATACTCAACAGCAAAAAGTTGAAAACTTTTCCTTAATTTAAGATCAGGAACAGACGAGGATACCTATTTTTGCTACTTTTGATCAACATAATATTAGAAGTCCTAGCCAGAGCAATAGGTAAGAATAAAAGGTATCCAAATTTGAAAGGAAGGGGTAAAGCTCACTATTTGGAGATGACATGCTATTATATATAGAGACCCTAAAGATTCCACTAGAAATCATTAGAACTAATAAACACATTCCGTCAAGTTGGATTAAAAAAATTAATTTATAAATATCAGGAAGAGAAATTAAGAAAATTATCTTCTTTACATGTGCATCAAAAATAATAACATACCCAGGAATAAACTTAACCAAGGAAGTGAAAGCCCTGTATACTAAAAACCGTAAGATGTTGATGAAAGAAATTAAGAGAGCACAAACAAATGGAAAGATATTTCATGTCCACAGATTAGAAGAATTAATACTGTTAAATTGTCCCTACTACCCAAAGCAATCTACAGACCCAATGCAATCCCTCTCAAATTCCAATGGCATTCTTCACAGAAAGACATATAATACTAAAATTTGCATGGAACCACAAAAGACCTCTAATAGCCAAAGCAATCTTGAGAAAGAAAAGCAAAGCTGGGGCATCATGGTCCCTGATTTCAAACTAGATTACAAAGCTAGACTAATTAAACAGTATGGTGTTGCCATAAAACCAGACCTAGAGATCAATGGAAAGGAATGCAGAGTCCAGAAATAAACCCAGGAATATATGGTTATTTTACATTGACAAGAGTGTACAATGTAGAAAACACAGTCTCTTCAATAATTAGTGCTGGGAAAATTAAACAGCCACATGCAAAAGAATGAAACTGGACTTTACACCATACACAAAAATTAACACTTGCATGTAAGACCTGAAACCATAAAATTTCTGGAAGAAAACACAGGGGGAGGGCGCCTGGGTGGCTCAGTGGGTTAGGCCATTGCCTTCGGCTCACGTCATGATCTCAGGGTCCTGGGATCGAGGCCCACATCGGGCTCTCTGCTCAGCAGGGAGCCTGCTTCCCTCTCTCTCTCTGCCTGCCTCTCTATTTACTTGTGATCTCTGTCTGTCAAATAAACAAATAAAATCTTAAAAAAAAAAAAAAAAAGAAAACACAGGGAGTAAGCTCCTTGATATCAGTCTCTTGGTGATGATTTTTTTCAATCTGACACCAGAAGCAAAGGCAACAAAAGCAAAAATAAACAAGTGGGATTATGTCAAACTAAAGAGCCTGGGTGACTCAGTTGGTTAAACATCAGACTCTTGATATTCCATGCTCCAGTCATGATCTCAGGGTTCTGGAATTGAGCCCTGCATCAGGTTCCACACTTAGCATGAATCTGCTTAAGATTCTCTCTTTCCCTCTTCCCTGCCACCGCTTACTCACTCTCTCAAAAAGAAAAAAAGTTTCTGTACAGCCAAGGAAACCATCAACAAAATGAAAAGGTGACCTACAGAATGTTTGCAAATCAGAAAGGATTAATACGCAAAATATAAAAAGAACTGAGAACTCAACAGTAAAAAACAAAACAAAACAAAACAAACCTCATTAAAAAATGGGCAGAAGCTCTGAATAGACATTTTTCCAAAGAAGCCAGATAGATGGCCAATAGGTAAATGAAGAAATGCTTAACAATCCACTAAGTGTCAGGAAAATGCAAATCCAAACCACCATGAGCTATCACACCTGCCAGATGACTAGGATAAAAAATAAATAACAAATGTTGGTGAGGATGTGGGGAAAGGGGAACCCTTGTGCACTGTTGGTGGGAATGCAAAGTGGTGCAGCCACTATGGAAAATAGTATGGAGGTTCCTCAAAAAATTCAAAATAGAAATACCATATGATCCAGGAATTCCACTTCTGCATATTTACCTAAAGAAAACAAGAGCACATATTTGAAAACATATACACCCCTATATTTATTGAAGCATTATTTACAATAGCCAAGATATGGAAACAACCTCAGTGTCCATCAATAAGTGTTTAAAGAAAACATGATATATGTACACACACAAAAATATTCAGCCATCAAAAAGATTAAGAGCTTGCCTTTGGTGATGACAGGCTTCGAAGGCATCATGCTAAGTGAAGTAAGACAGACAAAAAAAAGATAAACACTATATGATTTCTCCCACCTGTGGAATTTAAAAAACAAAACAAAAAAAGAATAGATTTTTGGTTTCCAGAGGGTGGGCAAAATTAGTTAACTGTTTTGGGGGTTTTTTGTTGTTGTTCTAATTAACTGAATAAAAAACCAAAACACACAGGAGAACACCAGCATGATCTGGAGGTAAGCAAAGATTACAGAAACAGGCCACAAGAACCACTAACAATCAAAGCTCGGTATTTGAAATAATAGGTGTAATTTTTAAAGATTTTATTTTTAAGTAATCGCCACACGGGGGGCTCGAACTCACAATGCCAAGATGGGGCTGCATGCTCTACCATTTGAGCCAGCCAGGGGCCGCTGAAATAATAATAATAATATGATGATTATTATTTTAATGAAAAATAGGAGTTTCTTGGGCCTCTTGAGAGACCGGAAGCTGGCCCACAGCCGCCAGTCCTTACTCACCGCCCCCGCCCCCCGCCCCGCCTTCCTCAACGCGGAGCTTCCGGACTGGCCCACCCGGCGGCTTCCGGCCTCGCGGGGAAACTAGGGTCACGTGCGCGCACGGCCAAGCCGGAAGTCCGCGCGAAGCCGTCAGGGAGTCGAGCCCACGGACCAGGGCCCTCTCTGTCCCCGCACCCGGTCTCAAAGGCGAGCCGTGTAAATCCGGCAGCATCCACCAGTGCTTCGGGGTGTCCGAGGGGTCCAGCACACCTTCCCGGCCGCTGCTGCGCTCCCAGAACTCGGGAGCGTCCCCGCCACGACCGGACACGTCCTACTGTTCCCGACTCTGGCCGTCCAGACGGAGATGGGGCCAGTCTGCCTTCCCCTGTGATCGTCCTAAGAACCACTGGGTTTTCCAGAACTTTCTTACCTTCCTAAATACTTTGTTCTGAAGTTTCACATCAGCCAAGAAAGAAAACCGAGTTTTACAAAGAGACACCATAAAAACGGTGAAAACACAAGTGACAAAGACGTACTTCCAGATTAGGTGAGGGGTGCCTACAACTCAGTGAGAAAAATAGGGCCCAGTGTTTTTAAATACGGGAAACAAAAGCGATTCGAAGGGAAAGCTCGGCAAGGTCTGTGAGCACGTGCGGAGGCAGGTTGCAACCTCCCAAGTCTGCAAATGCAGCAACCGCTTCCCACCTCGCCGCTGGGGACGGCACAGGGACACGGTGTCCCCGCGCAGCCGGTAAAGCACGGGCGAGAGCACCGCGGCGACTCGCGGCCGTGCGGGCCCCAACGGCGGCCCGACTCCAGGCCGACAGGCGCGCGCAGAGCTCGATTTCCCCGCGGGGGTGACAGCAGATCCTACACGTCCGTCGCCTCCGGGCAAACCTACGTCCTGCCCCGCGAATCACCCACAAGACGCACAGACTAGTTGTTAATAGTGACGGGCCCGGCGGGACATCAACACGGCCCAGCCGAGCGGTCTCCTCGGGTCGGAGGCTCGCCAGAAGCCCCCTAGGAAACGGGGCCAGCGCCTGCTCGAGGAGGCGGGTGTGGCCTCCTGGAACCCGCGGCATCGGAACTGCCTCCCGGCCCCTTGCACGCAGCTGCGGTGGCCGAGCCGAGGAACCCGCGTCTCGGCGGCCTCTCCTGTGCACGTGTTTGAACTCCTGCGGAGCGCGACACCGGACTCTCCTGAAGTGGCAGGCGGTGCGGCTAGTCCCCGTCCTCAGCCTCTTCCCGTGAGCCTGCAAGCAGGGTACCCGTCGGGCACGGCCTTCCGGAGGCGTTGGAGACTCTGCGCTTGACGGCGTTACCCCGACCTCTGCCGGACGTGTTTCTGCTCGAGGCGAGACCACGCGCGGTGACCCGCAGACGCTGGGGCTCCACTGCCCTCCCATGTGACCGAGGGCAGGCAGAGGGGCAGAGTTTCGGGACTGACTGCCGAAACTTAGAGACTGACTTTCTCCCCAAGTAAAAGATACTTGGAATGACAGGGTATCAGGACTACTTCTGGTGCAAATAACAGAAAAACTCCAGCCAGTATGAATTTTAAAGTGGAATTATAGAAGAGGGCATATCTTATACAAAGAATACAAAGGTAAGAACACAGCTTTAGAAAGGATGGGAGTGGAAACTGGAAAAATCTCTAGAACCATGGAGTCTCCTCTCCATCGCAGTCCTGCGTAATGCATCGGTTCTATTTTTCTTGCTCAACAGAAGGGGTTAACTGCTAGTTGGCCCACAGGGAAAGCAGTAATTTTCCTTATGTTCCAAACCTACAGAAGAACTCCATCTCAATTCTAAAATTCCCAGGGAAGGTCCGAGGAAACTCTTGATCGGTCCAGCTTGGTTTAGGAGACACTCAGCTGAGTCAAGAGAGACCAGTAGAAGAAGATCTTACTGTATAAAGTGGCTGTCAGGATCCCGTGGCTGGAGTTGAGGATGCCTGCTAATGAGTATCAGCTTTTTCTTTGACCAGGAGCGATCACAAGCAGGCAGAGAGGCAGGCAGAGAGAGAGGAGGAAGCAGGCACCCCCTCGGAGCAGAGAGCCTGATGCAGGGCTCAATCCCAGGACCCTGGGATCACGACCTGAGCTGAAGGCAGAGGCTTTAACCCACTGAGCCACCCAGGCATCCCCAGTATCAGCTTTTTAAAAGACACCTCCGAAGATGTTTACTAGGGCTTTTTTAATAGGCTGATGGCCTAGCAAACAGAAAAAATACAGCCATTCTCCTTTTTCTTTCTAAAATAAACTTACGCTCAACTTCTATGTTGTTGTTACTCTGATTGGAGTAAGTATATTCCCGTGAACGAACTTGCCAGTGATCTTGAAAATGACATTTCTCATACATAAGAGGGAGATGATCAGCAATAACCTCTACCTTGCAGGTGATTCTCTAAGAGGAGCAGAAATACCGTATCTGGAGTATCCAGCACTATACTTAGCATACAGTAACATAGTAAACACACAGCAAGTGGTAGCTTTGATTTTAAATGCTAAACAAATTCATGCAACATCAACATTTTTTCTTAAAAGACTGCTAGAGAGGGATGCCTGGGTGGCTCAGTCAGTTTGGCACCTGCCTTCAGCTCAGGTCAGGATCCCAGGGTCCTGGATTCAAGTCCTGCATTGGGCTCCTTGCTCAGTGGGGAAGCCTACTTCTCTCGCCCCTCCACCTGCTTGGAGTGTCTCACAAATCATTCAATAAAGTCTTTTAAAAAAAAATGAAGGATCAAGTTTCAATCAACATTTATTAAAAAAAAAAATACTGCTAGGGAGATTTATTGTTTCCTACAAGGCTGTTAAGCACTTCAACTGGAGTCATAGCCCAGTGAGTTTTTTTTTTTGAAGGTATTATTTATTTGAGAGAGATAGCCAAGACAGAGGGAGAGCACAAACAGGAAGGAGAGGGAGAAACAGGCTGCCTGCTGAACAGGGGCTTGATCCCAGGACCTTGGGATCATGACCTGAGCTGAAGGCACACACCCAATCGACTGAGCCACCCAGGCACCCCAAGAGCCCACTAAGTTTAATTCAAAAGAAAAACTCAGAACCCAAAATACCCAATTCCATAGGATTCAAAGATATAACTCTAACTTACAAACTATCAGCTTTATTATTACCTGCAAATGGCAGGAAATAAAATATGTAAGCATGTGAAAGAATTAATTTTTAATTATAAAAATAGAATTTATTTAAAGTATATATACATTTAAATACACACATGCAGAGTGCAGGATACATTTACTTAATATATACAAATTTTGTTTTTCAACTACAAAGTTGTATACAAAGGATAAAGAGCAGTTAAGAATTCCTAAAAAGCCCTCACTGTATTTCTTTGATCTTAAGTCTCTTGTTTCCCTCCCACAGTTAGACTAGGTCTCATAATCCATATGCACATTTATTACAACATTTTTCCCCTAAAAAGAAAGGAGCTGTTAGTAAACCTGTAGTGTATCTTAAAAATATTGTTATCTTAATTCAAAAACATACCATATTTAATAAAAAAAAATCTAGTTCTTGTAGTTTATCACAGCAATACTTTATTCCATACATACAATTCCCTAGTCTTCCTACATTCCTAGTAATCTTGAAATGCAAAGTAAGTCACATTATTGAACACTGTCCTCTTTTTCCTATTTTTTAGTCTGAAAACCACCAACACTGGTAATGCATGTTTTTAATCTGCCTTGGAACAGGGTGTTTTGAACTATGCCAGTCTCGCAGGTCTCGATCTATACAATTAAGATACATGCAGGTGGTAAGTAAAAGATTAACTTAATTATGTGTCTTCCTACTCCATAACCATTTCAAATCATTTTCATAGGAGCCAAGTGAATCACACAATTGTGTTGATATGAGAAAGAGCCCCAACTGGTCTTTCCTTCAATAAGCAACACCCTTTTCTATTGTTATCTGAGAAACTGCCTGTGCAACAGCTGCAGAGCAAAAATAAGAGGACTCAATGAGGAGAATGTCGGCGGAAAACGCAGCAAACATTTCTTTCAAATGAACGTATACTCAAGTTCTGTAGTTAAAGAACCGTACTGAGAGGTCACGTCTGCCTTACTACTGTATTCCAAGGACCCATCACAGGGCCTGGTACACAGGTGTTTAATATATAGTACTGAACGCACAGATGAATAAATGGTATGAGTAAAAAATCAGCACAGTCAACCCCAAGCTGGCTTAAAGGCTAACATTCTCCATTTCACCTTTGGGGACAATTTTACTAAAAAGAAAATGACAGAAGAGTGTACAAATTCTTAAAGGAATGATAATTTTGCATACCGAAAGATCATTATCACATATTAAAAGTTAAATACACGGATAATTCTGAATTGTCATTTCCAGTTGGGGGTTAATCCTAAGCCCTTGGAGAACACTGGTCCACACACAGAGCACCGATGATTCTCTCTCAGTTGAGGTACTTTATACACAGCAATAGGTATACAAAAGCTTTTGAGCCATTCCAATATTCCCGCTGCTCTGATAAATGAGAGACAAATTGTAGGCAATATCTCTTCGTAAGTCTAACTGGTCAACTTCTATACCCTAGGAGGAAAAATATGTATTCATATAAATGAGTTATATTTCAAACTGACAACCAGGACAATTTCATGGCAATACTAAATAAATACTAAATAAATACTAAAATTCATGATACTATAAAAACCATATAAAACTAGGCATATACCTTGGATCTAAATTCTTATTAGGTAATGCTGATTCAGTTAATCGCTGTAATAATTATATTATTAAATAATTAAAAATGTCTAACCAGTAAGTTTAAAAAAAAAAGTTTCACTCAGAAATAATAGCAGAATAAACTCCAGATGAATTAAAAATCTAAGATTAAGAAAATGAAACCATAAAAGAAAAAAATTATGGCTAAATAATATAATAATATAATCTTGGGTAGGAAAGGCCCTTCTAAGTATAACAGCAAAAGTAGAAACTATAAAGGAAAAGCTTAATAGATATGAATTCGTTAAAAACATAAAACTTACTCATTTAAAAAAGAAAATATTATAACACAAATGACTAGATGGGGAAAAAATACCTGTACTATATAATAGAAAGGCATTTAAAGGATAGGTGTAAGAAGACATATACCAATTTAAAAATAGTAATTACCCTAGGGGTGTTATTACCTTTTTTTCTACTTAAATAGCAAAGCAATGAACTCAATGGAGTAGGTTAGATCTATGTTTCTAAATCTTCCCCAATTCAAAATTTTGGGGTCAACTGTAAAAATAACTACAACAATGAAAAATGAGCTTAAGGAGCAATACCTAAGGGTATTTATGAAATAAAGAACACAAAAGTGTATGTATCTCATCAGCATAACTATAAAAGTATGTATTCATTTGCTTAATGACTAACATTGAACAAGGGGAATACAAAACAGTTGGGAGGGCATGTGAGGATGAAAACAGTATTTTCCTTAGGAAATTTAAATAGGAATGAGACTTTAAACACAGATTATCGTAGTACTAGCAACACTTTACCCTGTATTACCTTATCTTAAAACTATATTTATACTGGTCTTCCATCTTTATAAAGAAATACTTCAGTTATATTTGAACTTGAAAATGAACAATGGCTATATTACTCAATACTCGGGCTTTGTGTCTACCAGCTCATACCTGTAAACCACAGGGGCTACCTTAAGGGAACTGAGATGGTCATAACCACAAGCTGTGTATACCCATATGGTTGCTGATCAGGTCACAAGGCCAGAATGATGAAGAGCTACTTGTTGCTGAACACAATTACATAAATACATTCAATAAAGAAAAAAATGCATTCTAATACACAATTTATTTCACTGTCTGGACTATGACATGGGCTAACTGTACTTATTGATAGATGAAATGAAGTGACTCATCAGTTTTTAAAATTAATCATACGGGGCCCCTGGGTGGCTAAACTGGTTAAGCACCAACTCTTGATTTTGGCTCAGGTCATGATCTCAGGGTCATGAGATTAGGCCCCACGTCAGACTCTGTGCTTAGCAAGAAGTCTGCTTGAGATTCTCTCCCTTCTTTTCCCTCACTCCCCCTGCTTGTGAGCTCTCTCTAATAAATGAATAAAATCTTTAAAAAAAAAAAGCAGAAGTAAATCATAAAATACCTCTACCACAAGTGGAGGGAGTTCCAGGGCCTTCTGATAATAGTGGATCGCAAGATGAATCAGCCCCAGTTGGTGAAGACCACGGCCCAAATTGTAGAATGATTCCTGGCAAGGTCCACGTATACTGAGGTATCGATTAAGAAAAGAAAAGCCCTACCAAAAAGATAAACAATTCAGTACTGTAATCACTGGACAAATACGTATTTGAACCAATATAAGTGCCAGGTATACTCTGCACAAAATACAATAAAAAAAAAGAGTCCCATCCTCAAAGAACATAGGTCTGTAGTGTAGTTCCATATCACAGTATAGTCAAGGTATAAAAGATTTTTTTTTAAGCTAAGGATAAAATATTCACAGAAAACAAAGTCAAATGTCACAATTGTCAAAGATCCATAATCTCTAATAAGACAGGATTTTTTTTTTTTGAAGATTCCAAGTTGGCTTTTGTGACATTAGAGGCCAATAAACTTTTTGATTCAAGATGTCTAAAACCTTAAGCAAAATATAAAATCTGAGCCCTTAAAATAATTTTAGAAAGATTTCTTCTCAGGGAGAAGCAGCTTTCTGGGTAAATAGTACCTTTTTGTAAGTTGCCTCTCTTATTAACTTCTTAACCAAAAAAAAAAAAATGTCATTTCTTTTTCTCCTGAAAGCTTCTGACTCAGACTTTACAGAAAAACTGGTTATTTCAGAGTGTAGTCATAATAAGGCAGACTCCATGTGTATTACAGTGTCCAAAAGCAACTTGCTTCATCATCTCTCCCTGTATTAATTTCCACCTTTCCTGTAGCTTCCAGTTACCAGCCACAGAAAGTTACAAACTGCAAAAGTACAAGCGTCCTATGTTAAATAATTAAACAAATATATTATCTGTGAATACAGAATATAAAATGCAACTATTCCCTGGGTGATCTGCTTTCAAATATATGGTCACAAATTTTTCTTCATAAACAAATAATAAAAATTAATGAATCTTTAGAATTAAAGCATTTTAGGGATAAAAATAATTAAGCTCACTAAAAAAAAATCACTTTCTGAATAACAAAAGAACCTACTTCTATATATGAATATGACCTCTATGATACTGAAAATTATGGTTCTTAGTTAAGTAAAATAGACAAACTATTAGTCTCAAATATCAAATCTTATTTTAAAGTAAGAAATTGCAAAAATCTGAGGAAGAATAGTAAATAATCCCAAAAGAACTGCTGCAATGTAAATAAACTTGCAAGGCTTTTGATACAATAATAGGATTTGAGTTACCTGCTACATTTTAAGAAATTTTTAACAAATTTAGGAGACCCCTGAAACACTCAGTAAGTAATTGGTGATTTAAAAACTAGGTAATGGAGGCGCCTGGGTGGCTCAGTGGGTTAAAGCCTCTGCCTTCAGCTCAGGTCATGATCCCAGGGTTCTGGGATCAGGCCCCGCATCCGGCTCTCTGCTCGGGAGCCTGCTTCCCCATCTCTCTGTCTCTGCCTGCCTCTCTGCCCACTTATGATCTGTCTGTTAAATAAACACATTAAAAAATAAAAAAATAAAAACTAAGTAATGGGGACAGACACTTTATCTCTTAGGTACTATGAATTATCAAATACAAAAACTACAAAAATATGACAAAAAATTTTAATGACATAGAAACAAAAGAGTTTTAACATTAAGAATGTTACATTTCAAACATTTTTATCACATTTTTCACTAAAGGGCCCAAGTATACACTGTCTATAAAATACTAACTACAGAGAGAAGAAATCATAAAAGATTTTAGTAAAACATAAGAGTTTTTTTTTTTTTTTTAAGTACTCGAAAGGGAAACAAACTGGTCACATAGCATGAAGAAATAGATTCACGAGAAATTAAAACAATTTAAGAATCATGGTATTTACGATAAAACTTGTTTTTGGAAACTTTTTTAATGGAAATGTTTAAAACACACAAAAGTACAAAGATTAGGACAAAAAACTCCTATACACCCATCTCTTATTGCTTGATCTCTATCCCCAACAAATTAAAAACTGCTGTTTAACGCTGAGTGCTTTGAAATTTAGCTTCTAAATTACTTTGAAGTATATAAAATTTTTTCCTTACCAGGCCAAAAAACTACATATTTTAACTATTTAATATAAGTCAATCCATAAAAATTTCCTATCAGGCTTTACCAGAACATAAGCTTAGTGAGGGCAAGGAATTTCGGCCTGTACACTCACTGCTACCTGCCCATCTCTGGCACAGTGCACCTTCATTACATATTTAATTTATACGCAATCCTACATACTTCATACAGCAAAAGTATCCGTTAAGAGAGAAAAAAAGCACAGAGCAAGAAGTGGACAAGTATCACAAATAAATACCCAAGAAAAGGAAAATTTCTGGGCTTTCATTTTTACTTTTTATTATAAAAATTTTCGAATATACAAAAGTAAAGAGAACATTGTAATGGACCCCAATACCCAGCTTCAACAGTTATCATCTTTTGAATTTAGGCTTTCTATTAACCATTTTACTTTTGAAAAACAAAACAAAAAATCCTTACTAAATCCTGCTACTCCATTCAAACCAACATATTCTTTCTTTCCAAACTACTTTAAAAAAAGTCTTTAAAATGCATCAAACATATAATCCTTTCTGCAAATAAATACATCCAGTGGTGAAAAGAAAATAAGTAATCAAATAAAATGCATCAAACATACAAACATAAAAACAACACAAATATTTTAAAACAGAACTTTTAAAAAGTTTTGTTCACAGTGGTGAACAAAACAGATGACTCCCTCATCTTTTGAAATATATATATATATATATATATTTTTTTTTTTTTTTTTGGCGAAAGAACATGCACCTTGTGGAAGAGGGCAGAGGAAGAGAGAGAATCTTAAGCAGGCTCCACTCCACTTCTCCAAGATCATGACCTGAGCTGAAATCGAGTTGGATGCTTAACCAACTGAGCCACACAGGCATCCCTGGAATTTATATTCTTATTAGAGAACACGAGCTACATAAAAAAGTAAACAAGAATATGAAAAGACTAATTTCAAATTTCTGTTAAGAACCAGAAAGCTTGGGGCATCTGGGTAGCTCAGTGGGTTTAAGCCTCTGCCTTCGGCTCAGGTCATGATCCCAGGGTCCTGGGATGGAGCCCCGCATCGGGCTCTCTGCTCTGCAGGGAGCCTGCTTCCTCCTCTCTCTCTGCCTGCCTCTCTGCCTACTTGTCATCTCTGTCTGTCAGATAAATAAATAAAAATAAAATCTTTAAAGAAAAAAAAAAAGAACCAGAAAGCTTTAAAAGCAATCTGTTGGTGATGATGTAAGGAAATAGTCACACAGCCACATACACTCACATTATTGTATAAATTTTCATACATGTATTTTAAATGGATTTACAATAAATCAGTCTTCAGGACCTAGAAGGCTGGATGCCTCAGGGGCTCTAGAATTTACGAAAGCCTCCAGATTCTGCTATCTTCTTTCTGTATGTTCTGGCTATAAACGCATTCTACATGGCTACTTAAGTCTTAGCCAGGAGCACCACCACATGTTAAGTCCGTGAGTGCTGAACACAGGGACAGGTGTTGGGAACTCTCATCATGTACACTAAGCAGGTATAACTTTTGAAGCAAGACAATAAAAGCATTAAGTATATTCATTTTTAAAGAATGTAAAACCAAGAAATGAGAAAGCCAAATGAATTACCTGCACAGTGAGAGCATGTCTCCTTAAGACATACTTCTGAGATGCCATGTGAATAAATGTCAGGCCTATACAGAGGCTGTAGAGAGGTTCATGGGGATGGGTGCGAAAGGCTTGCACATATTGTCCTGAAAAAAGAACAGTGATGTCAAACGGTGTGACACGAGCATGGCTCCTTGTTTCTTCACTTATTCAAATGTATTTTATGGCTAAACAGAACTGATTTTTAACATATGCAAGGTATGTTTTCTAAAATATCAACCAGATGCACATTAGTTTGGATTTTAAAACAATGCATAAAATATAATAAAATTTGGAGGTTTTTTTTTTTTTTTTTTTTTAAAGATTTTATTTATTTATTTGACAGAGAGAAATCACAAGTAGACTGAGAGGTAGGCAGAGAGAGAGAGAGAGGGAAGCAGGCTCCCTGCCGAGCAGAGAGCCCGATGCGGGACTCGATCCCAGGACCCTGAGATCATGACCTGAGCCGAAGGCAGCGGCTTAACCCACTGAGCCACCCAGGCGCCCAAATTTGGAGGTTTTACATCTATAAATGTATCTTGACTACAAAGATGAAATGTGAGCAACTGAAAGTAACTTTCTTCTAGGCACAGCTAGACACTTCCATGTAGAGTAATATTTCTAAAGTAAACAATTTATTAATTATGATCATAAACCTACTTTATGATCTTAAATCTATTTTAAAAGAAACAAGAGAAGGTGTCTTTTGGCAAATTCGTCTGTAAAATTAAATGACCTGTTTTTTATGAATTCAAATATGATGGATCATGGAGGTGAGAAAAAGAAAAATAGTTCTGTTCTGTTTTTTAGATTATGGGTGTTGTTTCCTGAGAAAAAGATGTTTTCCGTGTTTCCATGTATTCTATATATGCAATTATTTCATGTCAAAAACTTAACCATATGAGATAGGGGAATTGAAGAAAATTTTTAAGCAGATTTTTCTTCTAAAGGGATGATCTAGAATTTGTCATACATAAATAAAAACCTCCATTCTCTCCAGCTTCTATGCCAGAAGGTTCTGCACCCCAGAACCTCTTTAGCAGCACAGACGGTAGACTGCCATTTGCACTTTCTATTTTTACCCTTGTAAAAGGTCCTAAATATAAGACAACAACATAAATCTCTCCTTTATATTTCTTAACATTAAACAAACAATTCCCCATACAACAGACGAGTTTCAACATCTGATGTGCAAGGTTACTGGCTGAACGATTACAAAAATTCCGGCTATACGTGAAGAAACACTGAAAGTATTAAACAGTCAACATCCCAGTTTATCCAGAAGTAAACCTGGCAACATTAGCTTTTAGCCAGCAAGAGACACATGCCTCATTTTAAGTTTAAACATTTGGCCAAATATTTTTCTACTTACTTGCTTCTGATTCATTATTACAGAAGATTTCAAGTGATTAATTTTCCCTGAGTTTAATTACAATTAGCAGGCACCATGTAAATAAATCTTGACATAAAGACTTGTCTCCTCAAGGAACTATCAGCAAATCTTAAATCCTTTTTTGTACTACAGCAAATTAAAATCAGGTGGCAATGTATCCATAATTAATGAAAATTATTTTAAAAACAACCCGGGGCACCTGGGCAGCTCGGTTGGTTAAGCTTTTGTTTCTTGATTTTGGCTCAGGTCATGAGACAGAGCCCTGTGTTGGGCTCCATGCTGGGTGTGGAGCCTGCTTAAGATTCTCCTGCCTTCGGGGCCCCTGGGTGGCTCAGTGGGGTAAGCCGCTGCCTTCGGCTCAGGTCATGATCTCAGGGTCCTGGGATCGAGTCCCACATTGGGCTCTCTGCTCGGCAGGGAGCCTGCTTCCTTCTTTCTCTCTCTGCCTGCCTCTCTGCCTACTTGTGATCTCTGTCTGTCAAATAAATAAATAAAATCTTTAAAAAAAAAAGATTCTCCTGCCTTCTCCTCCCCTCTTTCACTTGTACATGCTCCCTCTCTTAAAAAGGGGGGCACCTGGGTGGCTTGGTCAGTTAAGCGTCTGCCTTCGGCTCAGATCATGATCCTAGGGTCCCGGGATTGACCCCCCCAGTGGGTTATCTGCTCTGCAGGGAGCCTAACTCTCCCTCTCGCTGCCGCTCCCCCTGCTTGTGTGTACTCTCTCTCTCTAATAAATTTTTTTTAAAAATCTTCAAAATTAAAAAGAAAAAAAAATCAAGCCTCAGCAGGGGAACTGTTAACCTTTAAAATGAATTATGACTTACTTCAGCCTTTTGAAACCAAAGCTTCATAAGGAAAATAAGTATTAATATTATCATTGTTGCTAACAGCTCCTTAAGTATATGGGCCAGGCATTAAAAAAATACTTTATATTACACATTTAATTTTCACAATAATTTATAAGGTAGGTCCAAATATTACCTTCATTTCAGAGATAAAGAAACTGAGTGCGATTTAAACACAGGCAGTTCCTCTCCAGAGGCCGACCTGTTAACCACCACTTCATCCACACTTGACAAAGTCATGTCGAGGACACTTACCAAGCGCATGCTTGAAACTACCAGATACAAATGCATTGTGTCCATTTAAGACACACAGGGCATGATTATCTGGGTTTTTCAGCATTAGACGAAGACAGAAGCGATGATGTCGTACTTCTTGGGAGTGCATGGTAACCTGATTGAAAATGTTCCAGAGCTGAGGTTTATTGACATTTTCCATTACCATTACCCTAAAATTGCAGAAAGACGGTGAAGATAAAAAATTGTGTAAAAGAAAAACTTCTATTTCTAAGAATGAAATCCTTCAGTGAAGCAACATCTTCCAAGAAAAAGCACATTGTCTCAATGTATTTAAACAGAAACATTTACACAAAGATTTTTCCCAGAAAATGCTGCTTAAGTTAGTATTTCTACATCTTGTTTGTTCTTTTCAACACAATAACAAAAAAATCAAGTAGTTTAAGTTTCACCGTTTCTCCCCCTGACCCTAGAGCTGCAGTACAATGAACAGGGAATAATAGTTAATAATAATGTGTACCAGACATTGTTAAAAGGCCTTATATATAATAAACCACTTAGCCCTCACAATAATCCTACCAGGTGATAGTATTATGATATCATTTTATAAATGGGGAGATTAAGGCTCCCCAAGAGGCTATATAAGAGGAGATGCCCCTGAGAATCACCAATGACTTGAATTAACCAGTGAGCAACAAGAGAGTTAAAACACCTTATTAATTCTTGAGCATAAGAGACTAAGCCAAAGTGAATACACATACTCTTTCAACGACTCTAAAATAAACTATTAGAAAATTACCTGATATAGTTGTATGCCTTTCTGAAATTTTTGTCCAGTATTGCAGCAGAAAGACCAAAGTATTCTAGTTCTTTGCGTTTCTGCTTGTCATCATAAAATGAGTAATATTCCAATGAAGAATCCACAAGTAGCTCAGCCTCCTGAAATCGGGATAGGTCACACAAGCAATATATGGCCTTCAATAGAAGGTTCCACCAGTCATCTTTTGTCAAGACACTCGTGAGTACAGCAAATATTGCTAAAATGATACCAGTGAAAATCAGTTAGGACACTGTACTTTAGGAAATAGCAGTATTAGAAAATTTCATATGATCAGTTTTAAGGTTAAATATAATAACCACAATCTATGGGCCTGAATTCTTGCCAACACTCTTCTGATAATATGAGAAGTGGTATTTGCTTGTTTACACTACTTCAACACCACCCTTTCTGTTCTGCTTAACAATCGGCAATCCGAGATTATTCTTACTTTGGAGCTGTCCTCTACAAAGTCCAGCTACCTCATTTATATCTTGGTGCTAGGATACATGATCCTCTAGGGCAGTACGAGCCTGTATTCCATGACTGAAGTCAGATACAGGATTCTACACATAAAAAGCATTCAAATGTGTGTTAACAAAGCACTCCAATTTCATAATTTGAGATTCACATTGTTCTTGATCTTGTTATAATCTTAATTTTTTCTCTGCCTCAAAATTTCCTTCCTTAAAAACCTTGCCCTCTTTGTAAGAAGCCCCTTTTTATAAATTTGTAAATCTTGAGAAATATTGAAATCCACAAAATTTTTTAGTCTTTAACCCAGAATTCTGAGACTCTATCCTATCCAAGTAGTCAAAAATATGGATACAGGCATGACGATGCTCACTGCAGTACCATCTATAAAAGAAAATTATCAGAAGCAACCATATATCAAAAAATAAGGGAATAATTAAAATATGGAACTATCAATGGAATATTACACATTCCTTAATGGTAACAGCTATGAAAAAGAGCAACATGAGAAAACATCTATGAGAAAATGCTGAGTGAAAAAAATCAGGATACAAAGATGCATGTAACGTCGAAAGGCCTTGCATCCTTTCCTGGTATACACCAGAGTAATGTGATGCCCACCAGGAGGAAATGAACTCACAAAAAAACCCTTATGAGCCTAAGAAAAACGAACAATAGATCTGAAAGGAGAAAACAGTGAAAGAGAAAACCAGGAAGGATCTATAGAAAAATAAACCTTAAGGAAATAGTCTTAAATACATGAAGCAGAGTCTACCTTTGCGCGGACTGTTGAGACAGCAGGGTTCTGAGGCATTTATGACTAGATTCCGAGCAGCTGACCCCCATTCGTTTCCTGACTCTACCCCCTGCAAAACCTTGCTTAATAATGTGCTTATAGCGATTTAGCTCTTCTGGATTCGAAATCCTATCTCCTGGCACACTGCCATGACTGTAACAATTATTTAACAAGGTCTACGGACTTCATTAACAATGAAATAATTTTCTGACAGACCGATCAATTCCAATTTAAACTTTTTTCAAGTTTTCTGAGTAATAACCTCACCCAAACGTACCTGATGCATTACCAGCTAAAAACAGATGCCTTTTAAAGTCGTATTACTTGAGAGCGCCGAATCCTAACCACTAGACCACCAGGGAGCGTCTAAAGTCGTATTACTTGAGACTGGGTCAAAGCAATTTATTTTCAGAGTTTCTATGACTACATTTGTCAAAAATGAATTTAACAGAGAATGAAACATGTAACTGAAGTCACTGAACAAATACAGTAATTTATACTGCCATCTCATCTTCACAGATTTCTTAAAATAAGGTATATTTTCTTCTTAAAAAGTCAAAAGTTCCATTTAGTGTTTTCACAGGAAGATCCAAGCAGATGTTTTCCTTCAATTTTCAAAAGTTAAAGTATTTACATAACCTTCCTTTTCTTTCTCAACATCAAATGAGTTTATTATACTTAAGGAATCTGGATTAGAAAATTTTATTTTATTTGAAAAGGGTATATTTTCAATTAGATTACTATCAGGTGATACTTCAGGAGTATTTTATGTAATAAAGCAAATGAAAGAATTACCTTTTGCATCACAATTTGCTGTCTCTTGGTCACTGTTGTCTGATATTTTGTCTCTTGACACTTTAATAAGGTAGAGATGCCTCTCTCCAGATTTGGAACTAGATATCAAACAAACTTGGGCTCTGTTCATTGCTACCTAAATTAAACATAATAATTTGAGTTTTTTTAGTCATATTATTTCTTTTTAATATTTTATTTCTAAGTAATCTCCATACCTAATGCAGGGTTCAAACTCATAATCAAGAATTGCAAGATCTAGCAACTAAGCCAGCCAGGCCCTCAGATCATATAACTTTTTAAAGAAAATCTATTGTGGGGGTGGTATGACTGGGTGGCTCAGCCAGTTAAGCATCTGACTTTGGCTCTGGTCATGATCTCAGTCCCGGAACTGAGCCCCACACTGAGCGTGTCCTCAGTGCGGAATCTCTCTTCCTCTGTTCACACGCTCGCTTTTTCTCTCTTTGAAATAAATAAGATCTTAAAAGGAAAAAAAGGAAAGAAAAAGAAAATCTGTGGGACACAAGTATTGCAGGTGTGCCTGTAATCTTCAGTAGGAAAAAAAAGGCCAAATTATTGTGCATTTAAACACCTAAAAGAGAATGAATAGATTTATTTTTTTCTTCCTACCAGAGGAATGTAGATCACATCTTAGTAGGGAAAAAGAAGTTACATAAATTCTTACGCACAAACACACACAAACTACTTCCCAACATAAACACTAGACTAGAAATGTCACACGTGGAAAACATTTTTGCAAAGCAAATAATTCTGGCACATAGACACCACTATCCAGAAGGCCAATATCTGATTATTCTATGGTTCTCACTTTTCTAGATAGGTACTAGCGAAGATTTTATTTCACTTACTCCACAGTTAAGTTTATGCTTTCATGTAGAAGTTTCAATTACAGTCGACCCTTGAACAACACAGGTATGAACTGCACAGATTCATTTATACATGAATTTTTTATAGTATAGTACTATAAATGTATTTTCTCTTCCTCCTAATTTTCTTAACATTTTTTCCCCAGCTTCCTTTATTGTATGTATATATAATACATACAACCTACAAAATATATGTTAATCAGCTGTTCACGTTATCAGTAAGGCTTGCATTTAACTGTAGGCTATCAGTAGTTAAGTTTTTAGGAAGTCAAAAGTTACACATGGATTTCCAAGTGTGTTAGGCTTGGTCTCCCTAATTCCCATGTTGTTCAAAGGTCAACTGTACATACAATTAAGCTCTTAGTCTTCTGTCTATATCTGACTTTCATTTTCCCCAAAAGTTTAACACCTATACTGGGGCGCCTGGGTAGCTCAGTGGGTTAAGCCTCTGCCTTCAGCTCGGGTCATGATCTCAGGGTCCTGGGATCGAGTCCCACATCAGGCTCTGCTCAGCAGGGAGCCTGCTTCCTCCCTCACTCTTTGCCTGCCTCTCTGTCTACTTGTGATCTCTGTCAAATAAATAAATAAAATCCTTAAAAAAAAAAAGTTTAACAGCTATAATCTATGTTTAAATCAAATTTGAAACATTTAAAAAGTCAACAGTGCTAATGTACGAAAAGACCATTACCCACCTTTAGAAGCATGGCTAACATGGTAAGTAAGGTGTCCACATAACCACACATTTTGCCTTGAGAAAACAGTAGAGTAGAACGATGAAGCAGTAACTTCAGTTCCTAAATAAATGAGCACATGATAATAAATGTGACAAGATTCGTTTCTGCAAGTTGTTTTGTTTGCACAGAAAAACTTTAGAAATCAAACCTTAAGAACATTTGCTTTATGATCTTTCACAACTTAAAAATCCAATATTTTAGATACTGTAATTTATAATGTCTAACAAGAGGCTGAAACGTAAGATTCAAAATCACTTTTCAAAAATGCTGAGGGGTGCCTGGGTGGCTCAGCTGTTGGACATCTGCCTTCAGCTTTGGTCATGATCCCAGGGTTCTGGAATCGAGCCCCGAATTGGGCTTCCCCACTCAGCTGGAGGCCTGCTTCTCCCTCTCTCACTTCCTCTGCTTGTGTTCCCTCTCTTCCTGTGTCTCTCTCTGTCAAATAAATAAATAAAATCTTAAAAAAAAAATGCTGAATTTAATATACTAAAATAAACTTTTTGGATATACGCTGTAGAGACATCTTTAATGGAGGAGAAAGTTCAAAAATATAATCTACCAAGAAAAACTTCCTTTTATGTGACAGCCTACCTGCTGTGCAGCATTTGCATCTTGTGCTAAAGTATCTGGATCATACATGGGCTCCAGAGCTTCCAGAGCTTTCTCAGGACGACCCAGCTGCTGCTGAAGGGTGGAAAGTGAAATTCTTGCATCCAAATGAAGGGGGGCCAGATCAACCACTTTGCCATAGCTTTCCGCAGCACGTTCCATATAGCCTAAGGCCTTTAAACATTCTAAGATGATGTTAAAAAAAGCATAAATATGATCTACAGATCTGTAAGAGTGCCAAGATTATTTTTCCATCTAAAAAAAACTTTAGAGCAGTAAAAAAATACTTGTAATAATATTTAGTATAAAAATTAAAGTACTAGAAATAATATTTCTAGTACTTTAAAACAACTAACTCATCTAATCTCCATCTATCAAATGATCAATCTATCGATTTCTCTAACTAAATCCAAATAGGATTTGTATCCAAACAAGGATACAAACAACATAGATATACAGTTTGGAGATCTGCTTTATTCACTTAGCATTACGCTTTCAACACTTCCCACGTCTTCCTTACCATTCTGAACATTTATAACATTCAACCGATTATTTATTTTACCATATTATCCGATATTTGGGTTATTTCCAAATGTTTACTTTAATAAATAACACTGCAGTAAACATTTTCATGTATATAAGCCGTAGTTTAAAAACTGGCAAGCCAATCTAGCCCACAGTTCCGTTTTTTAAGCCATAGTGCTGTTAAAAACAATACACGGTCTATGTTTTTTAAAACTGGGATTTTTATGAACTCCCAAGTTACTGGATTCTTTTGAAAAATACGGATTTGAGAAACAGCAGCAGCATCCTTCAGAGAGGATTCTCCAGTTCTCCCCACTACCTTGAGTCTCTTTACTTGCCTACTTCACTCACTTTGTTACTTGCCAGGCTCCTAGGTTCCATGACCCCCAATATAAACTATCTCATGTCATACTCAATTATTTCCTCAGGGCAAGTTCTCAGAAGGGGATTCTTGGGCTCTATTCCTCAAATTTTATGTCAATTAATCATTAAGTCCCATCAGTTGAATTCCCCACTGTAAAAGTGATAACACTAATCTAGGACTTTTTTAATCTCATTCCTTTTTCACTGCTATTACCTCCTAAAATGGTACTTTTGCCTCCAATTGCTTTCCTAAATCTCCAATTTCTCAACTCTCTGCTGAGTATCATCCTCAGGTTAAACTGATAACAGGCAATAAAATCTCCAACTCCTCACTCATGTCTTCAAAATTCAAATACCACAAATACTGTAGTTTTTATGATGGTATCACACCTGTATTCATGTTCAGTCATCCAAACGGTAAAGAGTTATCTCTAAGTGTTTTCTGCAATTTCCTATCTGCGAGATGTCTCAAAATAACCCAGACTGTCAATCAATGCTTCTCTAGCTATAGAGTACCTTCAACCATTATGTAATATTTTAAGAACTATTAGAACTTTCTGCCATCATGTAGTATTCTAGACAAAGACTACTCAAATTTTAATGCATCTTTTATGTGGGTTCAATATAAATCCTATTAGAGTATATTTTGGCTTTCATACATTTAAGAAACTTTGTTGTTTTTCTTAAGTTATTTTTTCTACATTATTTCAGATTATTATAAATTTAGATGCAATAAAATGAAGATACATAAAACCTAATCTTGAGCACATCTGCAGCTCAAAGAACACTCAAAAAACATTAACTTTTCCCCCAAAATAACATATTTAATATCAATTCATTAAAACTCTTGAAAATTAGACTGCACCCCAAGTCTGACAATCTATTATTAAACATTGGAGCCTATGGTTAAGACAGGTGAAAGACACATACAAGATATTTTTTAACACAAACATGTTAGTCCTACTTCATGCCGGTACCATTAAATGAATCACTCTTCCAAAGCATTAGTGTGGGGGAAATCAGGTAGTGGCATACCAAGACAACTGACAATACTGACATTCATAGGATTACTGAGTCACTACGTTACACACCTGAAACTAACGTAACACTGTATGTCAACTATACTCAAAAAATAAGCAAACAAAAAACCCCGACTTTCAGAAACTGCGCTGAAACCAGAAACTTTCACTTTCACCAAGACATTAACATTTTAAAATAATTATTACCATCTTAGGAAAGTAAGTTCTTGCCTAGTTATATGATTAAACTTCTCCCTCCCACAAAAAAATTACCTGCATGCCGGAGCCAAACTACGGCAAGGTTGTATCTTTCAGAGCAAACCAGTGCACTAAGGAGGGGAAGTGCAGAACTATATTCACCGACATCCAAAAATGCTTCAGCAACATCTAGATAGAGGTCTCCCATATCTTCAGGATTCTGTTCCACTAGTGTTGTCAAGAGAGGCTACATCACAAAATAAAAGGCTAAAGTCAAATTTTCATTACAAATACGCGTATCTATGTATACTTCTCTTTTTACATTCCTATCAGTTACCCAGGGCAAGCCTAAAAGGAGCAAGGCTTAATAAAAACAGTTTTAAATAATCATTTTCCTATTCATTTCCGTATCTCTATTAAAAAGACCTCATACTGCCATCATTCACTCATTTAACACATTACTTCTGAAGCCCGTAACAAGCAGGCAAGGTAGAAGCTAAGCTAACGCTGACTTACTGTGCTCTTCCTCTGCCAAGTTAAACACACCCAAGCCTCAGGGCCTCTGTGTTTGCTGATACTTCTGTCATTAATCAAATGTCACCTTTCCAGAGAGGCCTTTCCTGACCACCCTATTTACAACTGCAACTCCTCCTACCCCAATATTCTCTCTCTTCTGTTTCATTTTCTTCCAGAGTATTTATCTCCAACTCAAATCCCCTATTTTACATACTTATTTTATGATCTATTTCATCCCATTAGAACAAAAGCTCCAGGATGGCAGGGATTTGTATACTGTTTTCAATATCTTATCCTAAGGTCTGCCAAGTAAATTCCCAATAGCTTTTTTTATTCAATGAAATACTTAGTCCAAAGTTGGCGGAAGAGAAGAGCTGTCAGAACTTACCAACTATCTAAAAAGCCCAATCTCAAAGTCTGATCTCTGGATTGTTCTCATCAAAAAGAAAAATTACTGCAAGCCCCGTTCAGCTTTTATAAGATATTCACACACAAATGATTTACGCTTATGGTGACTTCCTGGTTATTGAAAAATGTGAAATTTGGGGTAAACTTACAATTTCTTAGAATTTCCTGTCAAAGAAAATAATGCAGATTTGATCCGAAGTACCTGAAGTGCAGATCTTAATGTCACTTACATTAAGTGGTTCGAGGATGTTGAGATGTACGAGGCAGACCATCAACTTCACGGTGATGTCTATGGGCACACCATCAGGTATGCTGCAGCTAACATTCTCACCAGCTTTGGATTAGACGGACAGACAAAAAGCAGTTCTACATGCAAGCTTAGGAAGTAGGACAAATGAAGCGACTACACCCTCTATGTAAGATCTCAATTACTTCATTCAGGACAAAGGATTCCACAGTCAATTCTAATTTGACCAACTCTATTGCTAGGTTTTTATACTTCCTTCAGTCTGTCAGTAAGGAAAGAAGGAAGGAGGGGTGGATCTATGAAACACAGCAAAATATATTAAACAACAAAATGACTAATATATCTATAATTAAAACCCGAACATAAATTTTTCCTTAATATTTTCAAAACAATGGACAGCAGTAATTTTTAACAGGAATATAACTTTTGGGATGAAAGATCCTAAACAGAAAACACAGCTACAAAATAATTTGAGACTTAGCTCTAGGCAAGATCAGGTCCAAGAAAACTATCAAAACTGGCAGTTATTCAGATGTCCTAATTCCTGCTTTCATGGCATTGCAGTTCCTCCTCCGCTGTACTAGAGCTGTACTCCGACCCACTCATTCACAGCACCCATAACACTCAAGATCCTCAGCCAAAGCACCCTATCTAATCCTGTCTGAACCAAGTAGTGCTCTCACACCTGTAACCTCTCAGTCTGCAATGCACTTCCGCCCGGGTTTTACTTAAATTATGCTTCTAGAAACCTTCTCCAATCTTTAGTATATTGCTCTTCTCTATTCTCCCATAATGTCAGGTTTACTACAGAAATTATCACACTACTCCTCCTATAATTAAACTATATACTTCATTTGAAGCCCACTTTCCCTCCCTGTGGGGAGGAAGTATCATTTTCATCTGCATATTCCCCAAACAACTAGCATAGGACCTTGTAAGAAAACTCTTTTCAAAAACTGGGATTTTCGTACCCCAACAACTTTCCTCTTTAGTGTCTGTCTGTCCCATGTCTCATCTTGGGCCTTGTTCTCTACGAATTAGCACAGCAACTGGTTTGTAAAAATGAATGACTACTTTCCATTAGGATGGTTCGTTTAAATAAAAGGCTTTTTGATTTTGCATACTTATGCCTTAACCCAAAGGATTCTATGATGATGGAATTTGTAGGCACCATGACAGGCCAGGGAGGGAACTATTCTGAAGCGGGCAGTACTCAAGTAACAAGTGCCTCCCCCCACCCTCGCCCCCCACCAAAAGCCTCATGGGGTAGAGGCAGAAGGAAGGTATTACACAGGAATTTTCATACAAGAACAGGGATGTCTACTCTGCCCACAGAGTTCAATTTTGCTACAACCTCAGACAGGGTCTTGCACACTAGTATTCTTACCGAACAGTTAATGGGTGTGATACAAAGAAAACAGCAGGGATGAGGAAGACAACTGAAGGCGACACTGCAAGCCACACCTCAGGTATGACTCCCCATCTAGACCCCTAACTGTGTATTTTAAGTTTTCAAAAAATGGACAGCAATCATATTAGTTTCTACTTTTTATATGAATGCTTAAGTTTGAAGTAAGAAATTTTTTAATGAGAGTATTTTGCCTTTTTTGAAAATTAAATTGCTTTAGATCTAAAGGTTTCTGATACGCTGTTCGGTAATCCATTCTTTTTTCACGTCACTAAAAAGACCCCAGAAAATGAGAAATGCCATGTTCAAATGCATGTACTGAGAAATAAAAAGGGACTGAAAAGAATTTTTCAAGCAGATTTCTTGTGAGTAAATATTCACAAGAAAAAGATATGAAATCTCTACAAGGAAAAAAATGCTTCTGGGAAAACCTGCTATGAGAACATCAACTATCAGTTTCAAAATGCCACATTATAAACCAGAGAGGATTATGTGCACTACCCTATGCAGAGAAAACTACAACCTTTATTCTCCTCGGAAGGTCCTTCTTCTGTATTTTTTTCCAGCACAATTCCAGAAAAATCTGTAATCACCTAAAAGAACAGAGAAAAAAAGGAAATGATGCAAGAGTTACACACAGAAAACCTTTTCATAATGCAAAGGTTCATAAAGTTCGTTCAAATAATCCTTATAACATATAAATGGACTACAAAAAGCAACAGCAGTCTCTTTAAAATAAGGAACCACTGTGATATATTAACATTTTTTATCATATGAACTAATGCTTAAATAAAGATATAGAATTCATCCATATCAAACCGAACTACTTTTCCCAACAGCTTGGAAACTGAATCACAGCAATTCATCTGGCTGCTGAGTCCTGCTACCCTCAAGTACAGATATATCTGGCATCTGGGATAACGGTGAGAGATTTTATCTCTCATATATATGTAACATATGTAACTATATGTTACATTTCATTTGGAATTACCACAGAATCTAGAAATCTGTTTCAATACAGACTTTAAATATATAATTTAGCATATAAGTAGCTTAATATATATAACTAAAGTGAGGAATTGTCCAATTTGTAGAATTTCTAAAATGCAGAAATGTGTCCAAAATCTAAGAGAAACCTATTACATTTTCCTACCTCCAAAGCTTTGTCATAATGCTTGTTAGAAATGTATAATTCGGCTGCTATGTTAATATCTTCCATGGAGACAAGGCCCTGATGTTTTGAGAAAGCTTCTTCAATTATGTTAATAGCTGAAGTAACATCATTGGCTTCATAGTAACTCCTAAAAAAAAATGACAAAATGGATGAATATTTATTTCATTCAGATTATAAAACTCTTATCTTTGCTTAGACCATCTATTACCTATGATTTTCATTTTCTTAAAATTGGGGAAGAGAAAAACGTTTCTTTAAAATCTTAATCACAGCTGATGCAGAAAAAACCGGCAAACACCAGTAAGATGATGTCATCCTGCCAAGCATCTCACTCTCCAAAAGCTACCTCCTGTCGTTCCAGCTCGTTCCCCCATCACCTCAGTCCAAGAACTCTTCTACCTCAGTGGACTCTACAAGCACTCGTCTACCTGTTCCGCGGTCCTGCTGCTTCCTGCCCTCACTTTTCCCCTTCTCCACAGACCAACAATACGAATACTCCCTTCATTATAATCTCCTCGCTTCTCCTGCCCCTCTCTCCCTTCTAATAAAATCACTTGATAAAACCCTAACCCTTGTTAACTCAAATATGCCTGCTCTGCACCACCGCCTCTCCAGCCCACCACGCCGACTGCACTTGCTCTAAATGAACGACCAGAAGCCTCAAGCAGGCCCACGGTGCTGGTCAGCAATGTTACCAGTTACCTTGCCCAGGACTCTGCAAATCTGAACATACATGCAAAGTAAGTGGGGGTCTTGTACAAAGGCATATTCTGATGCAGTAGAGCTGGGATACAGCTGAGATTCTGCATTTACAACAAGCTCCCAGGAGATGCAAATGTTGCAGTAGGCTCCAAGGACTCGGCAATGACTTCTCATCTTCTCATCTTTCTCTTCAAACCTCTAAAACGCTCTGATTCTCACTGTCAGCTGACAACCTTGCTTTTTAGTTTTCCAAGAGAACCAGATCATAACGTCTCACATATTCCCTACTTGTCGTCCTACTTACAGACACCCAGGGCCGTATCTTCGACCTTCTCCACTTTCGAGGGCAAACCCCCACTAGACCCCATTCCCTCCAACCTACTCAAGGACTTCACTCAAGCAATTGTCCCTTCTTTTATTACTCTTCAGTGTGTTTCTCAACTGCAGATTATACCAACGGAATACAGATACACTATAATTTTTTCCCAACTTATAAGTTATCTCTTACCCCTACAACCTATACCAATGATCTCCCCATTCCTCTGCTCCTCTTATAAACTTCTCCAAAGAGCTGCCTATCCCCCAGGAACTCCCGCCCCACCTCCAATGTCAACATTCAGTCCTCATTTCACACGCTCTACCTTGCCTACTTCACAAAGATGATCATCCCTCCTCCTTGAAGCGCTTTCTTCAGTATTTCTAGAATATCAGGCTCTCTTCATTTCCTCCAACTTCACTGTCCATTTCCTTTCAGTCTCCCTGCTGTTTCCTCCTCACCCTCCTGACTTTTAAACACTGCAGGACCTCAGGGTTTAGTCCTCAGAACGCTTCCCTTATCTGTCTGTGACTGTCTCTCTCTCTCACCCCAACCCACACACAAACACCATTTCATATCACAAAATCCTGAGAGCTCAGCCTTCCAAATACTTCTAGAATCTGAATACTTCTCACCACCTCCTGCACTTTTATCCTGGACCAAACAACTATCATCCCTTTCATAGATTGTTGCAATAATTTCCTAACTGGTCTCTCTGCTTCTGCCCTTACCACTCCTCACACTATCCTCAAAATAACAGAACTGATTTAAAGGGTTTTTTGGTTTTGTTTTAAATTTTTATTTATTTATTTATTTATTTAATTGACAGAGAGAGAGAGAGAGAGAGAGAGAGACAGAGACAGAGACAGAGGGAGAGGGAACACAAGCAGGGGAAGAAGAGGGAGAAGCAGGCTTCCTGCTGAGCAGGCAGCCCAAGCAGGGCTCAATCCCACATGACCTGAGCCAAAGGAAGGTGCTTAATGGCTGAGCCAGCCAGGTAGGTGCCCCTGATTTAAAGTTTAAGTCAAATTACACCTACTCTTCTCAAAACCTTCCAATGACTTCCAAACTAATTCAGGGTAAAACCCAAAGCACTTACAATGGTCTGAAAGAGCCAAGTGACCTCCGGATGCCTCTCAGATCTCAGCTCCTGCTATGTTCCCTTAAACCTTCAGCTCGTTCCCAGAGCACACTTCTGCACTTGCCACTTACTTTGCCTGTGACACTCTTCCCTAAATATCTGTTCCCATACTTCCTTTAGTTTACTTTCAGGTCATTACGATCATAACATAGGGAACTGAGTCCTTCTCTAATCACACTATTTAAAATAACATACCCCCTCTGTCAAATAAATAAATAAAATCTTTAAAAAAAAAAAAAAAAAGGGCGCCTGGGTGGCTCAGTGGGTTAAGCTGCTGCCTTCGGCTCAGGTCATGATCTCAGGGTCCTGGGATAGAGCCTCGCATCGGGCTCTCTGCTCAGCAGGGAGCCTGCTTCCCCCTCTTTCTCTGCCTGCCTCTCTGCCTACTTGTGATCTTTCTGTCAAATAAATAAATAAAATCTTTAAAAATAAATAAAAATAAAAATAAAATAAAATAACATACCCCTATACATCAGCTTCCTATCCCTTTTCTGCTTCATTTTTCTTATCAACATCTGACATATTATATATTTGGTTGTTTTTGTTTATTGCCTCCCTCAACTAAAATGTAAACTCCACAGGGAAAGGAAAATTAAAACTCATTCAAAACTGGATCCCCTGGTGTTTTATACACTGCCCAACATTTAATAAATATTTCTGAAAGAAAAGTAGCATCTGAGAGAAATCCTAATAAACTGAAGTTATGGTAACATAATTCCATGTAAGGAAGGACCTCTATGGCAGTGGCAAAACTATTCCTCCTCACCCTTTCCCCCAAAAATATTATAAATAATATAAACGGAAAATAAATTTACTATCACAGATCAAGTAATTATTCATAAAATAGAGGCTTAGTGGGCTAATTACATGACAGCTAGAGATGGGACTAATAGCATATAACCCGAAAAGTTCCTCAATGCTCAATACATCAGAGGATCAACTTAGGGTTGCCCTGTTTCAACACATTACTTAAAAATGCCTCTAGTATTCTTACATAACCCATCTTTGTGATAACAGGGAGTGATTTCACAGCTAAGCATCTTCTTGACAATGGCCACAAGGTTAACAGGGTTAACCCCAAGACACCCAGACGAAGCTGGTTGATTCTAGGCTTAAATACTATAGAACGGGTATCTCTAGATAGAGAGCTTATGACAAGACATTTAGCCAAATGGTTCATGCTCTGCTTTGATGTATAGCATATTGGAGAAGTAAATGCAGTAGTACACAATATTTTAGAATAAAATATATACCACAGCCAGTAGCATGTGTCAACTACAAGGAACATTTTTTGTCTTAAAATGTTATTCTAGTACTGACTAAAGATAAATGATTATTAAAAAAAAAACCTGTATCACAAACATTTCATTAGCACATTTACAACAATTTAAAATAATATAACCACAAATTTACATAACTTCAACTAAGTTATGGAAAACTGGCAACCTAATCATCCTTTTAGAACATGCCCCATTATTAAGCTTCTGAACACTTGAAGGCAATTGTATATAAAAATTTTTCTAAGTAACCACCACACAGCTGACTTGAAAACAGAAAAGTACAAAATGTATTAAATAAAACACTTCTTTGAACCTCAATTAAAAATAAAATATATTTACTTCAAATATGTGTTCTGATTTGTAAAATAAGATGATTAATAGGAGAATCTAAATATTCTCCAAACTTACTTTGCCATATCTCTAGCCAACTGCATAAAACGTTCTCCATCAGATGGAGATAAAAGATTTAAAATACGCCTATAACCATCCATTGCCATCTTATGATCTCCCATCTGTTCATAAAGGCTTGATCGCTCCCAGAGATAACGGACATTAGTAGGTTCATATTTAAGAGCTAAAAAGAAAAAAAAGAATTACAGATTTACCACAAAAAGGGGTTCATGATACCTAGGTATGACCAATCCCCTTTTCACAAAATGTAATAAACACTCTAATTCTCTAATAAACCCAAGGGGGTTATTCTGGAACAAATCTACTTTCACAGGAACTCTCAACTAGGTTTAGTCTAAGACCAGACAGAATCTGAATCTCTATATTAATCTTCATTTGGTCACTCTAATGTGATGTTAACCCTTAAGGAATAGCTTAGAACCAACAACGATCTCAGCAGGAAATCGAAAGTACTGTTCTTCTACCAACTTCTGTGCTGTATTAGATCACAGCATAAAGTTGCTGATAAACATGAAAGCAGAGAGACCCCAAATACTTACCTCTGGGATGCCAGAATATAAGGAATAACTATACTTCAGCTAACATCACCCTAGAGTAGCAAGTACAATTATGAAAATACCTATTATATAACATTATATCAAACAAAATAAAAAACTTTTTTTACCTTTCGTGTAGCAAAAAATAGCCTGCTTAATATTGTCTTGCTCCAGAGACATTTCTGCCAATCTAACCCATTCTTCGGTGTCACTAGGATTTAAATGTGCAGCAATCAACTCAAACTGAAGAGATTTTTCCATGTCACCTTGGTCCTCATATATCATAGCAAGAGTAGAAAACGGTTCATAAGCCAGAGGAGCTATAATGAATAAAAAAAAAAAAAAAAAAAATTCTATTGGCTGAAGAAAGAGGCATGAGATGACAACAATCCCATGTTCAAGCTATGGATCTTTTTTTAATGTTTACTCTTTAAAACACTCTAGCAGAATTATAGAAACTACTTAACAGATTTAAGAATAAACATTAGATTAAATTTGCTTTACTTCATGTTCATACACGATTAGTGTTTTGGCATTACTGTCTCTGAGCAAAGTGTAACTTCATGAAAAACTCTACTCTCCACCATGCATCCCTTGTGAAAATCCTCATTTGCTAAGGTTAAATGCAGCTCAATAACTCAGCAAGTTCATCCCAAAGAACACCATCACATCTGTGTTTATTTAATCTTCATGACCCAACAACCATAGGCGTATGGATGAATGGACCAAGGATAGCTAACCTGCACCTAAATGGAGGATATCAAAGTGAATAGTTAGTCTACATTTCTGAAATGTTTCTGAAATGAAGTTCGAAGATCACAAGGGCTTAAAATCAAAGATAATTGTTGAAAATAAACAATTACAAACTGGAATAAAGGAACAGGTAATATTGGAAAGTAGGAAGCAAACAAAATATCCTCAAGGAAAAGTTTGGCTAAGATTGTTTCTGATGGAGTAGAAAAGAAAAAGCAGTGACCTCAAATTATCCTAATGAGTAATCTAAGAAAAAAAAAAATTTTTTAAAGTAAGCTCTACACCCTACATGGGGCCTGAACTCATGACTCCAACATCAAGAGTTGCATGCTCTACCAACTAAGCTGGCCAAGTGCCAAAGGATAGCATTAAAGAGAGCCAACAAACCATGAAAGCGAGCAAAAGAAAGGATCAGAGCAAATCTACAGAAACAACCACAAAACAAGTAACAAAACAGCAAGAAATACATATCTATTGATAATTATTTTGAATGTAAATAGACTAAATGTTCTAATCAAGAGACAATTTAGTAAATAGACTAAATGTTCTAATCAAGATAACAGTTGGATAAAAAAAATAAGACCATCTATATGCTCACTGTAAGAGACTCATTTTGGATTGAAAGACACCTGCAGATTCAAAGTGAGGAGATGGAAAAACATTTATCATGCAAATGGGTTATCAAGAGAAAGCCAGGAGAGCAATTCTTATATTGGACAAACACACTTTAAAACACTGACTGTGGAGGGATGCCTGGGTGGTACAGTCAGTTAAATGTCCAACTCTTGGTTTCTGCTCAGGTCATGATCTCAGGGTTGTGAGATCAAGCCCCACATGAGATTCTGTGCTGAGTGGGGAGTCTGCTTAAGACTGTCTCTCCCTCCCTCTCTGCCCCTCCCCTCCATGCGGGCTCTCCCTCTCTCTAAATATAAAACAAAGAAACAAAGACAGTGAGGTAGAGCCTGCACAACTCATGATCTTGGGGTTTTTTGTTGTTGTTGTTTTTAAAGATTTTATTTTATTTGACAGACAGAGATCACAAGTAGGCAGAGAGGCAGGCAGAGAGAGAGGAGGAAGCAGGCTCCCCGCTGAGCAGATAGCCTTATGCGGGGCTTGATTCCAAGACCCTGGGATCATGACCTGAGCCAAAGGCAGAGGCTTTAACCCACTGAGCCACCCAGGCGCCCCTGATCTTGGGGTTTTAAGTTCAAGGTCCAAATTGCATTCTTAAAGCATTACTTTAAAAAACAAAATCTTTAAAAAGACAAAAATAAAATAAAATTATATAAAATAAAACAAAGATTGTAATAAGAGACAAAGAGGACATTATAAAATAATAAAGGGCCCCCAATCCAACAAGAGAAAAAATCAATTGTAAATATTTATGCGCCTAACATGGGAGAACCCAAATACATAAAACAGTTAATAACAAACATAAAGAAGTAACAGTAATACAATAATAGTAGAGGACTTTTACACTCCACTTACATCAATGGGCAGATCATCCAAACAGAAAATCTATAAAAATCTAAAAAAACCAGATGGATTAAAAAGACATATTCAGTACATTCCATACTAAAACAGAATACACATTCTTTTCGATTACAGATGGAACATTCTCCAGAACAGATCAGATACTGGGCCACAAAACAAGTCTCAACAAATTCAAAAAAATCAAAGTCATACCACCCTGCTTTTCTGACTACAATGCTATGAAACTAGAAATTAACCATAAGAAAAAAATCTGGAAAGAGTATAAATACATGAGGTTAATTAACATGCTACAAAACAATGAATGGATCAATCAAGAAATCAAAGAAGAAATAAAAAACTACATGGAAACAAATGAAAATAAACTACAGTGGTCCAAAATCTTTGGGATACAGCAAAAGTGGTTGTAAGAGGGAAGTTTATAGCAATACAGGCCAGCCTTTCAGAAGCAGAAGCAAATAAATAACCTAATCTTATACCTAAAGGAGCCAAAAAAGAACAAATAAAACCTACACCCAGCAAAAGGAAGGAAATAATAAAGATTAGAAGAGAGGAGCGCCTGGCTGGCTTAGTGGGTAGAGCATGCCGTTACTGACCTCAGGGTTGTGAGTTCGAGTCCCACAGTGGGTGCAGCGATTATTTAACAATAAAATCTTTTTAAAAAGATTAGAGCAGAAATAGATTATATAGAAACTAAAAACAAAAACAATGGAACAGATAAATAGTTCAGAATAGAAGTTAGTTCTTTAAAAGGGTCAATAAAATTGATAAACCTTTAGTAAGGTTCATCAAAAAAAAGAGGACGCAAATAAAGTCATAAATGAAAGAGGAGAAGTAACAACCAACACCACAGAAATACAAACAACTGTAACAGAGTATTAGAAAACCTATATGCCAACAAGCTGGACAACTTTAGAGGAAATGGATTAATTCCTTGAAACATACAACCTACCAAAACTGAAGCAGGAAGAAACAGAAAATTTGAACAGACCAATTAGCAGCAATGAAATTAAAGCAGTAACCAAAAACTCCAAAAAAATAAAAGTCAAGGACCAGACAACCTCACAGGCAAATTCTATCAAATATTTAAAGAAGAGTTAACACCTATTCTTCTCAAACCATTCCAAAACAAAAAAGAGAAAAGAAAACTTCCAAATCCACTCTATGAGGTATCATCCTGATGCCAAAACCAGAAAAAGACACCACACACACAAAAAACCCCACAGCTCTATCTCTCACAAATATAGATGCAAAAATCCTCAACAACATATTAGCAAACTGAATCCAACAACACATTAAAAAACATACACTAGGATCTAGTGGCATTTTCCCCAGGTTGCAAGGATGGTTCCCTATTTGCAAAACAATCAACAAGATACGTCACATCGACAGGATAAAGGATGAAAAAAAAGGGAAAAAAAGAAAATAAAAAAAGATAAAGAATGAAAACTACATGATCTTTTCAACAAACGCAGAAAAATCATTTGACAAAGTACAACATCAACTCCTGATTTAAGAAAAACCCACTGCAAAGTAGGTCTAGAGAGCACATACCTCAGCATAATAAAGGCCTTATAAGAAAAACCCACAGCCAATAGCATACTCAATGGTGAAAAACTGAGAGCTTTCCCCTTAAGGTCAGAAACAAGATAACAATGTCCACTCTCATCACTTTTAGTAAATACAGTACTAGAAGTCCTAGCCACAGCAATCAGACAACATAATGAAATAAAATGCATCCAAATTGGTAGGGAAGAAGTAAAACTCTCATAATCTGCAAATGACATGATACTATATATAGAAAACCCTAAAAACTCTACCAAAGAATTACTAGAATTGATAAGTGAGTTCAGTAAAGTCACAGGATACAAAATCAATGTACAGCAATCTGTTGCATTTCTATACACTACTAATGAAGCAGCAGAAAGTGAAATTAAGAAAACCATACAAGGGGCACACGGCTGGCTTAGTTGGTAAAGCATGCAGCTCCAGATCTGAGTCATGAGTTCAAGACTGATGCTGGGTGTACAGCTTACTAGAAAGAAAGAGATAGAAATAAAGAAAGAAAGAAAGAAAGAAGGGATGGATGGAAGGAAGGAAGGAAACAAGGAAACAAAAGAATCCCATTTAAAATTACACCAAAAACAAGAAAATATTTAGGAATAAACTTAATCAAAAAGGTGAAAGAGGTGAAAGACCTGTATTATGAAAACTATAAAACACTGATGAAAGAAATTCAAGACATTGCAAAGAAATGAAAAGATACTCCACACTCATGGATTGGAAGAAATAATGTTGTTAAAATGTCTATGCTAGGATACAAAGTCAATGTACAGAAATCAGTGGCTTTCTTATACACTAACAATGAAAATACAGAAAGGGAAATTAGAGAATCGATTCCATTTACTATAGCACAAAGAACCATAAGATACCTGGGAATAAACCTAACCAAAGAGGTAAAGGATCTGTACTCGAGGAACTACAGAACACTCATGAAAGAAATTGAAGAAGACACAAAAAGATGGAAGACCATTCCATGCTCTTGGATCGGAAGAATAAACATTGTTAAGATTATACTGCCTAGAGTAATCTATACTTTTAATGCCATTCCAATCAAAATTCCACCGGTATTTTTCAAAGAGCTGGAGCAAATAATCCAAAAATTTGTATGGAATCAGAAGAGACACCGAATCACTAAGGAAATGTTGAAAACCAAAATAAAACTGGGGGCATCACGTTACCTGATTTCAAGCTTTACTACAAAGCTGTGATCACCAAGACAGCATGGTACTGGCATAAAAATAGACACATAGATCAGTGGAACAGAGTAGAGAGCCCAGATATGGACCCTCGACTCTATGGTCAAATAATCTTCGACAAAACAGGAAAAAATATACAGTGGAAAAAAGACAGTCTCTTCAATAAATGGTGCTGGGAAAATTGGACAGCTATATGTAGAAAAATGAAACTCGACCATTCTCTTACACCATACACAAAGATAAACTCGAAATGGATAAAAGACCTCAACATGAGATAGGAATCCATCAGAACCCTAGAGGAGAATATAGGCAGTAACCTCTTCGATATCAGCCACAACAACTTCTTTCAAGATAGGTCTCCAAAGGCAAAGGAAACAAAAGCAAAGATGAACTTTTGGAACTTCATCAATATCAAAAACTTCTGCACAGCAAAGGAAACAGTCAACAAAACAAAGAGGCAACCCATAGAATGGGAGAAGATATTTGCAAATGACAGTACAGACAAAAGGTTGATATCCAGGATCTATAAAGAACTCCTCAAACTCAACACACACAAAACAGACAATCATATCAAAAAATGGGCAGAAGATATGAACGGACACTTCTCTAATGAAGACATACAAACAGCTAACAGACACATGAAAAAATGTTCATCATCACTAGCCCTCAGGGAGATACAAATTAAAACCACATTGAGATACCACCTTACACCAGTTAGAATGGCCAAAATTCACAAGACAGGAAACAACATGTGTTGGAGGGGATGTGGAGAAAGGGGAGCCCTCCTACACTGTTGGTGGGAATGCAAGTTGGTGCAGCCACATTGGAAAACAGTGTGGAGATTCCTCAAGAAATTAAAAATAGAGCTTCCCTATGACCCTGCCATTGCACTCCTGGGTATTTACCCCAAAGATACAGATGTCGTGAAAAGAAGGGCCATCTGTACCCCAAGGTTTATAGCAGCAATGGCCACGGTCGCCAAACTGTGGAAAGAACCAAGATGCCCTTCAACGGATGAATGGATAAGGAAGATGTGGTCCATATACACTATGGAGTATTATGCCTCCATCAGATAGGATGAATACCCAATTTCTGTAGCAACATGGATGGGACAGGATGAGATTATGCTGAGTGAAATAAGTCAAACAGAGAGAGTCAATTATCACATGGTTTCACTTATTTGTGGAGCATAACAAATAACATGGACAACAAGGGGAGATGGAGAGGAGAAGGGAGTTGAGGGAAATTGGAAGGGGAGGTGAACCATGAGAGACTATGGACTCTGAAAAACAATCTGAGGGGTTTGAAGGGGTGGGGGGTGGGAGGTTGGGGGAACCAGGTGGTGGGTATTATAGAGGGCACGGATTGCATGGAGCACTGGGTGTGGTACAAAAACAATGAATACTGTTATGCTGAAAGAAATAAATTAATTAAAATTTAAAATGAAAAAAAAAAAAAAAAAAAAAAAAAAAAGGCTATGCTACCTGGGCGCCTGGGTGGCTCAGTCAGTCAAGCGTCCGTCTTTGGCTCAGGTCATGATCCCAGGGTCCCAGGACTGAGTTCTGCATTGGGCTCCCTGCTCAGAGAGGAGTCTGCCCACACCCCTCCATGCACTCACTCACTCTCTCAAATAAATCTTTTAAAAAAATGTCTCTGACATCAGTTGTAACATTTTTCTCGATATGTCTCCTAAGGCAAGGAAAATAAAAGCACAAACTACTGGGACTTCATCAAAATAAAAAGTTTCTGCACTGCAAAGGAAACAACAGAACTAAATGAAAGGCAACCTAGTGAACGGGAGAAGATATTTGCAAATGACATATCCAATAAAGGGTAAGTATCTGAAACATACAGAGAACTGCTACAACTCAATACCAAAAAAACAAATAATCCAACTTAAAAATGGGCAGAAGGCACAATAGACATTTCTCCAAAGAAGACTTCCAGATGGCCACAGACAACATAAAAAGATGCTCAACATCACTCATCATCAGGGAAATAGAAAGCAAAAAACTCAATGAGGTATCACCTCACACCTGTCAGAATGGCTAAAATCAGAAAGACAAGAAACAAGTGTTGGCAAGGTTGTGGAGAAAAAGAAACCCTCATGTACTGCTGGTGGGAATGCAAACTGGTACAGCCACCTGGGAAGACAGTATGGGGAAGACAGTTTAACATAAAAAAATTAAAAATAGAACTACCCTATGACTCAGTAATTGTACTACTGGGTATTTACCCAAAAAATACAGAAACATCCCAATGTTTACAGCAGCATTATTTTTACTACCCAAACTAAAGAAGCAACCCAAGTGTCCATTGCTAGGTGAATGGATAAAGAAGACATAAGATAAATATATAATGGAATATTATTCAGCCATAAAAAAGAATGAAATCTTGCCATTTGCAACAACATGGATAGAGCAAGAGAGTATAATGCTAAGCGAAGAAAGTCAGAGAAAGACAAATACCATTATGATTTCATTCATATGTTGAATTTAAGAAACAAAACAAACAAAACAAAACATAAGCAAAGAAAGAAAAAAGAGAGACAAACCAAGAACAGACTCTTAATTGTAGAAAACAAACATGGTTGCCACATGGGAAGTAGGTGGAGGGGTGGGGAAACAGCGGATGGGGATTAAAGAGTACATTTACCATGACGAGAAAAATAAAATTAACAAAGGGAAAAAAGACTTCTAAAAGGACCCTTATCCAGATAAAAGAAATGCCAAAATATTGAAAAGATAAATTAAGAGTTTACTGTATTACAACTACCTAAGTCACTACGTAGGGCATTATTTGGCAACACATCAGAAAACCAAAATAATAAATTTAAGTGATTAGTCAGAAAGTCACTTATGAAGATATCCTTCAATATGCCCAAGATTTGCAGATTAAAGAAAGATGGTAAGTATAAACTGTATCTTTTACAAAAAGTAGATTAAAATAATCTAGCTCTGCCTAATCTGGAAAGTGAAAGGGAAAAAAAAAGAACACTTTTTAAGTGGTTTTAACATGGGCTTGCCATATTTAAAAAAGACTAATGCTACAGAAGTCTAAAACCCCAAAATGGAACATTAAAAAACAAACAAAAACAAAAACGAAGCCTGGCAGAGTTCAATAAATATTAGTATTTCATTGGGTCATACTCAGGTTTTCATTTTCTTGGTAATGACGTCTACTCAATGTGAAAGTGGCATACTGCTGGTACAACCACCACCTCCAAGCGTCTGAATGTATTTTCCAAGCAGTACAGTGAAATGGTCCTCCATTTATTTTCAAAGTCACACTATTAAACTGCTCTTATCAATCAATAATTCCCACAAAAACCACCTTGTCTTATGATTTCCATGCACATCAATATCGCCTCCTCACGTTCTCCTCGAGCAAAGCGAATGTTGGCTTCACCCATGAGACCCCTCAGAGCTCTGGGAAGTTTACTTCGAGGCCTTTTCTCCTATATAAAAAATAAACAACATTTAGCTAAAATATAGTAATATTTTAGATTTCAATTCCAACCAAATTAATAAATGCAGAAGATAATGAAAATGAAATTTCCCTTTAAAACTTCTCAACATTCTAAATTGGAAACTAAGGAATAAATGACTACAATACTGACTCATTAACATCAAAGTCTGCACTTTAGGAAGAAGTCTAAAATTAATCTCAGGAAATTAGTCTAAAATATTCTCCAAAAAGGAATAATTCAGAAAACTAAAACAAAAAACAAAAACAAACTTCCTACAGTAGAAAGATCAGAGTAAAAATATATGAAAAAAGCAAAAACCAATGTGGTCAGGAATCACTAATGACTAATTATAATAACAACAAATGTAGAACCTGATACTGCAAAATGGATTTATGTGTCAGGAAGCTTCTTTTATTAATATAACCTACTGAAGATCCTCCTTCCTTCAAATTTATCTACTTAGAATAAACTTCGTTAAAAAAAATATCAAGTTATACTAGGGTACCTGGATGGCTAAGTCAGTTAAGTATCTGACTCTTACTTTCGGTTCAGGTCATATTCTCAGGGTTGGTCATGAGAGGGAGCCCTGTGGGGGCCTCTGTGCTCAGTCAGTGAGGAGTCCACTCAAGATCCTCTCCCTCCCCACTCCCCCACCCCTGCTCTTGAGCAAGCACACGCTCTAATAGAGAAATCTTTAAAAACTATGAGGTGCCTGGGCGGCTCAGTGGGTTAAAGCCTCTGCCTTCAGCTCAGATCATGGTCTCAGGGCCCTGGGATCAAGCCCCACATCAGGCTCTCTGCTTGGCGGGGAGTCTGCTTCCGCCCCCCACGCCCTGTGCCTGCCTCTCTGCCTACTTGTATCTCCATCTGTCAAATAAATAAATAAAATCTTTAAAAAAAAATATTTAAAAACTATATATCAAGATATAATATGGACCACAGTACACAGTACAAAATCTCTAAGATTAAAAAAAAAAATCTCTTAAGGTTAAACATAAGAAACCAGGAACAGTTGTCTCGTATTTCCTTCCTCACAGTTTGAATTCTTTCTAAATATATGTATGATTTAAAGATTCTTTTTCAATT